>NC_134837.1:132069308-133325163 GCF_004210375.1 Tachypleus tridentatus
GGTCCTGAGGTGAGTGTATTTTCATTATTTGTTGCTTTAATGTCAAATTTATTGAATTCACGATTAACACTTTTTAATAACAACCTTTCCTGACCTGGTCGCTTGCTATTCTTCCTGTGTTATATTAAACTTACTATAATTACATTGATAATGCTATAATTTCCAGTAAATTAGTGTATATGGAAAAAAAAGCATGATTTGTGAATGTGTGTGCCATATAACGTTTTTTTGTGTATGTGTTTCGAGAGCGTAAATGAAATTGACGAAAGCTTTATTACTTTTATGCGCGCCATTAAATTTCACTTTTGTTGATTTGAAAAGTGTTACGAAAATTTATTTCATTTGTGTCTATAATATTCCCTAGAAAAATATTTTTCATTTTACGTAGTTTTACAATATTTTTTTTAAACAAATGTTTTCAATTTCAACAAAAACAACAACAAACAAACAAACAAACTTGACGTTAAAAATATGTTGCAATATGGCAGTAGTAAAATGAAAAGTTAAGTGGATATCATATTAATAAAAATAAAAGATGAATAAAAATTATTATTGTAAAATCCCTCAAGAAACCCACAAAAATTTCATGGTGATCACAGTTGTGGAAAATATAAGCAAGTCGAGGAAGTAATGTATTGTTTTTCACTGCCTCACTATAAGTTTACATTGCAAAAAATATCAATATTTACCTCTAGTTAAAGTATAATTGAGTAGTTGAAAAAATTAAGAAAAAAAGCTCTGTTAAAAACTGAAGATGAAAATAGATAACCAATCATAACAAGCTTATTCTCTTTGTTGAGAACGTTTTTAAACAATGCTTCACCAATATATATCGTAGCTTAGCAACAAAACTAACGCATGATTTTCCTTAGGTCGACGATGGAGTGATATATTACAGCAAAATAAGTTAAGTTTTGAGATTAAGTTGTACCCAAAGCAAAATAGAAGAGTCACAGTTTGGAAAGTTTTGGTGGTAAAATTTATTTCATAATTATTAGTTTGGTATTATAGAATTTACTAAGTAGTGTTTTTTTCAGCTAAGCTTTATGTTACGTTTGTGTATTAAATTAGGTCTGCTGTTACTAAGGTAATTGTCACTGTTTGAAAAGGTTTAGGTGGTAAGTAAATCTTAATTCATAATTATAGTTTGGTCTGTTAACAAATACATTATATACTTGGCCTAAACACATGAAGCTAAATAAAGTTTACTTCCAAATATCTTTTATCCTTTGTACAGTCGAAAGAGTTGGAAAATTGTATTGGAATATCCGCACTATATTTACTATTACCTACCCTAGAATACAGTGAAAAAGCTCAAGTCTCCCATTTAAGTTTCTTTCAGAGTGCACATAACACTTCGTTCTTCTGTTTAGTTTTGGCTTTTTTTTTTTTAAATGAGGTGATTAAAGAATTAAAAGACCAATGAAATAAGTGAAGAACAGGTGCATTTAGAGGTATAGACGAATTCATTTTAGTTCTATGATTCAGCAGGTTTTTCATTATTTTAGCTGAGCTTTTACACTGATAGTTAATATAATAGTATTCAAGTAGTATTACAATTTCTTTTGAGTAAGATTTAAGCTAGTAGAAAATTGAAAGTTCGCGTCAAAGAATCACAATTTACTTAGGAAAACTGTTATCATAAGAGTATAGTTAATTAACAGCCCTACGAGTACTATACATAAAAAAAAATGTATACAGTGTGTGTAGATGAAAATGACTGGCACATAAGATTTATTTTGAATATTACAAGTATTTCATTCTGCCACATTTATCCCAGATGTCATGACTGTGCGGTATGACACGATACGATGTCTTACTTGCTGTGATATTGTCACTGAACGCGCTTCTCTATGGGGGTTAATAATTTTGTAAAAGATGCACATGATTTTCTTTCACGTAACTTATTGATTAGAAGTCATCCATTTAATATTGCATGATTGAATGCTGATTCGCCAGTTCTTGTGAATGATAATAAAGTTAATGAAAGTATCGTATAATAATAATATAAATAAATAATAGGTGTTAAAATTAAGTAAATAATGCTGTGTTATTAATTTCTACCGTAAAATATCGTGTATAAATAACTTAAGTAAACTTGATAGTAATTACTGTTCACTTAATCTAATTCGCATCATAATAATGTGGTAACAAGCCTAATAAGCCGCAGTACTGGACGCGAGGCTTAGCACTGATATAACAGATGAGTACTATAAAATGCCCTTATTTACTTTCACGCGTAGGTTATTACAGTTTCTAAGGTTAGTGCTGTTATAAAATTTTTTACCAACTTTCGTAAACAATCAATATTTGTATTATTGTGATTTAAAAGTTGTGCTGGTGGAATTGAAGTTTACAGAAATGTTGTATAGTGTGCAATTAAAAAGATTTATGAATGTTTGTATAATATATAGTTAACACTAGTCGTGCTTCGTTATACATAAATATTACAAATATCTAAATTATAAAATCTCGATCTCTACGGAATGCAGTTTATTTTCTTAAACTAGACTTAACTTTGTCAGTTGAGTAAATGCTTGATAAATTTGCCACATACCGAAAACGTTAAATCATGGTTCTTTAACTGAGTTGTCCAGCAAAATATCACATTTCTTGTATGAATTACTTTTGGCACGAAACAGTTTAGGATCACCCCGACAACATACTCATCAAATCTCGAAAATTAACAAAAAACAAAACAAACGGTAGTTTTGTTTTACCAAAAGAAAAAATTAGGATCATTTTCATTTACGTATTTTCTCTGTGCAGGTTAGAATTATGGAAGTTGTTATAGGGAGTTGGCTGAGAAAAGTCTCCACATAAGTTTAGGGCACCTCTGCTAAAACTAGTATTACATTATACAGACGTTTTCGTTTGCATCTTGAATTGTGAAAAGTATTCTAGTTTCTCCTATTTCATCAAAGAGATTCGTGACTGTATGTACTATCATTAGTACCGTGTTGATGTTAATTGTGGTGCCTGTATGTACTATCATGTTAATGTTAACTATGGTGACTGTGTGTACTACCATCTTGTTAGTAACTGCAATAACTGGGTGGATGTGAATTTTATTTATTTGAGAACTGCTCTGTAATGGGCTTTGAAGCATGCTGTTTTCCAAATACTAATTGCTGACTGGTGGTACTTAGAGGTGCTGTAGATGGCGCTTTTTCGGCGTCTTTGGTATCATGCTGTGTTGTACAAATACTTTAAAGCTAGTGTTGGAGAATGGACTAATTGTATATTAGATACTGTATTATGTTGACGGTTAGGCCTTTTGGAAGATAAGATTAGACGAGGACTTTGAATTGTTATGTATATTGTACACGTATACTAGTCTCTTACGATTAAACTTATTTGCAGTAATGGTTCAGCGTCTAACTGAAAGAAAGAATTACGTGGGAGAATTCAAAGGTGGGAAACTGTAGAAATATCATGTTTAATTTGTTAACCTAATTTGTAGATTGTCTTACATTACGTCTATTACTAACCATGCCCGGATTTAGTGATCCTCTGTGTTAGGGACACGCAGATGTATCGCATTAACGTTTTGTTGAAAATAGGACACTTGTGTTTTCAGACACTTTAGTATCATTTTAGCTAATAAAATAAGGTGGTTTTACCTTAAGTGAGTCCGATCAAAAGTGGTTGTTTATGAGGCTTTGAAGGTTATAGAGAACGTTGATATGTTAAAACAACAACGAAGATATACGAATGTACGTGTAGAAGCACACATCGTCTCCATCTTGTGGAGGATAAGTACAATAGGATTGCAACAGAAGGCATTACTAGATATAACTCGTGTGGGTTGTGAGCTACAATTCATCTTTGTACCCAATATAATTTAATTCCGTGAAGTCCAATTGATTTACTGCTTAATTAGAATTTAAAATGTACTAAAAAAAGTAACAAACTAATAATAGTCAATCGTGAAATCACTAGAATTAATAGATATTCTCTCAAAAACTACTGTTGTTTATTTCGAATGAACAAAATTAAAGTATGGTGGGCGGATGGTTAAGAGGAGTTTTACTGTCAGAGACATGCAAGACATTATAAACATGTTTTGACTGGTCACGGTCTTGGTAGGTATGGATGTAAAGTCCCTGATGATGAACTTCACAATATGGTGTACCACACATACAAAGGTAAAAGTAAATATACACTAATGTAAGATTTCAACTATTTATATAACTATAACTTATTTGGCCACATGCTTAGAACTATTGGTAATGATCAGTAGGGGTTAGACGGTTAACAAAAAAATTGTGGGATTCGCGTTTTACGTTCTTAAGTCATCGTAAAGAGGCGACTTTCGCTGACATTACATTATTGTTTTTTTCTTATAAGTACATATGCACTGTATGTGATAGCTACTATAAAGAATTCATTGTTAAATTTAATAGTTGTGTTTTAAACC
Source organism: Tachypleus tridentatus (assembly GCF_004210375.1). NCBI lineage: Eukaryota > Metazoa > Arthropoda > Merostomata > Xiphosura > Limulidae > Tachypleus > Tachypleus tridentatus. Next base: position 132,073,729 of record NC_134837.1, read on the forward strand.
ATTCTGTAATAAAAACAATAACAGACCAAACTATTTTAGTCTAGACAAAAAGTATTCAGATGATTGGGTAAGGTAACAAAACGAAAATATTATTTATCATAGAATATATTGAACTTTTCTTCAGAAATTGCATGGCTTTTCTGTTGATTAATTTAAAGTAAACGTGTTTAGATAGGTACAATTATAGGAAATCATTCATATAAAAGTGAATGTCCATTTTAACATCGTATTGATCATAGAGGATGGAAGGTGTATAACTACATTAGCGGACGTCCAAAGGTAAACTTCATTTTTGGTTTTTTTTTAAATATTAATATGTGGAAGACGTAATTAGTCTTGGAGGTCATGACCTCAGAAGCAAAAAAAAAAGTTCTGAAGACCAACAACAGCAACCGGTCCTGGGGGTCGTTTTAATTTTGAGACCAACAACAGTAACCAGTCGTGGGTGTCGATGTAGTTTCTGGTAACTTAAGTATCATTCCACTGTTTTGTAGACTGTAAGACCACCTTCAGGAGATAAGTTTGTACCCACTAAACTCGGTTGTCATTTTGTAGTACCCTGTTTCATTAAGTTATTTTTGTATTTAATTTTTATTGTTTCATTAAACGCAGCTACTTTCTCACAGCTTGCTGAAGTTTTAGATGTGTGAAATTGAACGTCCATACTTTGATTTTATTATGCCTGTTTACTCTCAGTTCCTTTTGGATTTCATGCAAGTAAAATCTGATATAGAGTGTAACCTCACTCATTAGGTTGCATTTTTTCGTAGCCGCATTATAATTTGTACCCTAGTATTACTTGTTTGTCCTTTACGTGTTGTATTCGGGATCACGTAAATGAAAATGAAGTAGCCAAGTGGTCTTAACGCAGATTTGTATGGATAGTTTGTCTCCATGGGTCCTTGATTATATGATCGAGTAAGTTGTTTGTTGTTTCGCATGCTGGTTGAATTTCCTTATTACCCATTACACTCAGCAAGCTGTAACGTCATGTAATAATTATTTTTATCCTAAATATTAGTTTTTATATACCCATCTCATGCAGATTTCATATATTAATTTTAAGTCCTTTTATTTTAAAATTTTGAACAGTTCACCCACAAGTGTCGTCGTTTTACCTATCGCTTATCAGTGAAATTATTTAAACAATCAACATCCTGTCAAAGTCTAAGGTGGTGATTCTTCAGTGTTGCTACAGTAAAGTTGGCATAAAACAGGGGTTCACCTACTTTATCATCAAAGCTAGACTTCTCAAAAGTAAGTAATATATTGACGGCTCAAAGCGTAGCTTCACAGAAACTGACGTATTCGTTACCTTGAATACGTGTCAGCATATACTATAAAAATTGATGTTAGGTCGTGCCGTATGTTTTAAATTGTGCTTGAAATCTGCTATTAACCTTTTCGCTACACAGTTTAATCATTAACTGTTTTACAAAGGTAACTTCGTACGTACTCAGATACGGAGCTGTTGAAGTATATCTTGAAGTTCAGTCTCTTTCTTATAGTCAGTAGTTGTGTGTGCAAGTGCATTCACATGTATACATAGCTTGTGTTGTAAAATATAGCCCGTAAGGATCACGTTGTTCATACATAAGACGCATATTTCTGTTAATATAATGAAATAGGATAAAATTAAAAAACTAGGCAAGTCCTTAAGTTCAACAACCTTGATAACAGTTGTTTTGGGAATGATGAATTAGTATTTGCCAATATTGATTGATATAAGTGAGTGACATAACTGAACTAAAGTACAGCATATGTTAATAAGCAGATTTCTCCACTTAGCGGAATTGCCTTATAGTTTAGCGTTATTATGATAAGAATTTTCGGTAACAATGAACGTACGTATTATAATATTATCAACGTTACATTTTTTAAGAATCATCAGGTATTTGCCTTCGACATATATAAAATACTAGTTATGTTAATCAAATAGTTTTATAAAAAAATATTCTGATTACATTTATGTAGAATTTGTTTAATGACAGAGGTAGAAAGATAGGTATCTGCTTTAAGATTGTCATTATCAGTGATGGTTTCCGAACTTGTGATTGTATCGGATCATCCCGTAAGGAGAAAAAATAACTTTACAATTTTAATCTTTACAACTTTTATGTGTTTTCCATCACTTTCAATAACAGTCTGCCAACGTCTCAAAAGATTTTCAATACCATACTTATAAAGAAAATCTGGTAGTTTTGAGACAAAAAAGGTACAAAGATTATTTTTTAACTCATCCATAGAAGCAAACTATTAATACCTATATTAATATAATAAAATAAATAAAATTATATATTCAAACATCTAACACCGCCCTCTACATTCCGACACTCAGTTACACAACCCCCTTCAAACATGTTGTCAGCTTCCGGTCAGTTACCTCTCTCTTTGTGAACCAGACGATGACCGAAGAAGGTCGAAACGTTGTTCGCTATTCTGTGAAAAATATTTTCTCAACCCAAACGAGCCGTTTTTTGCATATAAATTTCTCAACAAGTGGGTTTCTCGACATCACTGATTTGTTATTTCGCTTCGGATGTTCTCCGTGGTTAGAACGGGAAGTAGACCGGACATAAAGTAGTTGTACGGATATCAGGTACCATGGCAACTTGGGTGGATTAGACAGAAAACCATAGAAGTCAGAGATAACATATGTAGGTTCTTGTATGTGATACTGTTCGGAGAAAATCGCATGTTTACTACAAATAAGGGCGTGAAGTTTGTTAAATGGAACTCTTCGAGTATACTCAACCATACGAGTAACTTTGAAAACACTGGAAAATTGACTTTCATTGCTGATTTGGTATTAAAACCTGACATTTTGTCTGGTGCAAATATCGTAAATGTAATTTCACCATCTTCTGCAAATAATATATTGGCTTAGCTAGCAATGTAAATGTTTTTAGAACTGCTAGTATTTGTGGTTTACCGTAGCGTATTAATTTACTCATTAAAAATCCCAAAGCACTTTGTAGTTTGTGGTATCTCTAGCAGGAACAAAGAGTATTAAACCTCAAACATCAATCTTAAAAAGAAATATTTAATAGCTAATAAACAATTATCTTAAAACATTTAACTGTAAAGTTATATAACGGATGAAAAATATTAAAAAGTATAACAAAACTGATAAATTTGTTTAGGTAATGTCTATGTAGAACATGACAACTACCGTTCTTTGTGTGTTGAATCTTATTATTAATTTATGTTCAGAACAAGGTGCGTACGTGGATCAAAACTAAAGATAATCTGCTGTTGATTGTAGATAATTATTCTTTTTTCAAGTTTTTATAAAGGTAAGAATGCGTTATTTCATCGGGTACCTTTACCGTTAACAGTATTTTCGTCCATAAACTCGATAGTATCTCGCAAGGTTTAGGGTCAGCAAGCTCAGAACTATGTTAGTCCTAAGTCCATATATCAAGCTAGCCATGAAAAGCAATTTGTATAGTATAAATATACTAATAAGAAAATTAAAAATAAACTTTATACAACAATCCAGTAATTCTCAGCAGAGGTAGTAGTAACAGTTACAAGTTCTAAAATCTGAAAGTGATGTATAGGAAACAAATATTTGATTGGCCAAACATTTTTCTCCAACAAACGGATGAAAGAGAGCCCATGCAAAGAGCTCTGTGGTGTGTATTTGTGTGCCTAGCCTAACCATGGAAACATAATGAATACGTATGATTAGACACAGAGGTGCTTCTGTGAAAGCGTAATAAGTTGTTCAACTGACTGGAACTAATAAATGTTGAGCAATCAATATTACATTGTATAAAATATAATTATGTAGAAATAGGAAAAAATATTTAAATGTGTTGTGTAACCATTTTTAAACAAAACAGTCGTTTATGTATTTTAACAAGTTTTGCTTGTTTTTCTTGCACCTAATTTATAGGAAGGGAGGGGATTTTTTGGTTTATTTTGAATTTCGCACAAAGCTACACGAGGGTTATTTGCACTCGCCGTCCCTAATTTAGCAGGGTAAAACTAGAGGGAAGGCAGCTAGTCATCACCACCCACCGCCAACTCTTGTGCTACTCTTTTACCAACGAATAGTGGGATTGACCGCAACTTAGTCCCCTCGGCTGAAAGGGCGAGCATGTTTGGTGCGACTGGGATTCGAACCCGCAAGGGGAGGGGAAATAAATAAATAGCGTGTGTATATGCAGCAACGCCATCTCTGAATGGCGTACTCTGAAAGTTATGGCGTAGTGTAATGGAATCATCAAGGACGCTTATTAACTAGTTTGGCAATGATTCATTCATTAATGTGTAGCGTACACTACTTATAATGGCATTTAAAACTAATGGATAGTTTAGTAATGACATTTATAGGAAACTCGTTTTATTTATTGTGAACAGGACATTCCTTGTCTGGTTTTGAGCTGATAGAAAACCCAGTGGGTTCGTTTTGTTTATTGTTAACATGACGATGCTTGTCTGTTTTGAGCTGGGAAAAAAAGCCGGTGGGTGCGTTTTTTTTATTGTAAAAATGGCGTATCTTCTCTGAGTTAAGAACCGACTTGGTATATAAGTAGTACTATAGTATTACGTCGGTATACGCATAGAAAAGATCGGTGACGTAAAGGTTATTTTGTATAGTACTAGACACTTTAAAAGCCCATTTTATCATTATAGCGTTTACATATTTCTTTACAGGTCGTTCTTACCTAGTGAGAAACATTTCGAACTTCATTAAATGTATGTGGTAAATCTCGTAATTGTACACTAGTATTCACCTCTGTGTATGAATATTTGGTGGCGTTTCTCATGCTTCCCTCATGTTTGTATGAAGAAAGAATATTACTTCGCTTGTGTTCAACTGTTTTAAAAGGTGACCTCATTTCAGTATGATCACGCGCTAAAACTGAACAGTAAACAGCTTTGTTTAACACGTGCCAGCTAAGATTTGGTATCCATTTTTATATGATAAGGGGATTACTGTGTATTAATATACATTCGATGTTTTAGCTTTCCACGTGTAAGACAGAGGTTTTCCTTGCTAGTTTCCTTGTTTTTGTGAAAACATGTTACACGTTATTGGAAGGTAGTGAGGAACTCGGTATCAAATACAACTGTTCTGTAAATTACTATAAAAGACGTTGCTTTTCATCAACACAGCTTTTATTTTCCATCCACATTCAAAAGTATAATTATAAACGTATGTACATTTATGCTTTAACTTTTTTAATATTAGGATATGTATGTCAGACTTTCATATAACGTTTTACAGATAGGCAAGCATTACTTAATTTTTGAAGACGTTCTTATTTATTTCACAATTCTTAAGTAATCTTTATTTTGCTACATAAATGAAAGTTTGTTGGAATCAAAACTTTTTCCAAATTTGCATACGTCACAAGGTTGTACGTATCAACTTTATATGCCTCCAAGTGGCGTAGCGGAATGTCTCTGGACTCGCACAACTAAAAACAGGGTTTCGATACCCGTGGTGAGCAGAGCACAGATAGCCCATTGTATAGCTTTGTGCTTAATTCTAAAGATACATACATACATCAAATTTCTTTTTTGTCTGGAGTGTTTAAGGTGATTATTAAAAATAATTATTTCGTAAAAGAAATCCAACAAAACCTTGGGCTAGCAAAATTAAATTTCAACAGAAAGACGTAGAGAAATGTTTCAGGAAAGATTAGTTTGAACGTATTAACGTTTCAAGATTACACACTGTATACCCAAGTCTCTATTTTGGAAACTAGCATTGGTTTTAGTTACCTTCTTTCTCTTATTAGAATACGGTAATTATGCAGAATATTTTATCAATGGAGAATGTCCAGAACATAGACCCATGTAGTAACTTTTACTATGTGTTGAAAAGTATTTCCTTTTGTTAAGTACTTTTTAAAATGTACTAATGTGTTATAATATTCATTTTTACTATCTCTCCCGAAAGTACATGCGCACGTTATTTCAACGTTGATGTAAAAATGCCTACTAAACTATATTTACCTCCGCTTTTTGTTTACATCCGTAATAAATCCATTTATTAATACAATCAATAAATACACTTGTAATATTATTCTACGTATTAACATTACAAGTGTATTTAGTGATTGTATTAAGTGCGGTAGAGTTTAGACGTAACTAAAACGAAATACAAATCAATGTTAATGTATTTTCATCAATCGAATGTTGGCAATACTTAATATAGGCTTATCTTTTAATTAATATTAGGCCTAAAGCTAGTGGACTTAAGATTTCAATGTAATTAGAATTATTTTATACTGTTTTAGAAATAATGTATTTAAAGAAATACTGTTATATTAAAGATACCAATTTGACACCTAATGTTTTGTGGGTCTGTGTTGGTTTGTTATACCGGGTTTTCATCGTTGTTACCACGAAGCGTTCGTTAATAGACTGCACTGAACTGCTAATTTGTTGGGTTTGTGAAGGCTTGTTTAAGATACAATATAAAAATCTGTGCTATTTTATTTAAGTAACTTAACAAATAGTGTAAGATGTATAATAAGGCGAAATACATCAGTGCTTTCTCTAATAGAAATTTTATATATTACATTAAATAATGGTCATGTTGAAGTAATTACTATAATCAAATTTTTTTTTATATTTCCATTGATTCGATGTTGACGTGTAAATGATACTTAAGTATCAAAATTATCTAAATTAGCAAAAAATAAATTCTTGTACGCAGTTAAATCGGGTACTTAATTTTTTCTACTGAATCATAACAAACTGTATGCTTTATTGTTGTATCTTACAAACCGTTTTTGTTTTTGAACTGAAACATTATAAATTTTAAACGCTAACACGCTATCATTTGTTACAATATAAACATAGTCTTGTTTTAATATTGGAGATTTGAATAAAAGAAATCATTTTATAAATCTTACATTTGGCATTTACGACGTCTTTAGTATGTTGGACGTCTGCATTGCGGAACACGGTTCAGTTAACTATTCGTGGTAGTGAGTGACAAAGTTGAGGCGAGGCGCACAAGGCATAAATAAGGGATTTTACCAAAAAACAAAGTGAAATAATGTCACGTGTTTGGAACGCGGACGATAGCTTCTGGAGAACTGAGGTGACCTTGCCGTAGTTCTTTAGCGTTGTTGGTAGAATCTGTGAAAGTATCCAGGCCGATTATTAAATATTTGTTCACTTACTGTAAAGTTCTCTACTATGATGCGTACTAAAAATTAACCCACTAATAGATATAGCTAATTTAACATACTGTTTTTCCTTATAAATAATCGATAGCATCAGGCGAACAGTGGAGTGTCATCGTCATAAGCAGTGTCTCGTTTTTTCACCTGTTTGGAAATATTCACGTATTCTTGATGACGAGAAACACACTTGAAGTAAAAATGTATCTCAGAACGACTGGTATGGATATTAACACTTTTGTTGATAAGCAGAGAACAACGTTTCGACCCCCCTAGGTCATCTTCAGGTTACCAAAGTTGACCTAGGGAGGTCGAAACGTTGTTCTTTGCTTATCAATAAGTGTTAATACCCATAACAGTCGTTCTGAGATACATAATATCTATTCTGTCCGTTACTTGAAAATTTACTCACTTTGCAGTTACATTAACTTTATAGTGGGCATTTGTAAAATGTGATGTCAGCCAAATAACTCGCAAAGTTAGCTTTTGAACAGTCGATTTGTTAAACATTTCAATTTATATTTAAAGCAAAGACCAATAACACGCAGAAACATGTTGTTTTGAACGTACATTTGTAAAACGCAGGCTTAACGTTCACGTCCGTCGTTGAAATAACATATTTCTGCAGGTGGGGTTTTGAGTGATTTTAAGTAATTTACATTTCACTAAGCGTACAATGAACATCACTTAGATATATTGTAGTGTTTACTTATTCTATATCTATAGGGCTTTGTTAATTTTTGCACAGGGAATGAAATTCCCCGGTACCCTCATGTAACGAAGTTTATTAAACAATGTGTGCATTGGAGAATGGCGCAAGCTTAAATCATTAAAATCTAAACATTCAGTAGTAATCTCAAATCATGGAAACGTACTCATATTTTAACGTATAAGGGTATATATATTCCAGTAACGTTTCATCGACTATAAGTTTCCCACTAGTACTATATCATGGCAACCTTTACTAGTATACAAGTAATTTATTGCATAGGTATCCTCTGACAGTTTTGATTCTTGTACCTTTTCAACAGCACATTTATTTAAATGTTCAATTCACATTTTATTTACTTTTCTTTATCATAGAGTTAAGTTCTTTGGAACACTTTCCAATGTTAGGGTGGACTAAAGGAATATGTACAACGTTCAGACAGTTTCCGCTACTATTCTCCACCAGATTTACATATTCAGACAGTGATAACCGTGAGGTCATATTTGAAATAAATTTTTAATTCAAAGATCCGTTTCGTCAGCTCAAGATCTGCAATGTTACACGAGAAGATTATGATTTAGTGACAGTTTACACCAAGTACTTACTATGTCTAAAAAGAACTGACTATTTTCTACCAAATTATTCAAATAACGGCAAAAGTAAGACATTCACAAGTTCCAATTAGTACAGGAAAACCAAAGTGTTGACATTTAACTAGGGAAAGGAAGATAGCGGGTATCAGATCTCGATGTTAGGCTATCCAGCGAAGTAGTGCTAAACTTTAAAGTGCCAAGAGACCCGTCAAAATTTGTCAGACGTTTGACGTCACCACCAGTACAAAAAATCTCGACTTAGATTTCCATTTTTTATGGAAATTTCCATAATTTCCATTTCTGCGAGTCCGATTTATATAATGTATAAATAGCGCTAATTATATAGACTACTTACATTTTTACTGAATTGAATACGCTTATGTTACCGAGAGAAAACGAGTATATCAAACATTCGCGATTCGATACCCATGGGAAGCGTACGTGACGATTGTCTTGTTGCTTCTGTGCGTGTTTCATATAACAATTAAGCTGAAACATTTTTCAACCATGGCTGTTGTAATTGAGTACAGTTGCACGGAATTTATTTGGGGAGTTGAAGTTTACAGATGTGCAATTCAGTGTATTCTTTAGTTAGCAGATCAATTAATATGGATCACTAAGTTCTTTGATATCTGGTAGGAAGTACAGCCTACTGTTCTTTAATCCTTAACTTTTATCAATCTGAACTACCTTTAGAACTGTATGTTATTTTAGGTTGAACGAGAGAACGAACAAAACTAGTAAAACTAAACAATTAATTGGAAGGATAAAAAGTAATTATAGCTTGATCCTTCTCTGGATGAAAATAAAACATTATTTACATTTTAACAGTGTCACCAAGAAAATACACTATTGAATGCTGTGTTATCAGCTGTTCACTTTTTAAACTCATCAGGAAAATAAAATTATGCAGTTTTGATTAAATAAAAGGACTAGATAAATGGTTCAGTGTAATATTTTTATTGTTCTAGCTATGGCTGGGTCTTCGCGGGAGAAGTCTTTTGGCGCGTATCTCCTACTGTCACTATTGAAACGCCCTCTGTTGATCTGCGTGTTTAGACATTTTGTAAGCATCGTTTATTGCATTAAGAAACGTATATGTAAAATGTTGGAAATTTGATACAGGGAGTGAAGGTCCATAAACAGTTACTGAACCTGTGCATAAAACGGGTGAAGTTCAATGTTTGGTAAATACGTGATGATAATTTTCAAACAACTGGTCTTGGATAGAATTATTCAATCTTAGCGATTATATGGAACGCTTATGTGCTGCTAGTCAGGCTCGTTACAGTACTAGCTTGAACAGGAAGCGGGTTTTATTATAATATGGGCTGCATGTCACATCCTTTCTGTAGGGCATCACCGCGTTCACGCCTTTCATGACGGATATGCCTAAGTCGTGCTTTCTACGTAGAGCTCGAGTTTCTTTGTTAGGGCTTATGCGGTTACAGTGGGTGAGATGTGAGATCGGTGTAAAATTTTCGTGAAGCTAGTGTTGGTGCTCAAGAAATCTGTGCTCCATCCACATTTGCAAGGTGAATAATAGTACTACAATTGATTTTTGAAATTTTAGGTAAGGCCTCTTTTGTGTACATTTTTGACTGAGGAATGAATCATACGGTAGTAGCATAGAAGTTAATAAAACAATAACAGTAAAAAAAACAAGAAAAAAACACAACCAGTAAATATAAGAAAGTGTCAAGACTTAACCTGGCAATTTGTCCTGTTGGTTTCGGTACAATGGTGCTTATTCATTATTTTATTACTGTGTACTATGTAGATATAATAATTGTATCGTCAACCAAAACATTTTGTTTATTTATATATATAATATAGGGCCAAATCCAGTTTGTTGTGTGACAGACACCATGACAATTAATAATGAAAAATTCTTTTGACACTTTACAAAATATTTGTAGTACCGCCAATCAGTTTCTATGCAGAACATGTCTACCACTATTATGCTATTTTATACGATGATTTTGAACCACTTAATTAAAAAGACTGATTGACTGATTATAATTGTCATTAACTTCTGATCAAATGAAGCAGCTACCTTCATATATCAGGATTTTGAAATTTAAACCAGCAATTCATTTTGTGAATTTAAGACAGTCTTCTTACCTACAATTAGAATACATTTATTCTTTGGCACTCTCAGTGTTAGTGTACATTTAACTTCTCAATGATTGTGTTCTATAACAAGTTATGAATATTTTATCGAAATTCCACACTAAGTTCACTCTTTAGATTTAGGACCATCTCTGAGTTTGTTGTAATGTTGGGATAAATAAGTAGGCTGAAGTAAAGTTTGGGTATTGACAGTTTAAATATAACATCAGTTGAGGCACAGTAAAGATATTTAGAAACACACACATAATTTTACTTATTGCATAAGAAATACTGAGTAATTAATAACAGGACACAACTGTGAAAGAGACTCACTCGTGTATTATTTTTGACAAATATACTTTTATCTTGCAATGTTGTATGTGTGTTTTTAAACTTTTATCAATGCACAAGTACCGTTTTATTCACTTAATAGTTATTTCTAGTGTTATGCAGAAGGGTGCATCTAGTGAACCAAATAGCAAATCTGTCATGATGTAATATGTTCTGTTTTACAAAACCATGGAGTGACAAATATCAGAAACCAGTTACTTGTTTTGTTCCAAGAGGTGAAGTTTTTGTTAATTTTTTAAAATTGTACTATTCAATTTTCAGGTAATTTTATGTATGATTCAGTTAATGTACCGTAAGTCAGATTATTTACGTATGGATATATATATATATTTTAAAATAATTTAATGGTTGTATTGAATCTGTTGGCTACAAAACTGTCCTTTTTTCATTTCTTACTTTTATGTGTTTGTATGAATATTTAAGTCAGTTACTTAAATTTTAGATTTAAAAATGAAGAAATAAACATGAAAGTTGTGGCAAACCTGCCAAAAATCTATCAGCTTAATGAATAGTTGCCTTGATAAATTGTTTTTTATCACTTTGTGTGATAGAGATCTTCAGTGGTTTTGAGTTAATGTCTGAATATTTGTAAGAATTTTAGAAATAGATTAAATTTAGCTACAGAAAAGCAAATATTGTCATAATGTAAATACATTTTCAATTTGTATAGTGTTTTGTAAAAGTTTTATAAATCGTAGAAGTTGGAAAAAAGGAAAGTATATCAGAGAGTATGAACATGTTTTGTAATGAAATAAAAAAAACATAACTTGTAGGGTTTTTCTATCAGTGTTTAGTAAGATACTTAGAGGAAAAGAAAACAAAATCACAGTGTATGAAAATCAAGTTGCAGAGAGTATGGATGTGTTTAATAAGGTACTTGGACTAAAACAAGAGCTAGATTACAGACAGCATAGATGTATTTAATAATTTACTTGGACTAAAGACCAGACTGATGGAAAATATGAGCATGTGTAATATACATATGGTTCTTTATGGCTTTGGTAATTTTTTTTTACAGTAGTGGAGCCTGGGGATGCTTGAGAAAGTGCATTATATAAAATCACACAAAGATATTGAAAACTTAGTGTGTTCTATTTCAAAGAAGAGGAGATTAGATGACCTGTTCTGGTGAGAACCTGTGAACTGTAAATATCTAATTTTAGCAGTCTTGAAATTATACACATATATTTATTTCTCTTCAGCTGTACAGTTTATAAGAAGGCAACAATGTTCTAATTTTTGGCACTTATCAGGACAAGATGCTTTTATTAAGGTAAATATCAACCTGCAGATAAACCACTACTAGTACAAGCTGTTCTGTATTTATATTTACAAAGGTATATATAGCATATTTCAGTGAGTAAAACCATTCTTGTGTTATCAATATAATTCATGTATTAGCAAAAGAATGCAATTAGAATCTAGAAAACCTATGTTCGTCTATCATATTTGTACAGCATATTAAAGAACAGTGGACTCTGTTATAAATGTTTTTGATGAGACAGTTGAAGCTCTGTTTATGCAGCTTGTTTAAGTAACACACAAATGTAACAAGAATTTTGTGTTATGTAGGGGTTACCAGCAACATGAACACATAATTGGAATTCTAGTGTTTTCAAGGATTTGTTCAGAACATTGCATCCATATTAGTACATAAAATTTTGAATATCTGATAAATTCTAAGGTACAGAAAATAAATTGCATTTCGTTTTAGAGACAAATAATTATTCTGTATAAACATAATTGAAACCTAAAAACAGTACTACTATGTTTAACATAATAGTCATTCAGTCATAAAGATGTATTTACAACTGTAGTCTGCAAAGTTTGTAAGTATATATATTTATATTTTAGTGAAATTAAATAATTACATCTAAATGAAGCCAAATAAGTAAACAAAATCATGAGGAAGGATTGCATTAAAAACAGCAAATCTCAACCTCTGATATTTATTATAACCATAAATTTTTAAGCCATAAACAAAACACATTAAAATTAAACAAAACATGCATCATATTTTGTTTTATTTTAATGTGTTTTGTTTATGGCTTTAATATTTTTGGTTACAACGTTATATATATCCAGGGCATGTTTTACTCTGCATTTACAACTCTATCCTGGGGACCATTTAAATTTATGCATTGTCTTTAATTTATTTTCATTTTTGGGTCTGTTTGTTCATAGTAAAGTAAAATGTCTCGCATGCTCTGCTCTAAATACTTTCACCCTATTACTTACACTAATTAAAATAATCCCACATTGTAGCCTGTACCCTGGGATTTTTTTTAAAAACATGCAGCATGTTTTGTTTAATTTTAATATGTTTTGTTTTGGCTTAAAAATTATGGTTATATATGTGTATGTATACACTCACACAGTTATCTAAATTTTTGTATTAAACATGTATTACAAAATTGTAACTGGGGTAATTCTGGTGTATGCCAATTCTGATTAACAAATTTTCAAGTTTGTGTGAAGTTAAACATGGTTGGGTAGAGATCTTCAGCTGAAAAACACTTTGTTTGATACTTATAAGGTTATGTGAAGATGTTTATCTTCCACAGACAGTTTAGTAAAGTGATTTCTTATTACTTAACATTACACAATCTGTTCTAGATGCAATTTTGCTTTTAGTAATTTTTAATTTTAGAGGTATTGATTAATTAACTACATTTGAAATTAGGTTCTTTGTTGTCATGTATTACTTTGGAAAAAAGTGATATTAAACTAGTTATTGTACATGTATGTTTTTAGTTGTTTTAAACTGTAAAATGGAACAGTACTGTGTATGTTATTGGAATGAAGCTATTTGTAGGGAAAGTACTAATATTTGACACCAGCCAGTTCTAAAGAAAAATGAAGTATATTTGAATGTTTGTGTAACTCTACAGTTCATCTTCATTAAGGAAAATGGTGGCTTGGTATAATGTTTGTGATTTTCTTAATGGTGAACTGTATGCTTATTAAAACACAAAGTAGTTTTTTTAAGTTACAAATTTCATTTCAGATAGGAACATTTGTCATAATAAACTATAACATCTGAACAGTCACAGGTTTTTCTTATCTTGTAATATTTTCTTTCAGTCTTGTAAATGTTTGAAGTTGCAGGCTTAATGTTAAGAAGCTGTTACAACAAACAGTGATTATTGTTTAATTATTTGTCTTAATGGAAAAATTACAGGAGTCATATTTTTCTAATATTTAATTGTATTTTTAGTGTAGAATATGGGAATGCAAACCAAGTTAGTGATATTACTTCAACAAGTGGATATTTGGCTGACCATAATGCAGTTGGAGTAAACACTGGGGGAGATCTAAATAATTGCACTAGTATTAATCCATACATTGTGCCTTCCACAAGTAATCCTTATGGCTGTCAACAAACCTCCCAGAATGGAGTGTCAGCTGCTCCCCTTGGAGTTCAGAAAAAAATTGTGCGTGCTCAAGCAGCCAAACTGCTAGACACCTACCAGGTAAATAATAAATGTTTTAAACAGTTTCCTGTGTTGCTTTGAGTAACAGTATTTTAGGAAACAATCACATAAGCTGTAAATGTGGCTAGTAATGGCATATCTATACTTAAAAACTGAACTTCATAAACAAGTCATTAGTATTTATTTATTAACTACACATTGAGTATTACAAAAACACAGATGATACTCAGTTAATATAAAAAGTAATAATTCTAATATCTAAAAACGTATAAATTAATGGCAACATATTTTTATAATAAATGTAAAGTAACGACATCAAATTTTTTTGATAATGGTCAAACAGTCATGAAAAAAACAAGCTCTGAGACATGTTGACTCTTTTGACATGTGCTCTGTTTCTGTGACCAACTTAGTAACTGTTTTGTGCTTGTTATAGTTTTTGTTTTATAACTTTTATATTAGTAAAGGTTTGTAGATTATCAGTAAATATTACAGTGCTTTCATTTGCATTATATTAGAATTTTATTAAGTCTTAAAGTTTATTCAGTAATAGTTTTTGTACCTTTTTTTCACATGTCTATTTATTTCACACTCAAAAATTTTTAAAATGTCCAGATAGTTACCAAATTTTTTTGAGGCAAACTATTTTTTGTTTGTTTATTATTTTCACTAATGAATCTCTGTATGGGTTCAGTTAATGTGACCAATATTGTAGCCACCATGAAAAATTAGGAAATGTAATTTATTTTTCATTCTAGGATGATAACAGCTTATAACATCTAAACATAAATGTTTAGATTAACTAGCTTAAATCTCATAATATTATATATTTATATTTATCATTTTTATTATATTAACCTTTCAACTGTACTTTACTAACAATACAGAAGTTATGATGTTGGGACACGTGCATTCGTTGTAACTGTATCCAGTAATATCAGACTTACCTTTAGTATGTCGTAGCTGTGTTTTAGTTGAATTGTATTTTGTAAAATATATCACAGTGACATTTAAATAATTATACATTATGTATGTATATGGATTATTACTATTTAGAAACAAGTTATTATTTCTAAAAGAAAGAAGATTAAGAAAAGAAAAGCTAATTGTTGCTTAATGTAGATTCTTAAGCCTTCTAGAAGTTTGCATATGAAGGTAATTAACAAATTTTTTTTAGGTTTTATATATACAGTTGAATAACCAAAAAAAATCAGAGTTTACTATATTGATACTGTAGAATTCCATGATAATTTATCAAATGTACTAACTAAGCTGTGTTACAGTCTCTAAAATATGAAATTTTGAGCAGACTAAAGACACAACCTAGCTCTGTGAAATCTTGGTTTGAAATCAGGAGATTCTGAGCTATCATTTGGTTATTCACATGTCATATATTGAAATAACTACATGTAAGGGACCATTTCTAAAATTATAAAGAGGTGATCGGGGCTACTATGATTGATTCAGTGCAATATCTTAGCATTCAGAAAGAGATGAGGTTCTTATTTAATATTCTTGCTTGTCATTATTTGACTTTCTAATTTTTACAAAACTATAGACTTAGTATTTTGACATCAAAATTATCTCATTTAATCTAGTGCAGCATTCAACATACCACATGACAAACAAAAATCAATGTTCAATTGTGTTTATTAATATTTATGTTTAGATTAAGAAATTGATAATGTACAATACTAAAATTGTAATTATAATCTACAGTTTAATACCATACATATTGGCATAAATTCATTAAATAGTAGTTCAATAAAATTTTAAATGCAAGTCAACAAAGATGGTGACATGCTCTTTGACCTGTGTCCTGTCTGGAAAGAGTTGATGAAAAATGAGAAAATAAAAGGTTTATATGAAACAAAAAAAATCACTGGTGTCATAGTGACAGTTGTGAAACATGATTTTAAATAAAACATTGTTTTTAATATTTCTTTGAGTTGGGAGGCTTCTTTAACCTGGAGGGCCCATGGCAATTGAATTCATTTGCCCTTTTCCAAATATACCCCTGTTAACACTCCTACGAAAAGTGGGGTCTAATAGGCCCCAGAGCAACTTGAAAGGTTATTAATATTAGGCTAAGAATTTTGTATTTAAATGAAATCAAATGAAATGGCAATTTCATTTAAATACAAATTTATTAGCCTAATATTAATAACCTTTCAAGTTGCTCTGGGGCCTATTAGACCCCACTTTTCGTAGGAGTGTTAACATACAAATTGATATAAACCTGTTATAGCAATGTCTGAAATGTATTTTTTTACTTCACAGGTTTATTCAGAAAAGTAACTAAAACCTGAAGACAGTATTAATTATTTGTACTAAAGTAAATAGTTTTCTATTGATTTATTTTTCATAAAATAAATTAAATTGAGAAAGAATCACAAGTATTGTTTATTTTCTTTGAAAATCAGTTAATTGTGTTTCCATTAATCTAATTATTTTATGCACCAAATGATTAAGGGAGAACAAAGTTTAGTGAATATTTTTCTATTGATTTATTTTTCATAAAATAAATTAAATTGAGAAAGAATCACAAGTAATGTTCATTTTCTTTGAAAATCAGTTAATTGTGTTTCCATTAATCTAATTATTTCATGCACTAAATGATTAAGGGAGAACAAAGTTTAGTGAAGTAAATGTAGCAGAATGTCACAGTTCATATACTGCACCATTTCTGTAACATAACTCTGAATTCCCTTATAGTTAGAGGTGTAACAACCAACTTCTTGAGCTTAATAATTATTGTATATATTAAAACAGTTTCATTAAGTTTACAGGAAACTGATTACTATGGAACATAAGTCATTATAAAAATGTAAACATGAAATTTTGTACAGACAAATTATGTTGCAATAACAATATTTTAACAAAGGATCATGTAATAATTCCAGTTGAATAATTAATTAAATATTTGGTTGTGTCTGATGTTTACATATATTTTTATTTTTTTGTAGAGGTCTAAGAACTTTTAGGAGTGTAATTTTACCTCAACATATCCATTATAATATGTGTAGAATGTTATTACAGTAGACGAACCTTGGAATATTTTGGTTTATTATTATTCAGTAAGCAAAACAGGTATTGATTTCACTGATGATTTTAGTTGAATATTGTTATCAGTGGTGTGAAGTGATTCACTACAAAACAGGCTCTGATCAGTAACAGTATTAGTTAAAGATTGTTGTCAGAGGTGTGAAGTGATTCACTAAAAAGATGGGCTATGATCAGTAACTTAGTTAAAGATTGTTCTCAGTGGTGTGAAACGATTCATAAAAAATGGGCTCTGACCAGTAACATCTTCGTTAGAGATTGTTGTCAGCGGTGTGTGATTCACTAAAAAAACGGGCTCTGATCAGTAACAGTATCAGTTAAATATTCTTGTCAGTGGTGTGAAGCGATTCAGTACAAAATGGGCTATGATCAGTAACAGTATCAGTTAAAGATTGTTGTCAGTGGTGTGAAGCGATTCAGTACAAAATGGGCTATGATCAGTAACAGTATCAGTTAAAGATTGTTGTCAGTGGTGTGAATTGATTCACTACAAAACAGGCTCTGATCAGTAACAGTATCAGTTAAATATTGTTGTCAGTGGTGTGAAGTGATTCACTAAAAATGGGCTCTGATCAGTAACAGTATCAGTTAAAGATTGTTCTCAGTGGTGTGAAATGATTCAGTACAAAATGGGTTATGATCAGTAACAGTATTAGTTAAAGATTGTTGTCAGGGGTGTGAAGTGATTCAGTACAAAATGGGCTATGATCAGTAACAGTTAAAGATTGTTGTCAGTGGTGTGAAGACAGGGACAGATTACTCTTTTAGTGCACTTTGATTTTTTTTCTTGACTGAACATATATTAATTTTTATTAATATTATTTTCAAATATATGTTGAATACTGAAAATACATTTAAAAGTTAAAAATAAATGTGAGTTTGTAAGAGTTTAGAACATTTATAAGAAATTTCTATCATGTAGCTTCTATTGTAAAAAAGAAAAAAAAATTCACATCATCCAGACCATTTCTTTTATTTTGAGTGCTTAGCACTGATAATATTTCAGTACTTTAATAGGTGATTAAGAGTTGAAAAGATTTATATTCTCTCAAGAATATGAGTTGTCCTTTAAAATTTAATCGTGAATAATCTTAAAGAAAGTGTCATATGTCTTAGTAGATTTGTCAGAGGTAATGCATTTTCTAACAATCAAGAGTATTTCTGATACTTACTGTAATGTTTGGCTTAAAAAACTTACATTTAAAACTAATTTCTCTTACATTTAGCAACAAAATGGTTTGAAACGCAAATCACATGAGCTTGAAGATGCGATAGGTTTGCAACATCAAGTGTTACAACCTCACCAAACGAAACAAATAGAAGATAGAGCCCAACACACACACCATCGGCATCAAGTGCACCATAAAAGTTCTGCTGCAGTTGTGCCTATAACCTCAACAAAAAAATTCTCGACAACAACTACAACTATCACCACGGCGCCTGCAACATCAAAAAATAGCTCCTCCAATACTGAGGGGGACTATCAGCTTGTACAACATGAAGTTTTATACTCGGCCACAAACCAGTATGAGGTACTGGAATTTTTGGGACGGGGGACCTTTGGTCAGGTAAATCTGTTTTGACAATTTTATTATTTGACTAGTTATTTTAAGTAATGTAGAATCTCTTGGGAAAAATATTTTTTATATCATTAAAATTGTTTTATCAGTTAACTTGATTTCCAACAAACAAAAATAGCCAGATCTAATTTTTAAGATTAAAAACAAACATTTCATATTTTATTATGCTATATAGCCTGTGTATTTGAAATAAGTATCAACTCTCTTAAAATTGCAATTTTTTTCAATTGACTCAGTCAGGTGCTCAAGAATGAAAAAAAAGGTTTAATGAAGATTACATATGCATATTTATTGCTAGTGCGCTGATATTAATTGAATTTAGATCTTATATGCAGACAAAACTATTTAAAACTGTACCTCTTTTACTCTCCCCAATTGTAAAAATCATCTTAAAAATAACCAGTCTTTTGAGAATTATCACATAGTTAAGGCTTAACAATGTCCTTGTCTTAATTATTGACCAGGAAAACAAAGTTCTTGAGAAGGTTAACATAAAATTAATTTCCAGTTTCATTAACTTCTCTGTGTTGACTTATAGGTGGTCAAATGCTGGAAGAAAGGGACCAATGAAATTGTGGCTATCAAAATCTTAAAGAATCATCCCTCTTATGCACGTCAAGGGCAGATCGAAGTCAGTATTTTGCATCGATTGAGCCAAGAAAGTGCAGATGAGGTAAAAGCTTATTCAGTGAGTCAGTAGTTAACTTTCTTAAAAAACCACAAGGAAAGATTGTATAAATAAATACCTATATTGGGTTTTATTAGTTTGACTGTGAACATAGAGACAAAGAAAAGCTATTGGGATTGATAACTGTGCATCTATAAGAAATAAAATACGTTTTTTATCCACTTCAGCAAAGTATTATTAATAATCAGATGCACAACATAACTTATTCATTCATAATCTTTATAAAATTTTACTCTGAATACAAGTATGTAGTTGTGCCTTATGTGTTAGACTGAACCTGGAGATTGTTATAGGGTTGTACTGATTATTACCTCATTAAAATAAGCTAGATTTATTTGATGTGATGTTTACCTTTTGTGTGGCATAATTAAAACATTTCAGAATTGACTGTTTTAACCTTAAAATATAAAAAAATATTCAATTGAATGATTGTCACTGTGTTTTAAAAAAAATATTCTTAAAAGTAGTTTTTAGTAAGTGTCTGAATTTATTTTCAAGTTTGTCCCTGAAGAAGAAAGGTCCACCTTTCGAAAGTGTAGGGTTTTTATTTCATGTTATTTTGCTGTTTTAGTTTAACATTTTTGGTTTTTATGTGTGTTTAGTGGTTGTAACACCTAACACACGATCAAGAAAATGTATTTACATCAGCATTATTGGTTTCCACTGAGCTGATATGAATAATTCACTTTATACTGCTGGGAAGTTTAAGAGGAAGTGTGTATGACTTACAATTGTGTATCTGATAAGTTATGAATATTTTGTATGTAGCATCTGGTAAGTTAATGCAACTGTTTAAGGTATAATACAGTTTTAATACTTGATAATTTGTAGTACTTAGGTGTTATTATCAGATGTATCTGACAGCTTGTCTAAGTTTGTAGCTTGTCTTGTTAGATGTATATAATACTAAGCTGATAGTTATTAGATAAACTAATGTGATTACTAGAAGTGTCAGATGTATCCAACACCTGACAGTTCTTCTAAAGTAGGTGACACTTTATTGTTAGGGTACTTCATTACTTGTTAAAGTTTACTAACTTCATAGTTAGACTCTTTAGTTGTACAAATTAGTTTTAGTTGTTCAACATATGATAACTTGGGTATTTTCTAACACCAAGTAAAGTATTTTGGCAGTTTGTTTAAGTCATTTAACATATGGTAAATAAGCACGTTCTAATGGCACCAATTAATTTATTTGTCTGTATTGGATATGTAAGACTTCATTATAGCTCGTGTTGCTTTTTTCTAAGTAAAATTAGAATTTTGATATGTTTATTAATTTAAGAAGCTAACATTTTGAGGTAATGTGCGTTATATGCTATATTTTATGTTTTAGACATTGAATTTTTGTATTGCATACATTTTAATGGCATGTGGCCTGAACAATGTTGAAAGATTAAATGTTTTTTCCACCTGTTCTTATTTAGTTCAACTTTATTCGGGCATATGAGTGCTTCACCCACAAGAATCACACTTGCCTGGTGTTTGAGATGCTAGAGCAAAACTTGTATGACTTTCTGAAACAGAACAAATTCAGTCCACTTCCTCTGAAGTACATCCGTCCCATTCTACAACAAGTGCTTACAGCTCTACTCAAGTTGAAGGTAGTATAAAAATGAAGAATATTTTTTGTTATCTGTAAGCTAGGTCAGTCTGTGAAAAGTGTGTAGTAGGAGTACTGGGTGATATTGATGAGTGAAAATAAAATGATAGTCCAGCAAATGGTTTTTAGGAAGAGTTGCTTAGCTTGTGTCATTTTATCTTTCAGCAACTTGGACTAATCCATGCTGATCTTAAACCAGAAAATATCATGTTGGTGGATCCTGTACGCCATCCTTTTAGGGTAAAAGTGATTGACTTTGGCTCAGCTAGCCACGTGTCCAAAGCTGTGTGCTCAACATATCTTCAGTCAAGATATTATAGGTAAACAAAATTTATGTATGGTAATCTTGGTAGTTAAGCCTCTTAAAATTTGCAATTTCAACAACAAAACGTACAGCATACTTCACGTAATAGTGCAGCTCTTATTGAGGAGTGTTTGGTGGATGTTTGTGATAAATGACAAATGCCTGTTTAAAGAAATATCAATTTACATAGTAGTAACTGTCAGAATGTCTTAAAGTTGCATTTCTTGAAGCGTACAGTATGAATATCGGAACAGGTTTTGATTTAATCTTTGTAAGTTTGATGTATCTCAACTTAAGTAAAACATTATCTCAGGATAGGCAATTAGTGTTCTGGACTGTTGAGCTGAAGGTCCATGGATTGCATCCTGTTGACCCAAAATTGTAATCTGCATTTTGAGGCCATTGTGTGTTATTAGAATGGAAGTAAAACAACTTTCTAATTACAGTAACCTAAGAGTTAACAGTGAACTATGTTGATTAGCTACATTCTTTTTATTCTTGTCATTGCATAATTAGGGTTGACTGTCTCAAGTGGTGCTTGTGTAGCTATGCACAAATATCCAAAACAGACAATCATCTCTATATTTACTGTTAGTGTTTTATGTTTGGGTATTAGATGCTACCTGTCAAAGTTACATAGTCATCTCATTCTATGTTTAATTTGTTTTGATCTTCACACTTCATTACCTAAAGGCAAAAGACCAGTCTTCTCCAAAAATTGTTTGTATAGTTTTTTTTACTGATTTTTGTGTTTTATTTTCCTACAGTATGCTAAAGAAACCAGATTCTGGTTTTAATTTGAATCATTTATTCACACAAATATTTTTTTAAAAATTAAAGTGTTCAGATTTTAGTAACATCTTATTACATTTGTAATTACAATTTTTCCACTTTAAGAATTAGATATATGTCGTAAATGTAGTATATGGCTTTCATGTGTTTTGAGAAGCAATAACTGCATATTTCTTACCACAGGGCTCCTGAAATTATTCTTGGCTTGCCATTCTGTGAAGCAATTGACATGTGGTCGTTAGGCTGTGTGATAGCTGAGCTCTTTCTGGGGTGGCCTCTTTACCCTGGGTCTTCTGAGTATGACCAGGTAGTCAATAATACATTGCATGTGGATCATGATTTCATATAACAAACATAATTTACTCTTCTGTAGTTTGTATCAATATAGTTTGTGTATAATTGAATGGTGATATCACACATTGATGTTTCATTCACCTCATGTCATTACTGGAAAGATACAAATTTTTTTTCTTCTGTAAAATTAATAATAAAAAAATAAGGTAAAGTAACAGATATTTTTTAACTGCAGCATAATGGCTCATGGATCAGCTCTTGTATTTTGTTTGTTTTTTCAAGCATAAATTTTTAGCTTATGGCTCCATCATCATCTATTGATCAATTTGAGATCTAATTACAGTTTTAGACTCAAAGTTAAACCCTTTTGATTGATATATTTGACCATTCCCAAGCTCTCATAGATTAATTTATTCTCAAGTGCTGTGGCTATTGAGGATTTCCTCTTGTTTCACCTGTCAGCTAGTAAAAATGTATATACACCATGGAAAGATGTAATGAAGTTGTTGGCATATTTTAAATATAAGCACTATAAAAATATTTGAGAAATAATTTAGAAGATAAAAATTGATGCAAGTGCATCAAATGTGACATTTTTATGTAATTCAATTCAGTAGTTTTAGTAACTTTTGAGTTAAATATATATGGAGCGGTATTCACGTGTCTTAGTAGTGATCTATCAAGCTGGTATTATAGTTTGTTAGTATTTTTCTAGGAAAGCATAATAATTTGTTAGCTTCAAATAATATAAACATTGAACAAGCACTTAGTGAAACCAATTATTAGTCAGTTAAACACTAATTTATATTTGATTATATTTGTTTCTTGTACTGTTTATAACTTAAACCCAACCTTTGTCGTGAGGTAACATATTTAGTGCTTTATTTTGTTGTTTTTTTTAGATAAGATACATTAGTCAGACCCAAGGACTGCCAGCAGAACACATGTTAAATAATGCTACAAAGACAACTCGTTTTTTCTATAGGGAAACAGACAGCAACTATCCATTCTGGAGATTAAAAGTACGTTAATATAATAACATAAAATATTCTTACTTGACAAGTGAGAAGGCATGAAAATGTTTATTTATATAATCAATTTCGATACAAGTCTATTTTAAATATTAAAGTTTGATTTATATTAAATCTAAATGGAATCAACAGGAATAGTAATAGTATAATTACTTCTAAACTGTATGAAAAAGGCATTGTAAGAGTTTTCTTTATCAACACTGAATAATTTACTTTTTCTGTTTGTTCTTATAATATTGATTTCCTAACATAAATCTTTATCCAGGTGAAATGAATAATTTCTGTTGTGTACATATGTATTGGATTAACAACATACTTTTTGTTGCAGTTGCAATCTGTGAAGTTATTGTTTCACTTTATTAAAGTGAATGGTCATTAAAATTATGAAATTTTAATCTCAAAAGTTTCGAGTTTTGACTAGTTTTAGTACAAGCCATCATACAGTAAAGTTGTGAATTAATATCTTGTAAGAATGTTAAAAAGTTTCTGGTGTTTATAAGTTTGCCATATTTCTATTGTTGTTTTACATATCATTGATGAAAACCTAGTATATAATGTGAATTTCCATTTATACCAAATGGAATATTGTAAAATAAAATGTTTGTGTTTCATAGACCCCAGAAGAACATGAAGCAGAAACTAACATTAAGTCTAAAGAAGCTAGAAAATATATCTTTAACTGTCTTGATGACATGGCACAGGTGAGTAGATTGTCCTTTAAAAAAACACCAAAGTTTATAAACTATTTCATTTTTATTATCTGAATATAAATTCAAAAATACATTAATTTATTGTTTATAAATAAACATTGAACATAAGTTATAATAACAAAGAAAGGAAAAATATGTTGATTCATTCCTGATTTGTTTAGAGTATTGCACCACTATGCACACTTACATTCCTGTCCTCTAATGGTTTAACAGCTTCTGAATTTTCTGTTTTAAAATTCAGAGTTCAATCTTTGCAGTGTGTACAAGTTGTCTGTTTTGCATGTGGGCTTAGGTAGTTAGTTGTACTCAGAACTGACAAATACTCCTACTGTATTTATTGCCTGAACTAAACTACAGTTAAATATGTACAAAAACTATGAAAACAGTACAGCACTGTGAAGTAGGTTCATTTACTTCAGAACACCCTTTGACAAGGCAAATTATTCTTTTCTAGCTCTGTTATTACAATATAAACTATGATACTTTCGAAATTGACTGTTATGGTTAAACTGCAATCATGCAATCTAACTTCACTTCCACTAACTTTTAACTTTCTTTCTTGCACTTTGTATCTGCACATTTATAACACGAGACAAAAAAAATCTAGAAATGTCTAGCCCTCTAGTAACAACAATATTAAACATAATGAAAAATTTAGACTCTTTGAGTAAGGTGATGTCAACAATATTACAAAAGCCCAATACAACTATTAAACTGCATAAACGACAAATGACTTGTACAGAATTACATGATGAAACTTATCATAGTTGTCACTTAAGGTAATTAACTTTTAACACTTTTAATCACTAAGTAAAGTAAATAATAACTCTTAAACTAAACACTTGTATATCCAACAGTACTGTTTGCAGTGGTCAGAGATCTTTTTGAGATTGAATATTAAGTAAAATTAATGATACATTTATCTAGAATTTCTAATTACAATCAAGATATAGGTTTTTATGTACCTTCTTAGTGCTTTTGTTTTATTTTGACTATTTAGAATATAAGTTATTAAAAATACAAAGAAAACTTTAAGCAAACATGTACATTTTTTAAAATTATTCTAAAACTTTAAAGAATAATTCCAATAGTTTTATTAGAGTGCAATAATTGTTACTTTGAAAAGTGTACTGTATCTGTAGGTATGCATGTGAAAACTGCAAAATATATGTAACAAATCTTGTTGTAAGGTTCATAGGATGTTGTTTTATACATCATCAGTTTCTATAAATGTCTCTCCAGAGGTAAGTGTATTTACTGTTCTTAATTGTCTTTTCTTTGACCTTTAAAAATATTTTTTTACAGGTAAATGTGCCAACTGATTTAGAAGGTGGAGAGCTGCTAGCTGAGAAGGTAGATCGAAGAGAGTTCATTGACCTACTCAAAAGAATGTTAACTTTAGACCAGGAAAGAAGAATTACCCCTGGTGAAGCTTTAAATCATAATTTTGTCTCTCTCAACCATCTTATGGATTATGCACATTGTAATAAGTAAGAACCCATTTAGATATGTTGTTTTAAGGTATTCATCAACAATAATAGCAAGATACCACCATAATTAAAGCAAACGTGAAATTATGATACACTTAACTGTACACTGCTAAACTTTATTTTTAATCTTGTTCAAGCTGTATTCATTCATTAAATAAAAAGTAGCTTCACCAAGTCAGTATAACATGAAGCTAGATAATACACTTATAAATTCAAGAGTAGGTCTTTGAACTGTTAATAATTTTTAAATAAATTTTGTAAAAATATTATACATTGATACCTTGTAAAACAACACCACGTGCACACACACACACACACACACACACACACACACAAATATACCAACATTAGATTATCTCGTACAACTTGATGTAGTCAATGCTTATAGGTAATCACATTAGTTGACCAACTCTAAATCTGAGCAGGTCCAGAAACTTCTATTTAATTCACCCTTTTGCAAATACAAGTACAGTTGAAGGTTAATACTTGTATGCTGAAGTTTCTGATCTATTGCTTGTATGTAGAGTATGTACCTTACATTAGTTATTTAACATCTTTTTAATTATACTTTTTATGTTTTATATCACCTCTCCAGTGTGAAGGCTTCAGTTCAGATGATGGAAGTTTGTCGAAGAAACAGACATGCATATGACCAAAATGGTAACCAAGTGCCAGTAATGAGTAACTTTGGTTCTTCATCCAGTAATGTAGCTATCACATTCAATAATCAACTAAGCAACCTGCAGAATCAGGTAGGTTTTGTTTTTTGTTGTGTGACTTAGAGGTGA
This sequence comes from Tachypleus tridentatus, assembly GCF_004210375.1. Lineage (NCBI taxonomy): Eukaryota > Metazoa > Arthropoda > Merostomata > Xiphosura > Limulidae > Tachypleus > Tachypleus tridentatus. The sequence continues at coordinate 132,100,422 of NC_134837.1, forward strand.
ATAAATACATAATATTGTGTTCTTCTTTAATACAGAGCTTCCATATTTGTATCTTGTGTGTTTCTAATTAAATATTTCAAGCACTAAAAATGCTTTGATTTTGAAAAAAATATGGATTTTACTAGAAGATGCTGATATTTGGTGGACAAAACATTGCGACTTGTGAAAGCTGTTCTAGCATCATTTGCTGTCTCTGCTTTTTTATGTAATAATATTCTAGTCTGAGAGTCTATGTCCCGAGAGATGTAAGTTACTCACATAGGAAATATTGATACTCTGTATAACTTAAGTCATTGTGTTCAATGATGTAACACACCAACTAATTGTGAGCATACCTTGTAGATAATTTCTTTTCATTACCTAATTTAATAAGTGTTGTAATTATACATTTTAATTACTTGTATAATCATAGAATATGTACATTACAAAATAAGGAATTTAATTAAATTTTGAATGTGTGACTTTAAAAAGCCTTGGTGTGTCCACTTTGACCTACAGTCATGTGAAAAAGTTAGGACACCCTATGAAAGTCTGTGTATTTTTGTAACATTTTTGGATATATAGATATTTAATCTCAATTTCAACAATACTGAGAGATTATAGGAATATAACTAAATTAAAACTGAAGAAAGACTTTTCAAGATCTTCTGTAAGTGTAATTCTACAAAAATGCATATTCTAACTGAGGAAAAAGTTAGGACACCCTACCCCCTAATAGCTAGTGTTATCCTCTTTGGCTGAAATAACTGCGCTGAGGTGCTTCTTGTAGCCATCTACCAGTCTCTGACATCAGCCTGAAGAAAGTTTGCTGCACTCCTAAATGCAGAATTCTTTCAGCTGTGAGATGTTTGAGGGGTTTCTTGCATGTACAGCCTGTTTCAAGTCACCCCACAGCATCTCAATGAGATTAAGATCTGGGCTTTAACTCAGCCATTCCAGGACTCTCCATTTTTTAGTTTTCAGCCAGTCCTTGGTGGATTTACTGGTATGTTTTGGGTCACTATCATGTTGCAGGGTCCAGTTCCACTTCAGCTTTAATTTTTGTACAGATGGTCTCACATGATCCTCAAGCACCCTTTGATACACAGTAGAATTCATGGTGGATTCTATGATTGTGAGCTGTCCAGGTCCTGCTGCAGCAAAGCAGTCCCAAACCATGACACTTCCATCTCCATGCTTCACAGTTGGTATGAGGTTCTTTTCCTGAAATGCTGTATTTGGTTTAAGCCAAACATGTCCTCTGTTCTGGTGTCCAAATAATTCAATTTTGGATTCATCTGTCCAAATAACATTATTCCAGAAGTCCTGGTCTTTGTCTACATTCTCTCTGGCAAACTTCAGTCTGGCCTTGATGTTTCTCTTAAAGAGCAAAGGTTTCCTCCTTGCACACCTCCCATGCAAGTTAAACTTGTGCAGTCTCTTTCTGATTGTAGAGGCATGCACTTTCACATCAACAGTAGCCAGAGCCTGTTGTAGGTCCCATGATGACATGTTAGGGTGTTTGGAGACCTCTTTTAGCATCTTGTGGTTTGCTCTCAGGGTGAACTTGTTTGGATGACCAGACTTGGGCATGTTGGCAGTTGTTTTGAAAGCCCTCCACTTGTTGACTATTTTCTGGACAGTGGAATGACTGATTTAAAAATCTTTTGAGATCTTTTTAAATCCCTTACCAGACTCATAAGCTGCTACAATTTTTATTCTGAAGGCCTCAGACAGCTCTTTTGGTGCTCATTCTCACTTCAACAGTCAGGAGCACACCAAACTAAATGTCTGAGGTTTAAATCGGGCAAGCATCATTCAAAATGCTGAGTTACGATCTTCTAATCGTGTGTACCTGGTGTTGTACACCTGTGTGTGAGTTGAGCCATTTTAAGTGGAAATAAATGTGGGGGTGTCCTAACTTTTCCCTCAGTTAGAATATGCATTTTTGTAGAATTACATTTACAGAAGATCTTAAAGTCTTTTCTTCAGTTTTAATTGTTTAGTTATATTCCTATAATCTCTCAGTATTGTTAAAATTGAGATTAAATATCTGTATATCGAAAAATGTTACAAAAATACACAGGCTTTCATAGGGTGTCCTAACTTTTTCACATGACTATATGTGTGTGGATAGTTAAATGTATGTCTTCAAACAACTGGTATGTTGAAAACTTTGAAGTGTAATAATTGTTTTTTAATACTTTTGGGTTTTCTCTGGTCACGTGACAATATATTAACCTCCACTTATTTTTCTTACCTTAAGTACCAGCTGCAACCAACAAGTTTTTATCAGCCTGCTCATCAGGTGGCACAGCCACAGCAAATGAACATTCCTCAACAACAGTCACAGGCAAGAGTCAATGGAGTTGCTGCAGTACAGGGAAACCAGTATGTTGCTTCTGCTGCCCGTGCTGCCGATCCTTTCCAACAGGCTTCTCAGTCTCTTTGTGTCTCTTCCATATTGTGCCCTCCTTATCAAGGTACTTACTAGCTCTGCATATCATCTGTATTATCACCTTAATATTGGTACTTTCAGGTATTGTATGCATAACTGCAATCAGGTTTCAAACTTTAACTAAAAATAACCTTTTTAATAATTTTCAGCTCAAAATTACTAAAGTCATTAAGTTTCTAAAGAATGAAAAATGCTCGAACATTTTGACACTTGTCTATTAATAAGCAACACACGTTTCTTTTGGAGTTTTTTTGCCAGTACGAAAACATAGAATTCCTTGAAAATATAATTATGTTAGTTCTCATGTTGTCTATTTATCATTCCCTGATTTTATTAATATAGGCCTCTGTTTACACCATTTAAGATCTTGTAGCATGTTAGCTGAACAACTACTAATCAAACTTAGCTTTGGAAACAGCTACAGGCAAAGTTTAAATAGCACTTAATATAGCAGATTATAAACTATCCATTAATATAGAGGGAATATAGTGATGTGAAAAGTAAGTTATGGAAAAATAAAAAATTGTAGCTCCTTTTGAGAGTAGTGGAATCTGACTGGAGTTTTATAACATTCCTGAATGAACTACAGAAGTTATTTTTATAGTTTCATTTTGTGCTATTTCATTTCTGAAAACAGTTTTGTTTTGTTATATTTGCTTGAAAGCTAGTAAAAAAGGAAAAAAAATTAATGGGTGCTAATGATACCAGTCCAGTTAAAAAATGGTGAAGGTACATCCTAGATTTTAATTCATCATTTGTATTATGTTCATTTTATTTCATATCTGTGCCTGGGGTGCATTGTGACTTGTATATTTAATTTCCTAACTCTTTCTGTTTCTTGTGTATTATCTGTTTGATATTTCCTTATGCTGTTTCTTGTGTATTATTATCTGTGTGATATTTCCTGTCTCCGTTTTTGTGTATTCTTATTACGTGTTTGATATTTCCTAACTCTGTTTCTTGTGTACTATTATCTGTGTGATATTTCCTAACTCTGTTTCTTGTGTATTATTATCTGTTTGACATTTCCTAACTCTGTTTCTTGTGTATTATTATAATATGTATGATATTTCCTAACTGTTTCTTGTGTATTATTATAATATGTATGATATTTCCTAACTGTTTCTTGTGTATTATTATCTGTGTGATATTTCATAATTCTTTCAGTGTGTCTTGTATAATATGTACTGTATTTAGGTTATTTTTATATTTGTGTGTGGTGTATTATGACATTCTGTGTCAAATTTTATCCTGTTTATGTGTCTAGTGTATAAAAGTATCTGTGTTATTTTCTAGCTTTCGGCATGTCTGGAGTATTAAGAAATCTATATTTCCTATCTCTCTCAGTGTCTGGAGTATTAAGGAGTCTATATTAAGTTATTTCCTATCTCTCTATGAATCTGTAGTATTAAGAAGTCTATATTAAGTTATTTCCTATCTCTCTTTGTGTCTGGAGTATTAAGATATCTTTATTGTGTTATTTCCATACTCTGTTTGTTTGGAGTATGTTAAATTCCATATTGATAATTACAAATTAGTTTTGTTTTTTTCTGTTAAAATTGTTTCTAATAGTGTTTTTTTCATTTTTATACTGTTTTATGCAAATATTTATCTTAATTACTTTTGTTTATTTACATACCCAACTTTTGTTTTCCTGTCATTCTGAAATGAGTGCTAATTTTGTCATATTTGTATTGATTATTTCTTAAATCCATAAATATTTGTATTTTAGTACTAGTATTATATTTTGTTTATCCTTATAAATACTTTGTGAAGGTGTTTTATGTGGACTGGCTATTATATATAAATTTCTTATTGTTAGGGCTAAACTCACCAGCTAAGCACATGGTACCAATGGTTGCTCAGGCAGCCCAGGCTTTACAGATACAACCATCGCTACTTACTCAGGTAATGAAAAATAAGCTGTAATAAATATTGTTAATTAAATCTGTCTTTTTATTTGAATTAAATTTATATTGTATCTCGATAAGCTTTAACGAGTCTTGGTATTGTACAGGATATGGCAGATGTAGTAGGGTTGACGTACCATATACTTTTCTTTGCTTTCATTCATGGGGTTCTAGTCAGTTGGAAATTCACTTGCTCTTTTCCTCTCCTGCCATATGATGTAATGCTAAATTTCTTTTCTATTGGAATGTTTTAGAGAAATATATATCAACCATAGATACCAAGTGTAATACATTTAATGGCACAGTTTTCTTTAGATGAAACGTGGTAAACATTTGAAATGGGCTGTAATGATCTGACATCCTTACATTTCAGGACTATAATATATTTTTGACTTGAGTCAAACAGAAGATTTTACTAACAATCACTGCTGTGTTCACACTTCTGCATGGTTGATCATTTGACAATAGAATGTTCTCTGGAAGATATTTTGCCTTTGTTTAGCATATGCAACAAAAAGCTACATTCACTTCAGGAAAGATAGACAACAATTTTATGACTAATGAATTGTTGCAAATTTATTCTTACAATATACAGTTGCCAGTCAACAAAGATAATTTCATCTGGCACAATTTACAGGTGAAACAGTCATTTAGATATTCAGTCAGTTAAGGAAATAATTTCCAACATGCAATCATAACAAACATTATATTATGAAAGGACTGTAGGTTATAGTATGAAATTATGTCAATGAAAAAAGTGAATATAGCTACAATGAGAACAACCACATCAGTTTATAGCCTGAAAATAAAGCTACTGGGTGACATAGTGATTAGTTTTCTATGTTTTTAATGTTTTTAAGTGAGACATGAAATAGGTTTGGCAATAAATACTCCTTGAAAATCTGAAAAAGTCCTAGAAAAAATTTGCTAGGCCATTATGAACCATGTATAAGTTAACATATTGAACAACAGTAAAGAGGATTATATTTTCAAGATGTAATTTAAAAGTAGTTATTAGATTACTGATTCTTCAACAGTATGTTGATTGATCACTGTCATTGGAAACTTTTACTTAATAATAGGTTAGCTTTATTGCAACCAATCCTCTGTTAAATGTTCTTTCCAACTTTATGTTCTATCAAAAAGTCATTAAAGCTGATTTGCTAAACCATGTCGGTTGAGAAGCTAAAGTAAAACACATTTTACTGGTTAACTAGCAGCAGTGATCTGCAAAACATCTGCAGTAAAATTATCTTATTTCAACAGTACTTTAAATACAAGACTTCTCTAATAACACAAAATAACTCTAATTTATGCAGACCAAAATCTATAAGTCTATTAAGTATGGCCTGTATTTAATATAGAGATATATTAACACTGTAATTCTTGTGTTTTTTTTGCTTTAGTTTAGTTAGGGCTATACTTTAGCATACTTAATACTATCAATAGATCAACTTATAATGTTGGCTCAGTATGGCCAAGTGGTTAAGGAATTTGAGTTGTAATCCAAGAGTCGTGGGTTCGAATCCCTGTCACACCAAACATGCTCGCCCTTTCAGCTGTGGGGGCACTATGAAGTGACGGTCAATTCCACTATTCATTGGTAAAAGCGTAGTCCAAGAGTTGGAGATGGGTGGTGATGACTAGCTGCCTTCCTTCTAGTCTTATACTGCTAAATTAGGGACAGCTAGTGCAGATAGCCCTTGTGTAGCTTTGCAGAAAATTCAAAACAAACCAAACATGTTATTTTGCAACTTAACATCAGACCTTTTTTAAAAGTTTCATAAGCTTTTAATGTGCTGTTCTATAAAATGTGTACTTAAGTATATTTACATCCACTTTTTGTTTATATGCTTTGAAATGAAGTGCTCACACATACACATATAGGTAATAAGTGATGCTTTCCTTTTTAGGACAGTTTTATTATTGTGGTAGGTGTTTAATTTTTTTCACATTTTGAATTTTTTTACCCTTGGTAAACTTTAGAAGTGCTTCTATTAGTATTCTGTATAAGACCAATTAACAAAGGGGCATGATTTTCCATAAATATTAAAAAAGAGTCGAGAGTTAGTAAATGATGATTATACAAAAAGGGACGTAATCCTGAAACATGATGAAACACACATCTGATACTAGCTCACCTTGTTTACTGTTTTATCTGCTGTCACTCATAAACTGTGACTTTAAACATTGATAGTATAGGATTTATTGTTGATCAACATACAGATGTTTTCAATTTATCTGTAGGTGGGAACTCAGCAGTATGTGCCAGTTTCTGTGGTTGAGCAGAATGGGAGACAGATGCTTCTGACAGTAAGTCTATCTGTGGTTTGATCTTCACACTTCGATATTTTTATAGCAGTGCTTATATAAGTTGGTTTTTGTTCATGTAGTTTTATAATACAAATAGCTTCTAAACCAATACTATGTCTGTCATATTCTAGCCACCCTGGTGAATCTTGATAACAGACATAGGCCCCACTCTTACAGGGTGTTTCAGATATTGTGTTTTTGACACACTGTTATATATTTGTTCTTTAATTACGTACATAAGTTTTTAAAATGCATACTTCACTCCACTGGAAAGCAATTAAAACGTTTTTGACATTTTGGTTACTGTATGTTTGGTATTCATAAAAGAAAGTCACAGTTGTCTCAGCTACAACAGGCTGTATGAAGCTTAGACTTTATTACCAAGTTTCAAACACCTTGAGGGCTCAAACAATGTAGTGCTGTATTATAAATATTCTGAGTATTTTTTAAATTTTGGAAATCCCAATTACTACTTGAAGATATAGACAGTTACTCCACATGGCTTCATGTGCTCTATATCTTCCAATTTTGTAACACATCCTATATTTTGTGATATGTCATTCAATTTTCTAATGTTTCCTAATTTATAAAAATTAAAAAAAATATAATTAAGAAGGTTATATTTAGATACTGAAGACTTTTTACAAGGTAAGTTGAGTAACAGACAACCTTTTCATACTAACATAAATAGAAGTTTAATCAAATAATTCATACATATTTTATGGTAGTGTGCAACCTGTACTTTTGTGTAAAATATGTATTGGTTTGTAAATTCTTTAGTAAGTACATGAAAAATTCCTATGAAATGACTAATTTGGCAGTTATTGGAATTTCATAGCTAATTTTAAGGTATGGAATTCTCAGTTATATTTTGGCCCTGTTTTCAGTTAATACACACAGTTCATAAATTTATTAAAATTAAAAGGCACTTGGTGTCTTAATTGTTTGATATGTATTATATACACATGCTTCTATCATTTTTGGTTTTTTTTTATACATATTTGGCACTACAATAGTCAAAAGCTTTTGATGACAATTTAATTTATACAAAAGGATCTGTAATTATTGAAGTGCTATGGTTTTTAGAATGCTGTGCAGTCAAGTTGGGGAGCTAATCGTCAGATGTTTGTTCCATCTTGGCAACAACTGCCAACCCAGCGAACCATCCAACAACAAGTATTGTCAGACTCAGAGGTGTGGAGCCGTTCACTAGTTCTTGAAAGAGCAGCATTGTTACCTGAGCAGGCTGCCGTCATACCTGTGGTAAATATACTTCTGTGTCAGATTGTGTGTTCTAAGTTACATAGAATAATAACATTTTTATTCGAACAGTAATCTCTGTATTGTCATGTTTTTAATCTATTGTATCCTTAATAACTAACAGACTTGTCATAATGTTTTTTTTTAATTTGTTGTATCTTTAAATAAGACTTGTTATTGTTTTGTTAATTTGTTGTATCTTTAAATAACAGACTTGTTATTGTTTTGTTAATTTGTTGTATCTTAAAATAACAGACTTGTCACAATGTTTTTAATTTGTTGTATCTTCAACATGTAACTGCTTTGAGCAACTAACGGACTTGTTATATCATTTGCTTTAATGTTTTAATACCTTGAGCTACTAAGAGACTTGCTGTATTGTTTTTTTAATACCTTTAGTATCTAACAGGCTTATCTTGTTTCCTTTGTTTGTAAGCACTTTGGCTAACTATTTGACTTGTTTGTATTGTGTAATTTGTATCTGTTGTTTAGCAGTTGTGAAGACCCTTATAGGTTTTTTAAAATAATAACAATATTCAGATATTTGTAGAGGTAGCATTTGAGTTTCTTAATTAAAAACTGTTTCTGCTATCTTTCAGCCTTCTAGACATCTCTGGTATTTGTTATCAATTACATTAGGTTTTATTGGTATAAATAACTGTTTGAATCAACAAAAATAGTTCAAAAACATACATGTAAGTTAGTATAAAACAGATTTAAAACTTATATTAAATATTCTGATTAACAGTTTAAAAAATTAACTTGATTATAATTTAGGTATGGTGAAGTTATTTTTATCGTTTGACTGAGTTTTAAAGCACAGTGAAATGGTATTCAGTGTGTTTTATTTTAATTAAAACAAAGATAAAACTGCTGTGAAATAGCTTTATAGCAAAGTCTTTTAAAGAATGTAAGAAGGCCTAAAAATTAATCAGTAATTAAAACTTGCAATGAAATAAAGTTTTTAATTTTTATTTGAAAATATTACAGAGAGGTATTTTCAAAATTTCAAAGCCAAAAATTCATATAAATATTGCATATAAAACATTTTCTATGTAGAAGTTATTGATTGTTTAAAATGTTTGTCTCAAGTTTCAAACTTTTCATTCAATAGTTTGTTTTTTTTTCATGAGTACGATAAAACAAACCAGGCAAGAGGTGTTGCACTTGTGCCTTCTAAAATTAAGGGCAGTGACATTATTACTCTATCAATTATTAGGTGATTTGTTGACAAATGTGGTGGGTGAAACTTGTTTGTAGGAAATTTTGCTGCTGTGATACAGTTATATGATTGTGTGTTATTTTGTCTGCAAAATTATAATTTATTTGAGCACTTACTGTCAATATTAAAACAGTTGTATTATATTTGTAGTGAACAGTAATTTATGTATGGTAATTTTTATGTGATGTTTAAAATTATTTGAATTGATTCAGCTAAAAGTAAAAAAAAGAGAAATGAAATTTTCTGCTGTACTGAAGATAAAAACGATTTTCATCATAAATATTAATTCCTAATATTTATTTTTGTGACTAACAGTGGTTTACACTATTATAAAATGTGACACTATTATAATTTGTTATTTATTTATACCATTTAAAAATCCTTTGGTACTCAAAATATTTGGTTAGATACCATTTATGGGTAGTATAGCAATTTTATAAACCAGGTACCTTCTGAAAAAAATAGCACATATGATAGATGTTACTTATCATTGGTAACATAAAGGTAACCAATAAAGGTATGTGGTATCTTTTATAAACAGTGTGAATAGTATGGATAAATGGTCCATGGCAGTAATTTGTTGGAATAAGAATTACCACAGTTGAATTCATGAATATATGAAATTTATAACCACCAATGGCTCAGTGCTAAGTCTACAGGCTGTTTTTACTAAAATCCAGTTTTCAGTACCAATAGTGAGCACACCACAGGTGATTAAACTGTGTTTAACTGCAAACAAAATGTGAAGATTACACATGATGTTTGATAAATCAGATCTTCCTTTGTTTTTCCTTTATTTGTGATTCTATACATAGTTAGTTATTTTGTTTTGTATATAAATAATGTGACCGTCTATGTGCATGCGTTGTTTGTTAAGTTTATTTTATTCTATATCAGCAGGCCACAGCATTGGCAGCTCCAGGGCTTCAACAACCTTGGGGAATGGTAGCAGCTGCAAACCCTAACCCTACTCATTGCTATGTTAGTAGCAGCCATCAACAACAGCAAGCTCTTGTGGATCACCATGGAGCCAGTGGAGCAATACAGATGGCTTCATCTAAAAGGATCACTAAAACTAGGTTATTGTTTATTACGTTCCATATTCCACTGTGTAATTTTCCTTCCAATGATATGTTTCTGCTTGATGTGTAGCTAATGACTCACTGAAGTGTTAATATTGTGACTCTTACTACAGAACATACCATTAACCCATTTGAAATGGACATTAGACCATTGCATGTGTCCCAATATTTCTACAGATTTACATTCAAGATCTAACTTTTATTATCAATGTACATCAGTAAATTTAGTATCAAAATATAGTTTATAATTTAACTAATATTGTGTTGTCACATATTTATTCCCATTTGTTTCTCTCTTTTAATCTGTTGAACTTCAGTAGTATAGCTTCTAGGGTTTCTATAAACACAAAGTAACAGGTATAATTTTGACATCCAACTTCTTTATTTTCTGAGATGTTAATATGCTTGCTTTCCAACCCACAGCAGAGAACCTCTACCTATCTATCCTTACCTATCAAACCAAGGGTTCTTGTTTGTTGCACATGTTCCTAACCATTTGAAAAAGTTTGTTTTTTCATGTTTGCAATTACTTTTAATTTTATTTGGTGATAGTAGATATTGGTCTAGAAGACTTGTGTGATGTTGGAATTTTTTAACCTGTTTATGATTTAACTATAAACCTAGTTTTATGACAGTATTTTTGGGATGATCTGTTCTGGTACTGAAGCATATTTGAAATGTACATGAATTTTTGTTTGGACAACAAATTTAGAGAAAAAAATAGATCTACTTAAGCTGTATGTTCAAGTATGCAATTTCATGATGTGCAGTTTGCCATTGTTTAAAAATCTGCTAAAGTGTGGTAACTGAGATTTTGGCTTTCATGTTTGAATAAAGTGCTGATGTAGTGTGAGCCAGGTAATAAAAAGTAAAGTTGAAATTAATAGATTAACAGTTGAAATTGTAATCAACAATAGTTCTGGCAATAAATAAGAATTTAAAAAAGCAATATTTATAAATTTAAACTTTTCATTTTACTTTACATTTTTTATTTAGTTAATGATAGTTTTAGGGTTACAGAAATAATGGAGAAAATATGATTTTGCCTTAAAAGAAATTTGTGTTATTCCTTTTGGATTTTATAGAGGTTTTGCAAGTGAAATTTGAAAATTGTAAGTTAAAAAGAAGTATTTTAATTTTAGCAGGGAAATCACCTTTTACTCAGAATGATGTAGTTAAAGGGTTCATAAGTTCATCGACAAATATTTAGTAAAAAAATACTTCATTAGAATATCTCATTTTTTGTTTACAACACACTTGTAATATTTCTTTTTAAATCTAGCCAAGTTTTGTGAATATACTTTGTGCATCAAAGTTATAGCCTGTAGAATTTTATTCCATGGGTATTGCAAAGTTGGTTAAGTTGCATCTATCTGTTTTCTTCAGGGTTAACTCTCTTAGCATAGGTTTGGTCCCACTGACTGACCTCATTACCATTTTGTGTTTGTTCTGGTATTCAAATTATAACTTTTAAATTAGCAAGCATATCTTCACAACATTTTGCAAATTATCAGATTTTTTATATTAGATTTTAAGAATATTTAAGTAATGTATTTTTTATGACTTTTTCTCTTTTTGAATGTTGGCTTTGCAAAAGTTTTGTAACTTCAAGATAGTTAGTAAATGTTTTTTTCTAAGAAAAACTTTACATTTTATCTGTTATTTTCACTATTATATCTCTGTACAGGTTTGGTCAATTTAACTGACCTTGTGACCACCATAAAAAATTAGGAAATAAAATATAAATTATGCTTTTTTTGTCTAAGAATCAATAAAAATGATATTATGAAAACACTAATGTTTACTCTAAGTGGCTTAAATGTTATGAAATTATATATCTATATACATTTAATTTATTAACCTTTCAGCTGTGCCTGACTGACATTACAGAAGTTGCAATGGTGCAGACAAAAATAAAACATACCTTTAGTCTTTACAGAGTGACTTCTCTTAGCTGTGTTTTAGTGGACTGGTATTTTGCAAAATACAGTCATGTTTTAGTTATACTACATGTGTGTATATACATTAGTAATATTTAAAAATACCTTCTTAAACATATTTTTCTTAAAACATAGAATAGTAAATGAAGAAGTATAGCATTGAATTATCTCATCTAGTTATGACATTTATAGTTGTTTGCTGCTTGTCATAGGTTGTTTGCCAAGCTTTGTAAAATTTCTCATGTGGAGGATACAAAACAAATAACTTTTGTAGGTTTTTATATACATTTTGAAACAAATAAAAAATCATAAATTAATATATCAATACCACAGAATTCCATTATAATTTATGAAGCTTCGTAACAGCTGTATTTTGGTCTAAAAAAAATATGGAATTTCAAGCTCAATAATGTCTTACCTTATTGCTTTGAATCTATCATGGAAAGAAAGGGTTTCTTATGTAAATACTTTGCAGAGGCTCAGAAAACCACATGGGGGATATTCCAAGCTTCCAATTGGTTATTCACAGGTGATGGACATAAGTGGGTGTGTATAAGCATTTTTAAAAATGGAAAGAGGTGTATGGGGGCTGGTGTGTTTGATTCAATAAATATAGTGATATTTCAGTAAATAGGGAAGACAGAAGGTTATTGTTTTATATTCTAACATGTCAATATTGACAGTATGAATATCTAATTTGTAAGAAATTGTAAACTTTGTATATGGGCATCACAGATGTTTCATCTGAACCAATGCTGCATTCAACATTCCACGTGACACACAAAAATTGATATTTAACTGAGTTTTTTATATTAACATTTAAATTAAGATTTAATTAACTAACATATAATAAAAAAATTTGAATTATTTTCAGTTTGCTATCAAACTTATTTACATATATTAATAAAATAGTAGTTCAATGAATTTTTTAAATGTGAGTTAACATATGAAGACCTTTGACCAATGACTTGTCTTGATAGGGTTAAGGGTGCATGTGAGATAGTGAAATAGTTATTGGTTTATAGTGTCATGAATTAATTTTAATAATTCATTCGTAACATACAGTACTGATGTTTTTCTTGCTGTGATCAGAGTTTATTTAGTTTGGGTTTTCTTTTATTTTAATACTACTTAGAAATACTTTTTATGATTTAAGGACTGGGAAGGAGAAAGAGATAAGTAGCACCCAACTTTCACCTGTGAAGAAACGTGTCAAGGAAGGAACTCCTCCTAAATGGGATTCAATACCCCAGAGTCACAAAGGCTCTAGCACCTACCATTCAAATAAAGTGGTGACTAGTAGTAGCGGTAATGTACGACGCACGAGCCCACATCTTGGAGGTGTGCAATGGTCCAGTGAAGTAAAATCAGGAAAAAATGTGTAAGTTGACAACTTCCAAGTGTATACTGTTGAAACAAATCAACAGTTTGTTATTTTATTAAAATGTATTTGTGTTCACTGTTTATAGTGACTGTACAGAAATAAAATTTGTTTACTGTGTGTAAGAGTGGCTGTACAAAAAATCAAATATGCGTTTACTGCATTTAACTACTTGCACTGGGAAGTTGATATTGTGTCACCCTAGTCTGTTTTGCTCTCACACTTAAAAGTTCTTAACCTAATTACATGAAATTTAGTGTGCACTTTCTACATAGTATACAGTTTTTGATTGAGAAAAAGTTTCAAAATCAGATTAGTATTTGTATCATATTTTAGGTTGTGAATTTTTAATAAAATTTTGTTTTGAACACTTCTTAAACCTTGAAAACTGCTTCCATCTTTTGGTCTAATGTTTTGTTTTGTAAACAAAATTGTAATGTAAACCTAAAAGCATGTAAATTTATTCAATAGCTATTTTTCCTGTAAAATTATGTTTGTGATATTCTAATAATGACATACTTTCTTGTATGATCATACAAACTTACATATGAATTAAAAAACTATATATACATACCCAGTTAGGTCTAACTTGTTTGACTTTTGTGATTTTTTATATTGTTTATTTTCAATCTGTTGAAGTAGTTAAGTAACTATGAAAATTGTATAAAACATTTTAATTTTATCCATTTCATGATGCTAACTAAGTAAATCGAGTGAAAAATATTGTTTTTTAAAACAAAATTAAGATTTTAAAAACTCAGTACTTGTTTTATCTATAAAAAAAACTAATTGAAATAAAACACCATTAACCCTTAAAGGGCAACCATCATCTGTTGATGCTGCTACCTACAACATTGCTGCTGTTTAAGGGTTAAACAGTAAAATGTTGACTGGTAGAAATATAGTTTGTATCATAAGCCTACGTTGATATAGGCAGTATTTTTCTAAATATATTTTTTGGTAAAGTTCAGTTTCTTTCTAATAATTGTAGTTTGTTTTCACTAAATAAGGATCTCTTGTACTTATTTGAATCAGTTGTGATAATAAATTTACTAACACATACATGAGAAAAAGTTTCGCTGTCATCTAAATACTCTGCTGTTGTAGAGCACCTAGTTTATTATACTCACTAACCCTAAATGACTTCATCCTATGTATTCTGTTGTAATTAGTATTAATGTTATGAATGAAAGCATCATGAAAAGAACTTGTGAAAAAAACCTCATGTTTCTAAGCTTTGTATCCTTCACACTCTTTTATGAGAGCATTTTTCAGATTCTTATATTACTGGTTACCCTAGAAGTAATTACTTTACCATGAAGTATAGATGAACAATCTTTTTCTATCCCGTCATGTTTAGCCAATTGTTCTATCTTGTTAGAGGTTAAAGTTTATTAGTTCAACCCACTTGATGCAGAAAACTTTTGAAAAACGTGTACAAGGATTTTGTACACAGGTGTTACCTGTTGAAACTTCACGTTGGTCGTTCCTCTACATAGAACTTTCTCTACCCATACCAGCCTTTTTTACATACATATTGTTCAAGAGTAGATTCTGTTTAGCAGTAGAGAACTGGCTAATAGGGATAAAACATAGGTTCTAATTCTGCATCAGGATTAGAATTTTTGTTAATCATTTAAACAGATCAGTTGGTGAAACTGCTGCTGGCTGATTAATTGTTTCAAGATTTTGTTAGTTAAATTTTTAAACATTATGTTTTCATTTGCTCTTTTTACCAAATTGGAAACAATAGATATTTTATAGATCAGTTTCTGAGTTTTTGGTAAATCTGAAAAAATGTTAGTTTTAATTTGCAGAAATATTTTTCAAACTTCTGTTATTTTTAGTGAATGGTTTTTTTACATCTAGTAGTAATAAAGTGGCTCATTTGTCACTTCTGCCTGTAGGAAGAAGAAAGTAATGTACTCCCCTGAACATCAACATACTATTGTGATCAGAGATACACCAAGTCCTGCATACAGTGTGGTGATTTTGAGCTCGGACTCTGAGGATGAAAATGAAAGTCCTGCTTGGTGAGAAGAAATTATTTGTTTGTTCTATGTAGAAATGTCTTCAAGAAAAATTATTATTCACTTTCTTATATAACGTCTTTAATGAGTCTTGGTAAAGCATTGGCAGAAAGACCAGAGTGGCATAAGAAGTACTGTATGAACTGAAGTAATGATTCCAACATTTAAAAATGAAGATATTATATTGAAATTGTGATTAGACATTTACGGTTATACATGTCAATAAAAATTAAAAATCTCATAAAGGTTGACAACTTTTTATATGTTGTGGTACTAGTATAACTTCAAATTGACTGATCTCCAATCCTACTTACTGGTAAATTAAACTTCTCAAATCATTATTAGTATTATCACAAGAATATGTAAATAATGAACTATTTTCAACATTTAATATCTAATTTTCAGCTGTACAAACAAAGATAGAGGTCCTGTAGTGAATGTCAAGAATCCTGTTCAGAAGACATCAACTTTAGGTCCATCGTCAGTTGCTGCCACAACTTGTGCCAGTGTTCTTCCATTAACACCAGAATCTGAAGCTGGAATCTACAGCTTGCAGTCCACACCAAGACAAAGTAAAATACTAAATAATTAAAATTACTACAAGTTTAGTTGAAATTCGGGTATTGTCGGGTCATAATGCTTGTGATATGTTTTGATTTTGTGACTTCATTAACACTGTTAATTTAGGAGAGATATTTTACTTGCTTGGTTTTGATTATAGTGTTCTTGAGTATTTGCTAATTATTGAGAAATAGTTGAGAACATAACACTGTGCGAGTCAAACAAATCACTATGAACTGAAGAAGAAACTTTGAAAAATGATTTCTTTGTGAAGAGAGAAAATAGTTTTAAATGCATATACTTTACAAACACAGCATTAGATTGCTCCAGGTCTGTAACTTGTGTTTTTACAAGAACACTAAATGTCATTAATTGTTTTTATCTAAATACTTTGAGTTATTGAAGCTGGTAGAGTCCAAAACCAAAGTTAAACTAACTAGAATTTTTTTGTTTTAAATTTTCAAGTTTTTAAAGCTAACAAAACTATAAGTATATCACCTGAAAACTAGGATTATGTTTTCCTGTAATTTTTTCCTTGTATTAAGTTCTAAATTTTTTAGTTTGATAGTACATTAGAAGTCTTTGATCACATACTTTCAAATAATCCAACTGTATCAAAATAATACTGAGTACTGGGGGTTGCCTATGGTGTCTCCAATCCTCTCTCTACTTCTGTAACATTTTCATGGATTATTTTGAAACCACGCTTCTTTCCCAACTGTTGCTCATTTCAAAAATATGGTTAGGATATGTGGATGTGTTTGTAGTGTGGAGTCAGTGTAACAAGGCTGTGTAAAGGTGTATTGAATACAAAATTTTATTTATGTGACAATTATGTACTTGTCAGAGGAGAAAATGAGAAATAGGAGAAAGTTTGAATTTTGAATCTTCACAGTCTGTAAAACTAGTTTACTTCAAACCTGGTTTTCAAGTCAGTGTTTTAACGGCATGTTCCGTTTCCCTCCTTGAGGAACTTAGTCAAGCAATATATTTTGTTTTATACATAAATTTAGAACATATTTGAAATGATCCAAGTGGCAAATTTAACAGCACTTTGCAATTTATTTCAGTGTATGATGGTACTGTGTATTATTATATAGCACTGTGTAATACATTATATCATTAGCAAGAAGGACATTAACTTTATTTGTGGTATTTTCTTCCAAGCCCATCTTTCTTTGCCTAATAAGCCTCGAGGAAATGGAAGTTACCAAACTCGAAAGAATGTTGTTAGCTGTGTTACAGTCCCTGATTCGGACTCTGATGGCCACTACAGCCCAGTTCGAAATTTACCAAATTTCACTTCAAACGTTGTTGTGAAAGTAATCAAACCAGAACCACACAGAGATAGAGACAAGTGAGCAGTTTAAAGTGGTTATATATTAATATATAACAAGTAATCAAACCAGAACCATACAGAGATAGATACAAGTAACTAGTTTAAAGTTGTATTAAAAAAGTATGGAATAAACCACAGTACCAATTAATAGACTTATTCTATGACTTGATGTTAAATCTTTTCAAAGTACGTTGATAAGCCTCCAATCACTGTTATTGTTCAGAAGGTCTGTTCTTTATATTTTTTTGAAATAAAGTGTGTATGTGCATGTTTGGATAGTAAGGTGCATGCACATGTTTAGGACAGATAGAACTAGGTATTATTATTATAATAGATTTTGTGTTTTGGTGCTGTTTTCCTAAATATGTAGCTGTACTAATAACATAAATTTTAGACACGGGTATATTAGTTTAGAAATCATTTGTGCAGAAATGATATATTAAGTGTTACACTTTAGTATCAACATTGAAACCATGACACTTCAAATCTAATGAAACCTTCCTGCATGGAAATCCTTGTCTAATTTTTATGCTGCAAATAAGCATGTTGAATATTAAAGGAATATCTAAAATTAAAATTTTTATATTTTTCTTTCAGCCTCCCAGTAACTACTATTCAGAAGAAGCGACTTCTGGCTAAGGCCCAGGCACACTCCCACAGCCAGTTAGTTTCTCAATCAGATATTTTACCAACATTTCCCACAAAACGAGAAGTCAGCAGCGTGGGTGAAGAAGAGCAGATACCTATTGCAATGATTCATCAGAAACAAACTATTGGAAATCATGAACATGGGTCAGGAGTAGGAAGAATAGACTATTGTGGTCAGTATGGACTAGGTAGAAGTGAAAGGGAGCTTCCACACTACACTCGTCATCAGGTACAAAACTTGGAAGGAGAGCGTTTGCTTAAGTGTTCAGGATCACCTGTTCTCATGAGAGATGGGGTAAACAATATTCTTCTGAAGTGTTTCAAATAGAGCTATGTGTTCATGTGTTACCAAGGGTTTTCAATAGAGTTAGGTGTTAGTGTTACCAGGGGTTTTTAACAGAGTTAGGTGTTAGTGTTACCAAGGGTTTTGAATAGAGCTGGGTGTTGAAATGCTACCAAGGGTTTCAGATAGAGTTGGGTATTGATATGCTACCAATGGTTTCGAATAGAGCTAGGTGTTTATGTGCTACCAAGGGTTTTGAATAGAGCTAGGTGTTGATGTGCTACCAAGGGTTTTGAATAGAGCTAGGTGTTGATGTGCTACCAAGGGTTTTGAATAGAGCTAGGTGTTGATGTGTTATCAAGGGTTTTAAATAGAGTTAGGTATTGATGTGTTACCAAGAATTTTGGATAGAGCTAGGTGTTGATGTTCTACCAAGGGTTTTGAATAGAGCTAGGTGTTGATGTTCTACCAAGGGTTTTGAATAGAGCTAGGTGTTGATGTGCTACCAAGGGTTTTGAATAGAGCTAGGTGTTGATGTGCTACCAAGGGTTTTGAATAGAGTTGGGCATTGATGTGTTACCAAGGGTTTCGAATAGTGTTGGGCATTGATGTGTTACCAAGGGTTTCGAATAGAGTTGGGCATTGATGTGTTACCAAGGGTTTCGAATAGAGTTGGGCATTGATGTGTTACCAAGGGTTTCGGATAGAGTTGGGCATTGATGTGTTACCAAGGGTTTCGGATAGAGTTGGGCATTGATGTGTTACCAAGGGTTTCGAATAGAGTTGGGCATTGATGTGTTACCAAGGGTTTCGAATAGAGTTGGGCATTGATGTGTTACCAAGGGTTTCGAATAGAGTTGGGCATTGATGTGTTACCAAGGGTTTCGAATAGAGTTGGGCATTGATGTGTTACCAAGGGTTTCGAATAGAGTTGGGAGTTGATGTGTTACCAAGGGTTTTGAATAGAGTTGGGCATTGATGTGTTACCAAGAGTTTTGAATAGAGGTGGGCGTTGATGTGTTACCGAGGATTTCAAATAGAGCTAGGGAATTGATCCTTGTGGTGGGCACAATGCAGAAGTCTTATTGTGTAGGTTTGCACTTAAACAAAGTCAACCCTAAATAGCTTAATCATCAAGAAACCCAAAAACCATGAAAATTAAATAAAATACTAAAAGATTATAAATTTTATTAATAGTAATTAAATGTTATCTTTGTTTTAGATATTATTTGGCACCAGAAACATCACCAAACTGACTGGTTGTTTGTTTTAACCCTATATGTGCACCTATTGCCATATAACTGCATAATGCAATTTGATTTTCACACTAGAAATGTTATTCAAAGCACAAAGTCCTTGTAAAGACTAGGTAAAGTCTAGGTAAAGCCTAATGTGCACAGATGACAATATCAATTGCTGATTCATATCCAATATTGTGGATCTTACTGCTCAAAACATTAGTAATATTTGGAGTTTAATTTTATGAGAAAACAGACTCAAAACAGCATTAAATCATGTCATCATTTTCACTTTTGAAGAGATAGTTTAACTTGTTCAAACTACTGATGATTCTGGCTCTGAACTTGAATTATCTGATGATGATTTTGAGTCATGAGTGAAAGAAAAGAAAAAAAGTACATGTCAAAGTTTAAGTGCCATTTGACAGCAAGAAACCACTAAATTTGTTTTAACTGTCATTTAGAACTAGAAAATTGCTAAACTATCTGGTTGTTTGCTTAAAGTACTAATTTGGTACCAAAAATTACTAAACATGCAGGTCATTTCAGATCTTAATTCTTGCTAGTAGCCAAGTTAGAGATGTAGAGTTTAGCTGTAAATATAAGTAATGTGTTTTAATAAATACAAATTGGAACTAGTTCTAGCTGATGCTTTAGTTAAGAAGTTTAACTTATTAGTTTTACCTGGTAGTTTGTGGCATCCATGTAGCATGAAATAAATGAAAATTATTTTTCTAATGAATGTAAAGTAGTATAATTATTCATACCTTCCAAACTGTAAAGAAAACTTAACTTGTGTTATTCTAGGCATATGTTTGTTAATATATTTTTCTTGATTAAATTATGTGATAGCTGCTATATTATTATAGGTTAAATATTAGTTTACAAAGCTGTTTTGTAAATTTTGTAGATTTTAGTAGATTTTAGATTGAACTCTGGCATGAAAATGAAATGAAAGCATAATGTGATAATATTGGTGTATTTGCAGAATTTATTATTTCTTTAACTGAGATTATCTGGTGTGATAAAATTTGAGGAAGGTATTATGCTCTTTCTTTGTAAATTTTTTCTCCACTTGGTCTCAGCAGAAAAGTGTTTAGAAACAGAAGTTGTTATAATTATTACTACATGCTGTATAGTAGAATGTGCATTTTGTCACGAGACTGTGAGTAAGCTTGCAGATTCTCACATTATAAAAATGATACAAGTTACTGCCCTGCAACTTGAACCTATACAAACAAATTTAATATTTTTATAATTTTAAATATCTTTTATTGTTTTTAATATTTTTTACTCCTTTCTACATAATTTTTACAACCTGCATTACAAGAATAAATTTTTAATTTAAGTTATGTTTTCTTAATTCATAGAGAACTTTACTACCAGGAACTGCTGCTCAGTTAGTTAATGGAGTTTTGGGTTCAGGAAGTGGAGTAAGGCATGCCGGCCCTTCAGCACATCTTTCTCCGGTCCAGCATGTGGGGCAACCTTTTTATCTGGCTACTAACTCTCAGGCCGATCTGTATAGGTAAGTTAAGAGTAAGAAGATGTTATAAACAGAACTTGTAATGTTTAATCAAAGACTTTCAAGTGTTTTTGAAGTTAAATCTTTCAATGTGAGCTTGGTCGATTTGTCTAACTATGTGACCTCTTTATACTCATTTAAAGCAGACTAAAAACTCAACTTGAAGTTTTGTATCAAAAGGAGATTGTCATAATACTTAAAAATGGCTGAAAAAGCCACTAGTAAAATTGTAAGAGACTGTTTGCAAAAGTAGAAAGAGGTTAGTGGGGCCTTTGTTTGATTCACCATGTGAGCAATATCTGAGGAAATAGAAAAGATAGGATATTTTTATTTTATATTCTAATTTGTCAATATCGGTAATTGGAGTTCTTAATTCATATGAAATTATAGACTTTTTTTGACATCACAAACATCTAATTTGAACCAGTGCTGCATTCAACACAGCATGTAACATGCAAAAATCATGGTTAGGTGTGTTTTTGTAATGATTACTTGTATGTTAAGAAATTAAATAATGTATAATACTAAGATTTGAATTATAGTCTACAGTTTGACACCTTATCTACTGATATAAAATCATAAAGTAGTAATCCAATAAAATTTTGAATGTGAGTCAACAAATACAGTGATGTGGCTTTTGACCCATAACCAGTGCATAAAAGGTTACCCTACATATATTATATTAAAGATAGTAAAGCACTAAATAATTTTTAGTTAATTAAATAATGTACCACATAACATTGAATAAGAAAATGCAAAAGCAGACAATTTCCTCCAACCATCAATTTTTCTAACAGAGAAAATGACAATTCTCTGGTCAGGAAACAGTGTAATATAACATGTCATTTTATAGATGAAAATCATGGCTTTCTATTGGTTGTACAAAATATAGTATTAAGACTAAGAACTATTAATAGATCCTGAAAGAGAGGATGGGACAGGCAGGTGTGGCAAGAGGGACTTTAATTTTCTATTTGATGGCTTTGTAACCAATTGAGATTGAAAGCTGTAAAAATTATGGTTTGTCAGGGCATTGATGATTTTATAGCATTAAAGTTCATACATATTGGAGGGGTAATGAATAAAACAGAGAAGATAGGATGTCTAGAGAAAAACATTTCTCACACTAGGAGAAATTCAGGAATTTTTAATAGTCCACTGTAAAATAAAGAACTTAAAAAATATATATAGTATTAGAATATGTATTACTAGGTACAGAGTTTTGGTGTACTAATTAGTATAATGCAAACAAAGAGTAGTTTAAATTTTGAATCTAAGTCACTAAAACCTTGTGGAATGGACATTAAGGATGGCTGTACAGAATTAAGTGGGTAAGAAAACAATTAAATATTCAGTTTATATAAAAATTTGTATTTGTGTATTAATTCTTTTCTACAGTTATCTTTAAAATGTATTTAATCTACTATATTATCAATACATATCAGTAAACTTGGCATTAAGATATAGTTTACTAATCAGGTTTTAATTTCTTATTTTGAAAGTGTGTGTGTGTGCGTGTGTGTTTATATATGTGGTAAACTTTACTTTTTCAGTCCAAACTATTCTTGTCAATATTTTTTGTTGTCACTCCAAGGGAATTTTACATTCTATGAAATTTCTTACATTGCACGTATCTCGGAAATAAACTATCAATTTGTAAGACAAAAATCTTTTAACTTTGTAGAGATATAAGCAATAAAATAAAGGCACTGATACTCAACAGTTACCCACTTTTGTTAAGATACATGTATCGTATTAAAAGTTATAGTATGGAGTGTTTGATGGTTGCAAACAAGGTCAGTGTAATCCACTAACCCCACATGGAAGGAGTTAAATAAAGACTTGCAAAGAAAATTGTAACCAAATGTCTTGTATGGTTCATAAAAGTAAATACTTCAATGTCAGAAATTCTTACATTTTTGGTTATTAGTTGCAAATATAAATTTGGAAAAATGTGTTTTATAGAAAGGTTTTATGCATCTAATACCTTGTAAATTTAGTTCAAAGTTCTATGTAATTGCATAATGTTGTACATTCATGACAACTAAAGGTATGAAAGTCTTTCATTACAAAATTGTTAACTTGCTTTCATTTTGTATAAAAATATCATCTGCTGTAAAATTAAAACTGGATTAAGTTGCTGTATTATTATGGGAAGTCGAACTTGTGTTTCAGACTAAAGAGGAAGTTTCCTGAAAGATTTAATTTTGATATAGCCATACACTATGTGTCATATCTTTAAGTGTAGTATAATTTTGTGTTAATTCTCAGACTTTCTAATGTATATTTTTAAATTTGAACCACAAAAATACATAATTGTGAATTCCCAAGAAAATTTCACTTTTCATTCAAATTACAAGATGTATTCTAAACTTCAACTTAGAATGGTTTTTAAGCCAATATTTCATGTAAGTAGTTACTTCAAGCTTAAATCCAAAAATGCAGTTCTCTTATATTATCTGTAAATTTACATATCCAAGATGTAACCGTAACAACACGGCCTCTGCAGTTAGTTTTCTGAGTTCAAACACTAAAGACCAAAATATCATTGTGGATTTGTAAAGTTACATACAAATTTTGAATATCACCTTGGTCTGCTTTGTTTTTGCTACTGAAGTTATAATTAATTATAAAATGAGGTATATGCCTAATAAAGATTGGTGGTCTAATTTTTTTTAAGTAAGGTCAGATGCCAAAGACTCTTTGATAAATGCCCTCAAGAATTTGTACTATACAGTTATTATTTTAATACAGTAATATTTTAGTTTTTATTTTGTAACAGCATGAATTTTTCTTCTTTTAGGCTTTTGAGTTCAAGAAAAGAATTTATTGTAAGTATATTTTGTACAACATTATTGTGAATGAGAGCTAACAGAACTAATTTATACTGCAGAGAGTATTGTCGGCCAACTGTGTATGTGACATCCAGCCTGACTCAGCCTGCATATATTCCAACTACCACACAACAGAAATACGTTCTTGCCCCAGGAGCTGGGGGACCATTCCCAGCAACCCAACTTCCTGTTCCTCCTCCAGCCCACCATCACACCTCTAACCGGTCTGTAATGGCTGCTGCAGTTCCCTACCCTGCTGCTCATCCTCTACCTGCTCACTTGCAACCAGCCTCTGCTGCTCCTGCTGTGCTTCCAAGCTCTTCCATATCTCTCACATCATTTCCGGCTGCTGCCCAACCACCACCTCCGTATGGCTACAGTGTCAACCCTTTGAGCCCTGGAAAGTCCCAATATCAGCACTTGTATCAGATGTTTGGAGAGTAGAAGACTGTTTATGTCAAGTTACAAAAGCTGTTTAAATTGTCATGTGAATCATACCTGTACACTGATTTGAGCTTTGTTTATTGAACTGTTTTTGATTTAATGTGTAGACAAAAAATTCTCGAATTTATATTTAGGAAAGCTTAATATTCAGAAATGGATTGATTATTTTATCTTTGTATGCATGTGTGAATACACCAGTGAAGTTGTATCTGATGCTACCAGCATCATAACAGTGGTTAAATTCCCACTTTGTTGTTGAGAAAATTGATAATATAACATTCATTAAATTTAGTTTTTTTAAATTATTGTACTGTTTGACGAGGTTTGCATGAGTTGCAACTGTAGTAAATTTGTAACTTTTTGTAAGATTGTCATGTATTTTGTTGAATTTACATTAAAATTAATTCTGTGTTTGATCATTTTCTTTTACTCTCATAAATTTTGGAAATAGAAAGCAGTGCAGCATGAGTCAATTTCTTTTAACATAAAGAATGTTTAATAATCACAACAAGTATTTCAACTATTATAATTCATAAAATATGGATGTATGTTATTAAATCTTTGGCTTTTGAACTTAAAATGTAAAGTAGTACATTTGATCATTGTGAACCTGATAACAAATTTATTTTAAAATAAAAGTTAAATCAGTTCTTTCCATAATTATCAGTCATAGGTACTTTCTGTGTAGAATATTTTCATGAATTCCTTATAACATTGAAAGACAAGTTTACTGAAGATTATTTGCTTTTACAATTTATTTATCTTGCTGAGTATATTTCGTGCTGGTGTAAATGTGTGTATATATATATATGTGTGTATATATATATATATATATATATATATATATATTTTATTAGCAGCGGAACTCGGTGAAGAATAAAAGTAATATATAGCAGTTTTTATTTACTATGGTACTGGTGTGTTTATAGCTGTTGTTGAAGTAAATGCTGACTTAATGTGGGTAGTGTGTGTACAACATATATATAGATAGATAGATATATTTTATCATGTAAGCTACATTGAAGAATCAGAGTGCTTGGTCTCAGCATTCCTGAAATGTTTTATTGCCTGTCATTTACAATTATATGTACACCATATGATATCTAATTTCTATAATGTTATATTGTGTGTCCTTTTCCTGTGGTACTAGTTAATGTTGTTTCTATTACTCTTGGCTTTGATTTTATTATTGAATGATGGGTTTATACCAGCAAGTTTTTGTTTTCTTTCTGTTGATGTAGTTTGCTTTTTATAAAGCTTCAGTGAAAAATTATTTTTTTTTTCTACTGTTAAAGAGGATGATGTTATTTTGCATGAACTGAAAGTCAGTAAGATTTGTGGAGGTTTCAGAATGTTGAATGGCAAGAAATAAGTGAGAAAATTTGTATAGTCTTAAGACAGAAATTGAGCACGTCTTATTGTAGACAGTATTTTCATTATTCAGTGCATTGGGTTGTTCTTTCTGAAGATTGTAATCCTCAGTGTTTGTATGAACAGTAAAATGGAAGTTTTTTTACATCAAATGGATTAAGGTCAGAGTTTACTCAAGTGGTGAGATTGAAGTTATTTTATAATTCAAAGAGTGTTATAGTGTGTTGCATTGTATTTTTGACGTTCCTAGTCCAAATCTAAAGCTGTGTAAATCAGTTTTATTGAATTAGTGCTATTGTTGATACTTTTAATCCAGATATCTTAACTATATGTGATCATACGTTATTCTTATGTATGGATGTATCTGTAAATGTAGTTATAATATGTAGGGATACATTGTTTAAATATTGGAGCAGACTGTGTTCACGTGTTTGTGGTTTTAAAGTATTCATGTAACATATGTTTTACACTATTTCATGAATTGAGAAAGAAATCTAATACATTTCAACAAAAATAGGTTATTTTGTGATTATTCAAATCTTTTTCTTGCTTATATACTTATGAATTTGACTTACTGTATTCAATGAACTCATTGTCTCAGGTATAGTATGAATAGATAAAAAAAAAAAAAAAGGTTGCCAACCTCCTTACCTGGAAACTGCACATCTTCTTGGAAGCCCAACTTTCCCCTATAATTCCAACTTAGCTATCTGAGTTGGACATATCACACTCAGGGTCAATGTTACAGTCTGTAGTAACCACTTTCCCAACTTGCTTGGTATCTTTGGTTTTCTTATGCTCATGCAGAATGTTCTGTTAGTCATTCATGAGATTCAATGTAACTTTTCTGTCACTATTGTGATGCTTTGGAGAAACCTTTTTTTCATAGGTGATTTTATGTTAAATATTTGGTTAGATTTGTAAACAAGCACTTTTGTGGAAGAGCATTGTATTTTAACCCCCCACCCCTCATTGTTCACAAATATTAGTCTTTGTCAGTTCCTGGTTTTTGGCATATCTTATAATATTTCTTCCAATTAACTTTTGGAAGACCATTGAAACATTACATTTTTAGTCCTGGCCAATTTTTAAATTTCAAATGTAAAAACTGCATGCGTGTATGTGTGTGTGTGTGTGTGTGTGTGTGTGTGTGTGTATATATATATATATATATAAATTTTCATCAGTTTTACATAAGAGCTGTAATCTTGTGTACTTTTATTTCAAGAACCTTTCTGCATGCAGCAGAACTGTGCTCTAGTGTTTGCATAATGTGAGCACAATGTAGTATAACAAAAACAGGATAGACTATGTAACTAGTTTGTTGTCACAATAATGGGATTTGGTAGGCACTATTGGATACACATATAAATATATGTGTATTTGTGTGGCAGTGTTTCAAACCTGTTATTCTTCTAGTGTCACTTATTACTTTCTTGATGTTTTTTATCTGTGACAAAGTGTAATTACAGTGTACTAAAATACAGTAAATTATTGTATTCTTACCCCAACACATTATTCTTGCAGTTTATAAGTGTACAAGCATTGAGTGGATTATTTTGGCATTATGAAAATGTGTATATAATGCCATCTGAAATATATTACTTCAGATATTCAGTTGTTAAATACAACTTGTATAAATGTTGCCTTTTGTTTAGATATAGATATTATGCTGTTTAGTGCCTGGTGTCTTAAGCATGTTTATTTTAGAAGTGAATTAGTGTGTATTTATGGAGATATGATTTTTTGAACAATATGTCAGGTTTATATTTTTTTCTGCAGATATCTGTTCATAATTGTTTTTATGAATCACATTTCAGTAGTCTTGTAATACCTGCATGAATGGTTTCAAAGCAGTTTGATAAAAGAAGTTTTTTTGTGTTTTTTTTAGCCTTTTACTTCTGAGTGTTTCTTATTAAGACAATTTGTAGAAGAAATTAGTTTGACTTTTGGAAGACTTTAGAGGCAATAGAGCAAGATTATAAAAATTATTATTTTTGTAAGAAGAGTTTAGTAATTAATTCAGCATAAAGTTGAAATGTATTAAACAAGAATAGTTTAACTATGTAAGATGTTTAGTATACTTGTTTTGAAGGACACAGAATATTGGTTTGGGTTGTGATATCAGGTGTATTCAGAGCACCTAGACATAATCTCTACAGCAGAGAACCTTAGTATCTAGATAAAATCCCTGTAGCCATAAAAGGATAATTGACCACTGCTGGATTACGTTTTCTGGTTGCATCAAATATTAAAAAAACGCCTGTACAACTGAATCTTTAAAATAAAATCATTGCTTTCCTATATGCACAAAAATAAAGCCCTCAAATTTTGATGAATAATAATCTTGCTAGTAGCCTCTAATTCTTTCACCTGTGTTGACATTAATTTGTCACAAATTGGTTTGTTTGTTGTAAGCAGAGAAGAATATTGTGTGTTATAAGTCTTGTCAGTGTTTTATGGAGATATTTTTGGAGCTGATAAGGGTATTTAGGCTTTGTCTAACTTTCTCTATATATGTAATGTTTTATATATATATACACACACAAATATAGATAATTAGGAAAAAAATCATGTACAGCTTTGTAGATATTGTCACTTTGTAGATAAATTGTAATGTGGTAAATGTAGATGTTACAATTATCAGTGCTTTGTGAAAACCACCAATTTTATGATCAGGTAGTGTTGTTTCCTAAGCTGTGGATATTTGTACTACTGTGTGTATACTGTTAGATATAACTAAATGCATATTTTGTAACACTGTAGATTTCAAATTTACTATGTATTTGATAATACGTGTACTTGTTTTATTGGACTACAATAATAGTAATGATTATTATATTAAATCCTGGGATGTTATACATTTTGTAGTGGTTTGTAATCTGATATTATTGTGTGGGATGAGGTTCATACACTTTGTAAACCATTAAAATTAAAACGTGGGTTATTGTAAACTTTAGTATTAAATAGTAACCAACATTGATTTTTACATGTACCTTCCAAGAATTCTGCACACTGTCATGGTCGTGTGCTAGTGTTTTATCATTGTGACTAACTAATAAAGAAGTCTTTCTTGTGCCTTTTTCCGTGCAAATTGGAGTTTTCCGTAGTTTTAATTCATTTCTGTGTATATACAAAATCAGGGCTGGTGTTAGCAGGGGCAGTCCTTCCTCCACTCTAAGCTAATCTAATGCAGTACGTTAAACAGCTTTTAGATCTGACCCCATTATACGCCTTATTGGCCCCCTTAGTTGAGAAAAAACAACTAAATGTTGAATTTTAGAAAATTAATGTGATTTTTTTCCATCGATCCCGTTTAAAATCCCAAAAACAACTCTTATTCAGGGCGTAACTTTTAAACTGAGTTGATGTCTTCGAGATGTAGAAGCCACGCTGTAATAATGATTTGTTTGTTTTGAAGTTCGCACAAACTACACGAGAGCTATCTGCACTAGCTGTCCATAAGTTAACAGTGTTAAAACTAGAGGGAATGCATCAAGCGATCTCTACCTAATGCCACCTTTTAAGGTACTCTTTAACCAAAGAATAGTGAGATTGACTGTAAATTATAACGCCCCCACGGTTGAAAGAACGAGCATGTTTGGTGTGACAAGAATTCGAATCAGATATTTAATTATCATACGTTATATAATATTATTTGCAGGAACAAAACTGTTTTAGAATTTTTTTCCAAGCACTTCTTACTAGACGACCTTTAATAGGTAATATAAATACAATACTCCATCGAAGTAGACGTGTACTGCAATGGAATTTTCATATTTAGATCTGATATCTATTTCCCTTGATTCATTAACATCCGGACCGGCATGGCCAAGTGGATTAAGGTGTTCGACTCGTAATCTGAGAGTCGCGGGTTCGCGCCAAACATGCTCGCCCTCCCAGCCGTGGGGGCGTTATAATATTACGATCAATCCCACTTTTCGTTGGTAAAAGAGTAGCCCAAGAGTTGGCGGTGGGTGGTGATAACTAGCTGCCTTCCCTTTAGTCTTACACTGCTAAATTAGGGACGGCTAGCACAGATAGCTCTCGAGTAGCTTTGTGCGAAATTCAAAAACAAACAAAAATACCCTAAGAGCTGGTGCTGGGTGGTGGTGACTAGCTAGCTGCCTTCGCTCCAGTCTTATACTGCTGAATTAGAGACCGCAAGTGTAGATAACCCTCGTGTAGCATTGCACGAAATTAAAAAAAAAAAACACATTTATCATCCGTTTATCCGTGTTTCAAGCCTGACTATTCTTATTGTATCATTCAACATGTAATTTTCTTCAAGAAGAGTTAAATGTTTTCTACAGTCCTGAAATAACAATCAAAATATATATTTATTAAAACAAATACAACCTTTTTTTTATTCACAACATTTTGAAAAAAAAATGTCTAGCTTCAAAGTAGGATATAGAAAATTCTTGAAATGAATAATTCTGATTTTTTGTTACATAAGTTTGGGTTGTCACTGCAAATCAAATTCTGTAATACTGTCGTCTCCCGCTAGTACGGCGGTATGTCTATGGATTTACAACACTAAAATCATACATAAACACACACACACTGTAATACTGGTGATTCGTGCAATAAAGGTAAAACAAAACAACTTTTGGAAGTAGCTTCTTATTTAAAAGACAGAACCTGAAATAAAAAGTACAGATATTATTTTAGACATTGAAGAACGTAAGTTTGTTTTCTTTTAACAATTAACGTGTAAGGCTAATGCATCGCAAACTATAGATTTTACATTAAAGTTAATAAAATGTTATGTCGTATGACGTTTGATTGATTGAAGAGTGTGGCTATTGTTTAATAGAAAAAACTGGTTTGTTTAAGTACCACCTATTAAACTTTCAGTAGGATGCTTTTATACCAGTTCATGACTCTTGTGTGCATCGTTCGTAAATGTAGGAATGAAATCAATTAATTTAAGTCTGAATACTAAGTCTAAAAACACCTCTCACGACCAACAACTAGTTTTGAATACTTTGCAACAAAAATACATCATACTGTAATGGAACTCTTGCTTATATAATACTGGAAAAACGTTTTTATTACGTGATGTGCAACCCTCAACTTTGCGACATTTTTATCCTGTGTGCGTGTAGATTTGCAAAAGGGATCACGATTTTCCCGTTTCGCCACCGTTTCCCGTCAAGAAAAACTATTTTTCTTTATTATCAGAGTGCAGATATTACGTCATAAATACGTCAAGTGCGGATTTAATGCACTTGCGCCACGAGTAATTAAAAATAATATTTTAGACCAAAGAACTAATACACACTTTTTTACCTACATTAAGCCGAACTTGCCTGCAAACTTTAACGCCTTTACTCTTAAAGGTAACTGCTGCAAACAGATCTGCTGAGTTGCAATGGGGAATAAAATGGGCCTCACCTTTGCTAACCTTTTTGTGGGTTACACTGAAAATCTTATGTTTAGTTAGTACAATGGATCAGTATTCGTGATGTAATTCTACAAGAAGGAAACTCGTAATTGAAAAATTACACGATGGGCAAAGGACATTTTTTGCTCCACAATACTTTACCATGATGGTCACTATCTTAGATTTTTCTTTGAAAAAAATCCATTCGATAGTAAAATCCTAGTCCAATGGAAAGTTGTTGCCATTTTCGTTTAATAAACAAAGTCGTACGCAGTTCGAAGCAATAATTCACGTGAAATTATTGTAAGATCTTCACCTGAAGTGACTCCATCAGTGATGAGTCTTGTGTGGCACGGGGGGACTTTAATCATACAACTTGATACTTATCAGCCCCCATTTTTGTTTGTACAAGGCTTTCTTTTTCTCTTTCTCTTTTTTTAAATCGAGGATGGTTTGTTTGGTCAAATTCTTAACCCTTTTGTCTACCTTTTCTTGGAGAGTATTCTTCATAATATAAAAAGAACTTATGTAGGTAGTATGGGCATTAGTATATCTAGGTAACTTCCACGCCAGAATATAAAAATATAACAATGTACATACTACCTAGGCCTGGCATGGTCAAGCGCGTAAGGCGTGTGACTCGTAGTCCGAGGGTCGCGCCAAACATGCTCGCCCTCCCAGCCGTAGGGACGTTATACAGTGACGGTCAATCCCACTATTCGTTGGTAACAGAGTGGCCCAAGAGTTGGCGGTGGGTGGTGATGACTAGCTGGCTTCCCTCTAGTCTTACACTGCTAAATTAGGGACGGCTCGGTGCAGTGGGCTAACAACCTACTCACTTAAATACTTGTTGAAGAATCCGCAAGCAATTGCGGCCCTATGTTCCTTGATGAAATCTAATGGTGATAACTAACTAACTAACATACTACCTACATAAGTGCTACACAATTCGTGCTTCCTATCGTTGTATTCCTTTTGATTTTTCACTCATCTTATTGCATTCATGTAGAAAGAAACAGGGATTCTCATTTTTAAATTGATAACCTAATAGTTAAAATATTAAATTTTGTTTCAGCATGTGATATGCTACGATTTCATCGAGTAACGTTGGTGTTAAAATAATTAAATTTGTTCATCGTTCTGTATAAAATCTGTTACGGTTTCATCTAGTGCCATTGGTTGCTTAAAGTGTTAAAAATACGACTTTACATTTAAACATGAAGTTGTCTAAATGTACTAACTACAAACAAGGGATGGAAGAAACAAAAGTGCTCCTCCTGAAAATGTTGTTAATTTGTTTTGTCTTTTATTAGATAACATAAAAAATATCCAAAAGTATATGTTTTTAGAATGCACTCGATGAGATCTGTTCAGATATGAACTCAAATCCTAATTTTAACACTGGCTTTCTTAAATATCTGAACTTTTCATGATTTTAGTTACATGTTTGTGCGCCTGCTGCAGTTTTTCTTATTCCCTCGTTAATTTAAAGCTAATTAATGCGCCTACAAGTGTGATGAAATGAATCCTAAAGTGAATAAAACAGAATTTATTGATTTGATTATGTTGGCCTGTGTTAAATAGTGATTTGTGTATCAGGTGTTGTATAAAAGTTTGTATTGTTGTTGCGAGATTGTGAAGATTACCAGATATATATAGTTCTTCTATTGTATGTAAAAGGGCGGTTTATTTTAAGTTGCCCCGGCATGGCCAAGCGTGTTAAGGCGTGCGACTCGTAATCTGAGGGTCACGGGTTCGCATCCTGGTCGCGCCAAACATGCTCGCCCTCCCAGCCGTGGGGGCGTTATAATGTGACGGTCAATCCCACTATTCGTTGGTAAAAGAGTAGCCCAAGAGTTGGCGGTGGGTGGTGGTGCCTAGCTGCCTTCCCTCTAGTCTTAAACTGCTAAATTAGGGACGGATAGAACAGATAGCCCTCGAGTAGCTTTGTGCGAAATTCTAAAACAAACCAAACAATTATTTTATGTTGTTTTTTTGCTTGTGTATATATAGTGATAAAGAGTTTATTTAAGTATTTAGAGCTCTACTTTTTTGTGATCTTGGCATCGTGCTTATATTATTATAACTCGTGTATTGGTTTCTTTTCCTTGGTTTTATGACAGTTATTTAAATTAAACTTTTAAGGGTCTCATGTACATGCCAATGTGTTCTACGCCTGTAAAACTCGATTTATTTTCTTGGTTTACTGTCAGAGAGGTCAATGTTCAATTGTCTTAAAGAGTTTTTCGTATAATTGTGTTTCATTTGAATTTTGGATTTATGTCATAGAGTTTTGTTGCTTCTTACGTCTGCTTGTAGTGACATCTAAGTGTTTTACAGGGACGAATGGAAGCTACGCTGGTTTCTTGACCGATGCGTGAGTCCACTCAACTTATGTAGTAAAGTGAATCTTGATATTCATTTAAAATGTTTTTAAAATGTGTATGCAGACCTGTATATTTAAGTTTAAATGCAGAATACTGACCAAGAAAGTGGTTCATTTCTTTTCTTACATGTTACTTATTGTTCTATGTCATTACCTTACAGTATCACACGTCCTTTTTCGCAGGAGTAATTGCTGTAAAGTAAATCACAGTTTTATGAAGGAAAATAGCGATCTTTTCCATCGGAAGTTCATGTGATATCCTGAGGAATTTAACTTATGTTTATATAAGACTAACTTTTAGTATCCTAGGTAACGCATTGCTCTAAGAAGGATAGTATTATGATTATCATGCGTGATCGATCGACGAATAATACTCCACTTGTTGTTGATAAAATTATTTTCAGTATGC
The DNA here is from genome assembly GCF_004210375.1 of Tachypleus tridentatus. NCBI lineage: Eukaryota > Metazoa > Arthropoda > Merostomata > Xiphosura > Limulidae > Tachypleus > Tachypleus tridentatus. Next base: position 132,134,424 of record NC_134837.1, read on the forward strand.
AAGTATGGACATATAACGTTATGCTCTCTCCGTTTCTTTCTTTTTCTATAGCAGTATCAAGTACCTCCCTCAAGTAAGATGACTTAAAGTTAACAAGTAAAGTAATTTTCACGATGGCTTCTTAGGAGAGTTTCGAGAGTTGACTATCTTATAAAAGATGGTTTTTCCTTGTGTATTTGTTTAATTCTTGAATAAAGACAGTTTCTATTATGTTTTATATTGCATTCAGTTCACTTCTTTCTCAAAACTCAAAGTCAAAATCAAGAGAATATAAAAGCAGGCATAATAAATATTAAATATACAAGGATAAAAGGACGAATTTATCAGTTAACTTTGGAATAATAAGAGGTATGCACTGACACACACACACACACACACAAATCTGTCCACATAAGAGTTATCGAATAATGTCAAACTCGGCCCTCTAATCCCTCTGATTTTCAATATATCATACTAAAACGATCAAAAGTTCAAAATTCCCAGTAGTTTTGTTCCAAAATTTCTTGCTGTTTTATAAAAAGGAAACAGAAGAAAAGAGCAAAACTAGAAGTAGGCGACAAAAAACTGGAGGGACGATCCGTCCAATTTTAATGATCCTTTGATCTTATCTTATACCAATACACGTCAAATAAAATAATCTTTATAGTACGAGTAGATGGCCTTCCACAGAATTCCAGAAAGTGTTCTGTTACGAGAGTAAATAAAACCAAAATTAAGAGTAAGTAACAGATATCACTGATTCTATCGATTATTGTTACACACGTTTTAATGATAAAGGTTTTTGTACTTGAAAATAATCACGCTAGAGGTCGAAACGTCGTACTTATTGTTATTAATACAGTGGAGCCCCTCACTAACGACTTCCCTTGTCATACGACCGGAAAATTTTTGACGGTACCCTGTTTGCATTAAATTGACCCCTCGTGGACGACTTCCCCTCAAACGCGACTAACGACCTACCAAATTGAACAATTTTGATTATTTTACCTCCTAACGACCCTTACTAACGACTTCCTTGTCACGACCGGAAAATTTTTGACGGTACCCTGTTTGCATTAAATTGACCCCTCGTGGACGACTTCCCCTCAAACGCGACTAACGACCTACCAAATTGAACAATTTTGATTATTTTACCTCTCACTAACGACTAAGTGACATTATTATGTGGCATATTCTGTGAAGTTACATAGCGGTCTGCCTTCTCATTTATGGCATATTACAAATGAGTTTAATTATTCCGTAGTTAAACAGTATTACGTAATCTACTTCAACAATAAATCTATTTCTAGTGCGTCGAATCGAAAAGAAGATTAATTGTCATTGGTAAATTAATCTTATTCTCAATGCGCTCAGTGCGCTTATTCTATAGTACATAATGAATTAGGAACACTAAATCGGATTATTTAACAGACAGGATTAGTGTGCATAATATGAAGATTCCTCATAACACAGACTCATTTTTCACCAGAATGTCGAAGAGAAAGTTGCTTAACTTAGAAGAGAGGGTTTCCGTCATTAAACGACACGACAAAGGGGAAACTGCAATAAAAATCGCCACGGATCTTGGAGTTGGTAAAACCCAAATTCAGACAATCATTAAAGAGAAAGAAAAAATTTTGAAAAAGTGGGAAACAGGCGAAAATCCAGAAAAAAGCAGAACAAGAGAAGATGCCAGTTCGACGAGTTGGATGAGAAGGTGTGGCAGTGGTTTGTGAATACAAGATCGAGGAATCTACCAATTACCGGGAAACTAATTCAAGAAAAAGCATTAATATTGGCGTCTCAGCTTGGCAATGAAAGCTTCTCTGCTAGCAATGGATGGTTAGATAGATTCGTAAAAAGGCTATATCAAAGCAGCTATTCTCTGTGGCGAAAGTGCTGAAGTTTCTCAAGAAGCAGTTGAAGATTGGACTAATCGTCTCCCATCCATCTGTGAAGGCTATTCCCCTAATGACATATTTAACGCTGATGAGACTGGGATACAATACAGATCACTTCCAACGAAATCAATGGTCAAGAAGGGAGAAACGACATCCGGTGTAAAAGTTTCGAAAGAAAGAGTTACAGTAATGCTTTGCTGTAGCATGTCGGGAGAAAAAGTTCGGCCACTTGTTATTGGTCATATTGCTAAGCCGCGTTGCTTTCGTAATTCTGATATGAATTCATTGGGTGTAGATTATTATCACAACCGAAAAGCCTGGATGACAATTCCCATATTTACCGAATGGGCAAAAAAATTTAACAACAAAATGAAACTTCAGAAACGCAATGTTCTGCTTTTTATCGACAACTGCACTGCCCATGTTGCAATCCCTCTATCTAATGTAAAAATCGTTTTACTTCCTCCTAATGCAACTTCTAAGCTACAGCCTTGTGACGCCGGAGTTATACAGACCGTCAAACTGCTGTATCGCAAAACATTCTTGAGACAACTTTATTTTCACATGGATAACGACCAGACGGCTACAGGTCCCGAGTTGTGCAAAAAAAACACTCTTCTGAACGCAATTGTGTGGTTACGCGTCGCTTGGCTTCGAGTTAAGACTTCTACAATTCAAAAGTGTTTCTTGAAATGCGGCTTTAACTTCTGTTTAGGCGAAGTGTCAAACGAAAGTGAAGACAATGTTTCAGAAAACCAATCTGACCCCGACTTCAGGCCTGTCTTGAATGGTGTAACTCTTGGCGAATATGTCAACTTCGACAACGAAACTCCAGTTTATGATGATTCAGTTTCTGACAATATTATCGCGTGTCGTGAAGAAATCGAGAGTGGTGATGGTGAAGAATGTGACGACACAACTGTAGAGTCTTTCGAGCCAATTGACTGTGCCACTGCAATGTCATATGCAGAAAAACTTTTTACAGTTTGGTCTCAAACACGGCAAAATGAACATTGTAGATTGCATGGTAGCAGTGAGCAGAGACATTGAAACTGTACAAATTTCGAAGAAAAAACAAACAAAAATTAGTGATTTCTTTAAGAAAATGTAGTTTCTTATCGTATTTTAAGTCTGTATTTGATCATTTTTGTGCGTGTGTAGCATTTCTTCTACAGTGATTTCTTTATAAAAATGTATTTTATCATCGCATTTTAAGTCTGCATGAGCATTAGTGATTTAAGAAAATGTCTTTTATGATCGTATTTTAAGTCTGCATGAACATTAGTGATTTCTTTAGTTTACGATCGTATATCCAGTAAGTATTTGAATACTTTGCCTATTATAAAAACGTACATAGTTTAAATCTTGGTAACGAATTGGGTATCCACCCCTTACTAACGACTCCCCCTCATTAACGACCTTTTTGTCGAGGCATTTTTGAAGTCGTTAGTGAGGGGCTCCACTGTATTCTTCTTTACTGTATAGGCTGTAACTTGTGATAAAGTAATCTTAAATAACGTCTGCTTACATGCTATTAATTAAGGGAGGCCTACACTCAAGCATCTAAATACAGCTTCGTTCTTCATATCGTTTTGGTAAGTTAAATAACGATTTATTCGTTCTCAGTAAAAAGCGCCCTTGCCGGACATTTTTCTAATACTGTTTTCACAATATATTATTTATTAGTATGATTAATAAATTACTTTATAATTTAATTTACTGTTGGCTTCCAGTGAAAAGTACATTTTTAAATATTAAGTTGAGCTTAACTGAGTATTAGACGATAAACTTTTCCTACATTACCTCAATCAAAGGTCATATTCTTGTATTGATGTGTAAAAGAACAAACATGTATAGTTTACTGATGGCTTAGTGAAACTCGAAGAATTGTGATCATACTCTTGATTTTAATAACTGCTTTCGTAAATAACAAAATCGATAGGGCATGACATGCTAAGTATTTCGGTCACTCGACTCGTAAGCTGATGATTACGGGTTCGAATCTCCATTCCACCAAACATGCTCGCCTTTTCAGCCGTGGGAGTGTTATAAAGTTACAGTCAATCCCACTATTTGTTGATAAAAACAGTAACCAAATAGTTAGCTGTGGGTGGTGATGACTAGCTGCCTTCCCTCTAGCCTTACACTGCTAAATCAGGAACGGCTAGCCCTCGCGTAGTTTTGGCGAAATTCAAAACAAAGAAACAAAATCGATAATAAAAAAAAATAATGTTGAAAAGCTAGGTTTCAGCTAAGCCTTTAGTACGTTGTGTATTTAAGATTTAAAATAATCTGGACACATATACATATATCAATGAAAATAAGAAGTAACATAAAATGCAGCATAAAGATACAACCATGAAATAATATAAATAAATAATGTGTAATAAAATATTTTAAAGTTAGAATAAAGTGTAAAGTATTGCTGTATCTCAGAAGTGTTTTGGTGACATTTTAATATTTACGTTGCTGAATCATCCTAAGCCGTAAATTCATTGCTGATAAGTTGATTTGAAATGTAAACACTTCATCACTCCAATATATGCTGAAAGAAGCTAGACAGGGTACGTCACTAAATTTCGTTATCAACCTTTACAAAACTATTTACTAAAGATCCAGATAAAAAAGCCTGGCATTTAATTGGTGTCTTGTTTGTAGGTAAGCACAAAGGTACACAAGGAACTATCTGTGGTGTACCCGCCACCAGTATTGAAACCTGCCGTTGTGCTACTGGGGAAGTTTCTAGTTAGTGCCATGACTTTTGATGATATAGCGTTGCGTCTTTCATATAATATATTGAAAACGAAAATTATAATAATATATGTAAGATATTTTGTCAGACCAAACTAACGTACCAGACTTAGGTAGAAACGAACGTAACTTGTAAATATAATATATATAAGGCGAATGTCTCTCCTCTCTGTGTGTGTGTTCCTTACACATTGACGTAAATTTAAAGTTACAAATTCTAAAGGCAGGTTACAAACACAACTTTGTACAGGAAGTAATATGGGCTATGTAGCTGTTGCCTCAGATGCCGTTTTGAGGCCAAAGTAGCTAATATAGGAAATTTTGGCAAACATGACGACCAATTGGTCTCACATTGTAAAGACGGGATTTTTTTTTGGTAATGTGTGATCAAGAGGGCTATTATTTACGTTTCTTCTTTGTGTGAGGACTTGTAATAATTATATCCCTGATCAATTATATGTTAAAACGATTTTAAAACCTTTGAGGATCCTTCATTTGTACTATTTTTCTTCCCCTCTCTTTATTTTATACGTATATATGTTTACATTCTAACTTTCCTCAATTGAAAAGGTCTGGTGCTTTCTCTCGAACAAGCGCGCACACTCCCTCGACTAAATAGGTTTGTTTCAGCTACATCTTTTCTTTTGCTTGCGTGTACTCGCAAGAATCACCTATCCGATGACTTTAGAAAAACAGTTGCTATCGGCAACTCTTCGTTTACTTTGTTTTGCGAGGAGAAGAAAATAAACCAATTCACCATCAAATGGAACGATAATGACCATGAACTTGAGCACACAACAGAAATCAGAACACTAAAAGGTAGGGAATTTTGTTTTGAAATATTAAAATGTTTGTTTTGAAATTCGCGCAAAGCTACACGAAGGCCATCTGCGATAGCCGTCCTAATTTAGTAGTGTAAGACTAAAGGGAAGGCAGCTAGTCATTATCACCTACCGCCAGCCTTGAGCTACTCTTTTACCAACGAATAGTGGGATTGACTGTAACACTATAACGCCCCCACGGCTGAAAGGTTGAGCATGTTTGGTGTGACGAGAATTCGAACCGTGTGCCTTAACCACATGTCACGCAAAATATATCCGAGAAACAGGAGTAATGTACCTGGTTTTGCTTTGATTAAAATATCTTTAGTAATACATAATTTAAGTCATTTGTTAAAATGTTGTGTTCAATAAAACTATTTACGAATATAACAACAGGTTATAATTATAGCCAATGTTGCTTTTTATTACATGAATAAAGTTGAAACATTTTGTGCCCCTGGTTTCACAGGTAAAACTGAAACTAATTGAGCGTAGGGGTTTATGTCTGTAATGTAAACATTATACACATACTAAAACTTGAATGATCATTAGGCCTAATTGCCTTTACATTCAATTATCAGAATATCTGCCCTTCGGACTTGTGATTCTTCAGAATATCAGGCTGTAACAGGATCTGTATATTTTGCTGCCCTTTCTTTACTGTAATAAGGCAACATTTCCACGCACCACAGATAAAGACCCGCTGTTCAAACTAACTAAAATGGTTAGTTGGTTGGTTTGGCGTTTTATGGCGAAAAGCAACTAGGCTATTTGCGCCATGTCAAAATGTCTTTTACGCAAAAAACTACCTCGGTTAACTTAAAAACAACATAGTGTTGTTACGTCGTTTATAGTAAGGATTGGTTATCACATGAACATTATTTTTTTTTTGGTTTATTTAAAAATTCGAGTGTCAATAAAACAAAGTACTCTATGCGTGTAACCATTTAGTGTTGTTTTCTGTTGCTCCCCCTAAAAGCAAACTTATATTTGTTCAAATTACGCATAAAACATTCTGTGCAAAGCACGTGCACTGTTCAGCCAATAAAAATAAAGGTGAAAGTTCTAGATTATAGAATTGGTTGTAAATTATTTCGAAAAAGTAGCAGTAGGTCGTATGAATTAGCTGCAACTTGTAAGTATTTTCCCCCGAATATTAAATTTAGATGCTTGCGACTGTTTCATTGTTTTTATTTTCAATCTGCTGAACCAACTCTATCAATGTAAAAAATCTTAATAAAGTTAATGTAATAAATAACATTTTACTACAACTTTGAGATTAAGCCTTTTAAATTCTATAGCCTTTATAACTTCTGTTGGAGTTTAATTTGAACTTGAAGTAGACTTTGGATCTAAACTCGTGTATTTAGTTGTGTTCGTCTTAATAATCAAATACAAGTAACGGCGGCTTATTATATCATTACAAATCGGTATTTAAATTTGATCTTAACACTAAAAGCAGTGGTAGTTTAAGATAATTAAACTAGTACTATAAATACCAGTATATTAATTTAAATTAAGGTTTTTAGAACGTAAAATATTTATACAATCAGGTTTTGTCTGTGGAAACACTTAATATTTATTTATTGTGCTCTTGATAAGCTACGGTATTAAATATTTGCAAAGAATGAGGTGTAATACAATCTAATAAGTGAGGGATTAAAACTATTGCGTTTTCTCTATTTTTTGTAGGGGTGGGGTTTTAGTTTCTATAGTTTTTTTGTTGTTTATTTGTCTGTTTAATAAAGATAGTTAAGGAGCTTACCTTGCCTTCTGAGAATAGTTAACTTAGTAAAATAACAATAAATGACTAACTTGGTATATTTGCTAATCTTTCTAAGGTAAAATGCTTCCCGTACCTAATGTTAACTTGCTTGTAAAGATGGTAACACTGCAAGGGTATAAGGAAACGGAAGATATCTTAATTTAATATGTGTGTATAGAAGCAAAATATAACTAGGACACTAAGGTTACGTTGTTTAAAAAAAAACAAAAACGGCTGTATCCACATTTTGATGTTACTTTTTTATTAATTTTTAGGTGTCTCTTTAGTTAGCTTTCTATATCACAATGGTGGTGAAGGGTTCCAAAAAGGGTAAAAGTGCTAAAGGTAAAATCACCGAAACTTTAGAGCCCTCTTCCACGAATGTCGGAGACAACCAAAATATTGCAGAACAAAATTCTCCTTTGTTGTCAGAGAAGGAACTAAAACCACCAACTTTATCTTCTACTCCTTGGGACAAAGACAAGAAAATTCTGGGGCCAGCCGCTCTGCGTTCGAAGACTTCACACCCTTCAGCACTGGTCATGGTTTGTGATGCGATTAATTCATTAGGCGAGTTTGATTTAATTTCTAGCTTGTTTTTAAGTCCAATTTTTTGTCGTTAATTACGACGTGATAATAGTATATTGTTTAAGTGTTGTTAAAATTAGTATACCAAAGCTAAATTGTAGCTTCTGAATGTATGATTTAACCATCCAGTATTGTGGTAAAACTTCTGCATAATCGGTGATTTCATGTAAAGTGTTTTTGGTCCGTTCTGTGTAGTGAGTAGCGAGTGTTTGTAACGGTCCCAAAAATGTGTGATCCAAATTTATCACCTGTCGTTAAATTACCCTGATTTTAGGGGAATCTCGCCCCCTCTCCTAACCCTAGGCAAATTAAAAGATTAAAAATGAAAAACATGTATTCGGAACAGATTATACTTCACAGAACCAACTAGTTTCTTTTAAAATATATTGTGGTAGTTTTTTTCCTTTTTCTCTCCCTAAAACAGTGTCGATAGTCTTCTTTATAAAAACGGTGTCAATAGCCTTCTTTACTCCACAGAACTGATTAACAGTTTCTTATTATCAATGTATGCAATCGGCACAACCGTATCAAGCATCATTATTTATGCTAATTTCTTAAGCTACTATCGCGTGACGCTAAACTTATTTTAAGATAACTTCCTAAGGTTTTGACGAAAAGTTACAAATGTAAAATGAATAACTGTTTACCCGTATGATTACTTTGACATCTTGAGATTGAAACGGCTAATATAGTGTACCTTGCCTACCCGATACTTACTGACTTTGCCGTCTTTTCATATTTCTTCTTGTACCACGTCAGATATTGTTTAATCGGAATGTCAAATGCAACATTATCGTCTTCGTTTTAGAGTTGATGATATCTATAGCGCACGTGACGTTGCTTAGACATGCGCAAAACGTTGTACGTGGAAGGTGTTTGTATCGAATAGCCTTGCATGGAGTATGTCCGCCAACCGATACGTAATTGTAAAGACCTATTAGTGTGCAAAATGAATAACGCAACAAAAAGTTTTATCTCTTAAGTGAACGTCCGTACGTTTGGTACGAAGAGATGGAACTGTTGGGAGTAAGAAGATTGATCAAAATCGAAGATCTGGTATTTCTTACTAGATTACCTTAAACTTTGTAATGTGATACAAGGCCCCGGTAGCGTATATCTACAGAAAATATCCAATACTTTGGATTGTTGCAGTAAGTGGAAAAACTCTCTACTCTCGCTCATTTTAATAATAGTATGACCAGCAGGGTTTATTTTTTCATTAGATTCACTACCGTGCTTCTTGTGTAGAAAGTTTTTTTTTTGTGTCATTTTTAACTAACTCAAAACACAAAATTCCCACTGTAGTTCAAACTAATATAATTACATTGATTTACCAAAGTTGGAATATTTTTTGTTTTAATATTAACTAATTCGGATGATGTAGTTTTAACTTTTTGGTTGTGTGTGTAATCGCCATCGCTTAAACAAAACAAAAAACGAGTAATGCGTAACGAGCTCATAAGCCCTCATACCTGTTAAAATTATGTAAGTTCATATGAAAGAAGAAAATAGCTTATTACCATTTATATTTTTTAACGTATGATAAATGGAGCGACTCAAGGTGTTTTAATAATGGTATCACTTAAACCGTAGCCTAGGTTACAGGCCTTATTGTCGAACTTCCCAACACGGAACTTTGAAGTCTGCAACGTTTTAAGTCAGTTTCAAAGTGTAATTTGGTTATTTGATTTGATGTTTCTACCTCTGTGGTAGATAATGTGCCGTAAATTTGTATACATGTAATGATAAATAAGAGAAGAATCTTTTAGCAGCGTTTAAAGAGATGCCAACTATTTCAAATGACTGAGTGTAATAATTGTAGATAGAACCCGTACAGATATCGTACAACCACTGGATATAATTTTGAGTCATCCATGTCTGTGGATCCATCTGTGGCTAAACTGTAAACACTGTTAGTAAGTATGCTTGAAATCATTTTGTCATCTTCACAACCCAACATTTATACAATGGCTGTAGTTTTGGTTCTAGCACAGCCATATTTTTTCGCTATATCAGAGTCTGGGAACATTTTTTTTTAATAGATGTCGTGCATGATCGGCTACAGCTAGGGATAAATTATAAGCAGTGACAAATTGCGTGAACATCACTTCTGCATTTATGGTTTCATATTCTGAATTCGTACTCATAAATGTCGTTATCTGCATCGTTTTTGTCTTCGCCTCAGCCTTTTGTTGGTAAGATGTCGATTTTGTATGTCTGGAACAATCGTTTATCCCGAGATGCGCCACAGAAACATCGACGTGACAAACTGTACAAAACGCATGACTGTCACTGACTTTTTGATGCAATGACCGAATATTTTGCACTATACTATTTCCTAAATTTTTTGATTCACAATTTTAGTCCTTTTAGATTTGCCAGAAACAAGACAATCTGGTGAACGAGGCCTCTTTTTTTTTTTTTCCAACTTGTGAACGATCGCATTGGTGTTTCTATGCCACTTAGAAAACGAGAAATACCCATCTACGCGAGCGCTGATTGGCTGACAAGCACTGATGACGTAACTATAGATTCCCCCCACGTACTCAGTATGAAGAAGCACCGCACTCAAACTATTGTAGACGTCGGAGATACAAATATATTTTTTTTTAATTATTTCAAGCACAAACATGATTATCGTAAGTAGCCATTTGGACTGTCTTTTTATTTATTATCAAAATTTATTTGTATCTCACTAGAAATTTTCTTTTCAACCCTTTTTAAGCCCTGGGGGAACAATTTATCACTTTATTGTATAGGCCTATATAATCTATAATAATTTGGCAGTTGCAACAAGTCGTAATATTTGTCTTTATAAGCGTATAGTCGTATACACCAAAATCGTAATGATTACGCTCAAATCGTAATGGTTGGCATCTCTGCGTTTACTGTAACTGAATAACTGATATTTTATCTTTAGTTTGCAATATTTGAAAGTTAGTTTGAAACTTAATACTCAAGATAAAAGTTAAATATACTTTTAATAACAGCTATATAGTGTTTTTAGCTTTATAGTAAACCTACAGGTAAAGTCTGCACCTATTAACATAACGGGTGCATTAGTGTCCCCAAAACGTTTTTGAAAGTGCTCTAATTTTCGAGCTTAATGCTATTATGTCCAAAACTAGCGTAATGGAAGAAAAATATCTGTGATGTTTTGTTTAAGGTTTAAAAAATTATTTTAAGCTTTTTCGGAGTTACTTTTCAAAGCAATTATTTGATTTTAAAAATGTAATGGCTCAAAATATTAAATATGCACTAAGTGATGTTATCTGACTTAATACAAACGTAATGTTAATCTGCTGTGGTGTGCCTTAATGTACCTGTTTTTATTGTCGTTACTTAAAATTTGAAAATTATCTTCTAGATATGATTTTAGCGTATGATGTGTGAAGATTTAGGTATAGAAATCTTCAAGAAAACCCATTTCAGGCCAGAGTTAATGATTAGTCTAAGCGTTGTAGATTAACACAACCTTTCTATATGTAGTTTAAATTAGTGCATATAACATATCTAGGCAACAAAGCAAAATGGTAAATAAAACAAACTAAACTTGGCTAATTTAATGAAAGAGGGGGGGGAAGATTTTTTTTTTTAAATTTAAGTGTAACTATTTGTTTGGTGTTCAGTTGCAAGAAAACAGTTTTATTAACGGAAGTTTTGTGGTATATATTCTTTTTATTTCTTGTTGAGAAAGCTGGACTCGACTTGTAAAATGTTATTTCTAAAGGGGAGAATCGGCTTTAGGTTTTTTTGTGTGCACTCCTCTGCTTAACTACATTCACCTACTTTTTTATACACGCACACACAGCTTTAGTGGTAACAAGTTGTGTTCGATAATATTCTTGGCTAGGTGGCTAAGGCACTCGGCTCGTAATCCGAGGGTCGCGGGATCGAATCCCAGTTACAGTCGTGGGACGTTATAATGTAACACTCGTTACATTCGTTGGTAAGAGTAGCCCAAGAGTTGGCGGTTGGTGGTGATGACACTGCAAAATTAAGAAAGGCTAGCGCAGATAGCCCTCGAATAGCTTTGCGCGAAATTTAAAACAAACCGAACCAATCGATAATATTTACCGTATACGAAGTTAGGCCTACCACTTCGGTGAACTTTAGGTTAAAACTTGTTTACGCAAGACTAGAACTTGTACATGTGGTTGAAGGAATTAATTTTAAGTTTGATTGAGCGTTGCGTTCTTCTTACCTAACCTTAATTCATTTATTCTGTAGCTTAGATTTCAACAAGACTTCAAATTAAACTTAATTTTAATGACTTATGTCGAGGAATAAAATATCGAGTCTTGCAGGTAGTTTATACTATATTGCTAGCTAGAGTACAGGTATGCTGCATCGAAGTTATGTGAATTCATGATTAATGGAAGGTTATCTTAGGTCATGAAGTTTCTTCTCATGCATGTAATTAAAAAAACAAAAACCTCAAATATTTAAGTTATAAAACGCCATATGTGAAACCGCAAAGTTGTATTCCCCCATGGACCAAAGTAAAATTTCATACCAAATTTGAAGATTCATCAACAAGGGGGCGAAGTAATGGTAATAAACCTAACGATGACCGAAGAAGGTCAAAGCGTTGTTAGCTCCTCTACATAGTGCTGTCTCCATATACCAGCCGTTTTTACATACATAGTGGTAATAAACGCAATAACTCTCACAAAAACCACGAAACTGGAAAATTTTTATGTACCCCTGCATGAACCGCCCCCCCCGCTAGTACAGTGGTAAGTCTACAGATTTAATACGCTAAAATTAGGGGTTCGATACTCCGAGGTGGGCTCAAAAGATAGCTCACTGTGACTTTGCTTTAAGACTCTCCCCCACACATGCATGAACCTAATGATCCTCCATACCAATTGGTTGCGAATTGGTTACATGAATATACAACGGACTGTATTATTTACATAGTAGTACAGTAAACATTTATCTCGGAAATAAGTATATTCATTCATCAAGGTATATGAATTAGTGCAACAAGTACTTGGTAAACAGGGCTACCATTAGAAGATGGATATTGTTTGCCTACGTGGCTAACTTCACAAAACCATATTTCTTCTATTACTATACTTTATACCTTGTAAAACGCACTTTTTTCTTTTAAATACCTTAAAATCCCCCTGCGTCTTCCAAGACAAATATGATGGGTTAAAGCAAGAGGTTAACTTAGTGTCAGCTCAAAACAGCGTCTCATGTATACTGCTGGCCAAAATATTAAGGCCAATGAACATAAAGAAAAAAATCTGCATATTGCGTTGTTAGACTCAACCACTTATTTGAGTACAGCTTCGAAAGATGAAAATAAAAGGGAAAATAAAAACCTTTTTAGCATTTTAATAGGGAAAATGTGAATACTGAAATTAGTCTAAATACCAGCTGGCCAAAAGTTTAAGACCATACTGAAACGAAGCATTAATCGGTAAACACGTAGCGAAATTTAGTCATTCGTGTTCAAGCATTAGCGTTGTCAACATCTCCCACTGACATCTCTTGTGTTACATTGGGTAAAAACATGGCAAAGGCTAGAAAGTTGACAGAGTTGGAACGTGGCAGAATTATTGAGCTGCAAAAGCAAGGTCTCTTTCAACGTGCCATCGCTGGTGAGATTGGGCGTAGTAAAACTGCTGTTGCAAATTTCTTAAAAGACCCTGAGGGATACGGAACGAGAATTTCAAGTGGTCGGTCCAAGAAAATTTAGCCGGCGTTGAGCACGAGGATTCGACGGGTTGTCCGGCAGAACACCAACCGATCGTCGAACCAGATTAAGGCTCTTACGGACGCAGAATGCAGCTCAAGAACGGCATCTATGAGAGAAAAGCTTTAAAAACCGTAAACGTCTTCAGAGACCACACCACGAAACAGCTCGGTTAAACTTTGCTGAGAAGCACCAAACATGGGACGCAGAATAGTGGAAGAAGGTTTTGCTCTCTGAGTACAAATTTAATCTGGATGGTCCAGATGGTTTCCAACGTTACTGGCACGATAAGGATATCCCACCGGAGACATTTTCTACACGACACAGTGGAGGAGGTTCCATCGTGATATGGGGGTGCTTTCTCCTTTCATGGAACAATGGAGCTTCAGGTTATATAGGGGCGTCAAACAGTAGCTGACTACATTGGCATGTTGGAGAGAGAGAGCGTCCCTATTGACTGAAGGCTCTCGCTTGTGTGGAAATGACGATCTTTTAGCAGGACAACGCTGCAATCCACAATGTCCACAAGACAAAGGACTTTTTCATTGCTAATAACATGATTTTTGGGACCATCCAGCGTGTTTGTCCGGACGGAACCCCATTGAAAATGTTTGGGAGGTGGATGGCAAGGGAAGTCTGTAGAAATGGACGTCAATCCCAAACAGTGCATGACCTTCGTGAAGCCATCTTCACCACTTGGAATAACATTCCAGCCAGCTTTCTGCAAACGCTTATATCGACCATGCCAAAGCGAATGTTTGAAGTTATTCGCAATGACGGCCGTGCAACTCACTACTGAGACCTCTTGTTGGGCATTTCCTATCCTGTTTAGGACTTAATTTTTGTATGGTCTTAAACTTTCGACCAGCTAGTATTTAGGCTAATTTCATAGTGTTCACATTTTTCCTATTAAATGCTAAAAAAGTTTTATTTTTATTTTCCCTTCTCTTATTTTCATCTTTTAAAGCTGTGCTCAAATAAGTGGTTGAGTCTAACACCGCAAAATGCATATTTTGTTTTTATGTTCATTGGCGTTAAGATTTTGGCCATCAATACAGATCATAATCTCGTTACTTGCCAACTACAAATATTTTCAAGAGCATAAAACACTTAATTTAACTAATATTATCGATATACTGTGAAGAATGTGATGTATTTCACTGTATTTACTCAATAGGGTTAAAAAAAGGCTGCATCAAGGTGTTGAGTCAAAATATTTTTTCTTAACTCGTCTTTCTGAAATTTTAGGGTGCGTCTTACAAGGCGTCAAATACGGTAGTTTAGTTTCAGGACATAATTCCACTACAAACTTATTTTCTTAATCTGCACCTGCGTATGTGTGGAAACTCTAAGACCACTTCAGAGATAATTCTCACTTCTACACGTAATTTCCCTAAAAGAAAGAGAGGGGAACTATCACTTAATTGTTATTAGATATTAATGTTTTTCTGATACTTTTGCTTGTTTTAGCAAAGGCGTTCGTCTCATGATTCATATTGTTGGGAGGTTTGTTTTAGATTATTTGATATGTAAAGTCTACTTCTGATACAAATAACCTAATAAAATTCGTTGACTTTTTGTCCTTAACATTTGATACAAGTTTATTTTTGTTCGTGAACCTAGACTTACAACCCTTCTAAAAATCTGTTTTTCAACAGGGAGTGAAATTAGATATGGCTTGAGCAGTTAGCCCTCGTGTAGCTTTGCGCGAAATTCAAAAACAAACTAACATAACCATGATCGGCAAACTCTTCTGGCAGATAACCAAGTTATAACGTTGAAAATATAACTTGCAAAACTACTCCATTCTTGGATTGTTAAATCACTTTGAACAGCCCTAAGACAAAAATGAAACTAAACTGTACATCACTTAATTCTTTGGTATTATTTTTGAGGGTTACTATGTTACCTTGACGGAATCCTGTTTTATCAGCATGAAAGTGACTTCATTTTATCACCAGCTCTTTAAGTCCTTCCTGGGTGAAGTCTTGTGCGGTTCCTAAGCTTCTGCATCTTTTATTTGAGTGTTGGATCACAAGTTCTTCCTCATTTATGAATTCCATATCTTGTATTATTCTCCATACGTCATTCTATTTTGATATTCATACTATTCCACAATATATAATTTTGAATAATGCCCTCCCAGCTCTATTAAATGACCAAATTCTTTTGCATATTGTGCTGAACCAACACTGCTTCTAATAGAAAAACCACGAGCATCTATATCAGAAACTTAAACTTGGTAATCTAATGCAACTTGCTTTCTGCTTGTTCAGTCCATCAACTTTTCTAAGATTAATTTGTTTAGAGAACGAGCTAAAAGTTTAAACTAAAATAATAATAATAATAAGAGGAAACTCCAAATATGAGATTGAAACCGTAGTTAACAACGGGATTATGTGAACAACTTGATGTAGTCAAAGCTCATAAGTTTGTTATAGAAGAAATATCTTGCTTATTGTGATTCCTCATTTTTTTTCTTGCCTTTCGTTGTTAATTTTTCGTTTTTGGTTATTCCTACTGGTTTGGAAAGTCGTTTTTACCAACAACAAACCACAACGGCAAATTCTTCCATAATCCTCTTGAGTCGTGTGTGTTACTTTTATTGATAATCGATTATTGCTGTATTATTTTCAGATTCTGTTGCATTATCTGTTACTGCAGGTATTGTACAAAAAGTTAACTGGTTCTGTGTGTTCAAGTAACACCAAGATTATTTTTGCAGTCTTAAGCCTTTCTATGCAATGTGATTTAATAGGAAAATAAACCGTGGATTTCTATGAAAATTAAGTCTATTAGAAAGCTTGTTAGTTCCTCTTCTGACCTTTAAACTAGTCGGTCATATAGTTCAAGCTACTCAATCTATTTATTAGAGTAAATCTCTCCCTACACTTTTCTAGGTGCCAAGCTCGTCTGTATTTCTCAAACAAACCAATTCGTCTGTAAACTCCTACTTTTTAGTAAATGATTTTACCTTTTCTGGCTTTTAGACCTCATTGTCATCGACGTTATTTTGTATACTTGCTTCACCGATCATCCAAGCCATAAGCATATCTGTTTTTATTTGCAAGTAGTTGATAATTGAATTTGTATGAAGATGTAAATATGGTCTGAAATTCTGATCACTCGGCAATACAGGGCCTCGGATACCATAAACGTGGAAACTTCTCTCGGAACCTGAGTTACATCAATAAATAAAGCCTGTACCTTAAAATTGCACAGTTTAAAGCTTCCTCACAACCTTGTCTGTCCCTCCTATTTGTTTGAAACCATTATCTTCTGCATTTTCTATTTTCATATCACTCGTGTTTAATCGAAAGATCCATCCTTTTGTAGGATTAATTTAAATATCAATAGATACAAAAGCCAAACAAGTTCTTGCGCTTCTCAAAACATTAGTTCAGAAAAGCGCCTACCCTGTTCCACATTGGACAGGTTCCAGTGTTTAGCATTAACGTGACGGCGAATCGTACTATTGGTAGGTTAGAGTAGCCTTAGAGTTGACGGTGGTTGGTGTTATTGCTTCCCCTCTAGTATATCGCTAGTAATTTAGTGACAGCTAGCGAATATAGTCCTCGTGTAGCCTTGCGCGAAATTCAAATATGATAATTTATAGCCAAGTCTTCAAGTACATAAATAACTCCTCAGTTACGCAGTTATGACGTTACTTTTAACTAAATTTGGGACATTACTACTAGCTGGAGCCTTAACATCTGTAATTTTTTCCCGGCGATAGTAACTGCACAATAATTACAACTGATTGCGCATCTCCGACATCTCTTTGTATTAAAGAAGTCGGTAGCAAATTACAAAGCGGAATCGATACCTACATCGGGGTTCTAGCTCAATTTTTGACTTATTGTAAATGTATCTAAGTTTTTATTTGATTTACTTTCTAGAAACTCTTGCACAATCTGAATAATGTATTTTCAGCTAATATGGTATTCATATATGTTAAAAAAAAAAAAAGGGCTGGTATGCATAGAGAAAGCATCATGTAGAGTAGCGAACAACGACCTTCTTCGGGCATCGTCAGGTTCACAAACAAAGAGGTAACTGATCGATAGCTGACCACATGTTTCGAAGGAGGTTGTGTAATTGAGTGTGGAAATGTAGAGGGCGTGCTTAGATGTATGATTTTATATTTATTAATATAGATATAAAAGTGTTCCTTTGTATTGGTTTATTTTGGGCTTTAGTTATTGCATAAGTAAGGCTTTAATTTTGTGTTTTTGTTTTTCTTTATTTAGTATTTGGGTGTTTTCTATGGTTATACTGTGTCTATTTGATTTTCAGTGTTCGAAAACGTGGGAAGGTAACTTTTTCTGTTCTTTGAATCTGGTTTCCATTTTTCTACTTGTTTCTCCAATATAGAAGTCGTGGCAGTTATCACATTGTATTTTGTAAATAATGTTGGTGTGGTGTTTGTCAGTGTAGTTTTTACATAGTATAGACCTCAGTTTTGTGCCTGGTTTTTGAATAAACTTTGTATTAACTGGAATGTTGTATTTTGTAGTAGTTTTTCCCAGATGTTGGTTATTTTTCTGATGTAGGGAATATATGGTATGCAGCAGTATATTGTTTCGTGATTTTTTTAAATCGAAGAAGGTCGAAACGTTCGTTCCTCTACATATTACTTTCTCCATCCATACGAACCGTTTTTTACATATAATTTTCGCTATATATAGTTTTTCTCCTCATCACGGAATAAGACTCGGTCATAAATGACATTTGGATTATTAATTCATAAAAACAATATAGAATTGTTATGCTACAAATCTTTTGTTACCACGCCTCTTATTTACTACAGCCAACCACTGCTCCACATTTTGTTTTTAAGATTTTCTGAAGTTGTCTTGTATGTTAGGTGGCACACTATTTTATATAGACCAGTGGAATATGATACACGATATAGATTCATATTAGTTTTAGGTACAGTTACTCTTAAAAAAAACTAGGCCTACATGACCTACTGGGAAGAAGGAAAGTGTCGAGACATGTTAACACACACAGCGCTGCATGAGTGATTTTCTACTTGTATCTTTTGACTGTGGTAATCTAAACCATTACATATTTTCAGCGGATATGTTATTGAGTTCTTACCTCGTACACCACATTTCGGAGATATTTCGTTTTTTTTTTATTCACACAAATATTACGGAAACTATTTGATACAAAAGATATTTAACTGATATATATGTTAAATGTGGTACACCTATAGATATTTTCAATCTACAAGTGGTTGTCTCGTTAGGTGTCAATATAAGCTACACGTGAAACGGTAATACCTAGGACGTAATCTGTTTTCTTAATCTCGAATGGAGGTGGGATACGTAAATATTTTCCCATATCTCGTTTTTACTTTACCTTTTTAAAATCTGTTTATTGTTTTGTTTTTAAGCTATATATGTTGGTATATTTAATTGAAAGGCTCAACTTTTTAAACGTTCTTTTTTTAATGAACTATATACACATTTTTGAACTTTAAGTTATTCAACTTTCTGTCGTATGTTTTTCAATTTCATGTTATGAACTCGACTGAACATTTCTTTTTGACAGAATACCTTGGAATGTTACCGTGTTAACATTCTATTAGACATTGTGTGTGATGTTACAGAATAATCAAGATTATATAGTTAGTTTTTCCAACTATCCTCAGAAAATGTTTGACTTTAAAAACAGGTCTTAAAAGTGTGTATCTTAATGGTGTAAATGCCTCATTAGAGTTAATATTTGTATTTTTATTATTATACTGTTGCTACTTCTATCCACTTTCCTTAACGATGTAATGATGTATACTACTATCCCTTAATACACAACTAAAGAGTCTATTTTATCCATTTACATTGATTTTTAACTTGTGTACCAAATCAATAAAGGCAGTAGATCAGACGAGTGAAGGGGAGTTGTTAGAGGGGGGGGCAAGTTGCACATTTAGACCAGGTAGTCTTGGAATAAGATGTTATTTCGGAGAGAAGCTTTGATGACTTTCTATTTTGATTTTTTGTAAAATATGTTCGCAGGCTTCGGTTTCTTCCGTTTATTTCTATTGAAATAAAGTGACTAAGAACAAAGGTTAGTGAGCAGTTTCTACCGGCATCGGTTAAGGATTATCTTAAGTTTTTCACTTAAAACCAGGATTTTGAAAAACTTTGTTTTTCTCTAGCTTACTAAAAACAAACCAATTAAAAAGCTGTAATTAAACTTTCTATTGATACCTACTATTACGTATATCGGGCGCTACAGACTTGACATATAACGATAGTCTTTGTTTAAAGGAAGTACTGTAAACTATACCATCACTTTTATTTTCTTAACGTTTTGTTATACTTTACAGGAGATAAGAAGGGTGTTTCTGTTCAAGCCATCAAGACATGGATGCTAGGTAAGTTCAGAAAAACTGGTGACAACTTTGTCAAGACGAAAATAAAGGTGATGAAAATGCTTTTATCTCTACAAAACCTTGTACTGTTGCATACCATATGTTACCGATATCAATGAAAAAAAAACAAACCAACATTTGGAAAAAAACTTAATATTCTAGTAAACGCCAAATTTATTCAAAACCAGGTACAAAACCAGGTTAAAACTACACTGACAAACACACCAACATAATTTATAAAATAAATGCAACAACTGCCATGACTTCTATATTGGAGGAACAAGCTGAAAAATGAAATCTAGATTCGAAGAACACAAACACCTTTATACGTTTTTGAACTCTGCAAATCAAATAAACCCAACATAACCATAGAAAAACACCCAGATATTAGGTAGGAAAACAAATATAGACAAACGCAAAATCAAAGAAGCCCTACTTATACAGCAACTAAAACCAAAGTTAAACCAATATAAAGAAACTCCTTTTATACCTGTACTAATTAATAAGGTAACATCCATCTGCAACGCCTCCTACAATCTCGTACTCGTTTATACTCTCGTCCCTAAGACACGTGCCCGTCAACGGTCACTTTCAAAATCTCTCTCTTTATTAACCTGGAGATGACCTAGGAAGGTCGAAATGTTGTTCTCTCCTTATCAGTAAGAAGTGTTAATACCCACACAGTCCGTTCTGAGATACATTTTTATTTCAAGTGGGTGTCTCGTCATCAAGTGAATACGTAGTATTAATATTGTGTAGCCTGACGTTAGAAGGTTCAATGTACAATGTTCTATTAAAAATAGCGGCGTTTCTTCAGCAAGTGATGTTCGAAATATCTCTTCTAAATAGTCGGACTGACGGCAGTAGAAAAACGCAAGAATATTATATCGGAATCCGTAATAAGACAGAGCGTAAAATGTAAAACTCTTATGTCGGTTACATTCTAAAACAAAGAATAAAATTGGCCATTTCTTAGAAATGGTAAATAGTCATTCATGAATATCGTAGACTTGTTTGTTAACAAATTTAGTCTTTATCTTAATCTTAAGACTTGTCTTATTGAAGTTGACAGTTTTGACTCTTTATTATAACAATACTTCAATCTTAAACGAATTTTCTTTTGTAGTCAAAGCAGGATACTTTCTTTTTAAAAGGTTGTTGTATATTTTGGAGGAACTTTCGTTTGTTTATTTGTTTTGTTTTTCTGTTTCTTAGGGCAGTACCCTGAAATTGGCCAAAGCAAAGTAAAGTTTATGGTGAAAAAAGCTTTAGATAAGGGCATGAAGGAAGGTGTATTGGTTAGGCCTAAAAAGTCTGCAGACATGGTGGGTGCAACTGGCAGATTTTTGGTTGACAATACAAAGTATAAGAATAGTAATAAAATAAAGACCGATGCTGCTAGAAAGATGAAAACAACCAAGGGAGACAAAACGGGCAAATCTTTAGACGAAGCTCTTCCCGAAGAAAAACTTAAGCCTAAAAAAACTAATATCGCGAAAAACAAAGAGAGAACTTTTGAAGCAAAATCTACAAAAACGAAGACAGTTAAACCTAAAACCAAGCAAGATATGGAGATTTCTTCAGATACAGAGACCAAAATTCGAAAGAAACTTTTTGATGGGGGCTCCAAGTCTGATACAGAAGCGACCCCAAGGCCAATTAAAATTAAGGTCAAAAGGAGAGGTAAACTTCAAAGAACCGAAACATTGCAAAAATCTGAAAAAATTAATGGCGAGAACGAAGGAAAAAGTCGTAAAAAGAAAGAACCTAAAAAAACCGCTACCGAAAAGGGTAGAGGAAAGAAAACTTAACATATCTTTTATTTTGTAAGTGTGAAATAAATTACTTTGTTTTAAGATGATTGTGCAAGATAATTAAATAATACGTTGAGATTTCTGTGTAAAACTTTTATTGTTCCAAAGGGTTTTAACATGCTTTTACTAGTCTCTTGGATCGTGTTTCTTTTATATGCTTTTATTATTATTTTACGACAAATAATTTTATGTAGATCCTGATCATAATAAATAGTTATTCGCACTCTATAGAAAACCCTTGTCACAAGAAGTTCCTTCTTTTTAAGTCAAGATACGTTACATAAAAACTTTTTCGTTTTCATTTAGTTGGGTACAAAAGCGAAACCACTTATAACAATAAATAAACATACAGTAAGGAAAGGATAGAATGGGACACATGTTAATACAGCGGCAAGTTTACATATTTACAACTCTAAAATCGGGGTTTCGATTCCTCTCGGTGGGCTCAGCGGATACCTTGATGTGGCTTTGCTATAAGACAGACAGACAGACAGCAGTATGGATTTGGGGCTGGTAGATCATGACAAGTTACTATTTTCACGCTTCGTAGAATTAGTGATAAATTTACTGAATTTCACAAATGTGATTACATGCAAATATTTCTTTCATTTTCAAAAGGCATTAGAGAGTCTAAATCGAAAGAAGTTTGAAAATTGTTAGGCAGTAGGGATATCAAAAAGTGATAAATGTTATGAAAGCAATTTATCTGTAAACTGGGTGTGCGGTGAAACTCGGATGGATTAACGGATACTTTTAAAATGAACTCTGTAAGACAAGTACGTATATCGCCATTTTTGTTTATTATGGAGATCAGCCATATAAGGAAGAAAAAAGAAACTAAACGTGGAGTACAGCTGTGAAATAAGTTGTTGGATATGGACTTCGCTAACGGCATGGATCAAGCTGAAGAAGGACTGCAAGGTTGCGCAAAGTTGAAGAGAGGATCCGAAAAGGTGGGTCTAAGATACAATATAGAGAGGCGGGGAGATGACTCAATGGTTATCTAAAATGGAGAGCCTACTATGATGGAGACACCAAAGAACAAGTTACGAGTCCACCTACTTTAGAACCAAAATACGGAGCAATGAAGATAGTCGTCATCATCAGAATTTGTGATGTCTCATTTGCAACGCTTTGGGAAAACTAATAATAAATGTACGAATATCAAAACGAGAGTTACTCTAAATGCCTTGTTGTGCCTGTTCTCGATGCAGGGTTGCGAAACGTGGTAGCGATACAAAGAAGGCTAAAAAAGTTAAAGGTATTGTATATGGACAGCCTACGTCGAATATTAAAATTATCATGGAGCCATGAATTATCGAACATCGAGTTACTTGAAGCGCACAGAAGAATGTGACCTGATGGATTAGTCAGACAAATAAGATTGAGATGGATCGTACGAATGGAAGACACCAAAAGAACTGGGAAGAAAGTAAGTTATAGGTGGAAGTAGAAAGAGATGACTGCAAATGCTTATGTAGAAAAATATGTTGAGAATGACATCAGCCAAAGAACTACTAGATGGAAGAAAGTATCGATAGTGGACGGTCCAATGTGTCTGGCAACACAGGTTGGACTAAGTGCTTACATTACGTAAATGATACAAAACTTGTTCGCTATATCATCTATTACACATTCACCATTCACGAAACATTTCCAAACAAAAAATACAATTGGTAATAATTAACACGGATAATTATTTCTGGGCTAGGGTTATGCTATAGTTTCAAGTTAATTTGGGTGTGCTTGTCTAAAAGACGTACTAAGTCGATTCCGTATCTTAGTCAGGCTAAACCACCCCGCTTCCTTGCGACGTAACGGTACATTGGAAGGCTTATAACGCCAAAGTTCGAGGTTCAATCGTGCGACGATATCTACGTTGATACGAATTTCGCAATTTGTATGTTAAACAAAGTTACTAAACGCTGACATTGCTTTTGTCTTTGCACATTTTATCAACTTATTACGGTACTCGCTTCGCTATATGATTTGACCTCGTAATGACGGTATCCAACTAAGATTGTATCCGATTGGCTTTTCCATCCTTATAGTGTCACTTAGCAACGAGCTGATAGGACAGAGTTCTTAATCAAACATACTATGCGCAGGTAAACGGTCTAGCGTGAACAGTAATCGAGCTTACGAGAAACTCGTCTTCACTCCTCGTGTCTGAAGTATGGCTCAGTGGCTGAAAGACTCGGAGTTGTCACTGAAGGTACGTTAGTTAGTAGTACTTCTACGTTTTAATAAGCCAGCCAACAAGTTTGTACTTGCGTGGGATTTGTTTACCATGGTTTTTATTTGTCTTCGTTATGTGAATAAGTTTCACCTTTTAATAACACAGTTGATACGATATTGCTTTAATACAATTCGTGTTTTTGAGGTACACAATTTTTAAATTTTTCTTTATTTGGCAACTGGACGCGTAGAAATAGTTGAGTATAGAGATACTGTTAAATAATTTAATGCACGATTTATTATCGTGAAGTCTCTATCTCTCTCTCTTTTTTTTTTTTTAACATCTCTCATATATATACAAACACCCATTAGTTATGAAGTTTCAAGAGTTTCCAGCGTCAGGCGAAAATTACACGCATACCGCTTGATGCATTTTAGTGATTGTCCGAGGACGGTTTTGTGGCATTTAATTTGCTATTTCGGGTGGGGTTAAAAATCAATCATTCACTCTTGTAATACATTGTGACAGTAACTTTGACAAAAAAAAATCCATGTTTTCCTGTGTTATATTTTGTACGTTAGGTGAAAACATTACTCATATTAGGCCTAGCAATTTATCGTATTAGGCATAATTAATAAATGCCTGTTAATTCTAGTGAAAAAACAATTACAACAAATACAATTACTGCAACTGTTGCAACTGAGTACATAGTGTTTGTATATACTTCAGAAATCTTGCAACACAGTGCTGGGTTTACGCTCTTATTGCGTTAGGCTTACAAGTTTGTGAAACGTATACTGTCACTGGCGCTGTTCAGAGTTGCAAACAATTTGTTTAATACAAACCTGGATAACGGCTGGGGCTGTCATGAAATCGACTCTCTCATTTTTTAAAGAAGTCCTACTAGCAAGATTTGATATTTGGTTCTTTTTTAAAATCCGTCAGGTGTAAGGGTAGTTTACGTCACTGACCAGCTAATTGGAGTGAAAATACGTGCATGTCACAAACATGTCCTATCGCATGTCCCACGATGTATACCTAATATTAAGTGTCAAACTAGGACCAGGACGAACCTTTCGTATTCTAACGTTATTTGGCTGTGTAGAATTTCTTCTGTTTTGGTTTCTAAAGTTCGGGGAACATGGCGCCTAAGCACTTCAATCTTGCAATGTCAACTATAAATTTCTTCTTGCACGGTTATGGGTTGGTTCTCGCGGTGGCGAAAAGTTTAGTGCACGACAGTCTGTTAACGGGTGAAAGTTCGTCTCGTCAGTTCATTTTAATTCCGCAATCGGTACTCGCAAAACAACTTCATTCTCTAAGGTGTCGAAGCTTTCTTGTAACACTGCAACGAGAAGCATGGTGAATATCCATTTATCGGTCCTATACCATTTTTTTTTTCTGGTCTTAGCTTATTAATAATGTGAATCATTTTCGCAGTGAAAACAAATTCTGTTGAAAATACACGTTCGATAACTTGTTCTTTCATGCACGTCGATTGTTTTTGCTCTGTTGGCTTTTGCATATTCTAAACTCTAAATCAACTACAGCATCAAATGAGATCGGAATATTTTTCGGTTTGCTAGCGTTCTGTTCGATATTAGTCCAGTAGTTTGGTCAGTGGATAGCCTCTATAAATCACAGCCACTTACGATAGTTTAATGCATTTTGTAGAGAAATTACACAAGTGTAATAACAAGATTTTCGTTATATAATTCCAAAGACGACCAGCTTTAATAGTTGAAATAATGGACGGATACTATTTTCCAGACGCTCTTGAATTTGTTTCTGAACTTCACCCTGACATCAGAGTGGCTCTATCGTAATATTGTAAACGAAATGTCTTTGGAATCTAAGCTAGCAATTGAATTATGTTTCAAATCTACTTGTTGACATCATATAAAATACTCTGACACAGGTATTAATAGTTAGGTACTAAAACACGGGTACATATTTTCGTGACCTGTTAGATAACGAGGGCCATCTACTCTTATGATGTACATTCTCTCTGCAATTTCAATAATATTTCTTTAGCAACAGTTAAAGCTGTTACGTGGTTATTTCATTCTGGATATCATGGCTATTGTGCTTAACTTTCTTTGGGGTCGTTTTGCATTTATGCAGAGTTCGTTGAAATAATTTCAGAAAAAGTCCACACACTTGCTGTTTATCGGGGTTATGCAACAAATTTTTCGACAAGGAAACTTGATAGCTACAAAAAATGTACATCATCTATAATGGAAAATATGCAGCAACGATTGTGGACCAACTGGTTCCTATATAGGATGTTGCTGTGTTTTCTCCACACATCTTGTCTTTATGCTGTTTGCTTAAACCTTTGTTGGTATTCATGACAGTTTTCCAATTGCTAGAATCATCCTAGAAAAGGTTGTATCGTTGTGACCTATAAAACCTGTAACGGATTTACTGTTTTATTTTGGTACCAACGCTTGTTTCATTATAGTTTTATTTTTTACCTGTGATGTATATTGTTGGCTGTGTATTGCGTAAGCCCCACCCTTTTAGAAATTTGTAGTAGATTCTTGAGAGTAAGAATCTAATGTTTTATGAAAATGCTGGCATGTTTTCGAACATGGTTGAAACTTCGAGAAACTTGCGTGATTCATGTAAAAGCAACTTGGTAGCCAAGAAGACGGTAGAAGAATATTATTATTCGTCAGCTACAATCAGTGTGCTACAGGCCTCGCAAACTATTATTGCGATTGACACTTATTATTCGGAAAACTAAGATTTTAACAGGAAAGTTATAGATTCCGAACATTACAAACTGTTCAACTTCAGTGAATTTGCTTCAGACGTGAGTATTTTTACGAGGACATTAAATATCTTCGCCAGAAAAGTCAGCTTGTAAGAAGTGCGACGCCAGTCAAGCTAACTACCTTGAGCGAGGTGTGACAACACCAACTCCGAATTGATTTGCTCGTCGTGGACCTGGTTTGTCGATAAAATATTCATTTCTAGATCGATCAAAAGACAATAGTATTTGTAAGTTTGTAAAACTTAGTAATAATTTTTTATTATAAATTGTATTATTTTTTGTTTGCTTATTAAAATATACTTGTGTTAAAAAAGAAAATGTGTGTATTGATCTTGATGGCAAATATAAATTTGATACATATTAACAGTTTATTAACTCCTAAATTAAAATTACAATTCCTTGCTATTTGAAATATTAATACCGAGGATATTCAACACAACAAATCAGAGACTCGTACAAGATAAATTATAAAATCTAACAAACCGAATTTACGACAGTGGCAGCAAAGCACTGCTTTAAAATATTCGTTCAGGAATATTCCAACCATGTTTTAAAGTTATTATAGAGCTGTTTTTCGAAACTTTATAGATAGAAAATGTCATACGTGGCTGTGTTTGTTTATTAATACCAAGAACATCAGAGTCCAAAGCATTGATGGTCTCTTGGCGCTGCTATTCATCATTGTTTTCAGTTAATTCAAATAAATTTTGCTTGCAAGAATATCCTATATTATTGGCATCTGTAATGCCAATATTTTCGGATGCATCCCGTAGAAAATAATTATAATTAGGTCGATTGGTTTAGTTGGGAAGTCTGATATTTCAAGTGACCTTAGGTTAGGTCGGTAGTTTTTCGTAGTCTGTTGCTCAGCTCATACGAAATAATCGTTTATTTGTATTGTACAAATCGATCAATAAATTGTAACGGTTTATGGTTTAAAATAAGTTTGTTTGTTTTTGAAATTAAGCACAAAGCTACACAATTGGCTGTCTGTACTCTGCTCAATATGGGTATCGAAACTCGGTTTATAGCGGTGTGAGTCCGTAGACATATCACTGTGCCACTCGGGGAATTTAATTTAATAACTAAATTAATAAGTTTGGGAACTTACGTTTGCAGTCAAATAATTTGTAAATAGCTTTTACTAATATTCATATAAAAATTAACATGTAGCAAAAAATGATTATTATAAAACTAATCTATAAAGTAAGATTCTGTGTGTGTTTGTGTTAGATAAATCCTCCTAAATCGCAGGTCCCACCGACTTCTAAATGGTCCCAAACTGATGCCCGCCTCAGTGGCACAACGGTATGTTTGCGAACTTAAAATGCTAGATACTGGATTTCGATACCCGTAGTGGGCAGAGCACAGATAGCCTATTATGTAGCTTTGTGCTTATCTTTAAACAAACACAAACAAAATTTGGATGGTCTCTGTTCCAAGGTTTACAAGGTAAAACCCTTACTCAATCTTTTAGGCAATCGGAGTATTTCGCGAAAACCTTTTATGGGGATTCCCCGAAAGCGGATCTCAAATTTAGCATTGATTTATACACTTCTGGCCAAAATCTTAAGGCCAATAAACATAAAGAAAAATATGCATTTTGCGTTGTTAGGCTCAACCAGTTATTTGAGTGAAGCTTCGAAAGATGAAAAGGGAAAATGAAAAAAAAGTGTTTTAGCATTTACTGGGGAAAATGTGAACACTATGAAATTAGCCTAAATACTAGCTGGTCAAAAGTTTAAGACCATACCAAAAAGAAGCCTTCAACAGGGTAGGAAATGTCCCACAAGAGGTCTCAGTAGTGAGTTGCACGGCCGTCATTGCGAATAACTTCAAACATTCGCTTTGGCACGGCCGATATAAGCGTTTGCAGAAGGCTGGCTGGAATGTTATTCCAAGTGGTGAAGATGGCTTCATGAAGATCATGCACTGTTTGGAACTGATGTCCATTTCTATACACTTCCCTTGTCATCTATCCCCAAACATTTTCAATGTGGTTCAATTCGGATGAACACGCTGGATGGTCCAAAAGAATCACGTTATTCGCCATGAAAAAGTCCTTTGTCCTGCGGGCTTTGTGGGTTGCAGTGTTGTCCTGTTGAAGGATCCAGTCATTTCCACACAAGCGAGGGCCTTCAGTTAATAAGGATGCTCTCTCCAACATGCCAATGTAGTCAGCTGCCGTTTGACGCCCCTGTATAACCTGAAGCTCCATTGTTCCATGAAAGGAGAAAGCACCCCAGATCACGATGGAACTTCCTCCACTGTGTCGTGTAAAAAATGTCTCTGGTGGGATAACCTTATCGTGCCAGTAATGTTGGAAGCCATCTAGCTTAATTTTTTTCTCATAAGAGAACAAAACCTTCGTCCCATGTTTGGTGCTTCTCAGCAAAGTTTAACCGAGCTGTTTCGTGGTGTGGAAGGAGGCGTGGTCTTTGAAGACGTTTACAGTTTTTAAAGCCTTTCTCTCGTAGATGCCGTCTTATTGTTCTTGAGCTGCATTCTGCGTCCGCAAGGGCCTTAATCTGGTTCGACGATCGGCTGGTATCTTGCCGGACAACCCATCGAATCCTTCTGCTCAACGCCGGCTAAATTTTCTTGGGCCGAGCACTTGAAATTCTCGTTCCGTATCCATCGGGGTCTTTTAAGAAATTTGTAACAGCAGCTTTACTACGCCCAGTCTCACCAGCGATGACACGTTGAGAGAGACCTTGCTTTTGCAGCTCAATAATTCTGCCACGTTCAAACTCTGTCAACTTTCTAGCCTTTGCCATGTTTTTACCCAATGTAACACAGGAGATTTCAGTGGGAGATGTTGACAACGCTAATGCTTGAACACGAATGACTAAATTTCGTTACGTGTTTACCGATTAATGCTTCGTTTCAGTGTGGTCTTAATCTTTTGGCCAACTAGTATTTAGGCTAATTTCATGGTGTTTACATTTTTCCATATTAAATGCTGAAAAAAAGTTTGTTATTTTTATTTTCTGTTTTCATATTTTCATCTTTCGAAGCTCTACTCAAATAAATGGTTGAGTCTAACAACGCAAAATGCATATTTCTTTTTATATTCATTGGCCTTTAAAGTTTGGCCAGCAGTGTATAACAGTACGTAAGTAAGCAGGCCTATTAATTACCATGTGTAACTCGTTAAGGAAATTTGCATTACAGCGGCAATGATCATTTAATTGAAAAAGTACTAAATAGTAACTGAAGCTTTAAATTTGCCCAATAGCGGCCCTGTTAATGTGGGCCTATAGCCCACAAGTTCGCTATTATAATACATTTACGAGTTTGGAAATCCAAATCGCATTTATTCTTTTATGCTTTACTAGGCCTATTATATGATCCAGAAGTAGCACTTGTCATCACACATAATTAATATCCTATTACAAGTATAAATGTAACCGTTCTTGTCCTGTTAGGCGTATAATGATTACTGACAATGGGTTTTTATTATTACTTAAATATTTCAAGGATAACTTCAAAACCAAGAAAAAACTAAGTAAATTAAAATTAGCGCTTATGAGGTTGGTGTATATTTAAAAGTGTTCTAATGTTCATTTGGCCTAAAGGTTCTCAATTATAACAGCATTATACTATTTTTAATACGCCATAGAAAAGCAGAACGCAAATAAAAAGTGAGTCGTGACGTCACGTGTTATCATGGCATCATATTGGCAGTTGTAAGAAATTTGTAATTTATTGGCAGCCTTGTATCAAAGTTGTTGTTGTTATTTAAATCTAATCATTAAATTCTTATTCATAGACTTGTTATAAGCTGTTTATACAATCCTATATGAATTTGATTCATTCACCAAAACTATCACATCATATTCTTTATTAAAGGAAAATATGTAATGCAAAATATATATATTAAGCACTCGACGGGGAGGAGGATATAAAAATGTAATTTGGGTGAAATTGCCCCATCCGTTAAACATTTATTGAACACTAGAAAGACTCCAACTTCCTTGTACTTATGATAGAAAGTTTCTCGGAGATTGTTTTGAATGGCTATTATAGGAAGTGCTCTTGCGGCTGTTTTGGATGGATACTATGTGCGTGTGCTGTTTTTTTAATGATATTATAGAATGTGCATGTATCAGTGTATTTCTGTTTAAGCGATTTGTTTGTTATACAACAAACTGCGACCGACAAAATGTTGTAGAACTTACGTTTATGATTGTTTACATGAAGGACCAGTTTCAACAACGTTCTTATGTATATAACAGGTATTGTGTTGATTGCATAAGTTACTGATCCCACATGCACAAAATATGAAATAACTAATTTTCTGTATGAAATACATTAGAGACTTCAAGTGGTAATTTGTGGAATTAATTGCAATATTCACAGTATTTTTGTTCAGATTTATTGTATCATTTGTATACTATTAGATAACTTATAAACAATAAATTGATAGATCCATAAGGAAAACTTGTTTATAAAACCAATGAGGACCATGTTGATATCATCAATAATTTTGACGTTAAGAGAGAATGACTTTAAACCCACTCAGTGTTCTATGCATAATTAGAATTTTTGCTTTATGTGTTTCGATTTATCTTGATTACTCTTTACTTCATAATGTGCGCTAATCTTATCTTGAAGTTTTCGTTTTTTCCCCCTCCCTTTTCTTTCTTTAACAGACAATTTAACGAGAGGACATTGTCACTTATCTTTGTGTGCTGTTCGGTTGTGTGTTAGATTAACTTCAAAAGGATATAAAGGAGACCGAATTGTTACCATCGCAGATTCAATAAGTACGTTGCTTGTTGAAAGATAAAACACAATAAACAACGCAATGCGATCGTAATGCATTAAGTGTTCTGTAGAAGCTCAATGTTGTAGAAAAAGCCGGCACGTGAAACACTTGATTTTGTACTTGCATTTATCAGAAAATCTACAATGCACACGATACGCCATTTATCAGAAAAAGAGGGCGTAGTTTATAAATACAACCTTCGAAACAGTAAGCGATTCCTAGGTAATCGTATTCCGATTAACTTTTCAGAGTAACCAAACTGTATAGACATACGTAAAAAATTAAGAATTATATATTTTGGAGGAATATGCAACAAAACCTAACATGACTGCAAACGAATTATATGTTAAAAAGTGGAGTAACGGGTAAAAAAAAGTGGCACCTATCGTATAAAAAGTGTAATGTATATATTCATATGTTTTAAATATGGCTTAGAAAATACACAGTACAAACGAAAACAACAATACTTATATGTATTTCTCGAGTAAAACGTATATTTTAATTATTTATCTGTCGTGTGAAACCTCTTAGGTGGGGGCTAAGTATT
Organism: Tachypleus tridentatus; assembly: GCF_004210375.1. Taxonomy (NCBI): domain Eukaryota; kingdom Metazoa; phylum Arthropoda; class Merostomata; order Xiphosura; family Limulidae; genus Tachypleus; species Tachypleus tridentatus. The sequence continues at coordinate 132,166,408 of NC_134837.1, forward strand.
AGACACTTAGATACATACTGCTATTGTTTCTATGAATGTGTGCGTGTTTTAAATATTTCTTAACGAGTCAGATTGTATTTCTCTCAAGTACTGCGTTTTAATGAATGTTTTTTTTTTAAATATTTGTTATGCAAATATTTTCTATGATTTGAGTCCAATAAATGTTTACAAGTAGTCATTTCCTTGTATCTGTATGGAGAAAGTACTCTAGTTTTAATGTTAATCCTGGTGCTATTCGTGAATATTTGCTTTTATCTATATAATAAATTTTAGCGTTTATGTGTGTATGTTACTCAAAGTTAAAACTTTTCACCCAACTTCTTAGGGAGTATTTCACGAAAACACTTTTCGGGAAATCCCCGAAAGCGTTTGTTTGTTTGTTTTTGAATTTCACACAAAGCTACTCGAGGGCTATCTGTGCTAGCCGTCCCTAATTTAGGAGTGTAAGACTAGAGGGAAGGCAGCTAGTCATCACCACCCACCGCCAACTCTTGGGCTACTCTTTTACCAACGAATAGTGGGATTGACCGTCACATTATAACGCCCCCACGGCTGAAAGGGCGAGCATGTTTGGCGCGACCGGGATGCGAACCCGCGACCCTCAGATTACCAGTCGCACGCCTTAACACGCTTGGCCATGCCGGGCCGACCCCGAAAGCGAGTCACAAATGTAGCAGTAATTTACATTAGAACACGTAAATAAGTAGGCTTACTAATTATCGTTCGTAGCTTCGTTAAATAAATTAAGTTTGCTTAATACCGACAATGATTGTTAAACTGAAGAAGTGTAAAATACGAGTCCAATCATTAAAATTGTATTATAAAGGTTCTGTAAATGTGGCTCACAGACCAAAGTTTCGCTAGTTTTAAAATAAAAACTTAGAATGCATTTATACTTATTTCTGATTAGTGCTGCTTTGTGCTCCTATGGTTTTTTTTTTTTTTAAGTTCACACAAATCTACGCGAAGACTATCTACGCTAGCCGTTCCTAATTTAGCAGCGTCAGGCTAGAGGGAAGGCAACTAGTCATCTTCACCCACAGTTAACTATTTGGTTACTGTTTTAATCAACAAATAGTGGGATTGACTGTAACTTTATAACACTCCCACGGCTGAAAAGGCGAGCATGTTTGGTGGAATGGAGGTTCTTTTCCACACCTCTCAAGACTGCGAGTCGAGGGCCCTAATCGCCTGTCCATGCCGAGTGATTATGTGACCAGATCTAGCAGTAAAGTATATAGTGTTCATTTATATGCAAAAACGGCTCGTTTGGGCTGAGAAAACACTTTTACATAGAAGGTCGAAACGTTGTTCGCTCTTCTATGTAAAAGTGTTTTCTCAGCCCAAACGAGCCGTTTTTGCATATAAATTTTCTCAACAAGTGGGTTTCTCGTCATCACTGATTATATAGTGTTCATGTACCACTGAAGACAGTTTAGCAGCCATTTCGAATTCTTTCAAGCAACTATCTAATACAAAAGCTTTTAATTTCAGTGGAGAGTGATGATGCTACGGGTATCCTTTACTGCGCATGTCACGATATGTTTAGTAAGTTAATTCAATTAAACTACTTTTGTTTGTGCTATACTATATACAGAACAAAAATCGAAGCTAATAATCCTTGTTTTAATAGAATATATACATTTTAAAATCTCAGTTTTACAAGGCAATATTAAAATAAATCCTGAATTTGTTTAACGTGAGAAATGGGATTTTTTTCTCTCTAGGTATCTCTTCTTTACGAATTTACTTTCCACTCACCAAGAAGTACGAAATTTGATGTAAATTACTCATTATAGTTTGCCATCACCCTGGCAAGGCATATTTGTCATAGCCTTCAACTGTGTTCGATTGCGTAACCACCAATTAGAAAATCTTGTCCTTCTTGCCACACTATCTCTTTCAGGATATGTCAAGAGTTCTCTCTCTAACGTTCAATACTATATTACTTATAATCAATAAAATATGAAGGTTTTCATCTATCGAATGACGTACTATGTTACGTTGTTTTTGTTAAAAAATGTTAATTCCTCTTTCAGTACAAACTTCGTTCCAACAGGAAAGTTTCTTAGGAATTTGATGAGTACAAAACTTTACATTTACTTTAACAACATTAAATATATTCACTGAATCATTCAACGCATACGAATATCATGCCATTAAATTCGAATACAAATATTTTAATTTTCCAAATCAAAGTATTAGAATATAAATACGAATACTCTCAAAGCTCTATTCGAATGCGTTCGAAGATGAATACCTCACGTATAGTTAGTAGTGGTTTTAATCGATTACTTCGTATCTAAAACATCTCAAGAAGAGTTTTAGGTCACCACGTTATCTTTATTAGATCAGGTGTAGTGATCTGTCTTTATTTTAGAAAAAGAATTACCTTGACCGTTTACAAATGACATTAAATGCTTAGCCCTACAATTTTATACCATTGACTTTGATTTCACTGATGTATATAAAATAAAAAAGAAAGTCTCAGGTCATCTCTTTATCTTGAATTACATACTGTAGCCATTTTGTTTTATTTTTACTTTGGGTCAAAAATGCAACACTGAGGTTGATATGCCCCATTTTTAAAACCAGCAGGTTCAAATTGTGTAGACACCAGAAAAAAACAAGTTATAAGATATCGAAAGTGAGAAGAAGAAAAAAAAGAAAAACACATCACCAACCTTTTTCCAAATGGATATCTGGAATTCTTGAATGAAATGAAGAATAAAAACCTCAAGAATAACAAGAAGATAATTATATTCAAATCCATATTGCTTTATGTCAAAAATTTTCTGAATACACACAGAAGCTGTATAAACAAATGAAAGTCAGAACAGCATTAGGAAGCCCCAACAAAATATACGATGTAGAGAAAAAACATTGTTTAACATAAGGGTGGGCAACTTATTTTTCATAGTGGCCACAACTGTGGCTAATGAAAACAACGTTAGCCACACTATTAAAAACTAAAAAGATGTTAGCTTAGTCAAAGTAATTGGATTTCAACTAACCATCAATGTGACAATTGATGGGGGTTTTCATTAACAAGTTTCGTGAAGTTTGGCTTAACATCTATGCTCAATGAGCATCTTAACACTATCTCTAAATTCCCTGAAGCTTCGTATTCAAATTATTCAAGTAAGTCATCATGTCGCACAGAGAGTGCAAATCACATTATCATGACAAAGTCTCAATTTCAAGAAAATTTTCAATCTTACTTTTTCAACAAGATACTCTTTTATTTGAGGAAATGAAGAAGTAAATCGCTTCAAGATTTTTCCTCTACTTAATCATCTTACATTTGCAAAATCAGTAAGATCGTTAAAAGTACAGTCACTGTTTTTCTTCAAAGACTCAACAAACTGTTGATGGATGAGAGAGCTTTCACTTCTAATATAATTTACAATTTTTACAACAGTGTTTATCAAATATTTCAATTCATCACTTTTAGATATCTGAGCAGATAAATTTTCCTGATGCAAAATGCAATGGAAAGATGACAGCGTGGACTTCACATTATTTTCAATGAAATGCTGTTTTAAAAGAGAAACAAATCCTGATTTCGCCCCAGTCATGGCGGAAGCACAGTCTGTTGTAACAGAAACCAGTTTTTTAAAGTCCATATTGAATTTTTTTTTAACATTTCAAGAAATCTTTCAAAGATTTTTTCCACATGTTCGATCTCGTAATCTACAAAGGTCAAGCATTTCTTCCCTCATTTGAAGTTCTGAAGTTACATATCGAACCCAAAATATCAACTGTACAGTGTCACTAACATCTGTTGACTCATCTAGTGCTAAAGAAAAATAGTCTTTTAGTTGTTCAAGCAACTGATTTTCTATGTCTTTCGCTAATTCTAGCATTCTGCGGACAATTGTTCTTCGACTTAATTGCAAAGTATTTAGATTTTGAAGAATATCATCTTTTATTTTTGAATCATATTTTCCAACAGAGTTTTGATGGTCGCATTCGTTATTTGTTTTACTAGTTCAGTAACAGAAAATTTCTTTTTTTTAGCTATAATAGAAGCTACTGTATAGCTAGCTAACGTAACTAGTCCTATCGATGATAAAAATCTTTTAGGCCTCAACTGCTATCAACTGAAAATTTTACATCAAATTCGTTGTGAAAATTTTTAAAGTGTTGCTTAAGGTTATTTATTATTCCTAAAAACTTTGTTACACAAATGACACACTGGCTTATTATTTGCTTCAATCACTGCAAATTTCATTCCCCAACTTTTGCCAGAATCAATTAAATTGTCTTTATTTTCTGAGTGTTCACCATCATCTGGATTCTTTCGTTTTCGAATTATCACTTATCCATATTATGTGATTAAAAAATATTTAAACACTTGAAAGCCACACAATAAAAACATGTTTGAAAATGCATGGAAAACAACGCACACTCGATAACAAACAGCTAAACCAGACAGACGTTACAAAATGGCGGAGTCTGTGGTAGTGATGAAGAGCGCGACATTGTCGATGACGTAAGGCAGTGCAGTTGCTGATTATCAAATTTGTGATAAAAATAAATGATGGAAAATATGATTTCTAAACTCGAGCTAGCCACAACTGTGCTATCCACTGGCCAAGGAGTTGCCCACTCATGGTTTAACACATCCTCCATGAATGTGAATTCTAAGATATCAGAGAAACAAAAGTCCTAATTTTGTACCATGTTAGATGAATGAGAGTGTTATACAGGTCTATCTACAATATGTCATCCTGTCAGAGACATGATAAATTCAAATTAGGCTAAAATAGTGGTGTATGAACCACACACTCACAAAGATAAAATAAGTAATTTAATTGAAACATCAGTCAACCTGACATAGAAATAAATAAAACAAAACATGGACATCCTTACTGACACCATTCAAATATTTAGTGCATTTAAATGTTCACAGTCGTGAAAACCCAGGATCTACTTCCAGCCACTCTCATCTCAGAAATAGTTAATCCGAGGGCTTCCCTGATGAATACAGCGTATTAAAAGCTAAAACATATGACAGCAGCCCCCTAGTGACTCAGCGGTATGTTTGCGGACTTACAACGTTAAAAACCGGGTTTCGATACCCGTGGTGGGCAGAGCACAGATAGCCTATTGTTCAGCTTTGTGATTAATTTAAAACAACAACAACATATGACAGCAAAATAGCCAGTAATTAGTATACAGTTGTAACAATAATAATAATAATAATAATTAGTTGGTTATACTTAGACTTAAGTGATTGTATTCATACTTACCATGACAACGACCTATAGAGACTGTTATATGTGGTGGGAATACTCAATCCATGAAGTTATGGAAAATTTTCATGATTCTTTAATTTTGAGTCACGGAAAAAAATTCATTTATTTATATAAACATCAACTCATCTCTCACAGTTTTTAAAATAATTTTCTTAAAAGGAATAAGGCCTGGCATGTTCGACTCGTAATTTAAGAGTCGCGGATTTGAATCACCGTCGCACCAAACATGCTCGCCCTTTCAGCTGCGGGAGCGTTATAATGTGACGGTGAATCCCACTATTCGTTGGTAAAAGAGTAGTCCAAAAGTTGACGGTGGGTGGTGATGACTAGCTGCCTTCCCTTTAGTCTTACACTGCTAAATTAGGGACGGCTAACGCAGATAGCTCTTGAGTTGCTTTACGCGAAAATAAAAAAAAAAACAAAAGAAAATAAACATAAGAGGAATAAAAAATCATTTTACACAATTACAGTCATTTAAGATAAACCTTGTGAAAAACACTCGACTCCAAATACAGAATTGTGAGTTTGGTCTTACGATCGAAATAAAACTGACTTGGCTTTTGTTGAAACAAATATCGTATTACTACAGCCAGGAGGGTCGTAAGAAAACTCGTTTTTAGAAGGGGTCATATCAAACTTCACAACTTTTTGTTAGAAAACTTCACATGATTTGGAACGAAACAGATCATTCAAGTTTATCAGGAAATGTAACTTACATAAAACTTTTGTGAGAATGGTTTATGGAAAAATACCAGAATTTTTACAGTATTAATCTGATAACTCTCTCATGTATTCTATCAATCTGTGATAACGCATGTTTCAAACCTAAAATATTTCATACTATTATTTAAACTAGTGAATATTAGATACAGGAATTATAGAGTAGAAAAACATTTTATGACTAAAGTTTACAGTACGTAATGGAGCTGTTTTACCTGATACAGATAAATAATTTATTATGTATTTCTTCTTCATTAAAATGTAGACTAGACTTCTTCCTTTTAGGTTTCTAGACTTATTTTGACATAGACACAGCTAGGCCTAAAGTGGTTGCATTAGATCTACAAATGCAGATAAATGCCTAAGTATTTTTAAATTTCTTGAACAATTATCACTTTAATAATAGACTTATTAAACAACTAGTAATTGTTTAAAAATATTTAATACACAGCATAATATATTTAATATTCAATATGCATATATGATATTCAGTATCTAATGTATAAAATAGTATATGATCAAGAAAAGACAGGTATTTTGGCTTGTTAAATTTCTCTTGGAAATTTATAAGTGGAAAATGTTTTGCTATTGAAATCAAATTGAATTGGGCGTTATTACTGCAAGAAAAACATTGGAAAAGTTATTGGATGGAGAAGGGCCAGTGCTCAACTCGTCTTCTGAGTAATAGTATTAAAATTACTGTATGTAAGTTAGGGATTTAGTGTCTTATTATTTACGTTTGGTACTTGGTGTTTTACAAAGATACAAAATAATGAATTATAATAAAATTAAAAATGATTGCTGACTAATGGCTGACTCCCGTGAAGGATAGTTTCAGAATTAGGGACAATGTATTGACAAATATACTGAGAAAGGGCTCCATAATCACAGAAGGAGAGCAAGTGCTTTGGCTTGTGATAAACTTTTCTAGCGTGTGAACCCAATCAAAATAATTAAAGCATCGTTTATATTTATATAAACATAAAAATACAAACTGTCTTTAACTTTCAAATATTTACTTCAAAAACGATGGAAAGTATCAAACATATATTTATATAAACATAATAGGGTTTTGAATCTCACTTAAATAAAAACGAACAGTCAGTTATGTCAGTAGCTCAAAAACCAACAGAATTATATATGCAACAGGCTGGAAATGCATAATTATATATGACACTTAAACTTACGTATGATAGGTTAATTATGAATTAATTAGTATTGACTTCCAAGGTTCCTGTGGGTTATTTAGTTCCATTCGTATTTAAACTTTTTTTCAGAATATAACGAAACGAATGCAATGGTATTTAAAAAAAAAAATCACTGGCGTTTTCTACAGTAAGAAGTACCTGGAATACTTCGGAAGTCTCGTTATTTTACTTCTACAGTGGAATGTACTTGGAATACATCTGAAGTACCTTGATCTTACTTTTACTTTGATAGTCTGTTGATTTTGTAGTTTCAGTTTAATATCCAAATCATAGTGTAGTTCAGTGGGCTAATTTTTATCCACCTTACCTCGGAATGCAGGTGTGTGAATTTGTTTGCGAGTGAGAAGATCTGCTTTCCTTAGCAAACAAATATTGTAAACACGTAATACTTTTAATCCCTAGATTAAACGTCGTAAATCTTACAACTGGATTCGTTTACAGATAAGGAGACGGTTCGAAAATGGGCTAAGGTTTGTAGTTAAGACTGTGTTTGAAACGGAAACCATTGATGCTCGTTATGAAACTCGTAAATTGGACTTTTTTTTCCGTGTTTTGTGCATGGTTGATATATGAGGCCTTAATAAACCAGTCTTCTAGGTTGGGTTTATACACGTGTGAAAAATAAATATAAATCGTTCTCTATTGAACTACGGTTATCACTCGGTTAAAACCAAATTTTCAGTGTAAATTTTTTTTACGTTGAATAGTTGTTTCGTTATGAGTTTACTTATTGATAAATTGGATTATTTTATGGCAAGTTACAGCTCTTACAATAAGGAAGGATATTTTAAAAAAATAGATACAATGATTCAATCATTCTCAAGCACAGAAATTTTAATTGGTAACAAGAATTTAATATCTGAACAAACATCCAGCAACTGAACAATTTATCTACATTTTAGAATTGATAGTGGTCAGTTATCCACGTGCATGTAAATCCGCGTGTTGTTCTCTTGAAGTTAAGCACAAAGCCACACAATATGCTATCTATGCTCTGCTTACCATGGATATCGAAACTCGAATTCTAGCGTTGTAAGTCCGCAACATTACCGTTGCACCACTGGGGGGCTAATCTGCATGAATTAAAATTATTATTTGTATTTAAGAACGGCTGGTAAGGGTATTAACACTTTTACTAATAAACCAGAGAACAACGTTTCGGTCCCCCGCTGTTACAACGGTAAGTCTACGGATTTACAAGCCTAAAATCAGGGGTTCGATTCCCCTCGGTGGACTCAGCAGATAGCCTGATGTGGCTTTGCTATAAGAAAAAACACACACACAAACACAAGCAACGTTTTGACCTTCCCACATACATCTCTAAATGTCTCCGATCGTCATTTCTCCAGACATTATTAATCTTATGCATATATTTCGCATAAAATCTTCATAATTATTTCCTATCCAGCCATACATAAATAATATTCCAGTTCACGAAGACTGGTCTGTTATATGAATAGGAATTCTAAATTTAATTATTAGATTGTCCAGAAATAAATGTCGTTTTTGAATTGCGAAGTTTGGTTTGTTTTGAATTTTGCACAAAGCTACTCGAGGGCTATCTGCGCTGGCCGTCCCTAATTTAGCAGTGTAAGACTAGAGGGAAGGCAGCTAGTCATCATCACCCACAGTCAGCTCTTGGGCTACTCTTTTACCAACGAATAGTGGGATTGATTGTGACATTATAACGCCCCCACGGCTGAAAGGACGAGCGTGTTTAGTGTGACGGGTATTCGAACCCGTGATTCTCGGATTACGAGTCGAGTGCCTTAACCACCTGGCCATGCCGGGCCGTTTGGAAAAGTATAAACCAGTATTGTAAAACATGCTTTAATCAAAGTAAGCACCATTTGCTTCAAAACACTTTTGCCAATGTATAACGATGCTGTTTATGCCCCTGCTATATAAATCAGAGTTTCTATGGTCATTGAACTTCCTGAAAGCTTCTTCTGCAGCTGCTTGGTTTTGAAAGCGTTTATTGTTCAAAAAGTTGTAAATGTGTTTGAAATAAATGAAAATTTGTAGGGGAAAGGTCTGGGGAATAAGGTGGATGAGGCAGAACCTCGATTCTCAGTTCATTTAATTTTTGGAGCATCATCCTTGACAGGTTTCTTAACGCCGATTTTGTTGATCTTTAGTCAGCTCATGCAGAACCCACTTACCCAACTTTTTCGTCTTTCCAATCGCACTCAGGTGGTTGACAATATTTGATTTGCTTGTGCCTAGCTTTTCTGCAAGTTTACGTACTGTTGTGCGAGGATCTGTCTCAGCTGCTTCCCTTAATGTGTTTTCATCTAAGAATGGTTTCCTTCCACAACCTTCGTGGCCTTAAAGATTTTCATCTCCATGTTGAAACCTTTGTAACTAACACTGTAGTGTACATTCAGTAACAGATCCATGGCCGAATGCCTGATTGATGTTCTGTATAGTTTCGGTAGCTTTTTGTCCAAGTTTGAAGTCGTAGAGGAAAATCAGACGAAACTCCCTCTTGTCATACTACCTTGGGGGGGGGGTACAAAACATACTCTGAGTGCAGATGAAACAGCAAACAATTAAGACACCTTGTAAGCGACAAACGTCGGATTAAACCAACCAACGATAAGTTACTCAATATTCAATATCTAAATGTCATCGTGAGAATTCTGACACTTATTTCTGGACAACCTAATATACTTTTCGATTTTTGAGTGTTTAGTTAAACACTAAAATCTTTATCATTGAAACTTGTGTATCAGAGAATGGTCGCACCAGGGATCGAAAAGTCTTGCCTGTTTAAAAACGATTAAACTTGTAACATATATTTTGGCATGTTTCTTTTAGAATATTTGCTCAAAGGTACATAAGGACTAGAGGTTTGGTTGTTTGTAGTTAAGAAAAAAAGCTACCTGTGCTGTGCCCCACCACAGGTATCAAATCCCCGTTTTAAGCGTTATATCCGCAGACTTATTGCTGCGCCACTGATGGGGGTGGTGGGTGATAGACCAGAGGTCGACAGTATCCACTGTCAACTTTGGAATTCCTGTTATTGAAAATTGGGATCTGACTGTCACTTCTTTAAAGAACGAGGTCCCTAGTTTTAGGAGCACGATTTTTTGCTTTAACGGGACATAAACTTTAAATCATCGAATCTAAAGTCCGGCACTCCAACATTTAAAACACGCCTTGCCATAAGTCTGTTATATCAGTTCTCTGACTAAAAGGAAACAATATTCGCCAATAACAGTGAGCGATGTTAAAAGTCCACTTGAGTATTTGATTTTGGGGCAGTCACTTGGTCGTTTATCTTCATCTGCGTGATGATGTTTGAGATACTTCAGGCTTATCTTGGGTTTTCGAGTCAGATAAGAAAATATTTCTTGGAACACCAAAGGAGAGATATCGTTTAGAATAAGTGACGTGACGTTATTTAAAAGTATCTATGTCTAATAGTCTAATAGTAAAGTAAAGATTGTTACAGATTTTACGTCTCGGCTCATTCTGGTTCAGCCATAGCGTCCATTTTCTGTCAATAAAGCCTCTCTCTCTTCTTAGGATGTTGTAATACAAACATTTCTCATACGTAAACTGATTTATTTGACAGAAAGCTTTAGCAAGGTTCGTTTGTAATAACTTGGACGAAAACATTATGTTATAATTTAAAGCTGATATAAAGTGTTTTAGTCTGTTTTCAACAAAGATTGTTTTATAGTATTTATGGAACAATTATTGTTGTGTGGTATATAAGTAACAGAGGTTGTTTTATAATATTTTAAGGAACAAATCTTGTTCTGTGGCATATAAGGAAAAAAGTTTGTTCATTGTCGTTTAAAAAAAGTTTTTATATAAACGCATGTCGTTAACTTTTTCAGTAGCTGGTTTTATAGCAAAACACTGGACTGATGGTGAGGGCGCTCGATTCGTAATTTGCGAGTTGCGGGTTCGAATTACCGTCACCGAACATGCTTACACTTTCAGCCGTGGGAGTTATAATGCAATAGTCAATCCGACTATTTGCTCGTAAAAGAATAGCCCAAGTAGTTGGCGGAGGGGGGTCTAGATTAGGTGCCTTCCCTCTAGCCTATCACTGATAAAGCGGGAATGATTAGCGCAAGCGGACTTAGAATAGTTTTGTGCAAAATTAAAAACAAACAAACCAAACAGTGAAATTCATGTCTGCTGTTTAGAAATGCCAACAACGCCGTTCTGCTCCCTCCCCCCCGGTACAGTAGAATGTCCATGGACTTACAGAAACCGGTTTTCCATACCCGTGCTTTTTTTTTTTGCTTAATTAAAAACAAACGTCGTGCTAGAAATATATATCATTGATTGAAGCTATTAAGGTTCATTTTCACGTTTCTTATTTTCGGATTTAATTAGCTTAACCGATAACCCTAATCAGTTTATTCGTTATTGTATTGATATTTTATCTATTATACGTTTTTATTTTTCTTTACAGTTAGAAATACTGATTCCGTACGATTACGAGAGAAAAGAATTACAATCAGTCTTGGAGTTGTACACTAGGTAAGTAAACGTTATTTGTATCCTAAACACTATAATAAAATTGATTTAAAATGGTTGCATACAAACTAAATAATTTCCTTTACTCCCCTACATATAACGTACGTTCAAAAATAAAAGCACTCCAGTGGCACATCGGCATGTCTCTGGACTTACAGTGGTAGAATTCGAGTTTTGATATCCGTGGTGGTGGGTACAGCGCTGATAACCCCTGGTGTAGCTTTACGCTTAACTACAAAAAACAACAACAACAAAACAACGAACTAATAAAAATAATAATAAAAAAATCAGAAAAACTACATTCTCTGTATGAGACTATGTTTTTTATTTATAGTTTATAATGTTTTATATTAAACGCTGTTAGTTAAAGTATATTTATTATCTTGATATTCTAAATGTTTTGTATAAGTAATTTTAGTTAATCTGTAGTGACTATTCATTGTATGTATGATATTTTACAGTAAACAATGTCAGTTACCCTGTAGAGATTATTATGGGTTTCTAATTTTTTACACGAAACACTGTTATTTAACATGTACTGACTATTCATGGTTTCTGATGTTTTACAGCAAACAGTGTTATTTAACGTTTACTGACTGTCCTTGGTTTCTGACGTTTTACAGTAAACACTGTTATTTAACGTATACTGACTATCCTTGGTTTCTGATGTTTTACAGTAAAAAGTGTTATTTAACGTGTACTGACTATTTTTGGTTTCTGATGTTTTACAGTAAACATTGTTATTTAACGTGTACTGACTATCCTTGGTTTCTGATATTTTACAGTAAACTGTTATTTAACGTGTACTGACTGTCCTTGGTTTCTGATGTGTTATATCAAACGATGTTAATTAACCTGTAGCGATTATAATAGTTTCTGATCTTTCATATAAAATGATGTTTTTAAGCCTTTAGGGAATATCCAAGGATTCTGAGATTGTACATTAAACAGTTTTAGTTAATATGTACTAACTATTCATGTTTCAGTTGTTTTACAGAAAAGGATGTTAGTAACCCTGAAGTGACTATTCTAAGTTTCTCACGATTCGTAGTAAGCGATGTCAGTTAACTTGTGGTTACTGCCCGTGGTTTGTGATGTTTTATTGCAAACGATTTTAGTGGACTTGTAGTGACTATTTTTGGTTTGTTATGTTTTATAGTAGACGGTATTTGTTAACCTGTAGTGACAATTCATGGTTTCTGATGTTTGCAGTAAACAATGTTAGGTAGTTTGTTGTGATTATCTCAAGATTCTGATGTTTTGCTGTAAACAGTGTTTGTTAACCTATAGAGTGTCTGTCCGGGATTTTTGTGTTTTATAATAAAGGATTTTATTATCCTCTAATGACGACCGTGAGTTTCTTGTTTCATATTAAATGATGATAGTTAACATGTAGTGACTAGCGAGTGTTGCTAATGATTGATATTAAACGATTTTAGTTAACATTTGTTTACTATTCTTAGTTTCAGATCTCTAGTATTAAATCAGTTTAATTAGTTATTGATTCTCATAGTTTCTAATCTTTTATAGTAAACGATTTTAATAAACTTATAATGAGTATCTTCGGTTTCTGATATTTTAGGTAAATGATGTTCGTAAGCCTGAAGGGGAATATCTAAGGATTCTGATGTTTTATATTAAACGATGTTATTTAACCTTCCTTTAATTACGTCGTGTTCTGATGTTTTATATTAAATGATGTAACTACAGTAAACAGTGTAGTTAACCTGTTATGATTATCCAGTGTTTCTGTGAATGGAGTTAGTTAAACTGTAGTGGGTATTGTGGATTTCTTTAGTTCTTTGTGAAAAGATGTTAATTAATCATTGGTTTCAATGTCTTTAGTTAACCTCTAGTAACTAGCCATGGATTTTAATATTTTAATTAATTTTGTCTTAGTAAACAAATAGTTACTCTATTGAGTTTCTGATGTTTTGTAATAAATTGTTTCAGTCGACATCTACTGACTTTCTTGGGTTTCTGATGTTTTATATTAAACGATGTTATTTAACCTGTAGAGTCTATTTTAGTTTCTAATAATTTATTGTTAGCGATGTGATTTAACCTGTTATGATTATCCTGAGTTTTTGATGTTTTAGAGTAAGTGATGTTAGTCAACTTGTAATGACCGTCATTGATTTCAAATATTTAATAGTAAACAATGTTACTTTACCTGTTGTGACTATCCTTGGTTTATAATGTTTTACAGTACTGTGAAAAGTGTAAGAACAAAGTCAGGCATTAAATTTCAGGTTACTTTCAATGAACAATGGAAGGTAAGTTACAGGTGAAATATCAAAATATTATCAATCATTTAGTACAACAGAAACTTAGTGGAAGTGCTTGAGTTCAGTAAACAGTTAATATTTGTGTGTCCTCCGTTTGCTTTAATAACTGCAGACAGTCTTTAAGGCACTGTTGCAACATACTTAATCAAAGCAGCATTTGGGATTTTTATCCAAGTGTCTCTACTACAATCTTATAAAGTTTTATTGGGAGTAACTTGTGATTTGCCAAGTTTTGATCTAGCGAATCCCTAATCTGCTGAATTGGGTTGAGACTAGGGCTCTGTGGGAGTCACTGCATTATTTAAATCACTTCAACAACTTCTTTTTTCAGGTAAGTGATTTCTGCAATTATTGGATGAGTGTTTTGAGTCACTATCTTCTTGGTAATAGAATCTTTCACGAATAATATACAAACAACTGGATACACCATGATGGATCAGTATCTGGTGGTACTTGTGCTGGTCCATTATTTCCTCTGTTTTGCAAATATCTCGTATCATCTCGGAAGAAAAACATCCCCACACCATTTCACTGCCTCTCCCATGCTTTATGGTAGATGCTATGTATTAAGGTAAGTATATTTCACCTTTCTTTCTCCCAAAGTAAAACTCACACTTTGAAATAAATATTCAAAGCTAGGACACATCCATCGTTAACATCATTTTCCAATAATCAACAGCCCGTTTTTTTTGTGGTTTTTTAAAGGAAATTTCAGTTTCTTGGCAATATTTTGAAAATGGGATAAAGGTTTTTAACTGCTACAAGACTAAATATTCTATTCCGGTTGAGTCTTCTAGATAGCGTAGATCTGGACAATTTTCTGCCATTTGGTACATGGTCGTTTATTTCATGCTTGAGATCAGTGTCAGTCTTCCTTCTGTCCTGAAGGCAACATAAACAAAGATACTTAACATCAATATCATTGAATTTAGGTATTCTGCCTCTTCATTTCCTATTTTTAAATATACTTGTCTTAGTCTCATGATCTATAGTGTACATGACAATGTTTAGGAATCATTTCAAGTTTGCAGCAATTAGTTGGAGAGTCCGACCAGCACCAGCTCTACTGATAATCCTCTATGCTTTGTGGGGCGTGATATGACAAAAAACCTAATATATAATATTAACCATTGTTTTTATCAACATTTATTTGTACAGTGCTATTAAATTGTTTTCTTCTAGCTGGTACAACATGCTAGATATTTTCCATATAGTAAAGACACTGCATGGGGTTCAATGACAGTTATTTCAGGCATTAAATTTGACCAGTATGTTCACTCAAACATAACCCTTATGATATGCCCTTTGTACAAATATATGGGAATCCTAAAGAATGGGAAATATTCTCACCTTGACCCATTCAATTGTCAACAGGGATCAGTGAATCATTATCACAGTATTGAAAGTTACATTCTGTAAAGGCATGGAAGAATTAGCCATATAAAAAAAGAAAGAATGATAAAGTATTCTCTTGAACTAACAATTTTGCACAGTACTTTATATTGAACAACGTTAGTTAACCTGTAGTAACTATCTTTTGTTCATTTTGTTTTTATAGCAAATTGTATCAGTTAACTGGTAGTGATTATTCTTTTTTAACCTAGTAACTGTCCTGAGGTTCTGATAATTTAAATCAAATTACGTTGACTATTCTGTGTTATGATGTTTTGTAATAAACACTTTCACTTAACTTGTATTTAGTAACCTGGGTTTTTATAGTTTGTATTTACCGATTTTGTTTAACCTGTAGTGACTATCCTTGATTTCTGCTATTTCATAAGACATAAAGTTAGTCATCATGTAGTAACTATCTTGTGTTTCTAATATTTTACATTAAACAACACCAGTTAACACGTAGTTACATTATCCTTGCTTTCTAATATTTTTACATTAAACATTGTTAGTTAACATGTAGTTATTATCCTTGGTTTCTAACATTTTTACAATAAACAATGTTAGTTAACATGTAGTTATTATCCTTGGTTTCTATTATTTTACATTCAACAATGTTAGTTAACAGTAGTTATTATCCTTGAATTTCGCGCAAAGCTACACAAGGGCTACCTAGTCATCACCACCCATCGCCAACTCATGGGCTACTCTTTTACCAACGAATAGTGGGATTGACCGTCACATTATAACGCCCCCACGACTGAAAGGGCGAGCATGTTTGGGATTCGAACCCGCCACCCTCAGATTACGAGTCGAGTGCCTTATCCACCTGGCCATGCCGGGTCTTGAGAGTAAATACTAACTTTCTTTATCAGAGAATTAGCCCAGGTGTTTCATGTAGCTGCTTTTGATTTGCTTTATCTCGTTGAATGTTGGCCCGTCATGGCCAGGTGGTTAAGGCACTCGACTCGTAATCCTTTCAGCTGTGGGGGCGTTATAAAGTGGTGGTCAATCCCACTATTCGTTAGCAAAAGAGTAGCTCAAGAGTTGGCGGTGGGTGGTGATGATTAGCTGCCATCTCTCTGGTCTTAAACTGTTAAATTATGGACAGATAGCGCAGATAGCCTTCGTGTAGTTTTGCGCGAAATTCAAAACAAACCAAACCGTTCAATGTTAATAGTTGGAATTGGAGATGGATATGTGTAAATAGTCCTGTTTACCTTTACCCAAAAAAATAATGAAAAGGAAACCCTTTCTATCTGATTTGTTGAAAGAAATGCAACGAAAGTAAGGTAACGATTTCAATATAAATTGTTAAAAAAGGTATAAAACAATAAACAAACAAAACACTGACAGTAGCAACTTTACTTTCAGAAAGAAAACCTCTGTTGAAGATTTAGTTGGTCATCTTCGTCGTGTTCTCAACGTTCCGGAACGCCTTGCCTTGATTGAGGATATTCGGTAAGACAATGTTGAGTTCAGGAGGTTGGCTAAAACTAGTTAAAAAATAAAGATTGTTTATATAAATGTTAGGTTTGAGAAGGTTAATACGTTCTAAGTAGTAATAACTTTGTTTATTTCACTATAGAGCCACATTGAACTATCTTAAGTGACCATTGCAGGGGAAGTTAACCTTTGATGTTAAAGTTGTAAGTCCTTAGACGTTTCGCTGTCCCATTGGAGGACATGACAATAAATAAAAACAACTGTGGAGTGGCTCATAATTTTAGAATTATATTTAAACGTCTGCGAATTAATGGTTACTTAAAGTTTAGTTTGTAGAATGTTCGATCTGAGAGTTCATTGTTTGTTCATTCCTGCTGTTAAACTACCCTCTGCACTCAAAGATTTTGGGTGCATTTTAAAAGTGACAGTCGAATTCAGCTGATTGGTTAGCGGGGAGGTAGGTAATTTAAAGCACATAGAACCACAATTCTTGGTGCATTGTTAGCAAACCGTGCGTGATGCTTTACTTTTCGACAACAAGATGCCAACTATTCACTGTTTGACAAACTTATCATAATTTATATATGTAAAAATGGCTGGTATGGATTGAGAAAATTCTATTTAAAGGAGCAAACAACGTTTCGACCTTCTTCGGTCATCGTCAGGCTCACAAAGAAAGAAAGAGGTAACTGACCGATAGCTGACCACATGTTTTGAAGGGGGTTGTGTAATTGAGTGTAGAAATATAGAAGGCATGCTTAGATGTTTGATTATATTTATTAATATAGGTATGAAGGTGTTCCTTTATATTGGTTTATTTTGGGCTTGAGTTGTTGTATAAGCAAGGCGTCTTTAATTTTGCGTTTGTTTATGTTTGTTTCTTTATTTAGTATTTGGGTGTTTTCTATGGTTATACTGTGTCTGTTTGATTTGCAGTGTTCGAAAATGTGTGAAGGTGACTTTTTGTGTTTTCTATAGTTATGGTTTTCTCGTCATCACAGATTATCAGAATTTAACTGAAAATTTTAAACAAAAATTTTGGTAAAATATTATATAACGCCAACATTCTTTATTTTCTAAACAGTAAAACTATAAACACACAAATACACTTCTCTAGCAAAAAGTAGTTGACTGTAGTAAGAATATTTTCGCTAAAGATTACTCCAGACGATTCCTAAAAGTTGGAACTAAGCCTAAAATATTACCTTTGTATTGTGAAAGTAGCATTATGTCAGTGCTTATTTGTGTAGTCAAAACTTCTTCGCCATCTATTAAATGAAACCACAAACAAAAATAAATAAAAAAACTCACTGTAGGTATTGAAGATTCAGAGAATTATAAAAATAACTATGGAATGAGCAGCAACCATTTCTTTATAACGTAACACAATTTTACACGAAAGTTCTCTCCTCATAATAAGAACATGATTTTTACTAGGACTGTACATATGGACTTTATGATATTTTTATTGATATAATTTTTAAATATAGTACTGAGAAATTGGCGTTCTTAAAAATTGATTTTTTAAAATAAAGAATATCAATTTTAATATATAAAACATTACAGTTTATATGAGTGAAATTTGTGAAAAGTTTGAACAATGTGCGTTGAACCGTTTAGATGCAATGAGTTGCGTATGACTGAAGAGTATAATTTGAACATTTTTTCTTGTGGAGTACTTTTCCAGATTTTTTTGAAAAGAAAATGTTCGCTTTTTTTCGAATTTATTTCAGACTGAAGTATAAATACTACGATTTGTAACTGCTAGCATATGGCGCGTTTCTGCTTGTAATTTTAATTTGCAAAAAACAGCTTCAATGTCATAATAAAATAAATATTGTGCAAGAAACTGTTACTATGAGGTGCGGTCCATTCAGCTGTAAATATAGGCATAAAACTAACCTAAATTTAGAATGCAATCCTAAATATATTTATGTAAAAGTTACCTGGCAAATTTTTGTAAATTATTGCTTCTGAAAAGTATATTCTCATAACCATAATGTGCCGCATTAATCAACATGAAATATTTTATATTATTTATCTAAGAAATTAATTTCTCCTTATGGAACTGAATTTTTATTGTCCTAATAGTGACATGTTTATCGAATATACTTTATTCGCACAGTTATTCAAATACCTCAACCATTTAGAATCTACCAACAGTAGAAACCAATCACCGTTTCCTACTATCTTTTTTTCATTGCGTTGGAAAGATTAATATTCGCCATCCCTACATTTACTTCCATTTTTTTGGAAAAATTGTTTCATTACTTGTTAATACTGGCTTCAGTTATCATTTTTCATCAGTACAATCATCGAATCTCAATTCAGTTGAGAATTTTCGGGTTCATCTACGAAAGTCACATTAGGTATCTAATATTTTTGAACAAACCATTTACCACAAAGAAGGGATTAAAGCTGGACAAGTAGTGGCATCTGTTTCATACTGAGTCCTTATTGCTATTATTGGTGAAAAAGGTTCCAGTTCTATGTTAAATGGGGTTCTAAATAAATTTATAAACTAATATAATGTAACAACTTCTAAACTGAACTAAAAATGTGAGAGATTTTGCATGTTAAAAAACGTTTGAAGTACACATGCTACTAGCGTACTGATGTTAAAACTTGTAATTGTGTAAATTTGTTGGACAGTTTTCATTAAATACTTCACACGTTTCTAGCCGTCATGATTAAAATTGATACGTATAGATACGTTGTTTAAATTGAGTTAGGGCTGTTGGTTTGACTATCACACATGCAATCACATCTAACTAATGCTACATGTATATATACATGGTTAATCTGTCGTTTTGATCTAACGATTTGTTTCTTTTTTCTTCAGCCCCTATGTACGTAATGAACATCAGATGAAGTACAATGTCCTTATTCCTTATGTTAATATGAGGCAAAAAGTGATTCACTTGAAGAAACGACGGAACGTTCCGCTTGGATTTGCCATTAGAGGTGGTAAGTTATCATTTGTTGATATAATAAACTAAGAAATAATTATTTTATTATTCTCTTCCTTGAATAAGAATCATTCGTAATATTGTTGAGCTACAAGAAATGTTTCACTGGGGTTCTCAACTTTATTTTTAAGTTACATTGCAGTACAGAGACAATAAATCTGTAGTTAGAGGTACCTAAGAAGGGAAACTAATGATAAAATCATTTAACTAAAGTTAACAAACGTTAATGAGTCCTTTACAGAATGTATTTATTTCCGTACTTCTGTCGAACCTCTTTTATATTCATAGTCGGTTTAAAAGGTACTTCTATTTATTTTTATTGATTGTAAAGTTCAAGTTATTTCGGTAAATTATCATTATCGAGAAATATCTTCAACTATAAATATGTCACGTTGAGAAGCGTCGAAACACGTAGGGTGTATTTGAAACTGAAGAAAAGGTAAATATTTTTCGCTGTATCTATTAATTTTATATAAATAACGAACGAATAATTTTAGCTTCAGCTACGTTAGAAAAGACTAAAGGTTAAAACAAACAATATATACATATTGTCTCACTCCAGCTTTTAAGTATGGGACAGATGTCTTTGTCTCGGATGTTAAACTGGTTATTAAATGAACATCAGTTAATATGTATATTTTATCCAGGTTGTGAGTATGGAACAGGTGTCTTTGTATCGGAGGTTGAATCAGGATCTGAAGCTCAGCGCAAAGGTTTGAGGGTAAATAACGTTTATTCCAATAAATTGAACTGTTGTTTTTGCCTTCTATATTTTGTTAATAAATCAAAATAACTAAAGAATGTTTAAAACCTTATGATGATCTGTCAAAAACAGAATGGTACTAAATTATTTGTTTAGTGGTGGGAATTATTATTTACTTCAGATAGGTAGTAGTTAGAACACTGTTGACGCACTAGACTAGAGGTTTCAGGTTAAAGGAAATGAACAACGTTTGGTTATGATAAAACAATGACGCCATCTAGTATCTGTCAGAAGATTTATAGATAAGGCTTGAGGAGGGTTTGTTTCTGAAAAGGTGGAAATATGTTAGTTTGAGTTGTTAAAAAATGTCTTATTAAGGATTGTTGATAGGTTAATCTTTAAATTAATTAGTATAACTGTAATCTGACGTACGAAAGGATCAGTATATAATCTTGCTTGCTGGAGACCCCAAAATGGGTTGTTGTTTTTTTGTAATTTCGCGCAAAGTTCATTTGATGTTAAAGGTGATTTTCGACTGAACTTTAAGACCAAATGAACTTTTGAAGGAATACGTATAATAGTTAGAGGTGGCTAAAAGTGAGGATATCATAAAGTTTGTTTTGTTCTTGTTTGCTTTTTTGAATTTCGCGCAAAGCTATACGAGGGTTATCTGCGCTAGACGTCCCTAATTTAGCAGTGTAAGACTAGAGGGAAGACAGCTAGTCATCACTACCCACCGCCAACTCTTGAGCTACACTTTTACCAACGAATAGTGGAATTGACCGTCACATTATAACGCCCCCACAGCTGGGAGGCCGAGCATGTTTGGCGCGACCGGGATTCGAACACGCGACCCTCGGATTACGAGTCGAACGCCTTAACACGCTTGGCCATGCCGGGCCCCCCAAAATGGGGGTACCAAATGTGTGGCCCCCCAGTGGCACAGTGGTATATCTGCGGACTTACACACTAAAAACCGGGTTTCGATACCCGTGATGGGCAGAGCACAGATAGCCCATTGTGTAGCATTGTGCTTAATTCTAAACAAACAAACAAAACCAAATGTGTGTAGATTTTTCAGTTTATTTTGGCGAATTGTTAAGAGCCCAAGCTATGCGTTTAGTTGCGTTATGACATGAAAAACAACAACAACATTCATATACAAACGTTATTTTTCTATAAACTTTACAAAGTTGATTTTTCAAATGAAATCTTCCTCTGCTCTCTGTCAGTTGAACGACACACTTCAAGACTTATACTGATATCATTTTGAGGTTTGTTCATGTAGTAGGCTCAGCATAGATAGCCCATTGTACAATATTGCACTTAATAACAAAGAAACAAACTTATACATGCCGTAGAATTGCTCATCTATGTCTGTCTGTTATCGCAGTTTATTGTAAGGAATTGGCTGAACTAGTTTTGGTGAAATTAAATAGAGGAGCTCGGATGGATCCTCTCCATCACATCTCTAAACCGATAATCAATCGGACAGACAGGTCGAATTTAGCAGTCGTTTCAATTTTAACTCCTTAATTCCAAAAATGAGGGCTCAACTGAACGAGGAAACCGGAAGCAAAATACATGAAACGGAAGCTAAACGAAAGTGACTTTTAATATTATAATTAGCAGTGGTTCCTTTGCATGGACTAACGACGTGTGTTAAGGCTCAAAATAGTGAAAGGGACGGCTTACGCCTTAAGTTTTAAGCTATATATTCGAAGCGCACTCACCACTCAGAAGTGAAACATCGAGAAATAAAACGATATATTGTAATTATCAATAGCTTCTCATTAAAGCAAACTACCTACAAAAATCAGGAATAAAAATAACCTGTTAGTTATGTAACTAATTCTATATACAAGTCTAACTTGAAGTATTTAGCTTTATAAGACATATCGTAAGAAAACTTAATATCTGACAAAGTTCGTCCACCTTATGGGTCTTAGGTTTGTCCTAAATCCATATACTAAGGAAATAATGCAAAATGCTCTTAATATGTATGTATTTATATTGTAATTATCAAAATAGGCCTTAATTGTCACAACAATAAAAAATTACAATGAAACACTTCGTAAATTAAATAAAATCACTAGAGCACAGCTTGGATGTTGGGGTAAGCAAAGTAATTTTACATTCAGACGTTAGAATTCCAGCTCACATTATAGCAGTAAAAGCAAAAGTTAATTAGTAGTAATCAGTGCTGTTAATAAAATTAACTTTAAAGAAACAATGGTTTATTTGTTTTCAATTTTGCTTAAAGCTATACGAGGGCTGTCTGCACTAATAGCCCATAATTTAGCTGTGTAAGACTATAGGGAAGGCAGCTAATCATCACCACTCACCACCAACTCTTAGGATATCCTTTCACCAACGAATAGCGGGATTGACCGAACATTGTAACACCCCCATGGCTGAAAGGTCAAGCATATTTGGTGTGACAGGAATTCGAACCAAGGGCTCTCATATTATGAGTTGAGCTCCTTAACCACGTTGTCATGCCAGGCAAGAAACAACGAACAATAAGTTTGTTAACAAGTAACTTACGAACTGTTTGTTTCCTTGTTGTAGGATCACTGATCTCAAGTCCTTATAAAAAGTGTAACACTAGTATATGCTAAATTGTACGTAGTCCGCCCTAATAAGTATCATAACAACCAATGAAAGTAAATAAAACAGGTGCAGCGTTAGAGTAGTTTATCATTTGAGGTAAATAGCATATACTGGGTTTCCAACTTTTCCTGTAAATTACATTCATTAAATTACACCTTATTACTAAAGTCTTACAGTGCCACAGCGACATATCAGCAGACTTATAACGCTAGAAAACAGATTTTGATGCCCACAGTAGGCAAAACACAGACAGCCCAAATTTCGCGCAAAGCTACACAAGGGCTATCTGCGCAGCACATTATGTATCTTTGTGCTTACCTACAAACGAATAAACAAACTACTTCAAAGATATCAGTGATTGGATTGAAACAAGTTGTTTATGGTACATTCAACAGCAATTTTCACTAATATCAAAACAGACTATCTAATTCTCCTCCAAACCGAGTTTATCACCAAACTGTTGTGTACGCAAACATCAGTTTATCTATGTCTCTGTGGGCTGGTGTGACAAGTAGTTAGCATGTCTGAAGTCCAGGTTCAAACCGTAATATATCACTTAACTTACACCTGCAGGTATTTCTCTGGTAGCCGTTATCGCTGCCTGGATAAGATTAGACTTGTACACTACTGACTGGTCACCATACGTTTTGCCAATATTTCTAAATTAGGAAGTGGATTTGACGAGTCACATAGCTAAGTGATAATAAAGAATAAACTTAGTCGTCTAAATGAAACATTAAGTTTTGTTTGAGCAACTTTACGAGTATACGCCCTCCGTCAGGTATTAAAGACCGTGTTACAATGGAATTAGCTGTGAGCTTTTGTTTGTTTCTTGTTAAACACAAAGCTACACAATAAGTTACCTGTGCGTTGCCCATCACGGGCATCGAAGTCCGAAGTTTCATCTTCATAATTCTTTATATTATTGCAGAAAACGCTGTTTGTGACAAGAAAGACTGTGTGATTGTAGTGAATCGTCAGTTATTAGGATTATAATAACTTCAAGTCATATTATTAACCGTTCAGCAGAAGAATTACTATTATTATAGATGGCGCTATAAAAACTCGAAACTACGAAATATTTGTGCACTTTTTTAATGGAGAAAATTTATCTTTTTCTATATATCCTAAAAATTGAGGGAGGTTTACGAACGTTAACTTTTAACGACTAAAAGTAGGAGTGGACTGTTTATACCTAGGATAGAGGTCCGTGTTTTAAAGTAGAAATGATCGCCCAGAACATGTAACATTATGCATCCATGAGTATGGAAATTAAAAATAAACACTCAATATTTGGAAGTTTAGAATAAATGTGTAGGTATAGAATACTATAAACACCATGAGTTGGATATAAATTAATGAGTAAAAGTTTACAATACGCTTCAAGGTTGGAGACCAAATTACAGCCATCAACGGTTATATCATTGAGCAGGCGATTCATGACGAAGTACTGATGCTACTCCGAGACAAGAATGGCGTCGTCCTTAAGGTTAAAAGTAAGACCGTTTGAAGAAATATATGTAGAAAACCAGTCATTCTTAAGGTTTAAAGTAAGACTAATTGTGTGTAGAAAACCAGTCATTCTTAAGGGTAAAAGTAAAACTGTTGGGTGTAATGTGTGTGTAGAAAACCAGTCATTCTTAAGGTTAAAAGTAAGACTAATTGTGTGTAGAAAACCAGACATTCTTAAGGTTAAAAGTAAAACTGTTGGGTGTAAGACTAATGTGTGTGTAGAAAACCAGTCATTCTTAAGGGTAAACTAGTAAAACTGTTGGGTGTAATGTGTGTGTAGAAAACCAGTCATTCTTAAGGCTAAAAGTAAGCCTAGTTGTGTGTAGAAAACCAGTCATTCTTAAGGTTAAAAGTAAGCCTAATTGTGTGTAGAAAACCAGTCATTCTTAAGGTTAAAAGTAAGACTAATTGTGTGTAGAAAACCAGTCATTCTTAAGGTTAAAAGTAATACTAATTGTGTGTAGAAAACCAGTCATTCTTAAGGTTAAAAGTAAGACTAATTATGTGTAGAAAGACAGTCATTCTTAAGGTTAAAATTAAGACTACTTGATGTAATGTGTGTGTAGAAAACCAGTCATTATTAAGGCTAAAAGTAAGATTGTTTGGAATAATTTGCCTAGAGAACCAATTATTCCTAAAATAATAAAATTGTTTTGTGCTAAGGAATACAGTAAAATGTAATTGATTTTTGAAACCTGGTGAAATTTCATAATTACAAAACTGAGTAAAAACAACACAATTATACGTTTCACAACTACATCATTTATCACGACCTGATGACGCCTTTACTGGTAAAACCATGATGGTAATAAATGACGCATTTGTGAAACATACAGTTGTGTTGTTTTTACTGAGTTCTGTAATACAGAAAGATAATGTTTATTTTGAATTACAGTCTAGCAGGTTATTGTAAATAATTAAATTAATCGATAACATATAAATAACCAAATCAGTCAGTGTAAATGTTGGTAATATCCAGCTTATCACATAAGTGCTTTATTATTTTTATTTAGCTATAGAGAATGATAGAAAGATAAATCACGTTCTTTCTTTTACTGTTACAGCTGTTGCAGATAGCTCCGTGAAAGAGTAAGTAGAGGAATGTGGATTTTTATTTATTTATTGCTCTTTAAAAGTGTTAATTGTAAATACAGTCTTCCTGTTTGATCTGTTTATGATGTTGCACTGTTTCCCGTTTGATGGTACTTCATGCGGTTGTAAGTTATTGAGTCTTTCTGAAATGGTCCGGCATGGCCAGGTGGGTTAAAGCGTTCGACTCATTCTTAAGATTAAAAGTAAGACTAATTGTGTGTAGTCATCTGAGGGTCGCGGGTTCGATTCCCCGTCGCATCAAACATGCTCGCCCTTTCAGTCGTGGGGGCATTATAATGTGACGGTCAATCCCACTATTCGTTGGTAAAAAAGTAGCCCAAGAGTTGGCGGTGGGTGGTGATGACTACCCTTCCCTCCAGTCTTACACTACTAAATTAGGGACGTCTAGCGCAGATAGCCCTCGTGTAGCTTTGCGCGAAATTAAAAAAAGCAAACAAAAACAAAACAAACTTTCTGAAATCCTCACTTTTAGCCACTTCTAACTATTATACGTATTCCTTCAAAAGTTCATTTGGTCTTAAAGTTCAATCGAAAATCACCTTTAACATCAAATGAACTTCATTTTTTTATCAGATTAAACATTTCGTACCGTGGTCAGACTTCACACGTTAATTAAACTCTCTTTCTTGATTTCAATTTTATATGGAAATAAATTTTATAAATATAAATTTTATATGGAGATAAATAAAATTGAAAAACTGATAACAAAATAGACAAACATGAGTCTCACATTGGGGCAGCAGTAAGTCCTCGGATTTATAGCGCTAAAATCAGAAATTCGATTCCCCTCGGTGGACACAGCAGATAACTCGATGTGGCTTTGCTTTAAGAAGCACACACACACACACAGAAACATGGAGTTGGTGTTGACAAACTGTGATTTATTTAAACGGAAATTGTACTAAAGTTTCTTTTTTCTGCCTTTTTACAGTTACTGTCCAACGTTAGTGACACAATTAAAATCAGAGTCCAGTCAGTCTGGTGTCAGTCACAGATCACATATAAAATACAGCAACTCAGACACTTTGTTTGATGATAAAACATCTGTAGAAGCAATGACAATTAATGGAGACCACGAGTGGCAGCCAGATTCCAAACAGATCGACTCGAATGACGAGGCTCCTGAATTATCAAGAGGAGAGAGGAAGGATCATGAATCACTAAGAGAAGAAAACAAAGATGAAATTAAAGCTCAGGATCCATCAGGAGCTGAAATCAAGCTTCACGAACCATCAAGTGAAGAAGATGACAGCGTATATCAGTGGTTGAAAACTGTGCCTGTAGATATAGTTGATGATGAACTCCAGTCCAACATTGGTTCCACGGTTACAGAAGAGAAGAAGGTTGTTTCTCATCCATTGAAAGACGAAACGTCAGAGCCAAAATGTGATATAGATCAAACATCAACGCAACGTCCAGCTTTAAAGGAGTAATTTCTCTTTCTCTCTTTACTTGTGGCTCGGCATGGCCAGGTGATTAGAACGCTCGACTCGTCATCTGAGGATCGCGAGTTCGAATTCCTGTCACACCAAACATGCTTGCACTTTCAGTCGTAGGGCGTTATAATGTGACATTCAATATTACTATTCGTTGGTAAAAGAGTAGCCCATGAATTGACGGTGGATGGTGATAACTAGTTGTTTTTTTTCTAGTCTTACACTGCTAGATTAGGAACGACTAACGTAGATAGCCCTCGTGAAATTCAAAACAAACAAACTCTTTACTCGTATATCTAATGAAAGCACGTAAAATATGATCAGTATATTGGAATTACTGATAATTTTTGTTGGAAAAGTCTGAATAATATTTTTACATTAATAATTAACTTTAATTTCGATCCATCTACAACCAGTTTCACCACCAGAAGGCTGAGATGTGTTTTATTGTTTTCTGCAGGAAGTCAAAAGATGAACAAGACGACACAGCCGAAATAATTTCCGATACCACTACAAATACTGGACTGTCAGTGAATGTAAGTACTTAAAGTTTACTTTCTTAAGATTATTTATTTCTGATAAACCAGAAGTGGATAGATGTCGTGAACAACCTGAATCATCGTATAGAATGTGGGTATATTTTTGATTTTTTTAAAATTTGTTTAAGAGCTTTTAGAGACAACGCAAATGAAACTTAAGTTTTCAGTTAAAGAACTATATTTTTAATCTTAATATGAAAATCGCTTTGTACCCGGAGCAGTCAACACTTTGACTCCGTATATTAACAGAGAATTTTTAGTGAAAATACATCATTAAAGATTCTGATGTTTGGTGTATAAATGACTCTTAAGGCTTTATGAAATCTTAGAGAAACATATTAAAAGGGCATTTATTGCTGAGAAACCACTCGTGGATACATGTCGTCAGCAACAGAATGTCATTCTTTAAAGTTTCATTATTGGCCAAAACGTTTGCCTATAACAAGTAAGATCCTTATTAGTAAGATGGAATACAAAATACACTTAACACTTTAAAACTTAGAAATGTATGCTATATTGAAAATATATGTATGTAATTTGTATAATAAGATTGATAGATATCACGAACGATTTATTAGAAAAACAAACAATTTTATCAGAAAACTGTACAAAACTTTATCAAAACATTTATAATGACAAATATAACATCCAATTGTTATAAATAGCGTCTATTACCTTATTAAATTAATTTTTCATATTAAATATTCAGTTGTTGATTGGCCCTACTCATATTGTAATAATTTTTACAACACATTGTGACATGCTGTCGATGAGGTTATTGATGTAATCCACTGTGATTTCATCTCATTTTATCACTAGAAGGCACTTCAACTCGGCTACAGTAGCTGTATTGGTGTTGTGATTAGCAGTTTTCTTACTATGTTCTGCACAACAATTCTCAATGGGATTACAATTTGAAATTATGTTGGCCATGACAATCTTGTAATGCCTTCTTGCAGGCAGTGGCACTGTCATCCTGTAACAGAAAGTATTGCCAAATCTTGCCTTAGTATATGGCAGAAGCATCGTGTCCATGTGACACGTTTCGGAGGTGCTATTAACGTTTTCCTGTAGGATATTAAGAGGAGTTTTTCACTAAGATTAAAAGCTGTTCAAGCATGTACTGCACCGCCTCCTATGCATTCCCTGTGGGATAGAAAGTCTTCCCTCATCTATTCGCCAAGCAAATGATGAATGCGAATTCCATCATCAGCTTTAACAAGCCAAAGACAGAACTCATCTGAAAAGATAACATATCATCAGTGCCCTAATTGTATGTTGGCATATTGTCTTACTTAATTAACACGGCGACGGTGATGAATTCTGGTTAATATCGGATTGCAGATAGACCTTCTTGCAAAATAACAGTCTCCTACTCACTGTACTGGATACCCTGGAATGAATGTGTTCATGCCATTGCCACCTTAAGGTGTTGCAATACTTCTCTTGATCTCGACATGTTAACATGATTAAAACACGATCATCTAGGACATTATTTTTCGGCATCCTGGAACAACATTTCCTGTAGTCTGATGATGTTTCAGGATTCTGGATACAGTATAATGGGGGTATCACACTGTTCTAGCAATGTCCGTTTGCTTCATACCATTTCTGGACAGTCGAACAATTTGACGCCTTCTGGTGCGTCACAAGGCATGACTCTACCCCAAGTACAGAGAAATTATCTGAACAAAGCATTGATCTAGTTTGAGAAATTGACGAACATATGCTCAAAAGAGCTTATACAGACCAGAATAACAATTTGTACAGGTTTGTTCAATCATATGCTACCTTATCTGTTAATACTCAGGCATTTACTTAGTAACTACTCCATGCATATAGACAGTAACACTAATACAGTTCTATAAGTAAACATTTTGACCAAGACAGACTGTATGTGTATCTCCATAGCTCAACACTAAATCTGAGATTGATGAGATAAAGAAACATTATGTTTGTCCATCAAGACATTGCAGTTTCTCAAATTGGAAGTGTATTACTTATTCTACTGCCAGTTTCAAAAGTTAAGCATATCATTGAAGACTATCTTCTGAATTTTAAACTGATCAAGTTAATACAAAAGGAATATCCCTTATGACAGTTTCAACAAATCAGTTAAAACAAATGGAGCATCTCCTGCAACAGTTACAACTGATCAAATTTATACAAAAGGTATATCTCCTGCAACTGTTTCAACTTATCAAGTTATTACAAAAGGAGTATCTCTTGCAGTACTTTCAGATGTTCTATTTAATACAACGGGAATATTTCTTGCTGTAGGCTCAACTGCTGAATTTGATATGAAAGGAATTCCATTGCTGTGGTGTTAGTTACGAGAATCTCATCTTTGTACTGAAAGCTATTTAGATATTTAAATTTTGTAACATTTCTGTGACGACTTAAAGTGAAGTTCTGCACCTGAAGGAAAAAATTTTGATGTGTTTTACAGAACTTAAGATATTGTTTCAGTCTTGTCCTACAAATTTAGATAATCTGTTTACTGCCCATGACACGATGTATGCTTTACTTTGTTACCAGCAAATTTATATTCCTAGTTATGACAAAAAGATGCTTTTCAAAAAGAAAACAAACATTAACACAGTTTATCTCGCAACAATTTCACATTACCATTCGAAATCACAATGATCATGTAGGGGGTTTCCACTCATCGTAAAATATTGTATTGGTCCCTCGACTATAACCTTTCAGTTTACTTTATCAGTTTTCCTTTCTGTTTGTTGATCTACAACTACGATATTCTGGTTTATTTTACAAGGTTATTTTACTGTTTGTTGATCTACAACTACGATATTCTGGTTTATTTTACTGTTTGTTGATCTACAACTACGATATTCTGGTTTATTTTATAAAGTTATTTTGCTGTTTGTTGATCTACGACTACGATATTCTGGTTTATTTTGCTGTTTGTTGATCTACGACTACGATACTTTAGTTTATTTTATAAAGTTATTTTACTGTTTGTTGATCTACGACTACGATACTTTGGTTTATTTTATGAAGTTATTTTACTGTTTGTTGATGAACACTGTCCACCTTACGCTAATGGGTTACTCTTGCATGACCAAATTGTGAAATTTTACCGTAGCTTCTTATAACCTTCCACAGCGAAAGCGTTTTTTTGTGGTTTTTTTTTTTTTGCAATTAAGCACTAAGCTACACTATTTGTGCTATGCTCACCGTTTGTATTGAATCTTGGTTTTTCATTATAAGCCTTCAGACGTACTGCTGTAAGACTGGATGGGATTCAACGCATGTTATTAGATTAGTTTCTTTTGGACAGTTTCAAGTTGTTTCTTTATTGTATAATTTACATTAATTTGGGCAATTTAACGATATTCATTAGTTAAAAAGCTAGAGACGCTTATGCACAGATAGCACTTGTAAAAGTATTTCCTCCAAGGGTTTGGCGCCTTCTAACTTATTCTTGGTTAATTATATCTTTTGAGGTTCTTTCCAGGTGTTTAAAAACTAGCCCAATTAAATTATTAATTTAAGTCTTTCTAATTTAAAGAACGGCAGTATAAATTATAACGATGTTTCACAAAAGAGTCGAAGGTTCGGTTTTCTTATGATTTTAAAAGAGTAAGACAATGTCCACTGGTTCAGGTTATTTTATAATTAGGATGATAACACTATGTAACATAAATTTTGTTCCTGGATAGTATGTGTTATTTCTTAACTGCTTATGTTGTGAACGTACAGAAAATTGCCATTATTCTCTTCAAACTTTGCTTTGTGACCTGAATAACGAAATTTAGACATTGACCTATTTTCTATGTAAAAACGGGCAAATTTGGAAATTTTCACTTACATAAGGTTTGAATAAAATAACATACGAATCAAGATTTACATGCATTTATACTAAAGTTATACAAAAATGAACAAAAATATTTCGAGATTTGCGACTGTAATGTAAATCACTTTCACGTATTGGTCTCCCATCATGTTTTCGTTATACGCTCTTTTGTAGCGGCGTTCAAAGTCTAGTATATCTTGGTGGAAGCGCTCGCCTTGCTCCTCTGAGTATGCTCCCATGTTCTCCTTGAATTTATCAAGGTGAGCGTCAAGAATATGGACTTACAGGGACATCCTGCAGCCCATTTTGCCGTAGTTCTTCACCAGAGCCTCAACCAGTTCCACATAATTTTCGGCCTTATGATTGCCCAGGAAGCTCCGAACAATTGCGACAAAGCTGCCCCAAGCTTATTTTTCCTTCCTACGCTTCTTGGGGAATTCTGTGTACTCCAGGATCTTCTTTATTTGTGGTCCAACGAAGACACCAGCTTTGATCTTTGCCTCAGACAACTTAGGGAAGAAGTCTCGCCAGCTTAGGGAAGAAGTCTCGCCAGCTCAGGGAAGAAGTCTCGCCAGCTTAGGGAAGAAGTCTCGCCAGCTCAGGGAAGAAGTCTCGCCAGCTCAGGGAAGAAGTCTCGCCAGCTTAGGGAAGAAGTCTCGCCAGCTCAGGGAAGAAGTCTCGCCAGCTCAGGGAAGAAGTCTCGCCAGCTTAGGGAAGAAGTCTCGCCAGCTTAGGGAAGAAGTCTCGCCAGCTCAGGGAAGAAGTCTCGCCAGCTTAGGGAAGAAGTCTCGCAGGTACTTGAGAGCTCCAGGCTTATTATCAAGAGCTGTGACAAATTGTTCCATAAGACAAAATTTTATGTGCAGTGGTGGGAACAACACCTTCTGGAAGTCCACTAGTGGCTCACACTTGACATTGTGCCTCCCTATAGAGAACTCGGTCCGTTGTGGCCAGTGCTTCCTGTTGTAGTGTGCTGCAGTGTCCCTGCTGTCCCAAAGGCAAAGATAACAGGGAAACTTGGTAAAGCCCCCTTGGAGACACATCAGGAATGCCACCATTTTGAAGTCTCCGATAATCTCCCAGCCATACTCATCATACTTCAAGGCTTTTAGCAAAGTCTTGATGCTGTTGAGGTGTACCGAAATATATTTAAATTTTAAACGGTCTAAAATTTGTATAATATAAAATCTTACTATTCAAACAAGCAAATATTGTCCGTCTTACCTTCTAGAGTGTTTTTACAGTGTTCACAGGTATAATAAGGTGCCTAGTGTTTGTCTTGATCCCCGACAGGCATGCCGAAATATGTCTTGTAGACTTCACACATTTTAGGAGATGCCATCACAGAGTACCTTTTTGCTCTTCTCTTGATAAATTGGCCACATACATAGCAGAACGTGTCTGGAGAATGCTTGCAGCTTCTTGATGCCATCTCTGATAAAATCAGATGGGTCTGTGTGTTCACTTAGGCAGCTAGAACTAAACTGAAGTGGTGAGTAGTGAGCCCCTGTATATATATATATATATATATATTACTATGGAAAGTTCTAGAAAATTCTAAAAGGTTCTTGAAAATTCTCGTAAGTTCTACAACATTTTAAAAACTTCTTGAAAATTCTCGTAAGTTCTACAACATTTTAAAAACTTCTTGAAAATTCTTGTAAGTTCAAGAAAATTCCCCATCAACTACTCAGCACTGAATCTACGTGGAATGTTCTGGAAAATGGGTAAATTTGAAAATTTCATTATCCAGGTCACAAAAGCAAAGTTTGAAGAGAAAAATAGGTCTCTTCCGTTTACTTTAGGCATAAGCAATTGGGAAATAATAGTTTCTGTCCAGGAACAAGAAAAAGTAAAAATTTTATTACCTAGTGCAATATCTGTTATGAAGTAAAGGACAAATGCAAAATAACTTTTTTGTTAATCTTGTAGAAAAGCTCTGATTCAGAAACACAAAGTCTAGAAGAAAAAGGCGATACGCACATTTGTCTTCCTTCCACTGGGATTGGATGGAGGTAAGCACTCAGATACTGAAATTTAATCACGTTTATTGCATTGGGATTGGATAGTAGTAGTCAATATAAATGATGAAATGTAATTATATTCTTCCATTAGATGGCCAAGCGCGTAAGGCGTGCGACTCGTAATCCGAGGGTCGCGGGTTCGCGCCCGCGTCGCGCTAAAACATGCTCGCCCTCCCAGCCGTGGGGGCGTATAATGTGACGGTCAATCCCACTATTCGTTGGTAAAAGAGTAGCCCAAGAGTTGGCGGTGGGTGGTGATGACTAGCTGCCTTCCCTCTAGTCTTACACCGCTAAATTAGGGACGGCTAGCACAGATAGCCCTCGAGTAGCTTTGTGCGAAATTCCAAAACAAACGAAATTCTTCCATTAGAGTAGGATGTAGATAAGCACTGATTATTGAAATTAGATGGAGATAACCACTTGGATAATTAAATCGAATATTATCCCACTGGGATTAGATGGAGGTAAACACCTAGATACTGAAACGTAACTACGTTTCTTCCACTGGAAGTAAAGTAATAGATATTGACAATTAATAACACCTCTTCCACTGGAACTGGTTGGAGATAAACACCTAATATATCAGCAGCAACATAACGCGTACAAGATATATCCATCACACTTCTTGTACAAGGAAAACTGCTGAGTGGTTACATTATCGGTAGTTCCATGAATGCTTCCTTTTAGAGATACACAGAAAATGGTAAAAATCAACTGTCGGTTTTCTCGTCATCACGGATGATTTAGATTAAACTTAATAATATTTCTTTAGCTGACGGCAAATGGATGTGAATCTAATAATTTACTCTTGTCAGAGATTGGAACACAGAAGGGAGTAGACATGGATTCGTCCTATGTATTTTTGTTTTTGTTTTGAATTTTGCGCAAAGCTACACAAGGGCTATCTGCGATAGTCGTCCCTAATTGTGCAGTGTAAGACTAGAGGGAAGGCAGCTAGTCGTCACTACCCACCGTCAACTCTTGGGCTACTCTTATACCAACGAATAGTGAGATTGACTGTCACATTATAACGCCCCCACGGCTGGAAGGGCGAGCATATTTAGTGTGACGGGGATTCGAACCCGCGACCGTCGTGAGATAAAGAAGCGAGGTATAGTAACTTTAGCAGGTAGAAACTGCGTTGTACCAAAATATTTTACATGACGCTTTTTGTTTCTGTTACTGTTTTTCATATGTCGATATGCTTATGATTTTGGGTCTCTATAACAAAGAAAAGAACTTCAGTACCAACTGACTCCCCTGACCACGGAATCAAACAAGGAGACACCTAAAAGAGTCATATTTGGATAGTATAGCAATCCCAGGGTATCACGGGTATTATACCCATACACCAGTGCTGAATTTAACACCCACAACACATGTTGAGAACATCCAGTACTGGCATTCGTGCTCCCAAGCCATGAAAGACAAACTGTTTAACATTAGGCACACCAAGACCACTCCTGCAAATGAACTTAACGATAAGATGGTGCAAAGCACTGACCTATACACCATTCAACTATCAGGATTTTTTCCTCACCTTCATGGGTCGTCGTCACACACACACACACACAGCAAACACGTGTCTACGTGTTCGGAGAATGTTCAATATTTAGACTGAAACTTACGTAGTAGGTCGCTACCACGTGCAGGAATTCACATCGGTTGGCCGCTTATATACGCTGTACTAATTTTGCTAAGTAAAAAGTATGAAGGACAGTTAGTCAAATGTATATTTTGTGTTACTGATGGTCAGTGAAATGCATTAAGGACAGATTATCACGTATACGTGTTAGGTTACTGTTGGTGAGTGGGATGTTTTAAGGACTGTTGCTGTGTTAGTGTAAGTCAGTGGAATTTATTAACTACTAATTGTCACGTGTACATGCTGTTTTACTATTGGTGAGTGGAATGTTTTAATGACAGGTTGTTATGTATACACGTTGTGTTACTGTTAGTGAGTGGAATGTATTAATGACAGGTTGTTATGTATACACGTTGTGTTACTGTTAGTGAGTGGAATGTTTTAATGACAGGTTGTTATGTATACACGTTGTGTTACTGTTAGTGAGTGGAATGTTTTAATGACAGGTTGTTATGTATACACGTTGTGTTACTGTTAGTGAGTGGAATGTTTTAATGACAGGTTATTATGTATACACGTTGTGTTACTGTTAGTGAGTGGAATGTTTTAATGACAGGTTGTTATGTATACACGTTGTGTTACTGTTAGTGAGTGGAATGTTTTAATGACAGGTTGTTATGTATACACGTTGTGTTACTGTTAGTGAGTGGAATGTTTTAATGACAGGTTGTTATGTATACACGTTGTGTTACTGTTAGTGAGTGGAATGTTTTAAGGACAGGTTGTTATGTATACACGTTGTGTTACTGTTAGTGAGTGGAATGTTTTAATGACAGGTTGTTATGTATACACGTTGTGTTACTGTTAGTGAGTGGAATGTTTTAATGACAGGTTGTTATGTATACACGTTGTGTTACTGTTAGTGAGTGGAATGTTTTAATGACAGGTTGTTATGTATACACGTTGTGTTACTGTTAGTGAGTGGAATGTATTAATGACAGGTTGTTATGTATACACGTTGTGTTACTGTTAGTGAGTGGAATGTTTTAATGACAGGTTGTTATGTATACACGTTGTGTTACTGTTAGTGAGTGGAATGTTTTAATGACAGGTTGTTATGTATACACGTTGTGTTACTGTTAGTGAGTGGAATGTTTTAATGACAGGTTGTTATGTATACACGTTGTGTTACTGTTAGTGAGTGGAATGTTTTAATGACAGGTTGCTATGTATACACGTTGTGTTACTGTTAGTGAGTGGAATGTTTTAATGACAGGTTGTTATGTATACACGTTGTGTTACTGTTAGTGAGTGGAATGTTTTAATGACAGGTTGTTATGTATACACGTTGTGTTACTGTTAGTGAGTGGAATGTTTTAATGACAGGTTGCTATGTATACACGTTGTGTTACTGTTAGTGAGTGGAATGTTTTAATGACAGGTTGTTATGTATACACGTTGTGTTACTGTTAGTGAGTGGAATGTTTTAATGACAGGTTGTTATGTATACACGTTGTGTTACTGTTAGTGAGTGGAATGTTTTAATGACAGGTTGTTATGTATACACGTTGTGTTACTGTTAGTGAGTGGAATGTTTTAATGACAGGTTGTTATGTATACACGTTGTGTTACTGTTAGTGAGTGGAATGTTTTAATGACAGGTTGTTATGTATACACGTTGTGTTACTGTTAGTGAGTGGAATGTTTTAATGACAGGTTGTTATGTATACACGTTGTGTTACTGTTAGTGAGTGGAATGTTTTAAGGACAGGTTGTTATGTATACACGTTGTGTTACTGTTAGTGAGTGGAATGTTTTAATGACAGGTTGTTATGTATACACTTTGTGTTACTGTTAGTGAGTGGAATGTTTTAATGACAGGTTGTTATGTATACACGTTGT
The DNA here is from genome assembly GCF_004210375.1 of Tachypleus tridentatus. NCBI lineage: Eukaryota > Metazoa > Arthropoda > Merostomata > Xiphosura > Limulidae > Tachypleus > Tachypleus tridentatus. The sequence goes on from NC_134837.1 coordinate 132,203,436, forward strand.
GTTACTGTTAGTGAGTGGAATGTTTTAAGGACTATTTGCTCGTGTACTGCTGTGTTAATGAAATGGGTTTAGGAGTGGTTATTATGTTTTAATTTTTGTTTGGTTTTTAGTTATTGCTGTATATTTGGCGCTTCAAGTTAAGGCAGTTTAACTTTTTTTTACAGTTTAAAGAAAGGACCGTCGGAGATGCCGGGTTTTTTTATTGGATCCGTGGTATCCGGTAGTTTGGCAGATAAAGCAGGCGTCCAAGTTGGAGATCAGATAACGGATATGAATGACCACAGCCTTACGAACCTTGAACTTTTCCAGGGAAGTTGATTTTCACGAGACAAGATTAAGATTACCAAGTTACTTATCATGTGTTGAGAAAGAAACTTGTGTGGAATGTGTTTCTGTTCAACAGTCCAGTTCTCACATCAGGGGCTGTGTTTTTCTTATAGATTAATTTAATCGTTTAAATTAATTAAAAGAAAACTTGTTTTATGTGCTAAAGTATTTTTGTAAACAAGTTTGAAATGAATAGTTTTTTGGCATGGCCAGGTGATTATGGCACTCGACTCGTTATGCGAGGGTCACGAGTTCGAGTCTCTGTCACACCAAACATGCTCGCCGTGGGGGCATTATTATATTACGGTCAATCCCACCCTTAGTTGGTAAAAGAGTTGCCCAAGAGGTAACGGTGGGTGGTGATGACTAGCTACCTTCCTTCTAGTTAAGGACGGTTAGCGCAGATAGCCTTCGTGTAGCCTTGCGCGAAATTCAAACCAAACCAAAACTAACGCTATATATATGTATACTTGTGAAGGATCTTTAATCCCAAGGTTTTCACTAAATCGGCAATTTCCATGGATCAGGTATATTGATGTACTTCAGATACGGCTTCGGACCAAGTATATGAGAACCCATCGTCTTAGTCCATATATCGCGTAAGGTGCTTTGAAAGTTAATAAGAGAAAATCCTCAACGGCCGCGGCTGTAATTAGATCTCATATCGTTCAGGATATGACGCTATCGTCTAAGAGTATGAACATGAAAAGCCTAGAGCCGTTCTAGGAATCGCTATGCTCCAGCTAAAAATACTAAATATCAGATAGTTCCTTATGATACTACGTAAGATGGGTTTATAAATATGTTGTTTAATGTTAAGCACAAAGCTTCACATAGTGGCTATCTGTGCTCTACCTACCACTCGTATCGAAATTCAGTTTCTACCAATAGAAGTCCACAAACATACCACTATGCCCCTGGTGAGCTTACAAGTATATACCACTGTTATTAGCAAGAAATTATGTAATGAATATGTGGATTATGTTACTCATTCCTTCGTTGTTATAGAGATTTGTTGATGTGATCAAGGTTTTAGCAGAAGGTAATTGTTCTGATCAAATATAGGTCATGGACTTAGTAAAGTCAAAGAAATTCATGAGCTTAATAGTGAAGAAAGGAGCTGGATTAGACCTGTTTCCCGAGGAGAAAGAGAAACGCAGAAGGATGACAGTCCTGCCGATGGTTTCTGAAGAAGACACCCAACAACAGAAGTAAATAAAACCTTTCTAACTGTTATATCTGTAATCTTTGTTAAGACACCCAGTAACAGAAGTAAATAAAACATTTCTGACTGTTATATCTGTAATGTTTGTTGGGATAAGAATCTCCGCAGTGAGATATCTCGTGCACAAGGTTTCTAGAAAATTCTGTAGTTAACAGTATATTCAAAACATACATGTATAGCGAGTCTAAAGTTTGTAGTGTGTTTCGAATAAAACAGTCACTATAATTTAAGTTGTTTTTTTAACAACCCTGAACATTTGAACTGTTGGTTTGGCCATATTAAAACATTCTTTTTTCTTCAAATTTACCATGGAGGGCGTACTTTGAAACCTTTGCCCCAATTTGCACCAAACTCTCACTGTCGATTATTCAAGAAAGTTAAGCCTACTTTTTTTAGTATAATAGTACTACTTCACTAAATAATTTTATTTAATTAAATAATGCACATAAGAATGCAAAATATTAACACATTCCAAGCAAACAGTGCCCTATACACCCTTGTGCAAGAGGGCAAATTACGATTTTTTCAATTTTTTTGCGTTTTATTTCTGAGAATGCAAAATTACTCACAAATTAATACATGATATGTCCGCCTTTATTTTTCAGAAGATCATTATTCCGCTTTGGCATCGAGTCCACGAGTTGACTGCAATCTTTACTAATTTTTGGATTGCGGTACCACACCTCAGTCATGACCTCAATTAGCTTATCTTTCGTAGTACAGTCTTTTCCCCGAAGTATTTTTTTACAAATCGCTCGAAGATGTTCAATAGGATTTAAGTCCGGAGAGTTACCAGGCCAGTCCAGCACCTTTATTTGCGTTGTAGTCATAAAATTCTTCACAAGTTTTGATGTGTGGCACGGAGCCAGATCTTGCTGAAAAATGCCAGATACATCTGAAAATCTCTTTTTCAATTCTGGAACGACTGTTCTCTGTAAAACTTCGATGTACTGTGGTCCTCGCATCATACCTTCTATGATATGTAAGCCTCCGACGGCATAGTAGCTGAAAAAGCCCCAAAACATCTTCTTCAAGGGATGTTTTACGAACTGATTGATGTGAGATTCTCGAAGTTTCTCACCTGGAGATCTGCGAACATGCAGACTTCTTTGACCCTGTACGAAGAAATGAGTCTCGTCACTGAATAACATCTTCCTCCATTCTTCTTGCGTCCAGTTTTTGTAGTTCAGACCCCATTGATACCATTTTTTCTTCATTGAGTTGGTAAGAAGTTGTTTTATGACTGGTCTCCTTGCTCTTCTAACGCAATTTCGAATGACGTAATATTCCTCAAAATTTCGTCATATATCCCAAAAATAGATCGACCATACTGCAAAACACAGCTAATGATGCCGTCTGTGTGATAAAATGACTATTAAAGGAAATCAGCGGGTTCAGCGAGCCTACACCGGCCGCCATGCTGAAAATATTATAAAATGACCATTTGTTTCAATTAATTTGCACAAGGGTGTATCTATTATGAAATCCCTGGCTTTCTAACTGTGGCGTAAAAACCTTTAAAAATTCAGCTATTGTCTTCGTGATTCCTATGAAAAATATTTTGGAACTGGAGATGAAATAAACAATTTTCTGCAAAGAAAACAGCGAAATATAATATATTATGTAATATACTAAAACTGTAATTTTCTGTTGGTTATAAATAATATAGTATAAAATGTCAGAGAGAAGTATTGGCAATTTGTGAAAGAAAGGGTATGACAGGTGGCGTGGCATTTATGTGTCTCTTGGAATTGTTAATCAAAAAGTTGCTAAGTCTACCTATAAGGTTAACTGAATTTCTAAAAAATATTTATATATATATTTATTGCAGAGGAGAAAATGAAAATGTTTTTGAAGAAGATATTAGGAAAACTCAAATTCAGCCAATACGTTCGAGCGTATCCAACCAAAGACTATTAAAGGAACGTTCATTAGATGACGAAAAGGAACAGTTAACTGAAAATACACATTTAGAAACAGAGGCGAAAGTAGATTCTGTTTCAACTAGCATTCCATCGAAAAATATAGTTGAACCAGGTAACTACAAAGAAAATAAATCTTGAGAAATTCATTGGTTTTTAACAGTTCTAAAAATAGTGAAATACAGAAAATGAATTTTTAACAATTAATTGGTTTGTAATAAAAGTCAGATCAAATAATCAACGTTATTTAGTAGAATTATGCAGTTTCATTCTGTTTCTAAAAGAATAAACCTACTAGTTAACTTCTATCATTGGTTTATTTCTAGAACATTTTGAGGATTGGTGGCAAGTGACATCCGAGGGAAGAAAACGAAGTGTTGATATAACATCTCCCAGGAGGAAATATAGTGATGTTGTTGGGCAGCCTGGATACAAGTTTAGTGAAGACAGTTCACAATACGTAAGTTATTTTACCATAGATGACTTTTTTCTAGGTTCTAAGCAGGGTAAATGAATGAGGGTTGTTCTGCAAGACGTGAGACTTTGTTACAATGGAGTAAGGCATAATTCAACTGTAACACAGTTTCTGCTGCCTACTGAAGGACATCTGCCTGATACGTTGGTCAAAATAAAATTTAAACGTGTCAGTTTATTATTTATTATTTTTCATCCCGGTTTCAGGATCTAATTAGGGTGTTTCTTTTTTGTAATAGAAATGATGGACTTCAAAAAGAAGACACAACGTTTTATCAAGATCATAATAATCTAAAAATACTCTTACAATTTTGGTGTCATTGTAGACTTGCGATGTAGAAAGCATTAAAATGACTAATTATAACTGGTATTTGATTCAATATGATTTGTAATAAAACGTTCTAAATTCTATAAACAGGGTTTTTTATCGACATAATTGTTGGCAGAATCTCTAAAAGTATTTAACATATCTATTAACGAGAGTTATTCATTTTTTTCTGATTTAAAAAAGTTTATTTTATGTTATCCGTTTGGTTTGGACTATTTAACTTTTACTTTCTCAACTAAGAACATTAAATTAAACTGTTAGCTAAAGACAGTCAATCATTTAACATTGTTAGCTAAAAATAGTTATCTAATTTTATTAAATAAAGACAGTCAATCATCGAACATTGTTAGCTAGAAACAGTTATATAATATTGTTAGGTAAAGACAGTTATATAACATTGTTAGGTAAAGACAGTTGTGTAACTTTGTTAAAAAAAAGACAGTCAATCATCTAACATTGTTAGCTAAGAAGAGCGATTTAATTTTGTTAAATAAAGACAGATGATTGACTGTCTTTATTTAACAAAATTAGATAACTGTCTTCAGCTAACAATGTTAGTTAAAGACAGTCATCTGACACTGTGAAATAAGATCAGTATATCACTCAACATTGTTAGTTAAAGACAGTCATCTCACACTGTTAACTAAGAACAGTATGCCATTTAACATTGTTTGTTAAAGACAGTGTCTGACACTGTTGAATAATATTAGTATGTCATCTGGCACTTGTTTATTATCGACGATATAACCATTTATTTTGACAGATACACTTTCTCCTAATTTCCTAGTGATAGAGAAGCTGCTATCAGCCTCTCTCCCCCACCCCAATCAGCACGGTGGTATGTGTGCAGACTTAGAACGCTAGAAACCGGGCTTCAATACCCGTGGTGGGCAGAGCAGAGATGAAATTTTATGTACCTTTGTGCTCAACTGAAAAAAACAAATATTATCAGAAGTGTGTAAGAGATACACTTTTCTCTTGTTTTATTATAACAGAGAGAAGATAAAACAAGCGATGAAGACATCAGCCATCCGAGAAACATATCTCGACGACGAAGTAGCTACATTCCACCTCCTTTGATCAGTCCCCACATGTTCGTCGACCCGACTTCACCCAAGGTATGTTGTGTTATGTGTGCACTCATGGAATTAATGTATTTCACCAAGAGGTTTGAAATGAAAGTAGGACATTAAGACGTGGATGTAAACACAAAAGATTTGCTTAGAATGTAAAAAAATATACTCGATCGGTAATAAGGTGTGTTGTTAGAACTTTGAGAAGATTATTGAATGAGATGGGAAACTAGGCTATGGAGTGGAGGACTTAAGGATTAGATTAGAGTGGAACGTTAAATACATTAGGTAATTTGGATTAATTATGATTTTGATTGGAGAGCGTGAGAGAGGTTCTTGATGCTATTACGTGGTGTAACAGATAACCAATGAGGGTCAGGTGGTTAAGGCACTCGACTCATAATCTGAGGGTCGCGGGTACGAATCTCCGTCACACCAAACATGCTCGCCCCTTTAGCCGTGGGGGCGTTGTAATGTGACGGTCAATCCAACTATTCTTTGGTAAAAGAGTAGTTCAAATGTTGGTGGTGAGTGGTGATGACTCGCCGCCTTCCCTCTAGTCTTACACTACTATATTAGGGACGGCTAGCGCAGATAGCCCTCGTGTAGCTTTGCACAAAATCCAAAACAAACTAATCGACAGGGATTGATTGGTTATGATAAGTGTTGGAGATATAAAGTATAGATTATACAGTGATTAGATGATTAATAACATAGTAACAACTTGGAAAAAAGGATTATGCAAGGATTACGTTGTTAAGAGAGGAATTAAAGATTTAACTAGTGGATTATTCAAGGATTGCATCGTTGAGCTAAGAGTTAAACATTCAAAGTTATAATTATATAAGGATTACGTGGTTAAGACAGAAGTTCGATATTTGTAAAGTGGGAATTATAAATGGATTATCTCGCTAAGATAGAAGTTATTAGGATTTATCAAGTAGGTTATTTAAGGATCGCATGGTTAATACAGGAGTTAGATTTAAAGAATGACTAAGAAAGGGGTTAGCAATTTAAAATACAGTTATAGACGGATTATCTGGTTAAGAACAGGCTTAGAGGTTTAAAGTGAGGGTTATAAAAGGTATTGCATCGTTAAAATAGGAGTTTGAGATTTAATCTGAGGAAAAGATTATTACCAAACTCGACAAGAGAAAGTACAATTCTTTATGTAAAGATTTTTTTTTCTTGTAGTCTCCACCAGAAAACTTACATGGAACCAGAAAAATGTCCACTGTCTCTCTGAAATCAACAACTTCTGTGGAACTTTTCCACGTTGTACCTCACTCGATGACTAACGGACGGTCGAGTTCTGTTGATTTTATGGAGGGTGATGAACCACCAATCACAGACAGCCGCGGCCCGCAACCTAAAATTCCGGAAACTTACTTTGATAAATATAAACGCAAGCCATTAGTAACGATAGCTGTATATCGACCACACAACCGTTTTCTCTCTGATGAAAAGTCACTAAACGTTGAAGATAAACAAAAGGAGATCAAGGCCTGTTCCAAACTACCTAGTTTATCTACTGAAACGCAGATTGTGACAACTGGGGAACAGGAAGATGGACAGTCACACCTGAGTTATAGTCCTATCTTTAAAGACGAGAGTTCTGACACTTCAGCAATACCAAACTCTCTAGCTGATACTTTAATTTCGCCACTAACTAGTGGCAAAATCAAGTGCAACCACGAATTTCTTTTACCGACACCAGGGACCAAAAAACCAGAAACTGAATCAGGAAAATCGTTACCGACTTCAACGTCGCCAAACACTGCTATTGCAGCTAACACACTAGAACAAAATGCTGGAAACAAACCATTGCAGTCGAGCTTAGCTGGTTCAGTGCTGCTTTCTATGCCACCAGTCCAAACGGAACCGACCTTGGTTAATGAGAAAAAGACCCATTTAAACATTCTTCTTCCTTCTACAAATGTTTCAGATAAAGCTAGAATATTTCAATCACCTTCAACGCAATCGCAAAATGAGAAGAAAAACAAACTACCAACGTCATCATCGTCATTTCACGAACCTTCATCACTTGGTGTTTATCAGAAACAAGCACCTAATAAGCCTAACCTAATACGCAGTTTCAACAAATCAACAAGTCAAGCTTCTAATCCATCATGGAAGACTATTCACAGCGACTGTACAGCTGGCCAAAGGTAAGACAAACTACGTGTATTGAACCCTTTGTTCACTGTACGTCACCATGATCACAATGAATTTCCATTCTATATTTAGTACCTTAGATATCTTCTGCTACGTACTTTCTGATAGCACCCAAGTCCTGCTGAGGGTATTTGAAGTCTTAGGGTTTCTGTGTATCAGAAAAACTTATATTACACATGGAGTTGGGGATGGCCTCGATTAGCGTACCAGACTGTGGTTATAAGAGTTTTTGATTCGCGTCCAGTTGCTAAAAAATAGCGCCCCGCTTAGTGTAGTGTTAACGGGATTCCTCCTCGTTAGTCTATCATCTCAAAATTATGGACAGTTAGCGCAAAATAGCTTTTGTTTAGCATTGAGTGACGAGTACTGTTTACTAGTTTCCTTATCTTTAGTTATTTAGCTAAAAATTAAAAACGACTAGCGCAAGTATCCGAAACAAACAAATTTCCTAAATAAATAGTCGTTTTCTAATTTGTTATTTATAGTAAAACCTATTTCTATGACGACTTTCTTGTTCTCGGTATGTGCTATAAACCCTCGACTGTTAAACCTAATTCTGTTTCTGAGTGTCTGAGAATATCAAGTTGTGTTGAAACCATTTTCTGGAGATTTTGTTAATATCAAGTTGTGTTGAAACCATTTTTCTCTAGACTTTCATAATATCAAGTTGTGTTGAAACCATTTTTCTCTAGACTTTATTTTGACTGAAATACTTGTTTTTCTCGGTTATGAATAAATTTTACATAATTTTACTGAAAGCCTTAAATCGTTTCATATTGAGTTTCCTGTGTTCAACCAGATTTTCTTACGTTTAGTTTTCAATCGTTTCATAATGAGTTTTTTGTGATTAACTAGATTTTTTCTTTACATTTCGTTTTGAATCGCTCTGTGAAGGATTTTTTGTGTTCAACCAGCATTTCTTACGTTTAATATTAAATAATTTAATAATAATGTTTCAGAGTTCAACCAGAGTTTCTTACTTTAGTTTTGAATCATTCTGAACGGTTTCCTGTGTTCACCTGGATTTTTTTAAAGCTTAGTCTTGAATTGCACTGTAAAACATCTTCTGTGTTCAATCAGAAATTCGCACGATCAGTCTAAAATAGTTCAGTAATGTGTTTCCCGTCTTCAACCAGAGTTTCTTGCGTTTCTTCTTGAATCATTCCATAATGAGTTTTCTGTGATCAACCAAATTTTTTTTACGTATAGTCTTGAATCTCTCTTTAAACAATTACCCATTTACAACCAGAATCTCTCACGTCCTAAATAGTTCCATAATGATTTCCCAGAGTTTAACTAGAATTTCTTACCTTTAATCTTGGATTGTTCTGTTGAGAGTTTCTTGTGGTTTAACAGGACGTTTTTCGTTTCAGCGATAGTCACGAACTTGTGAATTATGACATGCACATTTATCTCCAGGTCCTGAACTGGATGTTCACACGTTGCAATATAAGTGTGCTTTAAGTTTCGTGTGCTTAGTCGCTGTGTTATCTAGCGGCAGTTAATTTTAACTACTGCTTCAAGTCAGTTCTGTATCCCTGAAGCTTCTGTCGGTTCTTGCATCTCCATCGTAAACAATAATAAAAGTGTCTGTTTACCGGATTTATTCCTCGAATATTTCTCATTTCTAATGTACGGAACTATTTCCTCCCCAGTGACTCAGAGGTATGTCTGAGGGGCTAATGCCATTAAATATTGATGTTCTATACTCGTGGTGGGCACAGCAAGATAACCCATTATGTAGTTTTCTGCTAATAAAAAAAACACATTTACATCTGCCATAATATATTGCTATAAAGCATTTTCAATACATTTTTTACGTCCATAATAATAATCGATACCTTTAAAACTCACGTTTTATAACTAGATTTCTAAGCCTATCAAGACAATACATTGTTCCTACTGACAGCCACTTCTTGAGGACAAAAATACCTGTGGGTAAAGTTTTATTTGGTGCTATTTATGCTTTAGTTTTACTCATATTGATTCATGAGTACGTGTAATTAAATGGACGTTTTTTACTCAGTTTTGTGTATTTTTTTATCCTTTTAGTAAGAATTTTATCGAGAAACAACCGATTCCTTTGGGGAAAAGTGGGACAATGTCAAGTCTGAAGAAAACAAGTCCAGACTTGACCGTGAGTACAAAATCACTTTAAATAACTTGAGATATTTATTTATTTTTCAATTAAAAATACAGTGGTGCCTCGGTTCTCGAACTTAATCCGTTCCAAAAGGCTGTTCGAAAACCGAATCAATTTTTCCCATAAGAAATACTGTAAATTAAATTAATCCGTTTCAGACCTCCAAAAATTACGTATTATGAAGCATTTTAAGTAAAAATATTGCTTATTTATACCTGTATAATAATACTCACATGCTTAAAGTCAACCACAAAAACTATAAACACAATAAAAAAACAATAAATGAAAATTTAACTGCACTTTACCTGTGCTGAGGAGAGCTGATGGCGTAAGTGAAAGGTGTTGAGGAACGTGGAGAGTAGGAGGGTTATAATTATTTGGAAGGGGAGTCACCTTCCATAAAAACGTCAGGTAACTCTCCTTCTGTCTCTTTGTACTGCAACAACTTGCTTGAGACTCACTGGACCTATTTCTCAATAAAAACTTGTCTAATGAGGTTTGTTTCTGCCTGGCACCCTCCCCATGTCTCACCACATTATGTATGCCACTCCTCTTCCTAAATTTTTCAAACCATCCCCTACTAGCCTTAAAGGCATCACTTGTATCAGCACTCGTTCCAGAGGTGTTTTTCAGGAGGACAGCATGCAGCTGCTTTGCTTTCTCACAAATGATGGTCTCAGAAATGCTATCTCCAGCTAACTGTTTTTCGTTTACCCAAATCAACAACAGTTTTTCTACCTCTTCCATTGTTTGTGATCTTTGTTTCGTAAGCACTGTCACTCTTTTTGCAACATCAGCTCCTTTGATGATCTCTTTATTTTTCAGTATGGTGCAGACTGTAGACTTCGCCATACCAAACTGTGTAGGAAGGTCAGACTCGCGAACAACACTCTCATACTTCGCCATGAGATCTTTTTTCACCTCTATTGTGGCTCTAACAACTCTTTTTTTTGGTTTGCTGCTTTCATTAACCTTCTTTGACCCCATGGTGGCTTATTTAATCGGAATATTTAGAAAAATAACAAAACAAAACCAAAAAGAAAAACGAGAACGTTCACAGCAGGTTTTATTGGGGCTGTGGACTGAGCGACAGGTGCGGGTAAAATGTTTTGGGCAAGCTTGGCGTGGGCCGAAAATGGTCGAAGGGTCGTTCGGGTCATCAGTCGGGTTATTTCGGGGTTTCGGGCTACGAAAGCTTGGTTCGGAAACCGAGTTTATGTTAGACAACCGAGACATTTTTTTTTTCAAACAATATGTTCGAAAACGGAATTGTTCGAGAAGGGAGTCGTTCGAGAACCGAGGTACCACTGTATTGTTATCACTTTGTTTTCGCTACACATTAATTAGCTAGACGTGGCTGGAAAGATAATTTGACTGTTTAGTTCAAAGTATATTTCCATCAGTAGGCGTACAATGAAGGATATTGCTCTGATTCTGATTTAGTCGCAAAGTTGTCAGCGAAATGTCGTTGGCAAGTTTATTTGGCATTTGAAATCGCCTACTTATGTAATTAAAAAAAAAATTATATATTTCTTTATACTTATTTCTCATTTAATTCTGAGCTACACTTTAATAAAACTTAAAGAATGGCATTACATAGAAGTTACCTTAACAATGTAAGTTGTTTAAATTAACTCAAGTAAAAAAAATCATCCGGTGTTTTCGAGAAAAAGGAAGGAAGAGGTCCCCTTTTTAATAATCAATTTGAAAGAAAGTTTACACACTTTTTAATAACTAATTTGAAAGAAAGTTTACACATTTTTTAATAACCAATTTGAAAGAAAGTTTACACACTTTTTATACCTCTATGAAAGAGCGTTTACACACTTTTAAATAACCTATGTGAAAGATCGTTTACACATTTTTAATAACCTTTATGAAAGAGCGTTTACACACTTTTTAATAACCTCTCTGAAAGAGCGTTTATACACTTTTTAATAACCTCTCTGAAAGATCATTTACACACTTTTTAATAACCTATTTAAAAGAAAGTTTACACACTTTTTAATAACCTCTCTGAAAGAGCTTTTACACACTTTTAATAATCTTTTTGAAAGATCGTTTACACACTTTTTAATAACCTCTCTGAAAGAGCTTTTACACACTTTTAATAACCTCTCTGAAAGAACGTTTACACACTTTTTAATAATCTCTTTGAAAGAAAGTTTACACACTTTTTATAACCTCTATGAAAGAGCGTTTACACACTTTTAATAACCTCTATGAAAGAGCGTTTACACACTTTTTAATAACCTCTCTGAAAGAGCATTTACACACTTTTAATAACCTCTCTGAAAGAACGTTTACACACTTTTTAATAATCTCTTTGAAAGAAAGTTTACACACTTTTTATAACCTCTATGAAAGAGCGTTTGCACACTTTTTAATAACCTCTCTGAATGAGCGTTTACACACTTTTTAATAACCTCTATTAAAGATCGTTTACATACTTTTTAATAACCTCTATGAAAGATCGTTTACACACTTGTTAATAACCTCTATGAAAGATCGTTTACACACTTTTTAATAATCTATTTGAAAGAAAGTTTACACACTTTTTAATAACCTCTATGAAAGAGCGCTTACACTCTTTTTAATAACCTCTCTGAAAGATCGTTTATACACTTTTTAATAACCTATTTAAAAGAAAGTTTACACACTTTTTAATAACCTCTCTGAAAGAGCTTTTACACACTTTTAATAATCTCTTTGAAAGATCGTTTACACACTTTTTAATAACCTCTCTGAAAGAGCTTTTACACACTTTTAATAACCTCTTTGAAAGAACGTTTACACATTTTTAATAATCTCTTTGAAAGATCGCTTACACACTTTTTAATAACCTCTATGAAAGAGCGTTTACACACTTTTTAATAACCTCTCTGAAAGATCGTTTATACACTTTTAATAACCTATTTGAAAGAAAGTTTACACACTTTTAATAACCTCTATGAAAGAGCGTTTACACACTTTTAATAACCTCTGAAAGATCGTTTACACACTTTTAATAACCTATTTGAAAGAAAGTTTACACACTTTTAATAACCTCTATGAAAGAGCGTTTACACACTTTTTAATAACCTCTATGAAAGAGCGTTTACACACTTTTTAATAAACTCTCTGAAAGATCGTTTATACACTTTTTAATAACCTCTATGAAAGAGCGTTTACACACTTTTTAATAAACTCTCTGAAAGATCGTTATACACTTTTTAATAACCTATTTGAAAGAAAGTTTACACACTTTTAATAACCTCTATGAAAGAGCGTTTACACACTTTTAATAACCTCTGAAAGATCGTTTATACACTTTTTAATAACCTATTTGAAAGAAAGTTTACACACTTTTTAATAACCTCTATGAAAGAGCGTTTACACACTTTTTAATAATCTCTTTGAAAGATCGTTTACACACTTTTTAATAACCTCTCGGAAAGAGCTTTTGCACACTTTTTAATAACCTCTCTGAAAGAGCATATACACACTTTTTAATAAACTCTCTGAAAGATCGTTTATACACTTTTTAATAACCTATTTGAAAAAAAGTTTACACACTTTTTAATAACCTCTATGAAAGAGCGTTTACACACTTTTTAATAAACTCTCTGAAAGATCGTTTATACACTTTTTAATAACCTCTATGAAAGAGCGTTTACATACTTTTTAATAACCTCTATGAAAGAGCGTTTACACTCTTTTTAATAAACTCTCTGAAAGATCGTTTATACACTTTTAATAACCTATTTGAAAGAAAGTTTACACACTTTTAATAACCTCTATGAAAGAGCGTTTACACACTTTTAATAACCTCTGAAAGATCGTTTATACACTTTTAATAACCTATTTGAAAGAAAGTTTACACACTTTTTAATAAGCTCTATGAAAGAGCGTTTACACACTTTTTAATAACCTCTCTGAAAGATCGTTTACACACTTTTTAATAACCTATTTGAAAGAAAGTTTACACACTTTTTAATAACCTCTATGAAAGAGCCTTTACACACTTTTTAATAATCTCTTTGAAAGATCGTTTACACACTTTTTAATAACCTCTGAAAGAGCTTTTGCACACTTTTAATAATCTCTCTGAAAGGGCATTTACACACTTTTTAATAAACTCTCTGAAAGATCGTTTATACACTTTTTAATAACCTATTTGAAAAAAAGTTTACACACTTTTTAATAACCTCTATGAAAGAGCGTTTACACACTTTTAATAACCTCTCTGAAGATCGTTTATACACTTTTAATAACCTATTTGAAAGAAAGTTTACACACTTTTTAATAACCTCTATGAAAGAGCGTTTACACACTTTTTAATAACCTCTCTGAAAGATCGTTTATACACTTTTTAATAACCTATTTGAAAGAAAGTTTACACACTTTTTAATAAGCTCTATGAAAGAGCGTTTACACACTTTTTAATAAGCTCTATGAAAGAGCGTTTACACACTTTTTAATAACCTATTTGAAAGAAAGTTTACACACTTTTTAATAACCTCTATGAAAGAGCGCTTACACACTTTTAATAACCTCTCTGAAAGAGCGTTTACACTCTTTTTAATAACCTCTCTGAAAGATCGTTTATACACTTTTTAATAACCTATTTAAAAGAAAGTTTACACACTTTTTAATAACCTCTCTGAAAGAGCTTTTACACACTTTTAATAATCTCTTTGAAAGATCGTTTACACACTTTTTAATAACCTCTATGAAAGAGCGTTTACACACTTTTTAATAACCTCTCTGAAAGATCGTTTATACACTTTTTAATAACCTATTTGAAAGAAAGTTTACACACTTTTTAATAACCTCTATGAAAGAGCGTTTACACACTTTTTAATAACCTCTCTGAAAGATCGTTTACACACTTTTTAATAACCTATTTGAAAGAAAGTTTACACACTTTTTAATAACCTCTATGAAAGAGCGTTTACACACTTTTTAATAAACTCTCTGAAAGATCGTTTATACACTTTTTAATAACCTATTTGAAAGAAAGTTTACACACTTTTTAATAACCTCTATGAAAGAGCGTTTACACACTTTTTAATAAACTCTCTGAAAGATCGTTTATACACTTTTTAATAACCTATTTGAAAGAAAGTTTACACACTTTTTAATAACCTCTATGAAAGAGCGTTTACACACTTTTAATAACCTCTGAAAGATCGTTTATACACTTTTAATAACCTATTTGAAAGAAAGTTTACACACTTTTTAATAACCTCTATGAAAGAGCGTTTACACACTTTTTAATAATCTCTTTGAAAGATAGTTTACACACTTTTTAATAACCTCTCTGAAAGAGCTTTTGCACACTTTTTAATAACCTCTCTGAAAGAGCATATACACACTTTTTAATAAACTCTCTGAAAGATCGTTTATACACTTTTTAATAACCTATTTGAAAAAAAAGTTTACACACTTTTTAATAACCTCTATGAAAGAGCGTTTACACACTTTTTAATAACCTCTCTGAAAGATCGTTTATACACTTTTTAATAACCTATTTGAAAGAAAGTTTACACACTTTTTAATAAGCTCTATGAAAGAGCGTTTACACACTTTTTAATAACCTCTCTGAAAGATCGTTTACACACTTTTTAATAACCTATTTGAAAGAAAGTTTACACACTTTTTAATAACCTCTATGAAAGAGCCTTTACACACTTTTTAATAATCTCTTTGAAAGATCGTTTACACACTTTTTAATAACCTCTCTGAAAGAGCTTTTGCACACTTTTTAATAACCTCTCTGAAAGGGCATTTACACACTTTTTAATAAACTCTCTGAAAGATCGTTTATACACTTTTTAATAACCTATTTGAAAAAAAGTTTCCACACTTTTTAATAACCTCTATGAAAGAGCGTTTACACACTTTTTAATAACCTCTCTGAAAGATCGTTTACACACTTTTTAATAACCTATTTGAAAGAAAGTTTACACACTTTTTAATAACCTATTTGAAAGAGCGTTTACACACTTTTTAATAACCTCTCTGAAAGATCGTTTATACACTTTTTAATAACCTATTTGAAAGAAAGTTTACACACTTTTTAATAAGCTCTATGAAAGAGCGTTTACACACTTTTTAATAACCTCTCTGAAAGATCGTTTACACACTTTTTAATAACCTATTTGAAAGAAAGTTTACACACTTTTTAATAACCTCTATGAAAGAGCCTTTACACACTTTTTAATAATCTCTTTGAAAGATCGTTTACACACTTTTTAATAACCTCTCTGAAAGAGCTTTTGCACACTTTTTAATAACCTCTCTGAAAGGGCATTTACACACTTTTTAATAAACTCTCTGAAAGATCGTTTACACACTTTTTAATAACCTATTTGAAAGAAAGTTTACACACTTTTTAATAACCTATTTGAAAGAAAGTTTACACACTTTTTAATAATCTCTATGAAAGAGCGTTTACACACTTTTTTCAGTCTGCTGCTTGTTTTTAAAGATTCCATGTTGAAACGATACAGAATTTATGACATATAAAAAAGGGCAAAGTTAATCAACTGTGTTTACCTTATTTTTATTTAAAGGTTTTCTTTGTTTCTTTATATCGTCGAAAAACCATAAATCTGAAAAAAAAAAAAATCACTAGAGAAAGTGGGGGAAGAAAGCTGCAAAAAAAAAAAGGTAATGGGTGGCGAATGGTAAACGCACATACTCATATTAACTTATTTTATTTGGATCTGTGGTATTAATTAGGAATAGATTTCATCGTGTTCAGTTTGAACTCGTTCAATTTTCTCTACCGCTAGTTCAGTGAGGCAGACACTGGTGGCAAAAAAGTCAAAACGTTGGTTCTTAAGAAGGTGAGTGTAACACATTTGGTTTCTGTTTTATTTTTGTTAAATGTAAATGAACAGGTTATTTTCTATATTTAGCTGTCTTATGGTATTAATAAACGGCCAGTTAATGTAAGAATAAGGTTGATGACAAAATACAGACTTTCTGTAGTTCATGTGAGGATAAAGCTAGTAATAAAATACACTTTCTGTAGTTAATGTGAGGATAAGGTTAGTGACAAAATACAGACTTTCTGAGGTTAACGTAGGAATAAGATTAGTGACAAATTATAGACTTTCTGTGGTTAACGTAACAATAAGATTAGTGACAAAATACATAATTTCTGTAGTTAATGTAAGAATAAGCTTAGTGACACATTTCAGACTTTCTGTGGTTAATTATAGAATAAGATTAGTGACAAATTATAGAATTTCTTTGGTTAATGTAAGAATACGATTAGTGACAAAATACAAACTTTCTGGGGTTAACGTAAGAATAAGATTAGTGCCAAATTATAGACTTTCTGTGGTTAATTATAGAATAAGATTAGTGACAAATTACAAACTTTCTGTGGTTTAGTAAGAATAAGATTAGTGTCAAATTATAGACTTTCTTTGTTTAATGTAAGAATGAGGTTAGTGACAAGTTACAGACTTTCTCTAGTTGTAAATAAGTTACAAAGTAGGGATAACTGATTGCACTTAACTAGATTTAGCATTGTTAATATATTATTAACATGAAAATAATGTTGTTCATGTTCTCATTACTCTGTCACTATCAAGAAAATGTTTCAAATTTCCTATAGTTATTTTAGACTAACATTTATGTACTACTATATTCTCACTGTATTTTCAACATATAATGTTATTATTTGCGTATTATTCTCTTCACAAGGCCTTCACATGTGAGAAGCCTTTTCTCTCCAACATATCTGCATCTGATTGGTTTTTCCCTTCAAAGAACATCATGGAGCTTCTGTTTACAAGTGCAGATGTTATTGTTTTGGTGTTTTAACGTTCACAAGTCCACATCTTATTCCAGATGTTCAGATACAATTGAATGTTTCAGTACTTTCTGTTCAAAATAAAAGTATTTACATTGTTGTCAGTTGCCTGCTTTAATGATGTGTTTACATTGTTGTCAGTTGCCTGCTTTAATGATGTATTTCCATTTTTGTCAGTTGTTTTAAAAGTTCGAAAATCTTCTATTGTTAGATGTTTTAGCCCAAGGTTCCAAAATTTTCCATCAGTGCTCTGTCCACAGTTGGGAATTAAACACCTGATTTTAGCCATGTAAGTCCATAAACTTAGTTCTCATCCACTAGGGAACTATTCCGGTAGTTTCATGCACGTCAAACAATAGGTGAGTAGGACGAGTTGAAAAAGCTATGTTTTCATAACTCGCTACCTGTCTGTCCAGAGGCTGAGTCCACGTCTACATACTGGTCATGAGAGGTTGTAAAAAAATGTCGTGGTTTTTAGATGAAATATGGTACGAACTAGTGAGTAAAAGTAAATGTGGTTTAATAATGTGGCAACCACACCACATTTGTTATATTCAGTACTAACAACGACTTTTGTCCACTACCAGAACGTTTGAAGACTGTTGTATGTGCTGCGTGCTGCCTTTGGAACATTTTTCTCCATCATAACTCATGTTCGTTGTCGCAACTGTTATGCACTGTTACCCAACCATAATCTTCATTCGAACAATTTTTTTTAAAAGACATTTAAGTTAATCACCCATCTACAGTTGTGCGTATAAGTCGGCTTCCAAGACACGTTTAAGCAGACTAGAAGCACAAAGGTCTTTTGGAACTACATCGGCGGACTTGACACTATGTAGGGTTACTGTGATTTAAGTGTATTTGGCCGTCTTTTTCAAGAAAACAGTCATTCGAGATACTGTCGGGAATTGTTGTTAGAAATTATTGTTTATCACTTTACATACCTAGAGAGAGGCCGATCTTCATTGCATTAGTGTTTTTGAGTTCGAGTGTTTTCTTTTGTGGGGATAGACTTCAGTAAAATTTGCTGGTTTTGTTTTATTAAAAACATTATAGAACAGTTGTTGTATATTAACAATTTTTAAAGAACAATATGTTTTTTGTTACTGTGTCTTGCTTTAAGCCTTTTATGTAATTGATACCTCTTGCAACCCCTAGGGGAAGCTGCTGACATTCATGGTTATATTATTTTGAGTTACTATGTTGTCTAAGAGTTAACGATACACTGCCATGTTTCAAGTTTTATAGATAACAAAACTTTGGTGACGAGATAAATATTGTTATCCAAAATCACTAATTTTATTTCCATTAAAAAAAGTTCCAATGTTAAACAGTGTTTCATCACCGTGAAATAGGAAATACAGTTAGGCCTAGCTAAAACATTTTCGGCTGTTTCATACCCGGTTGCAGCTCATCTCTTCTGGCAGAGAACTTTCCACACTTTTCATAACGATTTTTAAAAAATGCATATGATTTTTACAAATTAATATGATTTTGTTGGATGGGTCAGACCGAAATTTGGGGGTTATAAGGCCACCGTAGCACCTTCTAACACCCTGAGGTGTTTACTAATTGAGTGAATAGGATTAAGCCAAGCTAGATTATTTAATATTTTAACTGATTCTTTAGATCGTGGTAATGATGTTTGTTTTTTCTTCATATTGTCTAGAAAGGTCCAATTAATATATCTCTTACAAAAGCTGAGGATTCGTCTAATAAGAACAAAATAGTCGTTTCGGAAATATGGCCAGGTGAGACGATTCCCTCTGACGGACAACTGCAGAAAGGAGACGAGATACTCATGATAGATAACACTCGACTGCTCAACAGATCGTTAACATTTGCTAATGCAACATTACGAAATGTCATGTGTAATTCTAGGGTAAAGTAAATAAGATTATTTGTAATATAAAACGATAACGTACAATTGTATGATAATTAGTTAAGATTATTTATAATATAAAACAATTACATGTATAATTTTGGGGTAAAAAGTTGAGATTGCAAGTGATATAAATTTGTAATTCTAAAATATTTGTAAAATAGTTAACATTGTTTGCAATATAAAACAAGGACAGGGTTAAGTAGTTGTGACTGTCTGTAATGTAAAACAGTTTGAGTCTGGATTTTAAAAAAGAACTTTGGAATACATAATATTGTTGATTTCCTTTGATACGTGCGTTGATACTTCCAATCACAATTTATAGTCCAGGCAGCTCAATTAGATAATTGCTGTGTTATTTGTCATTTAAATTGTTTAAAGTTCTTATATTAGCTTTAGGTAATACATCTGTAATCTTGAGTCTAAAGAATGTGTCTATACGAATGTAGAAAAAAAGTCACAATTTGAAAATTGTAAAAGCGAAATTATTCAATTATTCCACTCATTCATGTGATGATTGATCTTATATATCCATGAAAAGTGCACTTTACTTTGTATTATATGTAAATACAGTTGTCAAGTTAACAGACTGTTTATAGAGTGATCTTTGATTAAAAAGCATGACACTATGAATATTGACGAAGAAATGCTTAAATTATTTTGTTTTTGAATTCCGCGCAAAGCCACACGAGAGCTATCTGCGCTTGCCATCCCTAATTTAGCAGTGTAAGACTAGAGGGAAAGGCAGCTAGTCATCACCACTCACCACCAACTCTTCAGCTACTTTTTTACGAAAGAATAGTGGGATTGATCTATACTTTATAAAGCCCCCACGGGTGAAAGGGCGAGCATGTTTGATGCGAAGTGGATTCGTTTTTGCATTTCGATATGTATCAAATTTATGATATTTAGTAACACGACTGATGCAATTTTCTTTTTAACGTTTATTACTAATAGTTATTACAAGTGATGGCTTATATACAACAGTTTTACAAACTTAAAATAATACTGAGTCTTATATCTAGTCTAGAACTGAATATTTTATCGACGATCCAGATTCATGACGAGTAAATTAATTCTGAGTTAATATTATTACACCTCGCTTAAGCTAGCGAGCTTGGTTGGCCTCACGTCATTAACTTTTTACCGACGAAGAAAGAAAATGTCCTTGTAGAAATACTAATGACCGAAGTTAATTTACTGAAGCTGAACGGTTTGTAATGTTCAAAATCTATAAACGATCATTGTCAAATTCTGTAGTTTTCCGATTAATAAGCGTTAATCACAATTATAGCTTTTCAATATTATAGTATACTGACTGTAGCTGACCAATGATAATCATCTGTCTTTCAGCATGTTGGTTTATGTAGTTTAAGGCGAAATTCTCGAACGTTCAACAATGCTCAAAAACACGTAAACATTGTTGGAAACTTCTAAAGGTTTTCTTATTATGTCATATCACTGATAGTTTGTAAGATATCACATTTCTCCAGTATAGGTGCTTTATACCACATGAATGTCCAAGTTTAACCGTTTATATCTGTTTATAGTTACATCCGGGTAACAGTTACTTTATACACACTCACATCGCTAACAAGAACCTGATACTCGTAATCTGAGGGTCGCAGTATCGAATCCCCGTCACACCAAACATGATCGCCCTTTCAGTTATGGGGGCTTTATAATGTATAGATCAATCCCATTATTCGTTGGTAAAAGAATAGCCCAAGAGTTGGCGGTGGGTGGTGATGACTAGCTGCTTTTCTTCTAGTCTTACACTCCTAGATTAGGAACGATTAACGTAGCCAACTCTCGTGTAGCTTTGCGCGAGATTCTAAACTAACACACAAGAACGTAAGTTAATATCTTATATACGATGCAGTCAGACGCTTAGGCCACGCGAATAAGTTTTATCCATTTAGCACAATGACCTATATTAATAATGTTTTGAACTTTTTAAAATTAAAAATGGTTTATGCTGTTGTAATTTCATGCAGATAATTTATTAATATAAACTAAGATGTAATTTTCAATAAAGTAACAAATATGAAGTTA
Organism: Tachypleus tridentatus; assembly: GCF_004210375.1. Lineage (NCBI taxonomy): Eukaryota > Metazoa > Arthropoda > Merostomata > Xiphosura > Limulidae > Tachypleus > Tachypleus tridentatus. Next base: position 132,224,853 of record NC_134837.1, read on the forward strand.
TTGTTGTTTTTTGCGTTAAAAATAAAAATGGGCTGTTGTTAGTATTTACCATTTTTCCGCGTTTCATATCACCCTGACTGTTATAAAAAATCATTCTAGTTATCCGATTAGAAATTTAGTTCATTACTGAAGATTAGTTCATTATTATTTAATAATTTGATTTTATTCATTAAAAAGTACAAATTTTAATTTGTTTCAAGAGTAAAAGCTTTTAAGATATTAATATATATATTTTATATTTATCTAGGGATTTAATTTTTTTAGTGCTAATTATTATTAATTATTATTATTTCCAGCTAACGTATGGCGTTTCTACAAAGGTTTTGAGTGGCTGTGTATTGGTAAAATTTATTAGTATGTGTGTGTATACATACATACATATGTATTCATCATTAACACATAAAACTGCCACAGTGTTGTCAACACTATGTAATAAAATTTTTTACTTTTTCTTGTTCCTGGGCAAAACGCGTTATTTCCCTATTGCCTATGCCTAAAGTAAACGGAAAAGACCTATTTTTCTCTTCAAACTTTGCTTTTGTGACCTGGGTAATGAAATTTTCAAATTTACCCATTTTCCAGAACATTCCACGTAGATTCAGTGCTGAATAGCTGATAGAGAATTTTCTCGAACTTACGAGAAGTTTTTAGAATGTTGTAGAACTTACGAGAATTTTCAAGAACCTTTTAGAATTTTTTAGAACTTTCCATAGTAATATATATATATATATATATATACATACATGGGTTCACTACTCACCACTTCAGTTTAGTTCTAGCTGCCTAAGTGAACACACAGACCCATCTGATTTTATCAGAGATGGCATCAAGAAGCTGCAAGCATTCTCCAGACACATTCTGCTATGTATGTGGCCAATTTATCAAGACAAGAGCAAAAAGGTACTCTGTGACAGCATCTGCTAAAATGTATGAAGCCTACAAGACATATTTCGGCATGCCTGTCGGGGATCAAGACAAACACTAGGCACCTTATTATACCTGTGAACACTGTAAAAACACTGTAGAAGGTAAGACGGACAATATTTGCTTGTTTGAATAGTTATATTTTATATTACACAAATTTTAGGCTTTTTAAAATTTAAATATCTTTTAGTATACATTTTTTAAATTTTCAATAATGTAGAAAAAATATCCCATACAAAATATTTTGCATGAACCTCTTACACATTAGTTGTGGATGAAATAAATTTATTCTTCATAATAACAATTTTATTTTGCTCTTTTTTTCAGGATGGTACAGAGAGGAAAAGAGAACCATGAAGTTTACTATTCCAAGAATTTGGCGTGAACCCACTGCCCATTAAAGCAATTGCTATTTCTGCATGGTGGACCCTTCCAAACGTCGAGCTGGCAAGAATGCATTTGTTACCATGTATTCGGATCTTCCATCATCCATTGTCCCAGTGCCACACTGCCCTGAGTTTCCTGTACCCACTCTATCAGAAACGAAGCAGCCATCCTCATAAGAGAGCAACAAATCAGAAGATGAGGTAGACGTTGAAGAGCCAGATTACAATTTCAGGGTGCAGCTGGTGAGAGAAACCCATACTACCCCAACCAAAGAGACCTCAATGACTTGATCAGAGATCTTGGTCTAAGAAAGTCGAATGCCAAGACTATATTTGGGGTCTGATACGTGAAAGTGATTTACATTACAGTCGCAAATCTCGAAAAACTACTCACTTCTAAACATTTTTGTTCATATTTGTATAACTTTAGTACAAATACATGTAAATCTTGATTCATATTCAGACCTTATGTAAATGAAAATGTGCAGATTTGCCAGTTTTTACACAGAAAATAGGTTAATTTCTGAATTTCATTATCCAGGTCACAAAAGCAAAGTTTGAAGGGAATAATGCCTACTTTCTGTACGTTCACAACACAAGCAATTAAGAAATAACACGTACTATCCAGGTACAAAATTTGTGTTACATAGTGTAATGAATGACGTTGTGTATTTTACCAATGCACAATTATTCATCAACTTTGTAGAAACATCATGTGTTAGACAAGACTCATCTAGTTTCGGTTTATTACTGGAAAATGTATCTTAATTTGATTACGTAGTGCTTGTTACTCGTGAATATTTATTGTTTTTAAATTTTAAATGAATCTTAATGAAATGAAAGTGAATGTATAAGATTATGTTCAAGAAAATGTGTTTAACTTTATTTATTTATTTCAGGATACTATTCAAATCGTGTTTCGTAAGAGTAATTAACCAGGTCTGATGGAACATGCAAGTGTTATTGTTCCAAACAGCTATAATGAGAAACGGTAAGAATTTTAAAATACAGCATGGAAACTTTATTGCAAACTCTGAATACAATACAGTTTTGGATTCTTTATATGAGAATATATACTGACTTATTGGAAACAGTTGAGAGGAGAACTACTATAATATTTCTTGGTATAGAAGGGTTATCAGTTTAGAACTCTCAAATTTGCTTCACTGTTCAAACTTAAAACATTATATAATAAGGGCGTCTGGTTTCTTTGTGCACTATTCTGAAGACGAGAAGATGAGATTTGTAAGGTACAGACTGTGCTTTTAACAATTTGAAGAATTTTCAATGAGTAACGAATACAATTTTATTGCAAGTGTAACATAGTAACAAACAGATTTGCAACCATCAACCACTTTAAAAGAGTTAAAGAGGAGAATCAATATTTTCAAAAAATATATATAATGTGGGTTTAAGTTTTTTTTTCTTTTCTCAGGGGGTGTGTGTATATGAAGGGACAATCCTGAAGGACCACAATGTGCCTTGTTTTACATATATCGTGCTAAATTTAGTTCCATGAAATAATTCTGTTGCAAGTTTAAAATACTTTAGAAATAAATAGATATTTCATAAATTATTAATTCAATTTTTATTATATTCATTATTCGATTACGTGTCATGGGTAATTGATGGCCATGTTACAGGAATGTATACTAAGTTCAAAGTTTTTTGGGTGTAATTTAGACGCTTGTGGCAAGAACAACAATATATTCTCTGTATTATTATACCTGAGCTTTTTCATGCAGTTATGTTGTGAAGCCAAACCCTAGCCTATGCAAATCTTATTCAATTGTCCTGAATGTTTATTGTTCTAAAAATAATAAAATAATACATCTTTTCAAAGATTCTAACAAATATATAATTATTTCTTTCCTCCTTAAGATAGCTCTATTGTTCCAATCCACAGATTACTATTTTCGTTCTGTTGTGTTTAAAGTAAGAAAAGTAGAGATTGAAATAGATTTGGTGAAATATCTTAAACAACAACAAGTTGAGTTATACTACAGGTTAACTCAAAATGGACAGCAGTATCTTGAACATGAAAGTTGTGGTATTCAGGTATACAATATGTCTTGTTCCTCCTTGTATTAGTATTAACATTTAAAAAACTGTACTTTATTCAGGTTACATAATGCGTTGGTTAAGAAAGTCATGAAGCTCTTTTCACTCCAGCTACCTATTATTTTGTGTAATTCACTAAAGGAAATGCCATGTTTTTACATATGTAAAATTATTCTAAGGCTTATTACTGTTTGTATGTATCATTTCAGTGTAAACTATAATATTTCCTCTGGTAGTCCAGGCTGAATCTCGAGGTTATAACCTCCCTTATTTGTTAAATAAAAACTGGGAACAGTCACATGGGTAGCGCAAGTAAGCCTGGTAAAGTGTGACATTATATAACATTATACTTTCACAGACTGGGATAAAATGTATACAATACTCTTAGAAAAATAACAACACTTACGTATAACCAATAAGAGTGGCCATCCTTCAGGTTCAATCACAATACATGCATTGTTGTTTTGAAATAAAGGCTGATTTCAATGTGTGTTTTACGTGTTTGTTCAATCACTTAAAGAACTTGGAATCACTCCGTAATATTACCCGACTGAATTTGAATTCCCGTTACGTAACGGATTTAATTTATCCACTTTTGTTTGGGGGCGAAGGTTTCAGTTTAACCTGAGAATACCACACTAATCCATAACTGTTTGCCATAATTTCCTAGCACTTTTTAAATAAACATAGTAGGGATAAGTACATGATACAGTTGTTAATTTAATGTTAATTTTAAATTATATAATTATTTTCATAGCCTCGAACTTTTTACTTTTAGGTCTTTCTGGGCACCAAAATGAAGACAGAAAGCTTTTGAATGAAAAACTGACTTGAATAAGAAATCATCAGTAACTTGTAAGGCTGCTGAACAATGAACACATTGAAATAAAACTCATAAATGTTGATTTTGTGTTAGTAAAAATGTGGACTGAATGAATTTTGGTATATTTTCTCGCCAATTGCACTCTTTGTTATTACTGTGTTATGTATTTTTCAGCACTAACTTGGGTTTTGGCATGGCAGGATACAACACTCGAAAGCATTGCCAAACAGCTTTAAAGTCTTTTCATAACTTGCTGTGATTCTAGAATCTTCCCACACATTTAATTTACTTTATATATTGCACGGTATTATATAAACATACAACACTCATAACACATCACAAGTTTAAATTTGGTTCTTTTCTCTATTTCTTGTAAACTCCCATAGATGTCTCTGAAAACGTTTGCTCCAATTTAGAAAAGAGGAATTTTGAATATGACCTATCTCAGTAACAATAATTCAATAGGCAGAGTACAAACCATAATAACATTTTTAAAAATGAGAAACCTGAAGTTTGGGTGACTATACAACTTTGGGTTTAACATTACTTACTAATCAAACAACATATCAATATGTGTAATACTTGTTTTTAATTACAGAATTGTAACTGAGTTACTGTTTGGAGCGTGGCATTATATATACATATATCGTATTTTAAAAGGCATTCTTGTATGATTTGTATTATTTATTTTTGCATGTTACTCTAGAAAAATAAACATGATTTTAATCAATTATATGTACAATTTAACTAATTGTTTGAGCGGTAAATTGCATGCCCAGCTTTTCCCTTGGTGAAACAATGACAGATCCATGATGACGAGAAAACCCACTTGTAGAGAAAATTATATATGTAAAAACGGCTGGTATGGATAGAGAAAGCTCTATGTAGAAGAGCGAACAATTGAAAATCTCTAAGTAAAAGTGAACTCTTTGGTCCATAATCGTTTTTTTCGAAGCTCTTCTAATGTACTTTAAATGTCTTACCTTAAAATGTTTGCAGGTTGTTTCAAGGGGACTGTACTTATCTGATTTTTTTCCATTGAAAAACGAGGAAAATACAAACAACTTTGTTAAAAATGAGCAAAAATATCTTTGAGGATTCAGTAGTGTTCACTGTTATAAGACAGGGGCAGTAGATTGGAAATGGGAAGGTGTGGTAGTCCAGTCGAGAAACTTGGCAGAAGTGGTAAAGCAGTTGCGACAGTTCTTGTGTACAAAACAGTCCATTTCACAGTAGAGATATAGTCAAGATTTCTACTTTTGAATTTGGTTTATTTAATGCATTAAATTTATTAATGATCTTGAATTTTGTTTTTAGAAAAGCTATATTCTGGGTCATGAAGTAATAAATATCCTAAAGATTATTTTGATTATGAAATATTCTCTTATGCAGTCTTAAGCATTTATTCCAACCTTAATATAAACCAGAAGTTAAATGTGTGAATCATGAAAAAAGCGGGAAACTTAAAGAGCAGCAATATCTTTTTTCTCTGATGTGAAAAATAAAAAAAATAAAAAATAACGAAGCGCAACAGCCTATTAAAAAAACTATTGCCACTAACTCCAATGTCACAAGTAAATCAACATACACCTTAATTTTAAAGAACGTTACAGGACAACAAGACGAAAAGCATCAACTGACACAAGGGAGGCTCGGCATGGCCAAGCGTGTTAAGGCGTGCGACTCGTAATCTGAGGGTTGCGGGTTCGCATCCCCGTCGCGCCAAACATGCTCGCCCTTTCAGCCGTGGGGGCGGTATAATGTGACGGTCAATCCCACTATTCGTTGGTAAAAGAGTAGCCCAAGAGTTGGCGGTGGGTGGTAATGAATAGCTGCCTTCCCTCTAGCCTTACACTACTAAATTAGGGACGGATAGCGAAGATAGCCCTCGTGTAGCTTTGCACAAAATTCAAAACAAACCAAAACCAAGTAATTAAAGTAACTTAAACTGATACGCTTCTTAGACTGAATAAAAATTGTGGTGACGTAGAGAGTAAAGGCTTTTTCTAGAAAATATCAACAATTTGACTTCAGGATTAAGAGTACTGATATCTTTGGCAACACAAGTGATTCGGTAGACACAATCCTGGTAAATGGCGAAAAGACCACAATCATTGAATTTGTTTATAACAGTTTCACTGTAAGGAAGCCCCAATATTAGCTTAAAAAACCCGTTTGTGTAACATCTAAATTGGTCTTAAAGAACTAATATTTGTACACCTAAACAGTAATTTATATTGCTAAATATAATTATAAAAAACATGTTATACATCTCTTAATGATATAAATGGCTCTTGTAAGTTTATTTGAAATCATTAAAATTCATTCACCCTGTCCAAGATTATTTTCACTTATCACTTTAAGAATTTTAGTGAACAAACTAAACCAACTAGTGAAACTCAATTCTTAATTTATCAGTTCTCTAAATGTAATCATATATTGTGATTTGCTAATATTTGAAGAACGGCAGTTTGCCAATAAGTTAATCTATAATATACATCAATACCTTTTTCCAAATTTTTAAAAACCCGCAAGGTAATATAATTCCATAACAAGAGTTGTATTATTAGCGTACATATAGCAAGTAAGTACCATTTGGACATACTGTGGAATAAATCTTTTATATAAATAATAAGCAAAGCAGGGCTAAGGACTGAGTCCATTAGCTGTGGTGTGGCATTACTGTTATTTAAATACATTTTAAGAATACTGTGTATATTGCCTCGTAAGCCATAATTAGCACATTTAAATAGCAGTAGGGAATGATTTACACTGTAAAGTACCTTTCCAATATCTAGGCCCAAAACCAGAACAGATAGATCTATTTGCTACAAAATCCTTAACAATATTTTTAGTGATTATCAATAGAAACTTTCCGGTAGATGGCGCTTGCTAAAACCAAACTATAAATTTCTTTGTAAGATTTAAAACAAATTTGATGATTCGATTATACACTCGACAATACGAGAACGTACATATATAACATGAATTGGTTTATAATTTTCGAACATTTCAGATTCACCACTTTTGTAGACAGGTACGATTTTTTTGCAGTTTTAAGAACACGTGGAAATTTGTCAGTAACTCGTACTTTATTTACAAAGTACACTTAACGGGTCAGTAATGGTATCACCGAGAAATTTTACCACTAATGGTAATACACCATTCCATCCGGCTGAGGAGTCACTGAATAGTGCCTTAAAAGCTGCACGAATTTCAGGGAAGAATAAAGAGACTGATTTTAATTTGTTTTCAATTTAGCGCAAAGCTACTCGAGGGCTACCTGCGCTAGCCGTTCCTAATTTAGCATTGTGAGGCTAAAGAGAAGGCAGCTAGTCATCACCACTCACCGTCAACTCTTAGGCTACTCTTTTACCAAGGAATAGTGGGATTGACTGGCGCATTATAACGTCCAAAATGTTGAAAAGGTGAGTATGTTTGGTGCGGCAGGGATTTGAACCCGCGATTCTCATATTATGAGTCGAACGCCTTAATCCACCTGGCCATGCCGGACTCTTAAGAGACTGAGCTATAGGCTGATCCTCACTTTTGATATCATGAGTTGCGACTCTTTGTCTCAAGAAATAATCGTTAACATTATTAGCAGTAATAGTAGAATCGGTAAGTGAAGATCTTAAGTTGTTATAAATCCTCGCAACCTTTGCTTCAGTTTTGGTCGTACTGTCGTTTATTAATCATTTGCCATGTCCAACGAGTATCCCCATTTTGAAAAAATTATGTTAAAATTAAAACCTGACTTCCTTGACAGAAACCTGACCTTTAAAAAATACTTTGAGCTCTAAATATGTATTATGTAAGTCAATAGATTACCAGTAAGCTTGAAGCGATTACATAGTCACTGTTTACGTCTAATGATACGTAATACAAATACCGTCATCCAAGAAGAATATCTCGCATCATTTAATTTAACAATTTCTGTTAAAGAAAAACATGAATTATAGGGTATGTAATACTTCTCGCAAATGAGGAAAAAAGAAACTACATCAAATTCCTCGTGCATAATAGGGTTTTATCAAAATTATTCAAAACATGAGCGAAATGTGTCATCATTTACCACTTTTACATGAAGAGTAATAAACATGGATGGAATATTAGAGAAAAACACGAATAAAAATAACGCATAATGACGTGAGACGTCACAACATGTTACATCAAATACATTACCTAAATTTGTAAAAATGTTATCAACTGTAGATACGGATACACCGAATATCCTAGTAGGTTGATAAATACATGATCTACTGTTTATAACAGACATCAGATTACTTAATTCAAAGACGCGATTTTGATCGGCAGTTGTTTTGTTTAGAATTTCGTGCAAAGCTTCACGAGGGCTACCTGCGCTAGCCGTCCGTAATTTAGCAGTGTAAGACTAGAGAAAAGGCAGCTAGTCATCAACACCCACCGCCAACTCTTGGACTACTATTTTACCAACGAATTGTTGGATTGACTGTAACTTTATAACGCCCCCACGGCTGAAAGGACGAGCATGTTTGGTGTGACGGGAGTAGTTTTGGTAAATTAAAAAAAAAAACAATTCACATTAAAATCGCTCAAAACAAGAAATTCTTCAGAATTTATATTATCTACCACTGAACTGAGTGTTTCCATAAAATCGTACCATTTTTCAGAATGAGGGCGATAAATACACTGAAAAGTGTAAAATTTCATTAATATCAAATTATACAAATCAGTACGATTAGTTATAATAACAGATTTAATACCAAATGTATACTTTAAACCAGGACGAGAATAAACGGTAATGTCGCCTCTCCCACCACCCCCACTAACCAGTAGGTCTACCAAAAAATTCGATGTTATAGTTCAATATTGGGGGTGGAGGCTTTTCCTTAAAACACCATGACTCAAGGAATATTAAGACATAAGGCACTAACTCACAATGAAAAAATTGAATTAATTCGAAATTAATATCATTCCTAACATTTCTGACATATAAACATATCAATCTAAGCCTATTATTCATTGTCTATCTTATTTATAGACTCGTGTTTTATATTTATGCCAGGCTGAAATAAAATCTAACAATTAAGTCCACAGGTCAAAGATCGCGTGAAAAAAATGTATTTGCCAATAGTGATGAAAATTCAGTCTCAACACAAAAGGCCTTTGATTTAATCATTCTTTCTAAATTAGTTTTCACAACTTTTAACACCGAAACCATTCTTTTTCAGAAATATTTCAACATCTGTCTCAATTGTGTTTAGAGCACATCCACCATTCTAAAGTCTTTTCCTGCGACTATATGCTAATTTTAATGTATCTTCGCTATCGTCTGTTTTGAAACATCATAAATTCTCCTTCAAGGCCATCTTGAACTTCATTGTCAATGGTAGATTATGCAGGCCTCACATAATGGATATTTATTCTCTTTACGTCTTTCATAAGTACATTTATTCAATCTGTTGTTTTTAATTACACTAACAGGTTGGTGTTTTATCTTAACTGCAGCAGCGTAAGACCATAAATTAGGAACTTTCGAGAAACTAACTTTTAGCCGTGGGGGCGTTATAATGTGACGGTGAATCCTACTATTCTTTGGTAAAAGATTAGCCCAAGAGTTGATGGTGGATGGTGATGATGAACTGCCTTCCCTCTAGTCTTACACTACTAAATTAGGGACGGCTAGCGCAGATAGCCCTTGTATAGCTTTGCGTGAAATTTAAAACAAACCAAATCAAATAGAGAAAAACAAGTTTTTGCAACATTTCTACCATGTGAAACAGCCAACTTATGCCTGGGTTCCTGTATTTCATAATGAAACAGTTTAAATTCCTCCTTCAGTGGAATATTTTCTTTTATTTACAAAAAAGCTTCAGTTTTGATAGCAAATTCCTCCAGAAAAGATAGCCAGTTACTGTCTTGATCTATTAATGTACACACATTACTTAACAAGTCACTTACTTAGCCATAATCTTGTACGTAGGCCTGAGCAGTAATTTGATTAATTCCATCAAATTTTGTGTCCATAACGGTCGCCTTGTCTGAGAATATATAGCGATTACTCTTATATTCGTACATTTCTGAGTTAAATCACACATAACACCAATATCTTCAAACTGAAATTCACACACTTAATATGATATTTCAGCCGACGTACATTACACGATATAGCGGAAGTTATTACCTTACAGGACTTGCCCACTACAACTTTGGAGGACATATTTCACACATGTCTACAATGGTAACCATAGTTAAATCGAAACAAGATCAAAAATGTGTTACACAAAGTAAAGCAAAAACTTGATTAATAATATATCATACATATACTTTAATTACTTATTTATTATTCATAAGCTTTCCAGTCGCCTGGTGGTGTAGTGAGGAGATGCACTAAATTAACAGCCAGTTTACTCATCTATTTCGATAAGATTAAGCCTCATTACGGTGTTTTGTTTGCTTGAAATCAAATATTAGGATATCATAAGAAATATTACGCCTATTCACTACAAAGTCCATTCCATGGGATTAAGGCTTTTCTAACCTTTGGGCCGCTATTATTTATTCGACCAATATTTGTTTTATTGATCGGATAATCATGCCAATATGGTCAGATACAATACCTTGATAGGTAAGTTGCCGTGTAAGGTTAGAAAATAAGAGTGTAAAGGGCAGAGTGGTTGGAAATTTTTCGGGAGAAGGGGACACCAAATTATGTTCTTCATCAGGCTGTCTCACTAAAGTCTTCTCTAAAACTAACCATTAGGTTATTCTCCCATCAATACGCTTCAAACATTATCATAATGGATGTCATTTGGCTTAAACAACCTATCTTCTTGTACTCCTCTCTGTTAGTCTATAGATTTTCTTGTCACTGAAATTCCAACTTCTGTTTACGTAATTGTTGTGTACTGTGTAGACATTACTTGGACATAGACTGGGAGACTATTCATAATTGGTCTAACAGTACATGAAGTGTGTTCCTCGTGTCCAATCCTTTTCTGTGCAAATACTTACACATCATGTTGTGTAGATAATCTTCCCACTGAGGGTAGGTAATTTGAAACTTTCCTCCTATTTATGATCTCTTGCAATTTGCACCAGTATATCTATTTGCATCATCTCTGTAGGAAATATTCAAACTTTTTAGTTACCATATCAATCAAAACAATGGAAACTGTAGAACCAGTATCAATTGATATGTGGAAATAAATGTTTTTGCACCAGCTATGCCATTCTTATTCTCAGGTTTTTTTGTTTCCTTGGTTTTTATTATTGACTGGTTATTAACAACATCAAAAGCGAAGTCTTTTTTTACACTTTTATTACAGTCCCCCCCCCATCCTGTTACCCTTTGGGAGCAATTTCTACATAATCTCACTTCTGAACTCAGTTTTGTGACACGTTCGATCGTCGGCTGGGTTCGTTTAGATTATTTGATAAAAATAAGTTCAAGTCCAGTCCCCGTACCGACAACAAAATTATTAATTTTCAATACTATTTTCTATAAGCTATGTTTGCTTTGATGTAAGTTAGGGGTGTAATACACTAATAATGATAACTTATGGATTAACTAACAAAACTAAATCTTCTTTTACTCTACCAGTCTTCTCCCCAGTCACCATCCAATTAGTCATTCACACACTGTAGTCTTACTCTTTCTTCCAAAAACTTACTACGTCATTCTCTGCCCTCTTTCGATAAAGAACATGATTTTGAACCTGAAAACCGTTACTATGAAACGTCGTTTGCATGAAATGACCGATGAACGCGCACGTTCGATACAAATGGAAATCTGGAAATGAAACTTATTTTTTTTTTTTACATTAACGTTTGTTTTGAATTTTGCGCAAAGCTACACAAGGGCTATCTGCGCTATTAAGTAACGTAAAATCCCATAAGTTAAGAAACCAAACAAACATTAAAAGTCATTTTTATGTAACTTTAAACATGCACTCATATTTGGTTTAAGTTAAAACTTATTCGTGTTGATATTTCACTCGAGGCCAATACAACAAAAGTAGGCCACGGTGTATTGTGTTTAGGAAGACAAACTGGCTTTCCTTGTCATTATTATTTTTTTTTCTATTTTACCATTATGAAAAACAGGATCCATGCTCATAAAATGAGAATTCTTGTTCCTTCTTCCTTGCTCGAAAAGTACCATAAAGAAAGCAACGAGTTTTGTACCACCCGTGCAGAAACAAAAGAACGATGCAACGTACTCGGACCTAACGTACAGCGCTTGCAAAGTAGTTTGTTTGTGCGCCACATGACTTCTTGTCGATGACGCAGAAGAAGTGGAGGACAAAACAATAGAGGGCGGTACAAAACATTCGTTTAGCGTTATGTATATATTACAACTTTGTAACGTGACAATGTCTTTGTGTCTCTTTACAAATGAATATGAACTAATACACAGCCTGGTACAAAAGAGGATTATTCGTTTTCTTTCGCTTGCTGTGTTTCATAAACGCGAAATGAGAAATTTGATTAGAAATACAATTCAGGTTTGTTTGTCTATTTAATAAACATTCAAACCATATAAGGACTCGTGTGTCTATAATACGCTGTAACTCTTCAGATGAGAAAGTAATTTTGTCTCATAGCTATAAACAAGATATTCACAAGCACAAAGGAATTTATTTGCATTCATTAATAGATCACTATCTAAGGAGATAAAGTGTTTTGTATTTCTAGGCCACATCCTATATATCAAGAACAGTAAAGTGACAAGTGTCTTTAAACTACTTCCTATATAATCAAAAGGGTAAAGTGACTTGTATCTCGACAACTTGCTTGCTATATAACAAGAACAGTGAAATGAATGGTCTCTAAACTACTTCTGTATACCCAGAGGAGTAAAGTGACTTGTGTCTCTAGACTACTTGTTATATACCCAGAGGAGTAATGTGACTAGACAACTTTTTATATATCTAAAATAGTAATGTCACTTGTGTCTTGTGACTACTTCCTATATAACCATAAGAGTAAAGTGACTTGTGTCTATAGACTACTTGTTATATACCCAGAGGAGTAATATGACTAGACAACTTTTTATATATCTAAAATAGTAATGTCACTTGTGTCTTGTGACTACTTCCTATATAACCATAAGAGTAAAGTGACTTGTGTCTTCAGACTACTTGCTATATAACCACAATAATTAGGTTAGTTGGGCATTCAGACAGTTTTTCATGGGGTGGAATGAATTTCTAATTGGTTTTTATGATTACGATTGTGTTTATCGTTAATTTGCTATTTCGTACAATCATTTAGTTTACTTCGTTTCATCAAACTCTAAGTCACCTTCTGCATAATAATTTATTTTTGAGTAAATATTTACGTGCGTATGATCAAACTGACACCAGCTTTCCTAGCGGTGACGTACATGTAGCTACTGTTAATTTAGCAGAAGTTTATGTACATTTATGATTTCATGAGATGTACTCTCGTAATATACTGGATGAATAAATACCGTGTCTTCATTAAAATGAGGGAGAATGACGAGATGGTTATCAGAGGGTGTAGTTATTATTGTTTGTGATTTAAAGGTGTTGATTAAATATTGTGATTGTTGTATTTTTGTAAAGGGGTCTTTTATTACTGATTTATAAATATTTATGACTAATATTCGTGTGAACTTTTGGTTTGACAATTTTTATTAACTGTATTGAAATTATTTACATTGTTATTTGTGAATAAATTTTTGTTGCTGTTAATCTCTGATTGCAACAGTGTGCACATTTCTTATAGTTATGATGAGCTGCAGATTTATAGTTAGATTTGTTAATGAGCAGAAAATGTTACGTCTATAATTTTAGACTTGTAAAGATCAGGGGCCTGGCATGGCCAAGCGCGTAAGGCGTGCGACTCGTAATCTGAGGGTCGCGGGTTCGCGCCCGCGTCGCGCTAAACATGCTCGCCCTCCCAGCGGTGGGGGTGTATAATGTGACGGTCAATCCCACTATTCGTTGGTAAAAGAGTAGCCCAAGAGTTGGCGGTGGGTGGTGATGACTAGCTGTCTTCCCTCTAGTCTTACACTGCTAAATTAGGGACGGCTAGCACAGATAGCCCTCGAGTACCTTTGTGCGAAATTCTAAAACAAAAAAGATCAGGATGTGATGTGGAGAGTTTAAGTTTGGATTAAGCTAGGAGTTGATGCACCAGATAAAATATTATTGTTTCTAAATAGTTTATATTTGTGCTACACTATAAAGAAAAGAAACTTGTTAGCTTTCTGGATGTGGCCAATTTCGGAAATGTGATGAAGATAATGATGTAGAATAGATGTCGTAACTCCTTCTGTTTAGTTAACTTAACGATGTGTTTAGAGTAAAAAGCGCTGGAGTTACAAGAAAGTAGTAACATTTCAACCTAGAAAAAGGAAAAGTTTACGTTGATCAGAACTGTAAGAAGTTTGGTTTGTTTAATATTTCGCGCAAAACTACACGAGGGCTATCTGCGCTAGCTGTCCCTAATTTAGCAGTATAAGACTAGAGGGAAGGCAGCTAGTCAACACCGCCCACCGCCAACTCTTGAGCTACTCTTTTACCAACGAATAGTTGGATTGATCGTCACTATATAACGCTCCCCACGGCTGAAAGGGCGAGTATGTTTGGTGTGACGGGGATTCGGACCTGCGACCCTCAGATTATGAGTCGAGTGCCTTAACCACCTGGCCATGCAAGGCCAAACCGATATTTAATAGAGGACATTGGATTGACGTTCTGAACAGACCAACTCTTAATTTCCGTTTCACGCAAAGAAAACGAATTCTATTGGCGCATAGTATCTTTGAACTAGTAGATTGAGGAAGGCTGCTAGTCAATAGTGCTCGCCGCCAATTCTCGGGTTACTCTTGTTTGAATAGGAAGATCGGACCATTGCTCTGACTGCGTATCCACGATCCCAAAGGATTTTCGTGGTACTAGATGTGGACCATAAACCCTGGTATTCAGAGTGCGTGCATATTAACTGCTTAGCCACCCCAGTCTCCTGATTTGTGTTTTTTATCAAATTAAAATTTAATTTGTCTATGGGAGTTCATTCCAGGCTTTCACAATGAAATGAGTACTTAGTTGATATTACTTGAAAAATACATCACTATTTGAATAATTTATGGAGAGGCGGGGAATCGCTGTAAGGTAGAGTAAATATTTCAAGCTTCCCATTCAAAAGGGTAAGTCCCGATTTTTGTTTTTATTAGGTCGTGGATTCTACACGACTTCGATCTATAGGACATGAAGAAACCTGGATAGAAAACGCATTAAAGTGTCTCTAAGCCTAAATCAACCGGTTTGTAGTTTTAGTTGATTTTGCTTGCTTGTCGTCATAGAATTTTAATCACCCCCAGAGGAAATCCTGATAGGGGTGGGACTCGTTACTTTGATTACGCATCAGCTAGGTTCATAAGATAAGTTCGTTTATTTAGATTTCATGTTTTCCGTGAAAGACGCGACTGTTTTTGTGGGTTTATTTACATGGACCATTAATTCCCTTCAGTTCCGTTAACTGTAGTCGTGTACGAGTTAGGTTTAAGGGATATTAGCGTAAAAACATCACGAGACATCATTTGTTCCTAACTTGTAAAACTACAAATAAGAGAGTGGAGAACGTGAACGTACCAGTGTGACAAGCTCAATCACATAGCACAAAAGCTTTGGTTTCTTTCTGTTTCTACCTTCTTCTAAGAAGTGGCTTTGTTTCGGTACCTGTTTATGTTGTTTTACGTTGGACAGCTTTTACAAGCACGAGCCCTCAGGGCTAACCTGAAGTCTTTCTCTCTCTCTCCGTTTCTTTTCTTTTCATTGGGTAAAGTGCCTGAATGCATCTTTAACTCCCCTCGGGGTGGGGGATGGAGTGGAAAGAAGGAAATAACGACGTTAAATGAGTGAATTATGCGCCATATTACGATGAAACAAACCATGTAATAATAAACACGTGTACATCTTGCATCTTTGCACCCTGTTTCAAGAATCTTTAGAAAAACTAGGTTGGTTCCGCTTCGTCAAAGAGATGCATTTTAGCACCCGGGAGGTAGGAGGGTGCTAAATAACCGTATTCACCTACACCTCAACAAGTTTCTTTTGATATTTTGTACGTATGTTCTAACAAGCTAAAGTGTAGATAAACTAGACATCAGTAAATATGTTTTACCTTTTATCATTCCTTGTTTTCTGGTCAAATGTTTCTTAAAAACTCGGGATATTCTGACTGTGCCGAGAGTCGAGCCAAAAAAAGAAGAGAAATAATATAATAATAACATAAAAAATATTGTCTAAAGAGAACAGTTTTTATTGACAGAAGCTTCTTTGTGCACGTGAGAGGCTAGAGCTCATTTAACGGAAACTCTAGGTAGTTTGTTGGGTTGCTTGGCTGCGTCTAATGTGTTTTAGGTCTACCAATATACTACTAGCACAGGGAAAGCTTATATAAAAGCTCTATTGTTCCCAGTCTATTGTACTGGATAGCCGGCCTTTTCTTTGCCAGTCCTGTTCAGCTTAACATATTTGCATCAGTGCAGTGGGCATACGAACAAACGCAAGGATACGGCGTGCTGAGAGCAGAACAACGTACAACCAGCCAACAGTCGTGAGTAGGAAGGAAATTCTGCTTGTGGTCTTGTCGATGTGTGCTTTGTTGTGTTATTTCTCTTTCAGCCTATTGATCCATGAAGTAGTTCTGGTAAACGGCAACATTATTTCGTATTAAATCACCTAATATCCCTATAGGATAGGGGTCACTAACAGTAATATTAGTTTCAAACTCTGCTATTGTATCATCTTGTGATCACCTGATGATGACTTTGTGAAGAAAACAGGAATCGTTAACATTAGTTTCAAACTGTGTTACTGTGCCATCTTGTGATCACCTGATGACCTTGTGAAGAGAACAGGAATCGCTAATATTAGTTTCAAACGGTGTGACTGCAACATCTTGTGATCACCTGATGACCTTGTGAAGAAACTAAGATCCGCTAATATTAGTTTCCAACTGTTACTGCAACATCTTGTGGTCACATGAAGACCTTGTGAAGAAAGAACACAAGTAAGGGAGCTTACAATCGAATGATTAACTGGTGAGCACGTGAATCGCACACGTAGTACGTGATAAATGTGCTAAGTTTTATTACACAGACGTTTCTGACTCGTTCTAAGAGGTAGGTGGTCCTGCATTTGAACAGTTAGTTGACACAAAAACGAGCATTTTCGATAACTGCTGTACACAAATCATCTTTCTGCATATTCTGTTAGGTAGTTAGTGTTACTCTTGACAATTTATAGTAACGTGTGTCAGACAATTTTTGTTTCGTGATGTCAGTAACGGAATATTTAGACATTTGATACTAACAGCATATAGAGAATTTGATTATAAAACACGAAATTATTTCTTTAGTATATACGATGTTTAGATATCCTATCATAAGTCTTAGAACTTGAATTTAAGATACAGTATTACTTGTGGCACACATCTGTAAAGTTTAGAATTTGACGCAGAATGTGACATTCACAATCCGTTATGTGACAAAAATATGGCGTGTTAAGCACTCTGACACGGGACACAATATGGTGTAATACATATTCCGGTACGTGAAAAACTCTCTTTTGTGCGACATAGAATGTAATGTATTCAAATCTATGGCATGTGACACAGTATAATATGTAAAATATTTTGGCATGTGAAACTAGTATTAAAAATAAGTTTGAAAACGTAGACTTGTGTTCTGATAGACATTATTGTGGCTAGAGTTTAAGGCTTGGAATTGGAATCCATTAATCAATAGTTTGGAGAGAGTTCAGAAAACTTTAGTTTTAGATGTGACAATAAATAATGTAGATTGAATTTTGATCAGTTGTATTATTTCCCCACAGAGGTCTCTCGATTGTGAAAACCGCACACAAGTAATATTTGCCTATAGCAGTTCATTGATTGTCCAGAGTACTATGTAAGTGGCAAATTAAAGATGCTTTCTATTAGGTTGTTATTTGTATCATTTTAAATGTAAATCAGTATTTTAATAAACATACTCGGTATGGTTCTTAAACAACCGGCTGCTCTCATTAAAACATTATTAGAACCTAGTTTCTTGCTTAGTATATAGTTTTAGTAATAATTCTGGAAACAAGATGATTTCAGTTCACTGACTTTTATCGATTTACATATTTGTTATATCTTGGAAGTTATAAGTGTTATCGCTAGCGCCATCTTTGCACACGTACTTAAAATGTCGTACTAAATACCCTATAATTATTCATAGTTTTATATATGTTTCAAAACAATAGTATCCATCTTTCGAGGGTGACGTCATTCTCGCGGTATCTTTATCAAAATATTTATTTTGTATGTCCTAACTTTTTAAATGAACAATACATGTTACATTTGATGAAGAAGGTGTAAAGTGTATTCTTAAAAACCTGAAATACTGTATATAATACCAAGAACGGGCAAAAAACTAAAAAAAAAAAACAATTCGTTGACGCACGTGAAGTGAGATTAGAATATATAAAGAAATTTGCAAATTTACGTGGATAGAGTAAGATATTGTTGACCATTGTTTTACCCCACACACACATAAAGAGATTTGCAAATTTACTTAGATAAAGCGAGGTATTGTTGATCATTGTTTTACCTAAAAAGTTATCTGCTGAAAATGTCACCAGTTTTAAGCTTCTAATTACGAAACCCGCCATAAAGGACATCAGTATTAATCAAAGAAAACTAGAAGATATATAGTTAATGTACATGAAGTTTGGTTTAGTGCTAATAAGGTCAAAACTGGACAGTGTTGGTTATAGCGCTACTCTGGTGAAAACTGTAATATTATTTGCCTATAATGCTAATCTGGTGAAAATTATAACACTGTTTAGTTACAGCGCTAATCAAGTTAACGTTAGTCGTACATAAACAACACCAATTCAAAATCAGTACTCAGACACACGTTAAAAGTCGAGAAGAAAAAAAGGAATATCGGTTTAGAAGTTAGTAGTTTTTTATTAACATCTCATTGGATTTATTGTTAAACAAAGATTGTAATAGTTTTGTTGTATTTATCAAGATTGTTATGTCAGCCAAAAGAGACTCAGTTTAATAAAATAAATACGCTTTAAATCGTAAATTGTTGCGAAGAGTTCATTAATAAACCAAACTACTGTCTGAACAAGAGAGATCGTGTTTCTACGATAAAAGCGACCGTAGATAAAAAATCATCAGATTTTTAGTATAGGCACCTAACCGTTAAGTTAGGACAGGTGTTATATATCGATGGTTCGGAGATTAAGTTATGTTTTTGCTGAAAGGAATAATGATTAAGTAATGTATTTTGTTTCGAGAATATAAAATAATAACTTGCATATCGAAATGGAAATGCTAGTACTGGTACGAGTTAGAAAGACATGTTAGGGTTAGGATAAGTTGATTTTCAAACTAAAGTTTCTGTACTTTATTTAAAATTCTGATATTGATGTTTAGCTCATTGAGAAATCGAGTATCTGTATTGATCCTTAGCGTAACCGCATACACACTTGTATCCAGACTTCTATGAAGGAGTAAAACCCTTCCAAGATTCCACACAAACCACAGTGTTAGCTGTACATGTTTCACAATACAAGATCTAGATCCCCAGTTCTATGAGCCGTCTTCTCCGCGGTTTTTTTTCTGGCTTTCTAAATATATAGGAAAGGATGGCTCAACGGTGGCCAAGTGTGGTACCTGCCTAAACTTCAACTCTTCTACTTTTTTAAAAAGAGGAACGAAGTGCAACCAACCTTCTAAACTTCATTATATTCATAGCCGAGCACTGATTTGTTTGTTGGGCCACTATTTTACCAACGAATAGTGGGATGGACCGTAACATAATAACACCTCCACTACTGAAGAGCGAACTTGTTTGGTGCGACGGGGATTCGAACTAACTACCTGGCGATGTCGTGCCCCCGAACACTGATGAGAGGGGAGTTTTTTTTTGGGAGGGAGTAGCATATTTTCATTCAACTGCCATAGGTGGACCGTATCCCATACCTCGAATAGGTAATCAATGATACCCCTCTTTAACCTACCTAACACCTCGAACTCTGTTTTATTGAAATCCATTTAAACTAACATAGCTAGTTTTTGGTTGTACTGTGAGTTTAATGTCCTTTTCTCGTCTCTTACACTTGAAGCTAGTTAGTGGTTCTGTTAACGAAATTCCTCTACGTATTGTACAATAGCATTATACGAATTAAAGCATTACGTAAAAGTACATCAGTGATTCGTTACTCTGTTATTACTCTACATTTCGCTAAATGTTTGCAGCTACTGTTAAGTCTAGAAATACCACGTTGTTCCAGTAAAATAGTATTTGTAGATAAAACGCTCTGTTTAGTTGGTTCTCTCTGCTTGCAGTGAGGCCTAACCAGAGAAAGCTCTAATTCTTATTCCTCAGAGGCACGTTCGTTTACAATGGTTACAACATTTAAAATGGATGTTAAGAGAGCATAACGAGCGAGTTACAATAACGGCAACATGCACCATAAAAATCTTGTACTTATGTAATATAATCTTAAAATGTGTTTTGAAACCTTCTCTTGAGTCTTTTCAGTCTCGCTTCCAAACTAGACGTCGCTGAACGTGAACTGGTAAACTAGACGGAAGGCATTGATAATGTTGTGAAAACACGTAGATTCAAGAACTCTTGATAGAAGTGAATAAACCCTACAACCCGATCGCTTTCGAAATATGGACCTTTCTTCATCAGGGTCAAATTGGGTCACAAGGCAGACAGTCAACAGTACTCAAAATCACCAACTCTTGGGCCTCTCACCTCTGACCGAATAGTGTACAGTACAGATGCGCGAAGCCTGGATCTCGCAAGTCTGTGCACGCTTATCAAAAAGCAACAAGCAGAACCTGACCCTTGGGAAGACATTTTGATTTAATAGAACACAATGTTTCGCGCATAAAGACCACAAAACGTGTAGTAAAGACTTAATCACATCTATTAGTTCTAGGAAATAGGGTAGTTCATTTGTTTGTGTTTGAATTTCGTGCAAAGCTACACGAGGGCTATCTGTGCTAGCCATCCCTAATTTTGCAATGAAAAACTAGAGGGAATAACTGAAGTATTATCTTTTTATTAGTAGGGTATATGTTGTTTTACAGTTTGGTATCTGAATACGAGAAAATAATTTCTTATGCAACACTGTTTTAGAAATTTCAATCCCCGCTGGTACAGCAATAAATCTACGGATTTACAGTATTAAAATAAGGGGTTCGATTCCCCTCGGTGAACACAGCAGATAGCCCGATGTGGCTTTCCTATAAGAATAACACGCACGAGAAACTTCACTGTGAATTAATATTTATACCATGAAAAACATCTTTAAAAAATAGTAATCTGACATAAACAAAATACATTATAATACTCTCAAATAACGGCAGGTGGCGGTCGCAATGATAACACGTCTTAACAAATGTATCGCTTTAAACTAAACTGAATACACTATAATGATTTAAAATAACAGCAGGTAGCGTTTGTATAATGAAACACCTCACCAAACATACTGCTTTAATCTAAACTTAATACATCATAATGCTAGATAATAACGGCAGGTAGCATTAAAGGTCAAAGTGTATTTTTTTCAATGGAATGTCAGAACGTCTGTAAAGAGGCATTTAACTTTATTACTTCTCGAAACTTTAGCGGTCAACATAGCTTGACCAGCTATATGGGCATTTAATTATGATCAACTTTCGACTGAATATCGCCACCTTCAGCAGGAACGGTTTCGAGTTTTTGCAGAATTGCTACTGTAACTCCTTCAAACCTAAGTGGCAGAAATTGAAAAAAAAAAAAAATGATAGTTTGAAATGATGGGGAGTATTTAACATTCTGTATCGCTGAAACTGTGGTACAGCATAACGTAGTAATATTACACCATTTCTAAGTGAGGGTTAACAATGAGTGATATTGTTATAAAGATCTCCTCTCTCTGCATGTGTGTGTGTGTGTGTGTGTGTGTATACAAGTAGAAGTGTCGTCTGTATGTAAGCTTTTCACATGTACTCTTACGGTCTCCTGGAGAGTGTCATGTGGGGTCAAAGTCCCACTTAGTAGCACTGTTTCTATTTTCTAATTATCTCTATCAAACATTGAAGGAACACTTAGAACGCTGTGGGGGTAGCGTAGAGGGGTAAGCTTTCCTATCTAGTAAACTCTTTAGACTCCTGGGAGTCGTAAGTTGAATGCTTACGTCAGCTAATATAATTTCAAATTGCTTGATGAACATTTTAGTTTAATACTTTTGTTATGAACTTAGTTGCATGCTACAAGGGTGACAATGTATAAAAACAAACAAAAGCTATGTGCATAATTGTTGCTATCAAAATACATCCTTCGCTGTCATCTGCAAAGTTTTAAGCGCGGCTTACGGACATTTTTGCTTTGGATGTAAGAAATCTTTTTCTTTTTTTTTGTTTCTAAAGAGATAATCACGAATGGTACGCACACTCACTCTTTCTTTCGGTCGACAGACAGGTATTGAGTATTGAAGGCCCGGCATGATGGCCAGGCGGTTAAGGCACTCGACTCTTAATCCGAGGGTTGCGAGTTCGAATCCCGGTCGCACCAAACATGCTCTCCCTTTCAGAGTGGAGCGTTATGATGTTACGGTCAATCTCACTATTCGCTGGTAAAAAGTAGCCCAAGAGTTGGCGGTGGGTGGTGATGACTAGCTGCTTTACCTCTAGTTTTACACTGCTAAATTATGGACGGCTTGGTGCAGATAGCCCTCGTGTAGCTTTGTGCGAAATTCAAAAACAAACAAACAAAATCTAATTTTGTGTCAAATAAAAATGCTCTTGAGAATAATAAAGCTAAGAATCTTACGTCGAGCAATCCTAGCACGCAGTTTCTGATTTCTAGTCTGACATAGTGACACCTTACAGTGTATAACACAAATGTTAACACTTTTATCAGTATAATGGCTTCTCATAAACAACCTGAGTTCACTGCGATTGCACATAAAGTTTGATAAATTGTATTTTCTACATATTACAGTAACTATAGCTAATTAACTTGTGTTTGAGAGACATTAGATATCAGATGCCATGATCAGGAAGTTGTTTTACTGACAGACACAATATGTTAGAACGACGCTTCAAGACTCTTACGTGTACCTTCCTTAGGTACATTTTAATATTTCAAATATCAAGGTATCAAGTGCTGAACGCTGTGAAGTATCTAAGTTTTCGGAATATTTCCATCAAATGCATCAGTCTGTTATTGAGTTTGAGGATTCAAACGGTACATTTATCACGTAAAGATGTATTCTGTTTACAAAAGAGCTAAATATATCTGTATGTTTTGAGATTATAAACGAGAAAACTATGTTGGGTAGTCAGGGTTAAACATCCCTTCGTGACTTGAAATTATAACAACAGTTTAGGTAGTCAGGGTGAAACACCCTTTCGTGGCTTGGGGGATTATAACAGCAGTTTAGGTAGTCAGGGTGAAACACCCTTTCGTGGCTTGGGGGATTATAACAGCAGTTTAGGTAGTCAGGGTGAAACACCCTTTCGTGGCTTGGGGGATTATAACAGCAGTTTAGGTAGTCAGGGTGAAACATCCTCTCGTGGCTTGGGGGATTATAACAGCAGTTTAGGTAGTCAGGGTGAAACATCCTCTCGTGGCTTGGGGGATTATAACAGCAGTTTAGGTAGTCAGGGTGAAACATCCTTTCGTGGCTTGGTGGGTTACAACAACAGTTTAGGTAATCAGGGTTAAGTATCTTTTCGTGGCTTTGGGATTATAACAACACTTCAGGTAATCTATGTAGTTTCTTAACACTGTTTAGTGTATTGCTATGAAGCTGTATATATTAGAGTATTACGATTAATATTATCTGATGTGATAATGATAAATGCTATATTTGAGCTTTTAAAAATACGAACCTTTGTGTATGAGCTCGTGCTGGGCATTCAGCACGATACAGAAACGTTTTCTTCTTGTAGCTGATGTTGCAGTATACGTTGATAGGTGGTTTTTGTACCACTCCTCTGTAGGCGGGTTGGGGCCCTTGTTCTTGAAGTCAGGTCCCTTACTCTTAGACCTTATCCCTAGCTGAGAAGGAGTGCTTCATCTCGCACCCTGCTGCGTTGTTATTGACGAAGGCATTGTTCAACCTTTCTGTGCGCTTGGCCTTTGTTTAAAGGAGCGAGGTTATAAGTGAGGGAGGGGGGATATTAGTGTGGCGTCAAAATTCCTTGAAGTACACTTGTTAGACAAGGTAACTTATGGACAGTTATGTCTGGGTGAAGTAAAAGCATATTTCACCGTATAATTACCTTCATTGACAGTCCAGGTAACTCTAACCTCAGGGTCGAAGTTCGCACACACATCTCATCTGCCATACAAGTGCGTCACGCCAGGATCAGCTCCCAGTGGGTGGTTGTAGTAGTGTTAAAAATTTTGTTTCGACAGGCGTGAAACAAGTCAGCTGAGCAGTTCCAAAACGTTTCTTTCATTACATTCACTTGGTAATAATGAACATATCATTATGGTAAATGTGGTGTCACAGAAAGAATTACAAGGAACGTTTTACAAATAATTTACAAAAAACTCTGTAATATAGAAACAAAAATATGTAACATACAACATTCACAGCTAGAAGAATCAGGTTAATAAAAGCAGTAAAAAACGTAACTTTAGTCCTTATAAAATCAATAATCGAAATATATTTTTTCGTGCCCGTCATCATTCTCATTTGATATCTAAACACAAATGATTTAAAACATTTATTACACATGTTAAGTCAGGTTTATTATTTTAAATTATCTCAAAACAAACTTTGTAGCTTGTTATGCATTGAAATATTAGAGGGAACGTATGAAGAATAAGATAGTTAAAAGCGTAACTCCACAGTACTGATATCATTTGATACAGTTTGAATATAATTTAATAAAATACAGTCTGTATAGAAGTAAATGATGGAAGTATCACAGAGTCGATAGATTATATACGTAGCGATAGCCAATAGTCATAATATAAATATACACGCTATAAAAATTAACAGTGACAGAGTTTTACTTTAAAAGGTGATTGCCACTCACTTTAATTTGTTTCTTTATCAAACAAACTCCAAAACAAGGTGAGAAACAATTGCTAAGAACGTAGCTAGAAGCTGGTGACCAACCCGCTAAACAGGTCATCTATCTTCATGTTTCAGTTGAGATAACTATAAAGTACTTTATAATTAACGACAGTTGAAACCTAAGCCTTCTCTATGTGTTTCTGGACAGTGCACGATGTTAACGCTTAGTCGTAATAGCAAGTACTAATAAACATAATAATAATTTTAGTGTAAACAATATTATCACTAACCCCTCTAGAAAAATGATGCTCCTTTAAAAACTTAAGTATAAGATAAAACTGGAGTTACAAGCTAATAACAGATTAACATTAGAACATTGTAAATCGTTGAATATTCAATGGTTTGTACACTATGCAGTCGGTTTCTTTAGAAAGCCAACTTCTATATTATGCCTGAAGTGAAGGAGTAAAAAGAAATCAGTACGTATAATGTTAAATTTTATCACACATGTTCACAGAATACACTAACTTTCAATCAGGGGAAAAACGTCACAAAGCAAGTAATAAGAAAAATATTTTGTAAATATATAGTTGTGTAGAAATGGTAGTGCCAAAAATAATGCACACAATAACATGGTGAAGATACAGCGATGTAAGGTCATTCCTACATGACTTTCCATATTAAAATTGTATGTTACACTGTAAAATGCATATGTGGCTTAAATAGTACTGTAGTTAGAAGTTATATATCCTGACTGTTGTTATGCACTTTATTTGTCATAATATCATGGTCATGTCAGTACAGTGTAACTAAAAGAATGGGACTTCTGCACAAGGAAAACTCAGTTGAGTCAAAATATTTCTTTTTGTTATAGACTATTACAGAGTATCGCTACTAGTTCGGTCAAATTCACCGACCTCGTAACTATTTTGTATTAATTCATTTTACAATGTAAAATTAAATTTTGATGTTGAAAGTCATGTATGGGTGATCTATGTACAGCTGTATCATCCCTATATTACTGTTTGTATTTCGTTTGGCACTGCAATCCTTACATCGTTTTACATTTACAAAATATATTTATTAATTGTTTCTCCAGTAGTAATTCTATAAATACGATTTATTATAGCCTTTACCGAGTTGACTTTGAATGCTGTATATAATACCAAGAACGGGCAAAAAATAAAAAAAAAACATTTCGTTGACGCACGTGAAGTGAGATTAGAATATATAAAGAAATTTGCAAATTTACGTGGATAGAGTAAGATATTGTTGACCATTGTTTCACTCCCCCCCACACACATAGAGATTTGCAAATTTACTTACATAAAGTGAGGTATTGTTGATCATTGTTTTACCTAAAAAGTTATCTTGTTTGTTTGTTTTGGAATTTCGCACAAAGCTACTCGAGGGCTATCTGTGCTAGCCGTCCCTAATTTTGCAGTGTAAAACTAGAGGGAAGGCAGCTAGTCATCACCACCCACCGCCAACTCTTGGGCTACTCTTTTACCAACGAATAGTGGGATTAACTGTCACATTATACGCCCCCATGGCTGGGAGGGCGAGCATGTTTAACGCGACTCGGGCGCGAACCCGCGACCCTCGGATTACGAGTCGCACGCCTTACGCGCTTGGCCATGCCGGGCCCAAAAAGTTATCTGATGAAAATGTCACCAGTTTTAAGCTTCTAATTACGAAACCCGCCATAAAGGACATCAGTATTAATCAAAGAAAACTAGAAGATATACAGTTAGTGTACATGAAGTTTGGTTTAGTGCTAATAAGGTCAAAACTGGACAGTGTTGGTTATAGCGCTACTCTGGTGAAAACTGTAATATTATTTGCCTATAATGCTAATATGATAAAAAATTGGAACGGTGTTTGGTTACAGCGTTAATCAAGTTAACGTTAGTCGTACATAAACAACACCAATTCAGAATCAGTACTCAGACACACGTTAAAAGTTTGGGTTCACTAGGTAAACCGTGAGTCGTCCACAAAATCTGTAGGACTTGAGCAAATCTTCAAGTCGAGAAGAAAAAAAGAATATCGGTTTAGAAATTAGTAGTTTTTATTAACATCTGATTGGATTTATTGTTAAACAAAGATTGTAATAGTTTTGTTGTATTTATCAAGATTGTTATGTCAGCAAAAAGAGACTCAGTTTAATAAAATAAATACACTTTAAATCGTTTTACATTTACAAAATATATTTATTACTTGTTTCTCCAGTAGTAATTCTATAAAGACGATTTATTATAGCCTTTACCGAGATGACTTTGAATGCTGTGTAAATACAGTTTATAAAAATAAGCATGCACACCAGAAAATGTCGATTTATAATGCACGATCATTCTAACATTACGGTAAATTTTGAATTGTGTTTAGGCTCAGTATTAAACATTCGAATATAAAGTTCACTGTTTAATATAGATATTAATTTAAAAGATATCTTTTAGACTTCGTGCGTAAACTCAGCAGTGTTTTTTGTATGTAAATTTGTTTTTAGCACAAAGCTACATAACTGGTTGTTTGTACTGCGCACGTTTCGTGTTATAATCCTTGAACTTACCACTGACACACCAGGGGACTCAGGAACTAGTTTTTTGTTTTCAAAGTTTAATCATTGTTTGTTTTGCCTTTTTACGCATTATGACCAAATATTCGTTGCATTATAGTGGCTTGTTATGTCGACCGAGAAGAAATTTCTAACACTAACGCACAACATTCAACTAGTACAGGCCCAGCATGGCCAGGTAGTTAAGACCCTCGACTCGTAATACGAGGGTAGCGGGTTCGAATTCCCGTCACACTAAATATGATCGCCCTTTCAACCGTGGAGGCCATATAATGGGACGGTCAATCTCACTATTCGTTGATAAAAGAGTAGCCCAAGAGTTGGCGGTGGGTGGTGATGACTAGCTGTCTTCCTTTAAATTTTATATTCGATGACTGAAACAGTCCTCACGATGTCTGCGTTGCACTTAACGATAGTTTGTCAGTTTTAAGAACAATCTTGAACTTAGCCCTTCAGATAATTATACAAGCAATAAAATAAAGAAAAGCAAAGAAAAGTGAAATATGACCATCGAATTTATCAAGCATGAACAGCTACGAAGTGCGAATCGTGATTTTTTGTCTCTTTGGCAAGAGCAAGTTGCAAACTATGTACCAGCAGGTCCAAAGTCCGACAAGCTAACCAATGTGTCAAGCTCGATCCTTTGCACATTTGCGTTAAAATACAAATCAATCTACAAAAGTACCGGTTGCAATGTTGAGGTTGCATGAAATTAGGACGACAATGTTGATAAACTATGTTGTATTGTAGTATTACGGCTCCTATTAGGCCAAATAAATTTTTTTCATATCTTCGTACCTACAAAAACAAGAGTCTTAAAGTACGATATTGTGTGGTTCGATATACAAGTTTAAAATAAATATTCTTCAATACAATCGACTTCCAGGTGGCGCTATGAAACACCAAAGAAACAGCAGCCCGCGTTTCAAGAAAAAACAAACTCAGTAGAAGCAGTGGCGTGTCCAACACCATTCAACAGATACACAGAAGAATGTATTGTTGTAATTTTGTTTTTCTAAACACTAGGCGTTATTACAGTTTTTCCATGCGTTGTATTTGATGTTGTCCCATAAAGTAATTATTTTGACGTATTCGGTTGTTGCTCTGTTACGACAATTTGCAACAGTAAATTAATGTTTAAGACGGTGCGAGACAGGAAAATCTTTTCACCATGGAGTTTGAACATTTCCTTTTATCTGCTCCATCAAACAAAATGTTCATTTTTCTTCAAAGCTAGTCTAATAGTTATGTTTTCAATAACGCAGACTCCTATCGCCTCATGCTGTTTTGTTTGAGGCACCAGATATTCTTGTCACTTCCGCTGTTTTCTGTGGCTCGTTCAAATTATTTCCCTTAAATATGGTTAACATAGCATTGTTCCTTTTCCTTTGTGGAATGGCTATCTTCGAGATTCGTTTTTTTTATCTCTGCTATTGTGTTTTGCAACCTAAAAATCTAACGTGCATTCTCTTTGTCTAGATTTGTTCCAGAGGTACACTAGTTTCAGTAGCACGGGTATTGACAATGGCGGTAAGTGTTCTGTAAGAAAGGCGGGCTTGCAAGAAATGTAGATGTTCGCCTAGATCCAAGTTCTTTGACAAAAATAGTCAAGGAAGAATAGAAACTTCTTGGTAATAAAAAAAATAATAAAATCCGCTGCGCTTTATCCAACCTGTCCATTGAATTGTATATAAACACTAGCCATATGTGAATGCTAACATAGGAACGGTCTCACCATAGAAATTAGACGTGGAGTCACTGTGTATATTTTCACAATTGCTGTCACGAGTTAAGCCTATTATCATATGAAATAATAGTCCTGGTAAATCGGCTGAATAGGGTGGCGAATTAAGATGGCGATAAACCTTTACGATTTTCTTCTCTCTAAATCTAAAAATAAAATTATTATTATTACTTTTACTAAAATTCTTTCCTTACAAGAAAAGAACATAAACAAAGTGATAAAATTAAGAACCTATATTGATTCTAGTTATTTTACCGTTTAGACACAGGAAGAAAACAACAGCATTGGTTATGGAATCAAAATTGTTTGTTTGTTGTTAAACAGAAAGTTCCATGATCAGCTGTTTGTGTTCTACCTACAGCAGATAATGAAATCCGATTTTTAGTGTCGTAAGCCGTAAAAATGGCTGCTTGGAAGTTGCCGATTAAAAAAAAAAGTTTAAAACCGTCAACTCAGGACAATCAAACAAAGAAAAATGGCTAATTATAACTAAGTGTTTTACTGTTTACAATTTCACTTCCAGCGAATAACATCTGTTCGAGCAGAAGGTTTGATATTACAGAACGTTAGAAATGAACATCATACAACAGATTTATCAACATCACGTAACATTAATATATCAGTTAAGTTAGAGGAAGTTTACCAATGATTCCAAACGTTGCTTGTGCACTGAAGGGTTGGATGATAGTTCTTTTAAAATAACATAAAATTATGCAGTTTATCTTTGGTTGAATTTGAAATTCCTATTATTTCGTCCATATATCGTCTGTATATAACAGGTGAATTTGTTCCACATGGCTTATAATTCTTTTGGTAAAGCGAATAACTGAAAGAGAGTAAGTAACTAGCGTTTGTTCATGGCTCTACTATATGGCTAGTTTTACTAGCGTTTGTTCATGGCTTTACTAATTGGCTAGTTTTACTAGCGTTTGTTCATGGCTTTACTAGTTGGCTAGTTTTACTAGCGTTTGTTCATGGCTTTACTAGTTGGCTAATTTTACTAGAGTGTCTGTTCATGGCTCTACTAGCTGGCTAGTTTTACTAGAGTGTCTGTTCATGGCTCCACTAGCTGGCTAGTTTTACTAGAGTGTCTGTTCATGGCTCCACTAGCTGGCTAGTTTTACTAGAGTGTCTGTTCATGGCTCTACTAGCTGGCTAGTTTTACTAGAGTGTCTGTTCACGGCTCCACTAGCTGGCTAGTTTTACTAGAGTGTCTGTTCATGGCTCCACTAGCTGGCTAGTTTTACTAGAGTGTCTGTTCATGGCTCTACTAGCTGGCTAGTTTTACTAGAGTGTCTGTTCATGGCTCTACTAGCTGGCTAGTTTTACTAGAGTGTCTGTTCACGGCTCTACTAGCTGGCTAGTTTTACTAGAGTGTCTGTTCACGGCTCTACTAGCTGGCTAGTTTTACTAGAGTGTCTGTTCACGGCTCTACTAGCTGGCTAGTTTTACTAGAGTGTCTGTTCACGGCTCTACTAGCTGGCTAGTTTTACTAGAGTGTCTGTTCACGGCTCTACTAGCTGGCTAGTTTTACTAGAGTGTCTGTTCACGGCTCTACTAGCTGGCTAGTTTTACTAGAGTGTCTGTTCACGGCTCTACTAGCTGGCTAGTTTTACTAGAGTGTCTGTTCACGGCTCTTCTAGTTGGTTAGTTTTACTGGAATGTCTCTTCATGGCTCTTCCAGCTGGATAGTTTTACTGGAATGTCTCTTCATGGCTCTTCCAGCTGGATAGTTTTACTAGAATGTCTCTTCATGGCTCTTCCAGCTGGATAGTTTTACTAGAATGTCTCTTCATGGCTCTTCCAGCTGGATAGTTTTACTAGAATGTCTCTTCATGGCTCTACTAGCTGGCTAGTTTTACTAGAATGTCTGCTCATGGCTCTACTAGCTGGCTAGTTTTACTAGAATGTCTGTTCATGGCTCTACTAGCTGGCTAGTTTTACTAGAATGTCTGTTCATGGCTCTACTAGCTGGCTAGTTTTACTAGAATGTCTGTTCATGGCTCTACTAGCTGGCTAGTTTTACTAGAATGTCTGTTCATGGCTCTTTCTGTTTCTTCGGTGTTTCATAGCGCCACCTGGAAGTCGATTGTATTGAAGAATATTTATTTTAAACTTGTATATCGAACCACACAATATCGTACTTTCAGACTCTTGTTTTTGTAGGTACGAAGATATGAAAAAAATTTATTTGGCCTAATAGGAGCCGTAATACTACAATACAACATAGTTTATCAACATTGTCGTCCTAATTTCATGCAACCTCAACATTGCAACCGGTACTTTTGTAGATTGATTTGTATTTTAACGCAAATGTGCAAAGGATCGAGCTTGACCCATTGGTTAGCTTGTCGAACTTTGGACCTGCTGGTACATAGTTTGCAACTTGTTCTTGCCAAAGAGACAAAAAATCACGATTCGCACTTCGTAGCTGTTCATGCTTGATAAATGCGATGGTCACATTTCACTTTTCTTTGCTTTTCTTTATTTTATTGCTTGTATAATTATCTGAAGGGCTAAGTTCAAGATTGTTCTTAAAACCGACAAACTATCATTAAGTGCAACGCAGACATCGTGAGGACTGTTTCAGTCATCGAATATAAAATTTAAAGGAAGACAGCTAGTCATCACCACCCACCGCCAACTCTTGGGCTACTCTTTTATCAACGAATAGTGAGATTGACCGTCCCATTATATGGCCTCCACGGTTGAAAGGGCGATCATATTTAGTGTGACGGGAATTGAACCCGCTACCCTCATATTACGAGTCGAGGGTCTTAACTACCTGGCCATGCTGGGCCTGTACTAGTTGAATGTTACTAGTTGGCTAGTTTTACTAGCGTTTGTTCATGGCTTTACTAGTTTGCTAGTTTTATTAGAGTGTTTGTTTATGGCATTACTAGTTCGCTAGTTTTATTAGAGTGTCTGTTCATGGTTCTACTAGCTGGCTAGTTTTACTAGAGTGTCTGTTCACGGCTCTACTAGCTGGCTAGTTTTACTAGAGTGTCTGTTCACGGCTCTACTAGCTGGCTAGTTTTACTAGAGTGTCTGTTCACGGCTCTACTAGCTGGCTAGTTTTACTAGAATATCTATGCAGCATTTCAGCATAAGGATGAACAGGAACAAATTTAATAACTTGTATCAAGACCAATCTTTCAACGTATGATAGTGGAAGGTCAGAAGAAATGGCACTGCGATATGCCTGCGGATATACACGCTAGAAACCAGGTTTCGATACCCGTGGTGGACATAGTACAGATAGTTCATCGTGTAGCTTTGTGCTTAGCTATAAACAAGCAATCCTTGTGTCTTGTGGTTTACTGTCGTCCAGATGGCATGT
Source organism: Tachypleus tridentatus (assembly GCF_004210375.1). NCBI lineage: Eukaryota > Metazoa > Arthropoda > Merostomata > Xiphosura > Limulidae > Tachypleus > Tachypleus tridentatus. Next base: position 132,257,759 of record NC_134837.1, read on the forward strand.
TTGAGACTGCTGGAAGAAATAAGTATCTTAAGATTGCTGGTGTGGGTATTAACACTAACAGCTGGTGTGGATATTAACACTTTTATTAAAATAAAGAACAACGTTTCGATCTTCTTAAGTCATCTTCAGATTAACATGAAGATACAATTTTACTTCCAGTAGGTGTTTCGTCATCACGAATTGCTGGAATAAATAGTTGAATGTTTGTTCAATATTATTTTTGATAGATTTTGTTTCTGTTTAGTTGTACGTGTGGTACAAATAAAACATAAAAACGACTCTTGTGTGGATTGTTTAGCTTCTTAGCGTAGGGAATTTTACGTTAATTAATGTAAAAAAATATTTTCTGGAATTCCATGTGTATTGAGCGTATCACTTCTTCATCGGTCACTTCCTATAAACGACGTTTCATAGCAACGATCTTGAGGTTCAAAATACGTTGTTTGACGAAAGAAAGCAGAGAATGACGTAGTAAGTTTTCAGAACAATGAGTAAGTCTCTTAGTTATAAACCTATAAAGGTCATCATGGTTAAAGGTGGATAAAGTTTTAGGAATAATTCGATTTAAAAGAAAACGATGTGACTATAGCACCTTGTTTTTGACAAAATGGGGAGAAACATGATATGACCAAAGAGAAAAGACAGCCTGAGAATGACTGTGGAATGGAAATCATTTTATTATTGTGTTGATGTTTAAGGATTGTTTATACTAATGTCACTGATATACCATGCCTCCATTAACTGCAGAGCTGGCTCTGTTAACATGTCCCGGTGGTTAGAGCTCTCGACATGCAATCGCAGGATCGCAGGTTCAAATTCCTATCACACGCCATTTCAGTCGTGGGGGCGTTATAAAATGTTCAGACCAAATAAACAATCAATTATGATAAAATATCCCTAAATATATAAATCTGTATCTTCGTATTTCATTGTGTATACGTTAATTTTACATTACTAAGTAACATATTTAAGTGATAGTGTATCATTTGGGAAGATAAGGGAATAATGCTTTGCTTGTTTATTGATTTTCGCGCAAAGCTACTTGACGGCTGTCTGCACTAACCACCCATAATCATAAAGTTATAGGCGAGAAGGAAGTGTGTGTGTGTGTGTGTGTGTAGTCAACATTACTAACCACCATTTTTCAGGCTACACTTTACTAACAAATAATGGGATTGCTCATCTCATAATAAATGTTAGGGGATGGAATTTCCGTAGATTGTGAATCAGGTTTCTTAACAATAAGAGAGCGCAACCTGGTGATGACTTGCATAAGTTAATCACTTTTTCTGCTGGTGATGTTCTTCTATCCATCAAATCATCTAAGGATAAGTGTGTCAATAAAAGAAACAATGCTGATCAAAACTCAACTCATTGTGTCAATTGTATTAATAACTTTGCTATCTTTATTCACCCTACAAGTTAGCTAAATCAAATAAATAAATGCAACAGTCACAGGTATGCTTGGAGGAAGAGGACTTGGGCAATAGAGTAGCAATTAATGAATGATATAGAAACAATTACGTGAAAAGTGATAAATAAAAATCAATAACAAGGAACGGTTAAGAGCAAAAATAATGGAATAAGATGACGTATACAACAACAATTATGAGATCATTATTCATTCTGATTACACGAATTGTGGTAAAAGAGCTGAATTAAATTCTAGGGCACGAAGTTTTCAACTGTTTCTCTCATCTTTTTTAGATAATAAAGAAGACTAAGCTTGTAAGGCTATATATACCTAGAAACCACTAATAGTTGAATGTTTTCTTGAGTATGACGTGAATTTGTCTTATCGAGCAAGATGTGTGTCATGATAACGTAGAAGTCGGATATGAAAGATTTATTTCATTTTTAGCAGAACATTTATTCCAGCTACATCACTGGAGTGGAATATTTAGATTGATTAGAACTTTGTAGAAAACCTAATACAACCTAACGCTGTGGCCAAACACAGACGGTTCCAGCTTGCACTTTTTTATCGTACTTGTAACTCTGATGTTTTAAACCCTTTCTTTACTTAGGTTGTTGGATTGGCTATGATGTCACTAAGCTAGCAATACGTCACGTGATTAAAACCACTTAAAGCTACGAGTTCAAGGTCTCGAGTCGTACACACGATTGTTTGATAACAGTTCTACAGTAACTTAGCTTCTGGCATATTTTATGAAGCGCGTTTCGTTATTAAACCCGGGTCGCTCGTTTTGACGAACGGGTTTTGTTTTTTTTTAAACTGTGTTGAAAGCTGTATTTGTAATTCCATAATAGAGCTACAGATCAAATTTTAACTTAAGCCACAGAGGTTACAGCCATTCACTGAATTTTGTAAATCGTAGAATTATTAAAAATAAAATATACGTTAACTTTTTTTATTATTTCTCAGAACTGATAACGTTGTCATCGATTATTTTTTTAGGGTGGATGCTTTTGGTTAATTCACTGAAAGAAGAATACAAAGTTCACATGATTAAATAACGACAACAGTTTATTTCTTTGTCTAAGAAGTGTACACTTAGATGGTTACGTTATCTAAATATCTGGCTAGGTACTATTTTTACTGTTTGATTACTTATGTAATATCTGGTTTGGTTTATTTTGAATTTTGCGCAAAGCTACACGAGTGCCGTAATATCTGTCTAGGTAATCTTAATAACCGGGCAGCTAATGTCTATCTATGTCTTCTTCATAAGTTGAATCCCAATATAGAACTATATACACTTTTAACAATTTGATGTATGCCTCAAAACGAGTACCTGGTCTGATTTGGTAAGCGTTAAGTTGTGAAATAGAGTACCTAGTCAGTATTTGGACTTAAGAATTCCTTGAACTAACCACAGATATGGCTTAAGAAACTAAGGTAAACATTCACTTTCTAATTTTCTATTCATATATCTATTTTCCATCAAACAAAAACCTAGTATTCAATATTGAAGTAATAGAGAAAAAATATTAATAAACTTTCTAACTTGGCAAGGGACAAGCAATTGTAAAAGGTACAATTATCAGTCAGCAATTTATAATTTTCTCGTACGTACAGTAACTAGTTCTGGTATCTCCAGTAAGTTGTCGTAAACACAATATCAATATATATAGCAATGAACTATATATGAATCAGCCGACTGTTTTTAATCTGATCACACTGGTTTATATCCGAGTTGCCTTGGAAATCGAATGTGCCATCTTTACATGTTTTATTTGTTGTTTCAAATATTCGCACAAAATTATACAAATACAAGTTGCAATAGCTATTTCTAGCTGTGAACTGATACTCTAGAAGGAAGGTAACTTGTCAAGACCCCTCTTTAGCTACTTTAATAGAAACCTTGGATTGGAGAGTTACTTGTATAACGCATACACGGCCCAAAATAGTGGAGCGCGTTTTTGCGGCAATGGAAAAAATCGCACTTAGCCTTATTAATATATTTCATTGTAGCATGACACGAAGATCGCACGAGGAAATATTATGACGATCAAGTGATTCTATAAAATATTGGTTGTTTTCAGCTGTGGCTTTGAAGGATTGGGCGATATAAAAATTTGACTGTTATTTAATTATGCACCAAACAGTGTTATGTGTGTGTGTGGTTTTTTATAGCAAAGCCATATCGGAAATCGAACCACTAATTTTAGCGTTGTAAATCCATATATTTGCCTCTGTACCAGCAGGGGACCCAAACAGTGTTAAAACGTAGGTCTAGTTAGTCGTGAAACACTGTACATGTTTTTTAATCTCTAGAAACATTGTTAATTCAGATGTTTTTCATTATCATGTCTCAAGTTTACCAAAAAAGGCTAATATTGACCTAGATTTAAGTATAGTCATATACTGGACAGCAACTTGTGAAATCTGCACGATGCAGAAAAACTAGATAAGCTCTTCTTGTGACCTCTAAGTTCAGCATTTGTTTGATTATGTAGAACCATGTTGAAAACAATATGATCAAAAACAGTTTTTAAAAAAGTGATATTAAGCGTTAGGTTCTTCATTGTGCCAGAGTTAGCGTCATTTGAAGAAAGTTTGTACATAGCAAATGTCCAGCGATTTAAACTTCAAAGCGAATTTCTTACAGAAAATCATGATGTTCTAACAAATTTTATAACAAAATAAAATGTTATTTATTTTACTGAGGTTGTTTTATAGAAAATCCACTTTCAAATAGTTTGCATTGGTAATTAGATTTGTTCTATAGCAAGTCTTCCAGTCGTATAAAACGTATGAGAAGGCATAACATTAGCGTTACTGCATTTACTTAGAGCAAAATATTGACATAAATCCTAATATCTAAACGGTAAAATCGGACGTTAAAATAGAAAGCATGGTTATATATGTCATGATAAATAAAATACAGACTTAATGTCTACTTTATACTTGGACATATTCTATTACAATTGGTTTAAATCAATTAGACGAACTATGTATAGTTTTAAAACGAACATTTTTCAGGACTAACTAAGGTATTGTATATGTCAATCTTAAAATCAAACTTTACTGCATAACAGTTATCTGATATTTATGTAGAGTTTCAACGCTTCACGCATCTGAAACACTCCGTTTCGATATTATGTAGGTTGTAAGTCAGATTAGTGAATGGACATGGATATGATGTATAGGATAAGAATTTAAATACTGAATGTTTTACTTTAATAAAAAAAATGTAAATTAAACTAATATAAATCTATATCTTGAAACACGCTGTGTAATTAATCCAAGCCTAATACATAAAATATTAATTTCAAGCAATCGAATGCTTTGTTTGTTTCTACGATTTTAGTATGTAGTCGTCGTGCTTGTTTTACTTCGCATTTACAACTTTAGTCAGCCCATAATATATAAAATATTAACTTTCCCTATTCAAAGGCTTTGTATATTGTTGATATTGGCACGAAATTATAAATTGACGATAACAATAATAGAAAAGTAATATTTTGTTAAGAACTATAAAGGATAAAATAGCAGATTTTGTTTTAATAGAACACTTGAACATTTTTGTTCACAACAACACCATATAGTGGTTCATAAGCGAACCATATAATAAAACATAAGCCCCCCCTCCCCATGCAGAGATGATCTTATCGTTTCTAAATGACGTCCTTTGAAATCATCTGCCTCCTAGGAACATACGTGTGAACTATCTAATGGAGCTATCCACTCTCTGGTGCCATTCAGCAGAACTATGATGTCACGCGACATGCTTTCCTCTCAGGCGCCGGCATCCTTTGGTTATAGTGTAAGATCACTAACTACTGTCGGTCTGTGGGATTGAAGGTTCAAGGTTCAGAACGTGATACGTGTGTGGAAGCTATTACTGTAACAGTCATTCCCACCATTCGGTTACAATTAACATACGTAGCTTGTTATACTGAATGATTGCTTTGCCTTTGGTCACTAATTGAGAATTAAATAATCTGTACCTAAACCCCAATCCGTCTCCTTAACTCGCGTACATTAAAAGTATTGTTCGGGTTGGAAATTATTGTTCCAGTACCAATTATGGCGATTTCTGTAATATGTAAAACTAATTCTATAAACCTATGCGTGAAAGCAAAAAACAAAATGTAATAATATGTCAGCCAACAAAACTGTTATAGCCACTCATGAGTTGAGGTCTTTCATCCAATATTAGTGTGGCTGGCTTACGACAAACACAATAAGGATAGGGGCACTGTTTATATGATAAATTTATTGAACAGCTACTAGTAAGGAGTAAAACAACATAGGTTTTAGTTTAGTTGGTTGAAAGTAAAGCCACATCTGGTTATGTGCTATGTTTACTGTGGGGAAGCGAATCCTGTATTTTAGGGTTACAAGTTCGTAGACTTACCGTTGTCTTAGTGGGTGGGATCCAACTTAAGTAATTATTAATATTAATTGTTTATTATTATTATTTCTCAGAATAGCCGATAGATTCAATCGTTTTTAGTTTAAAACGTAAAGCGTGTTATTTATAGACATCTTGGCTTTTGTTTTGTTTCATTTTTCCTTTTGTATTTCCAAGTTACTACTTTCTGTACGTTGCCAGATTATTTATTAAAGCAAAAAATCTTCTTATTTATATAAGCTTATTAAACTGCTGTGAAAGTTAATCAAATATCTCTATTGTCCCTAAATCTGGTTGACTTATGACTTTGGCACCCTGCCAAGACCGTCTTCAATGGAGACTAAAATGTTGGCGAAAAGGAATGTACTATATTAATTAATGATAGCTTTTGTTACTTGAATTAGAAATGTACGAGAATTTTTATCGTCCTTTATTTACAAAAAAATAAATGTTCTTGAACATATAGGTGTGTTACACAGCAACTCATCACAAATTTTGCGGACGTGGCATGGCCAGGTGGTTAAGGCCCTCGACTCGTAATCCGAGGGTTGAGGGTTCGAATCTCCGTCACATCAAACATGCTCGCCCTTTCAGCCATGGGGGCGTTATAATGTCACCATCAATCCCACTATTCGTTGGTAAAAGAGTAACCCAAGAGTTGGCGATGGGTGGTGATGAGTAACTGCCTTCCCTCTAGTCTTACACTGCTAAATTATGGACGGCTAACGCAGATAGCCTCGTGTAGCTTTGCGTGAAATTCAAAACAAACAAACAAATTCTGTTAGCGTCACATTACTATGGTATATTTACGTCGATAATTCAGTGTCTATAATAATTATTTTGGAAATTGTTTCGTATCGTTGTTGTTTCAAAAGAAATAATTTCGTGAAGTGTTAAAGCCACGATAACAAATACTAATATATTTAACAGCTCAGTAGCGGTAAATCTGAGGGCTTGTAACGCTACAAATTGAGTTTCCACACGGGCAGTGGGCGAAACGCAGACTCTTCAATGTGTTGTTTTGCATTTGACAATAAATATTAGCATGTCCGCTATTTCTTCAGCCGGTAAGTGGCGTCACCTAGTATGACGTATCAAATTTAACAACAGTAGAATATCATGATTAAATAGAAAATTTTTGACTCCAAATTTTTCTTCTCTCTTGTTTATGGATGTTTTTGATGTGTTATGATATACCAGCATTAGTATCAGAAACAATAGTAGTGTTATTTATCAACAATGATATGAGAAACATTTATAATATCACATACTCATGGTGCTGTGAGAAATAATTTACAGTGTTATGAGAAAATATGACAATGTTGCATGCTGTGAGAAAGACCCACAATATAACAAACCATCAATTGTGTGAGTAATGGTAGCAAACTTATTTGCCCACAAGGATGTGAAAGACACTGAATTTATCTACAAACGTATGTGAAACATATGAAGTGTAATATTAAATAGAGCAGACAAAAACGACCTGACTTACTTCACACAGATTCGGCATAATCCAACGCACCGTAAAGACATGGTACGGATAATAAGAAAGACAATTCCTATTGTTAGATTTATGACTCATTCTAACCCACGAACGACGACCACGTCAATTATCGACGATATGACGTCAATCAGTATGTATAATCAGTTTTATTAACTGTTTTGTTTGTTTCGAATATTCACATAAAGCTGCACAGGGCTGTTGTCTACAGAAATAATATCTCATTTTGAACGAACAGACTAGAGGGAAAGCGACTAGTTTGATTGTTTGTTTTTGAATTTCGCGCAAAGCTACTCGAGGGCTATCTGCACTGGTCGTCCCTAATTTAGCAGTGTAAGACTAGAAGAAAGGTAGCTAGTCATCGCCACCCACCGTTACCTCTTGGGCTACTCTTTTACCAACTAATAGTGGGATTGTTCGTCACATTATAACTCCCCCCACGGCTGGGATGGTAAACATGTTTGGTGCGACTGGGATTCGAACCCGCAATCCTCAGATTACGAGTCGAACGCCTTAACACGCTTGGTCATGCCGGGCCAAGGCGTCTAGTTTAACAGCGACCAATGTTAGTTCTTGGACTGTTCTGATTGAATAAGTCCTCTACTGGGACAGCGGTATTTCTTCGGATTTATAATGCTAAAATCAGGAGTTCGATTCCCCATGGTGGGCACAACAGATAGCCCGATGTGGCTTTGCTATAAGAAAATACACACACATCTGATTGAATAATAGGGTTTGACTATCATTCTTATAACGCATCCACGATCTCTAAATGCAGAGTGAGATTTCGCAGTAAAGGGACGAAAACCATGTACCCTCAAATTCGTAGTCCATCGCCTACAACAAAACCGAACAAGTTTCATAAGCTAGCTTAAGTAATCAAAGAAATAGATTAGGTGATACAACGCACTCCATAGAAGAAATTAGATTTATAGGATAAACTAGATGTCCAGGTAGACAACATAGGGCGTATTAAAATAATATAAATGCTAAATAGGTCACGTTAAGAACGGGTACAGAATACAACTATATACAAGTTAGTTGAACAGGTAAACTATAGAGATAAATATTAATATCTTGGAAATTAATAAGACTTGTTAAAACAAGTATAAAGTTGAATATTATGTTTTACTTCAGTAATGAACGAGATTTATTAAGACTAGCACAAAGTTGTTAATTACGCTTTTTTTGGGAATTAATGAAAGTTTTTAAGATTAGTATACATTTGTTAATTACGTTTTTGGAAGGAAGTAACGAGATTCGTTAAGACTAGTTATTTGTTATTTACCTTATTTCTTGAAAATTAACAAAATTTGTTAAGACTAGCATAAAGTTGTTGGTAAGGGTTTTTTTTTTGTTTTGTTTTTTGTAGAATTAATGAGATTTATTAAAACTAGTATTGATTTCTTGGTTACATTCTTCCTTAGAATTAATGAAATTTCTTAAGACTAGTATAAATTTGTCATTTTTTTTTGTAGGAATTAATGAGATTCGTTAAGACTAATATGAATTTGTTAATTACCTTCTCTCTCGGAAATTAGTGATATTTATTAGAACTAGTATAAATTTATTGGTTACATTCTATTTTGGTGTTAATGAGACTTTTTAAAACTACTATAAAGTTGCTAATTATTTTTAACTAGTTACATTCTTTGTTGAAATTAATGCAATTTGTTAAAACTAGTATAACGTTGTTGAATGCATTCTTTTTTGTAATTTGAGATTTTAAAGACCAGTATAAGGTTGTTAATTACGTTTTCTTTTTAGAAATAATGAGAGTTGTTTCAACTCAATATCAAGTCGTTGATTACGTTCATTCTTGGGAATTTATGTAATTTGTAAAAATTAGGATAAAAGTTCATAGTTAAGCTGTTTCTTTAGAGTTATTAAGAATTATTAAGACTATTATAAAACTGTTAGTTACATTCTTCTTTAGAAATTATTGATATTTAAAAAAAATAGTATAGATTGTTGATTACGTTTTTTATTGGGAATTAGTAAGATTTCTTAATACTATTATAAATTTGTCAATTATGTTTTCTCTTGGGAGTTAATGAGACTTGTTAAAATTAATACAAGTTTCTTGGTCACGTTCTATCTAGAATTAAAGAGATTTGTTAAAACCAGTATAACGTTGTTGGTCACTTTCTTTCTTGGAATTATTGGGATTTATTAAGACTAATATACAGTTCTTAGTCACGTTCTTTCTTAGAAATTAGTGAGATATGTTAAAACTAGTATAAAGGTTTTGATTACGTTCACTTTTAGCGATTAATGAAATTTGTTTGTTTGTTTGTTTGTTTGTTTTGGAATTTCGCACAAAGCTACTCGAGGGCTATCTGTGCTAGCCGTCCCTAATTTAGCAGTGTAAGACTAGAGGGAAGGCAGCTAGTCATCACCACCCACCGCCAACTCTTGGGCTACTGTTTTACCAACGAATAGTGGGATTGACCGTCAAATTATAACGCCCCCACGGCTGAAAGGGCGAGCATGTTTGGCGCGACGGGGATGAGAACCCGCGACCCTCGGATTTCGAGTCGCACGCCTTAACGCGCTTGGCCTATGAAATTTGTTTAGACTGGTATAAAGTTGTTGATTATGTTTTCACTAATGATTTAATGAAATCTGCTAAGACTACAATAATTTTGCTAATTATATTTTTTATTGGAAATTAATTATATTTGTAAGAACTAATATTAACTTCTTTATTTTATTTCTTTGGAATTAATTATATTTATTAATACTATTATAACTGAGATTTTTAAAATTAGTATAAAGTTGTTAATTAAGTTTTTTTCGTGAGAATTAATAAGATTTGTTAAAACTAGTTTATAGTAGTTGGTTACGTTCTTTCTTCGAATTAATGATATTGGTTAAGACTAGTATAAATTAGTTGATTACGTTCTGTCTTGGGAAATAATGAAATTTATTAATACTAATATAATGTTGTTGGTTATATTCTTTCTTATAATTAACGAGATTGGTTAAGACTCGTACAAATTTGTTGATTACGTTTTATCTTGGGAATTAACTTGATTTATTAAACTACTATAGAGTTGCTGGTTAATTTCTTTCATGCAACCAATTAGATTTGTAAAACTTTTTGGTTACGTTTTCTCTTGAAAATTAACGAAATTTGATAGCACTAGTATAAAGTTAATTAAGGTCCTTCCCCTGGAATTATTGAGATTTATAGAAATTATAGTATAGAGTTGATAGTTACGTTATCTTTCTTTGGAATTAATGATAATTCTTAAAACTAGTATAAAGTTGAATGTTCCGTTTTCTATTGGGAATTAATGAAATTTGTTAAGACGAGTATAAAGTTTTAAATTCTGGTCTCTCTTGTAAATTAATGAGATTTTTTAAAACTAATATAAAGCTGTTGGTTACCTTCTTTTTTGGGACGTAATGAGATTTGGTAAACTAGTATAAAGTTGTTAATTATGTTCTACCTTGTGAATTTGTTAAATCTAGTACAAAGTTGTTAGTTTTATTACTTCTTATAATTGATTAGGTTTGTTAAGACTAGTATAAAGTTTTTATTAGGTTCACTTTATGGATTTAATTAAATTTGTTAATACTACAATAACTTTGTTAATTACCATTTTTTTTCTTTAAAAGTAATGAGATTTGTTAAAAGTAGTATTAAAGTGTTTTTTATGTTGGGTCATTGGAATTAAAGATACTTATTAAGGCTATTATAAAGTTGTTGATTATTTTCTTCCTTGTAAATTACTGAGATTTTAAAAAAATTCTGTAAATTTGTTGGTTGCTTTCTTTCTTGCAATTAATAAGATGTGTTAAGATTAGTATAACATTGTTTCTTACATACTGTGGGAAATTAATAAGATTTGTTAAGACTAGTATACAGTCTCTTAATGATAGTTGCTAAAACTAGTATAAAATTATTGGTTACATTTTCTCTTGGTGATTAATGAGATTTGTTAACACTAATATAATGTAATTATATACTTTCTTGGAAATTAATGAAATTTATTATAACTAGTGTTAAGTTATTGGTTACGTTATTTCTTGGTAATTAATGTGATTTGTTAAGAGTAGTGTAAAGTTGTTGGTTATTTTTGCTCTTGATAAATAAAGATTAGTATAAAGTTGATGGTTTCGATTTCTCTTGTGAATTGATGAGAATTGTCAATTTGTTTATTACAGTTTCTCTCTTGGAAATGAATGATATTTACAAAAGTACGTTTATGAAGTTTTTTTTATCTCGAAATATTTTTAAAATGCTTAGGAATTGTTTCCAGCTGACCTGTTTATTTACAAGATTCTGGTATTGCAGTCGAAGTGTTTTGAAACCAGATACGAAATTCTCACCACTAATAGTCCATCAGCAACTCTTTATAATTGTTATACACCAGAGATTCCCATACTGTGGTTCATGCCTCCTGAGGGTTTGCGATAGTACTTAAGGAGTTCCACAGTAATGCATCAAATTTATGAAATTACCATTTACTGAAAGCATAAGGAAAAAAAAAATGCTAAGGCATTATAAAACTAATGTAGTAATGTATATAAATCCCAAATTAATAATTGTAATTAACATAAATTATCTAAATTTGTTGTGCACCTCACACCGTTGCCTACCGATCGCAAAAGCAACAACAAAACAAAACAGTGGATTTAGAGTTGTATTAACATCTACAAAATCGAAGTATAGAAATTAGATAAATGTGAAGCCGGATCTTCGTTTGAAACTATCAAATTCTGACCCAGAAATTCACACGATTGTTTCAGCAAAGCAGTATCGGCAATGTGGTTAAGGGGTGCGGGTTCGCATCCCCATCGCGCCAAACATGCTCACCCTTTCAGCCGTGGGGACGTTATAATGTGACAATCAATCCCACTATTCGTTGGTAAAAGAGTAGCCCAAGAGTTGGCGGAGGGTGGTGATGACTAGCTGCCTTCCCTCTAGTCTTACACTGCTAAATTAGAGACGACTAGCACAGATAGCCCTCCTGTAGCTATACGCGAACTTAAAAACAAACAGACAAAGCAGTATCATCCTTGATGTTAAAATAAGTGAACAGTTTGAACAGTATCGGATTTAAAAAAAAAATTCCGTATTTAAATTTCTTTTTCATTGCAGTTTTTTTAAAAACAACTAGAACGAAGCTGTAAAGATAGTAACATATTGATATGATACACTAGTTACACATGATAAAAAGTATTTTTAACTGTAAGTGGTCCACCAATACAGTAAAAAGGTTGAATGGGATCCGCCGGTTGGCAAAGTTTGGGAAATACTGGTATACACCTTAATTTTTGGTATCAAAATTAAGGGAGCTCAAGCTGGTCATTAGTTGTTTCAGCTGTTTAGAATGTTGTTTGTATTTTAAAAGATTGAAAGTGTTTTATGCTCATAACTATGTCTGTTTCTGTCACAAGATCAAGATATTTTACTTTCTGGCTGGGTTTATGTTTCTTTTGAGAACATTTTGATCACACTTTTAAATACTTCTTACAATAACATTGAAAGAGATTCGAATAGAGATGTGTTATTTCTCACAACAATAAAGAGAATTAAGTCGTACACTGCACTATATATATATCATAGTCTTCCCACTCCCGTCATGTCGCTAAGTCCCCCGTTGGTACAGCGGTAAGTCTACGGATTTACTACGCTAAAATCATGGGGTTCGATTCCCCTCGGTGGGTTCAGATAGCCCGCTGTGGCTTTGCTATAAGAAACACACACACACACACGCGCGCGCGCGCGCGCGCACGCACGCTAAATGTCAGAATGTCTAATAACCTTACACATAGGGTTGCAGATACGGGAAGCCTAGTGTAGGAAAATAAGCAAACAGTAATGCTCAAGTCCAGAGTAACGTAGTGAGGAACCTGGAGCTCTAAAGTAATGCTCAAGTCCAGAGTAACGTAGTGAGGAACCTGGAGCTCTAAAGTAATGCTCAAGTCCAGAGTAACGTAGTGAGGAACCTGGAGCTCTAAAGTAATGCTCAAGTCCAGAGTAACGTAGTGAGGAACCTGGAGCTCTAAAGTAATGCTCAAGTCCAGAGTAACGTAGTGAGGAACCTGGAGCTCTAAAGTAATGCTCAAGTCCAGAGTAACGTAGTGAGGAACCTGGAGCTCTAAAGTAATGCTCAAGTCCAGAGTAACGTAGTGAGGAACCTGGAGCTCTAAAGTAATGCTCAAGTCCAGAGTAACGTAGTGAGGAACCTGGAGCTCTAAAGTAATGCTCAAGTCCAGAGTAACGTAGTGAGGAACCTGGAGCTCTAAAGTAATGCTCAAGTCCAGAGTAACGTAAGGAACCTGGAGCTCTAAAGTAATGCTCAAGTCCAGAGTAACGTAGTGAGGAACCTGGAGCTCTAAAGTAATGCTCAAGTCCAGAGTAACGTAGTGAGGAACCTGGAGCTCTAAAGTAATGCTCAAGTCCAGAGTAACGTAGTGAGGAACCTGGAGCTCTAAAGTAATGCTCAAGTCCAGAGTAACGTAGTGAGGAACCTGGAGCTCTAAAGTAATGCTCAAGTCCAGAGTAACGTAGTGAGGAACCTGGAGCTCTAAAGTACAAAAAACATAACTATTTAACTTGCATAGTAAAATAATTGTATTTGTGTATTTGCTATACAGCCAGATAATACGACAAATATGTCTGACATTTCAGTAATAGTATTACATGTAAGTATCAGTATCAAACGTCAAGAGTAACAAAACTGCACTTTAAAAGTTACATTTTCTAGATTTAGCATGAGCAGGTTTGTTGATGACACCGAAAATGTCTCGCAGACGTTCATGTTTAGTGGCCATTAGAGTGAGATTGTTCAATCTGTTTTGATCCATGGTGCTCTTTAGTTCATTTTTAATCCTTTTCAGTTTTGAAAATGAGCATCCTGCACTGCAGTTGGTAAACACGAGTAACAAATAGATGCACAAGGCAATTTCTACATTTTGAAAACAAGGCTCCAAAGAATCGTCAATTATCAAACGGTAAAACTGTAACTCTACAAGGTCTTGTTTGGTGCCAATACAAGAAGCAAAATCAGTTTTCAACAGTTCAGTAAACTGCACAAATTATTCACCAAGACTTTCTTCCAGATCTTCCGGATATGATTTGATAAGATTTGATGACCTCTTTACAATATCTTTAGGTGTAAACGACTGTAACTGACGAAGGAATCCAAATACGCTATTCACCTTTTGATAAGCTTTCTGGTGTTTTGACAGAGAAGAAAGCAAGCTTTCAATAATGACAAGAAATGTTCGGCTTTTAAACTTCTGAGGAGGCGTTTGAGACTATAGAACTGAATAAAGAGTGCTGGAACCACTGAAGTCATCGTACTCGCGGTTTCACTTGTGTTCTCTTAGAGTTTGTTGTTGACAATCTTCACAATCAGTCAGATCCTTGGCTTTTTCGCTCAATGTCTGAAAATGTAGACCGCATAGCTTGAATATACCCATGCAAGTATTCACAGAGTGCAGGAGCTGTGTTCAAGTCTTGGTCAGAAGAATGCAAAGAAGTACTGGTTATTTGTAAACGCTGTAATACTTTATCCCACAATATGACCATTATTCCTGTTTCCAACTTCTTCATGGTCAAAAGTAGTCAACGAGCTTGTTGATGACACTGTCTTCTGATTATTGTTATTTGAAATGTCTTTAAGACTTGTTTTATTGCAGAAAAGCTGTGTAAAAATGCTTTTGTTGCATCTGCACGGGTTGACCAACTGGTATCTGACATTCTTTTCACAATGGGCAAATGAGCACCATCATCAGATAATGCAACAAAAAGGAGACCCCACCGATAGGTAGAAGCAGAAAAGAATGTGCTTCTTGACAACATTCAGCAGCACACTTTCCAACCAAATCTAATGAATGTGCAAAACATGGAATGTAACCCGCAACCTCATTTAGCTCTTTAGTTCGTGCTTGTAAACCACTATACTTGCCACTCGTGTTGCTGGGATTGTCATAACTTTGACCACGGCAGTCCTTTATTTCAATATAATTTTCCTTTAAAAAGTCAAGTAAATTTTGAGCGAGCTGTCCAACACTATGACCTTCCATATCCAAAAACTTCACAAATCTTTCAACTGGTCCAGATGGAAAAACAAAGCGCACAATCAAAGTCAGCTGGTCTACATTAGACATATCTGAAGTAGAATCCAATGAAACATAATAATACTTGTATTTCTTCACTTCACAGATAATGTGATCCAGTATGCTGGATCCAGTGAGATTGATGAACTCCTCACATGTTGTTTTAGATAGGTATGATGTATGTTCCCTTCCGTTTTTTTGCATGAATATTTGCATGCTCTGTGAGAAAAGGGTCAAACTTGGTCAGTAATTTTTACAACCCCAAGTAATTTCCATTATGAGGAGATCCAACAGTTTCATCACTACTACGAAATGAAAGGTCTCGTCCTACTAAAAGCTTTACAACTTCAATTATTCGCTCTGGAAGTGTGCGCCAACACATTTCTTCAGTTTTCATTTGTTTCACAAGTTTGGAGTCGACACGTTAACTTTTGTTTTTACGATCAACAGTGAAATTAAAGCTTGTCTATGTGAGGAACGTTTTTCATGTTTTTCATAATAGATTGCTTGCATTTTTCCAGTCATTAATCCCTCCTCAGTAAACTCTGACGAACATCCTGAAGTCATAACTTTGCTTGGGAAACAGAATAAGCTTCCTTTGCTTTCTGAATAGCATAACCAATTTCTTGCATGTCGCTTGTTTGTAAGTTTATGAGCATGTGTGAAATAAAACCTCTGACAATACCGAGGTTTCTTTTCATTGTCATACAATCGCATGGATGAAGAGAAGTCACTATCAGCATGTTGACATTCAACACTTCCCTTGGCTACCCAGTATTCACAATCACAGTCATCTAGCTTGTTTGTCCATTCATCAATATCATAAGATAACTTGTTATTTTCACTTGTTCTTCTGCGTTCAATGGATGCTGGCTTTTGCTGTATGCCTTCTGCTGCACTAGTACTAGTTATTCCTGTACTTCCAGCTTCGGCGGTTATAGCACCATTACCATGAGCATCAAAATATTCTGTCAGCTGAGGTGTTTTTGATAACATAAGTTGGTCTCTTTTTTTTTTTTTTCTTGGAATCATTTCAAAGTCCATACCAACAGTTTATGTTACAAAATTTAAATAGTGGTATCAACAAATACTAGCGAACGACTACAAATTTATGTGACCGCTGTGACTATGAGTGCGTGTGTGGATCACATGCACTCAACAACCAACTAGGAACAGTATTCTGAAAATCCTCTATTTAGTTGCTAAGTGGAACTCATTTCAGTTGAGAAATACGTGCCAAATGCTAAAATTACCTTAGGTTTTTGCATACCAACACAGCTAGATAAAAACACTCAAGAAAACAAGAAAATGGACATACACCTACCTCAGAACCACTGATGTGCGTCTTAAGCAACGTAAATATACAAGCAGTATAATTCATGTGTTGTATATGTCCTAAGATTATAAACACATAGATACCACACTTCCATTAACTACTGTGTTAAAATAATAACCCCAACTGAATGCGATACAGGGTTTCCCTGTAGGTCTAGCAGATGGTATTTAGACCTAGCACAAATACAAAATTTGGCGGTCTCAACTCAAAGCAGGTTACTTGCGATTTCTCAGGCCATAGCAAAATATATTTAATCACAAAAATAAAAATATGGCCCTCATACGGCTGAACGATGTAAAACCATTGTAATATGCATTGAAAATAAAATTAAAACTTCAAATAAAAGGTTAGTTAATTTTTCGCGGATCAGATATGCACAGAAAAAGGTGCTTATCGATTATGTGCTTGCCGTAGTTTCATGTGCAACCAATTATTGTGATGAAGTACAACTCAGTTGTATCCAAAACAGCTTAGAAGTGAGCGGACTTTTTAAAAAACTTTATATTTAACGATTATTTAACTGCTTTTGCTTCTCATATTAAGAAACATTAAAATAATAAATTATAACCTACTGCTCTAACTTTGATCATGCAGGCTTTTCTGCTCAGTGCGGTAGTACCAAATTGGGAAAACGACTGTGTGTCTGATGTTAGCGGTTTCCGCCTTTTGTTTTCACCTTCTGTTGGGACTACTTTTTGCATGCGAGAATGGTATCTATGTGTATATAATCTTAGTATATGTCCTACCAGTCTTCACGTGTTGCCAGTAAATTTGGCCATAAATTCTCTTTGGCGAACTATTTTCAGCCATAATCGCGAAGAATACAAGTACACAAATACTGCAAATTGAGGCATGTAACGGCACGTAAATTTTAAAGCCTTCAAAATTCACTTAGAGAGCGTTCCATCTATATTTTTTAAAATCAGAAACGATCTATGGACTTTTGTCTTTTGCCTAAAGTGTATAACGAAATGAACAATCCATTTTTGTCAGCATAGAAGTTGTCAGCTTTAAAGCATTTAGCGCGGGCCCTTGAAAGTGCATGGCTCGTAGCATATGCAACTTTTGCTACTAGGATAATCTGGTGCTGGTAACACCTGAGACAATAATGTTTAAACCTAAGTTTGTAAAGCCTCATGGAGGAAAATAAGTGAAAAGTAACGCCTCAGACAAGAATGTTTGAACCTAAGTTTTAAAAGCCTAATGGAGAAAAATAAGAATGTTTAAACCTATGTATTTTAGGCCTAGTGGAGGAAAATAAGTAACTAGTAACTCCTGAGACATGAATGCTTGAATCTAAGATCCTAAAGCCTAGTGGAAAAAAATAAATGAAAGTAATGTCTGAAACAAGAATGTTTGAACCTGAGTACGTAAAGCCTTATGCAGAAAAATAAGTAACTAGTAAAGCCTGAGACATGAATGCTTGAACATAGGTTTTAAACATCCAGTGAATAAAAGAAAGTTAAAATTAACTCTTGAGACATAAATATTTTCATATAGATTCTAGTATAATAATAATAATAATAAATAATATAATATATATAATGTGAAGATCTGAATAATGGTCAATGGCACTCTCTTCATTTCATCTATCCAGAATATAGGTTTTTCTTAGTGACTATAAAGCACTTTCACACCAACAGTATGTTTAATAGGTTCTCCCAGTGGAGAAAAGAAAATGAACAGTAATGTCTGAGAAAAAAATGTCCAGTGAATAAAAAAAAAAATACTAAAGTTTAAAACAAAAGTATTTAGAACTAGAAGTCAAGTTGACTGTTATGGTCGCAAATTAAATATACTTCTCTGAAGTTCATTGTTTCATTTGTTGGAGGTTAAATATACTTTTCTGGAGTTCGTTGTTTCATTTTTATCAAGAGCCCGGCATGGCTAGGTGGGTTAAGGCGTTCGACTCGTAATCTGAGGGTCGCGGGTTCGAATCCCCGTCGCACCAAACATGCTTGCCCTTTCAGCCGTGAGGGAGTTATAATGGGACGGTCAATCCCATTACTCGTTGGTAAAAGAGTAGCCCAAAAGTTGGTGGTGGGTGGAAATGACTAGCTGCCTTCCTTCTAGTCTTACACTGCTAAATTAGGGACATATAGTGCAGATAGCTCTCATGTAGCTTTGCGCGAAATTCCTAAACAAACAAACTAACTAACTAAAACATTTGTTGGATACGCTTAGTGTTTAGTAGACCTAAGGCCATAATCCCAACCGTGGAAATGTAGGTCAGTCCGAGATGGATATACCAAACTAGCTATACAAAACAAGCTTTTTGCTGAATGTATCCCCAGTTGCCTATCCATAAGTCAGATGGTTTATAATGCTAATCTTCACATTTCGATACCTGTGCTTGTACATCATAAATAGCTCATTGTGTAGGTTTGTGTTTACTCGCAAACTTTACGCTGAAGTTATGGTAATAGAAAATAAAACTGGATATATTAAACGTTCTCGCTCGTACAGTTCAAGAACGTAAACATAAGGATACCACTATAAGAAACAATACACTTAGTAAGAAATGTGTGTTTTCTTCTAGCATGGCCACATCGGGCTATCTGCTGAGTCCAGCGAGTGGAATCGAACCTTTGATTTAAGCGTTGTAAATCCATAGACGTTACCTACGGGTTGAGATCGATAGTTGTGCCCCCTAACAGTGAAACCTTTCATACTTTAGTTGTTTGCTTTTTTTAGATAACTTGTAAGTGACGTAAATAATGTACAACTGTGCTCATACGTATTTTTGCGTGATACGTTTATACATAATTATTATAAGTAACACATTAAAATTAATATTGATGTGCAATTTGTTTATTTTTTAAATGTATATTAAACAAAGAACAACATTTATTTGCATTTTGCTACCATGATTTTAACTCCAATACGTTAGGAGTAATTGGTACTTTAGTAGGCACATTGAAACATACTCTAGATGTGGGTCTTGTTTTCGTCAAACTCTGTATAGAGTTACTTTTTTATCACTCTACACAGACCCGGCTGCGAATGGTAATTGGTAGCCTAAACCTAAGATATTGTAGGGTTAAGTTGACGAACTGAATTATTTTGAATGTAAAATCTGTTACATGGGCTGACAAATAAACGTGATTTGCGTGTAGTTTCTTTGTGCATATTTATGATTGTTTGTTTAAAATTTTCATGCGTACTTTTTGCTGACGTGCTACAGCTTTAGACGTTATGATTTCGTCTATTTTTAATATCATGCACTCGTCTTGTGACTATTATTCTAAATAAGCGAAACATTTTGTAAAACAAAACAACAACAACAACAAAACTGCATACAAATCGAGCTGATATTATTTCCAGTCACGATCGAGAAGCGGGAATCTAGCGCACGGCGGTTTCTGAGTGAAAGCCTATTTTTGTTTGTATTGTGGGGCTTCTTTTGCTGTACCAATAGCTACAAAAACAACATGTGGAGTGCTAAGAGAACTTTTCACATAGAGCCCGCTGCTTCTCTTTTGACTCCCCAAACAACCCTCCATACTCTTCACGACTGCATACCTTCTATACTCAACCCGGCTCCCCACACAGCCCTCTATAATCCCATTTGTTTCGCATGCTCCACCCACAACACTTACCAATTTTACTTTGTGTGAGCCCACGTGGTCCACCTTCGGGATTATTGTTAAATATCTGTATTTCTAGCTGCTAGTTCAACATTAATAACAAAGCGTGGCATAATTTGATTTGGTTTGTTTCGGATGTCCGCTTAAAGCTACACAGGACTATTTACGTAAATCGTCCATAATTCTGAACTGATGGACTAAAAGAACGTAGCATATCAACAAAATCCACCACTCTTGTATTAATGTAATCGAATAGTGTCCAACCTCATTTCCATCTGTCACCTGTTCAAGATGAGGAATGTTACTTAGATCTTCATCAGTAAAAACTGAATAAAAAAACAGAATTTAATAACCCAGCCAACTCATAATACTCAGATAAAAATCTTTCTTTATTTCTTAAAGGTTCTACTTCGCTTTGTTTACCCTTAATGCACTTAAAATTAACAATAAGGATTTTTTTTTTTACATTTTCAGCCAACCTTTTCTTATACATCCTTTTTGATGTCCTAATTTTCTGTTTCGCAAACTTTCTTTATTTCATAATCTTTTAAGTGTCCTGTCATGCCAGCCAATATAAATTTATTAAATTTATGATGGTTTTCTTTAATTTTTTCTCTTATACTCTTTGTGAGCCAACCTGCTTGCTACTTGCAGACAGTTTTCTTTCTATAAGGAACATGTTTACCTCGACTATTTACACATTTCCCACATGTGATTAGTGTCTCCAAATAACTCAGATGCCCAATACACAACAGATGATTCTTGGCACATTCCTTCAAAATTTGCTTTTTTTGAAATTTGTAGCTAAAATGTAATTATTCCTTATCTCCATATGCAACAAAACATTAAACTTAATAGAGCAATAACCAACCTCTTAACGATTTCTGTATTAGAAGCTAACAATAAATGTAAAATAGCATTGTTTCTAGTAGGTTCCTTGACCAATTAATGAAGTGTATTATCTTGAACAGTTTCTAACGACCTTTCTCCATCATGGTTTGATCCAAACATTTCCCAAACTGTATACCTGAAGTTAAAATCACTCATAATTATGACTTCTTTAACAGCTGACATCTTTAATCTTATTGTAAAGTTACTCACTAATTTCATCAGTTTCATTTGATGATCTCTAACAAATTTCTACTAAAACTTTTTATGTCCAATAATAGAAATTCGAAAGGATTAAATTTCCTTGCTATTATCCTTAACGATCTGAACTTGGCCTGGCATGGCTAAATGCGTAACTCACAATCTGCGAGTCGTAGATTCGAATCCCCGTCACACCTGACATACTTTCAGCCGTGAAGGCATTATAATGTGACAGCCAACCACACTATTCGTTGGTAAAAGGGTAGCCCAAAAGTTAGCAGTGGGTGGTGATGACTAGCTGTCTTTTTTCTAGTCTTGCGCTGCTAAATTATGGATTTCCAGCACAGATAGCTTTTGTGTAGCTTTGCGAAACTAAAACAAACAAACATTCTTATCTTCTCCTGGATGTATCTCGCATTTTATATATAAAGCCAGCCCTCCCCATCTCTCTAGTATTCTATCCTTATTGAATATCCTATAATCACATATTTTAAATAAATTTCTATTGTCAGACTCATCTACGTTTACCCACGTTTCAGTTATTCCAATCAGAATCATCCATCCCTGCCAGTGCTCTAAAGTCTTTGTTTTATTTCTTATACATCTAGCATTACAATAGCAAGAACCAAGCCTATTCTAAGAACTAATTCTATACTTATTTTCCAAGCTAAACTTTTTTTCTTCTTTTTCCATTTAGTTTATCTTCGCTCCCATCACTGTTTAGTCCAAGTTTAAATCTTCCCTTGAAGCTTGATTAATAGATCTCGCAAACAACTCAGATCTACCATACTTAAATGTAAACAACCCATTCCAAAAAGTTCAATTTTCCCATTAAACTATTCTCACAAGTCAAACCAGTCAATATGCTCATCCTTGCATGTGAACCTAAGCTTAATATTTAGCCCTAGTATTCTACTTATAATTTATAGCCTAAAATTAATTCTCGACAGTATTTCTGGCAAAATGAAGTTATGACCTTTTTCTTTAAATGCTATCCTATCCACATGTCTTATCAAGGAATCACCGGTAACTATAATATTTTTATTTTCCACATTCTTCTTTGACCCTTTTATTTTCTTTACTACCAATAGTTCATCGTCTGTAGAAGTCAAGAGCTAAAATTTGTAGCACAATAGTAAGTTCATTACAACTAAATTCACTACTTATATCCATAACACTACTCTTTTTAACCTCCTTAAAGTCATTGTTAGCTGATATATTCATGAAAGTTAAAGGTTTAAGCTTTTCTAGAAAACCTTCTGCCATTTCCTACAGTCTGCGTTTTGCTTCTACTTTAAATACGATAGTCTCCAATTTACCCTACAAACTACAAACTCTACAAAAAAATTGTACATCTTCATTACTAGCTTTCTTGAAAGTACACGCCTGTTTAGAGTTCCCAAATAAAACTCACCCATTGCAGCCATTACACCTAACAAACTGTGCAAGCTTAACTCCAACACTAGTCTTAGCCATTGTATTTGTAGCCTGGAAATAATTACTCAGTTTTAAATATAAATATGAGTAGCCTTTGCCAACACTGCTAAGCCTAGCATTTTAGAGTCAAGTATATCACGGTATTTTATCACAACTTTATGTTCACACTAAAGTAATCAAGTTTTTCTTCATTTTTTTAAAAATGGCAAATACTTTGTCTTTCATTTATTTGATGTTTACGTAATACTAGCATCAATAGTAATAATGCAGTGTATTTCGCCTGATTGATAACCTATCTATAAACTGATTTTAAACTAATGGATCTAAACTTAAGACTGATTAATTGTCTTTTTGTGTTTTAATGATTATACCGTTTACTTGATTGAAGATTTTATTTGTTTAATAAAACAATATATTTAACCAGTTTTACGACTTATCAGTAATATGAATTAGAACGAAGTCCAAAAGTACTGTTACACGTTCTAAGCCTTATCACTCGTTGTACATGTATGCTTGGAGGTGTGGTTTTGACGTAGGATACCTTGTTTACATTCATGGTGGGAGGTGTGGTTTTGAAGTATGAACTTGCTTATACACGTGTTTGGAGGTGTAATTTTGGCTTATGACAATTTGTTTACACTCGTGTCGAGTGATGTGGTTTTGACGTATTTATAACTTGTTACATACATGCTGCGAGGTTTGGTTTTGATGTACCATAGCTTGTTTACATACTTAGTGGGACGCGTGGTTTTGACATGTGAAAACCTTTTAGTATATACGCTCGTCAGAGTAAGTTCTGCAATTTCTCTGTACTGCATTATTCTGGTCAATCTTATTAGAGGGTTTACAGGTCACAATTAATTTAACTAATGTTTATACAAATCTCTCTTTACTTTCTCTATTATCTTTCGTTATCTACCTTATAGTTCAACGGCAGTTGTTCTGCAACTCATTTAGTTTTAAACTGATTGTAATTAAACAGCCAGTATTAAGAAGTTAGTTTTCATTGGTCACTCATTGCTACTTTGAAGAATTATATATAGATTTCCTTACAATGGTGTTATGCTTTTCCAAGGAATCGGTTATAGAGCATCACTATAAAATCTAAGTTTTACGGACTAGTATCTTTTTAGCCGCACCATAGCATCTCATGGCACGGTATGGCCAGATGTTAAAACGCTCGACCCGTAATCTGAGGGTCGCGAGTTCGAATCCCCGTCACACTAAACATGCTCACCCTTTCAGCCGTGGGGGCGTTATATTGTGACGACAAATCCCATTATTCGTTGGTAAAAAAAAGTAGCCCAAGAATTGGCGGTGGGTGGTGATGACAAGTTGCCTTCCCTCTAATTTTACACTGCAAAATTACGGACGGCTAGCGCAGATAGCCCTCGTGTAGCTTTGCGCGAAATTCAAAACAAACCAATAATACTTTTGGACTCAGGAGGTCAAACCCTTGCAATTGTTTATTTGACTAAGCCCAAGGTTTCATAGGTTAATTTACTCTAATCCTGCCTAAAGGAAGTTCAGTTTGAAGGTAAACTGGTAGAGATCCTGACGGGTAATAAAATCGAATCGGGTATTCGCACGCCTCATGCTTGGTATTGCTGGTACATAGTAATATAGCTAATAAAAAAGATGAACACAGGTCTCATAGATTAACACACTCTAAACGTGCCTAAACGAATATTAAGTTCCACGGTTATTGAGGATTCCCGCTTGTTTGTATTTTCAGATTTTGTTTTCTATAAATGTGCAAATACCCAAATACTTATATGTAAATAACAGTTCGTCTAATGGTCAGCTTTGTAGATCTTGGATGTATTAACTAGCAGAAAATCAGATATTTTGTGTTAGTCTCTGTGAATATTACTTGTTATCCGATTTTCTAGATTTAATTACGTGTGTTGATCAGTTTTTCTATCATAGCTGCAGCAACAAACGCTTATATTCTTTATAAGCAAGGACTTATTAACGTTCATTTCTACAAAGATTATTTTACATTTCTTGTTGACCTAGTTTATGTAGTTAACACTAGCCAACGTTGCGAGAAGGTACTGAGATTATGGCTGAAATATACACTACATGGCCAAAAGTATGTGAACACTCGGCCATCACACCCCTATGTGCTTGTTGAACATCTCATTCCAAAACCATGGGCATTAATGTGGAGTTGGTCTCCCCATTTGCTGATATAACAGTCTTCACTCTTCTGGGAAGGCTTTTCACTAGATTTTGGAACGTATCTGCGGAGATTCGCTCCTATTCAGCCACAAGAGCATTAGTGAGGTCGGGCACTGATGTCGGGCGAGAAGGCCTGGCTCGCAGTCGGCGTTTCGATTCATTCCAAAGGTGTTCGATGGGGTTGAGGTCAGGGCTCTGTGCAGGCCAGTCAAGTTCTTCCACACCAACCTCGGCAGACCATGCCTTTTATGAACCTCGCTTTGTGCACGGGGGCATTGTCATGCTGAAAAAAAGGGGACTTCCTCAAACTGTCGCCACAAAGTTAGAAGCACACAGTTATCTAGAATGTCATTGTATATTGTAGCATTAAGATTTCCCTTCACTGGAACAAACGAGCCTAGCACAAACCATGAAAAACAATTCCAGACCATTATTCTTCCTCCACAAAACTTTACAGTTGGCACTATGTATTCAGGCAGGTAGCGTTCTCCTAGTATCCGCCAAACCCAAATTTGTCTGTCAGACTGCCAGATAGTGAAGCGTGATTCATCACTCCAGAAAACGCGTTTCTACTGCCCCGGAGTCCAATGGCGATGTGCTTTACAGCACTCCAGCCGACGCGTGATATTGCGTATGGTGATCTTAAGCTTTTGTGCAGCTGCTCAGCCATGGAAACCCATTTCATGAAGTTCCCGACGAACAGTTCTTGTGCTGACGTTGCTTCCATAGGCAGTTTGGAACTCGGCCTACCGAGCTTGTGCGGCCTACCGCTTCGTGGCTGAGCTGTTGTTGCTCCTAGACGTTTTCACTTCACTATAACAGCACTTATAATTGACCGGGGCAGCTTTAGCAGTACAGAAATTTTACAAAATGATTTGTTGGAAGGGTGACATCCTTTAATAGTGCCACGTTGAAAGTCACTAAGCTCTTCAGCACGACCCATTCTACTGCCAGTGTTTGTCTATGGAGATTGCATGGCTGTATGCTTAATTTTATGCACCTGTTAGCAATGGATATGGCTGAAATGGCTGAACCCACTAATTAGAAGGGGTGTCCACTTACTTTTGGCAATGTAGTGTATTTCATTATAGGTTTCAGTTTTCTTGTGTATTTATTTACAAAACGCAAAATTAGCTTCTTTAGTTTGCATCTTTAATTGGCAAATTACTTTTTGGTGATTATATATATATATAGCGGGCTCATTTTTTATCCTAATAACAGTGTTGGGTAAACCAAATATGCCATTGTACATAAAAACAATCCTAGACGAGACCAACACGCCTTTGATCCTAATAGCACTCCTAGGTAGACTATTACGTTCTTAATCCTAACAGCACTTCTTGAACAACAGTGTTGTTGTTAAGCGCAAAGCTACACAAAAGGATTTTATCTGTGCTCTGTCCAGTTTCTAGCAGAACATGTTTGCAGACGTACTACTCTGCCACTGGGGGGACGAAGAGTAGCGAAGCAACAATAAAATTCTGTACATTGCTAGAGGCTCGTTACAGCAGACTCAAGAAATTGAATACTATAAGCAGTTTTATAATTTAGCGAATATCCTAATATCAAGCTCCCTTAGTGGCACAGTGGGATGTTCGCGGATGTACAATACTGGAAACCTGGGTTCGATATCTGCGGTTGGTATAGCATAGACAGCCCATTGTATAGCTTTGCCCTTGACAACAAACAAACAAATCTCGTATAAAATCATTGCGTGTACTATCCCTCATTTGACGTGTCGTTGGAAGGGGGAGCAGGAAGTCGACTAATTCGCTGTCTCACATAAGTTCCTCCTTTGTGTTTTAAAGGTTTATGGAGGCACATTTAAACACATAACACTACTCTCAGGAACTTTTTCCTTCAAAAATTATTCCGTACATCCACTATTCTTCGAGAGAAAAGGTATGCTCATAGTTTTCTTGAGCCCCTCTTGAACAAAAATGAAACGGTACCATTTATCCAATCCAGCAGGATTTCAAATGAATCCACATTTGCTTTGAAAATTTCACTAAGAGGATACCTAATTTCATGTGCCACTTTCTTTAGGAGCTGAAGAGAATAGTTTGTGGTATCAGGTTTCAAATTACAGAGCATTTTTGGACCATCTCTGGTGATAGATCAATATTTTCCAATTCTTGCTCCAATAAACTAGTAAAATATACGTAAAAGATCTGATATGGTATGAAATATTTGAGTAAAGATAGAGCTAAGTGGTCAGTTTAAAATATTAGCTGTTTTAGTATCGTCTGTGACCACATGACCATCGTCATTGATGATCGGACCCACCTGTTCTTTCCTTTTACATTTAGAATGGCATATCTGTAAATTGACTTCTTCTTTATGCTTTCAGCCAGTTTCTGTTTAAAATTGTTTCTTGGTCAAGCGTAGCTCCATTGTGGCGCAATTAAGTTGGCGTTTGTGTTGGATATAAGTTAGATGCTCCATGGATTCACCATATCTCTTCTAAAAATAATACTTGTCCTTCTAGTGACTTCAACCTTTCTGTAATCTCATAATGGTTTGTATCTCCTAAATTTATAAGTTTGAGATTCACACACTTAGAAATAGCTTCATCCATAATGTCGTTAAAAATAATGAATTCTTCTTCAATAGAAAGCCAATAAGACAGTCCTTCCAGTTTATCCCACTCCACTATTTGCAAATTCTTGCGAAGTCATTATTTTTGTAGTCGTAAAAGTCGTTTTCCATTCTTTAATTTCCACTAACCAAGTAATGCTAAATAACATGATATGGTGATCGATGAAGGGTTTTCAAACTTTAAAGTTAACGATTAAACTTGGAGTACTAATTAATACAAGGTCCAAAATTTATTACCTTTACTAGGTTCGGTAACGTGTTGTACGAGAAAATAAATCCTGGAAAGCGTTTATCTTCTGCATCACACTAGATTGGTTTGGTTTAATTTCAATTTCGCGCAAAGCTACACGAGGGCTATCTATGCTAGCCGTCCATAATTTAGCAGTGTAAGACTAGAGGGAAGGCAGTTAGTCATCACCACCCATCGCCAACTCTTGGGTTACTCTTTTACCAACGAATAGTGGGATTGATGGTGACATTATAACGCCCCCACAGCTGAAAGGGCGAGCATGTTTGATGTGACGGAGATTCGAACCCTCAACCCTCGGATTACGAGTCGAGGGCCTTAACCACCTGGCCATGCCACGTCCGCAAAATTTGTGATGTTTTGCTGTGTAACACACCTATATGTTCAAGAACATTTATTTTTTTGTAAATAAAGGACGATAAAAATTCTCGTACATTTCTAATTCAAGTAACAAAAGCTATCATTAATTAATATAGTACATTCCTTTTCGCCAACGTTTTAGTCTCCATTGAAGACGGTCTTGGCAGGGTGCCAAAGTCATAAGACAACCAGATTTAGGGATTTGCGTGCCTGGACTGTTTTGTTTTTGGATTTTGTGCAAAGCTACGCGAGGGCTATCTACGTTTGCCGTCCCTAATTTAGCAGTGTAAGACTAGAGGGAAGGTAGCTAGTCATCACCACCCACCGCTAACTCTTGGGCTACTCTTTTACCAATGAATTGTGGGATTGACCGTCACATTATAACGCCCTCACGGCTGAAAGGACGAGCATGTTTGGCGCGATGGGGATGCGAACCCGCGACCCTCAGATTACGAGTCGCACGCCTTAACACGTTTGGCCATGCCGGGCCCAGAGGAGTGTTTTATAGAATCCCTTATAACAATCTTCCCTTCCGTAACACTAATTTTTTTAAAACATTTTCCCTACGTTTTTTATTTCAGCACGAGACTTTTAATCCAGATTAAGATATTTTGGATTACGTTCTGTTGAGATAAAGATATCCTTTTAAGCTGCTATGTCTTTCAGAGATTTGGGTTTATTTAACGCTTTATATTTCTGGGCCTTGGAGATCAACAGATTTTAGATTCACGGATGCGTTCAGCATGCTCAGTTGTTGCAATACACATACCTAAGGCATTATGCAGTATGTGATTAACGACTTCGACTTATTTTGAGTGACTAGCAATTCCGTGCATATCTACAGTTATTGCGTTAACCTGGGGGCTTTCTTAGATAATTATATCGTTTTCTGCACTAGAAATGTCAGCAATGGCATTTTAATCTGATACATCAGTCATAAAA
Source organism: Tachypleus tridentatus (assembly GCF_004210375.1). Lineage (NCBI taxonomy): Eukaryota > Metazoa > Arthropoda > Merostomata > Xiphosura > Limulidae > Tachypleus > Tachypleus tridentatus. Next base: position 132,286,941 of record NC_134837.1, read on the forward strand.
GAATCAAACTTAAACTCGCAGATATTTGTTATAATAATGTCACTTTTCCTTATGTCCTTTTTTTTAGTCTCAAAGATTTCTTCTTTAATGACAGATTTTTCTTGTCAAACGGGTTTTAATTTCATATATTTCGGCTACTTTATTGGACAAATCATCAACTTTATTCGTCATTTGGTCAAAATGATCATTCACATTCTGCAAGAACATAAATACTTTTCATAGCTTTACCATTACATCCAATGCAGAACCAGTGGCATTACTTACCATGAAGATTATTGAGACAATCATACAAAGGTCTTGCGACATCATACACTTAACGTGGAACCAGACTGAACGGTATTCGCAAGGCAGGACACATGACTGACGAACCACCGCTTTTGTTACATTTATCACATTTGTTAGAGTTAACTTTCTTGCTAATTTCAAATACGTTAGGGTTAGGTTTCCTACCACCTTTAGCTATAAAGTAGTAGAATCACCTGTAAGTTGAAAGTAAAATAAAATTCAGTTAAATGGTGCAATTATACGTGGTTAGAGATATGGATATTAATAGGCCCAATTACAATGGGAAGACTGAAGGGTCATTTGGCCTTGGACCTAGGCTCAAAGGAGGCCTCAAGTTTAGACACTTGCTATTTTTCTATCTGTTCATACACTTGTATCAAACCAAAATATGGCGGATTTTCAGAGCTGTAAAGTATAAATACAAATGAAATATTGAAATTGTTTCATTTGTTAATGATTATCTTAGTTTGTTTTCATGTGTTATCAATTTTCATTTTTATTATAACCAAGGGCTTCAAAAGACATAGTTGGTCCAAGCCTCTTTGAACTTCTGAGAGATCCTGGCCTTCAATGATATCAGCGTTTATATTACTTGTAACTTAAACATTTCACTTTAGAGATGATGCAATTTATAATAGAAGAAAATACGTTTTAGCGTACAAAAATGACGATTATGGTAAATCGAAAACTTGATTTTGAGACCGATACTTCTGTAGCGCTACTGTTAATGTTAAGCCTAACTGATCTACATATGTTCTTATCTAATTTCTTTTGAATTTTTTTTGCCTTTTCAATCAACTTAGATAATGATTTATTATTACTTCTGATGTCGTAGGCTTAGGATTAACTTTGAGTTTTTCTTGAAGTTATCTTCATAGACCTTACTATTTACTTTTACGTTATCGAAACTAGTTGTTAATTTTTATACGTATTGCATTTTTGCTATACGTTCACGATTATTTCATCCACTTTATCGAAAACGAGAACAGATATAACCCTGGACGTAACCGAAAAGATAGAACAAATTACCATAGCTGGCCGCAAAGGCGAAACGTTGGTTAAAATTTTAAAACATTTGTCATCGAAGTTTGAAGGTCGTTTTTCTCTAACATTTTTATTAAAATGTGAAAATTGAAGAGAAAATATTGCATGCTTTTCCCAATATAGAAAGAACCAATATAAGTCTACAGTCTACACTAACTTATTTATGTGCTGCATTACGTTTTCGTTAATGTTTTGTCATTTGTGTGCGTGTGTTTTTGTTTTTCTGTACAAGAATTCTGTGAATTATTTATAAATAATAATAACAAGCACAGAGTTCTGCAAATTATTGACACTTTCATAAGATTTCTGTAGCGAAAGTGTTTGGAAAGTTTAGTTTTTATTTTTATCTTTTGTTTTGTAATTAACCATACTTTAAATAAGGGCCCGGCATGGCCAGGTGGTTAAGTCACTCGACTCGTATTCCGAGGATCACGAGTTTGAATCCTCGTCACACCAAACATGTTCGCCCTCTCAGCCGTGGGAGCATTATAATTTGACGGTCAATCCCACTATTCGGTGGTAAAAGAGTAGCCCAAGAATTGGCGGTGGGTGGTGATGACTAGCTGCTTTCCCTCTAGTCTTACACTGCTAACTTAGGGACGGCTAGCGCAGATAGCCCTCATATAGCTTTGCGCGAAATTCAAAACAAACAGAAACTTTTAATAAGGGTCCTAGATAGTTCTAATGTTGGAAATGGTAGTCCATATTTTATATATAACCAGCTTACATCATGCTTATCCTTATCATTCTTTTAAGAAATCATATAAGTATTCATCGGGTTAGTTGTTCATAGCTCAAACATGTTTGTTATTGTTGAAAAATAGTCAAGAATAAATCTAAATTAGTGTATTTTAATTCTACGCTTCATTGAAACAAATAGTCGTACGTTTATAAAACAAAATATTATGTATGATTACTAAAAGATAGTGCTTTTTCTCAAGTACCTCAGTAGCTCAGCAATAGGTTAGAAGGATTTTTTGCTGAAAATCAGGGATCGATAACCATCGTGGGCGCGGCTCTGATGGCCCATTGTGTAACTTCGTGTTTAAAAATAAACAAAAGTTTCATCCAATATATCATTCATTTAAGACATTTTAGTACTTTCAGTCGACACTAAGTTTAATAATATTCTTATGTCATATTAATTAATTTTACGGGAACATACTATAAAATAAAAAAAAAAATATGCTTTTTCTGGTTCTCGAAATTATGATATAAAACACACTATTAAATGATAGATGTTAAGTTTTAAAATTATTTTAATATTTGGATATTTTATTTGTTTTTTTTTTGCGTTCATTGAGTTAAATTATTCTTAGTTCTTTTTATTCTCTAAACAAGAACAATAAAAATTGAAATGAGGCTCTTCGCGCATTGTGTGTATAGCCCTATTGTAAATTGACAATGGTGACTGCAAACATAGGCCTGAGGTATTCTGGATGAACAAATAATTTGACTTTTGTACCTAACATTTCAATCGATGACGTTACTGCAACCATTTAGAGAGATTGATAAGTATCTATAAAACATTCCACGAAAGTCTAAAAGTTCTTCTCTGGACAGTATGGTACACGATTTTGAAGGTAAGTCATCAATCACATTTTGTGTCCCAGATATAAGCTTTAAACTGCCTGTCTGAAATATAGGAGTGCATTCGTTATCGCGTTTGTAATTTAAATTTTGATATTGGTTATATATTAGTTAGTATTGTGTCTACATAATTTAACAAATAAAACCCCACAATAGTACTATATATAGTACTATGTGTCAGGGAGGTTACATGTATCCACCTTAGGCCTACGCATTGATATGGGGATCAAGGCAGCACTGAATATATTTTAATTCCTAAACAACATCAACAAAAACCGGTATTTTTAAAATTAAGTTTAGACATAAAGCGCAGTGGTTCACAGAGGGTTTGTCCATCATTCGAAACAATTCCTCAACTGTCTTGTTTGTTTTGGAATTTCGCACAAAGCTACTCGAGGGCTATCTGTGCTAGCCGTCCCTAATTTAGCAGTGTAAGACTAGAGGGAAGGCAGCTAGTCATCACCACCCACCGCTAACTCTTGGGCTACTCTTTTACCAACGAATAGTGGGATTGACCGTCACATTATACACCCCCACGGCTGGGAGGGCGAGCATGTTTAGCGCGACGCGGGCGCGAACCCGCGACCCTCAGAGTACGAGTCGCACGCCTTACGCGCTTGGCCATGCCAGGCCACAACTGTCATAGTAACAACATTATCTTCCATACTGAGAGTGAATGATTGTTACTTGAACATGGAATAAAATGAAACAATCGTACGTTCGTAAGAACTTGAGCCGGTTGGATTCTTTCTGTGCCTCATTTCAACCTTACCTTTCAGAGGCGCTCCTGCAATGAAGTGTATTGATGAAATTTGTTTATTCACTGTAAAGCATATTAAATCTATAAATGAAGATATGATATAGTTAGACGGGTCTATTAAATATAAAGGCCTGGTTTAGCACTGTAATTTCCTATATGTTTTTAAAACTTCATGTAGCATTATTATAGGGCCGTAACTAGGTTGCATATGGCAAGCTCTTCTATTAGTATTAGGTTAGGCCTATGTAAACTTGTAGTTTAGTTCTGCATTATTTACCGAAAATAGAGGTCCTCGCAAGCCACGATTTCTTTGTGTTAGCGTCTTTAGGGAAGCTGTTAAACAAAAAACAAGTTATTTCTTGCACCCTTGGTACATATAAGAACAAAAAAATGATGCCACTGATTTTTTGTTTATGTTAAAAAACCTCCTTCTTGGTTTTGGGTGACGGACGTGTGATATTGGTCTTTTCTGCTTCATGTTATGTATCCATTGTTCACATTAGGCTTACTTTGAGGTAAAATTGTGTTATGTTAATTGTTCATTATAAAAATATATATGTATTCAAATATGTGCTCTATGTCATAATAAGTACATTTTACAATGTTATTCTGTGTTATACGGAATTTGAATTTATTTAGGCGTTTGGTTTAATATTAAGCATAACGTTTTGCCAAATAAGCAAACACCAATGTTCGAAAACTCGCTTTTACTTTTATCAGATTTGATGGCACCCAAAGCGCAACGCCTTTAGGGCTATTTTTAATATGATACAGATTGCCTTATTCATCAAAACCTTATGAACTCAAAGCAGTATTGGTGATGGTTGCTATTCATAACTGGAAACACTTTAGTACTTGGTTTATTCCGAAAAGCAACAAGTCTAGAGAAAACATTAAATTAAAATAAAGTTGGAAGGGAAGTCCTCACCTCCATCACTACGTGTAACTAATTAGTGAACAAATTTAACTCTTTTTGCAAAGCAATACGTTAGTTAAGAAGGCACTTCCGTGTAATCTCTCTACGCTTTTTTTCTTTTATTCATTTTATAAATGAATACTCAATAAAGTGATGAACAAGCGCTTAATCATTCTAGAAGTTTAAATAGATCTGATGTAAACACACATACATAGTTGGCGTTCTTTGCAATCGCTCTTCACTATATAAAAATTATGTATACTATTCCATGATAAAGATGCCAAATGAAGTGGATTGAAGGAACTCAAAAAGGAAGGGGTGGCACATTTCCGGTTTTAATCCAAACAGTGGTCATGTGTCGCATGAAAATGACTAATAAAAATTAGTGGGATAAGATGTTACAGTTTTAATAGGAAACGAAGTTAATTTGTGAAGTAATGTTAATTGTGTGTTAAAAATACTCGTCCTTTGTTTTGTAAAAAAATATAAAATAAGAAAAAAAATGGTTAACGAACACTCAGTTTTACTACCTAGCTTGCCCGACATGGCCAGGTGGTTAAGACACACGACTTGTAAGCCGAGGGTCGCGGGTTCGACTCCCCGTCGCACCAAACATGCTCGCCCTTTCAGCCTTGGGGGCGTAATAATGTGACAGTCAATTCTACTATTCGTTGGTAAAAGAGAAGTCTAAGAGTTGGCGGTGGGTGGTGATGACTAGCTGCCTTCCCTCTAGTCTTACACTGCAAAATTAGGGGCGGCTAGCGCAGATAGCCCTGGTGTAACTTCGCGCGAAATTCAAAACAAACCAAATTACCTAGTGTGCAATGAGTCTACAGTGTCGCCCAACATAATATGAATAATTACTTGAAGTTTAGCCTTGTAAGCTAGAAAGCTCAGCGTAACCTAGAAGTCACATATAGAACCCAAAAATACAAACATTTCATAATGCTCAAGTCATTTATCAGTTAGTTGTTATATTAGCATAATATGCTTCCAAGCACAAGAACAGCTGTGAAATTGAGCGCTATCTTCTAGGTGTTTGAAGTTTATTGTGGGCAGCTGCTTAGAAGCCACCCAAGGCTTGCATGGCTTTCTTTTGTTACACAGTTTCATCTTAAACTTAAATTACCCTGTTCTTTTTTATTATTTTTTTTTCAACTATTCGGAAACTATTTAAACTTATTAAATATACCTTTCTTTTGTTTTTAAACACAACACTACACAACGGACTAACTGCGCTCTTACAGCTGCGTGTATCGAAACTTGAACTTCATAACATAAACCATCAGAATGATCTCTGAATCAATGAAGAGGAAAGGAATTTAGTATACCATATTAGCGAAAATATTTACTCAGTATCAAAACAAGTGTACCCTGTAATACAGTGCTATTGGACACCACTAAACTTCAACTTAATATCAGCTATGACTTGAACTTCACTTTATTTCGATATGAAAGACCAACTCTCTGAGACCCAACCAAAACCACTAAAACCGGAGTTTCATGTTGGTCTGAGTAACTTGGAAATAATAATAAAAACGTTTGAGCTGGTTTGAGCAGATAAATATAACGTCCCCATGGCTGAAAGGGCGAGCATGTTTGGCGCAACGGGGATGAGAACTCGCGACCCTCAGATTACGAGTCGCACGCCTTAAAAATAAGATCGTTATTGTTAAGATGGAATACAAATACACTTATCGCTATGAAACTAAAAAATGTAGATTATATTAAACATCTACATATGTAATTTGTATAATAAGACAGTCCATGGAACATCAAGATCGCTTTATTATAATAACAAACAATTTTGTTAGACACATGCAATTCATCATTTCACCTATGACAACAATGAGAAAATATAACATCAAAGTATCATAAGTAATATCTTAATCTTTATTACATCTCCAGTACTTCGTTGGTACTTTTATACTATAATAATCTATAACAAATGACATGGCATGCTGTCTGTGAGGTCACTGATGTAATCAACCGTGATTTCATCTCAACCTGTCATTAGCTACAGAACCAGATTATAGTCGTGGTTAGCAATTTTCAGACTAAGTTTTCCCAACAGTTTTCAACGGGATTATAGTCTGGAGACTTTGCTGGCCATGAGAGTCTTGTAACGTCCTTTAGTCGAGATAATCTTATACAATATGTACACTGTGAGCATTGCCCCTAGCATATGGCACAAATATTATCTGCGTGTGGAGGCTGTAGGAGGTGCCATTGACGTTTTCCTGAAGGATATGAAGAGAACTTTTTCCACCATAATGAACAGCTGCCCAAATAGATACTGCACCACCTCATGCGTGTTCCACTTAGTATAAATAATATTACCTCATTAAATTATTATTCTTACTACATATTCAGTAGTTGGTTGGCCCTACTCCTACTCTAATAATCTTTCCAAGATAATGTGACAAGTTGTGGATTAGGTTATTGATGTAATTTTCAACTCGGCTGCAGTAGATGTATTAGGGTTGTGGTTAGCAGTTTTCTGGCTCAGTTCTGCAAAACTATTCTCAGTGGAATACAGTTTGGAAATTGTGTTGAACATGACAATTTTGAAAAGTCTTCCAGTAGATAGTGGTACTGTCATCCTGGAACATAGTATATGGCAGAAATATCGTATTCATGTGATACATTTAGGAGGTGCCATTGACGTTTTCCTCTAGGATATTAAAAGCAGTTTTTCGACTGTGATGAAAAGCTGCTCAAGCATAAACTGCATCACCTCCTGTGTATTCCTCGTTGGCTAGAAAGTCTCCCCTCATCTATTCTCCAGGCAAACAACGAACTCGAATCCTACCATCAGTTTTAACAAGACGAAGACAGAAATCGCAAACGTCCTAGCTGTAAATTGGCATGCTATATCGCCCAAATAACATGATAACGTTAGTGAATTCTGATTGATATCGGTTGGCAAAATAACTGTTTGGTTAGTCTCCTATTTATTTTTCTTCTGATTACGCTGGAACGAATGGGTTCAAGTCACTCCTGTCGTAAGGTGTTACAATACTTCTTTTGACTCTAATGTGTTAACGTGATCAAAACATGATTATATTAGGCTGTAATGTTTCGGCGTCTAGCAGGAAACCTTCTTGGAATAACATTTTCTGTGGCTCGATGATGTTTCACGATTATGGATACAGTATATTGTGGGCGCCCTACTGTTCTGGCAATGTCTGCTTTATACCATTTCTGAACATTTGAAAAAGTTGACTCCAAATAACTTCTGGAACGTGACCAGTAATGACTCTACACTAAGTTCAGAGGAATTGCCTGGATAAAGCGATGGCCTATTTCGAACAAAATTGTACCTAAAGCACCTTCTTTTTTTTAAAAAAAAATAAGGCGTGTTTGTGTGTTTAGAGATTAGACGAACAGACGTTCAAACCAACCTATACAAACAAGAATAACAGCTCGTGCAATTTTCTCCGATCACACGCTACCGTCACTCGGGCGTTTACTTAAAAACTATTCCATACATGTGGACAATATCGTTAATATGAAAGAGAATGCAAACATTTTGGTCACGACTGTATAACACCAACATTAACGAGTCGTGGTTTCTAAACCGTATGAGGTATAACACTGACACTAATCAAGCTTGACTTCTAAATTGTATAGTGTATAAAACCAACACTAACCAAGACTTCTACACTGTAGAGCGTATAACACTAACCAAGACTTCTACACTGTAGAGCGTATAACACCAACAAAGACCATGGCTTCTACACTGTGTAAAACCAACAACGGCCGTGGCTTCTACACTGTATAGTGTTTAGGACTAACACTAATTAACCATGATCCAGCTCAATAGTAGTGTGTTACAACGTGGAGCTGAGGTTTATATCTTACTTGCTGTTAATAGAATCTTCCTCTGCACTGTGGTTTTGTGGTTGCGTTATAAGAGTGACGGTCAATATCCACTCTTCGGTCTTACAGTGTTAATCCATTATTTTTTTAATTATGTGTTAACTATTTGTCTTCTCCTTTTTTTCTGTTAGTTCAAAATTAAGAACGGCTAATGCAGATTGTCTTCATGTAGTTATGCGCGAATTATTATAGTTGGTATTGTATCACAACATCACCAAGTACGTGTGTTGTGTAAACTAAGGTATGTAACACCGATTAATCTTTTAGCCCTAATCTGAATTGGGTGTATTAGTGATACAATAAAGTTCGGTTCCTTACAGAACTGTGGTAAACAATACAATGAAATAGATAATGTGTTTCACACTTCCGTGCTTCCTATTAAGGGCTTTCAGCTAAGTTGTTGCATGTTGACCATTCAGTACACGACTGTACAGGACAACATTACTTTAAATTACATTGAAAGTCGGAATTTAAAGGAAACGCGTAGTTTTTTAATGATAAAATCGTACGTTACTGTATAAAGGGAAATATAAGATCGAATTGTCTAATCGATTCTACAGTTTTTTACACCCATTCCTCTTTATGTGTATGTTAATTTCACGTTCTTTTATGTTCAAATTTTTGTGCCTAAGTTTCTGAATTCTATACTGGTTCTTTTCCTCTAAATTAAAATTATGTCTTTAGTTCCATGGGTCCGTAGCGGTTTTATTTAATGTACCAGTTCAACAATATTGTGTTTTTTTCTTTATTATCTGAGGTGTTAAAGGATAAAGGCATGTCCACACGTTTCGCGCTGGTTAGAACGAACAGTTCGATTGGTTGCGAAGCACAGACTTTTTGTTTGCCTTCGTGTGTCATTATTGTACAGTTAGACAAGTTTGCTCAGTAATTACGCTACAAGTGGGCAAATCTCTGACTAATTTACGTTTCAGCTTTCATAACGTATTGTATTGTTGGCTGTAGATCGAAAGATAAGCTGCACACGTGACCAGCCGCACTATAATTATTTCCATTTCAAAATATCTGCCTCTGTAAAGCGCTGATCTGGTGAATGTCATGGTTCTTAACACAGTGGTTAGCCTGGTGACCAACCGCAATCTTCAATTATATCCTTTAATAATTTTGTATGAACTTCATCCTAACGCAGAGATATTGAGTAGGAGGAATGAATCACTTGTGATGTATTTCTGGATAATCTAAATACTTGATTATTCCGAAGTACGAAACGACCTAGACACTTTAGAAGTCAACTAGCATTTATATTAGTTTTTTGTGTTTAGCACCATTGTATTTCGTGTGAGCATTCCATTGTGCAATGGTGCCATGTGTGTGTTTCTAGCTAAAGGATTTTAAAAGTCATTTCGAAGTAAAAAATTCCACCTCGCGAGATTTTAGGTTGTGCAGCGGCACCCAAGGACACACGATTTCTAAGAAAGATGTATTAATTATCGTTACAAAAGTAGAAACATTCGCACAACAGAACGTCTAATATGTACACGAGCTCTTGACCCACGGGCGCCTCGAGAATCCGGTACAGCACCCCTTATTCAGAAAATGAAATTTATCACAAAGGAAGATCCCTCGAAGCTAATAGAAAAATCAATGTAATGAAGCTGGGCATATTTCTTGGTATCCTTAGCAAGGTAATGAATAATGATTTTCAAACTGGCATATGGCTGACCTTCCGAATGCTGACTATCTTCCAATCATAACTCGAAACCAATGGTTGTTTCATCAAGAAATGGCAAATAAACGGAAATTACAACAATCTCATTCGACCCACATACCTGAAATCTCTCGATGTAGCTTTCATGGAAATTTATGCCACTTTTTCCGCATTCAAATAATCAATAGAAAGCTTCTCAGAATGTGTGTCCACTTGTTGATTTGCTATGTAACGCAAGAGCATGTTACGGTGAAAGTTGCGGTTTTACTTAATAATGACAATCAGAGTGACCAGCGTCGACAACAGAGGACATAATTCCAAGACATCAAGAATATCTTCTTATAAAGTTAACGAACAGCTTGCATTACGAACAACCTGTTGTTTTGTTTTGTTTTCGCTTATTATTTCTGGAACTTTGTTAAATTAGAATATTCACTTCAGTTCAAATGCACAAACATACACATATACAGACTTATATGTAATTGATTGTCATCTTGTTCTCAGCCTTGAATGACATTGTAGCTGAGTTCAGTTACTCTAAAGATGAGCATAAGATACGTTATGGTTTAGATCTTGGATCACTGAGTGGTAGAGATAAATGTTACAGTTTGTGTGAGTGGGTACTGAAGAGAAATGTTACAGATCAAGTCAGATAACCGTCACAGTTTGGGTGCATAAATATATATATATCAAACTACAAGGTTATGTTATGTGTTTTAATTAGTTGATGATACGTGATTCTGTCTGTTATAATTAGTTGAGATATATATGGTTTTCCATGTTATCAAGTCTTATTGTATTTACTTGAGTGAAACACGTGCTTCTCTTCCATCCAATCATAGCTTAATACTGTATCGTGGGTTGGAGAACGGCTTTAACTGATGAGGAGGTGGTGAAAGCTACTATTACATAATCAGACAAGCAGATAGAGGTCGCTATCGTCATAGTTATCATTTAAAATAGGGTGGTTGGTTGGTGGTTAGTGTTTAATAAGGTTAACAGCAGTCATGTAGGTCAAAAACGTGTGGTTTTAGCCCTACCCTAACTATTCTGCAAGTCAACCTGACATATAGAAGCTTGGCGTCGACTGTTGATTCATACCGGTATCTATATATATATATATATTTATTATCTGTTGAAATGTAATTCTACAACATTCGAGGAGAATATGAATAATGTTCCATAAAGTATATGTTAGATTTTGATAAAAAACAACATTAAACAACTGATTTACGTTACAAACTTCACTGTTTCACTTTTCTACTCGAATGATCTGAGCTTTTAATTATCCTATGAACGCCAACTGTGCTTAAGAAAGGAAATAAGCTTGAGCTTTGAGTAGAAAATTAAAAATTCGACGTTTAGGTGAGCCCCTTTATTTTAATCTGCTTTGTTCAACGACTTTGACGACGAACCCTCGAAACAGCTAGAAAAAAAAACTGCTGTTTTCCTGTAAATAACTCAAATATATAATACTCGTATTGAGTTTTCATTAAACTTTAAACAGATTTTATAATTAAGATAAGCAGTAATAATAATGAAAACTGAGGCAACCATCTTTCTTACTGTGACACTAAAGTTACATTTTGCAAGGATAATATTTATATTTAATTAAATATTTCAGGTCCCTGACAGTAAATTTGATATGTGGCGCTATCTCGAGGAAAAATGTTTTACTAGTTGAAAAAGTAAAAAAAGTTAGTAACGCAGGAAACTTTATTCATTCGGAATTGATCTTTTTCTCTCAATATTTTACGGGTGATATTAGAGTTTAATAAAATAAATTTTATATGTTAGTCAATTTATTTTATATGTTGCACCATCTAGAGGAAAAGTGTTTAAGTATTTGACATACTCGAAACGTTACTTACGATGTAAACTACATATATTTAGTCGGAATTGCTCTCTCTCTCTCTAATGCACTCATTGACAGGTTAAGCAAATATTTAATGAGTTGAGTAATCATTTTCTTTACATGAAATGATACGTTAATGTTTTAGATACTTAAGGTCACTGAAAGAATATTTATGATGTTTTAATTCGATTACTTAACATAAAATTTCGTTAAAAGCTGGAACACTAATGTGTTAACGCTTTTGTTTGTTTGATATATCTAACTCTTTCCGGAACCTTTACTGGGCAAGAATGAAGTAAGCAATAAATGCCTGACATAGCCAGGTGTTTAGGGTGCTCGACTCGCAATCTGAGGGTAGTGGGCTCAAATCCCCGTCCCACTAAACATGCTCGCTTTTTCAATCGTGAGGGCGTTATAAGTTACGATCAATCCTACTGTTCGTTGGTAAAAGAGTAGTCCAAGAGGTTGCGGTGGGTAATGATGACGAGTTAACTTCCCTGTAGCCTTACGCTGCTAAATTAGAGGCAGCAAATGTAAATAGGCCGAAGTGTAACTCAGAACGAATTTTTATCGCTCAATTTGTTTGTTTGTTTTGAGTTAAACGAATATTTATCTCTCAGTATGTTGTTGCCCGATGAAGACTATGGTAAGAGGACCGAAAGCTTGAAAATAAAATTATTTTAACACCTAGAAAAATCAGTGTATAGTTTTGCATATTAATTTAACCACCATTTGAGTTTTATAAAACAACTTTAACTTTTTTTTAACCATTTACAGGGATGAACTGTCCTTTTAGTGTGGTCGTTATTAGTAACTGCTTAGTTCACTTTAAACAGACAACATAATTTATTATGCAACTTGTATTATTGAAACTGAAAGGAAGAGAATTGTATTGTCTTATGAAAGAAAAACATCTTTAGGGAAATGACTCGTTGTGAAAGAGCCCCTACAGTAGAAGTTGGTGAATATGGGAGAAATGGGTTGAGAGTAATGAAATACTCTCACGGTGTTAGACTTCACAAAGAAAGAGTTGGATTAGACCTATACATACAAACGAGCAAGTAAAATTGAAAGGGTTAAAATATTCAACAAGTAGTCAACATCGGATAATTTTCAGGCTTTTAAACATTCCATGAAAGGTCAAACCAGGAAAGAACTACAAAAACCTACATTTAATTCTGCACGTATTGACTCAATCACCACGCATTTAGCACGAGAATCTCTAAAACTCAAACTAATTTCAGCGGAAATATTCCAGAATGCACACTAAGTTTAGTAGAGACTCCAAGACGAACACTTAGTTCAATATAAACGTACTCCAAAATGCACAATTAGTTTAGTTGAAACTCCAAGATGAACACTTAGTTCAATACATACAGACTCCGAAATGCACACTTAGTTGAGAACAGACAGACTTTCATATACACATTTAGTTCTACATAAATATACTCCAAAATGCACATTTAGTTACGAACACGAAAACGCACTCAGTTCATTGCACATGAACTCTGTTGTTGTATTCTGTAGAACAACTGAAATTTGAACACAACCAGTTGGATGGTGATACCAGAACCAGAATATCCAATGTGTGGTAAGAAAGAAATAATGACATTAGCTTAATGAAGAGATTAGATATTATTTTACTGCTTTGCTCACTAAATAACTATTTGTTAACTTTCAAAGTAACTTTTACAGATACTGCAGTTCTTACAGAAGTGTTACTTACGTCATGAAGCGAAAGAATAAGAAATAAGAAATTGATCAAACTAACGCGTTTTATTTTTGTGACAGCATACTAAGTGTTTATTATATAAAGTCATCATGTTTATTAGTATCAAAGTATTGTTAAAGTATCGTTTTTATTAGTATCAAATTATTATATTCATTAGCATCAAATTAAAATGTTTATTACTATCAAATTATCATATTTATTAATATCAGATTAACGTATTTATTAATATCAAATCATTATGTTTATTAGTATCAGATTGACGTGTCTATTAATATTAAATTATCGTATTTATTAATATCACATGGGCGTGTTTATTAGTATGAAATTATTATGTTTATTAATATCATATTGGCGTGTTTATTAGTATGGAATTATCATGTTTATTAATATCAGGTTAGCATATATTAGTATCAAATTGTCATGCTTATTAATATTAGATTGTCATGTTTATTAATATTAAATTAGCATGTTTATTAGTATTAAATTAGAAGCATGGTTGACGTTAGTTCTGCGCATTGATAAAATGGGTGGAAATTCTAATCATTAGATTTTTATTTTTGTTCAGATTGATCACTAACGTGTTGTAGTTTATCAGTATGATGATCATTTCTATCGGACTGGACAACATCATAGTGGTTGTCACCTGTCCAAGAGTGACCATCTAACTGGACTGAAAATACACTAACATTGAAAGCAATACACACGAACTTCAAAATTTTTGTATTTTCAGAATTTTCGAACAGTGTTACACAAGATCTATACGCGCATATAGTATTCTCTAATTTTTAACAGTTAACTTAAAGCGAAGACAACTAACCAACACCACCTATCCCCAACTGTTACGTTATTTTAGTTTGGCCGTCACTATAATAACGCACTTACGATTCCAAAAGTACTAAGCTAATATGTCTACGTCTGTTTCTTGTTGAGCGACACGGTTTGTTCCTTCTGGACTTTTTTTTGTATTGACCAAACTGAAAATTAATAAAATATTAAAAGAGTTACACTTGCGTTTTTTTTCACTAATCAGCGTGGAAATCTCTAGTTTTCTGCGATTCTGAACAACCCTTATTGTAATTACAAACTAATACTTCCACCAGAAAAGGGTGAAAAAAAAGTAAAAGTTAAGCCTTCTTATTAAAAAAAGAGAGAAACTAAAGACATCATAACCTTCAGTACGTACTCTTGTTACTGTCTCCTTCGTTACCTGTCCGACTGGAATTTGCTGACGGTCACTTTTCTTCAGGACTGGTTACTTAATCTCGATTTTTCAATCTCTGCGACTTAAATTTTGTCTTCTTCTTTGCATATTGAAACCAACTAGCACCTCAAAGACTGTTCTCTCTTCATATTGGCAACCTTAATCTTTCTTGTTTGTTTTACTCTTTAGGCAAGCTTGTAATGGTTCTGTCCGTCGATTAAGGTTTTTACTCCCTTCCCCCCTCTGGTCCATAGCGCTGTCAAGTTTTCGTTCCTACATATGCATAGTTAATATCTTTGTGTCAATGGTGCTTACTGTTGGTGGAGGATTTATGTGTAGAAAAGGAATGCCAGCTTCATTTGTTTCGCTTTGGGTTTTTTTTTCTTCGCTCCGAAATGAAGAGTTTTTAATAAAGTAAACTGCTCGAATAATCGTGCTTTAGGCTTAGCTGGTCTTTTTTAAAATAGTTCTTCATTTTTGTTCTTTCTGTATGTACTGGATAAGGAAAAGGCACAAATTTTCTCGCACCAAATAGAGTTAGTTCTTGAACGATAGTGTATATTTTATTAATGTTGGTACGTTAAAAAGGGTGCCGTTTGAATTTATAGTTACAGAACATTTTTTTTATAATGCAAATAAAATGTTAAATGTTATTGTTTCCTAAGCATTTTAGAACATTTACTTTACAAAGTGCTGAAGAGGTTTGAGTTCAACCATTATAGAAGAATCAATGCTAATACAAAGTTAAAACAAATGTTTTAAACTCCTAGTAATTATGTTACTACTTCACTGAATTATTCCCAACTGGCTTAGTAATTTACTTTGTTTTTATGAATTTTTGGATGATATTTAGTTCGTTTATAAATGATTGTGTAACATAAACAACAACAAAAACATAAGTCACTGATAGTTACACCATAAAAATAGATTTTGATAAATGCATCTTATAACCATAAGGCTTTGACATGTGCATTAGAGAACCACAACTTTTAAGTGAATGCATCAGTGAATCACAATTTTTCGATAGATGTTTCAGCGAAAACTTTTTTTGATAGAATTATTAGAGAACCATAAGGTTTGTGATAAATGATTCAGAGAACTATAACTTTTGACAGATGCATCATAGAATCACAATGTTTTGACATGAGCATCAGAAAAACACAACGTTTTGAAAGAAGCATTAGAGAAACATAACTTTAGTACATCGTTCAGAAAACCATAGCTTTTGTTAGATGCATTAGAGAAATATGATTTTTGATAGATGCTTTAGAGAACTACAGCTTTTTGATAGATGCATTAGAGAACCACATAATTTAATATACGCATCAGAGAACCATAACCTTTTAATAGATGCCTCAGCCAAAAAGGGAAAACTATTATGGTATGATTCTGATTAACCGTTATCCACTTTACATTATGAAAATTTTAGATATAAATGTGATGTTCGAACCAGTCATAGTTTGTAGAGAAAATAGAAACCTGCTACTATAATGCGCTAGAAACAATCAAAATTTTAACATGTTATTGTTTAACAACGTAAGATCAGAACTTTTTTATTAGGGAGTGGTTTGTACTTTTGGTGTTGCAAGAATTTATTGAAATATGAAAATACAAAAAAAAGTTTAAAAAATTTCTTGGTGTGTGTGGGTTGGGAGAGACTTAAAATAAGTAACTTTTATAATGTTTAGAAAGCTGTTGTAATAAACTGATATAATTCTATTGCACTAAATATTTACCATTAACTTCTTTTGCTCTCTACAGCGATTTTAATCATTTCTTTATTTATTAATCGGATGTCTTTTAAGCGTCTAAACGGGACAACTGAATAAAGCTCATTTATCGTTCTTTCTCGACTAGAGAATGCTAGTATCTGATACTAATATATTCTCATCTGGTGGTTCAGTGGTAAGATTAAGAACTCCGAACAATAAAATTCAAGACTACATACTTGTTGTGGTCCCAGAACAGACAGCCCGTTGTGTAGTTTTGCAGTTATTGAAAAACAATTCTGATACTTATTCAAAAAATAATTTTATTTTTACAAAATAGCATATCATAAGTGTGTGGAGTCAATTGTTTATTGGAAACTTTAAAATAAATGACAATAGTTTAGATTGGATATTAAGTATCCGAACATTGTATTAAGAGTTTTATAAACACAAACAGATAATTTTGTGATAGATTAACAATATCTCCAAATAATGTTTTTAGACTATTGGGCCAAATGTTGCTTTCTTTGTTTAAAAGAAAAAAAAACTTTCACTTTCCTAATAGAAATGAATGACTTGGAACCTCGGTGACACTTAGGTCATTACCAAAAGCGAAATTCTAATGTGGACCACGTTAAGGAAATACTGGTGTTTGAATCATAGAAAGTATTAGCATTGATCATGCATCATGTATACCACTTAACGACTTCTTATGGAACGTATTAGTGTGAATTATGTATCCTGTATACCGGTTAACAACTACTAATAAAACTTCTATTATGGATCTGAATATGGTTTTGGTTCCAGTGGCTTGATTCTAAATTTGACTCCTGGTTTTATCAGTTTATTCTAAAACTGGGCCCTGTTTGTATTAAATTGAATCTAAACTTCGGCCTTTGTTTTAGTGATTTGAGTTTAAATTTGATTTGTACATGTAAAAAGCTCCCCACATGCAAAAAAAAAAGTAGAATGGAAAATAAACTAAGTCACAAAATTGCAGATAACATATACAAATTTGTGCTTCAGTTTTAGAGTCTATTCATCAGTGATGTCCACTGATAACGGTCATCTCGGGTTTCTACTTATTTTATGTTGTTAGGAGATGAGCTACAGAACTCTGAAGATTCATTCAGTGTGTGATGATTTTCTGTCGAGGCACAAAAGCAGCTATCCTGTTCTATGGGATTAGGTGCCTGGATTGGATATGAGGTCAAATAGAATAAAACTTGCTTCCGTCTTCAAGACGGATTTGACGTTCGCTTGTTTGGGAATTTCGTGAAAGGTGAGATGAGATTGAAGGGACAAAACGGATGTGATACACAATGGATCTCTCGGTACCAGCGATTTTCCAGGGTCGACCCCATTCAAAAGTGTCCAGCAGTGTGTGTAAGGTCTAGCTCCTGGAGTTTTGTGATTGCACGTGCTATTGAACTAATCGCAGCCAACGTGAGCGGATGTGTTCTTCTATTATCACGCAACAACAGACGACGACAGAAGAGAAAGAGTAGTTTTGAGGGATAAAGTAAAAACTTTCTGTATAAAATAAGACCGTACGTTTATATTCCAACATTTGCTATTTTGAGGATCAGTAAGATTTCTAACTCGTTTCTTTACATTTACTTGGTAATTTAGACGCTATTAAACTTAACATTTTGTTGTAAAGTGTTTAGCAAGTTCGACGAATTGTTTATATAAAGAATAACCAAGAAGATGAGGGTGAGGCGGGATTTGCGTGCCTGGACTGTTTTGTTTTTGGATTTTGTGCAAAGCTACGCGAGGGCTATCTACGTTTGCCGTCCCTAATTTAGCAGTGTAAGACTAGAGGGAAGGTAGCTAGTCATCACCCCCCCAGCCAACTCTTTGGCTACTCTTTTACCAACGAATAGTGGGATTGACCGTCACATTATAATGCCCCCACGGCTGAAAGGGCGAGCATGTTTGGCGCGACAGGAATTCGAACCAGCAACCCATGGATTACGAGTCGAGCGTCTTAACCACCTGGCCATGCCAGGCCCTGGAATATTTAATCCGAAGATTCCAGTTTGCGACCCGATGCTATAAACAATAACTAGAAACAAAAAAAACAAGGAAACATGCAGCGCACTTAGGTCAGTGGGTACAGTATAAAAGTGACAGTATATCCAACTGTTCAATCAAACAAACATATCCAGGTGTTTGCAGTTGGTGCCTAACTGTTTTCACCGTACTCAGTTCAAAATTAAGGATGGTTACATACAAGTAACACTTTGTGTAACTCAGCGCGAAATTTTGGAACAAACTCGAAGGCAGTTGGAATGAACAACTTTCAGGTGTTTTTAACAAATCTGGCCATCACAATAAACCTTCTAATGATTTTTGTCATAATGTTCTACTCACTCGGTACAGGTTGCCAGTAACAAGATCTTTGGAAAGGAATTGTATTGTTGTATGTCGCTGTTGACAGTGCATTAAGCTCAATATCAGAGCTCATCCTACCGATTACAATACAATAAAACAAGTAGTAGTTTAAATTAAATTTACTAGACGTCTTATTGTTTGTCATAATAGCTCAACTAGATACCATGTTACTGAATCAAATGAGCTATTCTTCAAATTCTTATCAATGTAGATAGAATTAAGTACAGTAAAACCTATTTTAGCGCCTTTTTGGCATGTGTGTTGCATTGTATATCCTTTTCTAT
Source organism: Tachypleus tridentatus (assembly GCF_004210375.1). Taxonomy (NCBI): domain Eukaryota; kingdom Metazoa; phylum Arthropoda; class Merostomata; order Xiphosura; family Limulidae; genus Tachypleus; species Tachypleus tridentatus. The sequence goes on from NC_134837.1 coordinate 132,306,262, forward strand.
ATATATTGTTTGGATTGACAGATAAGACAAGGTAGGTAGTCAACTTAAAACAATTCAAGCTTCTGTTTGTTATTTTTTCTACTCAACATTTTTGTGTATTAACAGATAAGACTGGTAGTCAATTTGGAACAATGTTCTTTTTTTTACACAGTATTTTTTGAATTGACAGAAAGGACAGGTAGTGAACCTAAAACAAATGAAACTTCTGATAGTGTTTGTTCTTTCTTCTACTGAACATTTTGTTTGGATTGACAGATAAGACAGGAAGGTAGTCAACTTAAAACAAATGAAGCTTCTATTTGTTTTGTTTTTTTACAGTATTTCTTTTGTTTGGATTGACAGACAAGACTGGCAATCAATCTGGAAGAAATGAAACTTCTGATACTGTTTGTCTTTTTTCTACTAAATATTTTTTTTAAATTGACAGTTAAGACAAGTATTCAACTTAATACAAATGAAACTTCTGTTTGTTGTTTTTTTTACACAACTGCTTTTCTTTGGATCGACAGATAAGACTGGTAGTGAACTTTTAAACAAATGAAGCTTCTATTTGTTCTTTTTTACACATTTTTTGTTTGAATTGTCAGGTAGGACAGGTAGTCAATTTAAAACAAATGAAATTTCTGATAGTGTTTGTTCTTTTTTATACTGTTTATATAATGTTCTTATGCTGTTTCTTGTTCAGATTGACAGATAAAAGAGGAAATTAACTTGGAACAAATTAGTTTTCTTATGGTGTTTTTTTTTTCTACTGTATATCCTATTCAGGTTGACAAATAAGAGAAGTTAACCTGGAACAAACAAGGTTTCTGGTGGTGTTTGTTTTTTACGCTATTTCTCTTTCAGACTGATAGATAGGACAGAATGTTTGCACAGTTCCTTTTCAGTGTCCATCAGTCGCACAGTTCCTTCTTGGTGTTCATCAGTTGCACAGTCTTTTCCAATTGTCCAACATTTACATAGTTTCTTCCAAGTGTCCAACAGCTGTGCAAGTTCTTTTCCGAGTGTCCAGCAGTTATACAGTTACTTCTAGGTGTTCAAACGTTACACAGTTCTTTCCAAGTGTCCAACAGCTACACAATCTCTTTCAAGTATTTAACCCCCAAACAACTGCTTTCACTCTACTACTTTGGCACAATGGTAAGTTCTAGTTGAGTAAAAGCTTAGAACATTAACATTGTGTGGTGTGTGGAGAGGAAGAGAGGTGTAGATACCTTTGGCAGACCAAGCACACGTAACCCATTATACAAATTATATTCATTTCGAAGTGCTTAATATCGAAGTTCCCTGCTTATAAGTGTTCAAGCATTAAACAAAGATCACTCATAATGCACCCAGTAGTCGTTATTAGAACAGTATCAAACCACCAACAATATATCCAACCGACTTTAGTGAAAAAGTATCAGGCCACTTATAATGCATCCAACAATCGTTATTAAAACCGTATGACATTATCCAACAGACATTACTGTAACAGTATCAGACCACTTATAATACATCCAACAGCCGTTACTAGAATCGTATCAGACCACCAACATATATATCTAATAGATATTACTGGAACAATATCAAACCACCAACAATATATCCAACCGACTTTAGTGGAACAATATCAGAACACTTATGTTGATGGTCTGATACGGTTCTAGTAACGACTGTTGGATGCATTATATATCCAACAGACATTACTGGAACAGTATCCTACCATTTATAATACATCTAACAGTCGTTATTAGAACAGTATCAGACCACCACAACATATTCAACAAACGTTACTGGAACAGTATCCTACCATTTATAATACATCTAACAGTCGTTATAAGAACAGTATCAGACCGGTTGTAATATATTCAACATTATTAGAACTTTATCTTATAACTTGTGATAAAATCAATATTTTGGTGATGTGAATAAATCTTTGAAAGTGATGTCGAAAAAACCCACTTGTAGAGAAATATATATGTAAAAACGGGTCGTTTTGGTTGAGAAAATATTTTACGTAGAGGAGCGAACAACCCAAACGAGCTGTTTTTACATATATAAATCTTTGAAAGAATTGCAGAGCACTGTGATGTTACCTGGTAACCCAACCTGGAAGAAGACTTAATGGATACGCTGTAAAAGAAAGACAATCTGTTTTTCTAGCAGTGTATTTACTAGCTTAAAATTAACAGCACCTTTATCTTTTGCCTACTCAAGTTAGTGCAATGTTTGTATTCGTTTACGAATTAATACCTTATTCGTTAAAGTACAGGTATCTGTTGTCCTCAGAATACATATTAAGTTAAAGTACAGGTATCTGTTGTCCTCAGAATACATATTAAGTTAAAGTACAGGTATCTGTTGTCCTCAGAATACATATTAAGATCGTTTTCTGTGATTATGCTTTTAATGTAAAAACACCTTGAAGGTTCTAGATTATTTTGAGAAAGTTACTTAGCCCGACCTGGCTAATAATTAGCGTATTAGGCTGCAGATTGAGGGGTCTGAAGTTCAAGATTAAACGCCATTGAAAAATGCCACCCCCTCACCTGTGGACGCATTATAAAGTTGTGAACCAAACCCGTTATTCCATTCCCGAAAGCTGGACAATAACTAGTCCACTTACATATGTTTGTGTGTAAGAGGGGGGGGGCTAGATAGATGACATCCGTCTAGTCTTCAGAATCCTAGGAATGTTTTATTTGGCTAGTTTATTACAAAAAAATTCAGAGAAAGCCTTAAACACGGATAAATGTCTATGAAAAGTCACGGGATGTTTTGATATACAGAGCTTCAAGGTTGTGTGTTACAATAGGCTCGAAATGTTATCATATATTAAACAATGAAAAAAGTACCTAAATGATGTAAAATAAATAAAGAACACCTATTTCATATAATAACCTGTTAAAATTATGTTCTAAAAGTCATGAGTGAAAGTAACCATACTATTTCCGATATATCCGGTACCAATTCTTGTATAATTTTGTGCCTGTTTATTTAACACTTACTTTGGTTCAGCTGCTTATGGGACACGGATACGAATATTATCCCGGTTGTGTAACAATTTTTGTATAGTTTTGTGCCTGTTTATTTACCACTTACTTTGTTTCAGCTGCTCACGGGACACGGATACGAATATTATCCCGGTTGTGTAACAATTCTTGTATAGTTTTGTGCCTGGTTATTTACTGCTTACTTTGTTTCAGCACCTTGCAGGACACGGATGCGAATATTATTCCGGTTGTGTAACGATTATTGTGTAATTAAATGACAATTTAAATGTTGATTCTGACATATTTGCTAGTTGTATAACCCGGCCTTTTTCTAAGACTTTCCAAATACATTTCTAAACATTTATAATTGCTCTATGCAAGCTTAGTAATGGATTTCGTTACAACCAGTAATTAGTTTGAGGAATTGAATAACAGTAACAAATATCACTCTCTCACTGGTACCGTTCTATCCTAATAGGGTAGTCATAACAGCCCGCTAATAAAGGAAACTATAGTGAGAAGTATTTAGTTGTTTGTATAATATTCTTCGTCACGAATTGCAGTTAATGGTTTGCGTGTCAAGGTGAAATTAGGGAATTCGTGATACATGTCCCGTAGCCGTAAGTTTTTGTTATTGGTGCACTATAAAAGTAACAGTCAAATCCCAATGTTCGATTTAATTATTCCAAGATTTGACTGTGGATGCTGTTGACGCTTTTTCTCTTGTTTATTAATTCGAAATTAGGGGCAATTAGTGCAGGTAACCCTTGTTATGCAGGTTTGCTCTAATATTCAAAACAGTTTGAAAACGCATGTTCAATAACGTTACTGAATTTTAGATTGTTACATATTATCAAAAGTAAAGCTGTGAATGTCAGATGGAATTAATTGAAGTATAGAATGTATCACATTATTAAAAGTAAAGCTGTGAATGTCAGATGGAATTAATTGAAGTATAGAATGTATCACATTATTAAAAGTAAAGCTGTGAATGTCAGATGGAATTAACTGAAGTGTAGAATGTAACACATTATTAAAAGTAAAACTGTGAATGTCAGATGGAATTAACTGAAGTGTAGAATGTAACACATTATTAAAAGTAAAACTGTGAATGTCAGATGGAATTAACTGAAGTGTAGAATGTAACACATTATTAAAAGTAAAACTGTGAATGTCAGATGGAATTAACTGAAGTGTAGAATGTAACACATTATTAAACGTAAAACTGAATGTCAGATGGAATTAACTGAAGTGTAGAATGTAACACATTATTAAACGTAAAACTGTGAATGTCAGATGGAATTAACTAAATTATAGATTGTAACGTTTTATTAAAAGTAAAACTGAATGTCAGATGGAATTAACTGAAGTGTAGAATATAACATATTACAAATAAAGCCGTGAATATCAGGTGGAATTTATTAAAGTGTTGATCGTAACATGCTATCTATATAAGAGACTTATGCCCGTCTGTCCCTCAAAACTCTTCCAAGAGTTTAAGTCCGATTTGGATGAAATTTTGCACAATGTTTTCAACAACACAGGAGGAAGTTCCTAACAAAGTTTCAGTAGAATTGAGTCTCTTATTGAAAAATTTATTCAGTGCACGTGTTCAGTTTTTTGTTAAGAAATAACTTTGTCGGGCCAAAGTGAAAAATCTCATAAAACAGACGACCTTCGCTAAAATAAAATAAAAAAGGCCTGAAACATTTTTTTTCTTAAATCGATTCCTTAATAAAGACGTGGTATTTATCTCCTTTTTAATTAACTAGCAGGAGTGAAGATGGTAACATATTATAAAAGATAAAGCTTTTATCGATCGAATTCACTGAAGCGATGGTTGTAACGTATTACAGAGAGCTGTACTCGTCACAGTGTAGTTTCTGCATTACAGAAAACACTGATATTATTTGACATTTCTTCTACGGTTACACTTTCTGTAACATATTCCAGATCGCGTGAAAGAATGAAGATGAGTTACATATTTCAAAAGGGAATTTCGTAAATCACCAGAAATTCTCCAACATTTAACTACTGAAAACATTCAGCATGATGCATAATGGCCCTAGTTTCTTTGAAGAACAAAATATTCCCCTTCGAATGACTCATGCCAAATAACATTTTAAATATCCGGTTTTAAATTAGGATTTCTTGTTTCACTGTACGTGGAAAAAAGCCAGGCACGTCGACGGGAGGTTTTCCTATGTACAGAGATATCATAACGGCCATTATTTTGCCGTTTAGCTTCAGTGGTTGAAGAATCCTCTACTGTTTGTATTAGCTCGCTAAAGCTCTGTCGGATTGAAGAAACGTGTCTCCGGAGCTTCGGAGGATCAGCGCGTGTTATGCTTCGTTGCGTCCGTGACACAAGACAGCTACCGCCGCAAAACGCTCGGGTCATTGTTAAGCCATTGTTTGTATTGGCTTGTTCTCCTGGTGACGAACAGCTTTGGGCTGAAATGAAGCTTGAAGTGCGCTGACTTCTGCACGGGCTGTTATCACTCTTGACACGTCACGGCTCGTGTAGCCTGCGAATCGCACTCTCATGTTCTCAAATATGTTTCATATCAACTCATTTCCGTGGGTAAATATTCGTGATTATTTATGATTTAGCCCAGAGAAAGCTGCTTATTCTTAGGACTATGTAACCACTACTGACGAGACCTTTGTAACCCCGTGAACAAACTAAACTTTTCTTACTCTCAATAAATGAACTATTGCTCAAATAAATCAAAACCCAGTCTTCAGAGGGATGGATGTGTAAAAACGTTCTGAAAATGTTCTTAAAAAAGAACAAATAAGACTTCTAATTTCATGACAGAAACGTCTATAAAAGAAACTTCTTTGTTGTAGATACAAACGTCGCGACTGTTTACTATCCATCTTTCTATCCATTGGTCTGTCTATATAGCTATCTCTTTGGCTTTCTAACTATCTCTTTCTCTGTCTCCCTGCCCTTAGCCTAATTATCTGTGTTTTGTTTTCCAGTCTGTCCATCTGTTTATTTGTCGTCATCTGTCTTGTCTGTCTGTTTAGTCATTTGTCACTTTTCTTGTCTTCCTGTTTTGTCTGGCTGTTTAACAATATTTCTAATTCTTTACCTTCTTCAACTCTGTTTATCTGCCTTCTCCATCTCTTTATCAATTTGTCTGTCTTCTCCATCTCCACCTGTTTATCTGTCTTCTCCATCTCCTTTTTGTTTATCTGCCTGTCTAGCTATCTATTTTTCTCAGTTCTATTGTTTTTTCTTCTCCATCTCTCTTTGTCTGTCTGTCAGTCTAACTCTTTGTTTACCTATTTGTCTTCATTATTTCTGTTGCCCATTTGTTTGTCTAACTGCTGGCCTGTCTTCCCTAGATCGACCTTTATGTCATATTTAGACAGAGAGAGAAAACTCACATAGTAAATCAATGTCTTAGCGTCTCTACCTTTCTGTCTCTTTTACTGTCTGTTTTCTTTCTCTATCTAAAAATATGTCTTAGCATCTCTACCTGTATCTATGTTTTACTATCTGTAGTCTCTTTCTGTCTAAAAATCTATTTTAGCATCTCTACCTTTCTGTTTGATTTATTATGTGGGTTCTCTCTCTGTCTAAAAATATATATTAGCATCTCTACCTTTCTATCTGTTTTAATATCTGTCTTGTCCATCTGTCTTTGATTTCTTAGCTGTTTGTCATTTCTACCTTTGTCTGTCTATCAGTAGTTCCTATACCAAGATTATATTTAGTGCTGTGTAAGTCAAGAACTCTGGAAAGTGCAGGCAGGGCTGTATACCAAATTAAGTATGTTTGTGACGAGCAAAGAGTACGCTGTCGCCCCAGTGTTCCTTTGAAGAATAGAAGGCTTTCAGGTCTTTATTTACGTCCAGTACCCTCCCGCTGTTCTGTTTTGTAGCCCACAATTACAGTTCTTGCAAACATCAGAAGACGCGACCATTCAGAAAAGTGTGTGGCTAAACGCTCGTATTGTGGAGCCTGGCTAGGCGCTCGGCTGTCCTTATCACCGCTATTCACCCTAAGCCGACGCAGCCTGCTTCTTTCGAAGACAGTTGTCATAATGAAGTATATTGTGCAGACTTGAAAGTCTCTTGTTAAGATTAATTTCCAACAACTAGTGTGGAATAAATAAACTATAAATTGTTCAGAATTTACTTTTAACATTCAGTTTCGTACACCGCTGATGTCGAATACCGTTTGTTTTTGGTCCAGCTGAATAATTACTTTCCACTTTTCTTTTAAAAATTCTATATTTTCACAAACAAAAAGAATACAAAAAAAAAAGAAAATGCGTTTAAGTATAGATTGAAAGGTATTTTAATATTAGTAACTTGTTAATTACTTGTGTAATTTTTATATAGAATCTTAGCTAAACTTAGTACTGCCTAGTGTGGACTAATGGTAAGCGTGTTCGGACTGTTAACGTAATAATTCATTGTTCGCGTCCCTTTGCCGCAAAACTTCATACCGCAGTTTGGGGCCATGGGTGTTTTATGGTTAGATTAATTGTAATTAAGCAGAAAGATACATAATGGGCTATCTGTGTTGTGCCCAACATGAGTACCGAAGTATCGAAACACGTTTTTTAGTGGTGTTACGTCCGCTGACACACCGCTGAGCTTTATTGAAACTACGGTCAGATACCAACTATTGTTTAGTCAGGACAAACGTGGTTCAAGAGTTCGTAATCGCCGCTGTTGACTAGCTACCTTTCTTCTGGCCTGTCGGTCACTCCAAAATAACTATCAACAGTCCTGGTTTAGCTTTGTTCGAATAGTAGCAACTTAGCATTCATTTTGTTTATATCTTAAGAAACGACCGATAAATGATCTGATCTTGGCATCAAAGAGAGATTCTGAGACTCAGCTTACAGAAAGAAAAACGTAGTGTCTTTGTTGTTGTTGTTGTTGCAGGTTGATTAAATGAGATAAGAAACGTTGTGAAGTTGATGTCAAAATAATAATTTCCTGGACGACATGTATAGCTGAATTTGTTCTATAGTACAACTATTGCGTTGTGGATGAATGGGTAATCATGCGGTGGACAACTATTGCGTTTGAAAGAAAACTGTTTGAATAAAATTACTAATAAATGAATAAGCTGAAATGAATCTTGAAGGTAAACTAAAAGACTAACTCTGATAGAGGCCTCTACATCATGAATTATTGCATACCAGAAACAAAACTCGTTGAAAAGGCCAAAAATGCTCTCTCTCTCATTTCGGAAAGTTTTCTCTCTAACGCTATCACAAAATTCAATTAACATTATCCGAAACTGTCATACACAACAGTTATAGAACAGTTCTGTCTACACAGGGTTATGTAAAACACAGTTTGATACAGTAGAACGTTTTCTTTGTAGGATCCTGTTACAGAAAATAAACCTAAGGTTGAATTAGCATCCGACTTTGACCATATTTAGCCAGTTGAGAATTAGAACTTAAGAGAATTTTCAAATCTTCACGTTACATGAATTGTGTACTACGAGAGACTGAGATATGCTGCAACTCCTTGCCACAGTAAGAACATTCTATATCTGGAATCCTTTGCTGGTTGTGTGGTGATGGGTTTCTATCTAGGGGAACTTCATATCACGTGTATCAATTTAAAATGCGTTCAAAATTTCGAATATATAAAGTAGTTTAATGATGCTACATTTACGTTGAATTTAAACTGAGGACCAAGAAACTCAGTGGTTAGTGTACCTGAACTATAAACCTGAGGGTTCACCCACCTTTGCCGAAGTGACCAGATGTACAGTACTTTCGGTTTTTGGGTGCGAAACTGTCAGTTAGTTGAAAGTAATTAGAGAGTAAAACAACCGTACGTTACTGATTTTATTTTGAATTTGATACTAAAATTTGTATAATTAATCATTTTCTTTCTTAGGTCGACGTTCTAGGCCATAAAACAGAGAAACTGTTTAGTGCAGAGAGAAACGTGTATTACAAAAAGCAACATCTAACTGCACATGCGTTTTTGTCAGGTATGTTCTTTATTTCCTTGTAAAATATTATAAAATTATGAAAAAGTGTAAAGTGCTATCATAAAATTAACGTTACTTGTTTAGGATAAATTGTTGTCTTAAGATCAATGTCATTTGTTCAGTTGTTATATTCCAAACAGGTGATGTTGTTTACACTGGTTGCGCTCAGTTACAACTTATTTTTACCATAAGCGACTGATTGGTCAAGTTTCTTTAATATGGCGTAAGAGTTTAAGGACAAGCATATTTTTAACTATATTTTTAAATGAATTATGTAAGTAAATCGCGTTTATGGAGGACGGCACAGAAACAAGGACAGAGAGAATAATCCGTTATGACGAGAAAACCCACTTGTAGAGAAATGTGTATATGTAAAAACGGCTGGTATGGGTTGAGAAAATTCTATGTAGAAGAGCGAACAACGTTTTGACTTTCTATACCCCACGAATTAAAAAATCACGAAACCATGTACTGCCATATATTCCCGACATCAGCAGAAAAATATCCAACATTTGGAAGAAACTAGAAACAAAATATGATATTTTAGTTAATACCAAATTTATTCAAAAACCAGGCACAAAACTGAGGTTTATACCATCTAAAAACTACACTCACAAACACCACACCAACATTATTTATAAAATACAATGTGCACGACTTCTATATTAGAGAAACAAGTAGAAAAATGGGAACCAGATTCAAAGAATACAAAAAGTCACCTTCACACGTTTTCGAACACTGCAAATCAAATAAACACAACATAATCATAGAAAACATCAAAATACTAAATAAAGAAACAAACATAAACAAATGTAAAATTAAAGAAGCCTTACTTATACAACAACTTAAACCCAAGATAAACCAATATAAAGGAACACCTTTATACCTATATTAATAAATATAATCATACATCTAAGCACGCCATCTTCATTCCTACACTCAATTACACAACCCCCTTCAAACATTTGGTTAGCTGTCAGTCAGTTACCTCTTTTTTTCTTTGAGAACCTGACGATGACCGAAGAAGGTCTAAACGCTGTTCGCTCCTCTACATAGAATTTTCTCAATCCATACCAACCGTTTTTACATGTATAAGGATAGAGAGAGTGGTAACTTCGACTAATACATTTAAATGTGAGTGAAATTACTAAGCAGTTCTTTACATTACTATTGTTTTACAATTGAAGATACATTAGTACGGAAAGAAAGTCTACAGTGTTTTAACCCTAACGTTAAACAATTTTAGTTAAGTCAGAATCAGCTGAGGTGCTGTAGTTTCGAACTGTTTCGTTTTCAGTGGCTCAGCGAACGAACGAAAACCGCGTAACTTTGGAAAGCGGCTTCATACAAAAATGGTTGAAAGATATGACTGCAAACAGAGAAAAGCTTGTAATGTTTCAAAGCCGCTTTGCACGCATCCTAACATCTAGTAGATACGTTTTCGAGTTACTTCTGTGCCGGAATAAGCTTACAATACAAATAAAGGTTCCACATAATTACAAATGTTGAATAAGCACAGAAAGAAATTCTAATATACACGACTACGACAGATTCTTCACAATATCATTGTATGATCTTCCCTTTGAAAGAACAGGTTCATCACAATAACATTGTATGCGCAATTAAAAGCTTCCGAACAGCAGTAGTCCTACTGTTCGGCGAAGTTTCAAGCAATCTGTTTTTTGGATGAAAAGCAATAAAAACAAACAAATATTACTGTATAATAGAATACTTATCTTACTTTTATCAATACTGTTAGGCTTGTACAGGGCAGAGGCGAAGAGGGTTAAAACAGTGGTTAAGTGGTTACAAAAAATGAATACAGCTATTAATCTAATCAATTATTCTTTCCTTCTAGTAAATTGGGAGCAATCCCCGGTTTTGAGAGAATGAACTACAATAGAAGCCCTTCAGTGTATCTACGAAAGTGTTTTATCTATTTCTCGTATTTGCTCCTCCCTGAATAAGGAGGACCGCTCCTTTATCAACTACCGAAAGTTTACTCTCTTTGATAAGCTTTGAAGCTATCTTTTATAGCTGCCGAAAATTTCGTTGCTATTAGATTTGTATACTTTCCCCTGGGGCTTCTTCAATGCTTTCCCATGTATGAACCGTTACCTTTGAAATAACCAGAATGAATAAGAAAACCGTTTCTAATATTAATAATATGTGTGAATTTCAAAAGAATACCGGGAAATTATTGATCAATAGCAGACTTTCTGTCTCTATATCTTAACGACTTGTTTCTGGCATAAATGTACTTATTAAACCTGACACTGATACACTTAGTGGATAGGCTAGCTGTTGAACCTGGTACTGATACACGTGATGACTAGGCCGGCTATTGAACCCGGCTCTAATACACGTGTTGGATAGGCCGGCTGTTGAACCCGGATCTGATACACGTGGTGTATAGGCCAGCTGTTGAACCTCACCCGAAAATATTACCTAATCTCTCATACTTAATATTTTCCTGACGTTGCAATTAGCAGCTGTTTATTTTAAATTCCTCGCAAAGCTACATGAGGGCTATCAGTAAGACGAGCGGGAAGACACCTAGTCATCACCACCAACAGCCAGCTCTTGGGCTAATCTTTTGACAACGAATAGTGGGATTGACCATCACTTATAATGCCCCCACGGCTGAAAGGGCGACCATGTTTTCGTGTGATGGGGACTTGAATCCACAACTTTCAGATTACGAAGCGACCACCTTAACCACTTGGCCATGCCGAGCCTTTCGTGAACAGAGGAGGATGACTAATGATGTTAGTGTTAAAGTTGTAAATATGGGGATGACTAACGATGTACACCCTGATCAGTGTTAGTGTTGTAAATAGGGGGATCACTAACGATGTACACCCTGATCAGTGTTAGTGTTGTAAATAGGGGGATGACTAACGATGTACACACTGATGAGTGTTAGTGTTGTAAATAGGGGGATGACTAACGATGTACACACTGATCAGTGTTAGTGTTGTAAATAGGGGGATGACTAACGATGTACACACTGATGAGTGTTAGTGTTGTAAATAGGGGATGGCTAATGAAGTTCACACTGATGAGTGTTAGTGTTGTAAATAGGGGGATGACTAATGAAGTTCACACTGATGAGTGTTAGTGTTGTAAATAGGGGGATGACTAATGAAGTACACACTGATCAGTGTTAGTGTAGTAAATAGGGGATGACTAATGAAGTACACACTGATGAGTGTTAGTGTTGTAAATAGGGGGATGATTGACGATGTACACACCTACCAATATTAGTGTTGTAAATAGGGGGATGACTGACGATGTACACACCTACCAATGTTAGTGTTGTAAATAGGGGGATGACTGACGATGTACACACCTACCAATGTTAGTGTTGTAAATAGGGGGATGACTAACGATGTACACACCTACCAATGTTAGTGTTGTAAATAGAGGGATGGCTGACGATGTACACACCTACCAGTGTTAGTGTTGTAACTAGGGGGATGGATGACTAACGATGTACACCCTGATCAGTGTTAGTGTTGTAAATAGGGGGATGACTAACGATGTACACCCTGATCATTGTTAGTGTTGTAAATAGGGGGATGACTAACGATGTACACCCTGATCATTGTTAGTGTTGTAAATAGGGGGATGACTAACGATGTACACCCTGATCAGTGTTAGTGTTGTAAATAGGGGGATGACTAACGATGTACACACTAATGAGTGTTAGTGTTGTAAATAGGGGATGGGTAATGAAGTACACACTGATGAGTGTTAGTGTTGTAAATAGGGGGATGACTAATGAACTACACACTGATCAGTGTTAGTGTAATAAATAGGGGATGACTAATGAAGTACACACTGATGAGTGTTAGTGTAGTAAATAGGGGATGACTAATGAAGTACACACTGATGAGTGTTAGTGTCGTAAATAGGGGGATGATTGACGATGTACACACCTACCAATATTAGTGTTGTAAATAGGGGGATGACTGACGATGTACACACCTACCAGTGTTAGTGTTGTAAGTAGGGGGATGGCTGACGATGTACACACCTACCAGTGTTAGTGTTGTAACTAGGGGGATGGATGACTAACGATGTACACCCTGATCAGTGTTAGTGTTGTAAATAGGGGGATGACTAACGATGTACACCCTGATCATTGTTAGTGTTGTAAATAGGGGGATGACTAACGATGTACACACTGATGAGTGTTAGTGTTGTAAATAGGGGGATGACTAACGATGTACACCCTGATCAGTGTTAGTGTTGTAAATAGGGGGATGACTAACGATGTACACACTAATGAGTGTTAGTGTTGTAAATAGGGGATGGGTAATGAAGTACACACTGATGAGTGTTAGTGTTGTAAATAGGGGGATGACTAATGAACTACACACTGATCAGTGTTAGTGTAGTAAATAGGGGATGACTAATGAAGTACACACTGATGAGTGTTAGTGTTGTAAATAGGGGATGACTAACGATGTACACCCTGATCATTGTTAGTGTTGTAAAGAGGGGGATGACTAACGATGTACACACTGATGAGTGTTAGTGTTGTAAATAGGGGGATGACTAATGAAGTACACACTGATCAGTGTTAGTGTAGTAAATAGGGGATGACTAATGAAGTACACACTGATGAGTGTTAGTGTTGTAAATAGGGGGATGATTGACGATGTACACACCTACCAATATTAGTGTTGTAAATAGGGGGATGACTGACGATGTACACACCTACCAGTGTTAGTGTTGTAAGTAGGGGGATGACTGACGATGTACACACCTACCAGTGTTAGTGTTGTAAATAGGGGGATGACTAACGATGTACACCCTGATCAGTGTTAGTGTTGTAAATAGGGGGATGACTAACGATGTACACCCTGATCATTGTTAGTGTTGTAAATAGGGGAATGACTAACGATGTACACACTCATGAGTGTTAGTGTTGTAAATAGGGGATGGCTAATGAAGTACACATTGATCAGTGTTAGTGTTGTAAATAGGGGGATGACTGATGAAGTACACATTGATCAGTGTTAGTGTAGTAAATAGGGGATGACTAATGAAGTACACACTGATGAGTGTTAGTGTTGTAAATAGGGGGATGACTGACGATGTACACACCTACCAGTGTTGTAAATAGGGGGATGATTGACGATGTACACACCTACCAATGTTAGTGTTGTAAATAGGGGGATGACTGACGATGTACACACCTACCAGTGTTAGTGTTGTAAGTAGGGGGATGACTGATGATGTACACACCTACCAGTGTTAGTGTTGTAAATAGGGAGATGACTAACGATGTACACCCTGATCAGTGTTAGTGTTGTAAATAGGGAGATGACTAACGATGTACACCCTGATCAGTGTTAGTGTTGTAAATAGGGGGATGACTAACGATGTACACCCTGATCATTGTTAGTGTTGTAAATAGGGGAATGACTAACGATGTACACACTGATGAGTGTTAGTGTTGTAAATAGGGGATGGCTAATGAAGTACACATTAATGAGTGTTAGTGTTGTAAATAGGGGATGACTAATGAAGTACACACTGATCAGTGTTAGTGTAGTAAATAGGGGATGACTAATGAAGTACACACTGATGAGTGTTAGTGTTGTAAATAGGGGGATGACTGACGATGTACACACCTACCAGTGTTGTAAATAGGGGGATGACTGACGATGTACACCCTGATAATTGTTAGTGTTGTAAATAGGGGAATGACTAACGATGTACACACTGATGAGTGTTAGTGTTGTAAATAGGGGATGACTAATAAAGTACACATTGATGAGTGTTAGTGTTGTAAATAGGGGGATGACTAATGAAGTACACACTGATCAGTGTTAGTGTAGTAAATAGGGGATGACTAATGAAGTACACACTGATGAGTGTTAGTGTTGTAAATAGGGGGATGACTGACGATGTACACACCTACCAGTGTTGTAAATAGGGGATGATTGACGATGTACACACTTACCAATGTTAGTGTTGTAAATAGGGGGATGACTGACGATGTACACACCTACCAGTGTTAGTGTTGTAAGTAGGGGGATGACTGACGATGTACACACCTACCAGTGTTAGTGTTGTAAATAGGGGGATGACTAACGATGTACACCCTGATCAGTGTTAGTGTTGTAAATAGGGGGATGACTAACGATGTACACCCTGATCAGTGTTAGTGTTGTAAATAGGGGGATGACTAACGATGTACACACTGATGAGTGTTAGTGTAGTAAATAGGGGATGACTAATGAAGTACACACTGATGAGTGTTAGTGTTGTAAATAGGGGGATGACTGACGATGTACACACCTACCAATGTTAGTGTTGTAAATAGGGGGATGACTGACGATGTACACACCTACCAATGTTAGTGTTGTAAATAGGGGGATGACTAACGATGTACACACCTACCAATGTTAGTGTTGTAAATAGGGGGTGACTGACGATGTACACGCTGATCAGTGTTAGTGTTGTAAATAGGGGGATGACTAACGATGTACACACCTGATGTGTTAGTGTTGTAAATAGGGGGATGACTAACGATGTACACCCTGATCAGTGTTAGTGTTGTAAATAGGGGGATGACTGACGATGTACACACCTACCAATGTTAGTGTTGTAAATAGGGGGATGACTGACGATGTACACACCTACCAATGTTAGTGTTGTAAATAGGGGGTGACTGACGATGTACACGCTGATCAGTGTTAGTGTTGTAAATAGGGGGATGACTAACGATGTACACACTGATGAGTGTTAGTGTTGTAAATAGGGGGATGACTAACGATGTACACCCTGATCAGTGTTAGTGTTGTAAATAGGGGGATGACTGACGATGTACACCCTGATCAGTGTTAGTGTTGTAAATAGGGGGATGACTGACGATGTACACCCTGATCAGTGTTAGTGTTGTAAATAGGGGGATGACTGACGATGTACACACCTACCAATGTTAGTGTTGTAAATAGGGGGATGACTGACGATGTACACACCTACCAATGTTAGTGTTGTAAATAGGGGGATGACTAACGATGTACACACCTACCAATGTTAGTGTTGTAAATAGGGGGATGACTGACGATGTACACACCTACCAATGTTAGTGTTGTAAATAGGGGGATGACTGACGATGTACACACCTACCAATGTTAGTGTTGTAAATAGGGGGATGACTAACGATGTACACACCTACCAATGTTAGTGTTGTAAATAGGGGGATGACTGACGATGTACACACCTACCACTGTTAGTGTTGTAAATAGGGGGATGAGTGACGATGTACACGCTGGTCAGTGGTGGTGGTGTTAACAAAGGAATATATTTCCTTTGGAGAAGTAAGCTTGGTGTGTATAATTGATGTAAAGCATAATACTATTAAGCAATGACATCACTTTGTGCTATTCTCATCTCGGAACTAACAATTTTTATATATGGTGTGCAGTAGCGCCACCTTTCCTTCGCCCTAAAAATTACATTTGTATTTGAGGAACTGAAGTACGAAGTAAGTACATTATAATACATTTTCATAAGTGCTCTTACAAAGGTAGGTGAGTGACTTTGAGATTTTACTTCATTAAACATGTTTTAAATAACCTCTTGGCAGTATGGGAAATTAACGTGTTTACGCATGTAAAATATTGTATAAACAGTTAGATACGAGGAAATGTAAAAACCCGATCAAATATCTTTGAATACCTGAAATAGTAAAATAAGTTGTTTTAGTATTTTCGTACCGGTTTTGTGGTGAAAAATGTTGAAAAGCTTCAAGCATATTGTGTGCTTTATTATAATTCTTCATAATATGTATATGTTTGTGTTTCTAATTTACAATTAATTTAACAATTAATAATATAACGATGATCGACTGTGATTCTTCAAGATCGACTTTCAATGTTTTTTTAAACTTTATATTCATACATTTTAGTACTTGTTGGCTTTTCTTATACTCTTTCAATGTTGTTTCTGATCTATAAATTGTAACTAAATAAAAACAGTGTTCCAGATATAATTTAATCAGAAACTTCATAGCATGTGTTCGTACATGGTAGGTTCTCCTTGGAAAACATTTTCACTCATTGAAATATTTAAGTATGATTCAGAAAACTTCATTGAAAAACTATAGTTTCAGTAGAAGTTTCTTATTTTTGTCTCCCCCTATCTATCTCCAAAAACAGAACGTAAACAAGAACCAGTTTTAGCTAAGTAATTCTTGTGCTAATGCTACTTTGATAACTGCGTTTATTCAGGAGCTTTAATTCAGTCTTAAAGTTACATTTATTAACTGTGTTTGTTCAAGTGCTTTATTTTAGTCCTAAAATTACGTTCATTAACTGTGTTTGTTCAGATGCTTTATTTCAGTCGAAATATATAATTTTATTAACTGTGTTTCTTCAGATACTTTAGTTCAGTGTTGTACCATTATCCTTCAGACCTAAGTATATCTATGGCAACTTAACCATATTAAATGAACATACTTAATCATAAACTACATGTAAAGGAACTGAATATATCCTAAAACAAATTGTAAGGTACCAGAAATGTCGCCTGTGACCTCACTTCCACTTTGTCACGATTCTCCAATACACCTAGATACAAACCTGTAGCTCGATTTTAAACAACTGAGATTAAGAGTTGTTTATTGATTGTTTAAGGAAGATAAACATGCACCTTTTTGTACAAATTCGTGTGAAACAGAGCAGGTGGCGTTTGTGACGTACTTTTGGAAGTCAAAAAGGTTTTCCTATCGAAAAATCGTAAGTAAACAATAAGCAAAGGCAATCATGATTACATTGTGTTTGTCTGAAATATTACCTTTATACTTTTTCTTTTTGTTCACGTTTCATTTGTAATAATGTTTGCCACATGAGGGTTTATGTTAATTAACTTGCTCTAGACATGATTCAAAGCTTTACCAATGTTTCTAGAGATGGCACCACAGAAGATTGGATATCTTAATGTAATAAAACCTAGCGTCGTTTAAACAGAAAAGGATACTGAAAGTTCAGATTTTCAAAATCATTTAAATCCAACAAGTTTATAAATTATCAAGTCACGTTATCAACATTGTTCAACATGTTTATAAATTATCAAGTCACGTTATCAACATTGTTCAACATGTTTATAAATTATCAAGTCACGTTATCAACATTGTTCAACATGTTTATAAATTATCAAGTCACGTTATCAACATTGTTCAACATATCTATAACTATCAAGTCACGTTACCAACATTGTTCAACATATCTATAAACTATCAAGCAACGTGACCAACATTGTTCAACATATCTATAATGAACATAAAAAATATGCATTTTGCGTTGTTAGACTCAACCACTTATTTGAGTAGTTTCGAAAGATGACAATAAAAAAGGGAAAATGAAAATAAAAAAAACTTTCTTTTAGCATTTAATAGGGAAAATGTGAACACTATGAAATTAGCCTAAATACTAGCTGGCCAAAAGATTAAGACTACACTGAAACGAAGCATTAATCGGTAAACACGTAACGAAATTTAGTCATTTGTGTTCAAGTATTAGCGTTGTCAATATCTCCCACTGACTCCTGTGTTATATTGGGTAAAAACATGGCAAAGGTTAAAAAGTTGACAGAATTTGAACGTGGCAGATTTGTCGAGCTGCAAAAGCAAGGTCTCTCTCAACGTGCTATCGCTGGTGAGATTGGGCATAGTAAAACTGTTATTGCAAATTTCTTAAAAGACCCTGAGGGATACGGAACGAGAATTTCAAGTGGTCGGCCCCAAGAAAATTTCGTCGACATTGTGCAGGAGGATTCGACGGGTTGTCCGGCAAGACACCAGCCGATCGTCGAACCAGATTAAGGCCTTTACGGACGCAAAATGCAGTTCAAGGACAATAAGACAGCATCTACGAGATAAAAGCTTTAAAAACTGTAAACGTCTTTAAAGGCCACACCTCCTTCCACACCACGAAACAGCTCGGTTAAACTTTGCTGAAAAGCACCAAAGATGGGACGCAGAAAAGTGGATGAAGTTTTGTTCTCTGATGAGAGAAAAATTTAACCTGAATGGTTCAAATGGCTTCCAACGTTACTGACACGATAAGGATATGCCGCCGGAGACATTTTCTACACGACACAGTGGAGGATGTTCCATCATGATCTGGGGTGCTCTCTCCAACATGCCAATGTTGTCAGCTGCTGTTTGACGCCTCTGTATAACCTGAAGCTCCATTGTGTGGAAATGACTGAATCTTTCAGTAGGACAACGCTTCAATCCACAATGCCTGCAGAACAAAAGACGTTTTCATGGAGAATAACATGATTTTTTGGACCATCCGACGTGTTCGCTCGAACTGAACCCCATTGAAAATGTTTGGGGGTGGATGGCAAGGGAAGTCTATAGAAATGGACGTCAATTCCAAACAGTGCATGATCTTCATGAAGCCATCTTCACCACTTGGAATGACATTCCAGCCATCCTTCTGCAAACGCTTATATCGACCATGCCAAAGCGAATGTTTGAAGTTATTCGCAATGACGGCCGTGGAACTCACTAGTGAGACCTCTTGTTGGGCATTTCCTACCCTGTTTATGACTTCTTTTTGGTATGGTCTTAAACTTTTGACCAGCTAGTATTTAGGTTAAAACGCAAAATGCATATTTTTTCTTTATGTTCATTGGCCTTAAGATTTTGGTCAGCAGTGTATCTATAAATTATCAAGTAACATTACCAACATTGTTCAACATATCTATAACTATCAAGTAACGTTACCAATATTGTTCAACATATCTATAACTATAAAGTAACGTCACCAATATTGTTCAACATATCTATAACTATAAAGTAACGTTACCAATATTGTTCAACATGTCTATAAACTATCAAGTCACGCTACTAACATTGTTCAACATGTCTATAAACTATCAAGTCACGCTACTAACATTGTTCAACATGTCTATAAACTATCAAGTCACGCTACTAACATTGTTGAACATGTCTATAAACTATCAAGTCACGCTACTAACATTGTTCAACATGTCTATAAACTATCAAGTCACGCTACTAACATTGTTCAACATGTCTATAAACTATCAAGTCACGCTACTAACATTGTTCAACATGTCTATAAACTATCAAGTCACGCTACTAACATTGTTGAACATGTCTATAAACTATCAAGTCACGCTACTAACATTGTTCAACATGTCTATAAACTATCAAGTCACGCTACTAACATTGTTCAACATGTCTATAAACTATCAAGTCACACTAGTAACATTGTTCAACATATCTATAAACTATCAAGTCACGCTACTAACATTGTTCAACATGTCTATAAACTATCAAGTCACGCTACTAACATTGTTCAACATGTCTATAAACTATCAAGTCACGCTACTAACATTGTTCAACATGTCTATAAACTATCAAGTCACGCTACTAACATTGTTCAACATGTCTATAAACTATCAAGTCACGCTACTAACATTGTTCAACATGTCTATAAACTATCAAGTCACACTACTAACATTGTTCAACATGTCTATAAACTATCAAGTCACGCTACTAACATTGTTCAACATGTCTATAAACTATCAAGTCACGCTACTAACATTGTTCAACATGTCTATAAACTATCAAGTCACGCTACTAACATTGTTCAGCATGTCTATAAACTATCAAGTCACACTACTAACATTGTTCAGCATGTCTATAAACTATCAAGTCACACTACTAACATTGTTCAGCATGTCTATAAACTATCAAGTCACGCTACTAACATTGTTCAACATGTCTATAAACTATCAAGTCACACTACTAACATTGTTCAACATGTCTATAAACTATCAAGTCACGCTAGTAACATTGTACAACATGTGTATTAACTATGAAGTCACGCTAGTAACATTGTACAACATATCTATTAACTATGAAGTCACGCTACTAACATTGTTCAACATGTCTATAAACTATCAAGTCACGCTACTAACATTGTTCAACATGTCTATAAACTATCAAGTCACGCTACTAACATTGTTCAACATGTCTATAAACTATCAAGTCACGCTACTAACATTGTTCAACATGTCTATAAACTATCAAGTCACACTAGTAACATTGTTCAACATATCTATAAACTATCAAGTCACGCTACTAACATTGTTCAACATGTCTATAAACTATCAAGTCACGCTACTAACATTGTTCAACATGTCTATAAACTATCAAGTCACGCTACTAACATTGTTCAACATGTCTATAAACTATCAAGTCACACTACTAACATTGTTCAACATGTCTATAAACTATCAAGTCACGCTACTAACATTGTTCAACATGTCTATAAACTATCAAGTCACGCTACTAACATTGTTCAACATGTCTATAAACTATCAAGTCACACTACTAACATTGTTCAACATGTCTATAAACTATCAAGTCACGCTACTAACATTGTTCAACATGTCTATAAACTATCAAGTCACGCTACTAACATTGTTCAACATGTCTATAAACTATCAAGTCACGCTACTAACATTGTTCAACATGTCTATTAACTATGAAGTCACGCTAGTAACATTGTACAACATATGTATTAACTATGAAGTCACGCTAGTAACATTGTACAACATATCTATTAACTATGAAGTCACGCTAGTAACATTGTTCAACAAGTATATAAACTGTAAAGACGAACGTTTTTCAACATGTCTGTAAACGAACAAGTTACATTATGAGCAATGTTCAACATGTGCTAAAAATATCTGTCTCAAATCCGAATAAAAATATATAGATTGTGAATAAATACCTAGTTGCATCATCTGTTTAATAACATCAAAGAGTTATTCAGATAATATATAGCTGTTTAATAACGCCAGGGAATTATTGAGATCATGTATCACAGCTTAATAACATCAGGTAGTTATTCAAATTATTTGTTGCTGTTTCCTAACACAAGGGAGTTATTCAGATCATATGTAGCTACTTAATAACATCGTGGTATTATTCAGGCTATACATAGTTGTTTAATAACACAAGGGAGTTATTCAGATCATATGTAGCTACTTAATAACATCAGGGTATTATTCAGGCTATACATAGTTGTTTAATAACACTAAAAAGTTATTCAGATTGTATATAGCTCTTTAATAACATTCGGAAGCTCTTCAGATTATGTATCGCTGTTTAATAACACCAAGGAGCTATCTAGATCTTATATAGCTGTTTAATAGCACAGGAAAACTGTTCAGATCTTATGTAGGTGTTTAATAACATTAGGAAACTATTCACATCATGTATCGCTGTTTAATAACACCAACAAGGTGCTATGATTATTTACTGTTAAGTAAAGGCTATCACTGTTTGATATATTTTTAACTTTATTAAATTTTTATTTTTTTACCTAATCCACATCACTTGACTAGTACACTTTGTTACGTGTTAGTAAATGGTGCAGTACTTTTAGAACGAAGAGCTCGAATGTCGAGATTTTCAGTTCTAAGGATCGCGGTAAAACATGTTATTTCCTGGTCATGCTCTACAGGAAGTATGCTCCTACACGTCGTGGAGATACTTTAAATCAGTGAATGCCTAACCTTAGGCTGTTTATTTTAAGTTCCATTTCCTGTATATAGTAACGTGATCTGTCATTCGTGGCGCTTATTAAATGCAAATGTGCTCACCACATGTAATGTTTTTTGTCATTACATGATTTAAACCAACAATTCCAAACTCTGGTATTCTGCTGAATATTATCCTCACATCTGAACGGAATATTACGGAGTTTGTTTGTTTTTTCAACACTAAAGACATGATTTTTGATCTAAGATTTTATTTTATAGTTATTTATTTAGTTTTTTTCAGTTTTAGAGAAAGAATCTTTCGGAACTCTTTACTCGCTGCACCCTAAACTTAGCATGTTGAACGTGGTCAACTGGTTAATTACAGCTTGACCAATGAAACTGGATGTTAAATTTGTGACAGATTTCTGTTTTATATATTTATCGCGATTTTAATGTACAGTGGTACTTCGGTTCTCGAACTTAATCCGTTCCAGAAGGCTGTTCGAAAACCGAATCAATTTTTCCCATAAGAAATTTGTAAATTAAATTAATCCGTTACAGACCTCCAAAAATTACGCATTATGAAGCATTTTAAGTAAAAAATATTGCTTATTTATACCTGTATAATAATACTTGCATGCATAAAGTCAACCAGAAAATCTATAAACACAATAAAAAACAATAAATGAAAATTTAACTGCACTTTACCTGTGCTGAGGAGAGCTGATGGCGTAAGTGAAAGGTGGAGAGGAACGTGGAGAGTAGGAGGGTTATTATTATTTGGAAGGTGAGCCACCTTCCCTTAAAACGTCAGGTAACTCTCCTTCTGGGGTTCTTTCTCTTTTCTGTCTCTGCACCGCTACAACCTGCTTGAGACTCACTGGACCTATTTCTCATTAAAACTTGTCTTTTGAGGTTTGTTTCTGCCTGCATTTTAAAATGTTTCTGAAGTAAGACATGGCATTGTCATTGAAAAGGTTTATGTTGCGGTTTGCTACAGCTTTGTAAGGGTGAAATCTTCCACAAAACTTTGTAACTTCCCCCATTTTCTACACATTTCCTTGATTAATGAACTAGGGACTCAGTTGCCTTCTGTTGCTGCTCCTTCTGAAGGTCTTGGAGTTCTTCCGTGGTGAGCTCAGTGTTGTGGTCTTCCATCAACTCCTCCACATCATCACCACTCACATTCAAGCCCATACACTTCCCTAGTGAGACAATATCCTGGACAACAGGCTCAGCCTCAAAGCCTTCAAAGTCTCTATCTGCTACTGAGTCTGGCCACAATTTCTTCCAAGCTGAGTTCATGGTCCTCAAAGACACTTCCCTCCAGGCTTTGTCTATGATCCTCAAGCAATGGAAGATATTAAAGTATTTTTCCAGAACTCTCTGAGGGTTAACTCTGTGTCAGAGGTCACTTCAAAGCACCTTTGAAACAGTGCTTTGGTGTAGAGTTTCTTAAAGTTTGATATGACCTGCTGGTCCATGGGCTGAATGAGAGGAGTCGTGTTAGGGGGCAAGAGCTTCACCGTAATAAAACTGTACTCCTCCAAGCCTGGTGAGTGGGCAGGTGCATTGTCCATCACAAGAATGGCCTTGAGTGGCAACTGTTTTTCCGTGAGGTAATTATTTACACTTGGGGCAAACACTTCATGGACTCACTCCATAAAAAATTGTCAGGTTACCCATGCTTTACTGTTAACCCTCCACATGGCATTTAGTTTACTTTTCAGAACATTATTTTTCTTAAAAACCTTCGGGTTTTCAGAATGGTACACAAACAAAGGCTTAAGTTTTAAGTCCCCACTTGCATTACTACATAACAATAGAGTTAACCTGTCCTTCATGCCTTGTGTCCTAGCAGTGACTTCTCCTTCTTGGTGATGTAGGTCCTCTTTGGCATTTTCTTCCAAAAGAGGCCTGTCTCATTACAGTTGAACACTGTTTGGGAATAAAATCCTACATAGTCTTTACATTCCCTAACAAATTTATCAGCAGCGTCTTTGTTAGAACTGGTACCCTTCCCATGTTTCACCACACTATGTATGCCACTCTCTTCCCAAATTTTTCAAACCACCCCCTACTAGCCGTAAAGGCATCACTGGTATCAGTATTCGTTCCAGGGGTGTTTTTCAGGAGGTCAGCATGCAACTGCTTTGCTTTCTCACAAATGATGGTCTCAGAAATGCTATCACCAGTTAACAGTTTTTCTACCTCTTCCATTGTTTGTGATCTTTATTTCGTAAGCACTGTCACTCCTTTTGCAACATCAGCTCCTTTTATGACCTTTTATTTTCCAGTATGGTGCAGACTGTAGACTTCGCCATACCAAACTGTGTAGGAAGGTCAGACACGTGAACACCACTCTCATACTTCGCCATGAGATCTTTTTTCCACCTCTGTTGTGGCTCTAACAACTCTTCTTTTTGGTTTGCTGCTTTCATTATTCTTCTTTGACCCCATGGTGGCTTATTTAATCAGAATATTTAGAAAACAACAAAAGGAAAAACGAGAACGTTCACAGCAGGTTTTAGCGGGAGTGTGGACTGAGCGACAGGTGCGGGTAAAATGTTTTGGATATGCTTGGCGTGGGCCGAAGATGGTCGAAGGGTCGTTCGGGTCATCAGTCGGATTATTTCGACAGCTTGGTTCGAGAACCGAGTTCATATTTGACAACCGAGACATTTTTTTTTCTCAAACAATATGTTCGGAAACCGAATTGTTCGAGAAGGGAGTCGTTCGAGAACCGAGGTACCACTGTATTCCGATTCTAGCTCACCGACTGAGGACAGTGATTGAATTCACTTTCCAAACTTCAACTGCAATAAGCAACTTTCGTGCACTGACGTAAGAAATCTGTTCACATTAACCTGAGGACTATAAAAGAAAAAGAAGATTGTTCATTCTGACATGATGACTATGGAAGAAAAAAAAGAGTATATTTCACACCAACATGAGAACTGCGGATGAAAGAGCTTGCTGACATTAACGTGTGGAATGTAGAAGAAGATTATTCACACCGGCATGATGACTATGAAAGAAGAAACTTTTTCACATTAATATCAGGACTGTAGAAGGAAGAGGCTTGTTCATGTTGACATGACGACTGTGGAAAAAGAAACTTATTCATATTAAGATGATGACTGTGGAAGAAACAATGATCTTTTTCATGCTAACAAAAGTCGGCATGGTCAGATGGTTAGGACGCTCGACTCGTAATCTGAGGGTCGCGGGTTCGAATCCCTGTCATACTAAACATGTTTGCCGTCTCAGTCGTGAGGGCGTTATAATGTGACTGTCAATCCCATTATTAGTTGGTAAAAGAGTAGCCCAAGAGTTGGCGGTGAGTGGTGATGAATAGCTGCCTTCCCTCTAGTCTTACACTGCTACGTATTAGATTGCTAGTGCAAATAGCTCTCGTGTAGCTTTGCATGAAATTCAAAAACAAACAAACCACACTAACATGAGGACTATGAAAGAAAGAGCTTGTTCAAACTGACCCAAAGACTGATAGTTTTGTTTCGAGCTTTACTGATTATCAGTAGTACTTATTACAAGTTACAGGTTTTACAGTAAGGAAGAATGTTTTCAAAAACAGGTTTGACGATTATTCGCAAGTGTACAGGTTTTAAACTGTGAAAACTTCTGTATTTCAGAATGGTTCCACTGACGATCGAAACATCGCACCTGTTTTGAAAAACATTTTGCGTTGCTTCAAAAGCTATAACTCGTAATAATAAACATGAGGCCCGCTAAGAGATAGTTTATCCACATCTGTTTAAGACTGCAGATATGACAATGCACCAAAATCAACTCGAACATAAAGCGAGTTTACAGTTTATATTTTAAAGCAAAGACGTGGAAAATTAGTCGAAAGAAAAATGAAGAGATTCAGATAGAAATAGACTGTGTGATTGTGAGTTTAAGCTTAAAGAGCGTATAGTAGCTCCTTTTATAGTGTAATATTCGTAGGTCGTATCATAAGAACAGAGTAGAGAAGAATAATTCGTCGTGTCATTTGGCTTCTAAAGTAACTGAACTAACATGTGTGGACTATTGACGACAAAGAGAATTATTTAAAGCTGTGGATTCAATGATGAAATGGATATTTCGTTATACATTTGACGTGTTTTAATATATCATTTTAAAACAGGTGGGCTGTATGCTGTTTGTTTATTGTTGAAATCTATCACTAAAAAGTCACAGACACCTACTATAAAGAATCTGACCCATACATACATGTTAAAAACCTAACAAAACTGTAATAAGACGAGAAAAATGTTATATTAGATACGAATACTTCTGTAATAAGATATGAAAACATTAGATCAGACGTGAATACTTTTGTAATAAAATATGCGAAAAACTAGAATAAATGATATGATTCCATAATAAGGCTTACGAAACGTTGCAGTATACGAATGTTTGATCAATATTTCGGTGATTAGACTGCAGCTCGATAGTTGGTAATATTTTTCTCGAAAGAATATTACATATTATTAAACATTTTATTTCTGTGTGTAGCACATATAAAGATTGTTTTGGAAACTAGTTGAATTTAAGGTATCTAATCTCTCTCTAATCTGTAATTTCTGCAGTGTTAGTGTCTTGGACTTTCAGGTTTAAATAAGTTAACCCTAGAAGTTGTTACAGATTTTGAAATATTAAACGCCCCCTTGTTTCTTTTTTTTTAGCATCTAAAATTAAATATTAAACTAACCCTAGAAGGTTTTGCCAAGCTACTGCGTCTTCAAAATTTTTCTAGCGTGAAAAATGAAAGGACATTATGAAGAAGTGAGTCAGTTGTGGAGGGAGAGCTTGGGTAATCCTTCTATAAGTTATTACATCAACAGTACAATATTTTTTTTATTATGGCTACTGACGTCTAGAGTCTATAAACGTTCTTAGATTTAGCTGTTCTTAACATTAAGGGGAACCAACATTAGATACTCCCACTAAAGCACGTATGCTAATTCTGCCCTAAATATAGTGCAATATCGGGTGAGCTGACGGTTTCGTTACTTGCATATAATTCTTCAAGACTTTTACGTTTTGTTGGCTTTCCCAAGTCCCAACGCTGAGAACGTTTGCCAACTGCTATAGACGCTAGCTGTCAGATTGAACTATAAAAGAACAGAACGATAATAAGCTATTTCTGGCATGGGTGAATCAAGGCTCCCTTTGTCTTCTGGTAGATGCTTTTTAGCCATTTACTAAAATAGGCCTCTAAGTGTTAAAATAGCTATCACTGCAGCGTGTTGGAACGAATTTTTGGAAAGTTCCATCAGCCGTTGTTCTTGTACTAAAACCTAGCGTTGCTTTAAAGTTGAAAAAAAAAGTGAGTCGCGTAAAATAGCGACAAGAGAGATAATTTTAAATGTTTTGGGACTGTTTTAACGTTCTCGTGCGAAAGTGTTTGACGCCAAGGAACACGTGCGCAGGACATGACAAAGTGCACGTGAACATAAGAAACACTCGAGTGAAACGACTTGCGTAACTAAAAACCGTTTGTAACCGGCTTATACATCATGAAGTGACGTAAACGCATCTGTAAGTTGTCGCGAAACGATACGTTTATTTACCTTCCCCAATTAGCAGCTTCTTTCGCAGACACGTATATGTCCACTCGATGAGTCCACTTTTCCAACATGCTGGAAGGTACGAAATGATTATTAGCCACTACAAATATTATATTTACATTTTTTAAACATTTTTACTGTTAGGTTAAGCGTAATGATATTACTGAGAACGCACATATCGCATTACGTGCGCATCATGTAGAAATTTCAACGATACACATATTATTAAAACCTACCGTGAATTTCACGTTGCTTTTATTGTTTTACTATGCTTAGTGGATACGTCCTTTCATTTCTATTTCTTTTAATGGTATATCCTGTAAACTCTCTTTACAGCTTTTTTCTAGGTATTAATACGCGGTAAGAAATAGTTTATTTTTGTGCTCTTTTTACATAAGTAGTTTTATATACATTAAATATAGATTAAATGGAATTATATTAAGGTAAGATACGTATAACTATTCGTGAACACACCTAATAACGTTTGTTAGGTGATAGGTAAACAGGTCAAACCGCATAGATATGTGCTAACAGATGCCATCAGGTGTTAGGTAAATACATCAATCCACAAATGATGTCTACTAACTGGCATTATTAGATGCTAGGTAAACACTTCAAACCACATAATGACATCCAGTAATAGATGACATTCAGGTGTTACATAAACAGGTCAAACTAAGCAATAGTATGTACTAGCGTCTTTCATCCGATGTTAGGTAAACACGTCAAGTTACAAAATTGTATGTACTAACATATGTCTTTCAGGTGTTAGAAAAATATATCAAACCACACAATGGTATGTAGTAACAGATGCTATCAGGTGGTAGGTATACAAGCCAAACAACACATTTATATGCACAGGCATATATCATTCAGGTGTTAGATACGCACGTCAAACCACACAATAATGTGTATTAACAGATCATCAGGTGGTACATAAACACATCAAACTACAGAATGATATTTATTACCAGACGTCATCATATGTGAGATAAACATGTCAAAATATAAAACGATATGTACATATCGTTACATAAACATGTTAGACCACGGTATAATGTGTAGTAACAGATAACATCAGGTGTTAGGTAGAGAAGCCAAATCTCAGTTATATGTACTAGTGTACGTCATTCAGGTGTTAGATAAACACATTAATTCACAAATGATATCTACTAACAGATGTTATTAGGCGCTAGGTAATCATTTCAATCCACACAGTGATATCTAATAACAGATGTCATTCAGGTGTTAATAGGTGTTAGGTAATCATTTCGATCCATACAATGATATCTAATTACACATGTCATTCAGGTGTTATTAGATGTTAGGTAAACGTAGTACAAAAGTGTGATAGATGTTATCAGGTGCTAGGTAGACACATCAAATCACTTGTGACGAATGTAATTAGTACATATAACTATGTGGTTTGACGTATCTATCTAGCACCTGATGGCATCTGTTAATACATATCATCGTGTGGGTTTACTTCTTTATGTTGCACCTAAATGATATATGTTAGTACATATAATTGTGTGGTTTAGCATGTCTACTTGACACCTGTTATTAGATACCGTTATTCAAAATGTGTGAATGACATCTGTTAGTAGATATCATCGTGTGGTTTGATATGTTTACCTAACACCTGCTGTCATCTGTTAGTGCATGCCTCTGTGTGGTTTGACATGTTCACCCGACACGTGAATGGCATCTCTTAGTACATATCATTGTGTGTTTTTTTAGTTAACAACCATTCTTGTGTTTATAAATCAAGTTTAAAATTAATGTATCACAATATAGTGTTAAACTTAATCAAAAGTCATCTTATATTTCGATTATTAAAATTGACAGAAGTGCTGAATTACCATAATTATTTAATATGCACATTTTAGTTCGATCAGTACATAAAAAAGCTGATCAGAGCCTGTGTGTTCAGTCAGAGTCACTGTTGCCATTGTCAGCTTACACTGCAGGAGAAGCTATAGTAACAACTAGGAAGATAGATGGTTAGTGTGCCAGAGTTACTGTTCCTCTGTGAACTTGCTTTATTCAATACTTCCGAGTGATTGGATTGCTGTGGTCAGTTTGTTTGTATCCCAATAGGTCATAACTTGTTATTTTATGTATATATGTGTGTGTTTCTGTGTTTTTTCTTATAACAAAGCCACATCGGGCTATCTGCTGAGTCCACTAAGGGAAATCGAACCCCTTATTTTAGCGTTTTAAATCTGTAGACTTACCGCTGTACTATCGGGGGACATATATTTACTGACCTGGTTTTAGTTTTCGCCCCACATTGGCTCAGTTTCAAGTCTGCAGGCTTACGATGTTAAAATCAGGTTTGAATACCCGTAGTGGACACAACACAGATAGCCCATTGTATAGTTTGCGCTTAACAACCCTAACCAACCAAACTTTATTATATTTTGTTATTAATTCTACATTATAGATATAGAAAATGGTGACAAGTGGCTTTTGAAAAAAAAAAAGCCACCATGAGAAGATATTTTGCAGCGTTATATTGATTAATTTAAATTATTTCTACACTCCTTATTTTCAAAGTTAAATGTTATGTTGAATTTGAAAATATCTAGTTTTAATTGTCATTTATAGTTTAAAAAAGGCAGTAAAAAATTAAATATACATTTTTTGTCTCTTACACGCCACACTGTGGCGCTTAAACTGCTTCAAGTAATTATATAGAAGACATTTATTACCATTAGATAAGTCATGCCCTTTCCGCTTGAAAAAAAACACAACAAAAACTAAATTCCACGAATCCGAATTCAATCCAGGACACCGTAAAGATGCACGTGGGCCGTTTAACTAAAATGTTTTTTTTTTTATTTATTGATAAAAATTTACACTGTTCGCCACGTGTTAAATCTCTAACCACATAAACTCCTCAAATTATACTTTTTTTTTCTCTCTTTCACAGTATTAGGGCGTAACGTAAAATTCTTTTCAAAATTTATCAGTACTGTTTAATAGGTAGTGCTGTTGCACAGAGTGATATACTAAGATTTGACAGTGTTAAAATCGTCTTGCTTTTATTTTTTACATAGTGGCGCTGTTACAATTAATATTTTGCTACAGTTAAACTGTTACAGCTAAAGCATTTGGCAGTTAACAACGGTGTTCCAGTTACTGCTTCATCAATAGATGGCGCTAAAGCAGCTCGTGCTATGGTAACATGTTGTCGAAATGCTCTTTTTTTAATAGGTGGCGGTTTTCAGTCACCTATCAATGTTTTTATTAACATTAGTCTTCTATTTTGTAAATATTTCATATGTGAAAGGGTTTGAAACTAATAC
Source organism: Tachypleus tridentatus (assembly GCF_004210375.1). Classification (NCBI taxonomy): domain Eukaryota; kingdom Metazoa; phylum Arthropoda; class Merostomata; order Xiphosura; family Limulidae; genus Tachypleus; species Tachypleus tridentatus. Next base: position 132,337,655 of record NC_134837.1, read on the forward strand.
CAAAGAGGACGATAATTCAGTATTTATGATGGTATACTCACCATTTATTAAAATCGGAAGCCACAAATCCCAAAAGCTTGACAGAAAATAGAAAACTAACTCTAGTACATTTACCTTTATAAAATACCGTCTGTTGTTAAAGTTATCTAAGTAATGACTATGAATTTTGCAATACGTTTCATTTATTTATTGAATTTTTGTATTTCAAACAGTATGATGAGTAACGAGTGATAGTTGGGAGGGGGGATGTTAGCCAGTAGATTTAAAATGGAAACATTTCGCTTGTTGTGTACTGTGGTTCATCAGAGTTCAGTCTGATTTCGGAAAAAATGCTTCCATAATAAACAGACACAGTTTTTATGTTCTGAGAAATCAAAACCAAAACCTACACCAGAAATCGAAACTAAATTCAACAGACTTTTTTTGTCAAAACATATTATACAGTGTCACTTAACAGCTTGCATTCAATAAACCCAGCTTAGGGCCTGTCTTTGTATGAAACAAGGATTTCCTTCTCTTACTAGGCCGAGCGTGGCCTACAGCTTGTTGTACCGGATTATGAGTCCAAACATTTATAATCTGTTTCTGGTTTCCGCAATTTGGGATTGTAAAAGCGCTTTAAGAAAGATGACCAAATCCCATTGTTTGGTCAGGAAAGGGTAGCAAAAGATCGACAGTGTATGCTGTTGACAAGCTGTCTTCTATTTATTCTATCAGCTCAGAATTATCGAAGGCCATTCACAGATGACCCTTACTGTGTAAAGTATTGAATCAAAGTACACTCGAGTTCATACAATACCTGTCGCTTCTGTATATTATCTGTGTTCTATTAGACTTGGATTCTCTGTAAATGAGTTGTTTTTTTTATCGAAACTTGTGGAAATATCTTATTTTTCAGTCTTACCGGAATGTAACGTTTTCGTATCCAATCCATAAACGTAGTATTGGAAAAGTTTTAAATATTTTGTCTGTATTCTTTTCTTCTTTCTTTTGAATTTCGCGCCAAACTACACGAGGGCTATCTGCACTAGCTGTCCCTAATTTAGCAGTGTAAGACTAGAGGGAATGCAGCTAGTCATCACCACCTACCATCAACTCATGTTACTAACGGATAATGGCATTGATCGTCGCGTTATAATGCCCCCACATCTGAAAGGGCGAGCATGTTTGGTGTGATTACGAGTCGAGTGTCTTAACCACCTGGCCAGGCCGGGCTGCTTTTTTGTCTGTAAACATATAAATGTAGTAATCATAGTTTTTACTGAATTTATTTTATTGTACACTGCTGTAGACAAAGGTTGATACTAAGTCAATCAAGTCTAAATTATTTACGTAATAAACTTAAGAACATAAATATTAATCTTAAAAAGAAAAAGAACTTTACCCTAGAAGACGTAGACCGGGTCTAGCGGAAAGGGTATCAAAATATAAATCCGATGGTTTGTGGTTGGCGTCTCCTTGCCGCGAAAAAGCACCCTGCACTTTGGTACCGTGGGTGTGTTACACCGGTTACAGTTAAATTAAATTATTTCATCAGAATGGCACAAGAGTTGGTGTTAGGTTCCGTTGACTAGCTGCCTTCCGTATAATCTATCAGTTCAAAATTAATAATAGCAAGCGCGTGTAATCCTTGTGTAGTTTTTCGCAATAATCGAAAAACAAAGTCTAGACTGACTTCAACTGAGATTTGGTAACGTGAACCTCGCACTACACTTGGCTTTGTTGTGGTTTGGTTTATGATGTTTATTGGCTCACTTTCTTTGAAAAATCATATTAAAAATATCTAGAAGTTAGCCGCGTGTGTATAGAAATAACAATAAATAAACGAAGACTAGGGGCATGGCATGGCCAAGCGCGTAAGGCGTGCGACTCGTACTCTGAGGGTCGCGGGTTCGCGCCAGCGTCGCGCTAAACATGCTCGCCCTCCCAGCCGTGGGGGTGTATAATGTGACGGTCAATCCCACTATTCGTTGGTAAAAGAGTAGCCCAAGAGTTGGCGGTGGGTGGTGATGACTAGCTGCCTTCCCTCTAGTCTCACACTGCTAAATTAGGGACGGCTAGCACAGATAGCCCTCGAGTAGCTTTGTGCGAAATTCCAAAACAAACAAACAAACGAAGACTAGGATCAAAAATATATTTTAAAGTTACACCAAAAAAGGTAAAATGAATGAAATATTCAAATTAAGTTGTTTCATACACGTCTGGTTGCTCAGTGAACTTATAAAGCTAAAAGTTAGGTTTCGATAACCTTGATGGAGAAACGACAGATAAAATGTATGCAGACATAACAAATATATGTGTATATAAACGTACACAAGATCTAAGACAAACAAAAGGAAAAGAAAACAATACTAGATAAGAGGGTAAGAAGTCAAGAAAACACTTTATTATGAGATAACAGTCAGAGCCTTGTGGTGGTGTTGGTTAATGTCCAGTGATTACCCTAATTCTCTGAAAGCTGTCAGGTTTGAACTCTTTCACTCAGTTCTTCGCAAGACAAAATAGGATAATCATATTTGGTTTCTTGGGAATAAGAAAGAATATATGTGACCCATCGTATAACTTTTTCTTAACAACAAAAAACGTTATTTCTACCACAAATATTAAACATGTTAATGTAATTTGTTCTTAAGACTGCAACCGATTTCATTCTAACAATGTAACCCGTAAATAAGCAAAGAGTCGTAATTATTTTCACGTTCGTGGTTAATGTTGAATGATTTGACACCTGGTGACTAGATACATTTTCAAAATTCAAAGTACAGTTTAGTCATGTTGTTCTTTATCTCGGTAGTACACGTTATTCAACTCGACCTGTTTATCTAGTTTTGAAAAACAATTGAACCTTTCTTTCCAGCTGCATAGCAAATAAAAATATTTTATTTTCTGGAAATATATAACGAACTCCAGTAAACCGAGGTTATATGATAGTTATAGGGCTTTAATTAAAAACGAAAACCTTGACCAAACAATAGTTACAAGGCTATACTATTTATAAAGCTCTGTCAAACCGTGGATAAATCATGTTTACAGAGCTCTAATAATTATAAAGTCAAAAATTACAGCCAGAAATGTTTGTTTGGTTTCTTTGTTGTTAAACACAAAACATCACAGTAGAATGTCCCTACTTCTTCCTGCTAAACCATAATGTCATACATAGTTTTAGTATATTTCTTGTTGTCCCTTTCTCTTCCTGCTGAACCATAATTTTGTACATACTTTAGTTTGTACCTTGTTGTCTCTACCTCTTCCGGTTATACCATAATTTTATACATAGTTTGTTTTTGTCTCTACCCCCTTACTGTTTAACCATAATTTTACACATACATTGGTTTGTTGCTTGTTCTCTCTACCTCTTCCTGTTGAACCATAATTTTATTCATACTTTAATTCGTTTTTTGTTCCCATTAGGTCTTTCTTGTTAACCATAATTTTATACACACTTTTAGTTTGTTCCTAGTTGTCTCTACGTCTTCCTGTTGAACCATAATTTTATACTTAATTTAGTTTCTTTCTTGTTGTGTCTACATCTTCCTACTGAATAATAATTTTATACATACTTTAATTTATTTTTCTGTTCTCGTTAGCTCTTCCTACTTAACCATAATTTTATTCTACTTTAGTTTGTTCCTTATTGTCTTTAACACTTACTGCTGAACCATAATTTTATACATACTTTAATTTGTTCCTTTTAATTTCTAACTCTTTCTGTGGAATCATAATTTAATGCATGGTTTAGTTTTTACTTGTTGTCTGTACCTATTCTTGCTGAACCATAATTTTATACATACTTTAGTTTCTTCCTTGTTGTCTCTTCATCTTCCTACTGAACCATAATTCTCTACAAAATTTTTCTTGTTGTTTCTCCCTCTTCCTGCTGATCCCTAATTTTATATATATTTTAGTTTGTTCCTTGTTGTCTCTTGCACTTCATGCTTAGTCACAATTTTTATACATACTTTCGTTTCCTTTTTGTCTTTATCTGTTGCAGCTTAATCATAACATTATACATACTTTAGTTTGTTTCTTGTTATCTGTACCTATTCCTGCTGAACCATAATTTTATACATACTTTAGTTTGTCCCTTGTTGTCTCTACCTCTTCCTGTTCTACCATAATTTTATACATACTTTAATTTATTTCTTGTTGTCTCTTTTTCTTCTTGCTGTACCATAATTTTATACATAATTTAGATTGTTCTTTGTTCTCTCTACCTCTTTCTGTTGAAACATAATTTTATTCATACTTTAATTCGTTTCTTGTTCCAATTAGGTCTTTCTTGTTAACCATAATTTTATACACATTTTATTTTGTTCCTTGTTGTCTCTACGTCTTCCTGCTGAACCATAATTTTATACTTAATTTAGTTTCTTCCATGTTGTCTCTACATGTTCCTGTGTAAACATAATTTTATACATAGTTTAGTTTGTTCCTTATTGTCTCTACCTCTACCTGATTAACCATAATCTTATATATACTTTAGTTTGTTCCTTGTTGTCTCTTTTTTTTTTCATTCTTAACAATAATTTTATACACATTTTTCTTTATTTCTTGTTGTTTCTTACTCTTCCTGCTGATCCAAAATTTTATATATATTTTGTTTGTTTCTTGTTTTCTCTCCCTCTTCGTGCTGACGATAATTTTATACATATTTTAGTTTGTTTCTTGTAGTCTTTATCTCTTCATGTGGAACCATAATTTTGTACATAGTTTAGTTTGTTCCTTATTGTCTCTACCTCTACCTAATTAACCATAATCTTATATATACTTTAGTTTCTTCCATGTTGTCTCTACATGTTCCTGTGTAAACATAATTTTATACATAGTTTAGTTTGTTCCTTATTGTCTCTACCTCTACCTGATTAACCATAATCTTATATATACTTTAGTTTGTTCCTTGTTGTCTCTTTTTTTTCATTCTTAACAATAATTTTATACACATTTTTCTTTATTTCTTGTTGTTTCTTACTCTTCCTGCTGATCCAAAATTTTATACATATTTTGTTTGTTTCTTGTTTTCTCTCCCTCTTCATGCTGACGATAATTTTATACATATTTTAGTTTGTTTCTTGTAGTCTTTATCTCTTCATGTGGAACCATAATTTTGTACATAATGTAGATTGTTCTTTGTTGTCTCTACCTTTTCCTCTGTAACCATAATTTTACACATAATTTAGTTTGTTTTTGTTTTCTCTACCTCTTCCTGTTCTACCATAATTTTATACATACTTTAGTTTATTTCTTGTTGTCTCTTCTTCTTCTTGCTGTACCATAATTTTATACATAATTTAGATTGTTCTTTGTTCTCTCTACCTCTTCCTGTTGAACCATAATTTTATACATACTTTAGTTTTTTTTTTTGTCTATCTCATCCTGGTGAACCATAATTTTATACATAGTTTAATTTGTTTCTTGTTGTCTCTACCTCTTACTGCTGAACCACAATTTTATACTGAATGTAGTTTGTTTCTTTTCTCGACGTCACTGATTATTATTTCATCACGGCAATTGTATGATAAGTGTAAGTCTTTGTGTTTACTTTGTGTATTTGTACTTATATGTTACCATTATGTCTGAACTAACATACCGTACACCACTATTAACAGTACATGCTCGTACGATCGTTAACAAACTAAGAAATGTAAACCAGAGAATTATCAATAGAAGAAATGACATCTATTTCATTCAACAATGTAAAAAGGAACAACTAACCCCTAATTTTGTAAAGATAAAACTGTCAAAAAATTTAATAAATACGCAAACATTATCCAAAATTTACAGAAAAAACTAAAAGCCATGTTGAACACGAAATACAAAGAACTACATGATTTAAAAAAATAAAAAATGAACCTAGACCATCAACTGGCATGATGCATTAAACCAAAGAATTACGGACTTATACAACGAAACATAAACCAAATCAACACTAATAATGACAGAGACAAAAAGATCTGCCACAACAAAAAACTAGAAAAACTAAGATGCAAACAACAGAAAAGACACAACGACAAACCGTTGACTAACCTCATGATTAACAGATCCGACCAACAATTAAACATAGACGAGATGCATCTACTTAACAAAAGACTCAACTTCGCAATAGCACCTAGGTACATTCCAACATTAGAAATTAAAGCATGTTTAGAAAATATAGCCAGGAGACTTGTGATACTTTCCACAGAAAACAAAAACAAGAAAATAACCGAAAACAACCAACAGAAAGAAGACAACTTTGACAATTTTATTGACATCCAACAGCCAAACTTCCCAGAAAAAATTAAAAATTTATATTTTCCAGAAACACCTAAAAACAACATTTTAAACGATTTTTTCAAAGAATTTTCTCACAAAACCATCAACATAATTTCACAAAAGAGAAAGCTAAAAAACAATCTTACAAAAAAAGACATTGATTCCATTAAAAACCTAAAACAAAACAAAAACATAAAAATTCTAAAAGCAGATAAAGGAAACGCTATAGTCATAATGAACACGAATCAATACATCCAAAATATGAAGAACACCCTATCAGACACTAACAAATTTAAACCAATATACACAAATCTAACAAAGACACACGAAATGCAACTAAACAAAATACTACTACAAAATTTCACAAACACTTTATTCCTACCTACGTAAAACCGACTCACGCACACCACAAATATACGGCATCCCCAAACCTCATAAACAACATTGTCCATTACGACCAATAATGTCCGCATATGAATCGTTTAATTACAATCTTGGTAAATACATAGCATGGGCATTCTCCAAATATGTAACATCAGCCAGCTCATTCATCAAATACTCTTTGTGAACCTGACGATGACCGAAGAAGGCCGAAACGTTGTTCGCTCCTCTACGTAAAAAAAAAAAAAAATTCACAACCTAAACGAGCCGTTTTTACAGATATATATATATTTTTTTTGTCTCTACCCCTTACTGTTTAACCATAATTTTATACATACTTGAGTTTATTTCTTGTTGTCTCTCTCTTCTTTCTGAACCATAATTTTGTACATAGTTTATATTGTTCTTTGTTGTCTCCACATGTTCCTGTGTAAACATGATTTTACACATAGTTTAGTTTGTTCCTTGTTGTATCTTTCTCTTCATTCTTAACAATAATTTTATACACACTTTTCTTTATTTCTTGTTGTTTCTTACTCTTCCTGCTGATCCAAAATTTTATACATACTTTAGTTTGTTTCTTTCTGTCTCTATCTTTTTCCAGTGAAGCATAATTTTATATATGCGGGTAGTTTCATCCTTGCTGTTCCTACTGTTAATGTGATAAGAAATCGTATTTTATTATTTACGTATATGCTTATAGTTTCTGTAAGAGCCCAGTAGAGTGAAGAGAATGCCGTCTTGTTTGTGTTTGAAGCAGTTAGGGTTAGTGTGAGGTGTTAGTGTTTATTTGAGATACTGCTGCCGGAGCTAACAGGGTGAAATATTTGACAATTTAAAATACGCTTATTGAATGATACTAAAATAAGGTTTTGAATAACAGATACTCAACGGGATTCCATTAAAGAGGAAGCGACTATTAAAAGAGTTAGGTGTAAGGAAAAGGAACAAAGTGGTCAAAGAGTAATATAAAATCTAGCAATTGTTATTTTATCGTTATCCAGTCAGGCTTACATAAAGTGACCAAACAATGTTATAAAATCTAGCAATTATAATTATTTCATTCTTCGGCCAGGCTTTCACAAATTGACCAACAATAATATGAAATCTAGCAATTATAATTATACCATTCTCCAGCCATGCTTGCTCAAATAGTATAAAATCGAACAATGCCAGTCATGCCAGGCTGAGAAAATGAAATATTTCTTTAACAATTGTCAAAAATATTTTGAGCTACCAGATCATCAGAAACCAACGTTCAATAGGAACTGAGGTACATCTTGTTGTTGCAGAGTGATATACGCCACCTGGCAATATATTAACAACAGAAGATCCATATATGAGCCCAATAAAAATTCCAAATACAAGTGTGCGTCTTATATAACCTTGATATTTAATGTGACATTTATTATATGCAGGATGCTATACGTTATTTAAATAGGTCGCCTTTTAGGAGATCGCTCGCATAAACATCTTCCTTCTATAAGAAATAATGGTACGACGAAACCTATGTTAGACACTTTATAACTTTTCACAGTTTATATCCGATGTCTCTGTATTTGAACTCGGGTTTGCTTCCTCCACTGTAGAACAAAGAAAACACCTGAAAAAAACGTTTAATATTAATATTAAGCACTGTTAACCCTCTAACGTTGAGATAATAATTGCTATTCCTTTTAATATTATCCATTCACCTACATCTCCAGTTGTTCATCTTATCTTTGATCTGCACTTTCTGATCTTTATGTTTGTTATGCATTTCGCGTAAAGCTTCAGAGAAATATCTTCGCTAGCCGTCCCTCATTTAGCAGTGAAAGACTAGAGGGAAGGCAGCTAGCCCTCATCACCCACCGCTAATTCTTGGAATACTATTTTACCAACGAACAATGGAATTGACTGCGGCGTTATAAAACCCCTGCAGCCGAAAGAACGAGCATACTGGATGGGACAGGATTCGAAACCACAATCCGCAGATCGTGAATCGAGTATTTCTAACCACCTGAACTTTCCAGTTACCATTTAATAAGGATATTTACTTTCTTTAAGAATTTTGTCCAGTGAAGTCGTTGTTTTCCTTGATATCTAGATTGACCAATTACGTTTTTCTATATTTCATGTCTTTCATTACAAAGTTTTCGCTTTTTAATTTATTTTGTTTTTTGTACGTAACATGTCAAATTAAATTTTTGTTTCAAAATTTTCCATTCAGTTTCCGTATCCTTTACTGTTGTATCTTGCTTAATATTTATTCGACACACGCATTCTTTCTTTCATTGTTCGTACATATAACCAGTTAATAGTCTTTTATTCACAATCTAAGTATGTTTTCCTACCCAGTTTATTAAGTTAATTCGCTTAATATGGCATTATCCTGTGTGTTTCTTATTCTAGTACCTTTCTTTGTTTGATTTTATATTAACAATGTTCTCTCGAGCCTTCGAGCCATGCATTCTTTTTTTGTTTTTTTGACACCCTAATTCTTCCAATAGTCATTTCTTTAAACTCACTGGGCAGTTCCCCATAACATTCGTCAATAAACGTATTTTAATGTGACGAATACTTTAACATATTTGTTTTCTTCTGTGCTTTGTCATTTCGCTACCCAAACAATTCTTTTGTCGACAAAACACGAGCAGAAGACTGTCTGTTATTGAAAACTTTGGCAATAAACTGATTGTAATAAACAAAGTTCAAAAAATAATCATATTGAATATATAGCATGTTATACAGCGTTAGATCTTACGTTATCTCGTGTTAATAATGGTAAACTGTTTTGGTTTGTTTGGAGTTTCGCGCAAATCTACACGAGGGCTATTTGCGTTAGCCGTCCTTAATTTAGTAGTGATAAACTAGAGGAAACGCAGATTGAACTACCAACCACCAGCATTTCAACTACTCTTTTAACCACAAATGTAACGATGTCTCACTGCTTAAACGACGAGCGTGTTTGATGATGGGATTTTGAACGCACGACCCGTAGAGTTGAGCACCCCTAATCACTAAGCCATGCCAGGCTTCACTTCAGACGGAAGTTACTTGTATTTTATGTTTACAGAAACTTTAAATTGGAGGGTTTCTCCTTGCCTGAGTCAGGCATGTTTTATAAGTGCATTACGATTGGCCTGTTTACCTATCTGCTTCATACTGTTAGTCAGGCATGTTCTATAAGTGCATTACGATTGACTTGTTTACCTATCTGATCTAGAATGCTAGCTATGCATGCTCTCTAGACCATTAGATGTTCCATCTCTCTGCAACTGCTTGTTCAATGTCAATGACGGAATGAAAAACGAACAGTTTAACACTCCTACGAAAAGTGGGGCCTAATAGGCCCCAGAGCAACTTGAAAGGTTATTAATATTAGGCTAATAAATTTGTATTTAAATGAAATTGCCATTTAAATCCATTAATGAATGGATTAACGAGATTCCCACTGTCCCTATCTACTATCTAGCGAAACCACAGCCAGGGGAACGGGCTTGGAGAAATCAGGACTAGAAACGTCTTTTCGTAGGAGTGTTAACGTTACATTAGTCACTTAGTGATGTTCTGTACCATTAATAGTGTGTAGTTACAAATAACGTTGTTCCATAATCAGAGTTAGTCTCCCCCATTATTTTAGAGCATGTTCTGTACCATTAATAGTGTGTAGTTACAAATAACGTTGTTCGATAATCAGAGTTAGCCTCCCCCATTCTTTTAGAGCATGCTCTGTACCATTAATAGTGTGTAGTTACAAATAACGTTGTTCCATGACCAGAGTCAGTCTACCCCATTCTTCTAGAGCATGTTCTGTACCATTAATATTGTGTAACTACAAATAACGTTGTTCGATAATCAGTTTCCTCCAGTCACACTAGAGCTATATAATAAGTTTCTGGAATTTTTATTTTAAGATTATTTTGAACTCTCATATTTCGATGTGCCACAGTCAGGACCTACAACAGCATAACGGAAATAAAGACCAAACCGAATCTATGGTGTGGGATGTCACAACTGATGTGTAACGATGGACTACGTGTGGTTTATTACAACTGATGTGTAACAACGAACTAGCTGTAGGTTATCACAACTGACGTGTATAATAAGCATAACCCTACAAATCTGTCAAAGTTATTAAATTAACTTCGTCAAAACATGAGGTTGGTTTTCCTTTAGTATACGATTATATTTCTCTGAACGAGGCCAATATTAATTTTGTTTGAGTGCGGGGACATTTATAATAAACTACTTATTCTATGTGAATACAGAGAAAAACATTTTCAAGGCTTAAACAAACATCTCATTCTAACTTTCAAAAAGTCCAGCTTCGTCTTTCTTTGTAGTTGTGTTTGGCTGAGAAAGTGTAGATGGTTACAACCTGGTATATTTACTCTTTGAGCTCAAGAGTTAGTTGCCCAAGGAAAGCGTGTCAGTTAAAAGTACGGCTAAAATCAGCAAGGCTACAACCTCAGTAATTTTCCTGACAATTCCCATGATCTATGACGTAAATTTTTATAACTTAAGACTGAATAGCAGTAATTTTTACGGCCTAATAAAACAGATTTTTCTCGTTCACAAACCGTTTCGTTATGTGACGTACGGTTTGTTCAAAATAAATTAAAATTCTACAGCTTTTTGACGTTGTGTTGAAAAGCTAGAGCACTTACGCATTGTCGGTATTTCCTTACTCAAGGCCTCTTAGTGGCACAGTGGCATGTCTACAACCTTACAACGCTCGAAATGGGGTTTCGATACCCGTGAGGCCAGGACACTAGTAGCCCATTATGTTGGCCCAGCATGGCTAGGTTGTTAGGGCGCTCGACTCGTAATCCGTGGGCCGTGGGTTCGAATCCCGTCACACCAAACATGCTCACCGTTTCAGCTGTGCGGACGTTATAATGTGACAGTCGATCCCATTATTCTTTGGTAAAAGAGAAGTCTAAGAGTTGGTGGTGGGTGGTGATGACTAACTACCTTCTCTCTACTCTTACACTGCTAAATTAGGGACGGCTAGCACAAATAGCCCTTGTGTAGCTTTGCTCGAAATTCGAAAACAAACACACCCTTACTCAATGTCATAAAAGAAATGATGCAGAAAATATTTCAAAATATGTTTTATTTATGTTTTATTTGTGAGATATTAAACGATAAGTGAAGACCGCATGGGTTAAGGACAAAATGTTTAAAAATAATAATATTATTTTATTTATGGTGTTGTTTAGTTGATACTTTACTCACAGGTATTGTGTATTTACCATTAATAACAAAAAATAACCTTAGTTATCTATCTGTATTTTGTTTATCTATCGATGTAAATATACAATAACACTTTATTATTAAAATAACAACGTTTCCACTATATGTTTATTCTTCTTTAGATAGTTTTATACAATATTGTATCAGATTAATGAATGTAAAATCATACAGATACAATATTTTGACCATACGTATATCCATCGTCAGATAGTTTGACATACTGTTTTATTCTATGTTTAAGAACTTTTATTGCAGACTCTGGTCAGTATTAAATCTGTCGACCTGACCCTTCTCACTATGTATTTATCATCTAGTACCAGTAAATCTAGCTTGAAGCACTGTTTATAATCTATGTTCTATTTAATTAAACTTAAATTTTTAGATGATGATAGAACTGTTTATCCATGATACGTAGCGGTCCTCGTAAATTCTCACTTCTTGTGACATACTGTTAATAAAAGTTATGTAATCTACAGAAGTTCGTGTATATTTTCAGTCAAAGTGACGTGTATACAATAAAGGTGTGGTGTGGTATGTGGTAGTTCACACAAATTTTCAATCACAGTAAGATATACAATAAAAGTGTTACGTGATATTTGATAGTTCGTGTAAATTGTCAATCGCAGTGACATCTGTGTGTTAATAATGTTAGAGAATGTGTGAAAACGTGTTACGTGACGTATGGAAGCTCACGTAGATTGTCAAAAATGTTACAGAATGTGTGTAAGTTGAAGTAAATTTTCAGTGTTGTGACCAGCTTGGGTGAGAATGTTTTTACAAGTAATTATGATGAGGAATGCAAGCTTCCAATGAAAAACGTAAATGTATGCAATATTTAGCATTTGATTTAGTTGACCGAGGTTTATTGTTAACGTCCCCTAGTGATATCTGAGGATAGAATTTGAAATAAAACTGTTACTTTAGCTATTAACTTTAAAATTATCTTTCCGATTTAGCCCTCTAACTGTTTACTAGTTGTTATTTTTTATATTGTTCACTACCAATGACATCTTATTGGGTAATTTTATATTTGTACCTGTTACAATGCTGTGTAATGGACTGACTAAACCAATACATTGATGTCACTTATTTTCCAAGTAATATACACAAAGAATCCAGCAATAATTAGTGGGATTAGATCCAGTATTAATAATTATTCGGTTTAATTTTTTTATATGATGCAAACGTTATTAGAGATTTCGTAAACAGCGAAGTCATGGATCCACGGTCAATTTAGTGCATAAATAATTTAGAAAACTGTTTGTAAAACTCCAATAGATGTTTGTTTGTTTCTTGAATTTAGCGCAAAGCTACACGAGGGATATTTTTGCTAGCCGTCCCTAATTTTGCAGTGTAAGACTAGAGAGAAGGTAGTTAGTCATCACCACCCACCGCCAACTCTTAGACTTCTCTTTTACCAACGAATAGTAGAATTGACCGTCACATTATTATGCCCCCACAGCTGAAAGAGCGAGCATGTTTGGTGCGACGGGGATTCGACTCGCGATCCTCGGATTACGAGTCGAACGCCTTAACCCACCTGGCCATGCCGGGCTCGTAATAGATGTAGATTGTTGGGTTAGTAAAGTCTGTTCCAGAAATATATTTGTTAATGCAACCTTTAATTTACTTACTTCTTATTAGAGCTTATCATTAGGCCTATTACAGTATTTATCACTGCATTCTGCGGCCAAGTAACTAAGCATTATGCTTGCGGATTTTAAACGCTAAAAAACGGGTTTCAATGCCCATGGTGGGCACAGCACAAATAGCCCACTATGTACCTTTGTGTTTAACTAAAAACAAACAGATAATATTGCATTATATACCTAGTCCCTTGGGAAGTTTCAAAAAAATTTTAAGTGTATAATAGTATTTCAATCACACTGTTTTTGCCTATGTCCAATGCCGACGATTCGATTCGTTCAGTTCAGGGCTTATTAAGCCGGTTTAAACAGACACACACACAAATAAAACGCAGTACTGCTTAAAAAATATTTATATAAGCCATTTTTTCCAACAATGGTTGTTATGGTGTGAATGCCTTTTAGAAGCTGACAAAGCATGATTATAATTAATTTACTTACCATTACACATTTGTATTAGGCCTATTATATTTTTAACAATGCTTTCTATATCTAGTCCGTTGGAGATTTTTAAAAACTATAAGAATGTATAATGATAGTATTCCAACCACACTATGCTCACCGTATCCATTGGTACACTCTTCTAATTCTTGAAAATCCTTAAGGAACTAGATATAGAATGCATTGTTAAAAAATATATTAGGCCTAATACTAATGTCTAATGACAAGTAGATCAATTATAATTATGCTTTGTCAGTTTGAAAAAGGCGTTTACACCATGACAACTGTAAATGTTACCTTTACCAAACTACACTTTCATACCTCCCCTCCTCTGTATTTCATTGAAGCTTTGCAGTAGGTTATATCAGGAGCTGTTATACTTTTTAACTTGAGGCCGTCCCCGTGTTGTTTGAAGAAAAATATACAAAAGACACCCTGCATATAAAACGTTGTGTAGCTCATATTAACTGCAATAAATAAAATTATCGCTGAAAGTTTGAATTTGTTCCGACGTCAGACAAGTTTAAAAAGGTGTCATTTTATGTGTACTAATGCCACTCGGAAACAGTCTCCAGGAAACTGCGGTTTAGATAACCTACCATAGTTACTCTAATGTACTGAAAGGTGAAATCAAATCCACTCACAGATGGCGCTAGCATCGTTAATAGCTAAGATGATTAAATTTCTTAGTTTCAGGTGTTTAACTCCATGACAAATGTTAAGAACAACTTATAGGGTGTTTTTTTACTAATCTTAATACAAAAAATCCGTTACGTTTAAATCTTCTTTTTCATAAGGTGATTTTTTTTACCTTAGTTAGTAAGATTGTATTAATAGCTATCTGATCACTTTACTGGTTGGTTGGTGTCTGTTCACCTGAAATAATGTCTGTTTATATTAGCTCATGTCTGTTCTTCTTTACTGATGTCTGTTGCTTGTAATATTAAATATACTTGTAAACGTTTGATGTATATTTTTCTTTATTTGTTAACCATGTTATTTCTGGGAATTTTTCTAAGTTATTAGTTCCTTACTTATTTTAAATATTAAAAATGTTACTTTCCTTACATTTCTAGAACTTTCGACTGGCCTTCATTTTGCTTTTCGAACCATTTTCCTCTCGCTTTATTGGCAGTCAGACCTTTGAAATGGTAGAACAACATTTTTAACATTGTATTACGTTTACTGTGTAGCTAGTAACTAACTGTGTTTACACGTTAAGTTGATAAGTGTGTCTATTGGTAAGTTAATAACTGTATTTACTGGTAAGTTGATAAGTGAGTTTTTTGAAAAGTTGGCAAGTGTGTTTACTGCTAAGTTATCAAGTCTTTGTTTATTTATTATGAAGCACAAATCTACACAATGGGCTATCCGTGCTCTGCCCGCCACGGGTATCGAAACCCGTTATCTAGCGATGTGAATCCAAAGATATACAGCTGCGCCACTTGGGGGGATAATTATTAAGTGAGTTTACTGGTAATTTGATAACTTATATTTACTGATAAGTTGATAATTGTATTTACTGGCAAATTGGTAAATGTGTTTACTGGTAAGTTGACAACTGTGTTTACATGTGAGTTGATAAGTGTGTTTACATATACGTTTTATAACTTCATTACTGTACGATAACTGTGTTTAACTAGTGAACTGATAAGTGTGTTTACATATATGCTTTATAACTGTATTTACTGGTAAAGTAATAAGTGTTTACTGTGTTAACATATACGTTTTATAACTGTGTTTGTTGGTAAGTTGAACTGTGTTTAACAAGTAAACTGATAAGTGTTTACATGTAAGTTTTATAACTGTGTTTACTGTAGAGTCGATAAGAAGGTTTTTGGCGTGTTGGTAAGTGGGTTTACAAGAAAATTGACATGTATCTTTCTGTAGCAGTGTTTACTGATAAGTTTGTAATTACGTTTACGAGTATATTGATTGTGTGTTTATAAAATTTTAAAGTAATTGACAAAAGCGCAAATACGTTTACCTCTAAGTTGATAAGTATGTTTACAGGTTAAGTTGATAAATGTTTACACGTGTGTTGATAATTGGAATTACTCATATGTTGATAGTGTGTTTATGTCTTCTAAAATTGTGTTAACGTGTTAACTGCTGCATTTGTGATTGGCATATGCTCGGAAAGTCGAATTTAATGAATTTCTTTCCCTGGAATGTCGATTTTAGTCATTTATCAAATCATTATGAAATAGTACTATTAAAATAACAATATTGTATATCTAGCAAAGATTTCGTTCAATTTCTAACAATTTGTTAAACCTTTGACTATGGGCCTTGTTTGTTTATTTTTGAATTTCGCACAAACCTACAAGAAGCTTATCTGCGTCTTTAATCTTGGTGTGTAAGACTAGAGGGAAGGCAGCTAATCATCACTACCCACTGCCAACTCGTGGGCTACTCTTTAACCAAGAATAGTGGGATTGTCCGAACATTATAATACTCCCACGGCTGACAGGACGAGGATGTTTGCCGTAACGAGGATTCGAATCCGCAACCCTCAGATTGCGAGTTGAGAGCCATAACCACCTGGCCTAATTTAGAAAAAGGTAGACACGAAAGCAGAAATTTTATGATGAAAATGAAATAGTAAAACTTGAACACCTGGTGACATTAATTTTGTTATTTAATGTAAGGGGCGGTGTATACTGTATCGGCCGCAGGGATCGAACCATGAATTTAGCGTTTTACGGCCTCTGTATGAGCCGCCTTAGAACTTGACAATCTGTCATTCACGATATTTACCTATGCAAGAATTTCTTTGTATTCGTGGTTAAGTTTAGCGAGCCCGACATGACCAGGTGGTTAAGGCACTCGACTCACAATCCTAGGGTCGCAGGTTCGAATCCCCATCACACCAAACATGCTCGCCCTTTCCAGCCGTAGGGGCGTTATAAAGTGACGCTCAATCTCACTATTCGTTGGTAAAAGAGTAGCCCAAGAGTTGGCGGTGGGTGGTGATGACTAGCTGCCTTCCCTCTTGTCTTACACTGCTAAATTAGGGACAACTAGCGCAGATAGCTCTCGAGTAGCTTTGCGCAAAATAAAAAAAGACAAAAAACTAAGTTTAGCGGCTAGCCTGCAAATGTGTTTATTAGTTGAAACTTTAATATATGCTAGTTTATTACTGATTCGATTCTATCACCGTCTATAAATTAGTAGACTCGCAAACTAATCCAAACCATGTCCGTCAAGAGACTTTGAGGAGTAGATATCACTTTTTTTTTGTATTACATCGATGAGGCTTAAAACACCATAAATTAGTCATGAGCAAATAAAATATAAATGAATGCTGTTTGGGTCAGATTTTTTTAATTATATGTTACAAAAAACTTAATTATAGCCTGGTGTTAGAGGTCGAAAATGCAAGGTATTTGGGCCAATACAGATTATTTTTACGAGGTATGTTGGAGAATGCTTAGAATTAATAATGAAGATATGGGGGTTGGGGGTGATTATTAACATTATAAATTATGTGGCGTCATTATAGGAATCTTAGCTGATTTTTATTCAAAGTTGATAATTTAACTTGAAGGATTTGAAATTATCATTCTTGGCTATGCTGTGAACGATACATAAAGTAAGTGATTGCGTTATCCTCAATCTTTGAAGGAATAAAAGTTGAATCCAGCATCTAAACCGGTTTTTCCAGGTTTTATGTGTACCAGCTTCTCCTCCAGAAGGCGGTAAATAAAGATTTTCCATCTTTGATATATGCGAGTCAATCACTGATACGTCTGTCACTCAGCACGTAAGTTCTATATTTGTGATCGAGCTGGGCGTGGCTTGTAATTAACGTGCCGAACTATGGATCCGTGGGTCTGTGATCCGAATCCTGTTGTCACAAAAAATGAAATGAAAACTAGTTCTCTCCATCTGAGGAGAGCTGGTGCGTTATAATAGTGACAGTCAACTCCCGTAATTCGATCAGGGCGTTGTCGACTAGCTGCTTTCCTTTCGGTATATCAGTTTACGGACGGCTAGCGCAGACAATGTTTGTGAAAGTTCGTGAAAAATTCTGAAAGAAAAAAACTATTTCTGAAAACTAATGCATAAAGGAAATTATGTTTTTTTTCCTTGAAAAAGTTATAACATAAAAGAGCGCTTATCATAAAAAACAACTAATTAGAATGAAGTCAGATGCTGACTTTCAAATAGTTTATGTACATATATTTTTTGAATATGCAAATCAGCAAATTTCGTGATAACCATAGTTGATATAAAGTCGCGCTGTATTGTGTATCAGAATTATATTTTCATATTGCTTGTTGTGAAAATGATCCATTTTAGGATAGATATATAAAACTCTTTCCGACACAAGATATTCGTACATTCGTATCATAAATATGTATTTATATCTGGAATTTACAGGTTTTAAAACGAAGATATCCGTTATACTTCCGTCACACCAAACATGCTCACTCTTTCAGCCGTGGGGGCGTTATAATGTAACGGTCATTCTCACTATTTGTTGGCAAGAGTAGCCCAAGAATTAGCGGTGGGTGGTATTGACTATCTGCCTTCTCTCTAGTCTTACACTGCTAAATTAGGGACGGCTAATGCAGATAGCCCTTGTGTCCATGAATTCACCCAACATTATGCATTATAATCAATAAGGATACCCGTCTGAAAAAGTGAAACAAGTATTGTGTACATACGTTGCTTCCATTACAAGCAGCTGGAGAGTGAAGCGGGTTTCTACGCGGTTGCATGTAAAGACATGTTGCTCACGTCACCAGACGCAGTCTCTATTAATTTCTGTTACGACCAGACTCCTCGTATACAAGATAGATTATGGAAAGGCAGAAGAAAAGTGTGGTGTGCTTTGGATATGACAAATTCACGACGGATAATAAAATGCAGTTTTACTCTACTTCAACATGTAAATACATAATAACGTGATTGTTTCTTTCTGTCGACACTTGCGATACTTAGTAGAGTCGCTCTTGTGCTGTTTCGTGTAAGTACGTAAGAATGTAGCTTTTCTGTATTTTAATGTCTGATGCTTTACTTATCAGTGGATAAGAGTGAATTGAACAGTTTGGTAACCGGTCCATGACTCTAGGTGCCTAAAACACAATTATTTATAACAACTTAGTTCACTAGTTAATTGTTCTTGTTTCTCTCGACTAAATCAGATACTATATCATAATTTTTATGAAAACTTAAACTGTAAATCTTACATTATTACAGGGTGTGAGAAAATTCTAGAGTTACCGAATTTTCCAGAACATGTTCCGCATGCTGTCCTTGTGATTCAAAACAATTTTAGATTAACAGCAGTTGTTTATTGGACCTTCTCATGCTTTGACAGCATCATAATTAGTAAGTTAACTAAAGTTAAGAAAAGAGACACATCGCCTGTGGTTTTATACTTTTGAAACTCTCTGTTCGTACAACTATGTAAAGTTTACGTTATACTGTTTCAACAACAAAATTAACACGAACTGCTGATCCTGAAAGCCGCTCCTAGAACGAGTGAAAAGGGGCTTATTGAAGAATTTCTTACACGAACAATTATCTCTTCTATTATTTAAGTCCAACCGTGAGACAGTGGTAAAACTACGAACTTACAATACTAAAATTCTAGGTTCTACCCTTCACGGCATAAAAAAAGCAGCTATCTCAATGTGACTTTACTCTAAAATTCAGTGTTATTAATAAAACATTCAACTTTTGTAAAAACATACGTAGTTGGGTCTAACAAGGCAAAGTGCATATTTTTTCTTTATGTTCATTGGCCCTAAAATTTCGGCCAGCAGTATATCATAAAAAACGTTAAACCAAAGGTATCGTCAAAAAGCGACTGATGTTTTTATTGTTTTTATAGTTTCCGATTTTTGAGCACTAATTTGTTAAATGTTGTACTTTCTAGTTAAGGAATATTTAAAATATACTCTTCAAAAAAAGAAACGCAAAAGGGATATTTTTGTTATTTTAAAGAGAAATATATGTAATAACGTTACAAGCTCAGAGTATGTGATGTTACACGTGTTAAGGCACTGATTGTCAGACCAAAATAACAATAAAAGTTGTGCACATTGAAAACGGAGGAAAACATCGGATTTTTTGCCAAAACGCATTCGTGTCCAATAAATTTGTTTGAGAGATCTACATGTTCTGCAAGTGCAACATGTGCAAAATCCCTATAGTGACGGGTTCTCAGTTTCCATAGCTTAGTGTTAAGCCACCGACACGCAATACAGTTACGTCAAGACTGACTGAAGCACAACGCAACATAGCCATTGGTCACTTGGAAGCAGGCGAATCTCGATCAGATGTTGCCAGAGCTGTGAATGTCCACCCAAGCACCATCACAAGGCTATGGAATCGTCATCAACAACATGGATCAACTTGTGACCGTCCACGATCTGGCAGACCTCGTGTGACCACGCCCGCACAAGATCGCTACATCCGGTTACGTCACCTTCGGGACAGGATCACCACTGCGACGTCTACTGCCTCAACCATACCATGGATGCGTAGATCAGACCGTACGCAACCGTCGACGAGATTATTAGGCCCCATGTGCAACCCATCATGGTGAACGTCAACGACGTTTTTTAACATGACAACGCCCGTCCTCACACAGCCCAACTCACCACTGTCTTCTTGAGACACCACAACATCAACGTTCTTCCCTGGCCCTCCAGATCACCAGATTAAAACCCCATCGAACATCTTTGGGACGAGTTGGACTGACGTCTGCGACGGCGACAACCTCAATCGCAGACTCTACCTCAGGTTGCAGCAGCTTTGCAGGCTGAGTGGACAGCTATTCCACAGGATGTGATTCGTCATCTCATTGCTTCCATGGGCAGGAGATGCCAAGCAGTTATTGATGCTCACGGGGGGCATACTCGTTATTGACGTTGAGTGACGTTAAACGTCAACTAGTGAGCGTGGACTTCGTCTTTGCAGACTTTGGATGTTCAGTAGTGAATGTGCAAAGTTTCACACATGTCCTACAGAAGTACCCGGAATAAACTTGTTAAGAATATGTCTCAAATTTTGTCTTTTGCATTTCTTTTTTTGAAGAGTACATGTTTAGAGACAAATGATGCTATATAATGCCTTTTTTTTGGTGTTTAACTAGAATACAGAAAGCAGCAGTTTAGTTTGTTTGGTTCTTAGCTCAGTGATGCTGAACTTCATAAGTTCTCAAACGCATCTGAAACGACTTTTATTTGAATCAAAACAATATTCACAATGTACTGTGGATAACTAGCGATTACATATACTAGTAACGTGAACAATAATCACCTTATATTGTAGATAACTGGTGAATACATGTAGTAGTACTATGAACAATACTGTCTATTGTAAATAACTAGTGAATACATGTAGTAGTAACCTGAATACAGAGAGAGATTAAGATGTATGTAATTGCGTATAAAATACAATAATTAATTTTTACGGCACTGGCAACCTTGATGAAAGTGTGTTCAAAGGAATAGTTCCTTCAGAGACTGAGACCCAATTTTATGTTAAATATTTATGTAGAACACCAGCAACCTCTGCAATAACATCATTCAGTATTAATCAAAAACCAATAATGGCTAAACTTCGTCGTTACTGTTCTGCTTAGTAGCGCACTCCACTTGCTCAGCAGCAAGTCTGAGGGCTTATAACGCTAACACTTAAGTTTCAGTTCCATCTGTGGGCATAACACTTACAGCCTATTATGTAGCTTTATGCATAACAACAAACAAAAAGTTGCTTTGAAATAAGAAGATAAGTGACACCAACATTCAAGAATATCACTTTGTTGCTAGGCATGTCACGGCCTGGTGGTTAGGTATCTCGTCTCGCAAACTGTGGGTCGCGAGTTCGAATACCATGACCGATATTGTTCACCATTTCTGTCGTAAAAGCGTTATAATGTTACGGTCATTCTCACCTTTTGTCAGTAAAAAGTAGCCCAAGAGGTAGGGATGAGTGACTTTGACTAGCTGCCTTCCTTCTGGTCTATTACTTCTAAATTAGGAATGGCTGCTAAAGAGAGCCCTCGTGTAACTTTCCGCGAAATTAGAAAACCAAACACAATTTGTTACTGCTACTTCTCTATTTATAATTCAAAATAAGACCATAAGTCTCTTCAAGTTCGGGAATGTCGCTTTATCGTCATTGTTATACTAATACCATAGCAACATAGTGGATACTTGTGGCTCTTTTTCGTATTTAACAGCGAGAAAACAGACGACCAAGATGACGTGGGAATGGGCACAGCTCAAAGGTTAGCGTTCTCGTACCATGACTGTTTGTTTGTTTTTGAATTTCGCGAAAAGCTACAAGGAGGGCTATTTGCACTACCCTCCCTAACTTAGCAGTGTAAGACTAGAGGGAAGACAGCTAGTCATCACCACCCACCGCCAGCTCTTGGGCTACTCTTTTACGAGTCGAACGCTTTAACCCACCTGGCCATGCCGACATTCTTGTACCATGAATCGGATTATTTGTGGTTCCGCACTTTAGGATCTTGGATGCGCTCTAAGATTACGGGTGAAATCCACTTCGGTCAGCCACAAGAGCATAGCAAGAGTTGGCGGAAGGTGCTTTTAATTACTTGCCTTCTCTATAGTCTGTCAGCTGAAAATTATTTCCAGCTTTATTTGCAAATAACCTCCGTATAGCTAACTTTGCGTTGAATTCGAAAACTAACAAAGAAATAAAATAAAGCTATTATTTCAGTCTCTTAAATTTTAAATTTGCCCCAACTCGTTAAACTGTTGTTGCAAAAAAAACAAAAAACTTTTAACAGACAACATGTAATACATTTAAAGAATTTACTAGAAACTGCCAAAGAAAATAGATGATAAGAAAAATAAGCTTTAGAAACTCACGTGGTTTCAGTGTTTTGTACGCGTGGAAAGATTTGTCTGACACATTCGATTCCCATAGTAACGGTTCTGTCTTCAAAAATTAGGCGTGAAGGTTTATTTTAAAAACTGCACACGTGCGTGAATATTTATAAAACATCACCATGTTTACAAATATACTTCAATTCATTATCGAGAATCAAAAAGGTTGTGCTAAAAGTTCAGGTATTGCTGGAACTGCAGAAAAAGAGAAAAATAACATTGAAAATATTAGTAGATAAGCTGTACAGAACTCACTTTTTTAACCTGAAAAGTACCTCGTGCTCAGGAGCTCCGTACATCTAGGTCACAGATCACTCGGGCTCAAGGTGTAGAGATCCCGAGTTATGAACTATCGATCAGATAGCAGGTGGCAAACCAACAGTTCCGCACTACAAATACTATCAGATAGCAGGTGGCAAGCCAACAGTTCCGCACTACAAATACTAATAAAACTTTTCCCAGCTCTTTAGCTCGAATAACGGGGATGACTGTCACTTTCCTAATGCGTCCACCTGAAAATGCGAAGCGAGTTCAGTCGTATCACGATTCGAACACTGGACCTTACGGTACGCAGTCCAACACACTAACCAACCCCGAAATATATACGATCAACTGTGTAAAATGTAATTTATTATTGCCATTGAGTTTGAGAAAACAATCTTCCGCTATAGGACCAAGTCAGTAGTACACTTTATAATGTTACCTACCAAAATAATGCCTGTAAATACCCAGTTTTCCTATTTTAACACAACCGTGTAGCCTTTTTTTGCCGGCCCAGCGTGACCAGATGGTTAAGGCACTTGATTCGTGATCTGAGGGTCGCGAGTTCGAATCTCCTTCAAACCAAACATGCTCGCCATTTCAGCCGTGGGGGCGTTATAATGTTACGGTCAATCCTACTATTCGTTGGTAAAAGAGTAGTCCAAGAGTTGGCGGTGGGTGGTGATGACTAGCTGCCTTCCATCTAATCTTACACTGCTAAATTAAGGACGGCTAGCGCAGATAGCCCTCGTGTAGCTTTGCGCGGAATTCGAAACAAACCAAATCTTTCTTTACTATGTCTGAATTATAAATTTTTCAAAAGAAAATGTAGGAAATTTGACACATAATATGCGGCAGTGTAAAATGTTTTGATCTGTATGAAATAAAAATTGAACCGCTTAATATTTTACTTTTTATTTAGCCGTTCAGTACTTAGTCACATACTGCGCCAGTTCTGTTTGTTTTTGAATTTCGTTAGAGCTAGCATGTATGGTGTGACGGGGATTCGAATCCGCAACCCTCAAATTATGAGTCGAGCGCCTTAATCACCTTGCCACAGTGATTACTATGCTAGTACTGTCAATTCGACAATTCATTGTTTGTGTCCCATTTTTACAAAACTCTGTGCATGCTATAGAAACGTTGGGATCAAGTCCTACTATTCTATCACGAAAGCACAGTCCAAGATTTGATGGTTGGTACTTTTGACTAACTGCCTCCTCCCTGCTCTATCAGCTCATATTTGTATATAGTTATGCGCAGATAACCGTTTTATGGCTTTGTGCAGACATTCTAATACTAACTACCCAAATTAATACTAACTACAATACTAACTACCAAACTACCCTTTTCTTTTTAGTCGGTTATTGATTTTTTCTTAAGTTTTAAGTAAAGTTATGATAGAACTTCAAGTAACACCTTCAAATTTCACCTGTAACTCAACGAGGTAGATAATCCATAAATCATTTTGCGCTTTATCAAATTTGGGGTGGTGGTTGAGGTGTTCCATTAACATGTTGGAAACTATACCGAAACATGTTATACTGAACATGCAAGATCAAAACCAATAACTATTAGAAAAGGATAGACTTTTCAACAGCTCTTGATTTACAGGATATCTTTCATTTTTGAAACAAAACTGAATGAAATCCTTTACCAACACGTATAATTTTGAATTCGGCAGCTACCCGAAAAGAGTCAGTAATTTATAAAGAATTTTAATCTTAAGTAACAACCAATAATTAGGTGCAAGTGTATGTCAACTTGATAAGTATTAAAATATTCACCAGAACGCAAGAAATGAAAGCTTCGTTTAATTACTGTCCATTTAGATAAATCTGACGTCGTTGAAAGCAAACAATTAACATTTGATACTCTTCAGATCAAAATAACTATATGTAAAAAAAACTTTCCTATCTTTACTGTGCCTAGTTTTTGTCCTTTTCAAACATTGTAATTTACGTCACGTAGTTTCTCTTTGAATTAAACTCAACTCTCACCATTTCCAAACTGACTGATTAATCACCATTCTTTTTCTTTTGGCTTTTAAAGTTTTAGTTCTATAAATCTGACTTTCAGAAAGAGATTGATGTCAGGTATATCTATCGCTTCCGTCAAATCTCGTTTGTTTATTGTTTATTGTTTTTTGGTTAATTTCGTAAACATCTGCAGATAGTTTCTTGAAATGTTTAGGAACTACAGAGAAGTTGTTCTCAGCTTATTTTTTTCATGTACCACCTGAATTTTTCTCTTATCTCGAGGATCACAATGGGGTTTATACACTGCGCTCTCGCTTATTTTCTGTAATTTTAAAAGCTTTCTACACGAACCACTTAAAGGAAGTCCGCGAAACGACAACAGGCCATAACTTTAAGGATACGAGTCAGTTAACTACATCAAAAAGAAACAAACAGGCTACGGAGTATAAAGGGTATTAACCTTTGAAATCGAGCGTCACAATACACTGTATAACACTTAAAACATTATAATACAAAACGTAACATTCAAAGAATCACAATATAAAACATGAACTGTAAAGTATTACAGTATAAAACCAGCTAGATTATTTGAATTTCGCACTTTCGGTTTACACGTATTTGTCAGCAAAGGAGGCCCAGGTGGTTAGAATACTCGATTCGTAATCTGAGGGTCGTGGGTTAGAATCCTCGTCACACCAAACACGCTCACCCTTTCAGTCATGAGGGCGTTATAAAGTACGACCAATCCCACTGTTCATTCTTTGATAAAAGAGAAGCCCAAGAATTGGTGGTAGGTGGTGATGACTAGCTACATTTCCTTTAGTCTACACTGCTAAATTAGAAACAACTAGTGCAAATAGCCCTCATATAGCTCTGCGCGAAATTGAAAACAAACTTATTAGCAAAGGTACATGGAATTGGAGGAGTTGTTCTTCCCAGTATTTTTAGCCATACCCAACGAGTCGTTTCTCTATACAAAAGTACCCCTACTACACGAAATATTAAACGTTAATTTCATTTGGCGTCAGTTTCAAGTATTTTGCAACCGTCTTTACTGAATCCTCATTCGCTGTCGATAAAATTGAAATACCATTTGTGTGTTCGATTGCTTGTTTATTTAAACACGATCTTCTTTCAACCAATTTCTCACTAAAACAACAGATAGACAGACAGAGGGGCTACTTCGTAGATTCTGGCGAAGTTCTAGAACTGTGCCAGTCTGTTTGTAAAGTCAGAAGCTAAGTATTGCATACATAAATAAAGTAGGCTTACACTTGGATTAAAAATTCACAAATCTTTTCTACAAGTAAGTCTACTTTTGTTTATATTCGCGTCGCTAAATGTTTCACACGCGGGAAATGCTAGATAGGAAGTTCCGATGTTTAAGAAAGTCACCGTTGTTCGTAGCGTCAGATTACCTGCTAAAATCATGTGATGATTCGTATTAGTCACAACAGAAACGCACGTTTCTTGGTATCACATGTGACGAAAAGGTACGAGAAGTTGTGTTGCTCCCTCTTGTGTTAAAATAAGTTATCTAGTGATTTAAGTATTGAACCAAATGGGTCCTCTTTTCTTTCACCCACAACTTTTGATACTGTATTTGGATATTGATATACAAGATAACACACTCTAAGCCTAAAACAACTTCGAACGCTTCCCAGCATCTCGGATTACCTGAATTCCATGGCTCGATCCCTGAGATAGGGGGCGCATCCCAAATATTTCATTGCGTAGAGTTTCTTTTCAAAACAAACAATACTCACTGCTACAGAATGAACTATTCAGTCGATAATGTTAGGTTTAAAAGCGACATAGCGTGGATGTAATTGGCTTCTGTGTTTCTCTAATGTTAGTTTTCGTCCACTGGAAACTGCCATATTTCAACGGAGGTACTTGGAGTTCACGAGATACGAGGAGGATGATGAGTAGATAACAGTTAGCACCAGAAAAATCGCGGTGCTTGGAACCATGGAAGGATAGATAGGTGCGTATGTCAAGAATACAATGAAATACCACATACTCAGATGTCAAGAATACAATGAAGTATCACATACTCAGATGTCAAGTATACAGTGAAGTACCACATAGTCAGACGTCAAGAATACAATGAAGTACCACATACTCAGATTTCAAGTATACAATGAAGTACCACATACTCAGATGTCAAGTATACAGTGAAGTACCACATACTTAGATGTCAAGTATACAGTGAAGTACCACATACATAGGTGTTAAGTATGCAATGAAATACCTCATGCTCAGATGTCAAAATTACAGTTAAGTACCAGATACTCAGGTGTTAAGTATGCAATGAAATACCTCATGCTCAGATGTCAAGATTACAGTTAAGTACCAGATACTCAGATCAAGTATTCAATGAAGTAGCACCT
Source organism: Tachypleus tridentatus (assembly GCF_004210375.1). NCBI lineage: Eukaryota > Metazoa > Arthropoda > Merostomata > Xiphosura > Limulidae > Tachypleus > Tachypleus tridentatus. The sequence continues at coordinate 132,365,122 of NC_134837.1, forward strand.
CATACTCAAATGTCAGGAATTGCCTGAGTCATGAATAGTGTGTATATCCGATTTTGTCGTCGGGGCCATGAACACTGTTCAATAATGTTAAAGTAAAAAATTCGATTTCAGACTACTTTAAAAAACAGTGGAAGGTAAATCACAGGCGAAACATTAAAATACAAGGATGATACGAAGTAATACACCTGCACTGACATGAAGGTTACATGATATGCTAGGTAACACACTTGCACTGACATGAAGGCTACATGATATGCTAGGTAACACACTTGCACTGACATAAAGTATCCATAATATATTAGGTAACACACCTGCACTGACATAAAGTATGCATGATGTACTAGATAACACACCTGCACTGACATGAAATCTACGCGATGTACGAAGCAATACAACTGCACTGACACCAATTTTGTGTGTGGTATTAGGTAACACACCTGCACTGACACAAATTCTAGAATTCAAAATGTCCATTCACAATCAGTTGCATTTCTTTCTGCGTTTGTTGTTATTCCTTTTTTAAATTGTTTAAATGTAAAGATACAGAAGTATTAGCATGTTTAGCGCTTGCTTGTCGGATAGAAGGACATTTCTTTTTCTCAAGTAGGCTGAAAATACATCAAAGAACATTCGGAAATTTGGGAGTAGACATCTTAACATCCCGCCTGAAAAAAAAAAACGGTTTTGTAAGATAAACTCTTATCTTTCCAAGAAACCAAGTAAGAATAACTTCAAGCTATGATCTTGAGTTTGTTGATATTTGGATTCCTTAAGTCACTGCTAATGACTATCTCTGTCTCGTGGCAAAGATTCTTTTCCATTCTGTTACGATAGCAACACTATTAAATTGATTGTGCAACAGAATCTTGTATTAGGCTATCCTAATGTTTCATCAGTTCCATAGAACCGGGAGTTGATTTCTATAAACTCAACGTCCTTGGTGGTGTACTGCGTGTGTTGTTTGGTTGTAATACAAGTTGTATATAATTTCGCACTCAGTGCACAATGCGGATTCGCTGATTTCTAGGCTTCTCATGCCCGGGTTTTCACAAAAGACGTACACCGCTCTTGTAGGAGCTTTCTTTAGACACATTGAGAAGTTTGATTCAAACAATTGTCCCTTGGGGGCGCTACTGTTATACAACATTCTGATCATATGAAAGTGTAGCGGAAAATTGAGTAAAGTGTCTGGGGAGGATGGAGAAATATCATGGAAAGTTGTTTAGGGACTGCTACACACACTTCAGTAACCACCCACTCTGAATACCGGGACAAGACTCTGATGATGTTTAGCAGTAAGGAAGTTTGTATTACTCTTGGTTAGTTCTACTATATTAGTTTTGCCTGACAAATAAAATGTCATTTCATTTTCGATGTATATTGCGGGTAGAAACTATGCCTTTATCTACTAATTTAATTAAAAATGTCGATGATACTACTTGTGTTATTATATATTTATACAAGTTTTTCCTATGGAAAGGAATAACAGACACTTGAATATTACACTATTCTCCTTTGTTTCCTTAATTAATTAATGGCCCGGCATGGCCAGGTGGTTAGAGCAGTCGAGTCGTAATCTGAGGATCGCGGGTTGGAATCCCCATCTTACCAAACATCCTCGTCCTTTCAGTCATAGGGGCATTACAAAGTTTCGATCAATCCCACTATTCGTTGATAAAAGAGTAGTCCAAGAGTTGACAGTTGGTGGTAACGACTAGCTGCCTTCCCTCTAATCTTGCAATTGGCAGATAGCCCTTTTGTAGCTTTGTGTTAAATTCATAATAAAACCAAGGAATGGTATTCGAGTTACCTGGAAGGATGTCATTAAAAAACACAAATATCGATATCACGTTTTACTAGCTTATTAGGCGTACTACTAAATCGTTTATGTAAGCTGACTGAAAAGGAAAGACAAAAATTCAAAAGAAATTGGAGAAAAAAATAGGTAGATCAGTTAGGCCTAACACTACCAGTAGTGTTGCAGGAGTATCAGTCTCAAGATCACAAGTTTTTGATTTACTATCATCGTCTTTTTGTAAGTTAAAACATATTTTCTTCCATTATAAATTGCATTAGCTCTAGAGTAACGTGTTTAAGTTACAAATGATTTAAAAATCACAAATCATTTAAGTCCAGGCTCTCTTATAGGTTCAGAGAGGCTCGGACCACTTGTATCTTATGAGGCCCACCACTTTTATGAAAAACAACAACAACAAAAACGATACATGAAAACAAAACAAGACAAAAATTGTGAATCGTAATATGAATATATATATAATTTGTACTTTACGCTGAGAGTATGAGTGTGTGTATCACTTTTTGGGCTTATTCAGAAGCACAAAAACAAGTCGCAAAAAAGAAATAATAACGTGTTTAAATTTGAGGCCCAGGTTAATTGGCCCTTCTGAACTTCCTCTAATTGGCCATAGTTGTTACCGTGTTGAATAAATTCACCAGTAAAATATCCAGTTAGTGACAGTAAACAAACACTGAAAATATAAGTTGATGATAATGTTAGCAATTTAAAAGTTCGTGGAATGGCCCTTAAGTTATGTGTTAACAGAGCTTACAAAATATTAGTAAAACCAGTTGGTATATTGAATAAACTTCTGGCTGTTAATATTAACAAGGCCTTTTGTTAACCAATGATAATAGTTTGAATACAAAGCAAATGTAGCTATACCAACTTCTTATGTTGTTGTTTTGTTGTTGTTGTTTTTCAGTGATAACAGTTTTAAATACAAGTGTGATAAAAGGTTAAAGGTACTTGTTGCTCCGCTGTATCCTTATAACAGAGACTCGTAATCTAAATAATAATAACTATTATGGGTTTTTTTCGCAACACGTGAAGTTTAAATTATGATCGAGACGTGAAGAACATATTTAGTTATTCATATCACATCAGGTGTTTAATTCTGAAATATTATACGTTCTCACAGTTCTCAGACATAAATCTACACTCCATAAACCTGCTGGACAAATGAAAGATGAACATCAAACCTCTTTTTTTTTTTTTAGATCGTCTAGACATATATCGAGCTATGATAAATATACAGTGTGGTTTTAATAAATATAAGCACGAACATGGGTATTTCTGAAACATGTTGGAATTCAGTTAATAATGTTATTTATTTTTATTGCTAAGAAGAGAACAACGTTTTGACCTTCTTAGGTTTTCTTCAGGTTGTTCTTTCCTTAGCAATAAAAGTGTTAATACCCATACCAGCCGTTCTGAGATACATTTTTATTTCAAGTGGGTTTCTCGTCATCAAGAATGTTATTTATTTGTTAGCTTTAACTATTTTAATAGTTTTCGATGAAGTAAACAAAGTCTCGGTGAATTAGATGTTCCGCTTTGGCCTAATCTTTTTAAACACTGGTTTTGACAGCATGTTAGAAACTGGCTGTTCTTATTCGCTTAAATACAACAATTAAACAGCAGATTTACAATGGCTCAGACAAGAAATTGACGTTCCACAGGTGAGTCAATGGAACGTTTACAGACTTACAATGCTAAAATGTGGGGGATCTATTACCCACGAGGAACAAAACACAGACGAGAGAAATAAGCCGTAGTCTGTACTTACATAGAAAATTCCTGAAACCGCTTTCATATTTAGACCCTAATGGAGTTTTCAACTCTGTTATGTGAGACAAAAACGTTTATTGTCAAATCCATAAAGGAACTTCAAAAAGACATGTTCGAGTAAGAGATATGAGCATGATTGTTTGTTTCTTGAATTTTACGCAAAGCTACACGAGGGCTCTCTGCGCGAGCCGTCGCTAATTTAGTAGTGTAAGACTAGAGGGAAGGCAGCTAGTCATAATTACCCACCGCCCACTTTTGGGCTACTCTTTTACCAACAAATAATGGGACTGACTGTTACATTATCACGTCCTCACAGCTGAAAGGGTGAGCATGTTTGGTGTGGCGGGGATTCGAACCCGTGACCCACAGAGCGCTCTAACCACCTAACCATGCCGGGCCATATAGGCGTGAACTTTTACAGCAGAACGATATGACCAGAACTTATGTGAAACAGTCTCTAATATTCAGCTACTGAGGGAAGAAGTGAAGCCAGCAGAACCCGCCGCTATAAGGGTATTGTTGTGGTTTTTAAACCAAGTACTGTTTACTAACAGCAACTTGTTTCGAATTTCGGCCTGACGGATCCACACTAAGCCTCGCCTAACCCACAGTGTGTTACCTTTGCTATACCTGATCCAATGTTCAAACTCACCACTGAGCTACTGTTTCACTTAAATAATGGCTCAGCATGGCCAGATGGGTTAAAGCGTTCAACTCGTAATCTGAGGGTTGCTGGTTGGAATCCCTGTCGCACTAAACATGTTCGCCCTTTCAGCCGTGGGAGCGTTATAATGTGAGGGTCAATCACACTATTCGTTGGTAAAAGGGTAGCCCAAGAGTTGGCGGTGAGTGGTGATGACTAGTTACCTTCCCTCTAGTCTTACTCTGCTAAATTGGGGACGGCTAGCGCAGATAGCCCTGGAGTAGCTTCGCGCGAAATTCCAAGCAGACAAACAAAGCAACGGAACATGTACAAACACTTCGTATGTAGTACAGTCTGTTCAAGTTATTGGGCCACTACCTCTAGATAAGACATAAATTAGTGTCAATGCAGAATACGTCGGTGCTTAAAGAGGACTGAACGATTGATAGATGAAAATAAATATACAAAAGTTTGTTTGTTTGCTTGTTTTAATTTCGCACAAAGCTACTCGAGGGCTATCACTAACGAATAGTGGGATTGACCGCTTATTATAACGCTCCTGCGACTGAAAGGACGAGCATGTTTGATGTGACAGGGATTCGAATCCGCAACCCCTCGAATTACAAGTCGAGTGCCTTAACCACCTGGCCATGCCGGGCCCAAGGAGTGAGACTCACAAGTTTCGTTACTCATTAAACCGTGTCAGAGATTCGGTGGATTCAGTAAACAGGTAGGATAACAAAATTAGAAGAATGAAATCGAATATAAATTACTAAAATGATTAATAATTCATTACTAAAGCTGTGAAATAAAAAGAAGATTTACAATATTCAACTTACTTTGTTCAAAATCAGGATTAGGCACATTGTTAAGATAGAGGATTTGTAAAGTTAAAAATGAATAGTATTAACTGCAACATTAAGTATGCATTATGTGATGTCATTTTAATGTCTACTGACTGACTAACTGACAGACAGTAAGCCACTATATGTTGGTGCACGTGATTAAAATAGGTGACCTCTCCAGGCGACCTTCGACTTCGACTCCCTTTCGGAGCAATTAAGTTATAAAAGAACAAAGTCCTCTATAGATTCTCGGTATATTGCTAAGGGCGTTTTACTCGTCATATATGGGTTGTGGGTTCGAATCTCTTTCAAGAACATGCTCGCCGTTTCAGCCGTAGAGATGTCATATGTGGCGGTCAGTCCCCCTATTCCCAAAAGTGTTGGTGGATGATGTTGATTAGCTGTCTTTTCTCTAGTTTATCATTTCTAAATTAAGGATAACCAGCAAAGATAGTTCTCGAGTAGTTTTGCGCGAAATTCAGAAAAAAACAGACCAATTTTTTCATAAAGTGTCGTGGTGGTGGTCATACTCGTCAAAAGATAGAGGCAGAGATTCCAACTGCTAAACTGCAACTTCTTTCGTCGCCATGGCGGAAGAGAAGGGTGATAAGTTAATGTGTTTCATGTCACTTTGCGTGGTTAAGATAAAAATAGATAAATACGAAATAGAATTTTCTCACCACGTACTTCGTGTTGCGTGGAAGTCGTAATTAACGCGACATGAGACAAACCGGGAGGGGGGGAGGTCAAAGTTACTAATAAAGTCATCAAGGCGCATGTGCAATAGTTTATCAGAAATTTCTTGGTTTACCTTCTTTCCAAGTGGAATATAATTATAGTATAATATATTCCAGGGACTGGATCTTGATTGATTTTTTCAAAAGCAGTTAAGTCTGTTCAACCATCTTTTATTATTTCTTTAGCAATTTATGATTATGTAAACCAGAAACACACATTGTTTCAAATTCTTTCTTAACCCTAAAGGGCCCGGCATGGCCAGGTAGGTTAAGGCGTTCGACTCGTCATCTGAGGGACGCGGGTTCGAATTCCGGTCGCACTAAACTTGCTCGCCCTTTCAGCGGTGAGAGCGTTATAATGTTACGGTCAATCCCACTATTCGTTGGTAAAAGAGTAGCCCAAGAGTTGGCGGTGAGTGGTGTTGACTAGCTGCCTTCCCTCTAGTCTTACACTGCTAAATTAGGGACGGCTAGCGCAGATGACCCTCATGTAGCTTTGCGCGAAATTCAAAACAAACAAACAGTCTTAACCCTAAAATTACGTACTTGTTTTTAAACCGTTTCTTGCCGCTTGAGATTATTTACTTCATCACATTCAGTGTTCGTTTAAAAGCAAAGCTGTCTTAGGTTATGTGCTATATGTCCACCATAGGGAATAGAACATTAATTCCCCCCCCCCAGTGGTACAACGGTATGTCTGCTGACCCACACCTCTAGAAACCGGTCGTGGTGGGTAAGGTACAGATAACCCCTGAGTAGTTTTGTCCTTAATTCCAAACAAACAAGTATACGAAATCTAACCCCAGATTTTAGCGTTATATATTCTTAAACACATCGCCATCTCACCTGGGGGGGACATGCTGAATGATTTACAATTTTAATTGCATCATTCAATGTAAAGAATCGAGTCAAATCACCAATTGTGTACATAAAATGCATTGGGGATTTCAAAATAATTAATGGATGAAATTGCAATAATGAAGATATTTCAGTGTGACTGTTACGTATTATATAATTTATCCTGGAGGAGTCTCCGATTTGTTATGTTACGCACGTTACGTATTACTATTTCAAACAGCCAGAAGTTTTAATTGGAAATTAGTAATTATTTGAACTTTGATATGTATAAAATGTATATTTACCAACAAGATTTGATACATACAATTTTCTTTCTTAACACAAATATATTTTAATATGCAAACAACAATACAATTTATAATAACGGTTATTACAAATAATGATTTATATACAACAGTCTGACAAATTTGCAAACAATAATAAGTCTTCTATCTAGTCTGGATTTGAATGTTTTATCGATGTTCACGATGAGCGAATTAATTCTGATTTGATGTTGTTTACACTTCACTTCATGGCTGGCATCATGCTTTTTATAATCTGACTTTTCTCTGACGAAGATATCTAATGTCTTCGTAGAAATACTGACGTCCGAAGTTATTTCACTGAAGATGTCGAAATCTATTAACTTTCCTGGTCAAATACCTGTTGTGTTTCGATTAATAAGCGTTTATCAAAATTATAGTTTTAAATATTTATAGTATACTGACTGTGGCGGACTAACAATATTATTTAACTGTCTCCCGCGTGTTGCAGTGACTACCTTTTATACTTATTAGGCGAGATTCTCAAATATTCAGTTGGCCAAACAATACTGGTATTTACGTAAATGTATAACATTATTTATTCTTACGCTGAAGAATTTTCTACAAATTTAGAGAATAAACGTGACTTTCGCAATACACGTTACATGGATTTCTAGTTGTATATTAAACTAAACAAACCTCAACATTGAAATAAATATATAATAGAAAATCCGTAACAGTGACTCATATGTTATTATGGATATCATGAAAAAAATAATCATGAATTTGTAAGCAGATTTTTGTAAAATGGTTCATGTGTTTAGTCAGGAGGTTTTTGAAACTGGGTTTCATGTGTTTAGTGTGTGTGTGTTCTTTTTCTTATAGCAAAGCCACATCGGGTAATCTGCTGAGTCAACCGAGGGGAATAGAACCCCTGACTTTAGCGTTGTAAATCCGCTGTGCTAGCAGGGAGCATGTCTTTAGTCAGAAGGTTTTTAACACTGGGTTTCTTTATTTGATTACGAAATCTAGAAAATATTTTAGTATTTTCAGTTACGAGGAACTGCTAGTATTTATGTCGTTACTTAATAGCGCTGATTAGAATATTCATTTGTACTGTTGCTATATATAACTTTAATCTGGAGGAGTGGATAGAATTGTATGAACTTACATCACTATCGTTTATAACTTTAAGTTGAAGAAGTGGCTCGAATATTATCTTTTTGTACCACTATCATTTATAACATTAACCTGGAGGAGTGGCCAGTGTCAAGATGTCCAGTAACTATTTTTATATCAACATTAAATGCTAGTACATATGTAAATGCTACTAGGTGTACAGTAAATGTATGTACATAAAGACAAAATGTGTTTCTTTGCACCCTAACTCCTCCGAGACTATTTGGTCAATCTCAACCAAAGTTTGTGTGTAAACGCTGTGTACCATGGGGAAGTCTTAGAAACACTACGTACCATGGGAAGTCCTAAGAACACTATGTACCATGGGGAAGTCTTAGAAACACTATGTACCATGGGGTAGTCTTAGAAACACTATGTACCATGGGAAGTTCTAAGAACACTATGTACCATGGGGAAGTCCTAACGACACTATGTACCATGGGGAAGTCCTAAGAACATTATGTACCATGGGAAGTCCTAAAAGGTTCAAAGTAAACTTAACCCTACTTCTATTTTGTATAGCCAGTTGGTTAATTACTCCCAGTCTATTGAGTCAATCTCAAACAGTCTTGTCAAGTGGGCGGTTTACACAATGTTGAATATTCAAAAGAGATTCAAGGTAAAAGTGTGAAAGCAACTGGAATGTTTTCAAACGACCATGATTTTATCATGGTCAGATAAGTGTAGGATATTCAACGGTGGACAAAAAACAAACTGTAAATGTTGTTTACGAATAAGTTTTGTTATAATTTTAAAATTTTGAGATAAAGTTTATGTTAAAGTTATTACTTTGGAATATATGATTGCTGTTAAACTTATTTTATTTTAATTAAGTTTAAACGCTCCCTGTCAGTTAACAGGTATATCAGCTTGTATTGTACATCATTGTTGAATGCTAGTACATATGTAGATGGTACTAAATAAATTATTAGTAAACATTTTATATCACTATTCAATGTCGGTGTACGTCGTGTTTAGCAACAGGTTTTTTCGCTATGCTTAGTACTTGTTATTACGTGACTAATAATTATTATTACTATTAACCATTCAGTAATTGTATGTACCTATCTGTTTCTTATTGGTAGCTAAATAGTAAGTTCTCAACGATTTTTTTTAAACTGCTGTTTGTACAAGTGTATATACATGTAGTACAGGTGATTGTTGATAAACTGTTTGTTGCCTAGAAACGTTGGTTTTAGACATGTAAATGTTAATAAAGCTGTCCATCCATAGAAATGTTCGTTTTATAGAGGTATGTGTAATAAAAAGTATTCAATGTATAGAAACGACTTGTTTAAGACAAGCCAAAGCCAATAAAACCTTTCAATGCTTACAAATGGCTTGCTTTAGGAAGGAAAGTATTCGTAAAAGTATTCTTGTAACCTTGTAACGGATAGGTAAAGACAAAAAAGTATCATTAAAAGTATCCAATGAATAGTAACGATTAGTAAGTGTCGGGAAAAGTAGCTAGTACTGACAGGAGTACATGTCGTTAAAAAGTGTTCATTAACTAGTAATGTACGGTGTATGACAAGTGTCGGAAAAGTATTCAGTACCTATTAATCACTGATATATGACAAGTGAATGTCAATAAAAATGTTGAGTACCTATTAATCACTGATATATGACAAGTGAATGTCAATAAAAATGTTGAGTACCTATTAATCACTGATATATGACAAGTGAATGTCAATAAAAATGTTGAGTACCTATTAATCACTGATATATGACAAGTGAATGTCAATAAAATGTTGAGTACCTATTAATCACTGGTATATGACAAGTGAATGTCGATAAAAATGTTGAGTACCTATTAATCACTGATATATGACAAGTGAATGTCAATAAAAATGTTGAGTACCTATTAATCACTGGTATATGACAAGTGAATGTCGATAAAAGTGTTGAGTATCTATCAATCACTTGTCGTATACCTATTAATCACTGGTATATGACAAGTGAATGTCAATAAAAGTATTCAGCACCTACTAATCACTGGTATTTGACAAGTGAATGTCAATAAAAGTATTCAGCACCTACTAATCACTGGTATTTGACAAGTGAATGTCAATAAAAGTGTTGAATACCTATTAATCACTGGTACTTGATGAATGAGTGTCGATAAATTTGTTCAATGGCTAGTAAAGAACGATATATTACGAGTATATGTCGATAAAAATGTTCGTTAACTAATAATGACAACTTTATGGTTTGCAAATGTTGATAAGTGTTAATAGTTATTAATCACTGTCATGTGACGAGTAAATGTCAGTGAAAGTGTTCAATAGCTAGTAACGACCAATATGTGGCTAATAACGATTCTGTCATGACGAGTGCATGTTAGTAAGCTTATTAACGGCCTAAAATCGATTTGTTATAAACTATGAACCTTCAGTAAAGTATTTATTGGCTACAAACTACACACTATCCACTTGTTTTAAAATAATATATTGAAAACAAGCCAAATGTATATTACTTTGAACTAATAGTAAAAAAATCGTAGTTTTTTTTACATTTATTCATCTTTGGATTTTTTTATTTACAGATAAATAGTGTGAACAACTCACACGCAATCCTGTGTCTATCTGTATATATGCGTGCAGACTTTGTACTTTTTTTAAAAAAAGTGGGCCCTTGCTGTTAACAATGTTAACTTGATATGTAGTTTGTCAAAAACCTTTTACCTTTAATCTTACTACAAGTTAGAGAGTATCTGGTTGAGATGTTCAAGATTGTAAAGCGACTTTTAACATACTCTGAAAACGAAAAAGAAGTTAGAATAAGCCTCTTTAAATAGGGACGTTCTATAAAATGAATGAGCAAATATACGATACATAATATGGGGAGGAGAGTAAATACAAAACTAAACAATTACGCTAATGATATAATGTCAAACTCAACTAAAACTAAGGGATTGTAAAGTCATTGGTGGCCAATACACAAAATCTATTTATTATTACGTGTAGACTTGAAAGTTTTAAAGATTGTGATATTCTATAATTCTTCTATACTCATAATTTATTTCAAGAATATTTTGGAATTGTTTTCACATAATTGAATGTTGTTCATTGTTGTTGTTGTTTTTAATTTCCCATTGAAATACCTCAATTATGAAAATGCAAGTGAGTTTACGACCTCTGTCCACAAAATTTTGTAACTAACGTTAAACAGATTTTGATGTGCTTAATAACCCGTGAATAGTAAACACTAACGTAATTTGATTAAAATATTAGTGTTACGGATTAAAAAGTTTATAATATAAAATTTTAGCACGCCCTCTAGTGAACAAGAAAATGGCCATTTATTTATTGTCTGCAGTTTCAGTTATGATGTTGGTAAACTTATTAGGAGTAGAAGAAACAAGATGGCCATTAATGATTAAGTTAGTATGCAGTTAGTTAATTCAAAGAATTGAATTGTTTTTACTGTAGAGACAACGATCCTTTAAAAGTGTTACAAAATAATCAAGATAACTATTAATTTCTGAAGCTGTGACAAGTTGACGTGTGTCATTAGTCATTGCCGGTTTCCGGTCTTATTAGGCTTAATAAATTTAAATATTATTGACAGGGAAATAGGCATGAAGAAATTTGTCGCTTTTGCTTGAGAAATTTTATGAAATATTAAAATCTAAGTTTAATGATAGCGCTACGTAATCTCATAACTAAGAATTCGTTATTTTTGTTGTTGTTTTTTTCATTCTGACATGCCAGAGGTCTGCTATGACAGGAAATAAATAAGAAGCTATTAACACGTATATTCCAGGTTGTAATCTTTGAAGCCAGCCAGATTTATTAGAACTTGAAATAAATCAGTTTTCTTCTTTTGCTGTCAAACAGTTCACGGTGTGGATAAAATGTTATCGCCTAGAAAGATAAAGCTTCTTAGTTCGTCCGCAAGTCTTGTGGGTAAAAAAACACACGAAGCAGCATGCATGCCAATTAGACCTAATGCTCGAGGGTCGCGGGTTCGAGTCTCCCTCACACCAAACATGCTTGCACTTTCAGTCGTGGGGGCATTACAATGTGACGGTCAATCTCACTATTCGTTGGTAAAAGAGTTGGCGATGGGTGGTGCTGACTAGCTGCCTCCCTCTAGTCTTACACTGCTAAGTTAGGGACGGCTAGCGCAGATGGCCCTCGTGTAGCTTTGCGCGAAATTCAAAACAAACCAAAACCTCATGTTCGAATCTTAATTCCTGTATATATTTTTCCCTGAGGTTCAAGGATCTGGAGTTGGAATTTCGTGCTAAATATTGGTGATTATATATTTCTTTTGATTTTCCAGAAAAATAAAAACGGTCATGTAAGTTCTAAGACAACAAGAAAATATTAACTTTTAATTGATAACACGTGAAACGAATTAATCAGTTGTGACAAACGTGCCTATATTGAACTATACTTTGCCATTTAAAACTTCTTCCCCAAACCGGTGGTAACTTGTAAATTGGTTTCAGAACTGTATAGAAAACGCTTGATAAAAAAGGCTGTTCCACCTGTGCACTTTGTGAAAAATAGGCTTCCAAGCTGTACAGAAAACACTTTGCAAAAAGAGCCTGTTTCACATACAGTTTGATAAAAGTGAGCTTCAGAACTGTATAGGAACACTTGATAAAAGAGGTTACTATAGATATCAGTTTTTTCGCGAATCCTAAAAAATACTTATTGAAAATTCCTTTGAAAAAATAGTACTTTATTCTAATCTGTGTTATATGTAGTTTGTTACTGTTGCTATAGAATATTCTCACAAAGCTACACAGGATTATTTGTGCATAGAACTAATTTCGAACGATAAACTAGAAAGAAGTGAGGTGTTAAACGTAACCTACCACCAACTTTTTGAGCTATTTTTGTTAATTAAAGTGATTTGGCACTCACTGTTTTAAATGTGCCCCAGTCCTAAAGTGCGGAGTACGCTTTTTTCCGACAGGGAGTTGTAAACCATGAACCTTCCGATGCACAGTTCTGGCACTCTATATATGTAAGATCCGTTCATTTTGTTTGGCAGAATTCCTTATGAACGTATTTCGTTTGCCATTTGTACAGTATATATATACGTATCTGTAAAGATTTAAGTTGACAATTGTTCCTTCTCTCTACCCTCGGTGGACTGAGCAGATAACCCGATGTGGCTTTGCTAAAAGAATACACACAATCTAACTTTTGTATAAAAGAGAATGTATAAACATTTTTAACAGAGTTAACTTTCATGGAGTTGCACGCATAACTTCAAGACTTCAATTAATTTGTATTGTAAGTTCCATTCAGAAGGATTTTCCAAGAATTATTACAATATGCATCATTTAAAAAGGCCCTTGGTAATTCACAGCCCATTCTTAAAAGTACTGCGCTTAAATAAAGTTCTAGGAACATTTACAGGGCCCATTATCTATTACTTGAATGTTGTCTTGGTTGACTGAGTGTAAACTGTTTTTATGAACTTCAGTTTCTAAGAAAATTGTAGGTTTCTCAGTGCAAGAACAGCTACTTGTTAATAAAAACGTTACTATAGCTAAACTAGTGTTAGATAAAAATTCGTAATTACTTCCACGACTACAACCAGTGTTGGATAAAGAATTGGAGTTACAACCTTGACTACAACTAGTGTTGGATAAAGATTTGGAGTTACTACAATGACTACAACTAGTGTTGGATATGAGGATTTGGAGTTACTATCATGAATGCAACTAGTGTTGGATAAAGATTTGGAGTTACTGCTATGACTACAACTAGTGTCGGATAAAGATTTGGAGTTACTGCTATGACTACAACTAGTGTCGGATAAAGATTTGAAGTTACTGCTATGACTACAACTAGTGTCGGATAAAGATTTGGAGTTACTGCTATGACTACAACTAGTGTTGGATAAAGATCTGGAGTTACTGCTATGACTACAACTAGTGTTGGATATGAGGATTTGGAGTTACTATCATGAATACAACTAGTGTTGGATAAAGATCTGGAGTTACTATCATGAATGCAACTAGTGTTGGATAAAGTTTTTGGAGTTACTGCTATGACTACAACTGGTGTTGAATATAAAGATTTGGAGTTACTATTATGAATACAAGTTGTATTATATGGAGATTTGGAGTTGCTATTATGGATGTAACTAGTTTAGTTGTGAGTAAATATTCAGAGTCGCTACTGTAAATACAAGTGGTATTAGATAAAGATTTGGAGTTACTATTAGATAAAGATTTGGAGTTACTATTATGAATACAACTAGTGTTGGATAAAGATTCACGAAGGCTATCTGGGCTAACCGTCCCTAATTTAGCAGTGTAACACTAGGGGGAAGGCAGCTGGTGATCACTACCCACCTCCAACTCTAGGACTACTTTTTTACCAACGAATAGTGGGATTCACTGTCACATTATAAGGCCCCCACGGCTGAAAGAGCCCATTGATTTGAGGAATTTGTATTTTTTTACGAATTGTATGTTTAATAAAACTGTGCTATTGTTCCCATTGTTGCTGACACTTAAATACTTAGTATTACATATTTTAGTCCAAAAATAAAGGAGATTAAATTGTGGTATGTGTTTGGTATTTTTCAATCACAACTACACCTTATACGATACAAGGACTACAGCCGTATAACCGGCTCCTCTTAACAATTTGGCAGGACACGTGCTGGAACAGGACTGTTTCTGTGATTACTGATAGAAATGTAGAAAATCCTATTTTTATTATTTTAGTACAAGTATTGTTAGCATCACAGATTTGGTAAGTTGTTAGAATGTGAAAGATTTTCGTGATAAATGTCTTCATTACGTATATATTACTTACGCTCTTTATACAAATCAAGGAAGTTGCATTTCACAGAAGAAGGCCTTTAACATTAAATGGATTTTCAGAAGTTCTAATGACCATATGGAGTCAACGAGAACAGTCTTTTAAACTGTGGTTAAAGAAATTGAGTCAATTAATGATATACATTTGACTCATTGTTGAATCCTTGTTTACTCCTTGTTGCTGAGATCCGTTCTTCACTGTTAAATCCTTGCTTAGTGCTTGTTGCCGAGATCCGCCCTTTACTGCTGAATCATTGTTTAGTCCTTGTTGCTGAGGTCCGCCCTTTACTGTTGAATCATTGTTTAGTCCTTGTTGATGAGATCCGCCCTTCACTGTTGAATCCTTGTTTAGTTCTTGTTGCCGAGATCCGCCCTTCACTGTTGAATCATTGTTTAGTGCTTGTTGCTGAGATCCGCCCTTCACTGTTGAATCATTGTTTAGTGCTTGTTGCTGAGATCCGCCCTTCACTGTTGAATCATTGTTTAGTGCTTGTTGCCGAGATCCGCCCTTCACTGTTGAATCATTGTTTAGTGCTTGTTGCCGAGACACATTATTCTGTTAACAGAGGGTTAAGGTAATTATAGATGCACGACAGTTAACCCGCATTTCTATATCATCTGTAAACACCTGGAAGCAGATGTCGAAATCACTGTGTATGTACAGCAAAGTGCAGGTTATCATCTTATTTTATCCTCGTAGGAAGTCAGCTTGAATGGCCCTAAATCATTGCGCATACATTAGTATCTAAATCTAGGTTTTATATGGCCTCAAGTCATTGCACATACAGTATTATCTAGTTCTAGGCCTTCTATGGCCCCAAGTCTTTGCACATATATTAGTATCTAGTTCTAGGCCTTCTATGGCCTCGATATCCTGTGCATACTCTAGTATTAACTTAGTGACAATATTTAAAAACAACTACTCGTTCTCTGTCTCTCCGGTATAAGCCAAAGATCCCCCTTCCCCCTCCCCACACACACACACCTATAACTTCAGCGAGGGGAATACATGTTTTCCTCGTGACTTGTTAACCTGTAAATATGGTGTCAGAGTTAGACACTAACCGGCAGTCCTTGTAAAATGTAGTGTTTAATAACGAGTCAATAGCCTTCATAAATATAATTAGGGCTCAGTTATAACTCATGATATACATGCGTACTGAAGTATCTACAGCTGTGGTGACTCCCGTTTTCTGTGTCAAGAAAGATTTGGGTACATGCTCTGACTCCTTGGTTTATATCTATTTGGGATAGAGCGTAGTCATAATGTAGTGTATTGTTGCAAAGCAAAGGTTAGTAATAATGCATGAGGGTAGTTACAAAATGAAGACTTGTAATGATTCTTAGAATAGTCACGATTTAGAAAGTAATCGTGAAGATGTCTTTCTAAAGAAGTGTTAAGTATACGAGTAGCATAAATTAATGATTGTGATGTGTGTAGGTTAAAATTAAGGACTGTGATGTGTGTAGGTTAAAATTAAGGACTGTGATGTGTGTAGGTTAAAATTAATGATTGTGATGTGTGTAGGTTAAAATTAAGGACTGTGATGTGTGTAGCGTAACTTTCAGAACTGTGACTTGTTTAGGGTATATTTCAGGAGATTGAAATGTATGGTATAGGTTTCAGGACTGTGATGAATGTAAAATGGATTTGTAATATGCTTCGAATGGATATCAAAATGACCCGGTAATGCGTGCTGGATGATTATAATACCTGTGCAGAGTGTGAAATGTTCGGAGTGAAGATAAAGACTGTACAGACTGTGTAGTAAATGAAAGATCTTCGCGGTATGTTTGTAGTACGAAAATTGAGCGCCACCTATTTACTGTCAGTGCTTTTCTAGTACACTAGTAGTGAGTATCTCGTGACTTGCGAGTGTTAGACTGTACCTTTTCTATGTTAAAAATAAAGAAACATTTCTTGTTGTGATTGTATTTTACCACGATACTTGCTGGAAAGATTTAATTGCACGTTACAACAAAATGCAAGTTCGTATTGATTTCTTATCTGATAAGCATGGTGAGGAAAATGTGTAATTGGCATATACTTACAGTTCTAGTTCTTATTTCGGTGTAGATTAAAGAAATTGATTATAATGAACAAAGACGTGGCCTTTTTTCTTTGATTTTTTTCACGTGTGCTTCATTGGAGAACGTGGTAGTGAAACAAACGTAAGTTAAAGAAACAGCAGGTAAGACTGTTTTGTCGTAAGAAATTTATACAGCTAAGGATGTTATGCATAACAACTTAGAAGGGACTAGTAGCAGAGCTGTTACAAATATAATAAACAGAATGTTTGTTGAACTTGCACTCGGTCCACCATTTATTTCTGCGATCACGTGCGCCGAATGAAAAGCCTGCCAATTTCTTTTGAAATGACGATGAATCATAAACGTGTTTTGTGATCGTTTAGAATGTTTTATGGACACCGTGCGCTGGAGGTTTGGAATACAAAATGGCACGTCTTTTTGGTGTGGAAGTGAAAGAGATAAACAGCTGACTAGTATTATTTAGCACTGGCCTGCCTAATCTTGGTCATTCAAGTGACCAATAATAGTTAACAACAGTTTTCCTTATCTTGGTCAAATTACTCAACCTAAACTAGTCACTTTTATTATAAAAAGACACATCCCAACAGTATAAACAAACAAAATAAACATAACTATATTTGGTTTATAGATGGATGGCGAGAAATGAGTAAAGCGAGTGTTTAAAGGGATGGAAAGTGAGAAGTAAAAAGAGGGAATTTATGTTTAGAGATGCATCAAAACGTAAAGGAGTTTATTTTAAATTAGAGGAAAGTAGGGAAGGCGTTTAGTAACATGGTACGTAAGTTTGTTTTTTAAGGATCCGAAAAGTAGAGAAATGAATACTGAGCGAGAGGGAAGAAAAACGGTTTTATTTTGAAGGCGGTAAGAAATATTCAAAAAATATGTTTTTAGGATGATAGAAAGAAGAGGATATTACTTTGAAAGGAATAAAAGAGACAGGGAAGTTTGTTTTTTTAGTAGAGAGAACGTAAAGGAAACAAGCGTTCGAGTAGCTAGAAATTTGTAAAGTAACTTTTGAAACGTAAGGATATGAATATTTAACAAACCGGTAACAGATATAAACTTTGTTTTTCAGAAGCTCAAAGGGTGAAACGGTTTACATAAGCTAGAATTTCAATTTTAATTTTGTTGTGGAGAGAAAGGGAGGGGTGAATCCCGCAGAGAATGTAAATGTAAAGACCTTTGTCTCCATTTTCTGTACCCTCATAAAAAAACTCGCAACAATCGTAATACAAGTTTTGCCTTGTTTAATTAGCCGTTGACAGTGGAAACCTTTGTTACTCCACAAAACGACAGGTTTTCAATAGCGGATAACCAGGTCATTCGACAGTGTAAGTTTGGTATTGTTTCAGAAGGAACACAAGTCTAGTGAGACAACATAAGCTAGGGAGAGCCTATTGTGTACAAGTCTGTCGTTGCCAGCAAGTTTTAGTCTCCCTGTCTGTCCTGGCTGCTCACTGAGCCGGCCGCGGGGTCACTCACCTGTTCCTGCACCCCTGCTGGAGAGACGACTTGTCGTTCTTGCTGTTTTTGACGGAACATCCTATTTTGTTTCTTCAACCCGCGATTTAGCTGTTGTCAGTTGGTGATCGAGATGCAGGTATCTCGTTCGGATAATAACGAAAAAAAACGGTAAGTTGTTGTTGACTTTGTACAAACACAGAAAGGAATGTAATATATATAATAAAATAAAGTTTAGGTCCATTGTTACGGAATAACTCCGAGTTTCTATGGAAACATGTTTCGTCCAACGTTGAACTTCTTGAAGAGGGCACGTGATAGTGCGAGAACTTTTCTCTCTCCATATAAACTTGGTGGTGTTCTGCAGTAGTTCGTTTGAAATTTATTTTAGATTGCATGATATTGTGTGTTTGCCTACTGTTACAATATATATATTATAAGATATCTTCGTAATATCTCGCTTGTAGCAACAGCATTTACTACTATATCTACGTTTTGTTTTTGTTTTGTAGTAGTGTTGTTTCAAAGTGATAAGTTGCTTATGTTGAAATTCCCAGTTACCTTTTTTACGTTAACACCTGTGTAATAGTGTGAAATGTTAGAATGTACTGTGTTCAAAATTCCCACCCTGTTAGTAGCCCAAGAGTTGGTGGTGGGAGATGATGACTAGCTGCCTTCCCTCTGGTCTTACAATACTAAATTAGGGACGGCTAGCGCAGATAGCCCTTGTATAGCTTTGCCCAAAATTCAAAAAACAAACTAACCCGCCTTGTTATCACTGCACTCGTGTTGTTGGTGTCACGAGTCAAGAAAAAAACACGTATCTTTCATTGTTATAACATAATAAATCTCTCTGCGAGAACGCAATAAAACAACACAATAATGTAACAATTTAATGATCTTTACTATCTAACAATACTTGCAATGTAACCTCACATTCAATATCCACATTTTCATGTTTGAAATTTATTGCACTGTTGCATAACAACGTCTACTTATTGTAGCAGTAAGTGCTCATATGTGACACCAATTCAGTCGTGTGGTAATACTATATTTTTATATGAAACTGTTTTATTAACAGGCTATGTTATACAGAGTTTATTTCTTCAAAAACATTTATTGTACATTACCTATAGGCGGCCAGCTGTATAAAAAAAAACGTTTACGTGTGATTTAATGAGTGATCTTAGAGTGAAAGGCTATTAAATTAAAAATATACAAAAGAAATAAGATACACAGTTTTCTATTATTCAGTGAATTGTCTCACTCTTTAAATCGTAGGAAAGTTATAACGTTACTATCAATTCCATCATTCATTGGTAATGAGGTCTAGCGTAGCCTGGTAGTTAGGGCGCTAAACTATAGCTATCAATCTGCAGATCGCGAGATCGAATCCTTTCACCTAACATGCTCGTCTTTTGAGCCATGAAGGCCTTACATGTGTCGGTTAATTCCAGTATTCTTAACAAAATCTACTGTAAACGATGGCGGAGAGTTTTATTGACTAGCTACCCTCCTTCTAGTTTTTCACTTAAAAATGAGAGACAGTTAGATCAGATAGTCTCGAGTAGTTTTGCGCGAAATTCAACAAAAAATAATGTTGGAAAAAATTTGAAAAATCTTTTAGTTTTTTTTTAAACAAAGTAAATGAGTCTTAAAATTATCCTCCCCTATTTTAATCTTGGAGGACATTTTCATTGGTGTAAACTGTTTAAATAGATTGGATAAAACATTTTGAGAAAATACCAGGGAGACAAAATATACTATTGCCAATGCTTATGCAAATTCAGCTATACACTTGCCGTATAATGTAAAATATTCTGTAAATCGGGTTTTTACAGTTAACGTACAATATCATAAAATATTATGTAAATCGGGTTTTACAGCTACCGTATAATATCATAAAATATTCTGTAAATCGGACCTTTTTTAATATTATAAAATAGCTGAAGGATTTGGACTGATGTCGTTTTGTATCTTGTATATGTATAGTCATTCACTGAAGAGTGAAATCAGGATTAGTACACTCCACCAGTGGCTTAGCTTGCGGGCTTATAACGTTAAAAACTGGTGCTAGAGCCCGTTGTGATCAGAGCATAGCGCAGATTGTTTGCTTTGTTTTGTTTTTAATTTCACGCAAAGCTACTCTGCGCTAGCCATCCCTACTTTAGCAGCGTAAGACTAGAGGGAAGGCATTTAGTCATCACCACCCACCTCCAACTCTTGGGCTACTCTTTTATCAACGAATAGTGGGATTGACCGTAACATTATAACTCCCCCATGGCTGAAAGTGCGAGCATGTTTGGTGCGACCGTGATTTGAACCCGCGACCCTCAGTTTACGAGTCGAACGCTTTAACCCACCTGGCCATGCCGGGTCTCCACAGCACTGATAATACATTGCATGTCTTTGCGCTGAGCAACAATACAAAAGTAATTTATTGAAACGTGTGTGTAAAATTGCTGGAAAATCATTCGTTGAAATGCGTAATCAGGCTTCGCGATTTTCCTGAAAGTTATTTGTTGAGACGTGTAATTAGAAGTAGCATTTCGGTGTATGCTGTTAAATATGATCTTTATTTCATAAGAATAAAAATAAAATCGTACTTTCCGTGTACGTTATTAGTATTTATTTTCAGCCTTGTTATCTAGCAACTTTCTGTAATCGATAGAACGAACCATACAGAATTTTGGAATGCTGTCAAATCATCTTAAATCAGTTCATAATCAGTTATATAAACAAAACTCTCTAACTGACCAGTTTACAGACTAGTCTTTCCAGATGATTATGAAGCTTGACAACGTTACATGGCTTCTTGGTTAAAAAGTGTTTAATCTTTGTTTCGTGAAGCAGGATAAGATAATACACCAGAAATGTTAAGGTGACCACATTTCCTATAGTTGACCAAAAGTATTTAGTAATTAACAGGCAGCAGCACGCGACCCAAGTCTTGTCGTTGTTGTGTACAATTACGCTTGTTTTGCGTCGTGAGCGCATACTCGGAATAATAAGCAAGTTTCGAATTTCATAGTTAGATTTCTCATGAACATGTAACTGTTAGACAATTCTAGAACTGGATGGTCCATGAATAACAAGTATTGTAAGGTTTCAACCAGTGGAATTCGCTCATTGCAAAACACACATTAGATTTTAATACGATATTCTAGAAAATTGCCAGAAGTATTTATAACCTTTTTTCAGCTTTATTTATTTTTATGTATTATTTATTTATTGCCTTTGGGTTAAGCATATAACTTTCTCGGGCACGTTATTTACTAGGTACCTGAACTTTGAAAGTAGCGGTCAGTTGAGATCATGTTAGTAGGTGGGCTAAACTGTTAAAAACCAAAACATCGTGGGACAGCTCAAAATTTTTAATTAAGTATAAGCCTCTGTACCTGGAAAGTGCATTCACTCTGTGTTGTTGCATAAACAGATGCTAGCTTCTAAGTCTATTCAATTAGAGGCCCGGCATGGCCAGGAGGTTAAGGCACTCGACTCCTAATCCGAGAGTCGCGTGTTCGAATCCCCGTCACACCAAACATGCTTGCCCTTTCAGCCGTGGGGGCGTTATAATATGTGGTCAATCCCACTATTCATTGGTAAAAGAGTAGCCCAAGTGTTGGTAGTGGATAGTGATGACTAGCTGCCTTCCCTTTAGTCTTACACTGCTAAATTAAGGACGGCTAGCGCAGATAGCCCTCAAGTAGCTTTGCGCGAAATTCAAAACAAAACAAACCATTCAATTAACGTTTCAGATGGATTAAACATCTTAAAACAGATGCTTCAACAGCACAGCTGTTGTTTACTGCCTAAAATATTCTGTTGGTTGATAACGGAATAATTTACATATTTTATGATTATCTATTTGTATCAGATCTGACTCTTGTTATTTTTTAAATATCTTTTATGTGAACATATTATTCCTGTTCTGTAAATACGCAGACAAAAACGAAGGTTCAGGGATTCGAGTAAATGATTTAATACACGAGTAAATTGCTGTTAACATTAGTGTTGTCCAACAATCCAGAATATTAATTATTAATAGTTTTACTGTTCCATAACACAGAAGACGGATTAACAATGGTATCGTCGTTTGGTACCACAGAATATTATTATTGTTGTTAGAGCTGTTGTTCGACAACTCTAATTGGTATTTTATGCCAAATTGTTGATATAGATCTCATCAGAAATCCTCGGTTTTAGTTATTTTATATTGTATATACTACAGAAAATTCACTAGAAGTGTTCATTCACCTACTAAAAGAAAACGCTACTTTCAGTTTATGGCGTTCGCCTCACAACTGGACTCGTTTCTTCGATATATTTGTAGTGTATGCACTAGTAGTTGTATTTATTGATATACCTCTGTGTGTACGTGTGGTGTTTGTAGTAACGGTGGCACATTTTTTGTTGTTTTTTTATTATGTTTGTGTTTAAATATCTGCGTATACAAATATGTATCGGTGTACTTCTATGTATATGTGCGTGTGTACAAAAGGTGATGTCTGTTAGTTTGTACCTCTGTACACGTATATAGATTGTGTTGTGTATTAGTGTATGTATACAGATTGTGTTGTGTAGTAATCTACTTATCTCTATGAACTGTCTTCTGATCCACCGCGCGTGTTAGAAGTGATAACCCCCTCGGGTAGAATGGT
The DNA here is from genome assembly GCF_004210375.1 of Tachypleus tridentatus. Taxonomy (NCBI): domain Eukaryota; kingdom Metazoa; phylum Arthropoda; class Merostomata; order Xiphosura; family Limulidae; genus Tachypleus; species Tachypleus tridentatus. Next base: position 132,388,185 of record NC_134837.1, read on the forward strand.
GCACTGACAGACAGCCTTAGCAACAGCAGAGAGAGAAGAACCAACACGAGTCACCTGTTATTCTAAGTACGTTATGATGTACAGCTGCGCTCATTACGTCACTAAAAACTTGGGATTTTACATTCACCGGTACTGAAGCGACGTTGTTTACTAAATATCTTAACATGCTATCTGTTAATTAAATGGACACTTCTTATTTTCGAGATTAGTGGAGGTTGGTTCCACTTCTGTTCCTCCCTAGGTCCCTCAGCGGGTGGGGTGGGGATAAAGCTCAAGGCTATATTGCTAGAACATCCTCATCGTAAAATAATGATTTATAAATTTTGCCTCAGTTGGCGGCTTAGCCAGAGTGCCTAGCGGCTCTTGTGGATGCAGTACCCGGATCGTCGCGTATCACCTTTAGCGCCCGACTGGCAACGCTCGGCACTTCTGGGTGATGGGTTCATGGATGCATGCCGGGATATATTTTGGAGACGAGAGACTAGACCTCTTACCTGTTGCCTGTATCAGTCTTCAGTTCCACATTGGAGCCTGTAGATTTTCTTTTTTTCCTTACGTGGTTCCACGTTATTAGTTCAATCATACCTTTGACTGTGTCTCTCGCTCTTCCAGCTTCTAGGTGTGTTTCTCTCTGTACGAGACTGTAGCACAGTCTTTTTATTAATGATATTTCTACTTATCCGTGGTATACGACCAGTGATCGTATTGAATAAGCTGTGGCCATAAGATTTAACAAACTATCCACCAAACGTCCCGCAAGTACGCTCAGAAGTGCGCCGATAACGAGGTGGGCAACACGTGCGTGTTCGAGGGGAACTTGTCCGACGTAGTGCGAAGGGCCACGGGTCTCTGTTAGCATAGGTAGGAACATGTTCGTATAGAAATTGGGTGTATTATTTTCGCGGATCGTGGTCTTTACTGTATTAATTAATATCATACACTAGTTGCTTGTTGAAAAACAACCGTTATACTCGAGTCTTCAAGTATTCATTATTTTAATAGGGACTGAAGTTTTAGGGAAGATAACACGATATTTATAGGGTTGTAAAACTAGTAATAGAATAAGGTAATTCATAATAGTATTACACTTAAGATAATTATGGTAATATATATTTACACATATAATATCCAGTGTACAGATTTTATCATACTGACGACAAAGCACCTTCACATCAACAACGTGTTTAATTATCCGCCGTGTGTAACGGTTGTAATGTTTATGTTAAAATATGATAACGTGCTGTGTTACGGCTGTAATTTTTATATTATGTACTGTGTGTATCAGCTATAATGTTTACGTTATGTACTATGTGTTACGGTTGTGATGTTTTTGTTAAAATATAATTGTGTGCTTGTGTTAGGGTTGTAATGTTTCTAATAAAATATAATACCGTGCTTGGTGTTACGGTTGTGTGTTCTTTTTATAGCAAAGCCACATCAGGCTGTGTGCTGAGTTCACCAATGGGAATCGAACCCCTGATTTTAGCGTTGTAAATCCATAGACTTACCGCTGTACCAGCGGGGGCGTTTTGGTTGTAATTTTTACGTTAAAATATAATAGTGTTGTGTGTTACAGTTATGATTTTTATGTTAAAATATACTAACGTACAATGTATTACGGTTGTAATCTTTGTGTTAAAATATAACAGTGCTGTGTGTTACAGTTGTGATGTTTCTGTTAAGATATAATAGTGTACTCTGTGTTATGGTTGTAATGTTTATGTTAAGGTATAATAGTGTGCTGGGTGTTACAGTTGTAATGCTTATATTAAAATACAGTATTGTGCTGTGGGTTGTGGTTGTGATGTTTCTGTTAAAGTATAACATTCTACTGCATGTTACGGTTGTGATGGTGATGTTAAAATATTATAGTGTAATATGTGTTACAGTTGTGATTTTTATGTTAAGATTTAATAGTGTATTATGTGTTACGGTTGTAATGTTTCTGTTCAAATATAATAATGGGTTCTGTGTTATGGTTTTATTTTTTTTCTGTTCAGATATTATAGTAGCCTGTGTGTTATGGTTTTAGTTTTTTCTGTTCAGATATAATAGTGGGCTGTGTATTACCCTTGTGATGTTTCTGTTAAGGTGTTGTGCACTGTGTATTAGTGTTGTAATGTTTATGTTAAGATATAATAGTGTAATGTTTATATAAAAATACACTCTTGTGCTGTTTATTACGGTTGTAATGTTTCTCTTCAGATATAAAATTGTGCTGTGTGTTGCGATTGTAATGGTTATGTTAAAATATAATGGTATGCTGTGTTCATGATGCTCTAATAACACGTAGGTCCAAGAAGTCTTGATAAAAATGAAATAGAAACGCTATTAACATATAATAGTGTGTTATGTAATACAGTTGTGATGTTTCTGTTAAGATATGGTAATTTACTGTGTGTTACGGTTGTAATGTTTCTCTTCAAATATAAAATTGTGCTGTGTGTTGCGGTTGTAATGCTTATGTTAAAATGTAATAGTGTACTGTGTGTTACAGTTGTGATGTTTATGTTAAAACATAATTGTGTGCTATGTGTTACTGTTGTAATGTTTATATTAAAATGCAGTATTGTGCTGTGTATTGGAGTTGTGATACTTCCGTTAAGGTATAATGTTGTACCGTGTATTACGGTTGTAATGTTTATGTTAAAATATAATATTGTACTTTGTGTTGCTGTTGTTATTTTTATATTAAAATACAATATTGCACTTGTGTTATGATTGTACTGTTTCTGTTAAAATATAACAGTGTGTTGTGTGTTACGGTTGTAAGGCTTGTGTTAAAATATAAGTGTACTGTATGTTAAGGTTGTGGTGTTTCTGTTATGATATAATTTTGTAATGCGTGTTAAGGTTGTAATGTTTATGATAAAATATCACAGTGAGCTGCATGTTACGGTTGTAATGTTTCTCTTCAGATATAAAATTGGGCCGTGTGTTGCGGTTGTAATGGTTATGTTAAAATATAATAGTGTACTGTGTGTTACGGTTATGATTTCTTCTGTTAAGATATAATAGAGTACTGTGTATTACTGTTGTAATGTTTTTGCTAAAATATCATAGTGTGCTGTGTGTTACGGTTGTAATGTTTATGTTAAAATGTCATAGTGTGCTGTGTGTTACGGTTGTAATGTTTATGTTAAAATGTCATAGTGTGCTGTGTTCATGATATTCTAAAGACACGTAGGTCCAAGAAGTCTTAATAAAAATGAAATAGAAAACCTATTGAAACATAATAGTGTGTTGCGTGATACATTTGTGATGTTTCTGTTAAGGTATAGTGATGTACTGTGTGTTACGGTTGTAATGTTTTTCTTCAGATATAAAATTGGGCTGTGTTGTGGTTGTAATGGTTATGTTAGATATTATAGTGTGTTGTGTATTACGATTATAATATTTCTGTTGAGATATAATAGTGTACTGTGTGATATGTTTGTAATGTTCTGTTAAGATATAAGTACTGTGTATTACGGTTTTAATGTTTAAGTAAAAATAGTATGCTGTTAAGATATAAGTACTGTGTATTACGGCTGTTATGTTTCTGTTCAGGTATAATATTGCACTGTGCGTCACAGCTCTAATTTTATGTTATAATATAAAATAGTGTACTGTGTGTTACGTTTTTGAAGTTTCTGTAAATATATAACAGTATGTTGCATCCATGATGTTTGATTAATATAGTACAGTATTATTTATATTACTAACGTGATGTTACTGAATAATGTGTGTTATGACAATAATGTTTGTCTTATTACATGAATTATCGTTTATTTATGAAACGATGATAAAGGTACCAGCATTAATGTGCTCAGATTTAAAACACATCACGAAGACATAGATTTCAGGTTACCGAACCCCCTCTTCCTTCCACTTGTCCTCAGCTTTGAATTTCACCCAACTCCGCTGTTTTCCCTCCTTTATGGACGTCACTGATGGAAGAGTTTAAAGGAAGACAGATATTTTATTTTTTAATTTCCTTATTTGTTTTGATAACGATGTTCGTTAAATTTTCTCTTTTTTTCTTGCTTCTGACAGGTGTATTGTTTACTACAGAACAGGATCCATACACCAAACAATCACTTTGCAAAATACTGTAACCTTCCGTTTCGTGCAAGAAATCCCTTCTACTGCGTACCTGATCTGCTACAGAGCCACGCACCGAATGGTGTTCGTGACACGGATTTACTCTGGAAGCATACGTTGTTGCAACAATAGAAAGTACTGTCGATGAAACTAGCATTGCTTTTCGTAGTGTGTATAATGCCCTCTTTTGTGTAGACCTGTGTCTCACATAATGGTCTGGTAAATTTGTTTTATAGTGATTGTTACATGAACGTAAATAATAACAAAAAACCAATAACTGTTTCTAACGCTGCAATTCTTGTCATTCTCAAACAAGCCCATTTTATTAAAGAGTTATTCTGTTGGAAGTTGGAGGGCTTATGACTCTAAAATTCGAGTTTTGATACATTTTGCTCCTTATGGTTTAGTTGTAATTATGCAAGCTTATAGCATTAAAAGTCGTAATTCAATACCCGTGGAGCAGAAGTAGCTCATTGTGCAGCTTTGTTTTGTGATGTTTAAACGTTCAAAATATACTATAAGCAATCACTCTTTAGCACCAGCAGCGACAGCGAGATTTAATTCAAGGGGATGGGGTGGAATGAATTCTCACTTATGCCGTTGGACGCCCTTCGATTTTTCTAAAGTGAAAATACATAAACATATGAGTTGGTTCCTACCTTCACTGTGGCTTTACATAAGCTGGCAATTTATAGTCAAATATTTCCAATTTTCTGAGGGGGGGGGGAATGCCCCACATTCCTTTCACAATTAGCGTTCTTGTTTGAGCTGTACACAGTATACCTTATTATACCTTAAATATTTTAGCCCTGACCATAAAATGTCTTGATTTATCTTTTGTTTCTACCTGCAAACTATGGGGGTTATCTTTATCGGGACATAGGAGGGGGACGTTCGATTGTATACCTCTTCCTTCCACCTGCAGTGATATTTTAGAAGCACTGGTATGTGCTCAACGTTTCATAAATGAGGATGTTGTATTTTTGTAATGGCACTGACAGAAGAAGACTTACAGTACCGTTATTACGGTCACCTCCATTTGTGTGCAATGTTCACCATTTGCCACTGGTAAAGCTTTGCTTCGTTTGGTGTGTTTACAGTCTAACACATCACAAACAGCCCCATGTACTCCAGTGTTTATTCTTTCTGTAATATATCTGTCTACTATGTGTTAACTTAATAAAGACCGTTTTTAATATATAACATATATTTTACACAAATGAGTTTGTTTATTTTGAATTTCGCGCAAAGCTACACGAGGGCTATCTGTGCTAGCCATACCTAATTTAGTAGTGTAAGACTAGAGTGAAGGCAGCTAGTCATCACCACCCACCGCCAACTATTGAGTTTCTCTTTTACCAACGAATAGGTGGATTGACCGTAAACATTATAACTCCCCCACGACTGAAAGGGAAAGCATGTTTGGTGTGACGGGGATTCGAATCGAACGTCTTTAACCACCTGTCCATGCCTGGCCTGTATATGCACTAGTAAGGACTGAGCTTTGTAATGTTTTTTTTTTCAGTTTGTTTTCATTTTACTTGTTTCTTATGTTAGTTTGTATTCGACTATCGGCTGTTTATACTGTTTAAAAATGTTATTATGTTTTTAGGGAGATGCACCTGTATTCTTCCTAGACGGACTTCTGATTTGCTAGCTTCCAGATTTTGCTTTTAATTGGTTTACATTTGTTAACCGTGTAAATTTGGAATCATAGGTGAGACCTAGTAATTTTGCTGATATAACAGTATGAAGGGGGTTCCCATAGAGACAGATTTCTGGCTTGTTTTTACGAAATTTATCTAATTTTGTAAACGTTAGTACTTGTGGTTTGGGTATGTTAATTTTTATGCGTTTCTTTTGGCAGTATTCTGCTATATCGTTTAACTTGGGTTGGAAGATTGTGGCTGCTGTGGAGGACGTGTGTGGGAACTCTTCCAAATTGCTACCAAATGTTTGTTTGTTTGAATATCGCATAAAGGTACTCGAGAACTATCTGTGTCAGCGGTCCCTAATTTAGCAGCATAAGATTAGAGGAAAGGCGCCTAGTCATCACCGCCAACACCTAGGCTACTCTTCTTCCAACAAACAGCACAGTTTACCATCATATTACAACGCTCGCTTGGTTGAAGGGACTAGCATGTTTGGTGACGGGGACTCGAACCCGCAACCTGCAGATTGTTATTCGAGTACTCTAACCACCAAGCCATGCCAGGCCCCTTCCAAGTAATAGAAAAAATAGGCTTTATGTGTGTGTACGAAAATTTCAAAGTTTTAGTGCTACTACTATCAACTCTGTTTCAACTCGTGAAAAATACTTTTTACTCTGTGGAATGTTTGTCTGCTCATTCTGTTTCGTAGCAGATTTGAAGTTTCAAATTCGTAAGTAAAACTTCCAAACTGGACGTTTATCGGTCATAACTTATATATAAATATTCTGATGATTAAGCACACTTAAGACGAGAACGATGTTTTAGATTTGGTGCTATCACGAAAACTACTTCCTCCGTCGTTGATTATTTTCGTCTATAGGCAACGATTACAAAAAGTGACTGAAATCACGCTGTCCATTGCTACAAAAGGCTCTGCGAAAGATGGCAAGGCCAATCTTATATATAGTTCACACACTTTGACAAACGTTCCACTGACTTTCATTATATGCTTACATCAGTTCCCAAGACTATATTTAAGTTGGCCAAGTCCATTAGAGCTATAGTGGAGATTTTTAAAGGCATTTGGTTGAGCAGAATAGATGTGTTTTTTGGACATTTTTTCTCATAAAAACAGCCACTGTGACTGGTAGATTATGAGCCTTTAAAAACTTAAAATTCTTGCTATTATTTTGTTAAGAAAATGTGGAGTTAAGTTTAGTTTTATTGTAATGATTGTTTGAGTCAGAGGGTTCTCTTTCGTAATCATAGTCGTGAATTTTTTTGATAATAGATTGGCTTGGAATTTACTATTTCATTTGAGAAATGTGCCATGTGGCTCTACATCGCTTTACACTTAACAACCTCGTCATATGATTATCATTACATGAATTATTCTGACACAACTATGAATTGCAAGTCTACTCGTTGTTGTATTATATTGTCGATTTATGAAAAGTAAAGTACCGTATAACACACAGACGCTAAAAATAACATAGCCAGCAGCGTTACGTCCTGTATTAACAAACATAAATTGTTATTGTAAAGTACAGTTAACTTTTAGTAAATAAATACATATCAAAACTCATATGGTTAGTCAAGAAACACTTAAATTTGGATATAAGTTATATTTATTTTAACTCAGTGATGGAGTGATGATGCTGCTTCTTTTGTTATGAATTATTGTTTTTATATCACTGACTTTTTCTTTGAAATATATTGACGACAGCAACATACGCCTTTTAGTGATATACTACATTCTGCCTTTATTTATATATGATATGACATATCCGTGGAAACTGTTATACAAACAATGTTTCTTTTTAATTTTTAATTGTCGGTATTGTTATTGTTTTTTGGTAGCAAAGAGCCAACTTAGATTTTGATTAAAACAGTTCTCTAGACGGTGGTGAATCCAGAATTACTCGAAGAGGGACTCCAAGTCAGATGGTTAAATATGTATCTAACTAAAATAATTATTGTACTCGGTGTCCGAATCAGGATTACCCGAGAGGGCGCCAAATCAGATCGTCAAATCTGCGTCTGGCTAAAATAATTACTCCAATCGGAGTCGTATCCAGGATTAGCTGGACAAAAGAGTTCGAATCAGATGAACAAGTGTGGCTGGCTTAAGAGCCTTCAATCACTAGTATTACATGGTCAAATAGAAATTGTGTTCATTTTCTTCATTTTTTTTTTTTCATACAAAGATTGCTTGTTTTGAATTTCGTGCAAAGCTACTCTAGGGCTATCTACGCTAGCCGTCCCTAATTTAGCAGTGTAAGACTAAAGGGAAGGCAGCTAGTCATCATCACCCACCGCCAACTCTTGGGCTACCCTTTTACCAACGAATAGTGAGATTGATCATCACATTATAACGCCCCCATGGCTGAAAGGGTGAGCATGTTTGGCGCGACGGGGATTCGAACCCGCGACCCTCGGATTACGAGTCGAACGCCTTAACACACCTGGCCATGCCGGACATTCACACAAAGAATGCCTTTCATGTCCCCTGCTGGTACAGCGGTAAATGTACGGATTTACAATGCTAAAATCAGGGGTTTGATTCCCCTCGGTGGATTCAGCAGGTAGCCGATGTGACTTTGCTATAAGAAAACACATATATACACACACAATACCCTTCAAATTGCATTTTAATGAAATTTTACTAATCATAAATTAAAAAAACAAACGACAATCACTATTTGAGATGTAACCTATATTACCGTCAAATAAACAAAATAAAAAATAAAATTACCGGGTAACCTCCCCTTTTATATGCGCTACTGTCCAATATCGAATTCACTTTTTATTTGGTAATAAAAAATTATCATATGCTGTGAATGAGAACGCGCCCCTTTGACCTGCTATTTCTATCTGAACAAGCTTGTCTCCACCATAATAATAATGAATGTTCTAAAATAATCATTTAGATTTAAAGATTACAAGCTCGTGTAAAAAAATCATATACTTCTATACAAACCTATAATACAACGATATAATATTAAACGGAACTAAAAAAAATGATAAAACTCATTCGAGCATGATAAAATATATAATCCTGTCACTTTACAGTTATTATTTTATCAAAATTTCAAGTAAAAAATCTTCGTAGAGCACATATATTTTAATGGGTTGATTGATATTGTATATATATATCTTTATATATATATTTCTACTTGCTTTGTTAAGGTGATAAGCGAGGAACTTGGTAACAATCGGTAACTAGGACACCTAATCTCTGCTGCCTGCCTGAACTGTTTGGGGTTATGTTTAAAAAATAAATAAATAAAGCACCTAATGGTATCTTGGTCAATTGATCTCATCTGTATGCTAAAAGTTTTTTGTTTTTGTTTTAGTTACTATTAAATGTAGAAAAATTATATTGTGTGTAAAGATATTTTTAAAGTGTTGACACTTTTATCTTATTAAGGACTACCACGAGGGAGATTTTGTGTGGAAAAGATTATATGTAGTTACGTTAGATATTTTGTTTGATTTTAGAATTATAAGGAAAAAAATGCTTAAGGGCTATCTGTGCATAACCTCTCTAATTTTGAACTGATAGACTAGGGAGACCCAAGTGCACCCACCGTGAATGTTTGCGATACTCTTGTCAGAGGGAAGAGTGTGATTTGATAGTCACTCTTATAACACTTACACGACATCGAAGTACGAGTGCGTTTTTATAGCAGTTTTCCTGAACCATGAACCCTCGAATTTACAGATGGCACGCTCTCCCTCTCTTGCCCCGGTATGACGAGGTGGTTAGAACGTTCGGCTCGTAATCTGAGGGTTGCAGGTTTGAAACCCCGTCACACCAAACATGATCGCCCTTTTATCCGTGGGGGCGTTATAATGTTACGGTCAATCTCACTACTGGTTGGTAAAAGAGTTGGCAGTGGGTGGTGATGACTGACTGCCTTCCCTCTAGTCTTACACTGAGCAGATAGCCCTCGTGTAACTTTGCGCAAAATTCAAACCAAGTTATCACTCTCACTCCTTGCATATTCTAGCCTCCATTTTTAAAGGTAATCCAAACAAATGATTTGGATTATGAAAAAGTCTCTTCTTTTTCAGACTCTTCTCATATACGTCAAATATCATAAGTAAATAAATTGTAATAACAGTGTCGTTCTCTCTAGGTACGTTCATCATTTCTAATAATTAAAATGTGGCAAAACTGTATTTTACTTCAGTGTATAATTAGCCCAATGTAGGACAGTACTCTTGTGAAAAACAAAAATGGTTCGTCGAAACACAGCGTCTCTCAGCGGGCTAAACCTAAATGAAATATTCCGTTATTTTGAATGAATAAAAAAGTAATAATTTTTGTTACAATGTTAACTTTAATTTCTGTGTGTGTATATATACATCTCACGAGCGTTCAGAATGTTTTTAATTCTTAATAAAGCCTACCCTTTAACTAGAAACTGCTGAAAGCAACCTAATAAGTGATATATTTATAGTTTAGCAGCATCGACCGTTAAAATCTAGATTTACTGCACTTAAACTGTAACGTCGTAATCACTATTGAATATATATGTGTATATGGAGGTGTGGTCTGTAAATACCTACATATCGCTCTGATGCAAACCTTAAATTGGTTAATACTTGGTTTAAATAGACCTGTACCCTGCTTTTAAACTGTACCATTTAGGAAATTAACTTCAAGTAACTGTGTTGGTTTCTTTCTTATTAGGAGAATTTGAAAGACAATCTATTCAGAAGCCTGGAACCAACTAGCACGTGCAATTAAGTGTACAAAAGAGAGAGAGAAAAAAAAAACCTGAGGCAGTGCCGCCATTGATAGTCCACGCCTTGAACGCAGACGTTGTGTTGTAATCTTTATCTATGGTGGAAGGGTCACGTACGTGTCACGGGTCTCTTGTACTGGCTTTTCTAAGTTACTCGCTCCTACTGTTTACAATGAAAACAATGAGCTACCGCAAAATATCGCCCTTTTATAACGTGTCACAAGCTATAAATTATGCTGTCAGTAAAAGAACAGAAGTGAACCACGCTATCTTTTTGGCCGATCGATCGCAGCGCCTCTGTGTATTTAATAACGTCCTTGCTAAGGAATCGTATTCGAATACGTATTTGAACCTAGATTTGTTTGTTTGTTTTCTTAAAGCAAAGCCACATCGGGCTATCTGCTGATCGAGCCCCTAATTTTAGCGTTGTAAATCCGTAGACTTACCACTGTACTAGCGCGGGGTGCTTTGAACATAGAAGAGATATTTTGTTTTTTTTTTTTATATAGAAGTGGAACGTTGTGAAGTAATCACCCTTTGATTGTTTGATCAGGTTTTATTGGTGGCATGATATTCTGTATTTGGAGTAATTCCGGGTTTTTATACAGTAATAGAACGCTGTGAAATAATCACACTTTGATTGTCGGGTCATGATTTTATTAGTGACGTGATACTCTGTATTTGGAGTAATACTGAATTTTTACACAGAGGTAGAACGTTTGAGTCGGGTTTTGTTGGTGACTTGTGTTACGTATTATAATTGATTTCGAATGAGTCTATGAGTTATTGTATTACGTACGTTACGTACTACTGCTTCAAATAACCAGAATTTTGAATTTGAGCTTAGTAGGTAATTAAGTGTTAATATATATTAAATTTATGTTATTTGCCAACAAGATTGATACGCTGAATTTCACTTTTTTTGAAAAAAATATATTTAATATACAAACATAAAAACAATACAATTTATAATAATGGTTATTACTAATAGTTATTACAAATGATGGTTTACATACAAGAGTTTTACAAATTTACAAATAATACTAAGTTTTATATTCGATCTAGAACTGAATATTTTATTGATGACCAGGTACACGACGAACAAATTAATTCTGAGTTGATATTTTTTGCACCTCGCTTGAGCGAAAGACACCTTTTTTGACTAGCTTTACACCGGTTAGAATTTCACTTCTCTCCGATGAAGATATTTAATGCCCTTGTAGAAATACTAACGTCCAAGGTAATTCACTTAAGTTGAACGGTTTGTAATGTTCGAAATCCATGAACGTTCCTGGTCCGATTGATAGACATTAATCACAATTATAACTTCATAGGCTTCAAGCATACTGACAGTGGCTGCCCAATAATATTCTCTTCTTTTTTGTCTCTCGGCTAGCCGCCTTTTTATGAGCATCACGCAGATTTGTAGAACTTTCGACAATATTCTCGTGCTCTTTTACCAAATAACTATTGTTGATTCTTACTTTCAAGAATTCTCCACACGTTTCTAAAACAAGAATGACTTGTGCAATACACAGTCAAGAATATACGTCACATGCAAAAGATAAAGCTGCACTGAAAGAAGCGTAGGCATTAAAATAAATGTACAAAGGTGAATTCGTTACACGTGATACTCTGTATATGGAGTATTTTGGGGTTTTCATACAGAAAACTTTATTTATCACTTTTGATGTCGTATTAGAAGCAATTATATCTAAATAACTTAATAATATATCGATTCTCTCACGTCAACGTGCTGGAAGTTTTCATCCCAGAGATATCACAAGGGTACACTTCTGGCTAAAATCTTAAGGCCAATAAACATAAAGAAAACATATGTATTTTGCATTCTTACACTTAACCACTTATTTGAGTAGAGCTTCGAAAGATGAAAATAAGAAAAGGGAAAATAAAAATAAAGAAACTTTTCTAGCATTTACTAGGGAAAATGGGAACACTATGAAATTAGCCTAAATACTAGCTGGCCAAAAGTTTAAGACCATACTGAAACAAAGCGTTAATCGGTAAACACGTAACGAAATTTAGTCATTTGTGTTCAAGCATTAGCGTTGTCAACGTCTCCCACTGACACTTCCTGTGTTACATAGGGTAAAACCATAGCAAAGGCTAAAAAATGAAAGAGTTTGAACGTGGCAGAATTGTCGAGCTGCAAAAGCAAGGTCTCTCTCAACGAGCCATCGCTGGTGAGATTGGGCGTAGTAAAACTGCTGTTGTAAATTTCTTAAAAGACCCTGAGGGTTACGGAACGAGAATTTAATGTGGTCGATCTAAGAAAATTTCGCCGGCGTTGAGCAGGAGGATTCGACGGGTTGTCCGGTAAGACACCAGCCGATCGTCGAATCAGATTAAGGCCCTTACGGACGCAGAATGCAGCTCAAAAACAATAAGACGGCATCTATGAGAGAAATGCTTTAAAAACTGTAAACGTCTTCACAGGCCACGCCTCCTTCCACACCACGAAACAGCTCGGTTAAACTTTGCTGAGAAGCACCAAACACGTGCCGTAGAAAAGTGGACGAAGGTTTTGTTCTCTGATGATAAAATATTTAACCTGGATGGTACAGATGGCTTCCAATGTTACTGGCACGATAAGGATATCCCACCAGAGGCATTATCTACACGACACAGTGGAGGATGTTCCATCATGATCTGGGGTGCTTTCTCCTTCCATGGAACAATGGAACTTCAGGTTATACAGGGGCGTCAAACAGCAGCTGTCTACATTGGCATGTTGGAGAGAGCGTCCTTATTGACTGAAGGCTCTCGCTTGTGTGGAAATGACAGGATCTTTCAGCAGGACAACGCTGCAATTCACAATGCCAACAAGACAAAGGACTTTTTCACTGCTAATAACATGATTTTTTGGACCATCCGACGTGTTCGCTCGAACTGAACCCCATTGAAAATGTTTGGGGGTGGATGGCAAGGGAAGTCTATAGAAATGGACGTCAATTCCAAACTGTGCATGATCTTCGTGAAGCCATCTTCACCACTTGGAATAACATTCCAGCCAGCCTTCTGCAAACGCTTATATCGACCATGCCAAAGCGAATGTTTGAAGTTATTCGCAATGACGGCCGTGCAATTCACTACTGAGACCCCTTGTTGGACATTTCCTACCCTGTTTTGGAATGGTCTTAAAATTTTTTTATTATTTATTTTATTTTTATTTTCCATTTTCTTATTTTCATCTTTCGAAGCTCTACTCAAATAAGTGGTTTAGTCTAACAACACAAAATACATATTTTTTTTATGTTCATTGGCCTTAAATTTTTGGTCAGCAGTGTATTGTTAAATATTCTCTTATTTAGAAGCGAATAACTGCGAAACGTGGCAAGTTTCAGATTATTGTGCAATTACGTTCGAAAAAACAGAACCCATATTGACATAGTACTGTCTAACTATACTAAAAACATACGTGGCCTTTGGTCATTAAAACACGTGCGTCTAACACGATGAAGATGAAAATATGAACAGCTGTGTCATAATGAAATTTTCGCTCTCCTTAAAAGAACGTAGACATCGTCAAAAGTAAATTGTTTGTTATTCTGTGGTCAGTGTATCACAAGTTACTCAGACATTTAGGCTAATCGACGTCTTGGAACTATCAAAGTAACCAGAATGGAACACGTTAATCTACATTCTAGCTTTGAAAATTTCTATGAAAACATCTTTCGTGTTTCAAATTTCAAAGAACATGTCCTGCATTATATCTGAAAGTTCTGAGAGAACGCGTTGCAAAATTTCTGATAATCTTAGATAAGGTTTCTGTAGATGTTGGGAGAGTAATGCGTATCGTCTGGGAAGAACGTATTGTATCAATCTTGAATTTGAGCTTACGTTTTATTAACATTATTATGATTTATTCATTTATTTATGTTATAAATGATTTAGAAGTAGTTCGGCGAATTAATTAACTACCTGTAAATCCGTATTGATAAAAAGTTTCAATTAAATTTACATCAAACAGGCTTGTCTGGTTTGAAGTGTATAATACACATCAGACAGGCTTGTCTTGTTTGCAGCTTATAATACACATCAGACAGGCTTGTCTTGTTTGAAGCGTATAGTCCACATCAGACAGGCTTGTCGATTTTGAAGTGTATAATCCACATCAGACAGGCTTTTCTAGTTTGAAGTATATAATTCACTTCAGGCAAGTAAACACCTTTCCAATCACCTTATTCAAAGGCACAAAATCTCTTTCAATTGGTGTCATCAATATAATAAGATTACAAACAGGCCCAGCATGGTCAGGTGGTTAAGGCGTTCGATTCATAATCCGAGGGTCGCTGGTTCGAATCACCACCACACCAAATATGCTCGCTCTTTCAGGCGTGGGGACCTTATAATGTGACGGTCAATCACACCATTTGTTGGTAAAAGAATAGCCCAAGAGTTGGCGGTGGGTAATGATGACTAGCTGCATTCCCTCTAGTTTTACACTGCTAAAGTAGGGACGGTTAGCACAGATAGCCCTCGTGGCTTTGCACGAAATTCAAAAAACAAACGAAATTACAAAGAAAATTTTTGATGGCAAGAGAAATATTTTCTTAATTACTGTTTTGAAATACGCTAAATCAAATTGGAAGCACTACATATTATATAAAAAAAATGAATGTAGCTTCAACGGAATAGCAGATTTCTGCGTTCTTTTATTTTAAAAGCTTTACTTAGTTTATTTAGTTTGGTCACAGAACAATCTTTAATAAAATACTGAATACATGTTGACAGAAGACTAGTGTTTATTAGCCTTTATCAGTTAGTATTTATTACTTGAACTTAGAAAGGAAAGATAATGCGAATATAAATATCTCTGCGTGACACGCGCGATCACCAAATATCGTTTTGTTGTTGTTAGGCTTAAAAATTAGGTTTATCTTGTACCTAAGAGCGAATATTATTTTAAGTTGGAGTGCTGGCATGATTCACTGTTTTAAGTTCCGATAAACGAGTCGAAGTTTTAACTAATAAAAACTGTTTCAAAATCGAGTTTGTAAGTATCCTTACGTAAGGGAGTATTTTAAAAACACAGAGGCAAACATAAACCACTGCCGCACTGCATGTGTTTTATTATAATTAGTGTGCTCTCGAGGTAGATACAAATTGTTCTTGTTAGCTCTTTCGTCTCGTGCTTTGTAAACCATGACCATCCCACGTGCATTTTGAAGGGCCAATAAAAATGCCGAGTAGGAGAGATTTCTTGAGTGAAGACATTCAATTCTCGAAAATCAATTCTGGCCAAGCGTAGCCCGCTGGGTCTGAAAACTGGTTCGTCAGCAACTTGGTGGATTTCTAATTAAACCCTGTTCTATGAATTATAGCAGGTAAAGGATTTAAAGTCTGATAGATCCCTCTGTTTTCGTCTATGGTGGATGAAGCGTAACCTGTTATTGTAGTTTGTAAATTAAATATTTTTGATGTTACACAATAAATTAGTATTGGTGCAGTTGGTAAATTCTATCAGAGTGACGTTACCTCTACTGATATATGTGAGGCATGCTGTGCTCTCAGGTGCAGTGATTACGATGAATATGAATATTTCATTCATCCGTGCCAGTTCTCCAAAATAATGATTACCATAGTATTGTTGTCCAAGGTATAATTAACCTCAAGTATATTTTCGAAATATTAGAATCCCATTTCTGGCCCAGTAGATTCACCAGATGGAAACCTGAGATGTAATAAAAGAAAGTTTGTTTTAAAACTCTGCTCAAAATTTAACAAGGGCTACCTACGTACGTTAACCGTCCCACCTTTCAACTAGTAGACTAGAGCAAAGGCAACTAATTAACAGCATACACCGTCAACGTTTGGGCTATTCAAATATTTTACTATTTTATAAAGTGAAATGCGATTAAGTTAATTTCTTTCTGTATTAACATATGTGAGTGACTCGCAAGAACACTATTAAAACTAGGAAGTATTCAATACTTACCTTAGTTTCTTTTAGATTAACATACAGCGGTGACTTGACAGAACTATATCAAAGTAACAAGACTTCAATACATACCATAGTTTCTTATTGTTGGTGTACGCGTACTGTTGTACTTGTTATAACTAGAATTTTCTTTGTTTGGATAGAGTATTGTAGGTTTGTACATAACTCATTCAAAATACAAAATAAACCTCATGCTTCCCAAATCACAGGTGGTTTATCAACTGGTTTCACACTGGATAAAAATCTGTTCTTCACAAATCTTTACAGGAAGGCTCATGCATGTGTCCGGAGCTGAATTAAACAGTTGTTGTTAAATCACCTGTGGCGGCTCAGATCTCTGCTTTTAGACAGTATTGTCTGCTGGAGTTTACATGCATTTCAAACTGTAATTTGATTGTTAGATACCACCTGGTAGTACAGCCGTTTAATCTGTATGCCAACATCATTCTAACAGCCTGGCTACCACTGGCATCAGTATCGCTGTTGTATGCATCTTGATTTTTAACAACGTAGGTTTTGTGATATGATATTTACAACAATTGTACTTGCTTTGAGCACACGTTTTTAACTTTAGCTTCAATCCACGCTGCTCGAGTTGGTAAGCAGATGGGTCCACGTGTCGCGTTTATTATTATTAACAAATATATCTTAAAGCTTTCTCTTTTCAGTCGGATGTTTAATAATATATAAGTGGTGCTAAACACAATACACAGAACAATACAGGCCGTTAATACCGTATTAACTAAGAACCTATTGCTCGGAAAGTAATACGTTACGAAAGAAGTGAGTTAATTGGGGACATTATCTCATTTCTTTTCATTGTATGTTAAACTCAGAAGCACAGAATTTTTCATAATTTTCGTTGTAGTTCCTATACATAATGACTAGGCGTGTTCTGTCACTTAGCGTTCGGAAGTGTGGAAACAAGCTTGACACTTTTGGGCCATGGGTGCGCTATAAGAGCAACAATCAAATCCTATTATTTGGTAAGACAACCCATGAGTTATGTATTTGATAAGACAACCCATGAGTTATGTATTTGATAAGACAACCCATGAGTTATGTATTTGATAAGACAACCCATGAGTTATGTATTGTTGACTGTCTGCTTTTCTCTTACTCTATCATTCCAAAGTTAGCGATGGGCATGCCCAAATTGGAAAGAAAGGACTTAACTCTAACACTACAAATCCCGATTTATTGGGTTGAGAAATAATTCGTGAGCGTTTTTTCAAGTTAAAAAAATATATTCATAAATGAAACGCTTTCGCAAAATATTTCATGTCATTTGGTAGATAATTGTTTGCTCTAATAGATGGTGTGTTTGATTTTCATATGTCTTTAATTTTTGCTTTCATTTTCAGCTCATTAAATGGAATGTCAAGTGGACAAAATCGAGCATTTTCGACACCATCTGCTTTTCGCATTTAATTTCTTGCAATTTCGTTTAAAACAATGCATACTATATACCTAGGTATTACATGAAATAAAGTATCATAATAAATGTTTTGGGTGTAATGTGTTCATGCATTGAAGTATTGTATAGTCTTGCATGTAATGCTTGAATGAAATTATTTAAAAACGCTCACGAATTATTCCTCAACCTAATATCACAGTGTTATAACGAAACAGGCTAAAATCAGACGATATAAACCGATAAAATTTAATTACGACGCAACTGATAATCAGTAATTTATTACGTCTATTAATAGCGAAACTAAATAGAATAAAAATGTTTAGTTATAAAATGTAAAATAATTCTTCAGCGTTTCTTCCTCATCTTTATTGGTGACGATGAAACAGAAAACTAAAAGTAGATTTTTGGTTGCACCGATTCCGTCGTGAGAAAGCAGTTTTGTTTATTTGCAGAACTTTCATATTTAAACGGCTTTTTATCTTTTTTATCATCTCGATTCGGAATACCAGAATTAAAAAAGGGTGGGGTATTAGCAAGATATAACAGAAAGACAATGATGGTCGAGATGCTCAAATATTCTTGTTTGACACTTTGAATGAAAGTAAGTTATTATTCGCGCATTTGTGACCACCGACGAGAATCCACAGAGAACATTTTACTTTGAAACATAAAACGACGGATTGTTATTAATTACATTGGTTAATATTTTTAATAATATGCACGCTTCATTGTTAGCTTTCAGTTGTACTGCATTAAATAAACCGTTGTTCCAAGTAGCGTCTTGTACAATATACCAACCACCGGATAAACGTGGTGCAATAACTAGTTAGTAAACACGTTCTTATACAATTTACAAGTCGATGGGTAAATATCTGTGAAGTTCAATAACGATTTGTGTAACGAATTAGTCGGCGAAGAAATTGACGTGTGATGATAACGTAGTTAGACGTAAAAACATTTAGCGTGTATGAGATCGTTCCCAGTATCACATTCTATCTTTATAATAATTAAGTAAAACAATTTTATTGTATTTTGAGACTGAGAACAGTCTATTTTAAATGTTTCTTCTGTACTAGTAAACGTTGGCTTAAATCTTTTGTTACAATTGTGTGAAAATTTAGGCAAGTATCGTCCTAATCTTAGTAAACTAGCCAAAATGTAATTCTTTGTGTGATGTATCAGTCACTAAATTAATTGTTTTTGTAGGCTAGTAATTGAAATAGATGTTCTGTAGCAGTAAATCAAATGTTGTAAAGTATATTAGTCAGTGGTTCAGAAAAAGGCTACATCATTGCTAGCTGTACCTGATTTAGCAGCGCAGACTTCGAGGGAAGTCAGCTAGTCCTATACCGCCCACCGCCAGTTTTTTAACTAGGAATAGTGGAATTGATTGTAACGTTATAACGCCATCCACGCTAAATAATGGAACATATTCGGTGAGGGGTTTTCCCTCCCAATGTTTGTATTACATATATTCTACTACAGTCCTCCCGACTGTTCCATTATGTTCTCCCACGATCATTCCAATTTGTCCGTTGTGTTAATAGGAGAAGACTTCTTTAGCCTAACGTAATTTTTATCACTGTAATTGGGTGGATTGGTTTTGAATGCTTCGTCAGCATTCGGTGTTCAATATCACAACTTTAAAGTTACTAGATATCTTATGATTTCTGGTATTGGGCAAAAGGATCTCTGGCCTTGCTTGTGGCAAACAATAGAGAGATCTGAAATTTTATTTTTAAACGCCTGTGATTTGTATCAGGCAAATTGGGAGGAATGTGGGAGTCACAGTTTGCTGGCTATATAGCATGAAATTTATTCTGAATATTAGGCTTATGGATAATTAATTTTAATACTAAAGTCCTGCTGTTGAATAAATTGTTCCGTAACAAACAAGGCAACTATTTAGGTGTAAAAATTTTGCAAACAAGGAACATGTTACTAAAACACAAAAGAGAGAATATGTTATTATCATTTCAAGTGTGTGTGTGTGTGTGTTGTCTTATAGCAAAGCCACAGTGCTGAGCACACCGAGGGGAATCGAACCCCTGATTTTAGCGTTGTAAATCCGTAGACTTACCGCTGTACTAGCGGGGAGCATCATTTAAAGAGGAAACTAGCATGCAAGGGGAAAATATTTTGCCTACATGCAAAGGGTCAGTATGCTGCTAAGAGGAAATAAGTGGATAATAAACAAAAGGGAAGAGGAATAAGTTTCTAATATGAGAGTTTTTCAAATAAATGAAACTGTGTTTAACGATGGCTTATTTGCAGTCTAATAATAAGCTCGATAAAACAAACCCGAAATAAACTATTTGATTACTCTTAAATCTCTGGGTAGAGTTCAAGAAAAAAATCCTTTAAGAACAGGTATATGTTTTACTTTAACGAACTATATGTAACAGTAACCGTAATGTACGCAACGCTAATTAGCAAAATCAGTGCGGTTTTGTTTTTGTTTGTTATATGGGCGTAGGAGTTTCATACTTGCTAACAATAAGTCTAGTTTTAAGTTGATAGAAGTTTTTACTGTGTACACTCAGTGCAGAAGATATAAGCATTAAAACTTTTCATCAACAATAACAAGCACATCTGTATCCTTGTTTTTTTTTAAAAAAACATTCTGATAAATCCACGTTTCCTGTTCATCACGACTATTCTTCACCATTATTGTAGGGTCATCACTTGTTCATTCATTTAGCAGAATCAAATAGTGTCTCTTAGTTTTCATTACACTCACGGTATAAGTTTCATATCAATCATTATTTATGGGATTCGAATAAAGATTCGTGTTGCCAAGGATAATTAGTTGTCAAGTCCTCTTCTGTAGCAACAGACCTCAATTATTATGATAAACACATGTTTTATGCAAACATAAACATCCACCTTCCCTGGCGGGATGAATTTAACAAGTTTGGATATGTGCCAACCATCATCGATTCCATACTAAAAGCTGTGAAGACATCTATTAAAATCTTTATGGAAGCAAATGGCAGACAGAATCGGATTCTTTCATAAAACCGTTAATGTTTTAAGTTAATGTTTGGTATTTGATTATTACTTCTTTATCTTCAACTGTAAGTCAATTTCTTTTATAATTTGTTGAAAACTTAGGTGCTGCAGAGAAAGCATAGATAAGTTATATTGTGTGGAACGTATAAAAATACTTTCATACACTAAACCTATTTACTATGTACGTGCACCCATACCTACGTTGTTGGTTAGGTTAGTCTAGAATACAAACGTTCCACATAAAATTATTTCGATATCATTTATATGCAGCAATACGTTATCGTCACGGGCCAAGCGTGGCCTAAGGGTTGAAGTTGCATGATTGAATCGAAGGGTCGAAGGTTCGAGGTGTGATACCGCTGAACTCCTGCTCTTTCAGCTCTGTACGCATTATAAAACTGACAGTCAATACCATTATTCGGTTTCAAGAGCCGGATAATTCCTATGTGGCGGTGGGGTTGTTAAAGGTGTGAGAAATTTAGATATAATATTATAGATGCGCGTGGTATATTAAGTGAGAGTTTCTGTTGTAATTCTACAGATGTGAAAAGTATATTTAATGAGAGTTTCTGTTGTAATTCTACAGATGTGAAAAGTATATTTAATGAGAGTTTCTGTTGTAATGTTACAGGTGTGCGAAATTGGTTTGAATTTAGTGCAAAGCTACACGAGAGCTATCTGCGCTAGTCGTACCTAATCTAGCAGTGTAAGCCTAGAGGGAAGGTAGCTAGTCATCACCACCCACTGCCAACTCTTGGGCTACTCTTTTATCAATGAATGGTGAGATTGACCGTCACGTTATAACGCTCCTACGACTGAAAGTTTGGTGTGATCGGGGTGCTAGATTGATGCAGTGGTGTATTTTTTTCTAATTTTATATATATGCGGGGTTATTCGATTGAGGGTTTTACTGTAAAATTACCGTTGTGAAGGCTGTTAATTTCTCAAACTTGTGGAACCATAGTTTCTACGGAAATTCTTTAAGTAATAGGTACTTTATAAGTACGAAGTATAAGCTTTCGTGTTTGTCTTCTCTTTAATTTCTTAAGTATTAAGTGTCTCAGTTAACTCACCAGGATAACTGGAATGGAACGCTAACTCTTTTTATAAAACCATCACGAGAAAGAAAGTTATTAGTAGAGTATTGTAAACTTTCGAGTGTTCGAGTGAGGTAAACATTGATTATTTGCTTTGTTACTAAATGTAGTAAGTTATAAGTTATTTGTGTTTTATGTATCTTTCGTTGGACAGTGATAAACTTTAATAATTAAATATAACTTAGAATCTGAGAAGATATAGATTAAAAGCAGCAAAAACAAAGAACTCAGGATTAATCGAAGATAAATTGTAAATTTCACGCACTAAACCGATAAACTATCAACTGCATTAACTAAACAGAGCTAAACAGATAGTTTCACACACATTAAACAGAGATAAACGGTCATTTTCATCTATAAAACAGGACTAACAGTTAGAAATAAACAATCGGTTTCACGCAATAATGAGAGATAAACGTTCATTTTCATATACTAAACGGAAATGAACTGTTAGTTTCATTTAATAATCACAAACGGTCAGTTTCCCATACAAAACGGAGATATAATGGGTAGTTTCATGCACTGAAATAAACGGTTTCATAAACTGATCAGATATAAACGATTAGTTTTCACGCAGTGATCAAATAAACAAAAAACAACACACACACACACACACACACTCTAGATTGAGCACTAACATCAAGTAACAAGAGTAACTAGTTTCAAGGCGTTCTGCGATGTTTGCCCTGTCGCTCAACCTGTGCCTGGTTCTCGCTGATTGCAGATAAGGCAAAACGAGTTTTTAACGTGTGGGGGAACTTGGTATTACATGACAGGTGCTATAGGGAAAAAGTTGGCGAATGAAACTGAATCCTTACTTTTATTTTGTTTTAACTTCCGTACACGCAATTTCCTCTGTAGTTTATTATTCATTAGTGAACTCATGGGGTTATTAGAACTGATAAAAAATACACGTAAAATGAAAAACTATCGCTTTTAAAACTTTTTAACAATGATTCGAGCTTCGTCGGTCTTTGGTAATCAGTAAAAGCATGGGCATACGTTTTTTGTTAGGCTTAGATTGTCAGTAAAAGCCGTATAGGTTTCACATTTCGTAATAGTTTTAAGACCATTAAGGTGGTAAATTTATGATAATTACATTTTCTGTGTGACAAGTGAATCACTAACCATTAAAAATAGGTTATAATTGTTATTTTTTGCGTTCATTCCTTTATTGGAATAGATCAATCATGATCAGCTGTACTCCAATATAATAAATAACTCAAAGGATTTGATAAAATTCACATTTAATTTTGTCCGTCAAGAACTGGGTCCTTCAGCTAAGGAGACGACACCTAGTGGGCTTTTGCACAGCACCTATGGCCACAAGCAGTCTTGGCAGTCTGTGAAGGCTTTATTGTCTTCAAATTTCTACGTGGTCTGTAGTAATTCCGGTACGCTGAATCTGAAAGTGATATCCATTTTTCTCCATTACGTGCAGATTTTTCACAAAATGTCATACGTACTTTTACGTAAGTGGTTCATTTTCATTGAAACGAGACACATTCTGTTTTGGTTAACCATTGATATAACTTTCTCTGGGCCAATCGCAACGTGAGAACCTTATCGATTGTTCTATAATCATCTACGAGAAACACCGCTGGAATATAAACGGTTAACAGGCCAGATGACGTGTCATTTTTCGATAGTATTTGTTTGTGTGTGCACTTTGACATTTTTTTTTTTAATATTATTTATTCATCACTATGGCAACAATAAATTATGTAAAGGACCTAAACATTCTGTCATGTTTGTGGGAAACTTGTTGTTAATTTGATCTAAGTACGAGTTCCCCCTTCACCGATTTGTAAAAGATTCTTATGTGATAGAAAAAATAATAATATTATTTCCAAAATCTGTGTAGCTGAATTATGGAAAGTTTAACTTTTATGAAGTTTAAATTCGCAGGTCTGTGTTATTTATTCTCCTTTTTAAATGCTGTAATGAAATGCAAATCATGCGTCGCAGGAGATCATGAACCAAGGAGAGGATCAGGTCTCTTCAAGAGGGCGGGAGTTAATGAACAATGGTCTAGATGGTTGGTTCTCGTAGGCGAATCTACGTCTCTTGTGTATGGAGCTGAAAAAAATGCCCAACATTCCTACTCACATAATAGAAAGAAAGGGCGTACGTTTATAACTTTGTTGTGTGATAACATAAACTTCGCTCAACCAATTGAACATCATCCAGAAATATTTAGAAAAACAACTTGCAATAGTGTATAATAGCCCCCCTCAGCAGCACAGCGGTATGTCTGCGGACTTACAACGCTAGAATCCGGGTTTCGATCCCCGCGGTGGGCAAAGTACAGATAGCCTATTGTGTAGCCTTGTGCTTGATTAAAAACAAACAAGTAGCGCCTAATTCATTGAAACATCCTTCGTTAAAGAAACGAATCTTTGAAGCTATTTGTTTGATTCGGCCATGCAAAAGTTATCTGCAAATAGTCTGTTCTAAATTTTGGACTGAAATATAGGAAGAATACAGCTAGTCAACTCTTGGACTTTTTTTTATCATCACAGAATTGGGTCTTTTTGTTTCTTAAAGCGCACCTGTGACTCCCAAATTGTGCAGCGGGTTTTTGCGGCTTTGATTCAACAACCACGAGTCTTTGAATTCACAGTTCAAGCATGCTGACCACATGACCACGCCTGGTTCACTACTCTCGTGGACGGGAACGTATTATTATTTGTTTATATCAATTTTCCGCACGTGCAGATGAAGTAGGCGTTTATATAAAACATTATTAGTTCTGCGTCAAATGTTGACGTCCATATCACCGACCAAGATATACACATGTATAAAGCTGTTAAACATATACTGACATTTATTTTAAGAAAGAGAGAGGATGGTGAAATCTAAAACACCTTGGGGAATGTCTAGGAAGTTCAAACTTTGTTAACACACGTGACTGAAAATTAAAAAAAAAAACGTTATGAACATACGATCAGGTGTGTTTACCAAAGGTGGTGTCACTTGTAAAGACAAATCGGAGCTTACACGTCCTGCATACGTTTTTGAAATTACATGTATATTCAACCGCTAGAAGGCCCCTTAGTATAGATATTAAAATATATAAATCAGGTCAGTTGGTAGAATAAGTGGACCACAGCCATAAAAAGTCACCATGCGTTGGTTCTGGCAACATAAAATATCCAATAAAACTTAGACTTTTTTACATAACAAAAATAATAACTCTGAATCACAATTACAATAAAAGTTGGGATTATTTTGTTTCCCATAGATATATCATGCTACAACGCTAAAATCAGGGGTTCGATTCCCCTCGGTGGGCTCAGCAGATACCCCGACGTGGCTTTGCTGTAAAAAAACACAAAACACAGATATATCATGCCTCCTGGTGGCTCAACGTTAAGAACGAAGGCTTATAATTCTAATATGTGGGGTTCGATCCTTGCATAGATAGCCCATTGTGCAACTTTTTGTTCGTTATTAATCACAAAAAAGTGATATTTTTGACTACTATTATTACTACTTGTGGTTGGGTTCAAGATATTGTGAGCCAAGGGTGGCAGTAATCATTTAATTATGAAATTATAGAGCATCGCAACAACAAAATATGTGAACAGAAAACTGTTATCTTACTGAAACTTAGATTTTCTAACGTAACCTTCTTAGAGCCAACAAAGTTCTATATAATTGTATATTTTTTATTTGTAATTGACTACAGACAGCCCATCGCGTAGACCACCATGGGTATTGAAACATTGTTTTTAATGTTGTAAGCCTTAAGACTTACAATTGTGCAACTGATTATATGTATTAATAGTCGTTTTGTTGTGGAAAATAAAATGTGAAATTTACGAAACGTTGCTAAGGAACAAATACAATGGTAAACCGAAGCCTCTTCCTTCTCAAAGAACCTGTTGTCGCCACTGTTTTAATAAATCGTCGTAAATCAACGTGTCACGCGGTCAACTGACAGTTTTTGTTGTATATAATTATGATATTATTTTCCTGGCTTGATTATTGTAGTCTTGATAACAATAAGAAAGATAAGTTTGATTTATCACTTGTGTATCTATCTGTTCCTATATATATGTGTCCATTATTACGGATGGACTGGGAGGGGTTTATCTTGTTGAGGTATTCCGTTTTTGACGTAGTAGGCCGTCCAGGGTATGCGTTATGAGAAGTGGTACTCGCCTTAAGTCTTTGGCTACATGAGTGGTACCTTGCTCTAATGGAGTTACCAGGCTTTTCTATTCAGTTGAAACGACAGCATTTGCTTGATTTATTAACGATAGAATTGGGACTGCTTGTTTTATTGATTTTACCGCTAGAGGAATATTTACTTAGTGTTTATATGGAAGTTACACGTGCGTGCGAGTGTATTTCAGCTCGTGCATCTATGAATCATAATTAAGTTTATTTGATCACGAGAAATATTTAGTAAGGGTTTGATACTTACAACAGCCTCACCCCGATGTCTCAGTCGTAGGCTTGATATCTTATAACGATGGCTGTTATTCCTGTGATGGGTACAAAGCAGAGAGTTCTTTTTATAATCTTTACAAGGAAATTCTCTGAATGTTTTTGATGATATTCACTTTTTTAACCTTAGTAGCGTGATGTTATTTACTTTCCGTTTGTTTAGAGTTAAGCGTTAAATATACTGACTTACGATGCTAAAATCCAAGGTTCGATTCCTTATTTTCGATGGACAGAAAATAGCACACGTCGCTAACTCTTTGGCTACTATTCTGTGGCCGAATAATGGGGTTTGACTGTCACTCTTATAGAGGACTTTCAGCATGCCAACTGCGTTTCTGTGGTAAAGATGTTCTAATTTTAATTTTTTTGTGTGCCTTGAGGGGAGTGTTGGCAGGGTGTCGGCCGACAGGCTAATTACGAGCGTACTTATTTCACTCTTAGTTCAAATGAACGAATCGTTCATTTGCTGAGATCATGATAAACTTATGTCAGAATGGATAAGAGCCAAAATATAGAGCAGAAATGTTATATGTAGTGTGGATTTTGTGGAAATCTTTCAATTATAAGTACCCATATCAAGTGTATTATATTACAGTCTTTGTTCTTTCTGTGTCATATAGTACGAGACTGAGCGTACCCTGACTGTAAATCTGATAATTCATGGTTAGCGACTCGTTGCGAGAAAACTCACTCCGCACTTTGATGCCAGAGGTGTGCAATAAGAGTGGCGGTAACATCCCACTATTCGATCAGGTAGGAGTGGCCCAAAAGTTGGCGGTGGGTGTTGTTGTTGTTGTCTGCCTACGTTCTTTCTAGTCTCTCGGTTCAAAATGAGGGACAGCTGCGTGCAGATAACCCGTGTGTAGCTCTAAGCGAAATTCTGAAATTAAACATAAATTTATCATGTATTCCTATGACATATATATTGGATATCAACATAAAGGACCCCCCCGCTAGTACAGCGGTATGTCTCCGGATTTACAGTTATAAAATCAGGGGTTCGATTCCTCTCGGTGGGCTGAGCAGATAGCTCGATGTGGCTTTGCTATAAGAAAAACAAACAAACAAATCAACATAAACATTCCTATTTAAACCTTCATCACGCGAGCTGAAAGTAACCGGTTGCTCAGCAGCCAAGCACGTGAGCATTAAACTGCTAAATTACTGTTATTTTAGTCTTCCATGAACTTTGTTAACTGTCACGTAATATTTATGTTGAAATACACTTACTGTCATTGGGACTTCTTTTTTAGACACAAAATGGTGTGGCTCGTTTTGACTGCACGATTTATCTAACGCGCTGATTCTTATAGAACACTTGTTTGTTTGTTTTTTAGAACAAAGCCATAATAGGTTACTTACTGTGTTCATTGCAAAATTGAAACAAGACTCGTATTTTAGTGTTGTGAATGCATAAACTTACCACTTGTCCCAAAGGGGGTGGAGCGACTATAACATTTGAATTCAGTGTGATAAGATATTAATAAAGTAACTGCTTAAAAACGTATTTATA
This sequence comes from Tachypleus tridentatus, assembly GCF_004210375.1. Taxonomy (NCBI): domain Eukaryota; kingdom Metazoa; phylum Arthropoda; class Merostomata; order Xiphosura; family Limulidae; genus Tachypleus; species Tachypleus tridentatus. The sequence continues at coordinate 132,416,130 of NC_134837.1, forward strand.
AAGTGGTTTATACCGATAAACGAAAGATCGAGTGTTGAGTAGTTAATTGTTCTGCATCGCTTGAGATGGCTAACATGCAATTTGCTCCAAAGGTAAATGCTCTTTCGTTCCAAGATGGCTACCATGCAACTTGTTCCAGGGGTAAATGTTCCTCCGTTTGCCCTTAAACAGATATATAGTTCAGAGAAACTCGAACTGTGAATTCCTAGATTCACAGCTCTCTCTAGTGTTCCATGTACTGTGGTGTTTGTTTGATCTATTTTAAAATATACTTTCGCTAAATATGCGTGAGAGTCCTTGAAGTCGGTATATATTTGATTTAAAACATATTACGTCGGAAAGATCTATACACCCTATATATTTATAGAGTGTGTGTATGTATGACTGTTATTGAATTTATGTTCGTCTAAACTCCTAACAAGCACGAGAATATCGGATAAACCTGACAAAGACTGGTGCGATGGCCCGTGGGTGCGGCAAAATCTTTTATACTGAGTACTTCATCCCAACCACGCCTGCGCCAGGGGGACTTGCTGCTCGAGGCATCTTTCACAAGTAAACCTTCACATGATTGGTAATTTATGATTTTTTTTAAAGGAGGATGAATACCCATGGTCTATACTTTTCAATCACTCCTTTGGAAATAACTCTGTTGTAGAAGAGCAATTAGATGCTAAAGAGCCTTGGTCAATGGCCTTTCAAATATCTCGATCGTTGGGCCTGAGGCTCTTCCTTGAAAGACAACGCTTTAAATCAAATCATCTCGAGATCTGGTAGAGGAGGGAAGGATTATGTGACTACCGAAATGAAATTAAATCAAAGATCCCATTATAAGCTAGTACTGTGAGACCTCAAACCCAACTATTTATAGAAAGAAGCAAAAGGCATAAGTGAATCCGTGTTTACATGGAGAACAACTGAAGAAGAAGAGTTCTGAACTCACCGCTGTGCAGACGCGGACTTAAAGGAGAACTTTAGAATATAATTAAGTCCTTAATTTATTAGTTGGTTCGTCGGGATAAAATGAAAACAAAAGACCAAAAAGGCTCAAGAATCACTGTTTTAAAAATTGGTTGCCTGCTTTTGTTTTTTTAAGAAATTGGTTCATATCCTTGCATCAAAATTCTTGATGTAGATTGAAAAAAAATAGCAAGCATTACATTACTTCCTTTTCTTCTGGGTAGCTGTAAGGCTAAGGACACGTCATAATATTCTTTACCGTTTTATCATATCGACAAATTTTTGATATTGTCCCAAGGTATGCGGTCTAGAAGCATCAATAGTTATCTTACTTGACATTTTCAAAATTATCTCACCATTTCATTAGTAACTTTAGGATCCTGTAGACTAGTAGATAGAAATAAATGGATTATCTCGGAAGAGTAGAACCGCAAGCTGAAAACGAAACTTGTCTTTGTTTTATCTTTGGCTTAACGTCGGAATGTTGTATCAGATATCTGATGTAGAACTGACCAGTACAAGAGCTATGTGTGTTACATGTACAGTAGGTTAGTAAAAGAACTAGAGGAATACAGAGGTGGTCAGAAGGATAAAGATCTGATGTAGAACTGGTCACTGTAAGGACGACAATATTAAAGATCAATGAAAGAGTATAGAAATGTGATACTGCTTCAAAAAATCACACAAAATGAATTGGGGAATTTTTGGAGAAAAAATTATCATCATATTTAAAAATAGTGTATCAGAAACGTGCTGAGCACTTTATTATTGTATGTAAACCAATGTGTATCGTGTGTTGTGTATAAGTGTGCCCTTCATGAGATAAACTAATTTTTAACAAAAGGAGTAGAAATGACTAAAATAAGTGCCCCTGCTTCCTAGTCTGTGTTATATTCTGAAACCTGAAAAACCGTGGATTGTCATGGGGTCGACAACTACTGATAGCAGAGCCGTCTACCGTTATTAATAAGAACTAGTTCCACAATTTGACTAAATTCTATTTTTCGTAACTTGCATAGGAGTTTACTACACGTACGAGGGAAGAATTAAAAAAACTTGTTGACCTACTAGATAAGTAAGTAATATTATTTTAAAACATTTAATTGAGCCGGGTGATAAAACTAAAATAAAGTCATGTGATCACAGAAAGCAAGGTAATTTATTATGACGATAAGAATCGGTGTATGACAAGAGTGTTTCGTTTACGTACAATATTATTAATTATGTATACTTTCCCATTAGGACTACAAACAATGGCCATTATGTGTATACATGATATTTATACGTGTAATGCACATAGCAAATACTAAAATACCACTTAAAATATTGTTAGTCTAGCTATTTATGCTATTCTCTGTTACGTTGTTATAATTTTATGATGTAGAATGTTATGTTTTTGTAGTTTTATGATATAGTATTATACTGTTATGATGTAACGTCTTATATTGTTACAATTTTATGATGTAGCATGTTATTGTAATTTTACGATGTAACGTGTTATATTATGTTATGATGTAGCATGTTACACCGTTATAATTTTTTTTAATGTAGCGATACTAAAGTAATTAATAGGACTAACTACTTCATTTTAAAGGAAATGAAGAGATTTCAAGCCACACGACACAAACATGTGTAGTAAATGATCCATTTTTTGAAAGAATGGATGTTCTTTATCAAGGAAAGTGTAGTTACAGTGATGATGTATACGTATATCAAACAAAATACTGAATTAGTATATTAATTTGCCCGTTAAAACCCATGTGTGTTATAAAGCCTTCATTTTTCTTCCCGTTCTTTCTCCCTATATTCCAGTGACGATGTTTTTATCTGTGCTGTTTTTTTAAAGGCGTGCCAGTAAGGCACGTGCTGCTAGGAAGGCTGTACTTTATCTTTCTGTCAACAGAATGGTTTACAAAATACCCCTTTTTAACCCTCTTTTCGTTAAGAGATCGACCTCTTGGCTCGTGCTCTAGTATTACGTCATTTGTTCGATCATAAATGACCTGTAGTTAACTACTTGTGTTTAGTGCAGTTTCCAATGCTGCTCAAGAACACGTTGTCGTTAGAGGTCTTGTAGGCAGTCAATAATAATAATTATGACCAAAGTCACCTTGTTATTAGTGAGTGGCTCCGTGAAGCCGTTTTCGACTTTCATTTGAAACAGTTTCAATAATTACTGTGCAGAAAGGTATGATAATCCACGTTGTAACTTCGCTCACTGGTTCCACGGTGGCGACCTGTTCATGTGTATGCACAGTATACAGTAATTATTACTTACATTAAAACAGGTTCAAAGTGAATCATTCTCGTTGAGAAAACAGTGATTCGAATTTATTGTTTCGACATCGGAAAACTAAAGTTGATAACTTTGTAATTTCATCAGGCATTTAATTCAATGTCAATAAGTTACAGATGATCCAAAGTATGAACCGTAGATGTCAATGTTCACAACTTATTCTTTTCGCCTCTAATTAATGGCCACCTTCATATGTGACACACATTCAAACAGCATTATTTTTGTAAAACAACATCAAACTGTTATTCGTGTGACACATCTCCAAACAGCGCTGTGTCTGTGACACAATTCCAAATAGTCTTTTTTAGAACAATTATAAACTTTCTACATTTTCTTTTGATATTTAGAGCAAAAGTAATATGTTGTTAAGAATATAGCTCTATAATAGCTATATCACAAAGGTTGTGTTGTTGTTTGTTTTGAATATAAGAATGGTGCTTATTTACGTCTTTTAATCAAGAGTTATTATAAGAACAGTACTTATTTACATCTGTTAATCAGGGGTTATGAAAACGGTACTTATTTATGTTAAACAAGAGTTGTTATAAGAACGGTGCTTATGTATTTCTGATAATTATATTTGTTGGTTAGCATCGGTAATGATGGTATTTATTTCTGTTGGTTAATGACGATATTCATGGTACTTATATCTGTTATCTAACACCTTCGTAAATATTTTTGGTTACTATTCATACACTTGCTTTACGTCGAATTTGGATAGCTAGCTAAAGGAATGATATTTGTGTGTCTGTCGTGCAAAAGAAGCTTTAGAAATATCACTAAAGACGTCGTCAGCAAAATATAAAAACGTGTATTTAAGGATCCTCGGTTAACTAGGTATACACTGGTTTGACAAGTTTTTAGGCTTAGTCAACACTGCTCGTCACGTTCCACTCAGTCAATGAATGTCGGTTTCAAATTGGGAAGGTGTATTTTGTTTCCATGTGGGTGGAGAAGGATGATTTTCCTTTGGATGTGGTATTTTTAGACGTCTACCCCTTGCTCCGCTTTTACTTTAAAGTGTCCGAGTTTAAGATATATATTTTGAAATGCAAAACTGATATCTCTTACAAGCCTCTCACTTGACGTCATTTAGCAATATACGGAAGGATGAGTTTTATTCTTTGGCGAAATTCTTTTTATTCTTTTATAGTTTTGGCGGAAGAAAATAGATATATAGATATTTATGACTCGCTATTTGACTGATGAATCTTTACTGGGAATTTTGGCATGTGACTGTTAGGGTTTGTGTGCTATTACTACTGAGCATGCGCAGCTCTATTCAGTGGAAAATATCTTCATCCTTATCAGGTATCGTCAGTTTAACAGCGCTTCTACAATTTGTATATGTAACCACCAGTGAGTTTCCTAAACGCAAACAAATTTTAGTTTAGAGAGAGAGAGAAATCTGAAGAATTATCTCCCCATCAGGGGTGGTTAGGAACGTTGTGGTTCCTCTTCGTTCCCTAACACGAAAGATTATTTACCTTTGCTTGTATTTGCTTGTATTTTACTTTTACTTGTTTAAGGTGATGAAGTGCCGTGGAGCATTATAAAAATGACGGGTGAGAAAGGGGGAGCCCGCTAGTTTCCTTATCCAGTATCATTAGTTTAGCAGTACTTCTACAATTTATATATGTACCTACCAATTAATTTCCTTATCCAGTATCACAAGTTTAATAGTGCATCTACAATTTGAATGTGTATCCACCAGCTAGTTTTCTTATCGTATGTTATTAGTTTAACAGTGCTTCTACAATTTATGTATGTAACCACCAGCTACTTCATAAGTTGTAAGTTTAGCTATTTTTAGGCCTATACTGAAATAAAACCTGAAAGGTTTACGGGTGTTTTTGGTTGTTTCATCATTCCATTTTTTTTAAAGTGAAATAAAACCTGAAAGGGTTTAATAAGTGTTTTCGGTTGTTTCATCATTCCTGAAATAGAACTTGAAAGATATTAAAAGGTGTTTTAGCCTGTTTTATCATTTCCTATTTCACAGTGAAATAAAGCCTGACAGGATTTCACAGTTACCTTGTTTTATTTCATTATTTCTGGTTTTAAGTGAAACAAAGCATGAAAGGAGTTAATAGGTGCCAAGAGTGTTGTTTCATTATTCCCTGTTTTACGGCGAGGTAATGATAAAAAGTGTTTATATTTGTTTTAAAAGTTTTCTACGTTCCAGTGGAGAATAGGACCTGATAGTCGATTTATACAACAATAATTTTCCTTGTGATCCTTAGCTCCCCATGAACTACTTCCTAATCCTTGACTCACTGAATTGCAAAGTGTTTATTCAGCTATAAATGCTTAAAATGGTTGTTTTTTCACGAGTAAGAGGTAAAAGTTAATGGCTACCCAAACTATCAATAGTGATTGAAGAAAAGACCGAGTTAATCTTCTAACCGGAAATCCCAGATTCCGGTTTCCGGTTCCATCGCCACTGTTGCTTGTTAATGTGGTAAGATCCTGTCTAGCCAGGATCTGCCGGACAGCTGGCCATTTATTATCTTAGATTGACTCTAATCTAACAGGGTAACTAAAACACCATGTATTCATCCCAGTTTGGAAGATCTCATAAATTATTCGAATACCAAAAAGATTGTGTCTTTTGATGCATCAGAATGTCTACTGAAAATGTCTGTTTTTTATCATATTTTTTTATTCTAAGTCAGTCAGCACTGTAAAGCTCAGTTTTCATATTTTTTTTATTTTAAGTCAGTCAGCACTGTAATGATCAGTTTTCTTCGATTTGGCCTCGCTAGACAGTCTCGAAACTAGAACGTGCAGAGAATTAAATCTAATTTATTGTCTAGATACGTGCTATCCTTGGAGCTGTTGCCTTCTATTGTCAATCACGTTTATTCAGACAGTCTATTCCATAATGTCCATTGTTACAAGCTCCTTGTGAAAGACAGTGAAGTTTTTTCGTGTACAAATTTTAAAAAGCTTTCTATAAATTCATGCACCTCGACGATGGATACCGAGACCAAGATTCAGCATAGGAATGACACAAAGGTTAATTCGAACTATTTTTATGGAATTTTTATTTATGAATTAGAATGATAGAGTAACGATTTCAACTTTTACTGTCGTATTTCTAACAGGAATACTTATGATTTTTAACCAACGACAACCTGTTTATTATCTTATTAACACTACCAAGAGATATGCTCAGCTTCATTTGCAATAGCGTTTTGGGTTAGAGGGTTCTAATCAATAAAGATTGATCATTTCCTTTACTTTGTGTATGCTGTACTATGGCTCTTTTGTCCTAATTAGTTGTCATGCCAGCGTTTGATGTATTTCTTCTTTTAGAACTTCTTGTTATGCCATTCAATAAAAAAATGTTTCATAATGGACTGTATGTGTTATACCAGTTGCAAGGATCGAACTCTAAGTTGTATATTTATAGGCCCTTCAAGCTTACTGCTGACCTACCTAGAGGAGAAATGCTTTATACATTTGTGTTTGGTAATAATGTGATGAAAAAAGGAGTGTGTTTTTCTTATAGCAAAGCCACAAAGGGCTATCTGCTCAGCCCACCGAGGGGAATGAAAAAAGGAGAAAAACTTTTGCACATGAACCAGTGTGTGTTATTGACACTGGTTTGTTTGTAGCTGCAGAACGGGCTGTTAGTGCTGTGCTAATCTAAAGATTGGGAACCCACTTTTTAGTATAATAGGTATACTGTGTCACTTGGAACTACAGAAAACATTCTGCCCAAAAAACAGTGTTATTAATAGTTGTCTCAAACAGTTGTCATACAAGATAATTAAACTGGTTTGGTTTCGTACTTTTAATTGTGTGAAAGTTTTTCATTTTGCATGATAAATCTATTCTGATTTTCTGGTAAACAACCTGAATATCTGCACAGTGAAATTAAATTTGCGTTAACAAATTAATTATGCCTTTTTCTAACGTGGTGCTTTAATCTTAAAAAAATATATAAACACAGGCACGAATAAATGTTCAAGTCTGTTCTATAAATCATGTTTTTTTACATACACATAAGTGAGATGTTCATCTCTCTTCTGTAAATCATGTTTTTACGTACACACAAGTGAGATATTTAGTTGTATTGTGTAAATCTTGTCTTTTTTTACATACAAACACATAAGCGAGATTTCCAACTATGTTATGTAAATACTTCTTTCGTACGCATGAGTGAAATATTCAACTGTGTTATGTAAATCTTGGTTTTTACATACATATGTGAATGAGATGTTCAACTCTGTTAAATAAATTTTGGTTTTATATACCACACATGATCTCGAAAGCTTATTAGTTCAGGCTTTTCTCCCTCCAGCTAGCCCGGCATGGCCAGGTGGGTTAAGCGTTCGACTCCTGATCTGAGGGTCGCGGGTTCGAATCTCTGTCACACCAAACATGTTCGCCCTATCAGCCATGGGGGCGTTATAAGGTAACGTTCAATCCCAGTATTCATTGAGCAGCCTAAGAATTGGCGGTGATGACAAGCTGCATTTTCTCTAGTCCTTCACTGCAAAATTAGAGACGGCTAGCACAGATAACTTTGCGCGAACTTCCAAACAAACCAAACCCTCACCACCATTTATAGTTGAGTGTTAGACTCAAAGTGACGTCCACCAAATTTTTGCCTTATAAGCCCGTTCCTTTGTGTACAGCATTTGGTAACATGTTCAGGATATACAGAACAGTACTGATTTGCATGTTCAGGGTATATATAGAGCAGTACTGACTAACGTGTTTAGGATATACAGAACAGTATTGAGGAACGTGCTCAGGGTATATAGAGCAGTACTGATTAACATGTTTAAGATGTACAGAGCAGTAGTGATTAATATGTTCAGGAAATATAGAACAGCTCTAATAAACGAGTTTAGGATATGCAGAACAGTACTGATTAATACGTTCAGGATATATAGAATAGAGTTGATTAATATGTTCAAGGTATACAAAACAGAGGTTATTAACATGTTTAGGATATGTCAAATAGAGCTGACTAACATGTTCAGGGTATATAGAACAGTACTGATTAATATGTTCAAAGTATACAAAACAGAGTTTATTAACATGTTTAGGATATATAAAATATAGCTTATTAACTTGTTTAGGATACATAAAACAGAGCTGACTAACATGTTCAGGTTATATTGAACTATACTGGTCACCATGTTCAGGTTATATAGAACTGTACTGATCACCATGTTAAAGATATATAGAACTGTACTGATTAACATGTTCAATTGAGAAGTTCAACGCTAAGGACACTTTAGTGAGTCGTGCGGCCTAAACAACCTTCTTCAGGACACACACTGTTATTAATAGGAGTAATAGTTTAGCGAAACTCCACCTTCTGTATCTCGGACTATAGTAATTCAAACTATCATATGTTTTCAGTGAGTGTACTCTGCTGAGCTCTTACTTCACCTATCAAATTTCAAGGTAATTCTTTAAGAATTACGTGAAATACATATCCAAATTTAGTTGAGTTTTTCCTCCTTTGTTTGTTTTTTTATTTGCACCAAAAGTACGAAAACTTTATGTGACAGAAAAATATACGTAACTTTTATGGATTTTTTTTTTAGATTTGGTATACTTATAAATATAATTCATAAGTGTAAAGTGTTTTAACAAAAAAATACTCAAATTTGACCAAAATGTTTGTGCACGCTTAAGCAAAAATTTATGTGAGCTATTGGTCTAACATGTTTACCACAGTTTCACCTTAGAGCAAAAGTGGATTGTGTTTTAAGTGTGTGTTTTGTCATTTGGATTAAATACGACTGACTTAGAGCAGAAAAATTGCTTGTTTATTTGTTTTGAATCTCGCGCAAAGCTATCCGAGGGCTATCTATGGTAATGGTCCTTTATTTAGCAGTGTAAGACTAGAGGGAAGACAGCTAGTCGTCACCACCCGCCGTCAACTTTTGGGCTACTCTTTTACCAACGAATAGTGAAACTGACCGTTACAATATAATGCCACACGGCTGAAAGGGCGAACATGTTTGGTGGGACGGGGATTCGAACCCGCGACCTTCAGATTACGAGTCGAGTGCCTTAACCTCCTGGCCATGCTGGGCCTACATCAAAACTGTAAGGTAAAAGAACGTGCATATAGAAAAGTATTGGTTAGACGAAATAAACTAGATTAGCAATTTATAATTCAAATTTTCAAAAGAATCATACAGGTGGACGGTCATTATTGATTATTTGTTACCACTTTTTCAGCACAAATTTACTATATCTAATAAAATTATCCTAGTTAAAGAGTGTTTAGTGTCCAGAGATACTATCTTAAGAAATTAACGTAACTAATGTTGCTCTATACTACTTTACAGAGGTGATGACGAGAAACTATTAATCTAAATTTCATAGCGTTACTATAAAGAAAGTTATAATAACTGTTTAAGAGAGGAACACTATTATAATTTTTTTAAATCTGTTTGGTTCTGTGAAGTAAAGGTCTGTTCCGAATAGTATGGTTGTGATCCTCAAACTAATGTGGATTACCATCAAGTTTCCCTTTTTTATTTAGCGGTATTCGTTGGTGTGTATTGTAAAAAAATCATGATATCTAATCAGAAACACCTCAGGTGTAAAAAAGGTGCGGCCAGAAAGGATTGAGATTGTAACTTAAAGGAATTAATTCAAAAGTAGTGATCAAACTGGCAGCTACAATTATATCATTGATAAGCTGGTATTTACAGCAAATATTCTTTCATTAGATAGCTAGACCGCGTATATGGACTTACCCACCATCATACCCCAAGTTGAACAAAATATCTTGCTCATTCGTTAAGTCAGTTATGTGACTGTGATTCAAGAAATTATCGCCTCTTTACCAAGTACCCCACAAACTGGAACTTTCTCAGAGTGAAGTGCCTCGGGTAATAAAATTTTCGTGATAATAGTCCAATTCAGCCAGATCTTATCCTTTTTATGGTAAAATCCAATCAAGTATATAAACCCTTTTATTATATAATTAAAGCCACGTCCCGTCAACTGCATAAAGTTTTTATTCGTCCTAAATTTCTTCATTCAGTTCAGATTTTTTTCAATATTTTTCTTGTTATCCATTGCGTATTCTTGAGACAAAAGATAACGTGCTCGTTCTGTTAAAAAAAAACAACAAAAAAACCTGTTAAGGTAGTTAAGTTCCAGATCGTTTTCTGGAAACGATAATAATGTTTTCATAATAGCTATTATGGCCCTATCGCAGATAGCCAGCCCCTTGTTAAGATTAGATTTACACACAAACACAGATTTACACCGATATGTAGTAAAAGATTGATCAATATATATTTTAACATATTTTCCACTCACAGCTATATAAGGTCTACTTGCACATTGCCTTTCCAAATTTCCGTCTTTCATGGACCTGAAGACGAAAGACTTTCGAAACGTCATCCTCCATACATGTGTTTTTCTGGCAATTGCCGCCAATTCCAATTTACTTATCAACTGCATTTCTATTTTTCACTATCCGCGTTATTAAATTTCTTTTGAGAAAAAATATCAGACATCAGGCTTTTTCAATAAAATGTGATTTTTATCGATAAACTCCAGATAGTTTTGCTCTATGAGGAATGGATCATGAACCTATTGCTGTAATACAAACTCTTATTTGACACTTCTTTCTCTGGTCAAATATCTGTGATGGCCATGTAATTTGAATAGCTGAAATTTATTTAGTTGGTGTATTCTTTAACTGATTTTATAAGTTGTATTTCGTTAGGTCATTAAATATGTTTTGAATCCCACAATATACGGTCCAATTCCATGACGACATCACTTGTTACGCCATGGAAAAAAATTAGAATCCAACTAAAATAAAACAGAGTTGGAGACTCAGTCAAACTTGAGGGTATGCATGGGACATTCGGTAGCTTTGTGCTTGACAAAACAAACAAACTCGAGGACAACTGTTGAGTTAAACGGAGGAACATGGTGTTACATTTGTACAGTGTTTATTTGTCGTTACCTCATTAGAAGGGGAATCTAATCCGCTTGGAGCTGTTAAAGACTAAAAATAATAATGACATCTCGTGATACTAACAGAATATTCTGTGATAAGTATTATCCATTCCGCATACAACAGCATAAATTATGGAAACATTTCATTTTTACAGAGTGATTACCTCAAATACACTTATTTTTTATACAGTTAATCCATCTAGTGATATCTGATTTAATCAATCTGTCTTCTTCTAATTTTCGGTATAACGAAAGAACGGCAGCGATTAAGCTGTTGCGATTAATCTAGGGTTAATGTTTTATATTGCAAGTAGTTTTACTTTAACGGTAGTGTTTTTTCACAGACTTTAATACCAGGCTTTGATTTAACAGTGGCAAGCTCATGTTTAAATGTACGATAACTAGTTCTGGAAATCGAACAGAAAAAAAACAAAAACAAGGTGAAAAAATATTTTATTTACTTCCACTTCATTAGGCCCAAATATGTTTTCACTAGTGTTAACGTTAATTTCAAAAACTATTTTGGTTGTCGTGATTGGTTAACGTTAGTGTCTACACGCCGAAAAGTGTCGACGCATTAAAAACCAAGAGACTTAAATTTAGAATGAAAAATTACATAGACTACAGATTGTTTCGCACCCTCTCCTTAGGATATTAAGGGGAATGTAGTAAAAACACATTGCTGCCAATAGTTTTAGGTCTGTTAGCTGATGTTCTTTTAAAAATATCTGGCACGATGATAATGAATGGTTAGCATTTATTTCAAAGGCAACTTTTAAAGTAATAACAAGTAATCTAAATATCCTAACTCTGGTAACAGTTTTTATTTACCTTTACTCACATGTGTAATTCAGCATTTTTCCAATGACAGTTTCACACTCTTTTATCATTACCCATGTTAACACCTTGTTGAATAAAATATTATTAATGACGAAATAACAATTTATAAAAATTTGTTTTCTCGTGAAAAGGATTTTGTTTAATCATTAACGTTTGAATAAAACACAACAGAAATCTTTAAACAGTTACATTTACACCAAAAGAAACTTATGTACAATAATAACTACTTGTAATTCTACTGAACTTTATGTTACAGTAAATAGAATTCTACTGAACTTACTAATACAAAATTTCGAACTTACTCTGATACTAATTAGAATTCTACCTAACTTTATGTTACAGTAATTAGAATTCTACTCAACTTACTATCACAGCAGTTAGAATTCTGCTGAACCTTATCTTACAGTAATTAGAATTCTAGTAAACCTACTGTTTCAGTAAGTAGAATTCTACTGAACGTACCGTTACAGTAATTAAAAATTGTACTGCACTTTATATTACAGTAATTAGAATTCTACGGAACTTGCTATTATAGTAATTATAATTCTACTAATCTTACTATTACAATAGTTAGAATTCTACAGAACTTACTCTTACATAAATTATAATTCAACTGAACTTACTATTACAGTTTTTGGAATTCTACTCACTTACTGTTACAGTAATTGCAATAATACTGAACTTTATATTACAGTAATTAAAATTCTACAGAACTTACTATCATAGTAATTATAATTCTATTGAACTTATTATTACAGCAGTTAGAATTCTACTGAACTTACTATTACAGTAATTAGAGTTGTACTGTACTTACTGTTACAGTAATTATAATTCTTCTGAACTTTATATTACAGTAATTAGAATTCTATTAAATTTAATAATAGAGTAGTTGGTATTGTACCGAACTTACTTTTACACTAATTATAATTATATTGATCTTTATATTTCAGTAATTAGAATTTTTATGAACTTATTGTTACAGTAATTAAAATTTTACTGAACTTATTGTTACAGTAATGAAAATTTTACTGAACTTATTGTTACTGTAATTAGATATTTCCTGAGCTTTATATTATAGTTATTAGAATTCTACCGAACTTACAGTTACAGTAGTTAGAATTCTACTGAACTTACTGTTACAATAGTTAGAATTCTACTGAACTTACAGTAAATAGAATTTTACTGAATTTACTGTTACAGTAGTTAGAATTCTACTGCACTTTATGTTACAGTACTTAGAATTATACTGAATTTACTATTACGGTAGTTAGAAGTCTACTTAACTTACTGTTTTAGGAAATACAATTCTATTGACCTTACTATTACAGTAATTAGTATTCTATTGACCTTACTATTACAGTAATGAGAATTCTGTTGACCTTACTATTACAGTAATAAGAATTCTGTTGACCTTACTATTTCAGTAATAAGAATTTTATTGACCTTACTATTACAGTAATTGGGATTCTATTGACCTTACTATTACAGTAATAAGAATTCTATTGACTTTACTATTACAGTAATAAGAATTCTATTGACCTTACTATTACAGTAATAATAATTCTGTTGACCCTACTATTTCAGTAATAAGAATTCTATTCACCTTACTATTACAGTAATTAGAATTCTATTCACCTTACTATTACAGTAATAAGAATTCTATTCACCTTACTATTACAGTAATAAGAATTCTGTTGACCTTACTATTTCAGTAATAAGAATTCTATTCACCTTACTGTTACAGTAATAAGGATTCTATTGACCTTACTATTACAGTAATAAGAATTATTCTTAACTCTTTATTACCGTAGTTAAAATTTTATTGAACTTGCTTTTAGAGTAATTAGTATTCTACCGAACTTACTATTATAGTAGTTTGAATTCTACTGAACTTTATGTTAGAGTAATAATGTATTTTACTTAACTTACTATTACAGTAATTACAATTCTATTGACCTTACTATTACAGTAATAAGAATTCTATTGACCTTACTATTACAGTAATAAGAATTCTATTGATCTTACTATTACAGTAATAAGAATTCTATTGATCTTACTATTACAGTAATAAGAATTCTGTTGACCCTACTATTTCAGTAATAAGAATTCTATTTACCTTACTATTACAGTAATAAGAATTCTATTTACCTTACTATTACAGTAATTAGAATTCTTTTGACCTTACTATTACAGTAATAAGAATTATTCTTAACTTTTTATTATCGTAGTTAGAATTCTATTGAATTTGTCTTTGGAGTAATTAGAATTCTACTGAACTTACTATTACAGTAGTTATAATTCTATTAAACTTACTCTTACAGAATGACTAACTAAACATGGTTTACTTTTGATAATAAAATGGTGCTTATACTACTGTATAATTAGATTGTGTTGTTTGGTTTTCTCTATGAAAAGCAATGAAAGCATCGCTACTGTATTTATTACATATATATAATTTTGTTTAATCCTCTACTTACTGGGGTCAAAGTTTGAAATCACGATTTTGTTTTTATTGTTCAGGCCCTTTATTTTTAGACATCTGTGATTCAGTCTTTTCTATGTGATTGCTTTTTCAGTGATTTTTAGATTTTTGCTATTTCAGAACGAAATCGATTTTTTTGTTTTGTCATTAAGCACATTCAAACACACTTATCACAGGAACGTAAAGTACGCCACGTAGTTTTCACTTTAATGGGAGAGTTGAACTTTGAGGTAATTGAAAGTTGATACAGCGAACAGTTCGTCGCGATGACTCGAACCATTTACTTTTCAATTCCTGTTTGTAACTACTTTGTCAAGCTGCGAATTTCTCCCAAAATAGCACAGGTACAAAGAGGTCATCTGTCTTAGTAAGCTGAAAGAAAAAATAAGTTGTCTTGGTGAAATCCAGGACTCGGTAATAGTCCTTTGACATTAGATGTCTGAGTTGATCTTGTAAAACTTTGGCTCTTGTTTCACAACCTTAGTTTTCACAGGAATATTTCATACAGTTTTTCTTTCGTGCTGCATTAGTGGACAGGAATGACAGTGACAGCCGACGTAGATGGTTAAAGTTACGGCTGTATACTGGCGACTATCGTAAATTAGTCTATGCATGGCTCTTGAAAGTCGAGGAAATGCACCATTATTCATGAAGGGTTTTTATGTCTAATCTTCCTAAGTTATCTCCTGGTATCCAGAAGGAAAATGTGATCTATACGGAGCATGCGTAACAAGGTTTATGAGAAGCACTAAGGACCATGTGTCTGTGTGTGCATTAACACGGACATACCAAACACTTCCATTAAAATGGTATCATCTGAAAAGCATTTGTTATTTTAGTATGAAAATCTCAATCACACCTTCGTTGGTTCTACATTAAATATCATGCTGAATTTTATGTAACTTGTATAACGATGACAGTGACCTTTTGGCTAACTTACTCTTTACACCTCTTATCTCGTCTATTGTAGAACGGTTTTCTTATTTTCTGGACCATTAATATATGGTATAACTTCTGTCTGACAATCTTGACGAATATATATGCAATAAAAATAAAATAAAAATTTTCTCAACCCAAACGAGCTATTTTTGCATATATATTTCTCTACAAGTGGGTTTTCTCGACATCACTGAATCTTGACGAATACTCTAGTCTTTTGTACAGTGATTTTCTTACATTCTCGACCATTACTCGACATTATAACCTCTGTTGTACTCACTATACTAATACTCTAATCTGTTGTACAACTGTTGTCGTACTTTCTGGACCATTACTTTAAAAAAAAACCAGTGGCACAGCGGTATGCCTGCGGACTCACTCCGCAAAAATCCGGGTTTCCTTTCCCGTGGTGCGCAGAGCACAGCCTATTGTGTAGTTTTGTGCTTAATTCTAAAACCAAAGGAAACATTACTTGAAAATAAATGAGCAAACATTCCGGAGAAAATGTTTTATAGGTAGATTAGGGAAACATAATGAATCCTATTTGAAACATAGTTTCCTCAAAATGATCTGTTGCGATCTTATTACAAATATGACCATATTTTCGAGGGACGCAGGAACGATTATTTATTTCTCTTTGTACCTTCTTCCAGTCGATATTTATAAATACTGAAAATCCTTCGTATTATAATGATAATAAATATCTGATATTGAATTTACAAAAACTATTCTTCAACTCAGAATAAAACACATTCAGAGGCGAGAATGTACGTTTGATATATATTATTATTATTTGCTTGTTTCGATAATCAGTTCTCGAATATCTGGGCAAAGCAAAACAAGGGTCATCTTTGCTACCCGTCCCTAATTTTGAAGTAAGATATTAGAGGGAAAAAAGATAGCCAACACCACCTACTGTAACCTCTTGGGCTAATGGATCGAATAGTGAGACTTGATCATTCCCGACCTGTAGGTGTGAAGAGAGACATTTTCGTAATGGGACTAGAACCACGGGCTCTTTAATCAACACTTCGTCATAATTCATACACGTTTTGATAGTTCTATTTATCAGAAGATATCCACTTAGTCATAACATTTAGGGTTAAAACAATCAGAGGTAAAATGACGTTAAACGCGACGAAGCGCGTCCATCTAAGTGCTGGGTAGCGTTGACGTTATACAGTTCTTCGAGTTCTCTTCGTTTGTATATAGCAAATATATCGTTTCTGTTACATTCGATTATTGTTCAAATTTGTTTGTTTGTTTTGAATTTCACGCAAAGCTACTCGAGAGCTATCTGCGCTAGCCATCCCTAATGTAGCAGTGTAAGACTAGAGGAAAGCAACTAGTCATCAATACCCACCGCTAGCTCTTGGGCTACTCTTTTGTCAATGAATAGTGGGATTGAACGTCACGTTATAACGCGCCCACGACTGAAAGTCAGTGCTTTACATATTTAGAGTTAGACCTTCCGACTTGATCAGCACTTGATACACCACGTGTACTAAATTGTGAGGCAAAAGACATCTAAGGCTAAGATATACGTCACTAATTATGCAAGAATTGACCAGAGGAAGGGCAGCAAACCACAAGCACACCACCAAAAGGCCTTTCTTTTTTCGGCTCTTTGAACCTGATAATGGAATTCACCTTTGTAACATTTTCTACAGCTAAAAATAAAGAGAATGTTCAAAAACATCAAGTCTCGAACCTTGAACCCTCCATTCGCAACCTGAGCCGGTTTATTACCGTAGTAACCTTATCGATGAAAACAAAATGTGTTAACAAATAATATGGTTGTACTTAGCAGTAACAGGGGATAAATTAATGACCAATACAACTACTCGTTCTGTCAATCACGAAGATGGACTCCTGACATTTTGGGCATTCTACAGATTGCCGAATTCTAAAGGCTGATTATCTCAGGCATTTTTCTGGTCAAAATTGTTTCTAAAGTTAAGCCTAACTTCAATATTTATAACCTATGTATTCTAAACATTGCGTTTAAATTTATTATCTGCAAATTTAGAACGAATTAGAAATATCTTCTCACCAAATTACTTTTATTATATTCAAATATAACTTTATAATTCTAAATAACACAACCTGAAGATGAGCCTTCTGCAACATAATACTTTGAAATACTTCATCCCATCATCTCCTCTCTGTAACCCGAACTGTGTTTATTGATATCACAACTGTATGTTTGCACTCTACACACAACTTAGTCTATTATCTGAACTGTGTCTGTAATCCAGAAAATACTTAATCTATTGTTTCATCTGTTTATCTGTAATTCAGGTAAAACTGGACATATTATCTTAATTATTCATTTTTAATTGCGTCAAAACTAAAACTTTTATCCCCATTTCGATCTAAGTTGTTCACTTACTTTCATTCTTACTGGTAAATCGGGCCCATTGCACGGGCATGAGCTATAAGTTGTAACCAAATATAAAGCTAACATAAAGCTCATATCTGACTGTATGATCTTTAATCCACATGTCATTTTTCTAGGCTATGCACGATACAAGGCTTATCACCTTGTTCTAATATATACTGATTTTTTTCGGTTAACTTATTCTTGTCAGATTGCCAATGTGATAATGTGTCTCTTGAGCTCTCACTGTATTTTTCTCCTTCCCAGAGGTCTTATCTTGTCAAGAATTATTGAAGACCTGCTTTTTGACGTTTTTTTATATATATATTTATTTATTTTACTTTTTGTTTTAACAGTTCAAACAAGTTTTAAAGCTGGCTGACTGTGTTTCAAGTTCTAACGATGAAAAGGTAAGAATTATTTGATTGATTCAACACTCTTATTCTCTAAAGAATGTTTATACTGAATACATAATTAAGTTGTTGTTGGTTTTTTAATTAAACAGATAGCGAAAATCATAAAACAGAAAATACATACGTATATGTTACAAATATATGTAAAACGTCCCAAAATCTATTTTTTGCATTGACGAAACTTGTTAACCTCTGTCGACCATGTCGTACTTTACACGCATGTGTTTTCAGTTGTATTTTATTCACTATAATAAACCGATAGATTTTTCGTACGTTCGTGTAAAGCTACTAAGGGGTTATTTGCACTAGCCTTCACTAATTTTGAACTGATAGACTACAGAGGGCTACTCAATAAAGCCCACAACCCTTCTGTACGACAAATGAATGAGATTGAATCGTTACCATAATGACGAATAAGCGGACCTCAAAGCACAGTGCGATTTTATTTTTTCGAAAGAATTACTTGTTTCTTTGTTTTTGAATTCCGCGCAAAGCTACACGAGGGCTATCTGCGCTAGCTGCCCCTAACTTAGCAGTGTAAAAGTAGAGGGAAGGCAGCTAGTCATCACCACTCACCGTCAACTCTTGGGCTACTCTTTTACTAACGAATAGTGGGATTGACCGTTATATTATAACGCCCCCACGGCTGAAAGAGCGAATACGTTTACTGTTACGGGATTCGAACCCGCAACTCTCAGACAACTAGTCGGGCACCCTAACCACCTGGCCATGCTGGGCCTTTATTGGAATAAACTCAACGCGAACATGTACTCGCTGAATTGTAGTTCAATAAACCTATCACTGGGTCAAGCTCGGCCTTTGTATACAAGGATGGAAAGTAAACCTTAATATATCGGTGACAACTGATGAATCAAACCAAAAACGCTTAATTTATATCAGGTTTTAATAGTTGGCTTATGTTCAGAAAATATAGTGTGAACAAAGGCTCCCCCTAGACTCAGAAAAAAAAAAATCTTAAAACAAAATGAAATCTTATATTACTTTAATGATTACCTACTTAAGTTTAGTTAGCTATAAAAGTTTTAAAAATGTATCCAAGAACGGCTGGTGTGGGTGTTAACACTTTTATTGGAACGTCATCGTTTTGTCAGGGCCCAGCATGGCCAGGTGGTTAAGGCACTCGACTCGTAATACGAGGGCCCCTGGTTCGAATCCCCGGCACACCGAACATGTTCGTCCTTTCAGCCATGGGGACGTTATAATGTTACGGTTAATCCTACTATTCGTTGGTAAATTGACGGTGAGTGGTGGTGACTAGATGCCTTCTCTCTGCTCTTACACTGCTAAATTAAGGACGTCTAGCGTAGATATCTCTCGTGTAGCTTTGCGCGAAATTTAAAACAAACCAAACCATTTTGTCTTATTCTAACAACGAACTACACAACTGTATTTAAAGATGAAACAGCGTTCGAAATAATTACGATGTTTCACTGTAACACAGTCACTACTTTTTATTTATGCAGATGATGGACACAATTATAATTAATAGTCTCAGATATATAATATCATACTAAAACTAAACAACCAGATGTAACTAACATAATATATAATATATATCATGATATATAATTAACATAAATATAACAAAAGAATGTCGCATTACAAACTGGTTCATGATATGATAGATTGGTTTAATAACAAAAGAATATCTCAGTACAGACGAATTCACGATATGGCAGATTTGTTTGTATAATAGAGTGGTGTTTCAGTACAGACTGGTTCATGATATGACAGACTTTAATATAACAGAAGGATGTATACTTACAGATTGCTTTACAATATGGTATAGTGGTTTGAAACGCTTAACACAATAACGTCTCACTTCGGACTAGTTTACATTAGGCAAGATTGGTTTTAATATAACATAAAGATGTCTCACTACAAACTTTTCATATTATGATAGATTGATTTAGTATCACATATGGATGTTTCATTTCGGACTGGTTCACATTATGATAGATTGGTTTAATATAACATAAAGATGTCTCACTACAAACTTTTCATATTATGATAGATTGATTTAGTATCACATAAGGATATTTCATTTCGGACTGGTTCACATTATGATAGATTGGTTTAATATAACAGAAGGATATCTCAAGATAGATTTGTTATCAATTATCGATAAGATAAATTGATTTAGTATAAGAGAAGGATGTGTCATTATAGACGTGTTCACTTTGTGGGATATTAGTTTAATATAACAGAAAGATGTCTCAGTAAGACTGGTACACGATATAGGGTATAGTTTTTATGTTTTAAGAGTGATGTACAATGCGTTCTATAGTTTTATAAGCATGATATAGCATGTAATCTATATGCTGTTTAAGTAATATAATACCTTAAAAACGTATGTGTACTATTACGTGAGGTAGAATAAAGAAAGCATAGTTTCGCTTTCGTTAACATGACAGCTGATGACACTTTATCGGTGGCGAAACTCGGTGTGCTGATGAGCTAGTTTTATTTCTAATATCGTTTTAGTTTGTTTTTTCTCGTTTTTGATTTTTTTAGTGTAACTAATAACTCTTTTTACACAAAGCATGATATATTTATAGTTTAACAAGCTAGTAATTTGTAACACAGTTTTTTTTAGCAACAATATAACCAACTTGACATTCTTGTTGAGTGTTTACTTCAAATTGTTGTTTCAACCTTTTCTTAAGAAAGAAGAACATTATTACAGCAAACATATATTTAGTTTGTCTTCATACGGGTTAAAAAACTTGTTAATGAACGTTGTGCCGCCCCCTATGCGTAGTGCAAAGAAGCCGTTCTTTATGACCCAAGGACCATAAATAAGGCTCTGTTACGTATTTAAAGGGACCTGAAGGACGCTCCACTGATCACAAAGCTGTTTGATTGGGAAGTCGAGGTCAGCAACTTATTATGTGACGCACGTTTTCTGTACTTCGAGAGCTCTCTAATAGGCTCTTGTTGGTCTCATTAACTTATTGTGTAGCATCTATGTGAGGCGCAGACGCAGTAAGATGTTGTTTTCTGCCTATCTTTTCTCTATAGGCAAGATATCGAAGAGAATCTCCACTGTTGGCGTTGTTTTCATTTATGATTTTTTTGTTTAAAATTCAGTCTGTCTATTTTAACACACACGGACTACATGATAAATACATATTAACACGTATATACCACATGATATATGCACTTTAAGACACATAGATTATATGGTGCAACTACACATACATATAGTGTACACAGTCCAGGCATACAACACAGTACACGTTATCTGTATAATATAGTACACACTAGATATACATATAGTGTATACAGTCCAGATGTACAGCATAGTACACGTTAATTGTACAATATGGTACAACTAGACATATATATAGTGTACACAATCCAGACATACACACAATATGCTACACACTATCCACGCGTACAGATTGGTATACACGATTCAAATATGTAATAATTTCACCTGCCAATCTCCTGTGGCATTTCTTGAAGCGATTTGGAAGTGTCAGCTCTGAACTAAAGTCTATTAAGCAGATCGTGGAAGAAAATTGAACACAATATTGTCTCTTGCTTAAACATTACTTGCTCTTAGAACAACTCTACCTCAGTAATTATTTGTTAAATTATGATATTTCTAATGGGTTTATGCAACATACTACTCGCAAAACATGACACCGGGAAAAATTCTGTTTCAAAAATTGAAATAACATTATTATACTTTCGGAATTCATTAGATTTCACTTACTCATTTCGAAAGCGCCTGCAATATCGTTTTCAAATTGGTCCATTTCTGTTACCTTCTAAAGTTCAAACATAAAGAAATAGCATCACAGATAGCTAATCTTCTATTCAACCACATCACAGATAGCTAATCTTCTATTCAACCAGCACTCCACTCTCTACTGAGAAAGAAATACAAAACAAACACCAAAAAACCGGTAAGTTTTCCTCTGAACATTCCTCTAAAGACATAACACCAGTAACGTTTCCTTGCAATATTTGTTGATTTCTAATTGTTTTCATTGTAAATACTGAATATAAAACTCGTACTTGTTGTTACTTTTATGTTCATTGTAATGCATATTTAACTAAACATATCGATAAATATATTTAAACTTTTAGAATTAGCTCAACAAATCACCGCATCAGGAAACTAGAGACAACTGTAAGTTCTTCCTGTAGGGACACATATAGCCCAATGTGTAGCTTTGTATTTGATTCCAAATAAAATATTCCTGTAGGTTTCGTTAGTTCTCATTCTCAACAGTTTAAAGAAAACTGTAGTTTTATCAAATATTCATATTGGATTATTGGTAAAACCACTGTGCATATTTTTTCTATTAAAAGAACACTGAATATATTTCCAAAGATATTGTTTAATAACACTGGATATTTTCTTATTCACTGTTCTTATAACAAGATATACTTTACATGTAACGTAAGACAAAATGTTTTCAAAACTACTAGAATAATATCAGTATCAAATATTAAAATAATAACATCAATATTTGTATAAATGTCCAACCAGCACTTTCCAGTTACACGGGATATTATAAAACATCATAATATCGTTAATATTACGAGTTTTAAGATTGTCTAATAACAGTGAATATTTCAAAACATTATAGTGTCAGTATTCTTAGCATTTCTGAAAGTGTTGTTGTCCGGTAACACTGGATGTTTGAACATTTTACAATGCCACTAACCTTAGTATTTACAAAATTGTCAATATTTAATAATACCGAACATTTCAAAAACATAACAGTTACACTAATGCTTGTGTATTTCAAAGTATCATTGGCTAGTAATACTGGATATGTCAAAACATTAGTGTTTCTATTCTTCCTTTTTAAAAGTATAATTGTCTTGCAATATTTGATATTTTAATAACATTGTAGTATCATTAACCCTATAATTTTTTTTTAAATAGTATCATTGACCTTAGAATGTTTTAAACTAAAATTGTCTATTAACACTATATATTTCAGAAACATCAAAGTGTTTCTAATTATACATTTTTTGAAATTATCATTGTTGAGGAACACTGGATGTTTAAAAACAACATCATCGTGTCATTAATCTTTGTAATTACACGTTTTTAGATAACAACCAAGACTGTTTCCAGATAACAACCAAGACTGTTAAACAGAAGAATAATTAAGAGAAAATATATTAAAATTGTTATGAAAGACGTGTCTTGTAACGTTAGTTCAAGAACTTCAATAACCGTAAGCAACAAGTCTGACATTAAATACTGTTGTTCGAGACTCCTTTTCTGGAAGAATACAGTCAAGTTTTTATCCAAAGAATCATTTACCCCTCGTTGCTTTAAACGTATTTCTTTTAACTTTGTCAGTTTTCGAACAGATGACTTGCTCTGGCCACTGCAGGGATGAAACCTCAATTTTATCGTTTTAACCTAAAACGCTTACCAGTGAGGAACCAGTAGGTGAGAGAATTTTAAAGTAATTATTGGGTTAACTGCTTGTGAGTCAATGACTTGTGGGTTACAGGGCTCATAATAACATATGCCACATGAAATAGTTTGATTGATAACATCATTGCTATCGTCATTAATATCATTAATTGCTGCAGGGGTCCTTTCTTTATTTTACAATTAATATCATTATTGCTGCTGGAGTCCTTTCTTTGTTTTACCATTAATATCGTTAATTGTTGCTCGAGTCCTTTCTTTGTTTTACGATTTATATGATTAATTGCTGCAGGGGTCCTTTCTTTATTTTACCATTAATATCATTAATTGCTGCTGGAGTCCTTTCTTTGTTTTACTATTAATATCGTTAATTGTTGCTCGAGTCCTTTCTTTGTTTTACCATTAATACCATTATTGCTGCTGGAGTCCTTTCTTTGTTTTACCATTAATATCGTTAATTGTTGCTGGGGTCCTTTCTTTGTTTTACGATTAATATCATTATTACTGCTAGAGTTCATTCTTTGTTTTACCATTAATATCGTTAATTGTTACTGGTGTCCTTTCTTTGTTTTACGATTTATATCATTAATTGCTGCTGGAGTCCTTTCTTTGTTTTACCATTGGTATCATTAATTGCTGCTGGTGTCCTTTCTTTGTTTTACGATTAATGTGATTAATTGCTGCTGGAGTCCTTTTTTTATTTTACCATTAATATCATTATTGCTGCTGGAGTCCTTTCATTGTTTTAACAATAATATCGTTAATTGCTGCTGGAGTTTTTTCTTTGTTTTACCATTAATATCGTTAATTGTTGCTGGGGTTCTTTCTTTGTTTTACCATTAATATCATTAATTGCTGCTGGGGTCATTTCTTCGTTTTATTATTAATATCATTAATTCATGCTGGAGTCCTCTCTTTGTTTTACCATTAATATCTTTATTGCTGCTGGAGTTCTTTCTTTCTTTTACCATTAATATCATTATTGCTGCTGGAGACCTTTCTTTGTTTTACCATTAATATCATTATTGCTGCTGGAGTCCTTTCTTTGATTTACGATTAATATCGTTAATTATTGCTGGGGTCCTTTCTTTGTTTTACCATTAATATCAGTAATTGCTGCTGGTGCCCTTTCTTTGTTTTACCATTAATATCGTTAATTTTTGCTGGAGTCCTTTCTTTGTTTTACGAATAATATGATTAATTGCTGCTGGAGTCATTTTTTTATTTTACCATTAATATCATTATTGCTGCTGGAGTCCTTTCTTTCTTTTACCAATAATATCGTTAATTGCTGCTGGAGTCTTTTCTTTGTTTTACCATTAATATCATTAATTGCTGCTGGTGCCCTTTCTTTGTTTTACCATTAATATTGTTAATTGTTGCTGGAGTCCTTTCTTTGTTTTACCATTAATATTATTATTGCTGCTGGAGTTCTTTCTTTGTTTTACCATTAATATCATTATTGTTGCTGGAGTTCTTTCTTTGTTTTACCATTAATATCATTATTGTTGCTGGGGTCCTTTCTTTGTTTTACCATTAATAGCATTATTGCTGCTGTAGTCCTTTCTTTGTTTTACCATTAATAGCATTATTGCTGCTGGAGTCCTTTCTTTGTTTTACCATTGATATCATTAATTGGTGCTGGAGTGCTTTCTTCGTTTTACCATTAATATTATTATTGCTGCTGGAGTCCTTTCTTTGTTTTACCATTAATATCATTATTGCCGCTGGAGTCCTTTCTTTGTTTTATCATTAATATCGTTAATTGTTGCTGGGGTCATTTCTTTGTTTTTCCATTAATATAATTATTGTTGCTGGGGTCCTTTCTTTGTTTTACCATTAATATCGTTATTGCTGCTGGAGTCCTTTCTTTGTTTTACCATTAATATCATTATTGCTGCTGGAGTCCTTTCTTTGTTTTACCATTAATATCGTTAATTGTTGCTGGGGTTCTTTCTTTATTTTACCATTAATATCATTATTGCTGCTGGAGTCTTTTCTTTGTTTTACCATTAATATCATTATTTCTGCTGGAGTCCTTTCTTTGTTTTACCATTAATATCATTAATTGCTGCGGGGTCCTTTCTCTCTTTTACCATTAATATCATTATTGCTGCTGGAGTCCTTTCTTTGTTTTACCATTAATATCATTATTACTGCTGAAGTCCTTTCTTTCTTTTACCATTAATATCGTTAATTGCTGCTGGGGTCTTTTCTTTGTTTTTCATTAATAGCATTATTGCTGCTGGAGTCCTTTTTTGTTTTACCATTAATATCATTATTGCTGCTGGAGTCCTTTCTTTGTTTTACCAATAATATCATTATTGCCGCTGGAGTCCTTTCTTTGTTTTACCATTAATATCATTATTGCCACTGGAGTCCTTTCTTTGTTTTACCATTAATATCATTATTGCTGCTGGAGTCCATTCTTTGTTTTACCATTAATATCATTATTACTGCTGAAGTCCTTTCTTTCTTTTACCATTAATATCATTATTACTGCTGGAGTTCTTTTTTTGTTTTACTATTAACATCATTATTGCTGCTGGAGTTCTTTTTTTGTTTTACCATTAATATCATTAATTGCTGCTGGGGTCCTTTCTTTGTTTTACCATTAATAGCATTATTGCTGCTGGAGTCCTTTCTTTGTTTTACCATTAATAGCATTATTGCTGCTGGAGTCCTTTCTTTGTTTTACCATTAATATCATTATTACTGCTGAAGTCCTTTCTTTCTTTTACCATTAATATCGTTAATTGCTGCTGGGGTCTTTTCTTTGTTTTTCATTAATAGCATTATTGCTGCTGGAGTCCTTTTTTGTTTTACCATTAATATCATTATTGCTGCTGGAGTCCTTTCTTTGTTTTACCATTAATATCATTATTGCTGCTGGAGTCCTTTCTTTGTTTTACCATTAATATCATTATTGTTGCTGGGGTCCTTTCTTTGTTTTACCATTAATATCATTATTGCTGCTGGAGTCCTTTCTTTGTTTTACCATTAATATCATTATTGCTGCTGGAGTCCTTTCTTTGTTTTACCATTAATATCGTTATTTGCTGCTGGGGTCCTTTCTTTGTTTTACCATTAATATCATTAATTGCTGCTGGGGTCCTTTCTTTGTTTTACCATTAATATCATTAATTTTTGCTGGAGTCCTTTCTTTGTTTTACCATTAATATCATTAATTGCTGCTGGAGTCCTTTTTTTGTTTTACCATTAATATCATTATTGCTGCTGGAGTCCTTTCTTTCTTTTACCAATAATATCGTTAATTGCTGCTGGAGTCTTTTCTTTGTTTTACTATTAATATCATTAATTGCTGCTGGTGCCCTTTCTTTGTTTTACCATTAATATTGTTAATTGTTGCTGGAGTCCTTTCTTTGTTTTACCATTAATATCATTATTGCTGCTGGAGTTCTTTCTTTGTTTTACCATTAATATCATTATTGTTGCTGGAGTTCTTTCTTTGTTTTACCATTAATATCATTATTGTTGCTGGGGTCCTTTCTTTGTTTTACCATTAATAGCATTATTGCTGCTGTAGTCCTTTCTTTGTTTTACCATTAATAGCATTATTGCTGCTGGAGTCCTTTCTTTGTTTTACCATTAATATCATTATTACTGCTGAAGTCCTTTCTTTCTTTTACCATTAATATCGTTAATTGCTGCTGGTGTCCTTTTTTTGTTTTACCATTAATATCATTAATTGCTGCTGGAGTTCTTTTTTTGTTTTACTATTAATATCATTATTGTTGCTGGGGTCTTTTCTTTGTTTTCCATTAATAGCATTATTGCTGCTGGAGTTCTTTTTTGTTTTACCATTAATATCATTATTGCTGCTGAAGTCCTTTCTTTGTTTTACCATTAATATCATTATTGCTGCTGAAGTCCTTTCTTTGTTTTACCATTAATATCATTATTGCTGCTGGAGTCCTTTCTTTGTTTTACCATTAATATCATTATTGCTGCTGGAGTCCTTTCTTTGTTTTACCATTAATATCGTTATTGTTGCTGGAGTCCTTTCTTTGTTTTACCATTAATATCATTAATTGCTGCTGGGGTCCTTTCTTTGTTTTTCCATTAATATAATTATTGTTGCTGGGGTCCTTTCTTTGTTTTACCATTAATAGCATTATTGCTGCTGGAGTCCTTTCTTTGTTTTACCATTAATATCATTATTGCTGCTGGAGTCCTTTCTTTGTTTTACCATTAATATCGTTATTTGCTGCTGGGGTCCTTTCTTTGTTTTACCATTAATATCATTAATTGCTGCTGGTGCCCTTTCTTTGTTTTACCATTAATATCGTTAATTTTTGCTGGAGTCCTTTCTTTGTTTTACGATTAATATGATTAATTGCTGCTGGAGTCATTTTTTTATTTTACCATTAATATCATTATTGCTGCTGGAGTCCTTTCTTTCTTTTACCAATAATATCGTTAATTGCTGCTGGAGTCTTTTCTTTGTTTTACTATTAATATCATTAATTGCTGCTGGTGCCCTTTCTTTGTTTTACCATTAATATCGTTAATTGTTGCTGGAGTCCTTTCTTTGTTTTACCATTAATATCATTATTGCTGCTGGAGTTCTTTCTTTGTTTTACCATTAATATCATTATTGTTGCTGGAGTTCTTTCTTTGTTTTACCATTAATATCATTATTGCTGCTGGAGTCCTTTCTTTGTTTTACCATTAATAGCATTATTGCTGCTGTAGTCCTTTCTTTGTTTTACCATTAATAGCATTATTGCTGCTGGAGTCCTTTCTTTGTTTTACCATTAATATCGGTAATTGTTGCTGGGGTCCTTTCTTTGTTTTACCATTAATATCATTATTGCAGCTGGAATTTTTTCTTTGTTTTACCATTAATATCGTTAATTACTGCAGGGGTCTTTTCTTTGTTTTACCATTAATATCATTAATTGGTGCTGGAGTGCTTTCTTCGTTTTACCATTAATATTATTATTGCTGCTGGAGTCTTTTCTTTGTTTTACCATTAATATCATTATTGCTGCTGGAGTCCTTTCTTTGTTTTATCATTAATATCGTTAATTGTTGCTGGGGTCCTTTCTTTGTTTTTCCATTAATATAATTATTGTTGCTGGGGTCCTTTCTTTGTTTTACCATTAATATCATTATTGCTGCTGGAGTCCTTTCTTTGTTTTACCATTAATATCATTATTGCGACTGGAGTCCTTTCTTTGTTTTACCATTAATATCATTATTACTGCTGAAGTCCTTTCTTTCTTTTACCATTAATATCGTTAATTGCTGCTGGAGTCTTTTCTTTGTTTTACCATTAATATCATTATTTCTGCTGAAGTCGTTTCTTTGTTTTACCATTAATATCATTAATTGCTGTGGGGTCCTTTCTTTCTTTTACCATTAATATCATTGTTGTTGCTGGGGTCCTTTCTTTGTTTTACCATTAATAGCTTTATTGCTGCTGGAGTCCTTTCTTTGTTTTACCATTAATAGCATTATTGCTGCGGGGTCCTTTCCTTCTTTTACCATTAATATCATTATTGTTGCTGAGGTCCTTTCTTTGTTTTACCATTAATAGCATTATTGCTGCTGGAGTCCTTTCTTTGTTTTACCATTAATAGCATTATTGCTGCTGGAATCCTTTCTTTGTTTTACCATTAATATCATTATTGCTGCTGGAGTCCTTTCTTCGTTTTACCATTAATATCGTTATTGTTGCTGAAGTCCTTTCCTTCTTTTACCATTAATATCGTTATTTGCTGCTGGGGTCTTTTCTTTGTTTTCCATTAATAGCATTATTGCTGCTGGAGTCCTTTTTTGTTTTACCATTAATATCATTATTGCTGCTGGAGTCCTTTCTTTGTTTTACCATTAATATCATTATTGCTGCTGGAGTCCTTTCTTTGTTTTACCATTAATATCATTATTGCTGCTGGAGTCCTTTCTTCGTTTTACCATTAATATCGTTATTGTTGCTGGAGTCCTTTCTTTGTTTTACCATTAATATCATTAATTGCTGCTGGGGTCCTTTCTTTGTTTTTCCATTAATATAATTATTGTTGCTGGGGTCCTTTCTTTGTTTTACCATTAATAGCATTATTGCTGCTGGAGTCCTTTCTTTGTTTTACCATTAATATCATTATTGCTGCTGGAGTCCTTTCTTTGTTTTACCATTAATATCGTTATTTGCTGCTGGGGTCCTTTCTTTGTTTTACCATTAATATCAATAATTGCTGCTGGGGTCCTTTCTTTGTTTTACAATTAATATCATTATTGTTGCTGTGGTCCTTTCTTTGATTTACCATTAATATCATAATTGCTGCTGGAGTCCTTTCTTTGTTTTACCATTACTATCGTTAATTGTTGCTGGTGTCCTTTTTTTGTTTTACCATTAATATCATTATTGCTGCTGGAGTCCTTTCTTTGTTTTACCATTAATATTGTTAATTGTTGCTGGGGTTCTTTCTTTCTTTTACCATTAATATCATTATTGCTTCTGGAGTCCTTTCTTTGTTTTACCATTAATATCGTTAATTGTTGCTGGGTTCCTTTCTTTGTTTTCCATTAATAGCATTATTGCTGCTGGAGTTTTTTTTTGTTTTACCATTAATATCATTATTGCTGCTGGAGTCCTTTCTTCCTTTTACCATTAATATCGTTATTGTTGCTGGAGTCCTTTCTTTGTTTTACCATTAATATCATTAATTGCTGCTGGGGTCCTTTCTTTGTTTTACCATTAATATCATTATTGTTGCTGGGTCCTTTCTTTGTTTTACCATTAATAGCATTATTGCTGCTGGAGTCCTTTCTTTGTTTTACCATTAATAGCATTATTG
This sequence comes from Tachypleus tridentatus, assembly GCF_004210375.1. Classification (NCBI taxonomy): domain Eukaryota; kingdom Metazoa; phylum Arthropoda; class Merostomata; order Xiphosura; family Limulidae; genus Tachypleus; species Tachypleus tridentatus. The sequence continues at coordinate 132,446,651 of NC_134837.1, forward strand.
CTGCTGGAGCTTTTTCTTTGTTTTACCATTAATATCATTATTACTGCTGAAGTCCTTTCTTTCTTTTACCATTAATATCGTTAATTGCTGCTGGTTCCTTTCTTTGTTTTACCATTAATATCATTAATTGGTGCTGGAGTCCTTTTTTCGTTTTACCATTAATATCATTAATTGTTGCTGGGGTTCTTTCTTTGTTTTACCATTAATATCATTATTGCTGCTGGAGTCCTTTCTTTGTTTTACCATTAATATCATTATTGCTGCTGGAGTCCTTTCTTTGTTTTACCATTAATATCGTTAATTTTTGCTGAAGTCCTTTCTTTGTTTTATTATTAATATCATTAATTGCTGCTGGGGTACTTTCTTTGTTTTACCATTAATATCATTAATTGCTGCTGGAGTTCTTTTTTCGTTTTACTATTAACATCATTATTGCTGCTGGAGTTCTTTTTTTGTTTTACCATTAATATCATTATTGTTGCTGGAGTCCATTCTTTGTTTTACCATTAATATCATTATTGCTGCTGGAGTCCTTTCTTCGTTTTACCATTAATATCGTTATTGTTGCTAAAGTCCTTTCTTTGTTTTACCATTAATATCATTAATTGCTGCTGGGGTCCTTTCTTTGTTTTACCATTAATATCATTATTGTTGCTGGGGTCCTTTCTTTGTTTTACCATTAATAGCATTATTGCTGCTGGAGTCCTTTCTTTGTTTTACCATTAATATCATTATTGCTGCTGGAGTCCTTTCTTTGTTTTACCATTAATATCATTATTACTGCTGAAGTCCTTTTTTTCTTTTACCATTAATATCGTTAATTGCTGCTGGGGTCCTTTCTTTGTTTTACCATTAATATTGTTAATTGTTGCTGGGGTTCTTTCTTTGTTTTACCATTAATATCATTATTGCTGCTGGAGTCCTTTCTTTGTTTTACCATTAATATCGTTAATTGTTGCTGAAGTCCTTTCTTTGTTTTATTTTTAATATCATTAATTGCTGCTGGGGTACTTTTTTTGTTTTACCATTAATATCATTAATTGCTGCTGGAGTTCTTTTTTTGTTTTACTATTAACATCATTATTGCTGCTGGAGTTCTTTTTTTGTTTTACCATTAATATCATTATTGTTGCTGGGGTCTTTTCTTTGTTTTCCATTAATAGCATTATTGCTGCTGGAGTCCTTTTCTTTTTACCATTAATATCATTATTGCTGCTAGAGTCCGTTTTTTGTTTTACCATTAATATCATTATTGCTGCTGGAGTCCTTTCTTTGTTTTACCATTAATATCATTATTGTTGCTGGAGTCCTTTCTTTGTTTTACCATTAATATCATTATTGCTGCTGGAGTCCTTTCTTTGTTTTACCATTAATATCGTTATTGTTGCTGGAGTCCTTTCTTTGTTTTACCATTAATATCATTAATTGTTGCTGGGGTCCTTTCTTTGTTTTACCATTAATATCATTATTGCTGCTGGAGTCCTTTCTTTGTTTTACCATTAATATCATTATTGCTGCTGGAGTCCTTTCTTTGTTTTACCATTAATATCGTTAATTGTTGCTGGGTTCCTTTCTTTGTTTTACGATTAATATCATTATTGTTGCTGGGGTCTTTTCTTTGTTTTCCATTAATAGCATTATTGCTGCTGGAGTCCTTTTTTTGTTTTACCATTAATATCATTATTGCTGCTGGAGTCCTTTCTTTGTTTTACCATTAATATCATTATTGCTGCTGGAGTCCTTTCTTTGTTTTACCATTAATATCATTATTGCTGCTGGAGTCCTTTCTTTGTTTTACCATTAATATCATTATTGCTGCTGGAGTCCTTTCTTTGTTTTACCATTAATATCGTTATTGCTGCTGGAGTCCTTTCTTTGTTTTACCATTAATAGCATTATTGCTGCTGGAGCTTTTTCTTTGTTTTACCATTAATATCATTATTACTGCTGAAGTCCTTTCTTTCTTTTACCATTAATATCGTTAATTGCTGCTGGGTTCCTTTCTTTGTTTTACCATTAATATCATTATTGCTGCTGGAGTCCTTTCTTTGTTTTACCATTAATATCATTATTGCTGCTGGAGTCCTTTCTTTGTTTTACCATTAATATCGTTAATTGCTGCTGAAGTCCTTTCTTTGTTTTACCATTAATATCATTAATTGCTGCTGGGTCCTTTCTTTGTTTTACCATTAATATCATTAATTGCTGCTGGAGTTCTTTTTTTTGTTTTACCATTAATATCATTATTGCTGCTGGAGTTCTTTTTTTTGTTTTACCATTAATATCATTATTGCTGCTGGAGTCCTTTCTTCGTTTTACCATTAATATCGTTATTGTTGCTGGAGTCCTTTCTTTGTTTTACCATTAATATCATTATTGCTGCTGGGGTCCTTTCTTTGTTTTACCATTAATATCATTATTGTTGCTGGGGTCCTTTCTTTGTTTTACCATTAATATCATTATTGCTGCTGGAGTCCTTTCTTTGTTTTACCATTAATATCATTATTGCTGCTGGAGTCCTTTCTTTGTTTTACCATTAATATCATTATTACTGCTGAAGTCCTTTCTTTCTTTTACCATTAATATCGTTAATTGCTGCTGGGGTCCTTTCTTTGTTTTACCATTAATATCATTAATTGTTGCTGGGGTCCTTTCTTTGTTTTACCATTAATATCATTATTGCTGCTGGAGTCCTTTCTTTGTTTTACCATTAATATCGTTAATTGTTGCTGGGGTCCTTTCTTTGTTTTATTTTTAATATCATTAATTGCTGCTGGGTCCTTTTTTGTTTTACCATTAATATCATTAATTGCTGCTGGAGTTCTTTTTTTTGTTTTACCATTAACATCATTATTGCTGCTGGAGTTCTTTTTTTTGTTTTACCATTAATATCATTATTGTTGCTGGGGTCTTTTCTTTGTTTTCCATTAATAGCATTATTGCTGCTGGAGTCCTTTTCTTTTTACCATTAATATCATTATTGCTGCTGGAGTCCTTTTTTGTTTTACCATTAATATCATTATTGCTGCTGGAGTCCTTTCTTTGTTTTACCATTAATATCATTATTGTTGCTGGAGTCCTTTCTTTGTTTTACCATTAATATCATTATTGCTGCTGGAGTCCTTTCTTCGTTTTACCATTAATATCGTTATTGTTGCTGGAGTCCTTTCTTTGTTTTACCATTAATATCATTAATTGCTGCTGGGGTCCTTTCTTTGTTTTACCATTAATATCATTATTGCTGCTGGGGTCCTTTCTTTGTTTTACCATTAATATCATTATTGCTGCTGGAGTCCTTTCTTTGTTTTACCATTAATATCATTATTGCTGCTGGAGTCCTTTCTTTGTTTTACCATTAATATCATTATTGCTGCTGGAGTCCTTTCTTTGTTTTACCATTAATATCGTTAATTGTTGCTGGGGTCCTTTCTTTGTTTTACCATTAATATCATTATTGCTGCTGGAGTCCTTTCTTTGTTTTACCATTAATATCATTATTGCTGCTGGAGTCCTTTCTTTGTTTTACCATTAATATCATTATTGCTGCTGGAGTCCTTTCTTTGTTTTACCATTAATATCATTATTGTTGCTGGGGTCCTTTCTTTGTTTTACCATTAATATCATTATTGCTGCTGGAGTCCTTTCTTTGTTTTACCATTAATATCATTAATTGTTGCTGGGGTCCTTTCTTTGTTTTACCATTAATATCATTATTGCTGCTGGAGTCCTTTCTTTGTTTTACCATTAATATCATTATTGCTGCTGGAGTCCTTTCTTTGTTTTACCATTAATATCATTATTGCTGCTGGAGTCCTTTCTTTGTTTTACCATTAATATCGTTAATTGTTGCTGGGTCCTTTCTTTGTTTTACCATTAATATCATTATTGCTGCTGGAGTCCTTTCTTTGTTTTACCATTAATAGCATTATTGCTGCTGGAGTCCTTTTTTGTTTTACCATTAATATCATTATTGCTGCTGGAGTCCTTTCTTTGTTTTACCATTAATATCATTATTGCTGCTGGAGTCCTTTCTTTGTTTTACCATTAATATCATTATTGCTGCTGGAGTCCATTCTTTGTTTTACCATTAATATCATTATTGCTGCTGGAGTCCTTTCTTTGTTTTACCATTAATATCATTATTGTTGCTGGGTCCTTTCTTTGTTTTACCATTGATATCGTTATTGTTGCTGGAGTCCTTTCTTTTTTTTTCCATTAATAACATTATTGCTGCTGGAGTCCTTTTTTGTTTTACCATTAATATCATTATTGCTGCTGGAGTCCTTTCTTTGTTTTACCATTAATATCATTATTGCTGCTGGAGTCCTTTCTTTGTTTTACCATTAATATCATTATTGCTGCTGGAGTCCTTTCTTTGTTTTACCATTAATATCATTATTGCTGCTGGAGTCCTTTCTTTGTTTTACCATTAATATCATTATTGCTGCTGGGGTCCTTTCTTTGTTTTACCATTAATATCATTATTGCTGCTGGAGTCCTTTCCATTAATTTTACCATTAATATCATTATTGCTGCTGGAGTCCTTTTTTTGTTTTACCATTAATATCATTATTGCTGCTGGAGTCTTTTCTTTGTTTTACCATTAATATCATTATTGCTGCTGGAGTCCTTTCTTTGTTTTACCATTAATATCATTATTGCTGCTGGAGTCCTTTCTTTTGTTTTACCATTAATATCATTATTGCTGCTGGAGTCCTTTCTTTGTTTTACCATTAATATCATTATTGCTGCTGGAGTCCTTTCTTTGTTTTACCATTAATATCATTATTGCTGCTGGAGTCCTTTCTTTGTTTTACCATTAATATCATTATTGCTGCTGGAGTCCTTTCTTTGTTTTACCATTAATATCATTAATTGCTGCTGGAGTCCTTTCTTTGTTTTACCATTAATATCATTATTGCTGCTGGAGTCCTTTCTTTGTTTTACCATTAATATCATTATTGCTGCTGGAGTCCTTTCTTTGTTTTACCATTAATATCATTATTGCTGCTGGAGTCCTTTCTTTGTTTTACCATTAATATCATTATTGCTGCTGGAGTCCTTTCTTTGTTTTACCATTAATATCATTATTGCTGCTGGAGTCCTTTCTTTGTTTTACCATTAATATCATTATTGCTGCTGGAGTCCTTTCTTTGTTTTACCATTAATATCATTATTGCTGCTGGAGTCCTTTCTTTGTTTTACCATTAATATCATTATTGCTGCTGGAGTCCTTTCTTTGTTTTACCATTAATATCATTATTGCTGCTGGAGTCCTTTCTTTGTTTTACCATTAATATCATTATTGCTGCTGGAGTCCTTTCTTTGTTTTACCATTAATATCATTATTGCTGCTGGAGTCCTTTCTTTGTTTTACCATTAATATCATTATTGCTGCTGGAGTCCTTTCTTTGTTTTACCATTAATATCATTATTGCTGCTGGAGTCCTTTCTTTGTTTTACCATTAATATCATTATTGCTGCTGGAGTCCTTTCTTTGTTTTACCATTAATATCATTATTGCTGCTGGAGTCCTTTCTTTGTTTTACCATTAATATCATTATTGTTGCTGGAGTCCTTTCTTTGTTTTACCATTAATATCATTATTGCTGCTGGAGTCCTTTCTTTGTTTTACCATTAATATCATTATTGCTGCTGGAGTCCTTTCTTTGTTTTACCATTAATATCATTATTGCTGCTGGAGTCCTTTCTTTGTTTTACCATTAATATCATTATTGTTGCTGGGGTCCTTTCTTTGTTTTACCATTAATATCATTATTGCTGCTGGAGTCCTTTCTTTGTTTTACCATTAATAGCATTATTGCTGCTGGAGTCCTTTCTTTGTTTTACCATTAATATCATTATTGCTGCTGGAGTCCTTTCTTTGTTTTACCATTAATATCATTATTGCTGCTGGAGTCCTTTCTTTGTTTTACCATTAATATCATTATTGCTGCTGGAGTCCTTTCTTTGTTTTACCATTAATATCATTATTGCTGCTGGGTCCTTTCTTTGTTTTACCATTAATATCATTATTGCTGCTGGAGTCCTTTCTTTGTTTTACCATTAATATCATTATTGCTGCTGGAGTCCTTTCTTTGTTTTACCATTAATATCTGGAGTCCTTTCTTTGTTTTACCATTAATTGCTGCTGGAGTCCTTTCTTTGTTTTACCATTAATATCATTATTGCTGCTGGAGTCCTTTCTTTGTTTTACCATTAATATCATTATTGCTGCTGGAGTCCTTTCTTTGTTTTACCATTAATATCATTATTGCTGCTGGAGTCCTTTCTTTGTTTTACCATTAATATCATTATTGTTGCTGGAGTCCTTTCTTTGTTTTACCATTAATATCATTATTGCTGCTGGAGTCCTTTCTTTGTTTTACCATTAATATCATTATTGCTGCTGGAGTCCTTTCTTTGTTTTACCATTAATATCATTATTGCTGCTGGAGTCCTTTCTTTGTTTTACCATTAATATCATTATTGCTGCTGGAGTCCTTTCTTTGTTTTACCATTAATATCATTATTGCTGCTGGAGTCCTTTCTTTGTTTTACCATTAATATCATTATTGCTGCTGGAGTCCTTTCTTTGTTTTACCATTAATATCATTATTGCTGCTGGAGTCCTTTCTTTGTTTTACCATTAATATCATTATTGCTGCTGGAGTCCTTTCTTTGTTTTACCATTAATATCATTATTGCTGCTGGAGTCCTTTCTTTGTTTTACCATTAATATCATTATTGCTGCTGGAGTCCTTTCTTTGTTTTACCATTAATATCATTATTGCTGCTGGAGTCCTTTCTTTGTTTTACCATTAATATCATTATTGCTGCTGGAGTCCTTTCTTTGTTTTACCATTAATATCATTATTGCTGCTGGAGTCCTTTCTTTGTTTTACCATTAATATCATTATTGCTGCTGGAGTCCTTTCTTTGTTTTACCATTAATATCATTATTGCTGCTGGAGTCCTTTCTTCGTTTTACCCTTAATATTATTATTGTTGCTGGAGTCCTTTCTTTGTTTTACCATTAATATCATTATTGCTGCTAGAATCCTTTCTTTGTTTTACCATTAATATCATTATTACTGCTGGAGTCCTTTCTTTGTTTTACCGTTAATATCATTATTGCTGCTGGAGTCCTTTCTTTGTTTTACCATTAATATCATTATTGCTGCTGGAGTCCTTTCTTTGTTTTCCATTAATATCATTATTGCTGCTGGAGTCCTTTTTTGTTTTACCATTAATATCATTATTGCTGCTGGAGTCCTTTCATTGTTTTACCATTAATATCATTATTGCTGCTGGAGTCCTTTCTTTGTTTTACCGTTAATATCATTATTGCTGCTGGAGTCCTTTCTTTGTTTTACCATTAATATCATTATTGCTGCTGGAGTCCTTTCTTTGTTTTACCATTAATATCATTATTGCTGCTGGAGTCCTTTCTTTGTTTTACCATTAATATCATTATTGCTGCTGGAGTCCTTTCTTTGTTTTACCATTAATATCATTATTGCTGCTGGAGTCCTTTCTTTGTTTTACCATTAATATCATTATTGCTGCTGGAGTCCTTTCTTTGTTTTACCATTAATATCATTATTGCTGCTGGGTCCTCCTTTCTTTGTTTTACCATTAATATCATTATTGCTGCTGGAGTCCTTTCTTTTTTTTACCATTAATATCATTATTGCTGCTGGAGTCCTTTCTTTGTTTTACCATTAATATCATTATTGCTGCTGGAGTCCTTTCTTTGTTTTACCATTAATATCATTATTGCTGCTGGGTCCTTTCTTTGTTTTACCATTAATATCATTATTGCTGCTGGAGTCCTTTCTTTGTTTTACCATTAATATCATTATTGCTGCTGGAGTCCTTTCTTTGTTTTACCATTAATATCATTATTGCTGCTGGAGTCCTTTCTTTGTTTTACCATTAATATCATTATTGCTGCTGGAGTCCTTTCTTTGTTTTACCATTAATATCATTATTGCTGCTGGAGTCCTTTCTTTGTTTTACCATTAATATCATTATTGCTGCTGGAGTCCTTTCTTTGTTTTACCATTAATATCATTATTGCTGCTGGAGTTTTACCATTTATTGCTGCTGGGTCCTTTCTTTGTTTTACCATTAATATCATTATTGCTGCTGGAGTCCTTTCTTTGTTTTACCATTAATATCATTATTGCTGCTGGAGTCCTTTCTTTGTTTTACCATTAATATCATTATTGCTGCTGGAGTCCTTTCTTTGTTTTACCATTAATATCATTATTGCTGCTGGAGTCCTTTCTTTGTTTTACCATTAATATCATTATTGCTGCTGGAGTCCTTTCTTTGTTTTACCATTAATATCATTATTGCTGCTGGCTGGAGTCCTTTCTTTGTTTTACCATTAATATCATTATTGCTGCTGGAGTCCTTTCTTTGTTTTACCATTAATATCATTATTGCTGCTGGAGTCCTTTCTTTGTTTTACCATTAATATCATTATTGCTGCTGAGTCCTTTCTTTGTTTTACCATTAATATCATTATTGCTGCTGGAGTCCTTTCTTTGTTTTACCATTAATATCATTATTGCTGCTGGAGTCCTTTCTTTGTTTTACCATTAATATCATTATTGCTGCTGGAGTCCTTTCTTTGTTTTACCATTAATATCATTATTGCTGCTGGAGTCCTTTCTTTGTTTTACCATTAATATCATTATTGCTGCTGGAGTCCTTTCTTTGTTTTACCATTAATATCATTATTGCTGCTGGGGTCCTTTCTTTGTTTTACCATTAATATCATTATTGCTGCTGGAGTCCTTTCTTTGTTTTACCATTAATATCATTATTGCTGCTGGAGTCCTTTCTTTGTTTTACCATTAATATCATTATTGCTGCTGGAGTCCTTTCTTTGTTTTACCATTAATATCATTATTGCTGCTGGAGTCCTTTCTTTGTTTTACCATTAATATCATTATTGCTGCTGGAGTCCTTTCTTTGTTTTACCATTAATATCATTATTGCTGCTGGAGTCCTTTCTTTGTTTTACCATTAATATCATTATTGCTGCTGGAGTCCTTTCTTTGTTTTACCATTAATATCATTATTGCTGCTGGAGTCCTTTCTTTGTTTTACCATTAATATCATTATTGCTGCTGGAGTCCTTTCTTTGTTTTACCATTAATATCATTATTGCTGCTGGAGTCCTTTCTTTGTTTTACCATTAATATCATTATTGCTGCTGGAGTCCTTTCTTTGTTTTACCATTAATATCATTATTGCTGCTGGTCCTTTCTTTGTTTTACCATTAATATCATTATTGCTGCTGGAGTCCTTTCTTTGTTTTACCATTAATATCATTATTGCTGCTGGAGTCCTTTCTTTGTTTTACCATTAATATCATTATTGCTGCTGGAGTCCTTTCTTTGTTTTACCATTAATATCATTATTGCTGCTGGAGTCCTTTCTTTGTTTTACCATTAATATCATTATTGCTGCTGGAGTCCTTTCTTTGTTTTACCATTAATATCATTATTGCTGCTGGAGTCCTTTCTTTGTTTTACCATTAATATCATTATTGCTGCTGGAGTCCTTTCTTTGTTTTACCATTAATATCATTATTGCTGCTGGAGTCCTTTCTTTGTTTTACCATTAATATCATTATTGCTGCTGGAGTCCTTTCTTTGTTTTACCATTAATATCATTATTGCTGCTGGAGTCCTTTCTTTGTTTTACCATTAATATCATTATTGCTGCTGGAGTCCTTTCTTTGTTTTACCATTAATATCATTATTGCTGCTGGAGTCCTTTCTTTGTTTTACCATTAATATCATTATTGCTGCTGGAGTCCTTTCTTCATTATTGCTTTTACCATTAATATCATTATTGCTGCTGGAGTCCTTTCTTTGTTTTACCATTAATATCATTATTGCTGCTGGAGTCCTTTCTTTGTTTTACCATTAATATCATTATTGCTGCTGGAGTCCTTTCTTTGTTTTACCATTAATATCATTATTGCTGCTGGAGTCCTTTCTTTGTTTTACCATTAATATCATTATTGCTGCTGGAGTCCTTTCTTTGTTTTACCATTAATATCATTATTGCTGCTGGGGTCCTTTCTTTGTTTTACCATTAATATCATTATTGCTGCTGGAGTCCTTTCTTTGTTTTACCATTAATATCATTATTGCTGCTGGTCCTTTCTTTGTTTTACCTTTCTTTTGTTTTACCATTAATATCATTATTGCTGCTGGAGTCCTTTCTTTGTTTTACCATTAATATCATTATTGCTGCTGGAGTCCTTTCTTTGTTTTACCATTAATATCATTATTGCTGCTGGAGTCCTTTCTTTGTTTTACCATTAATATCATTATTGCTGCTGGAGTCCTTTCTTTGTTTTACCATTAATATCATTATTGCTGCTGGAGTCCTTTCTTTGTTTTACCATTAATATCATTATTGCTGCTGGAGTCCTTTCTTTGTTTTACCATTAATATCATTATTGCTGCTGGAGTCCTTTCTTTGTTTTACCATTAATATCATTATTGCTGCTGGAGTCCTTTCTTTGTTTTACCATTAATATCATTATTGCTGCTGGAGTCCTTTCTTTGTTTTACCATTAATATCATTATTGCTGCTGGAGTCCTTTCTTTGTTTTACCATTAATATCATTATTGCTGCTGGAGTCCTTTCTTTGTTTTACCATTAATATCATTATTGCTGCTGGAGTCCTTTTTTTTGTTTTACCATTAATATCATTATTGCTGCTGGAGTCCTTTCTTTGTTTTACCATTAATATCATTATTGCTGCTGGAGTCCTTTTTTTGTTTTACCATTAATATCATTATTTGCCATGCTGGAGTCCTTTCTTTGTTTTACCATTAATATCATTATTGCTGCTGGAGTCCTTTCTTTGTTTTACCATTAATATCATTATTGCTGCTGGAGTCCTTTCTTTGTTTTACCATTAATATCATTATTGCTGCTGGAGTCCTTTCTTTGTTTTACCATTAATATCATTATTGCTGCTGGAGTCCTTTCTTTGTTTTACCATTAATATCATTATTGTTGCTGGAGTCCTTTCTTTGTTTTACCATTAATATCATTATTGCTGCTGGAGTCCTTTCTTTGTTTTACCATTAATATCATTATTGCTGCTGGAGTCCTTTCTTTGTTTTACCATTAATATCATTATTGCTGCTGGAGTCCTTTTCTTTGTTTTACCATTAATATCATTATTGTTGCTGGAGTCCTTTCTTTGTTTTACCATTAATATCATTATTGCTGCTGGAGTCCTTTCTTTGTTTTACCATCCTACCATATCATTATTGCTGCTGGAGTCCTTTCTTTGTTTTACCATTAATATCATTATTGCTGCTGGAGTCCTTTCTTTGTTTTACCATTAATATCATTATTGCTGCTGGAGTCCTTTCTTTGTTTTACCATTAATATCATTATTGCTTGGAGTCCTTTCTTTGTTTTACCATTAATATCATTATTGCTGCTGGAGTCCTTTCTTTGTTTTACCATTAATATCATTATTATTGCTTTTACTTAATATCATTATTGTTGCTCCTTTCTTTTGTTTTACCATTAATATCATTATTGCTGCTGGAGTCCTTTCTTTGTTTTACCATTAATATCATTATTGCTGCTGGAGTCCTTTCTTTGTTTTACCATTAATATCATTATTGCTGCTGGTCCTTTCTTTGTTTTACCATTAATATCATTATTGCTGCTGGAGTCCTTTCTTTGTTTTACCATTAATATCATTATTGCTGCTGGAGTCCTTTCTTTGTTTTACCATTAATATCATTATTGCTGCTGGAGTCCTTTCTTTGTTTTACCATTAATATCATTATTGCTGCTGGAGTCCTTTCTTTGTTTTACCATTAATATCATTATTGCTGCTGGAGTCCTTTCTTTGTTTTACCATTAATATCATTATTGCTGCTGGAGTCCTTTCTTTGTTTTACCATTAATATCATTATTGCTGCTGGAGTCCTTTCTTTGTTTTACCATTAATATCATTATTGCTGCTGGAGTCCTTTCTTTGTTTTACCATTAATATCATTATTGCTGCTGGAGTCCTTTCTTTGTTTTACCATTAATATCATTATTGCTGCTGGAGTCCTTTCTTTGTTTTACCATTAATATCATTATTGCTGCTGGAGTCCTTTCTTTGTTTTACCATTAATATCATTATTGCTGCTGGAGTCCTTTCTTTGTTTTACCATTAATATCATTATTGCTGCTGGAGTCCTTTCTTTGTTTTACCATTAATATCATTATTGCTGCTGGAGTCCTTTCTTTGTTTTACCATTAATATCATTATTGCTGCTGGAGTCCTTTCTTTGTTTTACCATTAATTTTACCATTTTCTTTGTTTTACCATTATCATTATTGCTGCTGGAGTCCTTTCTTTGTTTTACCATTAATATCATTATTGCTGCTGGAGTCCTTTCTTTGTTTTACCATTAATATCATTATTGCTGCTGGAGTCCTTTCTTTGTTTTACCATTAATATCATTATTGCTGCTGGAGTCCTTTCTTTGTTTTACCATTAATATCATTATTGCTGCTGGAGTCCTTTCTTTGTTTTACCATTAATATCATTATTGCTGCTGGAGTCCTTTCTTTGTTTTACCATTAATATCATTATTGCTGCTGGAGTCCTTTCTTTGTTTTACCATTAATATCATTATTGCTGCTGGAGTCCTTTCTTTGTTTTACCATTAATATCATTATTGCTGCTGGAGTCCTTTCTTTGTTTTACCATTAATATCATTATTGCTGCTGGAGTCCTTTCTTTGTTTTACCATTAATATCATTATTGCTGCTGGAGTCCTTTCTTTGTTTTACCATTAATATCATTATTGCTGCTGGAGTCCTTTCTTTGTTTTACCATTAATATCATTATTGCTGCTGGAGTCCTTTCTTTGTTTTACCATTAATATCATTATTGCTGCTGGTTTTACCAGTCCTTTCTTTGTTTTACCATTAATATCATTATTGTTGCTGGAGTCCTTTCTTTGTTTTACCATTAATATCATTATTGCTGCTGGAGTCCTTTCTTTGTTTTACCATTAATATCATTATTGCTGCTGGAGTCCTTTCTTTGTTTTACCATTAATATCATTATTGCTGCTGGAGTCCTTTCTTTGTTTTACCATTAATATCATTATTGCTGCTGGAGTCCTTTCTTTGTTTTACCATTAATATCATTATTGCTGCTGGAGTCCTTTCTTTGTTTTACCATTAATATCATTATTGCTGCTGGAGTCCTTTCTTTGTTTTACCATTAATATCATTATTGCTGCTGGAGTCCTTTCTTTGTTTTACCATTAATATCATTATTGCTGCTGGAGTCCTTTCTTTGTTTTACCATTAATATCATTATTGCTGCTGGAGTCCTTTCTTTGTTTTACCATTAATATCATTATTGCTGCTGGAGTCCTTTCTTTGTTTTACCATTAATATCATTATTGCTGCTGGAGTCCTTTCTTTGTTTTACCATTAATATCATTATTATTGCTGCTGGATCATTATTGTCCTTTCTTTGTTTTACCATTAATATCATTATTGCTGCTGGAGTCCTTTCTTTGTTTTACCATTAATATCATTATTGCTGCTGGAGTCCTTTCTTTGTTTTACCATTAATATCATTATTGCTGCTGGAGTCCTTTCTTTGTTTTACCATTAATATCATTATTGCTGCTGGAGTCCTTTCTTTGTTTTACCATTAATATCATTATTGTTGCTGGAGTCCTTTCTTTGTTTTACCATTAATATCATTATTGCTGCTGGAGTCCTTTCTTTGTTTTACCATTAATATCATTATTGCTGCTGGAGTCCTTTCTTTGTTTTACCATTAATATCATTATTGCTGCTGGAGTCCTTTCTTTGTTTTACCATTAATATCATTATTGCTGCTGGAGTCCTTTCTTTGTTTTACCATTAATATCATTATTGCTGCTGGAGTCCTTTCTTTGTTTTACCATTAATATCATTATTGCTGCTGGAGTCCTTTCTTTGTTTTACCATTAATATCATTATTGCTGCTGGAGTCCTTTCTTTGTTTTACCATTAATATCATTATTGCTGCTGGAGTCCTTTCTTTGTTTTACCATTAATATCATTATTGCTGCTGGAGTCCTTTCTTTGTTTTACCATTAATATCATTATTGCTGCTGGAGTCCTTTCTTTGTTTTACCATTAATATCATTATTGCTGCTGGAGTCCTTTCTTTGTTTTACCATTAATATCATTATTGCTGCTGGAGTCCTTTCTTTGTTTTACCATTAATATCATTATTGCTGCTGGAGTCCTTTCTTTGTTTTACCATTAATATCATTATTGCTGCTGGAGTCCTTTCTTTGTTTTACCATTAATATCATTATTGCTGCTGGAGTCCTTTCTTTGTTTTACCATTAATATCATTATTGCTGCTGGGGTCCTTTCTTTGTTTTACCATTAATATCATTATTGCTGCTGGAGTCCTTTCTTTGTTTTACCATTAATATCATTATTGCTGCTGGAGTCCTTTCTTTGTTTTACCATTAATATCATTATTGTTGCTGCTGGAGTCCTTTCTTTGTTTTACCATTAATATCATTATTGCTGCTGGAGTCCTTTCTTTGTTTTACCATTAATATCATTATTGCTGCTGGAGTCCTTTCTTTGTTTTACCATTAATATCATTATTGCTGCTGGAGTCCTTTCTTTGTTTTACCATTAATATCATTATTGCTGCTGGAGTCCTTTCTTTGTTTTACCATTAATATCATTATTGCTGCTGGAGTCCTTTCTTTGTTTTACCATTAATATCATTATTGCTGCTGGAGTCCTTTCTTTGTTTTACCATTAATATCATTATTGCTGCTGGAGTCCTTTCTTTGTTTTACCATTAATATCATTATTGCTGCTGGAGTCCTTTCTTTGTTTTACCATTAATATCATTATTGCTGCTGGAGTCCTTTTTTGTTTTACCATTAATATCATTATTGCTGCTGGAGTCCTTTCTTTGTTTTACCATTAATATCATTATTGCTGCTGGAGTCCTTTCTTTGTTTTACCATTAATATCATTATTGCTGCTGGAGTCCTTTCTTTGTTTTACCATTAATATCATTATTGCTGCTGGAGTCCTTTCTTTGTTTTACCATTAATATCATTATTGCTGCTGGAGTCCTTTCTTTGTTTTACCATTAATATCATTATTGCTGCTGGAGTCCTTTCTTTGTTTTACCATTAATATCATTATTGTTGCTGGGGTCTTTTCTTTGTTTTACCATTAATATCATTAATTGCTGCTGGAGTCCTTTCTTTGTTTTACCATTAATATCATTATTGCTGCTGGAGTCCTTTCTTTGTTTTACCATTAATATCATTATTGCTGCTGGAGTCCTTTCTTTGTTTTACCATTAATATCATTATTGCTGCTGGAGTCCTTTCTTTGTTTTACCATTAATATCATTATTGCTGCTGGAGTCCTTTCTTTGTTTTACCATTAATATCATTATTGCTGCTGGAGTCCTTTCTTTGTTTTACCATTAATATCATTATTGCTGCTGGAGTCCTTTCTTTGTTTTACCATTAATATCATTATTGCTGCTGGAGTCCTTTCTTTGTTTTACCATTAATATCATTATTGTTGCTGGAGTCCTTTCTTTGTTTTACCATTAATATCATTATTGCTGCTGGAGTCCTTTCTTTGTTTTACCATTAATATCATTATTGCTGCTGGAGTCCTTTCTTTGTTTTACCATTAATATCATTATTGCTGCTGGAGTCCTTTCTTTGTTTTACCATTAATATCATTATTGCTGCTGGAGTCCTTTCTTTGTTTTACCATTAATATCATTATTGTTGCTGGAGTCCTTTCTTTGTTTTACCATTAATATCATTATTGCTGCTGGAGTCCTTTCTTTGTTTTACCATTAATATCATTATTGCTGCTGGAGTCCTTTCTTTGTTTTACCATTAATATCATTATTGCTGCTGGAGTCCTTTCTTTGTTTTACCATTAATATCATTATTGCTGCTGGGGTCCTTTCTTTGTTTTACCATTAATATCATTATTGCTGCTGGAGTCCTTTCTTCGTTTTACCATTAATATCATTATTGCTGCTGGAGTCCTTTTTTTGTTTTACCATTAATATCATTATTGCTGCTGGAGTCCTTTTTTTGTTTTACCATTAATATCATTATTGCTGCTGGAGTCCTTTCTTTGTTTTACCATTAATATCGTTATTGTTGCTGGAGTCCTTTCTTTGTTTTACCATTAATAACATTATTGCTGCTGGAGTCCTTTCTTTGTTTTACCATTAATATCATTATTGCTGCTGGAGTCCTTTCTTTGTTTTACCATTAATATCATTATTGCTGCTGGAGTCCTTTCTTTGTTTTCCATTAATAGCATTATTGCTGCTGGAGTCCTTTTTTGTTTTACCATTAATATCATTATTGCTGCTGGAGTCCTTTTTTTGTTTTACCATTAATATCGTTAATTGCTGCTGGGGTCCTTTCTTTGTTTTACCATTAATATCATTATTGCTGCTGGAGTCCTTTCTTTGTTTTACCATTAATATTGTTAATTGTTGCTGGGGTTCTTTCTTTGTTTTACCATTAATATCATTATTGCTGCTGGAGTCCTTTCTTTGTTTTACCATTAATATCATTATTGCTGCTGGAGTCCTTTCTTTGTTTTACCATTAATATCGTTAATTGTTGCTGGGGTCCTTTCTTTGTTTTACCATTAATATAATTATTGCGGCTAGAATCCTTTCTTTGTTTTACCATTAATATCATTATTGCTGCTGGAGTTCTTTTTTTGTTTTACTATTAACATCATTATTGCTGCTGGAGTTCTTTTTTTGTTTTACCATTAATATCATTATTGTTGCTGGGGTCTTTTCTTTGTTTTCCATTAATAGCATTATTGCTGCTGGAGTCCTTTTTTGTTTTACCATTAATATCATTATTGCTGCTGGAGTCCTTTTTTTGTTTTACCATTAATATCATTAATTGCTGCTGGGGTCCTTTCTTTGTTTTACCATTAATATCATTATTGTTGCTGGGGTCCTTTCTTTGTTTTACCATTAATAGCATTATTGCTGCTGGAGTCCTTTCTTTGTTTTACCATTAATATCATTATTGCTGCTGGAGTCCTTTCTTTGTTTTACCATTAATATCATTATTGCTGCTGGGGTCCTTTCTTTGTTTTACCATTAATATCATTATTGCTGCTGGAGTCCTTTCTTTGTTTTACCATTAATATTGTTAATTGTTGCTGGGGTTCTTTCTTTGTTTTACCATTAATATCATTATTGCTGCTGGAGTCCTTTCTTTGTTTTACCATTAATATCATTATTGCTGCTGGAGTCCTTTCTTTGTTTTACCATTAATATCGTTAATTGTTGCTGGGGTCCTTTCTTTGTTTTACCATTAATATCATTAATTGCTGCTGGGGTCCTTTTTTTGTTTTACCATTAATATCATTATTGCTGCTGGAGTTCTTTTTTTGTTTTACCATTAATATCATTATTGCTGCTGGAGTTCTTTTTTTGTTTTACCATTAATATCATTGTTGCTGGGTCCTTGCTGGTTTTACCATTAATATCATTCTTTTCTTTGTTTTCCTTTTTTTTTTACATTAATATCATTATTGCTGCTGGAGTCCTTTCTTTGTTTTACCATTAATATCATTATTGCTGCTGGAGTCCTTTCTTTGTTTTACCATTAATATCATTATTGCTGCTGGAGTCCTTTCTTTGTTTTACCATTAATATCATTATTGCTGCTGGAGTCCTTTCTTTGTTTTACCATTAATATCATTATTGCTGCTGGAGTCCTTTCTTTGTTTTACCATTAATATCATTATTGCTGCTGGAGTCCTTTCTTTGTTTTACCATTAATATCATTATTGCTGCTGGAGTCCTTTCTTTGTTTTACCATTAATATCATTATTGCTGCTGGGGTCCTTTCTTTGTTTTACCATTAATATCATTATTGCTGCTGGAGTCCTTTCTTTGTTTTACCATTAATATCATTATTGCTGCTGGAGTCCTTTCTTTGTTTTACCATTAATATCATTATTGCTGCTGGAGTCCTTTCTTTGTTTTACCATTAATATCATTATTGCTGCTGGAGTCCTTTCTTTGTTTTACCATTAATATCATTATTGCTGCTGGAGTCCTTTCTTTGTTTTACCATTAATATCATTATTGCTGCTGGAGTCCTTTCTTTGTTTTACCATTAATATCATTATTGCTGCTGGAGTCCTTTCTTTGTTTTACCATTAATATCATTATTGCTGCTGGAGTCCTTTCTTTGTTTTACCATTAATATCATTATTGCTGCTGGAGTCCTTTCTTTGTTTTACCATTAATATCATTATTGCTGCTGGAGTCCTTTCTTTGTTTTACCATTAATATCATTATTGCTGCTGGAGTCCTTTCTTTGTTTTACCATTAATATCATTATTGTTGCTGGGGTCCTTTCTTTGTTTTACCATTAATATCATTATTGCTGCTGGAGTCCTTTCTTTGTTTTACCATTAATATCATTATTGCTGCTGGAGTCCTTTCTTTGTTTTACCATTAATATCATTATTGCTGCTGGAGTCCTTTCTTTGTTTTACCATTAATATCATTATTGCTGCTGGAGTCCTTTCTTTGTTTTACCATTAATATCATTATTGCTGCTGGAGTCCTTTCTTTGTTTTACCATTAATATCATTATTGCTGCTGGAGTCCTTTCTTTGTTTTACCATTAATATCATTATTGCTGCTGGAGTCCTTTCTTTGTTTTACCATTAATATCATTATTGCTGCTGGAGTCCTTTCTTTGTTTTACCATTAATATCATTATTGCTGCTGGAGTCCTTTCTTTGTTTTACCATTAATATCATTATTGCTGCTGGAGTCCTTTCTTTGTTTTACCATTAATATCATTATTGCTGCTGGGTCCTTTCTTTGTTTTACCATTAATATCATTATTGCTGCTGGAGTCCTTTCTTTGTTTTACCATTAATATCATTATTGCTGCTGGAGTCCTTTCTTTGTTTTACCATTAATATCATTATTGCTGCTGGAGTCCTTTTTTGTTTTACCATTAATATCATTATTGCTGCTGGAGTCCTTTCTTTGTTTTACCATTAATATCATTATTGCTGCTGGAGTCCTTTCTTTGTTTTACCATTAATATCATTATTGTTGCTGGAGTCCTTTCTTTGTTTTACCATTAATATCATTATTGCTGCTGGAGTCCTTTCTTTGTTTTACCATTAATATCATTATTGCTGCTGGAGTCCTTTCTTTGTTTTACCATTAATATCATTATTGCTGCTGGGTCCTTTCTTTGTTTTACCATTAATATCATTATTGCTGCTGGAGTCCTTTCTTTGTTTTACCATTAATATCATTATTGCTGCTGGAGTCCTTTCTTTGTTTTACCATTAATATCATTATTGCTGCTGGAGTCCTTTCTTTGTTTTACCATTAATATCATTATTGCTGCTGGAGTCCTTTCTTTGTTTTACCATTAATATCATTATTGCTGCTGGGTCCTTTCTTTGTTTTACCATTAATATCATTATTGTTGCTGGAGTGAGTCCTTTCTTTGTTTTACCATTAATATCATTATTGCTGCTGGAGTCCTTTCTTTGTTTTACCATTAATATCATTATTGCTGCTGGAGTCCTTTCTTTGTTTTACCATTAATATCGTTAATTGTTGCTGGGGTCCTTTCTTTGTTTTACCATTAATATCATTAATTGCTGCTGGAGTCCTTTTTTTGTTTTACCATTAACATCATTATTGCTGCTGGAGTTCTTTTTTTTGTTTTACCATTAATATCATTATTGCTGCTGGAGTCCTTTTTTTTGTTTTACCATTAATATCATTATTGTTGCTGGAGTCTTTTTTTGTTTTACCATTAATATCATTATTGCTGCTGGAGTCCTTTTTTTGTTTTACCATTAATATCATTATTGCTGCTGGAGTCCTTTCTTTGTTTTACCATTAATATCATTATTGCTGCTGGAGTCCTTTCTTTGTTTTACCATTAATATCATTATTGTTGCTGGAGTCCTTTCTTTGTTTTACCATTAATATCATTATTGCTGCTGGAGTCCTTTCTTTGTTTTACCATTAATATCATTATTGCTGCTGGAGTCCTTTCTTTGTTTTACCATTAATATCATTATTGCTGCTGGGGTCCTTTCTTTGTTTTACCATTAATATCATTATTGCTGCTGGGGTCCTTTCTTTGTTTTACCATTAATATCATTATTGCTGCTGGAGTCCTTTCTTTGTTTTACCATTAATATCATTATTGCTGCTGGAGTCCTTTCTTTGTTTTACCATTAATATCATTATTGCTGCTGGAGTCCTTTCTTTGTTTTACCATTAATATCATTATTGCTGCTGGAGTCCTTTCTTTGTTTTACCATTAATATCATTATTGCTGCTGGAGTCCTTTCTTTGTTTTACCATTAATATCATTATTGCTGCTGGAGTCCTTTCTTTGTTTTACCATTAATATCATTATTGCTGCTGGGTCCTTTCTTTGTTTTACCATTAATATCATTATTGCTGCTGGAGTCCTTTCTTTGTTTTACCATTAATATCATTATTGCTGCTGGAGTCCTTTCTTTGTTTTACCATTAATATCATTATTGCTGCTGGAGTCCTTTCTTTGTTTTACCATTAATATCATTATTGCTGCTGGAGTCCTTTCTTTGTTTTACCATTAATATCATTATTGCTGCTGGAGTCCTTTCTTTGTTTTACCATTAATATCATTATTGCTGCTGGAGTCCTTTCTTTGTTTTACCATTAATATCATTATTGTTGCTGGAGTCCTTTCTTTGTTTTACCATTAATATCATTATTGCTGCTGGAGTCCTTTCTTTTTTTACCATTAATATCATTATTGCTGCTGGAGTCCTTTCTTTGTTTTACCATTAATATCATTATTGCTGCTGGAGTCCTTTCTTTGTTTTACCATTAATATCATTATTGCTGCTGGAGTCCTTTCTTTGTTTTACCATTAATATCATTATTGCTGCTGGAGTCCTTTCTTTGTTTTACCATTAATATCATTATTGCTGCTGGAGTCCTTTCTTTGTTTTACCATTAATATCATTATTGCTGCTGGAGTCCTTTCTTTGTTTTACCATTAATATCATTAATTGCTGCTGGGGTCCTTTCTTTGTTTTACCATTAATATCATTATTGGTGCTGGAGTCCTTTCTTTGTTTTACCATTAATATCATTATTGCTGCTGGAGTCCTTTCTTTGTTTTACCATTAATATCATTATTGTTGCTGGGTCCTTTCTTTGTTTTACCATTAATATCATTATTGCTGCTGGAGTCCTTTCTTTGTTTTACCATTAATATCATTATTGCTGCTGGAGTCCTTTTTTTTGTTTTACCATTAATATCATTATTGCTGCTGGAGTCCTTTTTTTGTTTTACCATTAATATCATTATTGTTGCTGGAGTCCTTTCTTTGTTTTACCATTAATATCATTATTGCTGCTGGAGTCCTTTTTTTGTTTTACCATTAATATCATTATTGCTGCTGGAGTCCTTTCTTTGTTTTACCATTAATATCATTATTGCTGCTGGAGTCCTTTCTTCGTTTTACCATTAATATCATTATTGTTGCTGGAGTCCTTTCTTTGTTTTACCATTAATATCATTATTGCTGCTGGAGTCCTTTCTTTGTTTTACCATTAATATCATTATTGCTGCTGGAGTCCTTTCTTTGTTTTACCATTAATATCATTATTGCTGCTGGAGTCCTTTCTTTGTTTTACCATTAATATCATTATTGCTGCTGGAGTCCTTTCTTTGTTTTACCATTAATATCATTATTGCTGCTGGAGTCCTTTCTTTGTTTTACCATTAATATCATTATTGCTGCTGGAGTCCTTTCTTTGTTTTACCATTAATATCATTATTGCTGCTGGAGTCCTTTCTTTGTTTTACCATTAATATCATTATTGCTGCTGGAGTCCTTTCTTTGTTTTACCATTAATATCATTATTGCTGCTGGAGTCCTTTCTTTGTTTTACCATTAATATCATTATTGCTGCTGGAGTCCTTTCTTTGTTTTACCATTAATATCATTATTGCTGCTGGAGTCCTTTTTTTGTTTTACCATTAATATCATTATTGTTGCTGGAGTCCTTTCTTTGTTTTACCATTAATATCATTATTGCTGCTGGAGTCCTTTTCTTTGTTTTACCATTAATATCATTATTGCTGCTGAGTCCTTTCTTTGTTTTACCATTAATATCATTATTGCTGCTGGAGTCCTTTCTTTGTTTTACCATTAATATCATTATTGCTGCTGGAGTCCTTTCTTTGTTTTACCATTAATATCATTATTGCTGCTGGAGTCCTTTCTTTCCTTTCTTTGTTTTACCATTAATATCATTATTGCTGCTGGAGTCCTTTCTTTGTTTTACCATTAATATCATTATTGCTGCTGGAGTCCTTTCTTTGTTTTACCATTAATATCATTATTGCTGCTGGAGTCCTTTCTTTGTTTTACCATTAATATCATTATTGCTGCTGGAGTCCTTTCTTTGTTTTACCATTAATATCATTATTGCTGCTGGAGTCCTTTCTTTGTTTTACCATTAATATCATTATTGCTGCTGGAGTCCTTTCTTTGTTTTACCATTAATATCATTATTGCTGCTGGAGTCCTTTCTTTGTTTTACCATTAATATCATTATTGCTGCTGGAGTCCTTTCTTTGTTTTACCATTAATATCATTATTGCTGCTGGAGTCCTTTCTTTGTTTTACCATTAATATCATTATTGCTGCTGGTCCTCCTTTCTTTGTTTTACCATTAATATCATTATTGCTGCTGGAGTCCTTTCTTTGTTTTACCATTAATATCATTATTGCTGCTGGAGTCCTTTTTTGTTTTACCATTAATATCATTATTGCTGCTGGAGTCCTTTCTTTGTTTTACCATTAATATCATTATTGCTGCTGGAGTCCTTTCTTTGTTTTACCATTAATATCATTATTGCTGCTGGAGTCCTTTCTTTGTTTTACCATTAATATCATTATTGCTGCTGGAGTCCTTTCTTTGTTTTACCATTAATATCATTATTGCTGCTGGAGTCCTTTCTTTGTTTTACCATTAATATCATTATTGCTGCTGGAGTCCTTTCTTTGTTTTACCATTAATATCATTATTGCTGCTGGAGTCCTTTCTTTGTTTTACCATTAATATCATTATTGCTGCTGGAGTCCTTTCTTTGTTTTACCATTAATATCATTATTGCTGCTGGAGTCCTTTCTTTGTTTTACCATTAATATCATTATTGCTGCTGGAGTCCTTTCTTTGTTTTACCATTAATATCATTATTGCTGCTGGAGTCCTTTCTTTGTTTTACCATTAATATCATTATTGCTGCTGGAGTCCTTTCTTTGTTTTACCATTAATATCATTATTGCTGCTGGAGTCCTTTCTTTGTTTTACCATTAATATCATTATTGCTGCTGGGTCCTTTTTTTGTTTTACCATTAATATCATTATTGCTGCTGGAGTCCTTTCTTTGTTTTACCATTAATATCATTATTGCTGCTGGAGTCCTTTCTTTGTTTTACCATTAATATCATTATTGCTGCTGGGGTCCTTTCTTTGTTTTACCATTAATATCATTATTGCTGCTGGAGTCCTTTCTTTGTTTTACCATTAATATCATTATTGCTGCTGGAGTCCTTTCTTTGTTTTACCATTAATATCATTATTGCTGCTGGAGTCCTTTCTTTGTTTTACCATTAATATCATTATTGCTGCTGGAGTCCTTTCTTTGTTTTACCATTAATATCATTATTGCTGCTGGAGTCCTTTCTTTGTTTTACCATTAATATCATTATTGCTGCTGGAGTCCTTTCTTTGTTTTACCATTAATATCATTATTGCTGCTGGAGTCCTTTCTTTGTTTTACCATTAATATCATTATTGCTGCTGGAGTCCTTTCTTTGTTTTACCATTAATATCATTATTGCTGCTGGAGTCCTTTCTTTGTTTTACCATTAATATCATTATTGCTGCTGGAGTCCTTTCTTTGTTTTACCATTAATATCATTATTGCTGCTGGAGTCCTTTCTTTGTTTTACCATTAATATCATTATTGCTGCTGGAGTCCTTTCTTTGTTTTACCATTAATATCATTATTGCTGCTGGAGTCCTTTCTTTGTTTTACCATTAATATCATTATTGCTGCTGGAGTCCTTTCTTTGTTTTACCATTAATATCATTATTGCTGCTGGAGTCCTTTCTTTGTTTTACCATTAATATCATTATTGCTGCTGGAGTCCTTTCCATTAATATCATTATTGTTTTACCATTAATATCATTATTGCTGCTGGAGTCCTTTCTTTGTTTTACCATTAATATCATTATTGCTGCTGGAGTCCTTTCTTTGTTTTACCATTAATATCATTATTGCTGCTGGAGTCCTTTCTTTGTTTTACCATTAATATCATTATTGCTGCTGGAGTCCTTTCTTTGTTTTACCATTAATATCATTATTGCTGCTGGAGTCCTTTCTTTGTTTTACCATTAATATCATTATTGCTGCTGGAGTCCTTTCTTTGTTTTACCATTAATATCATTATTGCTGCTGGAGTCCTTTCTTTGTTTTACCATTAATATCATTATTGCTGCTGGAGTCCTTTCTTTGTTTTACCATTAATATCATTATTGCTGCTGGAGTCCTTTCTTTGTTTTACCATTAATATCATTATTGCTGCTGAGTCCTTTCTTTGTTTTACCATTAATATCATTATTGCTGCTGGAGTCCTTTCTTTGTTTTACCATTAATATCATTATTGCTGCTGGAGTCCTTTCTTTGTTTTACCATTAATATCATTATTGCTGCTGGAGTCCTTTCTTTGTTTTACCATTAATATCATTATTGCTGCTGGAGTCCTTTCTTTGTTTTACCATTAATATCATTATTGCTGCTGGAGTCCTTTCTTTGTTTTACCATTAATATCATTATTGCTGCTGGAGTCCTTTCTTTGTTTTACCATTAATATCATTATTGCTGCTGGTCCTTTCTTTGTTTTAGTCTGGGGTCTTTCTTTGTTTTACCATTAATATCATTATTGCTGCTGGAGTCCTTTCTTTGTTTTACCATTAATATCATTATTGCTGCTGGAGTCCTTTTTTTGTTTTACCATTAATATCATTATTGCTGCTGGAGTCCTTTCTTTGTTTTACCATTAATATCATTATTGCTGCTGGAGTCCTTTCTTTGTTTTACCATTAATATCATTATTGCTGCTGGAGTCCTTTCTTTGTTTTACCATTAATATCATTATTGCTGCTGGAGTCCTTTCTTTGTTTTACCATTAATATCATTATTGCTGCTGGAGTCCTTTCTTTGTTTTACCATTAATATCATTATTGCTGCTGGAGTCCTTTCTTTGTTTTACCATTAATATCATTATTGCTGCTGGAGTCCTTTCTTTGTTTTACCATTAATATCATTATTGCTGCTGGAGTCCTTTCTTTGTTTTACCATTAATATCATTATTGCTGCTGGAGTCCTTTCTTTGTTTTACCATTAATATCATTATTGGCTGGAGTCCTTTCTTTGTTTTACCATTAATATCATTATTGCTGCTGGAGTCCTTTCTTTGTTTTACCATTAATATCATTATTGCTGCTGGAGTCCTTTTTTTGTTTTACCATTAATATCATTATTGCTGCTGGAGTCCTTTCTTTGTTTTACCATTAATATCATTATTGCTGCTGGAGTCCTTTCTTTGTTTTACCATTAATATCATTATTGCTGCTGGAGTCCTTTCTTTGTTTTACCATTAATATCATTATTGCTGCTGGAGTCCTTTTTTTGTTTTACCATTAATATCATTATTGCTGCTGGAGTCCTTTCTTTGTTTTACCATTAATATCATTATTGCTGCTGGAGTCCTTTCTTTGTTTTACCATTAATATCATTATTGTTGCTGGAGTCCTTTCTTTGTTTTACCATTAATATCATTATTGCTGCTGGAGTCCTTTCTTTGTTTTACCATTAATATCATTATTGCTGCTGGAGTCCTTTCTTTGTTTTACCATTAATATCATTATTGCTGCTGGGTCCTCCTTTCTTTGTTTTACCATTAATATCATTATTGTTGCTGGAGTCCTTTCTTTGTTTTACCATTAATATCATTATTGCTGCTGGAGTCCTTTCTTTGTTTTACCATTAATATCATTATTGCTGCTGAGTCCTTTCTTTGTTTTACCATTATTATATTTAATCATTGCTGGGTCCTTTCTTTGTTTTACCATTAATATCATTATTGCTGCTGGGGTCCTTTCTTTGTTTTACCATTAATATCATTATTGCTGCTGGAGTCCTTTCTTTGTTTTACCATTAATATCATTATTGCTGCTGGAGTCCTTTCTTTGTTTTACCATTAATATCATTATTGCTGCTGGAGTCCTTTTCTTTGTTTTACCATTAATATCATTATTGCTGCTGGAGTCCTTTCTTTGTTTTACCATTAATATCATTATTGCTGCTGGAGTCCTTTCTTTGTTTTACCATTAATATCATTATTGCTGCTGGAGTCCTTTCTTTGTTTTACCATTAATATCATTATTGCTGCTGGAGTCCTTTCTTTGTTTTACCATTAATATCATTATTGCTGCTGGAGTCCTTTCTTTGTTTTACCATTAATATCATTATTGCTGCTGGAGTCTTTTCTTTGTTTTACCATTAATATCATTATTGCTGCTGGAGTCCTTTCTTTGTTTTACCATTAATATCATTATTGCTGCTGGAGTCCTTTCTTTGTTTTACCATTAATATCATTATTGCTGCTGGAGTCCTTTCTTTGTTTTACCATTAATATCATTATTGCTGCTGGAGTCCTTTCTTTGTTTTACCATTAATATCATTATTGCTGCTGGAGTCCTTTCTTTGTTTTACCATTAATATCATTAATTGCTGCTGGAGTCCTTTCTTTGTTTTACCATTAATATCATTATTGCTGCTGGAGTCCTTTCTTTGTTTTACCATTAATATCATTATTGCTGCTGGAGTCCTTTCTTTGTTTTACCATTAATATCATTATTGCTGCTGGAGTCCTTTCTTTGTTTTACCATTAATATCATTATTGCTGCTGGAGTCCTTTCTTTGTTTTACCATTAATATCATTATTGCTGCTGGAGTCCTTTCTTTGTTTTACCATTAATATCATTATTGCTGCTGGAGTCCTTTCTTTGTTTTACCATTAATATCATTATTGCTGCTGGAGTCCTTTCTTTGTTTTACCATTAATATCATTATTGCTGCTGGAGTCCTTTCTTTGTTTTACCATTAATATCATTATTGCTGCTGGAGTCCTTTTCTTTGTTTTACCATTAATATCATTATTGCTGCTGGAGTCCTTTCTTTGTTTTACCATTAATATCATTATTGCTGCTGGAGTCCTTTCTTTGTTTTACCATTAATATCATTATTGCTGCTGGAGTCCTTTCTTTGTTTTACCATTAATATCATTATTGCTGCTGGAGTCCTTTCTTTGTTTTACCATTAATATCATTATTGCTGCTGGAGTCCTTTCTTTGTTTTACCATTAATATCATTATTGCTGCTGGAGTCCTTTCTTTGTTTTACCATTAATATCATTATTGCTGCTGGGTCCTTTCTTTGTTTTACCATTAATATCATTATTGCTGCTGGAGTCCTTTCTTTGTTTTACCATTAATATCATTATTGTTGCTGGGGTCCTTTCTTTGTTTTACCATTAATATCATTATTGCTGCTGGAGTCCTTTCTTTGTTTTACCATTAATATCATTATTGCTGCTGGAGTCCTTTCTTTGTTTTACCATTAATATCATTATTGCTGCTGGGGTCCTTTCTTTGTTTTACCATTAATATCATTATTGCTGCTGGAGTCCTTTTTTTGTTTTACCATTAATATCATTATTGCTGCTGGAGTCCTTTTTTTTGTTTTACCATTAATATCATTATTGCTGCTGGAGTCCTTTCTTTGTTTTACCATTAATATCATTATTGCTGCTGGAGTCCTTTCTTTGTTTTACCATTAATATCATTATTGCTGCTGGAGTCCTTTCTTTGTTTTACCATTAATATCATTATTGCTGCTGGAGTCCTTTCTTTGTTTTACCATTAATATCATTATTGCTGCTGGAGTCCTTTCTTTGTTTTACCATTAATATCATTATTGCTGCTGGAGTCCTTTCTTTGTTTTACCATTAATATCATTATTGCTGCTGGAGTCCTTTTTTTGTTTTACCATTAATATCATTATTGCTGCTGGAGTCCTTTCTTTGTTTTACCATTAATATCATTATTGCTGCTGGGGTCCTTTCTTTGTTTTACCATTAATATCATTATTGCTGCTGGAGTCCTTTCTTTGTTTTACCATTAATATCATTATTGCTGCTGGGGTTCTTTCTTTGTTTTACCATTAATATCATTATTGCTGCTGGAGTCCTTTCTTTGTTTTACCATTAATATCATTATTGCTGCTGGAGTCCTTTCTTTGTTTTACCATTAATATCATTATTGCTGCTGGAGTCCTTTCTTTGTTTTACCATTAATATCATTATTGCTGCTGGAGTCCTTTCTTTGTTTTACCATTAATATCATTATTGCTGCTGGAGTCCTTTTTTGTTTTACCATTAATATCATTATTGCTGCTGGAGTCCTTTCTTTGTTTTACCATTAATATCATTATTGTTGCTGGGTCCTTTCTTTGTTTTACCATTAATATCATTATTGCTGCTGGAGTCCTTTTTTTGTTTTACCATTAATATCATTATTGCTGCTGGAGTCCTTTTTTTGTTTTACCATTAATATCATTATTGCTGCTGGAGTCCTTTCTTTGTTTTACCATTAATATCATTATTGTTGCTGGAGTCCTTTCTTTGTTTTACCATTAATATCATTATTGCTGCTGGAGTCCTTTCTTTGTTTTACCATTAATATCATTATTGCTGCTGGAGTCCTTTCTTTGTTTTACCATTAATATCATTAATTGCTGCTGGAGTCCTTTCTTTGTTTTACCATTAATATCATTAATTGGTGCTGGAGTCCTTTCTTTGTTTTACCATTAATATCATTATTGTTGCTGGGGTCCTTTCTTTGTTTTACCATTAATATCATTATTGCTGCTGGAGTCCTTTCTTTGTTTTACCATTAATATCATTATTGCTGCTGGGGTCCTTTCATTGTTTTACCATTAATATCATTAATTGTTGCTGGGTCCTTTCTTTGTTTTATTATTAATATCATTAATTGCTGCTGGGTCCTTTCTTTTTGTTTTACCATTAATATCATTAATTGCTGCTGGAGTTCTTTTTTTTTTTTTTATTATTAATATCATTATTGCTGCTGGAGTTCTTTTTTGTTTTACCATTAATATCATTATTGTTGCTGGGGTCTTTTCTTTGTTTTCCATTAATAGCATTATTGTTGGAGTCCTTTTTTTTGTTTTACCATTAATATCATTATTGCTGCTGGAGTCCTTTCTTTGTTTTACCATTAATATCATTATTGCTGCTGAGTCCTTTCTTTGTTTTACCATTAATATCATTATTGCTGCTGGAGTCCATTCTTTGTTTTACCATTAATATCATTATTGCTGCTGGAGTCCTTTCTTTGTTTTACCATTAATATCATTATTGTTGCTGGAGTCCTTTCTTTGTTTTACCATTAATATCATTATTGCTGCTGGGTCCTTTCTTTGTTTTACCATTAATATTATTATTGCTGCTGGGTCCTTTCTTTGTTTTACCATTAATATCATTATTGCTGCTGGAGTCCTTTCTTTGTTTTACCATTAATAGCATTATTGCTGCTGGAGTCCTTTCTTTGTTTTACCATTAATAGCATTATTGCTGCTGGAGTCCTTTCTTTGTTTTACCATTAATATCATTATTGCTGCTGGGTCCTTTCTTTGTTTTACCATTAATATCATTAATTGGTGCTGGAGTCCTTTTTTCGTTTTACCATTAATATTATTATTGCTGCTGGAGTCCTTTCTTTGTTTTACCATTAATATCATTATTGCTGCTGGAGTCCTTTCTTTGTTTTACCATTAATATCATTATTGCTGCTGGAGTCCTTTCTTTGTTTTACCATTAATATCATTATTGCTGCTGGAGTCCTTTCTTTGTTTTACCATTAATATCGTTAATTGTTGCTGGGGTCCTTTCTTTGTTTTACCATTAATATCATTATTGCTGCTGGAGTCCTTTCTTTGTTTTACCATTAATATCATTATTGCTGCTGGAGTCCTTTCTTTGTTTTACCATTAATATCATTATTGCTTAGTCCTTTCTTTTTTTTTACCATTAATATGCTGGGTTGCTGGGGTTCTTTCTTTGTTTTACTATTAATATCATTAATTGCTGCTGGGGTCCTTTCTTTGTTTTACCATTAATATCATTATTGCTGCTTGAGTTCTTTTTTTGTTTTACCATTAATATCATTATTGTTGCTGGGGTCTTTTCTTTGTTTTCCATTAATAGCATTATTGCTGCTGGAGTCCTTTTTTGTTTTACCATTAATATCATTATTGCTGCTGGAGTCCTTTCTTTGTTTTATCATTAATATCATTATTGCTGCTGGAGTCCTTTCTTTGTTTTACCATTAATATCATTATTGTTGCTGGAGTCCATTCTTTGTTTTACCATTAATATCATTATTGCTGCTGGAGTCCTTTCTTCGTTTTACCATTAATATCGTTATTGCTGCTTGATTCCTTTCTTTGTTTTACCATTAATATCATTATTGCTGCTGGAGTCCTTTCTTTGATTTACCATTAATATCGTTAATTGTTGCTGTTGTCCTTTCTTTGTTTTACCATTAATATCATTAATTGTTGTTGGGGTCTTTTTTTTTTTACCCTTAATATCATTAATTGCTGTTGGAGTCCTTTCTTTGTTTTACCATTAACATCATTATTGCTGCTGGAGTTCTTTTTTTTACCATTAATATCATTATTGTTGCTGGGGTCTTTTCTTTGTTTTCCATTAATAGCATTATTGCTGCTGGAATCCTTTTTTGTTTTACCATTAATATCATTATTGCTGCTGGGGTCCTTTCATTGTTTTACCATTAATATCATTATTGCTGCTGGAGTCCTTTCTTTGTTTTACCATTAATATCATTATTGCTTCTGGAGTCCTTTCTTCGTTTTACCATTAATATCGTTATTGCTGCTTGATTCCTTTCTTTGTTTTACCATTAATATCGTTAATTGTTGCTGTTGTCCTTTCTTTGTTTTACCATTAATATCATTAATTGTTGTTGGGGTATTTTCTTTTTTTACCCTTAATATCATTAATTGCTCTTGGAGTCCTTTCTTTGTTTTACCATTAACATCATTATTGCTGCTGGAGTTCTTTTTTTTTACCATTAATATCATTATTGTTGCTGGGGTCCTTTCTTTGTTTTCCATTAATAGCATTATTGCTGCTGGAATCCTTTTTTGTTTTACCATTAATATCATTATTGCTGCTGGGGTCCTTTCATTGTTTTACCATTAATATCATTATTGCTGCATGAGTCCTTTCTTTGTTTTACCGTTAATATCATTATTGCTGCTGGAGTCCTTTCTTTGTTTTACCATTAAAATCATTACTGCTGCTGGAGTCCTTTCTTTGTTTTACCATTAATATCATTAATTGGTGCTGGAGTCCTTTCTTCGTTTTACCATTAATATCATTATTGCTGCTGGAGTCCTTTCTTTGTTTTACCATTAATATTGTTAATTGTTGCTGGGGTTCTTTCTTTGTTTTACCATTAATATCATTATTGCTGCTGTAGTCCTTTCTTTGTTTTACCATTAATATCATTATTGCTGCTGGAGTCCTTTCTTTGTTTTAACATTAATATCGTTAATTGTTGCTGGGGTCCTTTCTTTGTTTTATTATTAATATCATTAATTGCTGCTGGGGTACTTTTTTTGTTTTACCATTAATATCATTAATTGCTGCTGGAGTTCTTTTTTTGTTTTACTATTAACATCATTATTGCTGCTGGAGTTCTTTTTTTATTTTACCATTAATATCATTATTGTTGCTGGGGTCTTTTCTTTGTTTTCCATTAATAGCATTATTGCTGCTGGAGTCCTTTTTTTTACCATTAATATCATTATTGCTGCTGGAGTCCTTTTTTTGTTTTACCATTAATATCATTATTGCTGCTGGAGTCCTTTCTTTCTTTTACCATTAATATCATTATTGTTGCTGGAGTCCATTCTTTGTTTTACCATTAATATCATTATTGCTGCTGGAGTCCTTTCTTCGTTTTACCATTAATATCGTTATTGTTGCTGGAGTCCTTTCTTTGTTTTACCATTAATATCATTAATTGCTGCTGGGGTCCTTTCTTTGTTTTACCATTAATATCATTATTGTTGCTGGGGTCCTTTCTTTGTTTTACCATTAATAGCATTATTGCTGCTGGAGTCCTTTCTTTGTTTTACCATTAATAGCATTATTGCTGCTGGAGTCCTTTCTTTGTTTTACCATTAATATCATTATTACTGCTGGAATCCTTTTTTGTTTTACCATTAATATCATTATTGCTGCTGGGGTCCTTTCATTGTTTTACCATTAATATCATTATTGCTGCTGGAGTCCTTTCTTTGTTTTACCATTAATATCATTATTGCTGCTGGAGTCCTTTCTTTGTTTTACCATTAATATCATTATTGCTGCTGGAGTCCTTTCTTTGTTTTAGCATTAATATCGTTAATTGTTGCTGGGTTCCTTTCTTTGTTTTACCATTAATATCATTATTGCTGCTGGAGTCCTTTTTTGTTTTACCATTAATATCATTATTGCTGCTGGAGTTTTTTCATTGTTTTACCATTAATATCATTATTGCTGCTGGAGTCCTTTCTTTGTTTTACCATTAATATCATTATTGCTGCTGGAGTCCTTTCTTTGTTTTACCATTAATATCATTATTGCTGCTGGAGTCCTTTCTTCGTTTTACCATTAATATCGTTATTGTTGCTGGAGTCTTTTCTTTGTTTTACCATTAATATCATTATTGTTGCTGGGGTCTTTTCTTTGTTTTCCATTAATTGCATTATTGCTGCTGGAGTCCTTTCTTTGTTTTACCATTAATATCATTATTGCTGCTGGAGTCCTTTCTTTGTTTTAACATTAATATCGTTAATTGTTGCTGGGGTCCTTTCTTTGTTTTATTATTAATATCATTAATTGCTGCTGGGGTACTTTTTTTGTTTTACCATTAATATCATTAATTGCTGCTGGAGTTCTTTTTTTGTTTTACTATTAACATCATTATTGCTGCTGGAGTTCTTTTTTTGTTTTACCATTAATATCATTATTGTTGCTGGGGTCTTTTCTTTGTTTTCCATTAATAGCATTATTGCTGCTGGAGTCCTTTTTTTTTACCATTAATATCATTATTGCTGCTGGAGTCCTTTTTTTGTTTTACCATTAATATCATTATTGCTGCTGGAGTCCTTTCTTTCTTTTACCATTAATATCATTATTGTTGCTGGAGTCCATTCTTTGTTTTACCATTAATATCATTATTGCTGCTGGAGTCCTTTCTTCGTTTTACCATTAATATCGTTATTGTTGCTGGAGTCCTTTCTTTGTTTTACCATTAATATCATTAATTGCTGCTGGGGTCCTTTCTTTTTTTTTACCGTTAATATCATTATTGCTGCTGGAGTCCTTTCTTTGTTTTACCATTAAAATCATTATTGCTGCTGGAGTCCTTTCTTCGTTTTAGCATTAATATCGTTAATTGTTGCTGGGTTCCTTTCTTTGTTTTACGATTAATATCATTATTGTTGCTGGGGTCTTTCCTTTGTTTTCCATTAATAACATTATTGCTGCTGGAGTCCTTTTTTGTTTTACCATTAATATCATTATTGCTGCTGGAGTTTTTTCATTGTTTTACCATTAATATCATTATTGCTGCTGGGGTCCTTTCTTTGTTTTACCATTAATATCATTATTGCTGCTGGAGTCCTTTCTTTGTTTTACCATTAATATCATTATTGCTGCTGGAGTCCTTTCTTCGTTTTACCATTACTATCGTTATTGTTGCTGGAGTCTTTTCTTTGTTTTACCATTAATATCATTATTGTTGCTGGGGTCTTTTCTTTGTTTTCCATTAATTGCATTATTGCTGCTGGAGTCCTTTTTTTTTTACCATTAATATCATTATTGCTGCTGGAGTCCATTCTTTGTTTTACCATTAATATCATTATTGCTGCTGGAGTCCTTTCTTCGTTTTACCATTAATATCGTTATTGTTGCTGGAGTCCTTTCTTTGTTTTACCATTAATATCATTACTGTTGCTGGGGTCCTTTCTTTGTTTTACCATTAATAGCATTATTGCTGCTGGAGTCCTTTCTTTGTTTTACCGTTAATATCATTATTGCTGCTGGAGTCCTTTCTTTGTTTTACCATTAAAATCATTATTGCTGCTGGAGTCCTTTCTTCGTTTTACCATTAATATCGTTAATTGTTGCTGGGTTCCTTTCTTTGTTTTACGATTAATATCATTATTGTTGCTGGGGTCTTTCCTTTGTTTTCCATTAATAACATTATTGCTGCTGGAGTCCTTTTTTGTTTTACCATTAATATCATTATTGCTGCTGGAGTCCTTTCATTGTTTTACCATTAATATCATTATTGCTGCTTTAGTCCTTTCTTATTTTACCGTTAATATCATTATTGCTGCTGGAGTCCATTCTTTGTTTTACCATTAATATCATTATTGCTGCTGGAGTCCTTTCTTCGTTTTACCATTAATATCGTTATTGCTGCTGGTGTCCTTTCTTTGTTTTACCATTAATATCATTATTGCTGCTGGAGTCCTTTCTTTGATTTACCATTAATATCGTTAATTGTTGCTGTTGTCCTTTCTTTTTTTTACCATTAATATCATTAATTGTTGTTGGGGTCTTTTCTTTTTTTACCCTTAATATCATTAATTGCTGCTGGAGTCCTTTCTTTGTTTTACCATGAACATCATTATTGCTGCTGGAGTTCTTTTTTTTTACCATTAATATCATTATTGTTGCTGGGGTCTTTTCTTTGTTTTCCATTAATAGCATTATTGCTGCTGGAATCGTTTTTTGTTTTGCCATTAATATCATTATTGCTGCTGGAGTCCTTTCATTGTTTTACCATTAATATAATTATTGCTGCTGGAGTCCTTTCTTTGTTTTACCGTTAATGTCATTATTGCTGCTGGAGTCCTTTCTTTGTTTTACCATTAAAATCATTATTGCTGCTGGAGTCCTTTCTTCGTTTTACCATTAATATCGTTAATTGTTGCTGGGTTCCTTTCTTTGTTTTACGATTAATATCATTATTGTTGCTGGGTCTTTTCTTTGTTTTCCATTAATAACATTATTGCTGCTGGAGTCCTTTTTTGTTTTTACCATTAATATCGTTATTGTTGCTGGAGTCCTTTTCTTTGTTTTACCATTAATATCATTATTGCTGCTGGAGTCCTTTCTTTGTTTTACCATTAATATCGTTAATTGTTGCTGTTGTCCTTTCTTTTTTTTACCATTAATATCATTAATTGTTGTTGGGGTCTTTTCTTTTTTTACCATTAATATCATTAATTGCTGCTGGAGTCCTTTCTTTGTTTTACCATTAATATTATTATTGCTGCTGGAGTTTTTTCTTTGTTTTACCATTAATATCGTTAATTGCTGCTGGGGTCCTTTCTTTGTTTTACCATTAATATCATTAATTGGTGCTTGTGTCCTTCTTCGTTTTACCATTAATATTATTATTGCTGCTGGAGTCCTTTCTTTGTTTTACCATTAATATCATTATTGCTGCTGGAGTCCTTTCTTTGTTTTACCATTAATATCATTAATTGCTGCTGGGGCCCTTTCTTTGTTTTACCATTAATATCGTTAATTGTTGCTTGGGTGCTTTCTTTGTTTTACCATTAATATCATTACTTGCTGCTGGGGTCCCTTTCTCATTTTATGTGAGTGATGTCGTCAGTTTTTTTGTTTATTTTTGTACAGTGAGTACTAAAGCATTTCCAAACATCCTTCGAGCAGTAATAGAAAAAAGTATGAACAATTGCATGGTAAAATAGGGCTAAATCTGAAACATGGAATTTAAAATAAAAGTGTATTTGTTTGTGTATATGTATAATATATACAATAAATACATATTCTCATATGGATGACAGTGTACAATTTTAACATTATTTTTTTCTATTACACTACGACAATATCGAGAAAGTATGAAGTTTAATGGAAAATGATAATTATGACATCAAGAAAAAGGCCTTTGTGAGATTATCGAAGTCATGGTAATCTTGTCGAGGGAAGAAAGTGTATCGTTATTTATAACCAAAATGATACTTAGATTAAACATCCCAACTTCCAGACACAGCCATCTCAATTTAACTACACGCGGGCTCAAACGTTGGACCTTTCGATACCCAGGGACTGGTGATTAAAGTGCCCTGTAAATTAGATCAGTTAGTCTTATTTTTATAGTTGGAAGAAGCAAATTTTGATGAAATAAACTTTACAAAATCATATAATGAAACATGATTCATGTAAAGATAATTCCCCATGACTAATCTTTTAACTTTCTTCGAGGTTGTTGATTGTTATCTGAATGATGGGAAGGGTGTGGACTTGGTGTACTTGTATTTTGGAAAAAAAAAACGTTTTGATAGGATGCCACACACAAGATTACCTATGAAAATCATATCTTTGGTCGTTCGGGACAGACTAGTTAATTGGATCGTAGGGTTGTTAGATGAGACAAAGCAAGAAGCCGTTATTAATTGAGGCCAGTCATACTGGACCCTTGTTACTCTTGAAATGCCTCAGGGGCTCGTGGCTGAGCCTTTGTTCTTTCGTATTTCCATTAATGACACTGACTAGGGTATAATTAGTAAATTTGACAGGTTACATTAAACTCGTGGGTATTTCTAGTTGTATTGAGGATTTTGAGGTATTACAGAACGAATTGGTTCAATTGATTAATTGGGAAAATACTTCGCAAATGACCTTTAATTATGGTTAAGTGCAAGATAAAGCATGTAGATTATCGTAATTTAGATCATATGTTTGATATAGATGGGAACGTACTCAACAGCATGACTGAAGAATAGAATCTTAGCGTAATGATGGATAAGTCAGTCAAATCATCAAAGCAGTGCTGTGTTGCTAGTGACAAAGCTAATAGAATTCCAGGATGTATTTATACGCGTATTGATTGCGAGTCAAAAGAAGCAATTAACTATTTATACACATCAGTTTTGATTTCGCTGTCTACGAAAGTATATTAAGTTATTGGAGAGGATTTCGAGTAAGACTAAGGACTGCTAGGATAGTCCCAGGAATTTAAAGTTTATCCTGTAGGGGTAGGTTAAGATCTCCTACAAGATTATCCGGCTGATTGATAGGATAAAAACATATGATTTATTTGTGCTGTACTTTTGAGTATAATAGAGTATAATAAAAATTTAAAATTTTTTAAAAGCCAAGCTTGACTTTAAAACATGGTGATTGGCTTATGAACGTGTAGTCGTTGGTAATAGTGGAGGCTGCCACTTTATATGGGTTTAAAAAAGAAATCAATAATTTACTCAAAAATAAAGGATACGTTTATTTATTTTTTCTTGTGTGGTGGTATATAGGGAGCGCTTTTAAGGATTGGTCTATTGTTGTTCTTGGGATATGTCTAATGATTAAACACTAGGTATATTTGAAAGATCAAATTATGTATTGTTGTGCGTGTGTTATGTCTAATAATTAAACAGTGAATATCTATGAAGGAACAAATGGTCTGTTTTAGTTCGTGTATTGTATCTAATAAATAAACACTGTATATCTTTGAAGGACCAGGTGATCTATTTTTGTGCGTATGTTGTATCTAATAATTAAACATTGGGTATTTCTGAAGGACCAAATAGTCTATTGTCGTGCGTGTATTGTGTCTAATAATTAAACACTGGGTATTTCTGAACGACAAAATGGTCTATTATTTTGTGTGTGTGTTGTGTCTAATAATTAAACACTGGGTATTTCTGAACGACAAAATTTTGTGTGTGTGTTGTGTCTAATAATTAAACATTTGGTATTTCTGAATGACCAAATAGTCTATTGTTGTGCGTGTATTGTATCTAATAATTAAACACTGAATATTTCTGAAGGACCAAATAGTCTATTGTTGTATGTGTAGTGTTTGTGTGTGTTGTGTCTAATAATTAAACACTGGATATCTTTGAAGGACCAACTGATCTATTGTTGTGTGTCTGGTGTGTATAATAATTAAACATTGAATAGTTTTTTGTTTGTTTTTTAGTTGCATATCTTCTCTGATACCAATAACAATAAAACAGTTTCACTTTTAAATTATCCGTACTGTCCTTGATGTTTTGAGAATAATGCACACGTCTTTAGTGACTTCTTTAATAATAGTTTTCTTGACCACGAACTTTGTGAACGTTTGGTATTTTAATGTCTGGGAGTTTTCTTAAACTCCACTTGCTCAAAACATTAACTGTAACACCTGTTATACTGAAAGTTATAAAGAAGGAACGATACAAGTTTGATAGGCATTTGTCTGATTGGCCACAAAACTTGATATGACACATATAATTTCTTTTTTATAAATTAAGTTTTGGTTTAACTTCCTACCTTAACACAATACTTATTATTATAACCCCCTTTTATACTGTCACTCCCTCACCTATATTATATATAAAACACCAAATAAATATATAAAGAAAATATCAAACGTGAGATTGAAGAACTGGGTGGGGAGCACAGCAATAAACGGAACTACCATTAAATTAGTGATGTTATACGTGAAGAACCTGAGCAAACAATTATGTTTATACGTTTGTGCATACGAACTCATATGCTGCTTTTAGTGATACGTATTTATGAAAGAAGGTATTGTATTTACTGCTTGAAATACTGTTACCGGTAGAAGTACAAATTTGGACACAATATGGCAACCACATAAACTATACTGCCTTGCATGTCAGTCCACATATCAGCAAAAAGGGGAAGCTCGGCTCGACTCCCATTAAAGGCTGTCAACGTGAAGCGTAGCCCCTTACCCTCAACTATTCCTCCTAACACTACTACTATACAGATCGTCGATATTTATATGTGCTTGTAGGCCCGTACATCTTACCCCTCAACCCCACACACACACCTTTCAATTTGCTCCGCCGCCTATGTCAGTTAAGAAAATTTGTGTCTGTTGTAAAAATTGAAGCTTATTAATATTTTA
Source organism: Tachypleus tridentatus (assembly GCF_004210375.1). NCBI lineage: Eukaryota > Metazoa > Arthropoda > Merostomata > Xiphosura > Limulidae > Tachypleus > Tachypleus tridentatus. Next base: position 132,485,961 of record NC_134837.1, read on the forward strand.
TATCTTCGGGATCGTTTGCAAGCATTTCGGGGGTCAAGACCCACAGTTTGAAGCCTGGGATCTACATATGCGACCTCAAACATTCCTTCTTTTTTCTTTTCTTTTTTCTCTTCTTAGATTTTGTGCTAGACAAAAATAAAATAAAACTCAGAATATTAATTGTCTGTTTAAAAGCTAAGTCCATAATTATTATGCACACAGGAGATATTCTGTTCTAAAGACTGGACTGAAAAGAATCTCGTGTTTCCGGCGTTGTCAAGTGACACAAAAATACGCTTAATAAAGTCGACGGATTTGTTAGGCTATTGAAGTCTCGTCATAAAAAGGAGAAAGGACGATAGTTATCTAAAGTCAACCACGTGATAATATTCCCGCCTTTACTTTACAAACCATCACTATTCCCTAACTCAACCAAGCATGATGTTTACTGTCGTCGAGGCTTCAGAATGAGAAGTAATTTCTATGATAATACACGCGCTGCGCTCGTCCCATTACGTTAATGCACGTGGTATGCTCGCCCTATTACCTTCAGCGTTCCTGTAATAATACACCCCGGCACGACCCGAAGGAAACATAAAAAAGCCACAATAAATAATAAACGCTGTTAGGTTTCGTAACCACAGATTAAACACAAGTAGGTTCGTGTTCGTTGGTACTAAAGAAACATTGCATTTTTGGGTTAACTTATACCGTAACAACATTAGTTTTTCGTGTTCATTGGTACCCTAGAAACGTAAGATATTTGCATTGTTATCCTATGTATGTTGGATTCTTAAATCGGGGCTTTGATGGCGCAAATTTCATAACTTGAATCCACTCTCACGTACTCCCTGTATTTACTCGTTATTTCGGGGTACCTGCGTCTTTTTGTGAGAAAAAAAAAACACTCACCCATACGTTCCATACTTAATATAGCTTTCGGTGTCGCCTCTGGAAAAATAATGAATAAACGATACTACAGTGCCCAAATATGTAACTTTTTTTTCCCTGAGGGTAAGCTTTTGGTGTGATTGTTGCTTCAAGTAACTGGAATTGCAAGTGAATATCGTGTTACTGTTACAGAGATGTTCTTTCATGTAACATTTCCGGGTTTTCATCAGTGTTTCGTTATGTCAATCCAGAGAAACAGGCTGGTTGCGTTCCGACGTTTGAAAAAACTGTATACTCTGTTCAAGCGAAAGAAAGAGAGTTCAGTTGGATTCGTGGAAAATTAAATGATTAGGGTACAGCATTCAAGGTACTTGTCTATTACTGTATAATTAATTAACGTTCTAAAGGCCAAGGTTTGCTTTGTTTTTAAGAGGAAATTTACACAAGGGAATATGTGCGGTATGTCCAGCTCAGCTATAAGACCCAATGCTCACTGCTAAGCTATTGGAGGGACTTCTAAATACCGAGAATAATTATTCAACAAACATTCTTTGTCGATGTAAACCTGACGTTGGAGTTACAACTTTTCCAAACTTTAGTCACCATAGTTGTCTTTAAATTAGCTTAAAAACAATGAATGAAATATACACAAATGTCAAGAAAGTTATGTATCTACGGAATATTGGACTGCGCGTGTTTGTTTTTTGTTGGTGGTGCTTCTGACGATATCTTTGGAGCTGTTGTTGCTAATGTTGTTGATAATGTTTTCGATATTGCTGATGTTGTTTTTGATGATGATGTTACTGATGTTGATGTTATTTTTGATGATGATGTTGGTGGTGATTTTACTTATGCTGATGTTGTCGCTATTGACATCATTCTTGTTGATATCATAGTTTTGTTGATGATGTTGATGTTACTGGTGTTGTTGTTATTGGTGCTATTCTGAGTTGTTTTGTATGGAAATAACAATTTCCAAAGTTATAAAATTTTAATCCTCTCTCGTACAAGAACCAAGAATATTTTCTGAAGTTATTATTATTCACGAACGTGATAATACTCCGCACCTTTCCCATTTAATTAAAGTTATATTCTTAACTTTATAAATATATACACGACTGGTCAACTCATAAGTTTAACAAGATACACAAATTTGTACATCACTGGTCTAGCCTCTAGTTTAACAAGATATACACATCTGCGCATCATTGGCCAATTAACTGGATTAACGAGATATACGCATGTGTACATCACTGGTCAACCTACAAATGTAATAGGATACACACGTGTACATCATTGGCCAACTCATTAGTTTAACGAGATACGAACCCGTACGCTACTCTTTCATTAACCAGTAACATTTAATGAAGTTAATCACAAGCAATATTTAATAATGTTTTAACAACTCCAAAAGTGTAAGTATTATTTAAAACATTTTAGCAAAGCATCTTCTAATTACACTAAAATTTATACTACAAATCGTCCAATCACAATAAACTTGTAGAGAAATCTGTTCATACAGATCATTTAACCACAAGTAACATGTAGAGAACACTGGCCGCATAATTTTTTCAGCCACAAATAACTTGTATAGAAATCGTTTCACATAAATTGTTGAATCACAAGTAACTTGTATAGGAAATTGGACACACGGATCATCATAAATGAAGGTACCCATTAAATATGTTCACTTCTCATTATTAATTACTGACCTGAAAGGTGTATTTCTTTTGTTGTTGTTGTGTTTTTACTTCGTATGTTATAGAAGCCTTTTTGACCCATTTCGTAACATACTCATTAAACCTTGTGAAATCCATTACGGTTGGGGAGGGTACATAGGTGTTTTACCTGAAGGAAGGACATTTGTTCACGAAAATATATATTATAAACTACTAAGAAAAACAAATATTAGCAGACGGTTGTTTCACGGAGGTTAAAAGGAAGAAAACGGACGTTACAACGTAAACAAAAGTAAAATATGTTAATTTTTCGATTACAGTATAGAAAAACTTAAAAGACGTTTAACACACATACGCGCACACACACACATATATATAGAACGCAGTTTAACTTTTATTATTATGTGCACAAGTAAATCCGAGACTTTTCAAAACGAAAATGTAACATTTAATCGAAAATTCACTATCGAATTTTTTTATAAAGCTCTTTTATAAAACTAACTGTTCAGAACGTCTAACCCATGTAAAAGCCAGTATGTATGACGTCACACTTGATTTCTCGAAATAGGAGGAGTCAAAAAAGCCAAAATGCATCTATTCAGATATAACAGTTCGATTACTGTCTGCTTGTTGTGATTTTAATGCTGTTGTTATAATGAGCTTCAAGTAACGATATAGTGTGGATCACCTATCCTGGAGCCAAGTGCATAAAATTTACCATGAAAGTAAAAACATTGTTTCACTTTGAAACTTCAATCGTTTCTCAATCAAGCAGTTTTGTTATATCATCAACGTTGTTTATAAAAACAAACCTTTATAATCAACGGAGACTCTAAATTAAGAAATCACCTTAAATACAGATATAGAAACAAATGTCGTATTTCCATGCAATTACTTCGCAAGGTGTGGATGAAACTTCATCAAAATTATTATGGACGTTAATTAGATCCACGGGGGAGTACGGGGGAGCTCTTCATTTTACGTTTTTTATTATTATTTCACCCTCTGTAAATGGATTTTCATCAAATTTGGTGTAGGGATTGATTGGGTCTGTAGGGAAATACATAAACATTTTCAGTTTTACAGTTTTTTTTGACGATTTTGCATGTTTTTTTCTATCATTACTTTTTACCCTCTTGGTGTATCTTCAATAAGTTTGCCATAGAGTTTTGTTGTGTCCATGCGATTTCATAGTTTGTGTTTTTCAGTTTTTATAGGTGTTTCTGCATCTTTTATAATTGTACAGAAAGAAAGGAACATTTCATGTCCTGAGGTAATGTTTGATTAATTATGATTTTATATAATTTCTGTCCAGGGGGCGGTCACTCCAGCTAGTCAACATTTCTGTCCAGGAGACGGTCACTCCAGCTAGTCAACAAACATGTTTCCAGTTTTATTATCATTTTATACTTTCAGTACATAGACTAATAATATTACGTTATACTTTTGTCGTAAATCAACATGATATAAAAGCCATTTCTGGAATGCAGTGTTACCAAAACGCAGTGGCTTTTCTATGTATTAGAAGTTGTTAATCTAACTGATTTAAACCAATAATTATTCTATGAATACGCCACGAATTCATTTCATGAATAATTTTAATTTTGATTGGCTCACAAAGAAATTTACTCATGTTTAATGGCCTCGACTGCAATATTCTGTCTATTTGTTGCTGAAGCTTGAATTTGCAAGATTTATGTATTCCAGTTAGGTATGAAATGTAAAGTTATGGTATATTACGGGGTGTGGGTATTGGCGGGAGTATTTGCCCCTTAATTTTTCACTGTTTATATGCCAGTCACTCATAAAGCTGACAGTTTAGAACAGTTCAGAGAAAACTAACAATCCAGAACACGTTTTATAAAACTAACAATCTACAACACGTTTTATAAAACTAACAGTTTAGAATATCTTTTATAAAACGTTCGGTTCAGAACATCGTTATAACAATTCAAAACATTTTTATAACACTAACAGTTAGAACAACTATTATAAAGCTGGCAGTAAAAATAAATATATGTATATTAAAACAGTACAAGCGGTTGTTGCCGACAGTTAGTGTGTTACTTAATGAAATTTTGTTATAAAAATTGGCACCAAGTGTTTAACCGTCAGAACAAAACTTAGTTATCAGTAAGTTAATCCAATGTCCGATGAAGTAAAAATAAACCACCAAGATAATCCAATTAGTCATAAAGAAATCAGCAGTGTGATCGATTTGTGACGTATGAAAATTAATGTTAATCTATTTCTTTCTCAGAACCTCCTTTTCAATTATTTTTTCAGATGCTAAGAACATTTCAGTTCTAGCCGATATAGAAATATATTTACAAAAAGACAATATCACTTTTATTTTGATTATTTTGCAGAAAGCCGTAAATTTATTAAGTACGAAGTACATATACAAGCTTATTTAAAGCCACGACAAGAGACGACTTCTGACTTCAGAAAATACCTTGTGATCTTATGGTTTAATAGACCTTTGAAGAAACTTGTACGCATTCCTATTGCACGAGCTTTCTTTAGTGAATTGCTACATAATTTTCTAATTACTTCTAACTGTATTCGAAGCCATATTCCCTCGCCATTTAAAGTTTTTTTTTCCAAAATGCTTAAAGAAAATGAATGAAAATTTTAAATAAATAGATATATATATAATATAAATGAACCAGCTATTTATTTTTAAAGCAAATAATGAAACCGAGAAAGTTTGTTTGTTTTGAATTTCGCGCAAAGCTACTCAAGGGCTATCTGCGCTAGCCGTCCCTAATTTAGCAGTGTAAGACTGCCAACCCTTGGGCTACTCTTTTACCAACGAATAATGGGATTGACCGTCATATTATAACGCTCCCAGGGCGGAAAGGGGAGCATGTTTGGTGCAACGGAGATTCGAACCCGCGACCCTCAGATTACGATTCGAATGCTTTAACCCACCTGACCGTGCCAGGCCCCTCTTTAAAGTGCTTAATAGTGTCGAACCAAAATATCACTTGATAACCTTTAGCCTTAAACTTCCTAAGCATGGTTGTTGATAACATGTAGAAAGAACAAACATTTGAACTAAAATATAATTTGATAAAGAGGAACCCACATTGAAAAAGTCTAGTTTGAAGACGGCTGGAATTGGTAATGAAGAAGTTTAATATAATAATGGATGTACAACGTTTCGCAAGGTTTCCTCTTCATCAGGTTATCACTAAACAAGTCTCAGATTAAGTAAATATAATGAAGACCTGTGCTGGTACGGAAACGTCGTTCTTAAACAAGTTTCAGATGAGGCAAGTATAATGAAGTGCTATACTAACACCGAAACGCCATCCATAGAAAAGCTTCAGATTAGACAAGTCTAATGAAAACCTGGGGTAACATCGAAATGTCGTCCCTATACAAACATATGATAGTATAATGAAGACCTGTACCAGAATCGAAACTTCGTTCTTAAACAAGCCTCACATTTGACAAGTATAATGAAGTCTTGTACTAGTACTTAGGTGCCCTTGTTAAACAAATCTCTAACTAGACAAGTCTAATGAAGGCCAATACTAGCACTGAAACGTCGTCTCTAAAGAAGCCTCGGATTAGGAAAATATAGTTAAGTTCTGTTCTTTCTCTCTAACATTCTCTTTAAAAATGTTTGTAGTGTCTTGATAAAAGTTAGTAAAATATCTGAGATGAACTGCAGTCTAATTAAGAATAATACGCTTAAACGGATTCGAACTTTAAATATGAACATTGTCACATCTGTTTGTTTGACACGATTCTTTACTGCTTGGAGCACTGCCATTCTGGTGGTGAGAGAAAGGTGTTTCATTTATGAAGAGAAAATTGTTAAAAGTAAATACTGGAACTCCTCAAAGGGCAGTGGACGATATATGGAGAAGTTGCTTTAATTAGTCTGACTAGTTCGAACATGTTTTAGGTTCTACAGAAGATATTAGTGAGTAGCTAATAATTAATTTATACCATATAGGCTTAGTTTTAGTGAGTTCAAGAAAAAACGAACGTGTCAGAAATAATGTATGTATGTATGTTTTCTTATAGCAAAGCCACATCGGGCTATCTGCTGAGTCCACTAAGAGGAATCGAACCCCTGATTTTAGCGTTGGTCAGAAATAATAGAATCTACGCTTAAAGAACAGCTTTAATATAGTCCAACAAATTCGGCAGGTCGAGCCATGTATATATTGTAAATATATATATATTGGCATTTCAAACAGCAACTGAATTCTTTATTGTGGCAGGAACTTATAATGTTTCTTAGACATAAGAGATTTCCTGAGCTTTTGACATGTGTGTGTGTTTTTTTTTGTTTTTTGTTGCTGTCCACAAAACTTACGGATGTCCTGAAACTTTTTTCGTTTCCACTCGGTGGACTCAGCAGACAGCCCGATGTGGCTTTGCTCTAAGAAAAACACACACCCTAAAACTTTCCTCAAGTTTCCTTTGTTGTCCAGTAAGCTTATCGATGACATTTATGCAGGTGTCTTTTGATGTAAACCATGTCTCATCTAGTGTATTTTGTTATCCACAAAGTTTACTAATCTCTTGAAACTTTTCTCAGATGTCTTTCTTTGTCTATCAGTTTACCGAGTTTCCGAGAACTTCCCTCGTATATCTTTTGTTGTCCGCACCATCTTACCGGTCTCCTAAGACTCTTCTCACAAGTTCTGTATTGTCGATCAAATTCGACGATCTCCCAAGACATTCCTCGGGTGTATTTTGTTGTTCAAAATACAAACATAAACACACAAACTAAGCCTTTTATATGGTCGTTTTCAATTAGTTATTCGTTAGGGCCATTTGTACTTGAGCTTAAGTTTTCCTCCTTTCTTTTTTTTACTCAGACTTTATGTTACCTTAATTATTATTTATTAGTTATTACTTTTACTAACGTTTTCATTGTGTATGTAATACATGTACGAAGATTCTACTTGTTTATTGAACGACTGTTTGCAAGAGGTAAAGTCTAGTTGTGGGTAGATTCATTTTGAATGAACTACTCGTTAATTATCAATACGAATATAGATGGCAGCTCAGACGCCAGCTGACAACCAATGGACGAAGAATTCACAGAAATACTTACTAAAAATTTAATTCATGACAACACATTGATTATAAAGTTACCCATAAGTACTCTGTTCCAACATGTAGGATACATAACTAGTAATTGTTCCCAAGGTAAGCCTTTTTATCACTGATTATAAAGTTACCCATAAGTACTCTGTTCAACATGTTGGATGCATAACTAGTAATTGTTCCCAAGGTAAGCCTTTTTATTACTGATTATAAAGTTACCGGAACAATACAGGTTGCAAGAATGAAGTGCTAATAAAGGTTTTGAACATTTTTATGAAGTTTGTTATTAAAATCTTGTTACAATGTTTCATCCCATGCTGCAGAGATAGTTATTTTAAGCCACATACATTACATAAACAAGACCGTGTAAGGTAATTAGTGGCAAAGCCAGTTCGTAATTAAAGCCACGTGTCATAGCAACTGCTTCATAGTGATTTTCAAAATGATATATCTGGCTCTGTCTTCATTGTACTCATTTATATTTGTTCATATTTTGTCGGTTTTACAATTATTGTTTCTCAGACGCTCGACGTAGTACTTAGGGCTTGCCACTAAAATGTAGCAGAATACTTTATTATTCTGGTTCAAAACTAATGAGGTACTTAGTTATTGTTGATAGGGGTTAATGCTCACCTACTGTTTCTAGGAGCTGTTATTATTGCTAGGACATTTTAAATGAATGATTGACTGTAGCTGATAAAACTATCCTCTGTTTTAAAGCTTAACACAGTATTTTAGGTCGCAAATACTACCACATGTATAATCTATACTGTGTGTCAAACTTTGATTTTATGCCGTAAATACAATCACTGCTACAAACTATATTGGGTGTTAAAGCTGTGATTGTACGTCTTAGTTACTACTATTACTATAAATTTTACCGCATGTTTGTGAAATGACATATATACATTATTCAACCATGACTTTTTACGTAATTTTTGTGTATGTGAAAACAGGACCTAACCTCAATCGTACGTTGTATTAAAAAGAGAAAGATAACATCTCTTTCTACTGCTTCTCAGTATATATACACTACATATGCTATCGTTTTGTTGACATGCGTCAAAACTCGAAAGTGTGAATGTTGAATTCCTTTTGTACAACGCTCTTTCTCCTATAAAAGCAAGTGATCTGTTTCTGAATTAATGTGCGATGGCGCGCAAACAGATTTATCTGCGAGAAAGCAGTGCGGCGCTCAAAGCTGGACGAATCAGTTCGTTTATTGTACTGAAAGCCATCATTTTCAAACAACTATTGACAAGGCGTACGCTTACTTACTGTGTAAGAGCGTTATAAACACCTGGTATTTAGATATTTATTGTAAGTCTTAAGCTTCGATTTCTTTAATTGGAAACAGTGTCATTTGGAAGTTACCTTTTTCAGCGTTTGAAGAATCGTATCCTTTAATTAAGAATGTACCTTTCCACATCAGATAAACACCTCTTAGAACTCTCTTCGTCATTCAAAACCCAAGAAAAAAGTTAACATTTGTATATCTTGGAAACATCTTCGTCATCTATGGCCTGTAAATAGCTTAATATTAAAGATAAGGGTTAACGTTTTTATGGCCTGGAAACTGCTTCATCATAAAAGTTGATGGTTACCATTTAAATGGCCTGAAAACAGCTTGATCATCAAAGTCTTACCATCTGTATGGCCTGGGAAGAGCATCATCATCAAAGGTAATCGTTACTATTTCTAAGGCATGGTAATAACTTTATGGTTACCATTCGTATGGCCAGGAAATAGCTTCATCATCATTTGTATATCCTGGATATACCTTTATAATTAAACTTAAGATAATGGTCTTCGATGAATACGATAGTATGTAGAAGACTTCATTTCCATTGTGTTTATGTAATAGTATTTGAAGCGATGATACAATAACTTGACGACTAAACCAGGATGATTATAGTAGGATAGTGGATGACATACAAAATTTTAATTAGGATTTCGTACCTTATTATCTACAAGCTAATAGGTTAAGTATAATCCCTTTATTAAAAGCAACAAACTTCATGATTCAATGTCCAATGAGAGATTTGATGTGGCTTATCTTACAAATCTTGTGCAGAACAAGATGTGCCCCTGTAATCCTATCTTTCCTGTCTGAAACCACTCTTCTGCACTAAAGCTACTGATATGTTAAGACTGACTTGTTTTAATAGTTTTCTAATAGGCCTTTGAATGAATTATTTAAGCAGACCAAAGTTAGACTTAATACAGAGCGATTCATGAGCAGCTGGACTCAACACAGCTCGATCCTCTCAAACTGACTTAACACACTCGGACTCATTCAAAGTTCAACTTATTACAGTGCGAGTGACCCAAATTTAGACTTAATAAAGCGCAACTAACTCAACTTGAACTTAATACAGTGATTCACTTAAAGTTGGACTTAACACAGCGGGCACTTGAAGTTGGACTTAATAAGGCCCAAGTCGCTCAAGTTGGACTTAATAGAGCAATTTACTAAAAAGTATTGCACTTAGTTTACAAAAATACGTGTAACGCTGTATTATTTCATAGGGTGCGCTTCAGGAGTTTCTTATTGTCCAGTAATTTATGACGGGGCTAATAAATAGCAACCCTTGTGTGCAAGTTTCAGATAGAAACCTTTGTTGAGTTATTTTGTCAGAATTAGCTTGGGTTGTGTTCTGTATAGTTAAATTATGCATGATGTTATTTGTGTCTGCGTCTTAAAAATGTTTGGAAGAAAATTTATTTCAAACACCGCTAATAAAGTGTTTGACTATTGGATATAATGTTGACTACGTGCGCACCACCCTGCCAACTATTCGCTTGCGTCAAATCTGTGGCGTCAGCATAGTGCTCTTTAAATCCCAGGTCATTTAGAGTCTGGAAAATAGAGTGAACAGGGGAACACCGCGAGTCACGTGGCGTAGAGTTACGTCATTCGTAGTCTATATCATAGCAACTGTTCCCGCTGCGAAAATAAGCACGTTCAAAGGTTGTTAGTTCTAGTACCGTAAGAAGTCATCCAGGATTACACGCGAAACGCGTCCGCGCAGCTACACGCTCAGGTACGTCCGTCAAAAGCTAACGTTCCAATCGCAAAGGAGAGAGCATCGTTTAGAACAATACCGTCTGCTCAGTTTTGTTAAAAATTACTCTTTAAAAGAACGGATGCTTCAGTAGCTTCTCGGCAACCTATCAGCTGGCTCCTCCCTTCTCCGTTGTTTCTTATTTGTCGACGAACGTTTTCTGTGTCGCCATTGGACGTGCCGCATCATTGTACTTGCTCATAGCCGAAAACAAAGAGTAGACTAACGATCCGCCCTCTCGTTAGCGCCTTATCGGCAGCTCTACGATCTTGAAAACTTAGTTACCCAACAAACGGTGCTGAACGTATCGGCAACTCTGCGATCTAGAACCAGGTTGAACGTGTGAGCCTTGAAAACTCCGACACCGAGAAAACATCGTTAGTGAAACCTTCCTTACACTGTTTAGACCGCCTTACTAGCACTCCAACAAGTGACGTCGTCACCGGCTTCATGGTGGTTCTGTAAGTTGAACACTTTCTGAGTCAATAATACTTAAGTTTCTCAGTTATTGTTATTTAATGTTTAGCCTAATAGAACTAAAACTGTGTGATTAAACCCTGGGTTAAAGATTTAACCCTGAATGATTAATATTTGAACTGAGAGTTTGAAAAAACTTAAGAGAACAATATTTTGTGTGTGAGTAAGAGAAAGGCCGGTTTCTGATATAATTGTTGGTTATTTTAATAACGTTATCGATCGATCGTTTAATTCTTATTTAATGCCTCGGAATAATTCTAGGTTATAAAACAAAACAAAAGGTATCGTTTAAACTCTAAGTTTGAAACTGCCTCACGAGAGTTAATAGTAATAAAAAAGTTATATTCAAGAAAACTTGAAATTTTCTGACTAAAGAAAATAACTGTTATCTTGTTAAATCTTAAAGCAACGGATTAATAGCACTGTTCTAAGAATTCCTAATTTAAAGTCGATTAATTACAGTTTCAATATACGTAAAGGAAGTTACAAAACAATAAGCAGTAAGTGTGGCACAAACTGACAAATATGTGCTATTTAGATATCGACACTAGTTTTTAAACTAACGAGAAGTAGTATACAAATACAAATATACATAATATACAAATAATATTATTTTCATTAAAACCTGCATAATAATATTATGTACATTAATCATCTTGGATGTCAAGTTGTGGTGTACATTAATACTGAACTTGATCATCTTGGATGCCAAGTTGTGGTGTACATTAACACTGAAGTTGATCATCTTGGATGCCAAGTTGTGGTGTACATTAATACTGAACTTGATCATCTTGGATGCCAAGTTGTGGTGTACATTAATACTGAACTTGATCATCTTGGATGCCAAGTTGTGGTGTACATTAATACTGAACTTGATCATCTTGGATGCCAAGTTGTGGTGTACATTAACACTGAAGTTGATCATCTTGGATGCCAAGTTGTGGTGTACATTAACACTGAAGTTGATCATCTTGGATGCCAAGTTGTGGTGTACATTAACACTGAAGTTGATCATCTTGGATGCCAAGTTGTGGTGTACATTAACACTGAACTTGATCATCTTGGATGTCAAGTTGTGGTGTACATTAATACTGAACTTGATCATCTTGGATGTCAAGTTGTGGTTACATTAATACTGAACTTGATCATCTTGGATGTCAAGTTGTGGTTACATTAATACTGAACTTGATCATCTTGGATGTCAAGTTGTGGTTACATTAATACTGAACTTGATCATCTTGGATGTCAAGTTGTGGTGTACATTAATACTGAACTTGATCATCTTGGATGTCAAATTGTGGTCTGGAAATGATCTTTCCATCACATAATAACATTCACCAAACAGCACAGCCAACGTTACATCCCTCCCACCAGGAAGAAATTGTATTACTGTCCACACGTTACTCACAGCAAGAAAGGGTTTGAGTTGCTTTCCAGAGCCAAAATACAACACTCACATCAAGGAAAGACGACGCACAAGTCACTTGAATGTTAGACACTTATAAAACAGCAGAAGCAATCGGATGGGCTGAAGATTCCAAGTTGAAGATCAAGACACTATATACATCACGCGTGCATCCGAAAGCTTCTGCCTTTTTAATAAAGCTTAGAAACTTTGCTAATAATTTAATCAAACGTAGCCACGTTGTGTTTCGTCAATAGCGACGTAAATAGCCATAGTATCATCATTCTAGATTTTGTATTTATTGGTTAAACTACAGTGTTGTACAACACTAAATTATTTCTTAGCCCTGACAGTAATATTATTTTTTATAAGTTGTGTTTGCGATTCACTGATTTTCTTTTGTTACAATAACTGGTTCAGATTTCATAAACTTTGTAATAATGAGTGTAAGATTGTATCGTCATAACAACAGTCCTCGTTTTCGAACTACTGTAATGACAGGACTTAAGGCCTGGCATGGCCAAGCGCGTTAAGGCGTGAGCTTCGTAATCTGAGGGTCGCGGGTTCGCGCCCGAGTCGCGCCAAACATGCTCGCCCTCCCAGCCGTGGGGGCGTTATAATGTGACAGTCAATCCCACTATTCGTTGGTAAAAGAGTAACCCAAGAGTTGGCGGTGGATGGTGATGACTAGCTGCCTTCCCTCTAGTCTTACACTGCTAAATTAGGGACGGCTAGCACAGATAGCCCTCGAGTAGCTTTGTGCGAAATTCCAAAGAAAAAAAAAAGACAGGACTTAAAAAAATCATAGTGGGAGTCGTAACTTTTGCGTCGTCTTGTTCATACAGCTTCTGGTCCGTGTGGGTGTGACTGTTGTAGCAGTTAATACCGAGATGGGACAACTAGTACAGATAGCTCTGGAGTAGCTACGAACGAAATTTAAATCCAAACGAACCAATCTGATGATGATAAGTTATCCTTTAAAGCATTTAACATGAGTAACCAATATTCAAATTTCTTACAACGTAAAGCGTTCTATTGCGATGGCGTCAATATGGAATCACAAGGAAAATGGTTTAGGAAACACTCACCAGAGGGAGGTTGCTTTATAATTCTAAACATGTCTGTTTTTACTTGACTGTTTATAGCATTTACTTGGTAAAAATAAAATAATGCGAAATAGCATTTTTTTTCACTTTATTCTCTCTTCTCTTTTATCTTTCTTTCTTCATTTCTTCTTTCTAAGCTATTTCTTGTTTTTTATCTGGCAACCGAAACTTTCGCGTTTTCTGTCTTTCATGGCCACGTGTTTTCTTAGTTACTGAAGGATATACGTGATTGTAACACGAGACGTAACTCGCTTATCCTTACAATTGCTATGATTGGTCCATCTAAAATGTGTTTTGTAAACTCTGGAGACTTGTCCAGTGGTGGCCTTGACTCTGTTCACAGTTGCTTTGAGTCCCCACCCTATCATCTGGTTAGTGTCCTGGGAACGAGATTCTTATGGCTGAGTGTTATTGCAATTGCTATTAGCGGCTTTTGTTTAAAGAAATTGTGACCTGCCTAAATGCGTAAAACAAACACTAGCTTCATACTGTTTGATTTCATCGACCTTATATTGTTTTAATTACTGTTATCTTTGTTGCTATATTTTTAAAAGCAACTCCCAAGAGCAGTTAGTTGAAACAGTAATTAAAACTATGTAAGTTCGATGAAATCAAAGATAACCATTGACGTTACTTCATTAACGTATCTGACTTTTTATATGTATATGTATTTGAATGACGTTGATAGAAACAGGTTTTGTGACACGAATAGTACACTTTACATTTTCAGGAATTAAAAACAAAAAATGGAGGAGTTCGGACTCCATCAGCAATTTTGTGGTTAAGTTCATATGCGTGGATGCATGCTATTGGTTAATAGAGGCTCTAATGAACACATGGGCTTAGTTCTTTATGGTTTGGTTTGTTTTGTTTGTTTTGAATTTCACGCAAAGCTACACGAGGGCTATGTGTGTTAACCGTCCATAATTTAGGAGTGTAAGACAAAAGGGAAGGAATCTAGTTATCAACAACCACCGATAACTGTTAGGCTACACTTTTACTGGCAAATAGTTAGATTGGTCGTCACATTATAACGACCTGCAGATTGCCAGGTCTTTTGTTATAGTCTATGAATATAAAATTGCGTAAAAGATTTAGTTATGTAGACTACACCGGTCAAGATATCGGAACTTTAGGGTTTGATCCTAGCGTATCTAGAAACAGGATGGTGTAGCCGATTTGCTCAATATGTTTACATCTACCGGTTTCTCACATAGACGCTCTTCTCTTTTGAACCAGTAATTCCTTTATTTTGTTATTACACTGACAGTGTAAACGTGAATGCAGAATTTGATTTTCATTTTTTTCCCTTTTTTATGTGATGAGAAAGTCGAGATATAATTGAAGAGTTTTTTTTTTTTATGCCAAGGAAAAATGGATAACATCTTTGTATCGGCTCGCGGGTCGGGCTTGGCCAGCGCTTATACGCACCGGAAACAACGCCGTTTGAAATTATATTGCGTATAATTGTGCTTTGCTGATATTCTAAGTTTTAAAACAATACGTAAAACCTCAAGTCCTGTGATATACAGGCCAGCCTTAAAAATGCAAGCTAGTTGTAAGGTGCCTAAGATACACACATATCACTGATAACAAACACTTCATTAGAGTCTTCGTGTCAGAAAAACTGTAAGTTATCAGAGAGTTTAGTCATCACTACTGGAATTCTTTTCTTCTCTTCGCCATTTCTATTAATTAAAGCGTGGTTTGTACAACATTGAAACAAGTATCACCTTTGGAAAGTTTTTTTTTTCTATTTATTTGCTTATAATTTCCGCGCAAAACTACATAAGGTTTCTCTGTATGTGTAAGTGTACCTAATTATGAACTTGTACACCAGAGGGAAAGCAACTGGTCAACAACACTCACCGATAAGTCTTTTTTGACCGAATACTGGGATTTAACTGTCACAAAGTGAGGAACCCCATTATACCTCAATGATTCTCGGATTCACAGCCCAAGTAATTTTATTGAAAACTAAAATGCATATCAAAGTTTTCCCTGTATCCTTCTTGACTCTAAGGCTATTTATGATATATTTTTTCTTGTGGTAATTTCAAATTATATGTTATCTCGATGTGAGTGACGTACATAGAAGTTTCTTTTCTTAATAAGCTCTGTGTGTTTCCTCTTAGCCAAACAAGCAGGCACAAGTAATCCTAACCTAATTCTATGAGAAATAAAACCAAACAATATGTTAAAGTAGCCATTTTAAACTTGCAGTTTTTGTTCATAACACGAATCTTCATACTTCATATTTCCTTTTAGTGTATTATTTACTACAACCCATAATTCTGTGTAAAACCCAATATTCTTCTGTGTTATTCACTGGACCCATCATTCTGTACGATATTCCTTTTTGTTATTTATTGGAAAAACCTATAATTCGTAACAAAGTTCGACATTGTTAAATATTAATTATTGAAATCCGTAAACTTGTACAAAGTATTTTAAAGTATTATTCGTCTTATTCAGTGTAACTCCTAGCCTATAATAATAATAATAATCAGTTTTTGTCTGTCTTGAAAATACGTGTGAACCTCAGTAATTAAACGCGCATGTGAACGCATTTCATTTGTACAGATGTAAACAAAAAGGCCGAATATACTGGTCTACTTTAGTAAACATTTTGTACAATAACATATTAAAAAGCTTATGAAAAATTTTGTAAAGGTCCAACGTTAAGTTCTAAAATATCATTGTAAGTTTATTTATTGCTAATATTAAATACGGTAAAATATAATCTTAACAAAACCAGAAAAACGTACACAGGTCAAGGTATTAATTTACCTCTTTAAAGAATACATAACATACTCAATAAACTCTAAACTAATCTTAGGTCTAATGAATATGGACATAGATTTCGGTGTTTAGAATTATTTTCTATTCTTCTAGAAGTATTGTTGCAATAAAAATACTAAATTGACTACAAATGTTTTACAAGTCCCTACTAGTTATGTATTATTCATGTGCTTTGTAATTCTGCATTCTTCCGTATAATCCTATATTATTCAATTTATGTGTCGATTACTTATTATTCAGTGTAGTCTTGAATTCTATACGATTCAGCAGACACATATTTCTGTGTTATGCATACTAACCCATAATTCTGTATTATTCAGTGTAACTCGTAAATCTGTGTTAATCAATGTAACGTAATTCTGTATTATATGGTGTAACCCATAATTTTATATAAATTGCATCAGATTTTGTTTTCAAACAGTAGAATGGACAACTAAACGAACTTTGTTACGTTGCGCAACTTATCGAACAATTAATATATATATATATATGATCACAAAAGGTGTCTTTAATATCTGTTTATAAATATGTGGTCATGCTGACTTCAGTTTTTAATTATTGGGCATGTGGTAAGATTAAATCATGTGTATTCATGTGTATTTGAAGATGATACACGTGGTCAAACCACTAGACCTGCGTCTTTGAGGACTTTAAATCAGGCATGTGTTCAGATAGTTTTCAGTTTTGGTTATTCACGAATCAAACATTTATTTATACAGCCTAACAGCCGTTTCTATTTAACCACAGATCAAACATGTAACCAAATTATATGATTCTATAACATTTATTCCTCTTTAACTAATCTTCAGATCAAATTACGGTAATTTATTTTTAACCGCAGACGGGAAATGTATTCAAATCAACTATTAGTAATTCCTGTTTAACTACATACATATCAGACGTATTCAAATCAACTATTAGTAATTCCTGTTTAACTACATACATATCAGACGTATTCAGATCAACTGACAGTAATTCCTGTTTAACTACCTTCACATTGCCCATGTATTCATATCAACTTCTACAAATTCCTTTTTAACTACATACGCATCAGCTATGTATTCAGATCAACTTTTAGTAATTCCTGTTTAACTACCTACACATCAAACATGCATTCAGATCAACTCCTAGTAATTCCTGTTTAACTACATACACATCAGACATGTATTCAGATCAACTTCTAGTCACTCCTGTTTTATTACATACACATCAGACATGCATTCAGATCAACTGACAATAATTCCTGTTTAACTACATACACATCACACGTACATTCAGAATAACTGATAGTAATTCCTGTCTAACTACACACACATCAAATGTACATTCAGATCAACTGATAATGATTCCTGTTTAACTGTACATCAGATGTACATTCAGATCAACTAGTTTTAATTGCCGTTTATTCACGAATAAGAATTGCACTAAAAACATGAAACTTTCATTTGTTGCTTACTAACAGACCAGACATGTGGTCGCGGTACTTAGGTTTTGGTTTTGTTCACTTTGTAAATTAAGAAGTGCTACATATGGGCATGCGTAAGCTCTCTTTGGGACGTAACCACAACCTCCTAACGACTACAAGTCATCAGCGTTTCCTAGAACTAGAGCTCATCAGTTTTTTTGTCGGGTAATTTCCTGGAAAAATTGTCTGTTTTCATACATGATTTGTGACTTTGTTGTTTTTGTTTCTGACACAGCGTCTCTTGCTTATTAGGTGAAAACGAAAGCATTGGCATTATTGTCCAGCTTTCTTGTGTCGCACGTGTTTCGTTCTGTAAATTGGTGGATTATATATATATATATATATAATTTAAGGTTCCTAGTAATTATAGGGCTCCTATTACATGTTCAACTCACCACTGTCTTCAGATAGCTCTTATTTCGAAAACATAAATACGTGATTAAATTGGATGAGATAGCACAATCCGGCTTGTTAAAAACAACAAAATAAAACATAGCTTTCTGCGTGGAGAATGTGTGATGGGTGTTTTATGAAAGAGCAATATGTTTGTAGAATAATATGCTAATAATCTAAAAAGAACCAAATAACATAATTTGAGTTAAAGAAAAAAATAGGCTGTAGGTTCGCCTTAAACATGATTTAACCTTCAGATACATAAAGGTCAAGTAAAAACCTATAAACCTAACAACGGCTAATGGACAAGCTTTAATGAATGCGATAGTAAAATGTACGTATGTCAGTATAATTGACACGTGTCATTCGTCTTGTAAACTGCTACAGCTGCTTCTGTTAGTACACGTGTTTCTCAGTCTGTTTCTTACTGACAGGTGTTTCCGGATGACTTGAATTTAGGTTTGTTTTATGCTAAGAGCATATGCTGCATTACGGGAAACCCAGAATACCAGCAAATATGTTTAAACTTAAAGGCACAACAAATTAAAAGACTTGTATCGCTTAATCACATGCGCATGTAGATTAACATACAAATAAATATTTATTTATTTTTTATCTTGTGTTTTTGGATACTAGAGAACAATTCATGGAAAATGCTGTCATTTTAATAATTTTATCAATAATTTTGTTTTGGGTTTTATTATTATTGGTTCAGTGTGATCCACATATTAGGAGATATGTACGTGTGTATTCATTAGTTATTATGAGCTGATCGTTAAATGCAATCCACATATGTCTATATGTAATTATTACGAGTTGTTGGTTTAATGTTATTCACATATTTGTATGCATGTGTGTACTTATCAAATAGTACATACAAATAAGTTAGACCTCCAGATGGTGCTTTAGGCATGCGAGGATATCAGACATCTTTTGTCCTCTCGCTGTGTTTGCCTTTGATGACCCAGACTACTGGGGTCCTCTTGAAACTTGTGGTCGTGTCGAAAGAGAGATTAGTAGATAAATGAGTGGATGACTTCAGTAGATTTACGTGAAATTGTTTTAACTTCTTTTTTAATTATATAAAGTAGTAAACTTGTTTCTTGGATTATTTTAGTCTAAAATAAATTAGAAAGAACTCTATATCACTGCATAATATTGGCCGCCATTCCTTGACCACTACGGTCTCCAAGAAAGAATCAAAACCATGGAGCTGAGATGGAAAAGTGTTCTTAAAGCATCTCTGTCTGAATGTTTGTTTTTTCGGAGCAGCTGGATAAATATAACAAATGGTTCATCATTACAAGGGGCTGTTAATCACAAAGCCAGTGTTGTAGACGACAGTCTGAACTTCACAGTAAAACACTGGTATTTTGGAGTCGAACTTAGACATACTGCAGATGTTCCTTAAGTTCGTGTGACAGGAAAGACACAATGAACAACGGGTGTGTTGTCCTCTAGTTAGAACGACGCTAATGCTCAGAAAGGGGGGCTACTCGCCTTCCTCGAATACTCCAAATTTGAATATGATAGAAGATAAGACCGGCGTGGGTCTTTGGGAAACGTTGCGATGGTTAAAATACTAGACATAGATTCTTTCTCGCGTGTGTTTCATGCTTATTATTTTACCTAGCAAAAGAAAGAAAAACTTAACGTTCCGTGGAATGAACTATTTATTACAGTTTGGAAGATCCACTTGACTTCAGCTGATACATAATATTTAGTTGTATTCACATGAACAATGACTGCTCACTCACAGAACGACTCAAAATAGATTTTGGTTGTTTTTATTTTTTTCTCTTCTAAAGAACAGATTATAATATAATAGCGACATTTACTGAATAGATATTTATAAATATTTGCTTTAAAGATATGATGGAAGACAGAAGCCATCCAGGCAGCGTAAGGCTTAGAAATAATCAGGAATATTTAATGTAGAAAACCCTGTTCTCTTTAGGGCATTTGTAGTTTTACGGTAAGCCCGGCATGGCCAAGCGCGTTAAGGCATGCGACTCGTAATCTGAGGATCGCGGGTTCGCATCCCCATCGCGCCAAACATGCTCGCTCTTTCAGCCGTGGGGGCGTTATAATGTGACGGTCAATCCCACTATTCGTTGGTAAAAGAGTAGCCCAAGAGTTGGCGGTGGGTGATGATGACTAGCTGCCTTCCCTCTAGTCTTACATTGCTAAATTAGGGACGGCTAGCACAGATAGCCCTCGAGTAGCTTTGTGCGAAATTCAAAAACAAACTAACAAAGTAGTTTTACGATTAGGCTTAACGTCGTGACGGTTGAAACAATGAAAGCATTCCCTTATGTTGACGATTCAGAGATGTTTAAATCCTTTTAAAGATTTTGAAATTAACGTAAGACATATTTGATCAAGTCGTGTGTGTGTGCTTTCCTATAGCAAAGTCACATCGGGCTATCTGCCGTTGTTGTAAATCCGTAAACTTTGATCAAGGCAATAGTATAATTTTGGTATTTTATTTTAAGTTTCTTCTATACTTTTGATTGGTTGATTTGTTTTGAATTTCGTGTAAAACTACTCGAGGGCTATCTGCGCTTTGCGTTCCCAATTTAGCAGTGTAAGACTAGAGGGAAGGTAACTAGTCATCACCGCCAACTCTTGGGATACTCTTTTACCAACGAATAGTGGGACTGATCGTAATATTATCACGCACTCACGGCTGAAAGGGCGAGCATGTTTGGTGCGACGGAGATTCGAACCCGCGAAAATCAGATTACGAGAAGAGCTAGGGTTCAGGCACAGACGTCTTTAGTTTTTTACCCTCCCGGTGGCTCAGCTTGAGATTTTAATATTAAAATTCTAGTTTTAGTCCCTACGGTGGGCACAGCACAGATTTGCACTTACAACAAAACAAACATACTCTACTCCTGATTTAAAATTTTTAGAGGTGAAACAATCCGCGACAAATAGTTTCTGTCATTGAATGGAAAAACAAACAAACGGGATTAACTCTCACGTTTATAACGCGCTCACAGCTAAAATACGGAGAATATTCAATGATACCATGTGCCGAACCCTGAATCCATTTGGTTCGTAGCCAGACACGCTAACAACTATTTATTGGAAATACTAAAGTATATTAAAGGAAGACTAATAAATCGATAACCTCAAGACTCAAAAATTATGTTTATTGATAAATAAAAAATGCACCGAATGTATTATCATTACGTTATTTTTGTCGTAATATTTAAATCTGCTTTCTGTAGGTTTAACCATGAAAATAACAGTTCAAACTACACGTATTACAGAAAGAGCAATGACTGATCATAAACAATGCTGTATTAACTGGTACTGCGACTTTCACATGCTGTATTAAATACATATCAGTAATAACCTAAAGTTAGACTAATAAGGGATTTGAAATGTCATAAAAGGAAAGAAATAATTAGTTTTAATAAATCTTAATAAGTTTAACAAATAATAGTGTGTTTTTTTTAAACTAGTACATTCAATGAAGGAAGCTAGTTCCGGAAGATAGGATAAGACCCCAAATCCGTGGGGCATTGGCAAGAAATAGTTTCAGGATATTCAATAAGAGCCCAAAATCATATGGGTTACGTAATTAGTTACGTAAATAGTTACAGGTATTCAATAAACATACGTCCTGAAATACTTTGACCTCAGATTTATAAGTCCTTTGGTAGGTTTGACATAGTACCAAGTTCAAATATTTGGTTCAGTTTGTTTTGAATTTCGCGCAAAGTTAAACGAAGGCTGTCTGGGTTATCTCTAATTTGACAGTGTAAGACCAGAGGGAAGGAAGCTAGTCTGTTTGTTTTTTTGAATTTCGTACAAAACCACTCTAGGGCTATCTGTGCTAGCCGTCCCTAATTTAGCAGTGTAAGACTAGAGGGAAGGCAGCTAGTCATCACTACCCACCGCCAACTCTTGGGCTGCTCTTTTACCAACGAATAGTGGGATTGACTGCAACTTATAACGCCCCCACGGCTGAAAGGGCGAGCATGTTTGGCGCGACGGGGATGCGAACCCGTGACCCTCAGGTTGCGAGTCAAGTGCATTAACCACCTGGCCATGCTGGTCCTCGTTTGAATATAATGCAATTAATTTGTTTTTTTATTCTTTACTGAAATCAATTGCTTCAAATAATTCCAAAATCTGATCACTCGAGATCTGGTTGAAAATAATAATAATAGTTAATGTAATAGTAATATAATGATCAAAAACAGAGGGGAGGATGCAAAACATTTCTTTTTTTTAACAACTTCTTAATTTGTTTTCAGAATTTCGCTATAAAAACCAAGTTGTCTCTCAAAATAACATTTTGTTTGTTTGTTTTTTGAATTTCGCACAAAGCTACACGAGGGCTATCTTGCTAGCCGTTTCTAATTTAACAGTGTAAGACTAGAGAGAAGGCTGAAAGAGCGAGCATGTTTGGCGCGATGGGGATGCGAACTCGCGACCCTCACATTACGAGTCGCACGTCTTAACACGCTTAGCCATGCCGAGCCCCAAAATAACATTTATTTTCATACAAGATTCTTAATAAATAAATTGTGGTTACATGGGTGTTGTTCTTTTGGATTTGTGTGTTTCTTTTGTTGTTGTTGTTGTTTTTGTGGGGGGCGGAGGTGTTATTGTATGTTTTACAATTTTCCGGGGGGTTTAATTTTCTTTTTTAGGCATATTGTTGCATTGCTTTTTGTATTTGTTTGGGTGTTTTATGAAGATTTAATAGATGTTTTTAGAGTGTTTCATAGTTTGAGATGTTTTATTGTGTTGAATGTTCAGTGATGTCGAGAAAACCCACTTGTAGAGAAATATATATGCAAAAATGGCTCGTTTGGGTTGAGAAAATATTTTACGTAGAAGAGCGAACGTAGAAGAGAGAAGGTCGAAACGTTGTTCGCTCTTCTACGTAAAATATTTTCTCAACCCAAACGAGCTGTTTTTGCATATATGTGTTGAATGTTGTTGTGATACTTTTTTGGATGTTTTGTTTCGTGGTTGATTGTGTGTTTTTGTTGTTGCTATTTTTGTGGTGTACTGTGTTTGCCTCAGTTTTCTTGAACTGTTGGGCAATCCAGATATTACCCACGCGCATGTTAACGTACGTCCTTTTCAGCTTAAATCATCAGTTGAAAACAAGTGGTTACACAATCACTACTTCTTTGTTATTTCTTGTTCTTCGTACTGGAGGATTTTAAATTAAATTCTTTGGCGTCATTTTCACCTCCTGAAATTTTACCAGGAAGACAAACACCGATAAGTTAACCAGTCCCAGCTGTTGGTCGACCTACTGTTTTATCGTTCTTGTTGTTTAGCGCTATTTATCTTAAGCTCGCATTGCTACTACCAGAACAACTTTGAAAAAGGGACAAAAAACCCTGCAGGGCATACAAGGAATAATTTCACCTTTGTCCCCTGCAACAAAACGAGGTCACAGAGAGTTGATCTAAGTAATTAATTCACTGAGATCGTTTACAGTTTACATATATACTTTGTATTTCCTCACATAATTCACCTATAGGCTATATGGATACACACTTCACCTTTGGTGAGAACATTAAGACACCATGACTACGACGTATTTATACAAGTTCATGACTTCTTAAGGGTGAAACCGCTTGTACAAACCAACAAGTGACGTTTGAATTTTGCGATAAAGGTGTCCGTTGTCTTAAACTGGAACCTATGTATCTAATTTGTCATATGAATTATGTATTTACCATAAAGGTGTCAGTTGTCTTTACACTGGAACCTGTGTATCTAATTTGTCATATGAATTATGTATTTACAATAAAAGTGTCAGTTGCCTTTAAACTGTAACCTGTGTCTCTTGTCTAATTTTTAAGAATAGAGATCCGCAGGCATTTGAAGAAAAGGTTCCTCTATGATGTGGTGTTTTGATGTCAAGAATGCATCGTTGATAAACAATGTGTGTTAAAACATGTCTGTTGGAGACGTATTACAAGAATGCATCGTTGATAAACAATGTGTGTTAAAACATGTCTGTTGGAGACGTATTACAAGAATGCATCGTTGATAAACAATGTGTGTTAAAACATGTCTGTTGGAGACGTATTACAAGAATGCATCGTTGATAAACAATGTGTGTTAAAACATGTCTGTTGGAGACGTATTACAAGAATGCATCGTTGATAAACAATGTGGGTTAAAACATGTCTGTTGGAGACGTATTACAAGAATGCATCGTTGATAAACAATGTGTGTTAAAACATGTCTGTTGGAGACGTATTACAAGAATGCATCGTTGATAAACAATGTGTGTTAAAACATGTCTGTTGGAGACGTATTACAAGAATGCATCGTTGATAAACAATGTGGGTTAAAACATGTCTGTTGGAGACGTATTACAAGAATGCATCGTTGATAAACAATGTGTGTTAAAACATGTCTGTTGGAGACGTATTACAAGAATGCATCGTTGATAAACAATGTGTGTTAAAACATGTCTGTTGGAGACGTATTACAAGAATGCATCGTTGATAAACAATGTGTGTTAAAACATGTCTGTTGGAGACGTATTACAATGTTTATGATCCAATAGATGGTGAGATGTTTTCAATTCAAGGTGTTTTCGTACTGTAGAAAATATTTGTATTTTCTTATGTAGAGAAAGCATAAAATTTGGTATTGTTTTTCCTACAATAATATTTGCAGATATCTTAATAACAATTCGCAACCGGAAAATAATTTTATTTATATCAACTATATATTATAAACATGTATTTAAAAACATAATAACCGTACATATAGTGATATTTACCTTGGCTATCCTGTATTTCGATTATTAGAAAGTGTAATATATATATATCAGTATATAATACTTATTTAAAAGCAACAGAACTATATTTCTAGCAACTACACATGAATTTATTTAGAAAAGCAGTAATTCTGTTAACTTTCTTTTGCTCATAACTTGTTTAATTGGGAACTTGGTTGTGTTGCGTTTTCGTTTCACTTCCTTCTGTGTTCGTGTGTCAGTTGTTACATTAATAACGTCAAATTGTAAATAAAGTATCATTGGTAACAGGTAGTTTGCGTTTTTAACGTCTGAACGCGTTGAGTTGAAGCTTTCAGTAATCGATATTATATGTCACGCGTTTTTGTCTGTGTAGTAAAATGTTAACCACAAATGAAGGGTAAATCACAAACTTTTTATATATCTCCAAATCTAACCTGAATAATTACTTCGTCATGCCATTAATCTTTTGTCCATGAGTGACCACGACTCGAGAAAGAGTTCGGCTCATGGACAGCCATCATCAGTGAGTTGGTGAGTGGTAAACCGACTGTGGAAAACCTCCTTACTCGATGAAAAATGCTCTCAACGCTCAGTTCATGCGTGCTATTGGTTCACTATAGGTTCGCGTTTTTCTCAGCCTTCGTTCACGAGTTGAGAAATAAAGAAATGAAGCAAACCATCAGTGTTACGTGTCAGATATTGAAAAATGAGACAGCATTTGTAAACGTTCGCGCGCCTCAGAAAGTTTTTAAGCACCACGTTCGTTTGTAATGTAGAAATCCAAACGTTCCGTAAGAAATACTGGTTTATCTGCAAAATGATATTGAATTTCCTAAACTTTGGTTCTGACTACAGAAAAAAAAAACCCGTTAAATGCACGTGATGAGTTGTTTGTAAGTAGACTTGTTATGCAACAGGCTGCATGATTTGCGGAGTATCACGATAGTGACGTCTGTGTGCTTAACTATTTCTATAATTTTGAGTTGATAGACTAGCAGGAAAACGTTTAGGTAAAAGCATCCACCGCTAACTCCTGCCTGATCGAATAGTGTGGTTGGGCTATCACTCTTATAGCTCGCCAACAAGGTAAAGTACGGAATGGTTTTCGGTTAACAGGTTGTGAACTTTAAATCCAAGGATTCACCAGCACGAAATATTAGTTAAACGTGATGTTGGAAGATGCGCAGTTTACCACTACGAGGACTACGACTACATATATCTTATAATTTCAAACAGCCATTTGTAAGATTCCAGGAACTTATAGATTTATAAGGTACTTACGTAATGTGGACATTACAGTATAGCAGGAAATATTTGGTCAGCGTTTGATAATACCACAATAAGTCTAATTTTTGGCGAAGAAAAATACTAAACAGAACGAACGTCCTTTCCACGACCTGAAAATCGTCACTATTGGTAGAGATTTACTCTTTATTTTATGTATAAAGTATTTTCGTATCGATTATCCATGTATTTAGGCATCTAGAAACCGTTAACTAGAATTATATTTATATCTGCTATATATGTATGGAAGCACAGAAGCATACAATTTTTTTGCTAGATTTCTTGTTAAAAATAGATAAATTAATAAGTTCGGGATTTCTTATTTCTTTAAAGATTGCATCGTAATAACAATAACTATAGAACCTTTATAATATAAACTGTAACACCTTATGAAAATTTAGGCTTAACAATTTAGAAATTAACTGTAACATCATATGGCAAATTAGGCTTAACAATTTAGAAATTAACTGTAACATCATATGGCAAATTAGGCTCAACAATTTACAAAGTAACCGTAATAACTTATGGCAAATTAGGCATAACAATTTTCAAGAAGGAAAACACATTAAAAACGCTATGCAAGTGTGAGGCTATCTTTATTCCGTAACATTAGCATAAGGAAAATGAAGAAGAACAAATCTGGATGTTTGTTTATTAATAAAACTCTGATTTTATTTCTGTTGCTAGTGTTGTGGAAATCTTTCTGTGACGACGTAACGTGCTGAAAATAACTCCGGTCTGAACAGCTGACGCACTTATGATGAACGTTATTTGCTATAGAAACAGTCTGCCTCTAAGCTGACAGAAAACAATAATTAGTGTTTACTGTTCGTGGTTTGAGGGTTGCTTACTTAAGCAGTCGGCTTGAAATGTCACCTTGATAAACCGCTTTTTCGTTCAGTGCGAATGATTGATTGGCCTGGTCATCGGTGCATTATTACCATTTAAATTTGCCCCTTAGCATACCGCCATTCCGCACAAACCCTCAAACCTCGTGCTCTTCTGAACAGGAAGAGAATCACTGTTAAATAACAAGTTACGCTAACACCACGCGCGTATACGTCGTGATACTGAGAGCTAATGAAAGCAATACCAAATTAGGACTGTTTTCGTTGTTCCTGTTTCAAAGCTGCATAAATCCGCGCAATAAACAGTGCAGAGTACCTCATTTAAATCACAGAAAGGAATTATGCACAAAATTTCAATGAATAATCTACAGTATATCTACAGTATATCTCTTCATTTAGATGGCTGAGAATTATTTAATCTCTTTCCATTAGGAGTGATATTGACTGATCATAAAGATTGTGAAATAAATCAGTGACCAGAAGATTGGTTTCTTAGAGTGTAAACGTTATTAATTGACGTAAAAATATTCCATTTTTACATGTCTGTAAATAAGCATTTCAACTAAGATAAGACAAGTGTGAATAAAATTATATTAAACATGTATTATCCTCTTCATACCATATATTAAAACAGCTAACGAATCAAACATTTGTCATACTATTTAATATTAATAAAAGAAGAGATTCCCCTGGTGGCTCCCCGGTAAGCTTGAAAACTTATAGGACTAAAGTTTGCGGTTTGATTTCTATGGTAGGAACAGCACAGAGAGACCATTGTACAGCTCTGCCCTTAAACAAACCAAAACCTATTCATCTAACCGTTATTCTAACGTATGAAAAACAGTGAGTTAATAAAAACTACAACACTATTCACAGACTCTGTCCGTGAGTGGAACTACTTGTAGTTCTCGTGGCACGGCCCACGTGAATCTATCCCCAAACAAAAGCAACCATAAAGTTTGACCAAAGGATTCAGAAGAACTCTTTGGCTAGTAGATTCTGTCTTTGGCAGCAAAAACTATCTGATCGGACACAATGATGTATAAGTTAATCGCACCGTGTTCATTTATTAGATATATTGGAACATTGCATTATATCAAGTTCTCACATCATGATGTATAATCCATTCTCACCACTGTCGCTTTCTCAGATTTATTGAATCACAGTGTTATATCCCATTTTTACGTCATGGTCTATAATCAGCTGTCATCACTTTCAGGTTATTGTGTGTATTTTACCACAGTGTTATATCACATTCTTACATTATATTGTATAAACTCATCACTTTCAATGTATCAGATGTATTGGGCTACAACGTTACGGCACGATTTATAATTAAGTTATAGTGCTCTAAATTTATCACTTATTGCTATATGCTATATGCTAGTCCATTTCTCATGTAGAACTACGTGTCATCATATTCTCCTCCAGTTTCCAGATAGTCATCGAAACTCGTGTCTAAATCGCTCACTGGAATGTGAAAATTGGAGTCCTTCCTCTGGGGTACTCCTTAGATTTTTTTTCTCTTTCTCTCCAGTATTAAATTACATCGTGATTACTTCCTCTGTAACTATCTTTAAGTAATGAAACATCAACCAAGTAGAGTGGAAAAACCCTTGTTATTAGTTTGTATTAAACACTAAACACCTTCCTCCACCTTTATGTAGAATCAAAGCTTCTTAAGAAGGCTCTTCTTTGGTTATTTTTATTCTATTGCGATTTGAAAGTTTAGCTGCAACATCTCCTGGTTTGAATTGTTTTAAGATTCAAGACCCGCTCCTTGTCAAACAAACTCAGAAATCTACAAAGTAAACTCTCTACCTGTTTTATCTGTCCAGAAGTCAAAGCTTGGGTCAAAAGAATCTTTTCTTTGGTTGAATTAAAGGCCCTAACCAGGGTTACTTCTCACGCTGAGTTCTGTATGTATAAATACCATGAGAAAGATTTTATCATGCGTTTATTTATAAAAAGTTTCAACCCGAATCAAAATAACACCGCCGTAGATGCACAAGAAAGTAAACCATAACTTTTATTCATAGCCACCTGCTTGAACGCAGCTCAAGTTTTGTGTGTAGGGCCCAAAATATTAAAGGTATGAAAAAAAGAACTGCTTTTGTGATCCATTTGAAAACTTTGTCTGTTCCTCGTTCTTGTTTTACTCTGTGTCTATCAACGTCTCACGTAAAAACTCTGTACTGTCGTTTTTCTTGTTTTTATTTAACTCTGTATCAATAAACTTCTCGGTTAAAAACTCTGTATTGTCGTTTTTCTTGTTTTTATTTAACTCTGTATCAATAAACTTCTCAGGTAAAAACTCTGTATTGTCGTTTTTCTTGGTTTTATTTATCTCTATATCTATAAACTTCTCACATAAATACTCTGTATTGTCGTTTTTCTTGAACTCTGTATCTATGAACTTCTAATATAAAAACTCTGTCGTTGATCTCGTTTTTATTTAACTCTGTATCTACAAATTTCTCACGTACAAACTCTGTATTGCCGTGTTTCTTATTTTTATTTAACTCTATATCTATAAACTCTCGTAAAAACATTGTATTGTCGTTTTTCTTGTTTTTATTTAACTCTATATCTATAAACTCACGTAAAAACATTGTATTGTCGTTTTTCTTGTTTTTATTTAACTCTATATCTATAAACTCACGTAAAAACATTGTATTGTTGTTTTTCTTGTTTTTATTTATCTTAGTATTTATAAACTTCTCACGTAAATATTCTGTATTGTCGTGTTTCTTGTTTTTATTGAACTTTGTATCCATAAACTTCTTATGTAAAAATTTTGTATTGTTGTTTTTCGTGTTTTTACTTGTGTATTTATAAACCTTTCACGTAAAAACTCTATATTGTCGTTTTTCTTGTTTTTATTTAACTGTGTATCTATCAACGTCTCACATAAAAATTCTGTATTGTCGTTTTTCTTGTTTTTATTGAACTCTGTATTTATAAACTTCTCACGTAAAAACTCTGTATTGTCGTTTTTCTTGTTTTTATTTAACTCTGTATCTATCTATGAACTCACGTAAAAACTCTGTATCGTCGTTCTTCTTGTTTTTATTTAACTCTATATCTATAAACTCACGTAAAAACTCTGTATTGTCGTTTTTCTTGTTTTTATTTATCTCTGTATTTATAAACTTCTCACGTAAATATTCTGTATTTTCGTGTTTTTTGTTTTTATTGAACTTTGTATCTATAAACTTCTTATGTAAAAATTTTGTATAGTGGTTTTTCGTGTTTATACTTGTCTATTTATAAACCTTTCACGTAAAAACTCTATATTGTTGTTTTTATTGTTTTTATTTAACTGTGTATCTATCAACGTCTCACGTAAAAACTCTATGTTGTCGTTTTTCGTGTTTTTATTTAACTCTATATCTATAAACTTCTCATATAAAAACTCTGTGTCAATAAACTTCTCGAGTAAAAACTCTGTGTTGTCGTTTTTCTTGTTTTCATTGAACTCTGTATCTATGAACTAATCATGTAAAAACTCTGTATTGTCGTTTTTTTGTTATTATTTAACTCTGTATCTATAAACTTCTCATGTAAAAACTCTGTATTGTCATTTTTTTGTTTTTATTTTACTCTGTATCTACAAATTTCTCACGTACAAACTCTGTATTGCCATTTTTATTTAACTCTCTATCTATAAACTTCTCGTGTAAAATCTGTGTTGTCGTTTTTCTTGTTTTTGTTTAGCTCTGTATCTATAAACTTCTCACGTAAAAGTCTATATTGTCGTTTTTTTGTTTTTATTGAATTCTGTATCTATGAACTTCTTATGTAAAACTGTATTGTCGTTTTCCTTGTTTTTATTTAGCTCTGTATCTTTAAACTTCTCACGTAAAAACTCTGTCGTTGATCTCGTTTTTATTGAACTCTGTATCTATAAACTTCTCATGTAAAAATTTTGTATTGCTGTTATTCGTGTTTTTATTGAACTCTGTATCTATAAACTTCTCACGTAAAATTCTGTATTGCCATTTTTCTTGTTTGTATTTATCTCTGTATTTATAAACTTCTCACGTAAATATTCTTTATTGTCGTGTTTCTTGTTTTTATTGAACTTTGTATCTATAAACTTCTCATGTAAAAATTTTGCATTGTTGTTTTTCGTGTTTTTATTTGTGTATTTATAAACTTTTCACGTAAAAACTCTATATTGTTTTTATTGTTTTTATTTAACTGTGTATCTATCAACGTCTCATGTAAAAACTATATTGTCGTTTTTCTTGTTTTTATTGAACTCTGTATCTATAAAATTCTCATGTAAAAATTTTGTATTGCTGTTTTTTGTGTTTTTATTTAACTCTGTATCTATAAACTTCTCATATAAAAATTCTGTATTGTCGTTTTTCTTGTTTTTATTGAACTCTGTATTTATAAACTTCTCACGTAAAAACTCTGTATTGTCGTTTTTCTTGTTTTTATTTAACTCTGTATCTGTAAACTCACGTAAAAACTCTGTATTGTCGTTTTTCTTGATTTTATTTATCTCTGTATTTATAAACTTCTCACGTAAATACTCTGTATTGTCGTTTTTTTTGTTGTTATTGAACTCTGTATCTATCAACATCTCGCGTAAAAACTCTGTATTGTTTTTCTTGAACTCTATCCATAAACTTTTCTCATAAAAACTTTGTTTTGTCGTCTTTCTTTAATTCTGTATTTATAAATTTCTTGTGTTTCTTGTTTCTCTTTAACTCTGTGTATAAATTATTCTGTCTACACATCTCCATGAATGTTCGGAACTATTCTTCATTATGTTTTTTGAAAGTTTATCCTTCTAAATAATTCCCTATGTTACACAATTTCAATAAAAACCCGTGACATTTGGTCTAGTTATATTCCACGTTGTTTACACTGTTTCTATGGAAACCACTGGCGTTCTGCCAAAAATATTGCACGTGTTTTCAAAGACTGGTAAGTTAAGTAAAAATTATCATTTTAGAATACTTTAAAATCGTTCATAGTAACAAACAAACATAATGAATAAACATTTATGAAGGCGTGTCGTTTTGTTAACGAATTCTAACGGCATTGAGGCTGTCTCTGGCTCCGGTTTTTTGCATAGTTCAATCTTTTCATCTGGTAGTTTCTCATCTCGAGGTTTATTTGATGATGCTAACAATGAGCAATTGAAACCCGACAAGTAAAGTAAACAACATATTCATAGCTTCATGGTACACTCCACAAACTATTCACAGTTTTTCTTTGCCCACGCTAGATAAAGAGAGGCGAAAGGGTGGATCAGTTCTTTTATTTTCTATATATATATATAATATATATATATAGCCTTACACTATAGATCACTGACCTAATCAGGATGAAGGGAAAAATATCTAAACTTTTCATTTGGCAAGCACGCAAGAAAACTATTTGTGTCTCGTCGTTTCGAGTTGTTTGGATTATTTGGAAGAGCTTGCCAGTTCTTGTGAATCAAAAAATCAAGCAAAATAAATATTATAGTGTTATTAATTCTTACCTAAAGAGCTGATTGGTAATTATTTTAAATAGAAATTACTAATAATTATAATTAACTTGCTTAATCTAATTCACACCATAACTCCAACTCGTCAAAATTCATGACATATATGTAGAGAGAGAGAAAGAAAAGGAACTCAGACTACTAAGTGGAACTATTTTCAAGCATAATGCAGTTACTTTATCCTAAAACATAACATATCAGCCACATAATCTACGATTTTGTTAGAGAAATAAATGAAAAAGGAGGAAATTACGTCTACAACTGATAAAAACGTACAGAGATCGTGGTTCGCCCCTAGAAAAAAAAACTGTGAATCATAATTTGTGTATGTGTTTTTAAATAAAAAACTATCAAAATTGTAAATATAAATACTACATTATGTGTGTTGTCTCTGTCCAACTGATTATAACATTATTTTCTGAATCCTGACTAACAACGAATAGTTATAATCAGTTTATGACAGTAATAATTCTCAATATTTGAATGAGACTCGCCGTGAATTAATCACTCGTATTTGCACGTATTTTCGTTCACTGGAGTGTAGGAGATATATATTGGATAAAATCGAAAAATGGAAAAAACTACAGTCCAGGCCTTGAAATTTAGTATATGTTTATTGGGCGGTGAAATAAAAGACTAAGTTTAAATATTGCCTAGTATCCCAAAAGACTGACCAAGTATTACCAGGGAGTGAAATAAAATATTACATTAAATATTGCTTTGTGTGTAGGCCTTGTGACTAAGTAGGTGTGACTGGGTGTTGACATAAACAAAATTTAAATATTGCTTTATGTGTAGGCCTTGTGACTAAGTACGTGTTACTGGGTGTTGACATAAACAAAATTTAAGTATTGCCATGTTTTGTGACTAAGTAGATGTTACTGGTTGTTGACATAACAAACAAAATTTAAATATTGGTTTGTGTGTAGGCCTTGTGACTAAGTAGGTGTTACTGGTTGTTGACATAAAAACAAAATTTAAATATTGCTTTGTGTGTAGGCCTTGTGACTAAGTAGGTGTTACTGGGTGTTGACATAGCAGACAAAATTTAAATATTGCCGTGTTTTTAGGGCTTGAGACTAAGTAGGTGTTACTGGGTGTTGACATAGCAGACAAAATTTAAATATTGCCGTGTTTTTAGGGCTTGAGACTAAGTAGGTGTTACTGAGCGTTGACATAGCAGACAAAATTTAAATATTGCCGTGTTTTTAGGGCTTGAGACTAAGTAGGTGTTACTGAGCGTTGACATAGCAGACAAAATTTAAATATTACTTTGTCTGTAGAGCTTGAAACCAAATAGGTGTTACTAAGCGGTAATAAAAAAGATTATATAAGTATATATATTACTTATTATGTAAGCCTTAAAACTAAGTATGTGTTCTGTCTGGGCAGTGACATGCAAAACATATGGTAGGGCTTAAGTCTGAATATGTGTTACTGTGCACTAAACTAAAAGACTAAATTTAAATATTACCTATCGTGTTGTTTTCGAGACTGAATAAATTTATTGGGCTATGAAGTGAGATACTTGCCTAACTTTCTGTAAAGGACTTTGGATTGTGTGGAAGTTAATGGAGAGAGAAGTGTTGGGGAAATGGAAGAATGGTGTGGATAGTTCCTAGAAAAAAAATCAAAATCATTAACATTTGTTCTAATATACACATTCGTGAATAAGAATCCTAAAAAGCACTGAGAAACAGACAAATATCTACTTAATGTAATATTAAGAGTTCAATTTTCATTCACAGCTCTTAAAAGACTTTTGTATTAATGAATATTTACAACAGTTAGGAGGTGTGTTTTGTGTTTTACATTTTCGCTGTCAGTTAAGGCTTCTTATGCTTTTTAACAATCGTTTAAATGAATTTTATAGACTATTAAAAATTAAAATAATTTATGTGTAAATAGATGTTAATGATTGAAGAATGAGTGCCTTTAAAAAGCTGTTTCGTTGATCAGAACAGGTTCTTTTCAAGAGACCTGATTGTGTGATAATTTACTGAGTTACTCGATGTGAGGAAACTTGTCACTGTGTTTCGAATAGATAGAGCATTAACCGGTGGTCTTCAAAATCTGTGTTAACTAGTAATCTCTATAAACTGTTTACAAATTGGTAGTCTCCAAAATCTCTGTGTTACCTAGCAGTCTCCAGAAACTGACTTTTAACTGGTAGTCTTCACAATCTGTATTAACTGTTATTCTTCAGAATTTGGCTGTTTGATAGTAATATTAAGGAATTTGGCAGGCATGGCCAGGTGGTTAGGGCGCTCGACTCCTAATCTGAGGGTCGCGAATTCGAATCCCCGTCGCACCAAACATGCTCGCCCTTTTAGCCGTGAAGATGTTATAACGTGACAGTCAATCCTACTATTCGTTGGTAAAAGAGTCGTCCAAGAGTTGGCAGTGGGTGGTGATGACTAGCTTCCTTCCCTTTAGTCTTACACTGCTAAATTAGAGACAGTTATCGCAAGTAGCCCTTGTATAGCTTTGAATTTAAAAAGTAAACAAACTTAGGGAATTAATTGTTAGTTCGTATTTCTGAAAACAGGCTGTTAGCTGGCAATCTCCAAATACTGACTATTTACTGGTAAACTCCAGAATCTGGCTGTTAGCTGATAATTTACAAATTCTGACCGTTATCTAATAAACTCGTAGATTATTTATTATCTGGTGCGTCAGAAAACAGCAATTATC
Organism: Tachypleus tridentatus; assembly: GCF_004210375.1. Lineage (NCBI taxonomy): Eukaryota > Metazoa > Arthropoda > Merostomata > Xiphosura > Limulidae > Tachypleus > Tachypleus tridentatus. The sequence continues at coordinate 132,521,388 of NC_134837.1, forward strand.
AAGTACATGTTAGCACACTTGTTAGAATATTACATAGAAAAAATATCCTTTAGTCATGACCTCATTATGACACAAAAACCACATTCCTTTGGCAATTTATTCCTGAAATACTAGTGACTCTTGCCCTATTTTCATACATTAAACTTATGTTTGTTTTTTGTCATCATTCTAGCTTTCCTTGTGAAGCCACATTTTTCCTGTACATCTGTTGAGAAATAATCGTAAGAAAATTAACTAAGCCTATAATATATGTTTTTAGCTATATTAAAGAAATAAAAGTTAATTTTAATACTAATTGCGACTGTTAAAAATACTTTAGGAAATTCTATACAAAGATAACCACGTAAGTAGTGTACAAAAGGAAATACAAATAACTCACTAGTGAAAAAAATTAAAAGATCCAAATCCAATATTAAACAAGATATTATAGTTCGACGCAGTAATAATAAAATCACAATATTGAAATAGAAGTACACCACCTGTTCTTCTTTAATTTATTTCTCAGAGTCGTGTATAAAAAAAATTGTTTGTTTTCAACTTTCGCGAAAAGCCACACGAGGGTTATTTGCGCTAGTCATCCCTAATTTACCAATGTAAGACTAAAGGGAAGGCAGTTAGTCATCACCACCCACCGCCAACTCTTAGGTTACTCTTTTACCAACGAATAACGGGATTGACTGTCACATTGTAACGCCCCTATGGCTGAAAGCATGATCATGTTTGGTAGGACGGGGATTCGAACTCGAGCCCCTTAACCACCTGGCCAAGAGCCGTGTATAAACTATTCTTGTTGAAAGACATGCTTTTTTATCGCACCGAATTACGGAAATATTTGTAGTGGATAAAAAAAACAGGAACAATTTAAAACAGTATAAAGTTTAAACGAATTGGTTTTAACTTTATTTATTCAGCTTTATCCAAACTGTTATCCTTATGTGATCGAACAGTCGAATATGATTATTACGCTTCTAGTGTATCCATGGGCCCAAAGTACAGAACAACTTTTGCAGTAACGGGACGCGAACCCTCAGATTCACATTCCGAACGTGTTAACCATTAGTCTTTGCCTGTTCGTAAAAAGCCTCGTGGTATTTTGACTGCTGTCTCAGGGGTCATATACTGGTTAACTATAAAGAGACTTATCGTAGTTCTATTCAAGTTTATTTGTATTAAATATTAGAAGTATACATTTTAATAAGCAACATTCATTAAGCATTGTAAAATACACCTAGAATTGCGAATGTTTCTAAGTGCTATCGTAACTCTTCATTCCTGACTTGGGATTGGTGGATCAAATGCGGCCCTAGGGCCTCCTGTTGAACAACGCTTGTTAACCTCTAATGTCGAATTTACAACCTAAAATGGATGAAACTTCTTTTTTTTAATAGTTTTACATAGTTCAGTGTTATCACTCAACATGGCGCTCGGCACTTGTCGCTAGGCCGAGAATCACGTGCTTAATATTCACACCATCGAGCGTGGGCGTTTATACGTCTGTTCACTGATAGCTAGAGGGCTGTGGTCAACGGCTGTACTAGCCCCCTAATGGGGGTGGGGGTGATTGATTGCTAGATTATATTACTGTAGTCAGTGTGTTTCTTACAGCTTATACGTTATCAATCAAACATTACAACTGTAATCCTCGGAAATATCGGGGAGTGGGGGATTCCTGTTCTGTAGACTACTGTATACAATTACATACATATATTTTAACCTATAAGACACTCAGTTGTCATAGAACTATAGTTTTCATGAAGAAAGGTGATTAAAATGAAACGATGATTTGTTTGCAGTACCTGCATAACGTTGTCCTGCTAAACACTGCGTGATTGAATATCACGTGAACGTTGCCAGACTGAACATCATGTAGTCTTTACTCTAAAAATCATAGCTTGGATCATTTATAAGTCTAGGATAGAACGCAGCGTTTAATCCTTTTTGATAAGTTACGTGTATTGAAAATGACACGTGAAATACAGCGATAAATAAGGTACTTTTATTTTCTATTTTCAAAGCGATAACAGAATTTTCAAAACTTCTACAATACACAAAGACACGTCCGACATGTATGGCTTCAACATTTACAGTTTTCTGGGCCAGTGTTTCTAAAGTGTACAGTATGATGTCGCCACTGTTTTGGGGCAAATTTCTCTGAATACGTACCTCACACCGACATAAAATAATTTTAAATGACAGACAATGGACAAAGCTTTTGAAACATTTATAATGTGTTTAACGTCTTTTCCAGCAAACCAAGGAAATAAACGATGATGAGGTGTTAAAATTAACATCTCATCGGGCGGAAGATTTAATTTGAAAGCAACAAGAGAAACACAAAAATTATACGTATGGCAAAATCTTTTATTGTAATCATTTAGTAAACACTTATGTTTTAAAAACGTGTTGTTAGGCCATTGTCCCATTACTTTTTCACGTATAAAAATCTCCATTTTCCATATTTTCCATACAATAACTGCAACTTTTAAATAAATAAAAAGGTTAGAGTCTAAAATCAATCCAGAAAGTACATAACTTCATTTTAACATACCTCAAATCAAGAGATATTTTGGGTATATCCATTTGGAACTTATAATTATATTAGTTGTTTTTTTTAAAGCGCGTAATCTCCTTTAGGCATATACTTGGTGCAGATGTTCAAATTATGTAATTCTGTTATAACGTTATACACAACAGCCAAGACATTTATTTATTGTTATCCGTAACTGAAATGGTAAGAGTAAATTGTATTCTTCAATAAATAATTACTGAACATGAAATTGTGTGTTCTCCTTTACCTGTTCTCCTGGACTTCAGTTTTACTTCAAAGGGAAATACATAGAGTGCGTAATACTTTTCCCGCCATATTTAGTTTCCACCATGCACAGGTGATTAGGAAAGGGTGGATTTGAAGTGTATTAGTCACGAAGTCCTTGAAAGTGGAATTACATAACAGGTGTGTATCTCTTTAACTGTATTACTAACATTCAGATGGTGCGAATGGTAGTAGTTTTAGGTTTAAATGACTGATAAGTTACAACGCTAAATCTGTGAGCGATTATTAGGAGCCTGTTTATAAAAACAGATAATTGGGGACATGGTGAAATACATGTAAAGGAGATTACCGTTATAATTCAAATTCTTATATATGCTTTGCAGTTCTTACTATAATTCTACATTTTAATAAAAGCTTATGTTTATGATCTGTATAGGTAATCTGATATAAGACAATTATTCATATTAGATCTCATTAATTTCTACACCTGTATTTGCTAATATACAGAAGTGGTATGCATTTCGGTGACGAGTTTCAATTTGTATTTTTAAAATGGATGGTAAACAAAGTCAGCAGCTGAAATATTATCACAGACAAAATGCAGTAGAAGGGAAACCTTCTGACAATTTCTTGGTTTTAACCCTTTTATTCTATGTGCTATATAATCTGGTAAAGTAGAACATAGTAGTTATCTTCATTAAGGTGGAAAAACAAGACAGAATGTTGTTCAAGTATTAGATGTTTAACACGAGGTTTCTCAGTAGTTATATTTTCAAGAACTGTTTAAATTATACTTATGGAAGATCTTTTTCTTCAATACTTTCTAGTTGAACATTGAACTCTTAAGAAAGTCTGACCTTTATTGAGTCTTCTGTTTTAACAAGACAATTTTCACTGTCGTGTTTTTCTGTTTGTATGTATATTGGACCGTGTAACGAAGCTAACTTTAAGCCTATACTCACAAGGAACTGATAGAACCACTAGCTTTTAGATAGGCATACAATAGTTTAGAAATCATAAAGCCCCAGTCCCTATAGAGTTATAACTAATATCCTTCTAATCAATTTGATGACTCCCAAAGTAATAAGATTTTAACGCCCACCAGTGGCACAGCAGAATGTCTGCGGGCTCACACTACTAAAAACCAGGCTTCGATACCCATGGTGGGTAGAGCACAGATAGTCCATTGTATAGCTTTGTGCTTAATTTCATAAACAGAACAAACAATAAAATTTTAGTGTATATATAGACGAAAGAGATGTATCTCATGGCAAAATCTAGTGATTAGCATCCTGGGCTGTGGATCCGAGGGTCCATGGTTTGCATTCATTACTAAAGCAACGATCAAATCTCACTTTCTGATTAAAGTATCCTAAGAGCTGGATATGGCTACTGTTGGCTCGTGCCTTCCCTAAAGTCTATCACTTCAAAGTTAGGGCTATCTGGTGAAATAGCGTTTGTGTCGCTTTGGGCGAATGTCTAAAACTTACAAGCAATCCTAACCTCAATCCAAATGACATGTTGTAAATACACACGTAAATGCAAGTTACATAGATAAATTCAGAAATTTATTTCATTGTGAGAACTAGTGCTACTACCATGTGTTTCGACCAACCAACGCAATTTTTTTTCACCACACATTTCTTCACAAAACTTTGAAAAGCCAGAAACAGTCATTTTTCTATTAATTACTGACATATGTGAAAACCAAACTACACACAACGTTACGGTAAAAAAAATTGATCAAATATTTTGGCACCAGGTGGCATTGAGTACAATTCTTCAAAATTCATTGTTATCATAATGGTGAAATTATTGTTTAAAGCTTAAAGAATATTTTTAAAAAGTCTTAATGTTTTAATGATTTTCCTGGCGGTAATGTTAGTTATTACAAAAAAGAGAAAGCTGGGCCTTGTAATAGTAATACTTTTATGTGTGTGTTAAATTTTGCAAAACATTAAAATCGAAAGTATTTCTAAACGGGCAATCTACTGTGAATATATATGTATATGTATATATATATTAATAGTTGGCAGTGGCCATTCTTTCAATCAGAAATATGCAATCTCTATTCCTGCTGTATTATTGTATTAGCCTGACTGCGTCACGTGCTTCTGGTGTATCTTCGTCATGACGTCTGAAATACAAAATAAAATAGAAGTGTAACGATCGTAAAACTTGGCGTTGTCACGCTGGGCTGTTATCTACGAAGATGCTTCTAAAATCGTAACTTCAGCATTTCGAGTCGTTTCTTTGGCAGATATCTGTCGTACTTCAGATGCCAAAAGGACGTAAACAGATGTTAATATCAAGTATATACAATTCTAGCTTTTATTCACAAAATGTTTCGCTAATTTTGTCGGTTTTTTAAAGCTTGTTTGCGGTATTAAAATGTGTATTTAGTAGGATATATTGCATGTGATGTAACATCAAAACACAAACTCTTTGTTGTTTAGTAGGGCATACTGTACGTTAAATAACCCCACAAGTTAAACTGTCAACTATTTGGAGAATCACTGTTTTTGTTACTGTTTTCTTCACCCATCTTTTCTGGGATACTTTTTATCTTTCTTATATTGATTTGTCAAATTTTGGGAATACTATCCAGCATCTGTAATCGTGGGTTTGGGAATACTATCCCGCATCCGCAATAGTTTTATACGTACTACTAGTAATTTATAACTGTAGTTTATTTTGATTCATAGAATATCACCGCTCATCTTTTATCTATAACCTGTTTATCTTATTCAAGGGAATCTACTCCTTACTTGTATTATTTTCTTATGTGCTGTTATTTCTTAAGATGATTACTTAACACTTTTAACCTTAGTATATGAATATAGGACTAACCTTTATCTACGTTTGCTGGATTTCATTAGATATTATTGGGATTACTGCCGAAGTTATCGCCAGTAGAGAGATACCTAACTGATGAATCAATATGCTATAATCTTTATAGGCTTTTGTTCTATGACATTAGTCACATTACCTTTTAGCTAAACTTATACAATACATTTACTACATTTTTGCTGGTCTGCATAGGCTACTGATACCGTAACAACCTAATCTTGCCTTCTACATTACACATAAAAAAACAGCAAATATAAATCCAGGGTAAACAATGTTAATAGTTTTATGTATGAGAGATAGTAGTCGAGAAAAAACGAAGAAATTCTGAGCTAAATGTGATATGATCTTTTTTTTTTTACACTTGCTTATTGTGTGGTACCAAAAAACATGGAGTTAGGCTTAAGTTGTTAATTCTAAAGTATAAGTGATTTATAAAGTCTTAATCTTCGAAAGTTACACCAGAACAATAAATTATTCGGAATCTTTTTCACAGTAATAATACATTTTCATGATATTATGTAATAACTCCAGGAGTAACACCAGGTGTACACTGTTCACGAGAGTACATCCTTCCTTTTGAGGTATTCTGCTGATTCATTATGATTTGTCATCTTCACTGCCACATAGTTTTAAAGTGTTTTTGTTAAGAATGGAATTCCTGACTTGTCATCCTTTTCTCTACACATTCTGCTGCGTTACAATGATGCGCCGCCACCTACAAGGCTTGAGCTGAATAGGATTAAAACATTAGAAACAAGTAGGGTTAAAAAGTTTCACTGGAATATCACACTCAGTAACAAATAGCGTGACTAAACTGTAAGCTGCGACTCCCCCTTGACAAGCAAGAAAGACGCTGTTCTATCGGGCTCATAATCAGGTAGATACAATATAGATACCGAACTTTTATTTTTAGTATTAAGTTGAAATGATTTATAAATTATATTTAAAATAAACTGATGAAATCAGTGTAAAGACAAAGTACAGCTGTATATAGCACGCTACTCGATAACCATGAAAATACCACACACATCCCTAATCTCACCACAGAAAACTGTTGATAACGAGGAAAACAAGTGTTGTTTAATAAAAATATTATTCGTTCACCTGAAATTAAATTTGGTCCAGCAGTTTAATCAGAATTGTTTGGCTGGGCGTGGCTTACTGGTTAGCATGCTGGAACTGTATTTCAGACAGTTTGGGGCTGTTAGAGGATGTTGGAGACTGATGATTTAGTGCTGTTGTGGGGCCCGGAATAATACAGCGATTACAGTGGGTTCGAATACTACCACTGAATACATCCGCCCTTTCAGTTGTAGAAGGCGTTATAATGTTACGTTCAATCCCATTATATGTTCAGTTAAGAGCAGTAGCCCAAGAGCTGGCGGTTGATACTGTAGAGTGACTAGTTGCCTTCTCTCTAGTTAATCAGATGACGTCCCTTGTCTAGCTTTTCGTGAAAACTCTAAAACAAACACTTGAGGGGTTGGCTCTGCTTATACAACTGGCATACTCTGAGATTTGTGTGTGCTGGTTTGCAAGTTAACTTACTCGTGTACTAGTAAAACTATGTAAAGAATATGTTAATCCTATCTTATCCCAATTATTGACGCAACCTCTTGGAAGCATGAATAAACACATGAACGCATTTAAAGGACTAGAAGTTTCATGTTATTTCTAAAGCAAATCTCCTTGTTTCATTTAATTAACATAATATTCCAAATATTGTAACACTCAAATAATGTGATATTATTACTACTAAGAACTACAGTTAAGTACAGTTTCTTTTTGTTATAATTTCTGTCTAAAATAAATATGCCCATCCCTCAGTGGTACAGCGGTATGTCTATGGATTTAACAAACGGTAGAAACCGGGTTTCGATAATCCATGGTGGGCAGAGCACATGCAGCTCATTGTGTAGGTTTTTGCTTAATTACAAGCATCCAAAATAAATAACGTTTATTCAAATGGTTTATTGATGTTTCAAGGTATAGTTCCGATTATCTCAAGTTTTTACTCTTCTTAGTTTCGTTTTTATTATTTTGAGATTTTTTTGATTTTTTTGCAAAAGGTCAAAGAAACAAACTTGTGCTATAACGAATTACGCTTTCGTGATCAGACACAAACTACTAATTCTGATCGTGTATCTGAAGTTGTCACTACTTCAGCTTAAGTAAAACAACCGCCTTTAATTTCGAACTGCTGACCAGAGAACAATCAGCAGGACCATCGCCTGCGTGGTTCGAATATAATATTTTAAAGCAAGTATATTGCTGCCGTTCGTTTGTTCTTGAAATTTATTGCGAGCAAATCACAGGCACCTATTGTAAAGAATTCGGCCCCTATAAAAAACCTAACAGTCGGTCACTCCCACTATTCCTTGGTAAAAGAGTAGCCCAAGAGTCGGCGATGAGTAGTGTTAGCTAGCTGCCTTAACTCTAGCCTATCACTGCTAAATTAGGGACGGCTAGCATTGCACGAAATTAAAAACTAACCAATCAAAACACGTACAATTTTATTGTTGTTTTCTCTGATTCTTGTTTGTTTGTTTTTTCCACCGGTTTTGTAACTTCAAGGATGTAATTTTAGAGAGAATCTATAATACAAACGATCAAATACCATTTTCAGTTAAACTTAAATAAACCCAAATTATAAGATGTTAAGTTTTCAGCCATCTTTGTTAGAAAATACGTTTGTTTTGGGATCTTGTAGGACGAGTATGTCGTAGTTTTATTCTGATGTTTCCAACTGTTGAACAATTAAAGTATGTTCCTTTGTTTTTTGGTAAAGTAACGTAAGTAGGTATCGTCACAGTTGTGTTCTATTTGTTCTCTTTGTTTGTTTGTTTGTAACTAAGCACAAAGCTACACAATGGGATATATGTGCTCTTCTTACCAGAGGTATCGAAACCCGGTTTCTATCATTGTAAATCCGAAGACAAACCGCTGTGTCGCAAGGGGAGCATTTATACTCTTTGGTTTTAGTAAGTGTAAGTAATAATCTATTATCTTTAGTTTGATAACTAGTATCTTCTTAGCTTAGTTTGGTTGTCTTGATTTGTTCAATAGTTTTAAATAATCTACTATCTATAGTTTAATAACAAGTATTTTTTCTAATTAGGTTTGATTGTCTTGATTTGTTCAATAGTTCTAAATAATATATTATCTTTAGTTTAATAACTAGTGTCTTCTTAGTTTAGTTTGATTGTCTTGATTTGTTCAATAGTTTTAAATAATATATTATCTTTAGTTTAATAACTAGTGTCTTCTTAGTTTAGTTTGGTTGTCTTGATTTGTTCAATAGTTTTAAATAATCTATTATCTATAGTTTAATAACAAGTACTTTTTTCTAATTAGGTTTGATTGTCTTGATTTGTTCAATAGTTCTAAATAATTTATCTTTGATTTAATAACAAGTATTTTTTTTAGTTTAGTTTGATTATCTTGATTTGTTCAGTAGTTTTAAATAATCTATTATCTACAGTTTAATAACAAGTATTTTTTTCTAGTTTAGTTTGATTGTCTTGATTTGTTCAGTAGTTCTAAATAATATATTATCTTTAGTTTAATAACTAGTGTCTTCTTAGTTTAATTTGCTTGTCTTGATTTGTTCAGTATTTCTAAATAATTTACCCTTGGTTTAATAACAAGTATTTTTTCTAGTTAGGTTTCATTGTCTTGATATATTGAGCGGTTTTAAGTAATAATATATTTTTTCAAAACTGGTATATATTCATTTTCCACTGACCCCTATTTTTGAGATTTCTCATTTATGATTAGGAGCAATAATTAACGAGTCGTAATTTATAAATATCCTAGCTGGTAGCAAACTTTTTATGTGTAAAATATATAACTATTTGTAATATCATCAACCATGGATGTCAAAAAGAGAAAGAGAATAACAACCCGAAAAACAAAAAATAACTATAGCCCCCCAGTGGCACAACGATATGTCTCAATGGACTTACAACGCTAGAAACTAGGTTTTGATACCCGTGATGGACAGAGTACAGATAGCCCATTTGGTAGTTTAGTGCTTAATTTCAAACAAACAGACTCTACCTATATTTCTCGATTATCCTATTGGCTTTCGAATGACATCATAAGTGACGACATTTCCGGTATAGTTGCGAGTCCTAAAATTATGAAGTCACTTTCGGTTGTGCATTTTTTATATTCAGTTATGTCGGCTTTTAATATTTTCTCTTTATAATTATTGCACAATCAATAATTATTCAGTATTGCATCCAAATATGTCTTTTATGTTTGGCTTTTTTATGAAAAATGAAAATATAAAGCTGCTTTGGATTACTGAGTTTTTTAACATATAACATTGCCAATTTCACGTGCCTTTCGTACTCGAGTCGTGTCTACATCTCGTGCAATGATTACCATGATAATACCAAGACAGAATATCGCCGTAGGGAAAAAATGTACAGAATTTTAAATAGAAGCGCTTGATAACCATTTAGTCCTGTTGCGAAGCAAAGAGTCGATTATGTGATTCGACTTCATTCAACGTATTCATTTTCTTTTTCTTTCTGTTTTTTAATTATTGTTGTTGTTGTAAGTACTAGATTGGATGTTACTGTTTTCCTGTATCGGTTACGAATTTAAGAACTTCGAATGTTTTATTAAAACTGGTAATAATAAATAGCATACAAACGTGAAAAAATAACACTCATGACAATCAGTGATTTTTTTTACTATTAAGAATTGACATAAACAATAGATAACATATTGAAAATAGAATAATATTTAAACTTTCTATTATCACTAACATCAGAATCAAATACTGACTGACAAAAATATGCTTAAAAAGGAATAAAATTATGATTTTTGATAAAAATAGAATAAAACAAGCAATAAATCTCTTTGTTTCTTTCAAATTGTTTGCAAAAAGGTAAGCAATGGTTCATCTGCGTTACCTTTCCCTAACTTTCAACTGATAGCGTGAAGGGAAAATAACAGCTGGTCTGTTTGTTTGTTTTGTTGTTGTTGTTTTTAATTTCGCGCAAAGCTACACAAGGGCTATCTGTGCTAGCCATCCTAATTTAATAGTGTAAGTGCAGCTAGTCTTCACCACCCACCGCCAATTTTTGGGGTACTCTTTTACCAACAAATAGTGGGATTGACCATAATAGTATAACGTTCTCACGACTGAAAGGGCGATCATGTTTAGTGCGACGGGGATTCGAACCCGCGATCTTCATAGTATGAGTCAAACTCCTTAACCCACTTGGCCATGCCGGGCCAAACGCTAGTCAACTTACCGCCAACTTTTGGCTACCCAAATTTAATAGTAAGGTGTGGCCGTTACTTTTATAGTACCTCCATGGTATTACATTGAGGAGTGTGATATTGCGGTAACTGGACACAAACTATGAATCCTCATGTTCATTGACCGCCACGCTCACCCACAGTGAATTGCAAATGATCTGATGTAGGAATAATATTTAAAACTTTGTAAACAGCTGACAGTAAAATGAAACAATGGACAAGAGGTTTGTTCACGAGTAAGTAACACTTAACAGTTACATTAAGTAAACAGCGGAATAACATTGGATACCAAATGTACCAGTAATGAAATAATACGTAAATTATGCGTTACTGGTTGACAATATAATAAAACACTTGGCCAGGTGGGTTAAGGCGTTCGACTCTTAATCTAAGGGTCGCGGGTTCGAATCCCCGTTACACCAAACATGTTCGTCCTTTCAGCCGTTGGGGTATTACAAAGTTACGGCCAATCCCACTATTCGTTGGTAAAAGAGTAGCCCAAGAGTTGGCGGTGGGTGATGATGACTATCTGCCTTCCGTCTAGTATTACACTGCTAAATTAGAGACGGCTAGCACAGATAGCCTTTGTGTAGTTTTGTGCGAAATTCAAACCAAACTAAATCATTGAATAGCCAATGTGATAAGAAGGAAATATTTCTTTATATTCTTCATTGATACTGACAGTTTCATTTTTGTTTTCAAAAATTAGTCCCAAGGGTAAACGTGACAGATATTTTTGGTTATTTTAATAAACTCGACGCCTATAAGGACTGCGTAACACTTATGGAGTAATTATTCCCATATGGCATTTGGCCAATCTTCGAAAAGCTATAGGTAATGTAGAAGCGATTGGTTTCAAAACAAGGCAGTCGGTACACAATTCACTCAAAAAAAAGTTTTACAGGAATATAAAAGTTCAAACTTTACGTATTTAGTAAATAATAACAAATGAAACTTTAATTTTTTTCCCTTCGAAAGGGTTCTTTCAAATAAAATTCCTACTGTTTTAATGCAAAATAAAATGAAACCATTCAGTTTTGGTAAGAAAAAACATTCGTGCAGTGACTTTTGGTTGGTAGTTGAAAAGTATTTACTGTAGCAGAAATAAAAGCAAGAGAACCTTGTAACAAGATCCTTTAGCAAAACATTTTTACGTCTGTTTTTTTTACTTCTTAAAAATCCCACACAGAAAACTCTTATTTCTGAATAGCAGAGTTGACCGTTTATTTGTCTGTCTCGAGCTGTTGTAAGGAAATGGCTGAACCAATTCGATGAAAGTTTCTAGGCTTCCTCTCCAAACAAGAGTGTAAATGGAACTGGATGAAGATTCGATGGTGGCTTTAATGTGAAACACTGAAAGTGTAGTTTTCACGTGAAACGATAAAAAATGTGATGTTACTTTTAAAATTTCAAAGCTGTGATTTTTAAAGTAAAATTGCAAGTTTAATGTAAAAACTGTAAGTCAATGTATAGTGTGAAATTGTGGCTATAATGTAAAACTGTAACAACGTATAGTGTGAAATTATGGCTTTAATATAAAACTGTAAAAAAAATGTGAGTTTAACGCTGCCGTTCAAACATACGTTTAAATAAATGGGAAATATTGACAAATGTACAAGTGTCTTATAAGGTTTCGGTTATACTAGTACATTCTGTAAAGTAATAAAGCAGAGGGCGCTAATACGTATTTTAAATTTACAGGAGTATGTCCTCTAAGCGGAAGAGTCCCCCGACGAAGTTCCTCACTGACCACAACAACCAACACGTTGAGAACGACTTGGACGACAAGTGCGCGAAATCTGATGACGAAGAAGCTCCTAAGAATTCGTTTGATGGGACGACATTAGAACAGAGTAACGGGAATCTCAACATTAGACTCAGTCCCATTGAAGAAATGGGTACGTCGGAAAACTGCGTGGTTGGCGAACTCAGCGTTTCACGACACCGGAAGGGTGACATCGATTCCCGTGACAGCTTGGCCAGTGAAGCCGCTGCCACCCTTCTGCACAAGCGTAAGCACAGACTGCTACAAAGCGTTTCGTGTACCCGATCAGTGTCTGCCACAGACTCGGAGTGCGACTCCGAAGATGACTATAGCGGAACCGAAGAAGGCAGAGCTGATACCAAGCTTCCGCCCGAAATATTGAATAACATGCACGTGAGGGAAAACTGTAAACCCTTTGGTGGATATACCGGAAGGAAGAAGATGGATGACGTGCTGAAAAAACTGACATCCAAAATGAGTTCCAGTGCGTCGCTAAATGAACAAAATCAGGCTTGGAGTAGTGGGGAAACCATGGTGACAGAACCCTCCAACGCCCCCACAAGGGGAAGACGTGAAAGAAGGTAGGTACAAAAGCAAATATCGTAATTTATTTACACAAGACGATCCTGTACAAGAGAATACCGCGAAATGTCGTATACGTTATCGAATTAAGTAATGTATTACAGATAATGATAAACTGCACACGTCTACAAAGAGTTTCTAAACCCAATAACAAGCTTTGTGTTACTGTAGATACAGTTGTACATGTAATAACAAACTGCGTGTTTCTATAGAAACAACTTGACCATGGTTTTCCATTACACAAATTATTTGCTTGCTGATGCACGTTTTTAGGTGTAGGAAATAAATTATCATGTTACGTCTTTCTGCTCTGTTAATCAAGGTTTGAGATATCTTGTTCGTTCCAAATAAAGAAAAATATTCGAATGTAAACAGAGCAGTTATCGATATCGGCCTGTTTACACAACCCTTCTCCCCCTCAGTGATAAGTCTGAAAGATTAAACCGCTAAAAATAGAGTTTCGATACCCGTAGAGGGCACAGTACAGATAGTCCAGTCAAATCACTGTGTAGCTTTGTACTTCGATACATCCAAGCAACCAACCTCTTTATATACATAGATAAGTAAAGAAGAGATATAACTTTGTTTATTAAAGATTAGATTTCTTATATTCTGATTTAAAGCCTTTAATTGTCAACCCATAGCTTATAAATACCATTACGCTCACGCCAGTAGTAATTAAACATCGGTATTTGAGTGTTAATTGTTCAATATAAAAACGTTGCACCAGGTTTTTCACTAACCCTGGAACTGCTTCTTCCATCTTTGATTCCCACGTTTACTGGGATAAGAACGGCGAGGTCTATTTGAGACCTCACATATAGGCAAGCTGTCTACACATCTTCTACTGTATAAAGTCGTTGGCTTCTTTGTAAACAAAAAAATCCATTTGGAAAGGTGTCGAAGTCCTTCAAAATATGTCGCCGAATAAGATTACCATCTCTCTCATGAAGCCCCTGCTAGTACAGCGGTGAGTCTACGGATTTACAACGCTAAAATCAGGGGCTCGATTCCCCTCGTTGGGCTTAGCAGATAGTCCGATGTGGATTTGCTATAAAAAAACACACATACACACCCTCTCATGAAAACAGTTCTTTATTTCAAGATGTATCAGAAAGATTATCAAAATGGTCAACTTCAAATCCTTCTTTAGCATTTTGTTAGCAGGATTAGTATTCCTAGCGAGCCTCATTACTATATCTTGTTGGGTTGTAGGGTTCTCATTCGTTACCATAGTCTTTAGCTTGAGTATGATGACATTGCTGAACACCGAAGGCACCCTTACTCGACATGTATTGTTTGTGGCTCTGAAAAGAGCAGTAGCAATCCCTCTAACCGTATATCTTACCTGATTGCATTGCAGTATCACACTGTTGGTAATTTGCCATGAACAAAAATTTAATTACTAAATATGCCATATGTCTCTATTTGTGATCACGTGCAACTGTTTTTGTTTTTTTTACCTTTCTCTTAAACATAACTGAATAAAAAATCATAAATATTTTTTTTATATTTCTGTAGCTTTAATTCAGTCTACTGATGATCCCTTGATTAGCCTCACCTGTTAATCAAGCCTGGATCTACAAGGCCTAATCTAATCTAGTCAAGCCCAGCTTAAACTAAAACTACACAGTTAAGCGTGAAGGTATCAACAAAGTTCAGTTACCTAAACTGCATGTAAAAGGTCAATACAGCTTATTGATATTTAATTTAGGCTTCATTTCAAAAATTAGAAGCGTCTTCTTTACCCGTAGTATAGTCTCATTTTTGGATTTATTGATTACTATTAATATACTAGGATTTGGGACCACATCACATTCACTCAATGCATACCGAACAATGCTTAAACTGTTCTTAAATCTAGGGCTAAAGTGCACCACTAAATGATTTCCCAGTTTTCTAAAAGTAGATCCGACGTGAGTGACCAAACAACATTGTTTGGCAGCAGAATTCATAAATAATACGTAACTGTTGCTAAACTAGATACGATTTTTAAGCCTGAAAAACATTTTTTGAATTTTCAATACAGGTCTGAACATAAAACGAAATTGAACTTCTCGGTAGATACTCTTGATTAGGCTGTTCAGTTTCAAAATTCGTGAGTGTGAGTCTGTGTACACTAAAGAGACCATTACCTGGCATTTAAGGACGCCATAGGTCAGTGACCCGAACGAATATAGTTGTTGAACAGTTTTATTTATGGTAAAATCAATGAAGCATTTCGAGAAAGAGTTAAGTTTTAAAACAGGTTTTCGTTTAAGTAAGTATCGCTGTTAAAGTTCCAAGGAATTGACGATAGGTTGTGTACGAGACATAAGATATTTTACAAGATGTTCTGTGGAATGAAATAGAACAAAACTATTAAAGTGGGTGTATAATTTGGTGCAGGTTGGTTTCTGATAACACCCAGCATTAAGACGTACTTGTTCGTTAAAAACTTATATGTTAATAAGCGGTGGAGCAGAACGCTGTTGGTGTTCATAAGTGAACTTAATGTTAATGTGTTTAGAATTCAACTATTTTACAAATTTTACGAATTAGTTATTTAAATATTGCAAATATTCCATATTATAACGATTGTAAACAAACTGTTTGTAATCAGAAGGACAACCCTTCAAATGACTGTTCTCGTGAAAGCAAATGAAAGCATTTACCATTACAGGTGTTATGCTTGACCCTCTGCTGGCTCCACTTGTCTGTTCATGAAAAAAAAAAAATTCATAAAGGCTAGTGAACAGCAAGTGAACTTTTAGTCGCAGTTTAAGTAATTAATCGAAACTAATCTATCCTAGCGCTTTGCCTAACCTACTCTACCATAATTCAGTATGTCCTAACTTAATCTGATTTATCCTAGCTTTGCTTTATCTAATCTACCTTAACTTATTAACCCAACCTAAAATCGCATTGTAACATATTATAATCTAGCCAAGTGTAGCCTAATCTAGGCTGTTTTTGCGACAGAAAAGTTAGTGATTGACGTAAGTATTATTCTACTTTCTTCGATCAAACCAGTTTTCTTTTCTGTGGTTATCCAACATTGAAAAAAACAGTGGCGCGGTGATAAATAAATCTAAGGGCTTCGGGTTTCGATACTTGTGCTGTGTACAACACAAATAATACCTTGTGTGGCCTTGCGCTTAGCAACAGAAGAAACAACTTAAATATTTCTTTCGTGGCTGAAACATCATACTATAATTGAGGAATTTCTATACATCGGTAGAAATCTAAAGATTAAAACATAAATATATGTTGTATGTCCCCCCGCCAGTACAGCGGTAAGTCTACGGATTTATAATGCTAAAATCAGGGGTTCGATTCCCCTCGATGGGCTCAGTAGATAGCCCGATGTGGCTTTGCTATACGAAAAACACACACACGCACAATGTTGTATGGAAATACCTTCGTTGTTGTTGTTTAGAGAAAGCTTGTAAATTTATGTAATTATTGTTCATATAAGTTGTTTGGACAAGTTACGGTTATAATGTTTCTTTTATTTTAGTATATTCAGTTCATCCAACGATCACGATAGCTCTTCAGTGGATGAAGAAAGAAAAGAACTACGCTCTGCCATAGCCAGCGAAAGTCTAAATGAGAAAGAGCGACACCTAACGGAGATGATTCAGCAGCTACAGGCACTCCGGGAACAGTTGATAGTTCAACAACGATACCAGAACAAGGTAAGCTGCCATAGAATTCAGTTCAAGGTTCCACATGGAATTATTATAATTGGTATTTGTATATTAAACACATGAGTCAACTGGAGCAGTCAGTAGCACCCGCCGCCTACAGTACTACTATCAACTAAATAGTAAAATTGATTCTCACGGCTGAATTTAATATGCTTATTCGGCGACATATCGTGGAAAAAAATCTTGCACCCTACGATACGCAGTTGATCCATTTATCGCCTACTTTGCCACACCCTGTTAGTGTGTTCATTACATTTATTCATTCCAGTCCACTTGCCTTAACTAGTCGTCAGTGGAGTTTGAACACATTAAAATTTACATGATGTATCTCTTTAAAACTTGTAGCTGTTTTTGTTGTTGTTGTTGTTTTTGCAACCAAATATATCTAATGAACTCAGTTTTTAAAATTGATAAAATATCAAGATATACTAAATGGACTTCCACAGGTTCCCCTGTTTTATTTCTTGCTTTTGAAGTTCACATGTCATGCTGTGTTGTAGCTTACAGAGTGCGTAAATATTCTCGTGATTTATGGCATGCGCACGACAGTACAAATTGCAACGTTAGGTTTTCCTTATGTGACAACACATTATTGTATAATGGTTCGAGTGGTTAAAATAAGTGACCAAGAGGCCTTTGTCTCCCTTTCTGGGAAATTATTATTTCAGAAAAAGCGTGATGAGTGAGCAACACATGCAACTAGATTTTTACATATGTACAGAAAGAACAACTAAAAAATAAGTAATCTACAATTCTGTTACATCTCTGGTTAGTTTCAAAACAATATATATGATAAATATTTCTTAGTCACTTTGTATTGTGGGTTATTTAACTTAAAATATCAAATGAAAGAGAGCTTGGCGTGGCATAATATTTATCGTGCTCCCATCATGTACACGAGGTTTATAGTTCGCGTTTCATTGCCGCGATAAATGCTCTCTCGCTATAAGAGTGATGGTCAAATCCCACAAATCGGTCAGATAAAAGTAGTCCAGAAATTAGTGGTTGGTTCTAGTCCCTCTTAGTTCAAAATGAGGCGACTATTGACGTGGTGTCTAGTCCTTTATGAAGCTTTGCGCGAAAATTCTGAAACAAACAGAGAAGTTATAACCCGAAGTCTTAAGCCCAACGGCTGGATAGTCACTCTCTGATTCTTCACATTCTGAAGATGAAACAATCTCGAAATGAAAAACGATTCCAAGAATGTTTGCCATATAAGCAAGCCGGTATTATAAATGTTTGCCATGAGAAAATGACTGTGGAAGCGATTTACGACAGTTTTAACAGAAACTTTCCTCGTTAGTTGAGAAAAAAGCATCGACATCTAGCGATAGAAATATGAACAAGACGAACCACAGGTAGTTTCTCAAGATAGTCTTACTTATCTTTGTATAATGTATTTGTTAAATTATATATTATCATATGCAGAGTTGAATTTTACTTATCTTATTACATATGCATTATCACATGCACAAAACCTTACATATCTTTGAAGAATTTTTGTGTTTTTGAATTTCGCGCAAAGCCACACAGTGTAAGACTAAATGGAAGGCAACTAGTCATCACCACCCACCGCTAACTTTTGGACTGATATTTTACCAACGAATTTTTACCCCACGGCTGAAAGATTACGAGTCGAGCGTCCTAATCATTTGGCCATACCGGCCCAGAAAGAATTTGTTACTTTGCTTGTTCAGTATCACGTGCATAGTATAACTTTCTATTGATATTGTTTATTCTTCTAGTAGAGTTCAGATAATATAACAATAGACTTGCATAATTCGTAAGTTTGGTAAGTTTATTGTATCACCAATATGCTTAACGTACACTGCTGGCCAAAATCTTAAGGCCAATGATAATAAAGAAAAATATGCATTTTGCGTTGTTAGACTCAACTACTTATTTGAGTAGAGCTTCGAAAGATGTAAATAAGAAAAGGGAAAATAAAAATAAAAACTTTTTTAGCATTTAATAGAGAAAATGTGAACACTATGAAATTAGCCTAAATACTAGCTGGTCAAAAGTTTAAGACCATACCAAAATAGGGTGGGAAATTCCCAACAAGAGGTCTAGTAGTGAGTTGCACGGCCGTCATTGCGAATAACTTCAAACATTCGCTTTGGCATGGTCGATATAAGCGTTTGCAGAAAGCTGGCTGGAATGTTATTCCAAGTGGTGAAGATGGCTTCACGAAAATCATGCACTGTTTGGAATTGACGTCCATTTCCATAAACTTCCCTTGCCATCCACCCCCAAACATTTTCAGTGAGGTTCAGTTCGGGCAAACACGTCGGATGGTCCAGAAAATTCCTTTGTCCTGTGGGCATTCTGGATTGCAGCGTTGTCTTGCTGAAAGATCCAGTCATTTTCACACAACCGAGGGCCTTCAGTCAATAAGGATGCTGTTTCCAACATGCTAATATAGCCAGCTGCTGTTTGACGCCCCTGTATAACCTGAAGTTCCATTGTTCCATGGAAAGAGAAAGCACCCCAGATCATAGTGGAACCTCCTCCACTGTGTCGTGTAGAAAATGTCTTCGGTGGGATATCCTTATCGTGCCAGTAACGTTGGAAGCCATCTGGACCATCCAGGTTAAATTTTTTCTCATCAGAGAACAAAATCTTCGTCCACTTTTCTACGTCACATGTTTGGTGCTTCTCAGCAAAGTTTAACCGAGCTGTTTCGTGGTGTGGAAGGAGGCGTGGTCTTTGAAGACGTTTACAGTTTTTAAAGCCTTTCTCTCGTAGATGCTGTCTTGAGCTGCATTCTGCGTCCGTAAGGGCCTTAATCTGGTTCGACGATCGGCTGGGGTCTTGCCGGACAACCCGTCGAATTTTCCTGTTCAACGCCGGCGAAATTTTCTTGGGCCGACCACTTGAAATTCTTGTTCTGTATCTCTCAGGGTATTTTAAGAAATTTGCAACAGCAGTTTTACTACGCCCAATCTCACCAGCGATGACATGTTGAGAGATACCTTGCTTTTGCAGCTCGACAATTCTGCCACGTTTAAACTCTTTCATTTTTTAGCCTTTGCCATGTTTTGACCCTATGTAACACAGGAGACGTCAGTGGGAGATGTTGACAACGCTAATGCTTGATCACAAATGACTAAATTTCGTTACGTATTTACCGATTAACGCTTCGTTTCAGTATGGTCTTAAACATTTGACCAGCTAATATTTAGGCTAATTTCGTAGTGTTCACATTTTTCCTATTAAATCCTAAAAAAGTTTATTATTTCTATTTTCCCTTTTCTTATTTTCATCTTTCAAAGCTTTACTCAAATAAGTGGTTGAGTCTAACAACGCAAAATGCATATTTTTTCTTTATGTTCATTGGCCTTAAGATTTTGGGCAGCAGTGTATATCATAGATTTGTATGTGAATGACAGATCCGGACGCATCCCCAAAACACGTGAAATAGAGAAAAATATGTCATGAAGCGGTTAAACAAATAGTGTTAAATCAATTAATCTGCTGGAAAAAACAGAAATGATTAAGAATCAGACATTACAGGTTCACACAGAATTACATGTATATTGAGATACATTGAATGAGTCTTGCACTCAAACAGCATTTGTAGGATTTCACCTTATTGTCGTGTAACTAATTTTCAAATAATGCTTTAAATGTCCACGTCTTGTTCATCTAACGCTTTAACGATATGTACAAAACCTTGTGTTCTGTTTGTAACACTCAAACAAGTTTACGTCTTGTTCATCTAATGCTTTAACAATACTTACAAAAACTTGTCTTGTTCTTTATCCAACACTCAAACAAGTCCACGTCTTGTTCATCTAGTGCTTTTACAATACTTTCAAAACCACGTTTTGTTTTACATCTTACACACAAGCTATACTTACAGAATTTTATTCTTTTTCTAGCATTCAAACAATTCTTAGATAATCCACGTTTTGTTGTTTATCTGGCACTCAAGAAAATTTTTCTATTTTTGTTTGTTTCAGCACAAAGCCGTGCTGCAATGGGCTACCTGTACTCTGCCCATGTGGATAGTCAAACACCGAACATTAGCTTTATAAGTTCA
This sequence comes from Tachypleus tridentatus, assembly GCF_004210375.1. Classification (NCBI taxonomy): domain Eukaryota; kingdom Metazoa; phylum Arthropoda; class Merostomata; order Xiphosura; family Limulidae; genus Tachypleus; species Tachypleus tridentatus. The sequence goes on from NC_134837.1 coordinate 132,542,369, forward strand.
TAAACTTAGGGCTAACCCACAGGGAAACAATACATATAGAATCCATGTCGTGTTGTTCACCTAGCAATTAAACAATACTTACAAAATCCATGTTTTGTTGCTCACCTAGTAACCAAAGATTACTTAGAGAATGCATATTACTTGTTCATTCACCACTCTAAGTCTATTCCCTTTATTTTTCATATCATACTTGGAAACATAAAATGTGATATATAATACTGAAAACACAATTCCTCAACAACTAAAACTGGGCTGCTATATATCAATATTCCATAGCAGGCCTCATCACGCCTGTCATGCAATTAACCAATGTTGACACTTTAAACTAAATTAATGAGGACACCGAGTTCAATAACCGCCACGAAGAATCAACACAACCAACTGTGGATATCTAACTCTGACACTTGTATTTACTATTCCCGAATATCTCACTCTAACACTTGTATTTACTATTCCTAAATATCTAACTCTGAGACTTTTATTTACTATTCCCGATTATTTTTAGCGATTATCGGTGCAGATTGTGATAAGTTAATATCAGCCGGTCATCAACAGTGCTCGTCTCTAATGCTTTGAATATACTCAAGGGTTGATTTTCTTCTCTAAAAACACGGACTTTTGTGGAGAAATTCATATTGCTATAGTAAGAAGTAATTAATATTCAAAACATGGTTACACATTCACGTAACATTAAGAATCCTTATCCTTTTTCTCTTGATGACATTATCGAGAAACTGTTATTGGATTCTTTAAACATTATCTTAAGGCAGATATGAATTCCATAATGTTTATTTATTGAGTTTTTATTACTGGATTTCGAACAACAAAGAGCAATTGCTCAGGATAAACATGATCAAAATATATGGATTCTGTATGATTAGAAAATCTTATTAATGTTCACTTTTTGAGCCTTGGATGTAATCGAATTGTTAGTGTTAGTAAAACTTTAATATCATGGTTCATACCCTGTGTATAAATTCAGTGTCAGCTTTAGGTATTTTAGCTTAAGGCAAGATTTTTAAAATTAATTCTCCCTAGTAGGTTTTTTTCTCCCACACTATTGCCATTGATCGACATAAATAGCATTTCTTGAGGAAATGTCCCATTTTCTAATAATTTCTGCTTTAATGGGATTCTCATAATATATTCTTCTTTTGAACTGGTTAAATTTAGAAGAACTTAACCTGCTTTAGCTTTTCGGATGCAAATAAGTAAAGTACCTACTTAAGATACAGTTTATTGCATACCTCCCTAAAGTTCACTTTGTTAGGTATGTCCTTGAAATCCAGTTTATTCAATCACTTCTTAAGATCTCGTTTGTTCTACCTTCTTTGGGTCCAGTTTTTTTGTACCTCTTTCAGGTCTAGTTTGTTGTTATTAAGTTCACTTTGTCGTGCCTCTTTAAGATCCAGTTGTTGTTGTTTTTTTTTGCCTCCTTAAGATCCAGTTTGTAATACTTCTTCAAATTCCAGCTTATAGTATTCCCGTAAGGTTCAGTTTGAAGTATTTTCTTAACATACAATTTGTGGTATCTCCTTTAAGTCCAGTTTGGAGCATTTCCTTTAGGTCCAATCTGTGGTACCTTCTCAAAGTCGAATTTAACAAATTTCTTTAAGGTCTGATTTGTTTTATGTCTTAAACATGTTGTTTTACATTATTAAGATTCCGTTTTTAAGTGTCTGTTTATTTGTATCTTCTTAAGTCTTAACACTACCAAATAAGTATGGATTCCTTGTGATAAATAGCTGACATATTGTTAAAATATTATTCATGCTTAGTCACCACAATTATACTCCATTTCTCCAGATGGTTTGGTTTCTCTGAAATTTTGCGCAAATGTACACGAAGGTTACCTGCGCAAGCCATCCCTAATTTAGCAGTGAAAGTGCGAGTATGTTTGGCGGGACTGGGACTCAAATCCGCAACCCTCAGACGGTGAGTCACGCCCCCTATCACCTGACTGCTGTGTAATAATTTTATGTTTTTCTTTCACTAATTTACTAAATAGCAAGAAATATTAACTTTCTTTTTCTGATTATATTAATCATATTATTTAACATCTACATCCATTCATTTAACTAAATTTGAAAAGTTTTGTATTTTACTTCCGGTCAGCTACGTAAGCGTCGTAAATTATTTAACATGTGTTTTCAGCTAACACATTTCTCGTACTAATTATTTAATCCTTACCTAAGAAACGATTTTTTTTTTAATTTGTAGTGGTAGTGACCGTTTGGTACATAATGCAACCGTTCGTGACCTCTAAGCCTAAGACAAGAGAGTCGTTACTCTCGCTACCAGCATCATCAAGAGAGTACTAATGGCCAAAAGTAAATTTAGAGATTTTCATAACATTTGGTACAAATAATAAGCAATTAATTTTTCTGATGTTCTTTAATTGTCTTATACATTTGTTGTTCAACAAAAGATAATAATAAAAACATCCACATCCTGATGGATTATTACCATCAATCTTAAGAAGTGTACTGGAAAAATACTTTTAAATCCAGACGCTATCTGACCGGACAACAAACTCCCATATATTTTCTCTTTAGCAAATTTTTAAAAATATATACAAAAGTGAATAATCTGATAAAATACTTTGGGAGCTTATAAATTCTTGCGGTACTTGTTTCAAAGTTATTGGATTTTTCAGCATTAAAAACGCTCGTGAAAAGTGTATAATGCATGATTGCATAACTTTAACTAGCATGCAGTTTGAATGGTATTGTTAAAAGGCCTATAACAGAATGTGTCAAGTATTTTGACATCGTTTGTACAAGTTCACGTGGAGCTTTGAGCTACCTTAAGGATATGCTTGTATTTATGTATTCATTGACATCACTCTCTAATCATGTATATAAATATTCAGCGGAAGGATAATGTTTATTAGTAATATACTTTAATTAACAAAATCTTAAATTTCTTCCGTTATTAACTTTATTAAACCTGTTAACGTTACCGTCACATACGTATTATCTGAAGAAACGAAATTAATATATTAATTTTGCATACTTGTTTGTCTGTTTTTTTTTCTGAATTTCGCACAAAGCTACTCGAGGGCTATCTGTGCTAGCCGTCCCTAATTTAGCAGTGTAAGACTAGAGGGAAGGCAGCTAGTCATCACCACCCACCGCCAACTCTTGGGCTACTCTTTCACCAACGAATAGTGGGATTGATCGTTACGTTATAACGCCCCACGGCTGAAAGAGCGAGCATGTTTTGGTGTGACAGGGAAAATATCGTAACGTACCTTCATGGATACTGTTGTCTGACTGAATAGTGGGGGGAGGGAGCATGGCCAGGTGGTTAAGGCACACGATTCGTAATCCGATGGTCGCGGGCTCGAATCCCCGTCACACTTAGTCGTGGGAGCGTTATAATGTGCCTTAATCGCGCTATTCGTTGGCAAAAGAGTAGCCCAAGCGTTGGCGGTGGGTGGTGATGACTAACTGCTTTTCTTCTAGTCTTAGACAGCTAAATTAGGGACGGATAGCGCAGATAGCCCTCGTGTAGCTTTGCGCAACTTTGAAAAAAAAATCAAATTAAAAGTGGAATTTCACGGTCACTCTTACATGAAATCTGCGGCCAAACATTACGGCGCACGTTTTTACGCGAAAGGGTTTGCTTGTCAATCTGCACTAGTCGTCCCTGATTTAGCAGATGGAAGGCAGCTAGTCATCACCACCCACCGCCAACTCATGGGCTACTCTTTTACCAACGAATAGTGGGATTGAACGTCACATTATAACACCCTTACGGCTGAAAGGGTGAGCATGTTTGGTGTGACGGGGATTCGAACCCTTGACCCTCGGATTACGAGTCGAGTAAGCACAGTTTTATCGAAACATTACTATGTATATGTTGCCGCAATGTTCTGTCATTTTTCATACTACTTCCGATATGTATTTTTTTCTTGAAGAGCAAAATGCTGCCTCGCAAATAAAAAGAAAAAAAGAGAAAAATCATATTTTTTTCTCTCGGAAAACATGAAATCCCAAGTCGGAAATTTAAAAAAAAAAGGAAATATTTTTGTTTTTCGTAACTTAACATTTTGAAGTCAACAGGACCGTAAAGCGAAAATTCAAGCAATCTTACATCAGTTTTAAATATCCTATCAGTTTCTAAGTCTTAAAAGAAAAAAAGCAGTTGACGAGAATAGTAAAAAGTAACGTCGCGAGTGTTTTGTTGAACCGTCAGTTAGGGTTAGAAATGTGAAATGTTGATTTCCAACTTTCCTAATTTATCCTGTGCAAATTTACTTGCCCATGTTTGTTGTTGTTCTGCCTTTTCCCATCTTTCGTCAACTCATTTCAACAGCCTTGGTCAAAACATTCCTTCAGTCTGGATCCCTGCCAAGCCAACCAACGCTAGCGCTATGCCCTTCTAATAGAACAGTCGGGTGAGAAAGCCTTGGTCATAGTTGTTCATGTTAGCAGCAGGTCTCGTTAGAACTAGTCTAATTTAAAACCCGATACTCTTGATTTATGTGTCACGTGACACGTTTCAAACCGTATCTGTATTGGTAAAAACATGCAGGTTAATGTAATTCGCATTGAGTAACAAAAGTAGGGTGTGGTGAAGAGATTTGATGGCCGTGCCTATTGTTGCGATGAGCGGTTTGTAGAATACGTGGATGAATTTTTAATACACCTTATGAAGAACAAGTTAATCGTTTAATAAAGTAATCTTGTAACACTCTGGTGTTGCAATGTACAATATTTGTTTAGCATCATTCATTATGTTGTAATGTTAAAGCTTCTACGGCTCACCACTTACATTATTTAATAATAAATTGTATATATAAATTTGTACATCAAAATAGATTTGTCGAATTTTATTTTTTAGGTTAAAATAGAATCTCAGAGTTTGATTAATGTTTAATAATACAAGATTCAGTTTTGTGGGTTGCGAGTTGTAAGTGACAGAAAGTTCTGCAATGAACTCGCTTCTTCGTTTTATAAAACGTCAACAAGAAGTTCATTTTGTAAATGTAATAAGCCGATATGTGCAAGAAAAAATAATACAAAGAAATGCATCTTGGAATTAATGTTCCACAGTTTATATAGATAGGAAATAAAAGTATCAGGTTTTTCTCTTTTTAAAGTTCACTTATACGTCTAACGTAACTTTAAATTTAAGCTGAAGTTTTCAAGGGCGCCCTCTGTTCCTAATTTATATTTAAAAATCGTCTGCGGATAGTTATTCTGTTCTTTCTTCATTTTCATTTTCGAAGCTCGTGTGCAGTTTTGAATACGTTTCTTGAAAATAAAAATAACTTGCTAAGCCGTATTAGTTTAGCTAACGACACGTTTTCCTCATCGTTACACTTTCTGTGAATAATTGAAAAATAAACAAAACAGAAGTTATTCGCCACGGCCATTATGCTGTAAGATTTATACTTTCTACGTTTTCCATATTGTATCAGAAATAAGGTTCGTAATCAATGAATAACTAAAACAGTAAATAACTAGAAATTCACACGTTGCAATGGCTTAACGACAGTCTACTATAACGATGCAGTACCACAAAGTCTGACAACAGGCTATAACGTTTCATGATACTAAGCCTGACAAGAGATTACAGACTGCGTTGTTTCCTTTCCGCTAAGACTAATGATTGTTACTACAAAGTTTCAGTACCGCAAAGTATCTAACGGTAGTTACTGTAGCGTAGCCAAATGCTCGCCTTAATAAAATTTTAGCGTCGAAAAGACCCTGCTTATTTATTTATTTAAATCTGTTTCTATAGTGACTTTGTTTTATATTTCGTTTCCTCGATGGGACAGCGGTAAGATTACGAACTTACAACTCTCAAATCCAGGGTTCGGTTCCCCGCGGTAAATACAGCAGATAGCCCAGTGTAACTTTGCTCTAGAACAAACAGTTTTATATTATCTATGCAAGTTAAAATTTAATAACTAGAACCAACAAGTTATATTTTTCTAAAAGGTAAGAATGAGACACTATTCGTTGTACTTGTATTCTCTGTTGTTGTTTTTCCTTCCACTTTTCAATAGGATACTCCACATGCATCTGGTAGACAAGATAGATGAAACGTATTATATTTGTGGGCAAAATTGCATTACGTTACTGGCCCTTCATTTCATTACATTTATGACTAAAATTTATTACACTAGTGGGCGTTAGAAACTCGGATCAGTAATTTTATTAGGTGCCATCCAGTTTTTTATTTATTTTTATTTTTGCCTTTTCTGTTTTAGCAGTATATAATCTAGTATTTAGTTACACCGTAAGTACACGTGGTTTACTCATAGTCATCAGTGTTAGATACTGATGTAAGGTCGAGTAGGAGAGCTTGTAGGAAAACGTACTTTTTGACTTGACTGTCCTACTTTTTGGAAAAATGTGGTTTACTCGATAGAAAGAAAACCATGGATTTTCCGATATTTTTTTCAATTGGAAACGCGTACTCTGCTTCATATTAATTGAAAATTGGGTATTTTTCATTAGGGATAAATAAATTTTTCACCTTACGAAACTTTCAGTCTCCACCCATTTGTTTTCTTGAGGTGTGGTCCCCCCCCCTTCTTTCCTCACAGACGTAAGAGTTATTAGGCTGATAAAAGTTTAGATGTATTGCCTAAAGCAATCTGATTGACTGGTTTCATCATACATTGTAAACAGACACGTCGAAGGTCAGTTAATCGAAACATGGCGCCTTTTTTTTTTTTTCTTACACAAAGACGTCACTACTAAATAGTGAAACCTTTTTCATATATTATTTTAGAGGAATGCATTTCAAAAATTGTTTCAAATAACGATGTTTTTCCTGTTATTTCTAAATGGCTCAATGCTAAGCTTATGGACTTATAATGTTAGAAGTTCGATTCCTGTGAGGTATTATTTCTAACTTACAAAATGTTTTAAATAATAAATAAATTCTGAATTGAACGCGATTAAACACCAAACAAGTATTAGTACACACCTTACAAATTCATTAAACTGTAATTAACGGTATTGGAACTACATAGAAAAAATAAAAAAGCTTAACACTTGTGAGTGACAAGTATATCCATAGTCACGTTTTGTGTTGGGAGAAAACATGTAAATTAAAATTTTTAATAGTGAAGATCTCAAACGAGAACTGTAAATTATAAAACGTATAAAAACTCAAGGGATTTAGATGCTAAACCATTATCCTAAAATTAATATTTTTCTTACGTATCACTTATTACCGGTAGGGTCTACAAATTGAGTAATTTTATGTTTTGAGTGATATAATACCCAATGTTCTATATATACTTGTCATTAGGTGAAGGCCCAGCAGGACCAGGTGGTTAAGGCACTCGATTCGTAATCCGAGGGTCGCGGGTTCGAATCCCCGTCACACCAAACATGATCGCCTTTTCAGCCGTGGAGGCGTTATAATGTAACGTTCAATCCCACTATTTGTTAGTAAAAGAGTAGCCCAAGAGTTGGTGGTGGGTGGTGATGACTAGCTTCCTTCCCTCTACTCTTACACTGCTAAATTAGTGACGGCTAGCACAGCTAGCCCTCGTGTAGGTTTGCGCGAAATTCAAAACACACCAAACCATTAAGTGCATGGTTATACAGTGAGCTATCTGTAATGTACCCACCACGGGTATCGAAACATGAATTTATCGTTAACAATCAGCGTAAAGAACTGAATAAAAATGTCCAATTTAGTCGTTTTCTATGCAAAATATCCAAGAGTAATAAGCGGAATTTCAATATAGATAGTATATCTTCACTTAAATATAGTGTTATGGGCCCTGTATGTTTGTAGGCAAATCGCAGATAGTCCATGGTATAGCTTGGTGTTTTATTCTAAACAAAGAAACAAACAAAAAGGTGTAGGTAAACATGTTTTTATTTACTTTTTTGAGGGGTGGGTGTTTCCGGAGAACATGAGCAGTGACATATAATGAAACATACTTGGGCCATCCGTATTTTGTGAGAAACCAGTGTGGTACGGGTAGGATATTTTTAGTATTATATATTTTATTTGCCATATATTTTATCACCATTTCTTTCTTACCGGTAAAAATACCGGCGAATACCGCCACGCTTTAACCACCGACTATTAACATTTTCCAAAACTCAAGTGACGGAAATCTAAGTGGGTTTTTGTTACTATTCTAAGGGTCGCGTAAGCAAAATTACTTGGAAGAAAAAAAAAGCAAAACAACATTTGCCTCTGTGATGCATAATCTTTCGTCGGTAAAAAGAAATGGTTTCCTTAAAACCTGAAATGCACACGTCGTTGACAGAAGGCTGTTTGGGATGTTTTAAGCTTACGGAAACACTCGGGTGTTGATGGTCCATCATACTCAGTGTTAACATTTCCAGATTTTCCAGTTTCTCTTATCTGTCTTGCTTGCAAACAAAACCATAATATTATCTATTGACACGAATTGTGGAGAAACAGTAACAAAGTAGATAATTTTGTGTTCATTATTTGGAATTAAAAACACGGTTACGTGTAACTTAATTTTTTTATGGATGACTTTATTTTGTTCCACTTGTTGTTGTTACTTTACAACTTACTACCTTCTCTATAGGACACTGATATAACGTCCACACTATATTTCATAGTTGTCGGTTGTTCCCCCCCCCTCCCTTCCCGTCACATCCTGGTTAGAACCATTTTTACGACGTCACGTGTGACGATTGGTATCCAGATAATTCTTAAAGGCGTCGGAAAAAAGAGGCTGCCCTCTATGTTCTGTAAAAGGGGACATCATCTATTTTGCCCCTTTCAATAAATTTCGATAGGTTTACGATTTTCTCAACATGAATTTAGTTTGCGTTCCTACAACAACAAAAACAAATGCTCGGCATAAAAATTCAAAAGACGAAGAACTGAATTGAGAAGATGAGAAGACGAAGATATTATGATGAACGAAACGATCGTGGAAAGCAGTCGTTCAACCACTCATGTTAACATTAATTTTGCTTGCATTTTCATCTGTTTTCATCATATCTTGTTAACTGTTACATCCCATTAAACCTAACTCGCCACGCTAATTCGCCTCGTCTTTATGGGTATTAGGGTATGTTGATAATCATATATCCAGGAGGGTCAAAAACCCCTTCCTCCGTCACTCTAATTATAATGTTTGTTTGTTTTTGAATTTCGCGCAAAGCTACACAAGGGTTATCTGCGCTAGCCGTCCATAATTTAGCAAGGTAAGACTAGAGGGAAGGCAGCTAGTCATTACCACCCACCGCCAACTCTTGGGCTACTCTTTTACCAACGAATAGTGAGATTGACCGTCACATTATAACGCCCCCACGGCTGATAGGTTGAGCATGTTTGGCGCGATGGGGATGCGAACCCGCGATCCTCAGATTACGAGTCGCACGCCTTAACACGCTTGGCCATGCCGGGCCCGACAAAATAATGGTACAGTGTTTCTTGTTAGGCTGGTGCATCCTTCCAGTCCAATTATTCTGAACATTAATGTAAGCTCATGGGATTCTTCTACTGTCCGGACAGCATATTTTTATGACACAGCTGCGACAGAGAATATGTTACAGTATTCTTCAAATTCCAACACAGGGTAAAGGCGAACCCGCGCTCTATTTTGAAATATAATATTTACTTTATATTGCTAGATCTATATGGTAATACCTCACTGATATGTTGTATTATCATAGCAACATATGTTGTTATAATCCTCAAGGTAACCCCTTTATGTTACTTTATTTTTATGTTAACAAGACTCCTAGGACTTAACAGGGCGGCTGTGCATCTTACACTTGTCCTATCTTGTATTTTAAACCAACTCTTATTAGCAGATAAATAAGTTTCTTTTTTCTTTCTTGAGCTGTCGTATTCACAGTCTCTTTTACAGTGTACTCACGGCCTAAAAGTGTGGGGTGTCTTTGTGCAAGAGTTTATAGTCGCGAACCATGAATCCTTGGATTCACAGTCGAGTGCGCTAACAACTGAGCCACACTTGGCTCTGTGGACGATTAAGCCGGGAAAAAGGAAATGGGTTCGTTTCATTAATTTTTTGGTCCCGGCATGGCCAGGTGGTTAAGGCGCTTGACTCGTGATTTTAGAGTCCCGGATTCAAATTCCCGTCATACCAAACATGCTCGACTTTTTAGCGGTGGATGGTGATGTCTAGCTGCCTTCCTTTGCGCTGCTAAATTATGGACGGCTAGCGCAGATATATCTCATGTAACTCTAGTGCTAGGTGGGATGTGTATGTGTATTTTCTTATAGCAAAGCCACATCGGGCTTTCTGCTGAGTCCACTGAAGGGAACCGACCCCCTGATTTTAGCGTTATAAATTCGTAGACTTGCCGCTGTACCAGCAGGGGATGTGGGGCATGGTAAAGCTATACCACTTCTTGGAATATAAATGTGTGCATATCGCATTGTTTTTACCAGCTTAGAAAAAGATTTAGGAAGGTTTTATGGTTATTATGATTACAACGCTATATCTACATTCGTATCCTCTTGAATAAATAGACATTTCTACATCACGAGAAATTCTTTTTTTTTTTTCGCTAACGCACCCCAGTGATAATCTTATGGACTTCTATTGGTAAAATCCAGGTTACGATTCACTGCGTCGTACAGAGTTCAAATAGCCCATTGTGTAGTTTTGCACTAAAAAAAAAGCAACATCTGTCGCTTACCTACAAATTTTTGTTACTAGGAAATTAAGAAAAATTATATTTGAAGCTAAATTTTTAACTGATCAACGTCTGTTTTTCTTCTTTTTATATATTTAATGAGCGCTTGAGAAAGAAAAAAAAGTGGTAAACAGTGTCCAGTTGTTTTTCGGCATTAGAAACAGAGGGCGTCTAAGGAGCGCTTTACTGAACGGTATAACGTGAGATAAATCTCGTGGTTGTAACATATGCATTCTGGGTGGTCTGTAAATTCACACGTTAAACAATCTCTGTGTTTCTAAGCTGATGTGATTGGAGTCTGGTGCCTCGGTGTACGACAAGATTATTGTTTGATATTGATTCGATATACGGTTTCTGTTTTTTGCATAATTACCATTGTCACGTTTATCTTCAACTCTAAGATTGCAGTTTAATATCCCACTAATTTACTGGTATAAGTTCCACTATGCTTATAGATAATATTCATTATACCATGATGTCTTATAATAGTCGGGAGAGAATGATAAGTGTTGTTCACACACAATTACAAAATCATCAGCTGTGAGCAGACACCGTGGTTTACACATAACTACAGAACTACCATCTCTGAGCAGCCTATACGGTTCACACACAACTACAGAATCATCAGCTCTGAGCAGACGCCATTATTTACACATAACTACAGAATTATCAGCACTGAGCAGTCTTCATGGTTCACATACAACTAACAGCGATGGTTCATACATAACTGTAGAGTCATGAGTTTCTTACTAACAGCGATGGTTCATACATAACTGTAGAGTCATGAGTTTCTTACTAACAGTGATGGTTCATACATAACTGTAGAGTCATGAGTTTCTTACTGTGAGAGTCATGAGTTTCTTACTAACAGTGATGGTTCATACATAACTGTAGAGTCATGAGTTTCTTACTAACAGCGATGGTTCATACATAACTGTAGAGTCATGAGTTTCTTACTAACAGCGATGGTTCATACATAACTGTAGAGTCATGAGTTTCTTACTAACAGCGATGGTTCATACATAACTGTAGAGTCATGAGTTTCTTACTAACAGTGATGGTTCATACATAACTATATAGTCATGACTCTTTTTACCATCAGCGTTGGTTCATACATAACTATAGGGTCATGAGTTTATAACCAGGAGCGAGGGTGGTGCATTTTAGTATTCGAAACACTGTATACTTATGAATTTCTCATGCTTATTTATTCTTTGAGACCCTGTGCATGTGCACATGTAGTTTCCACGACTATTTTTATATCTTTGTATTACGAGAAAAATGTTTGTCTTATTGTATGTAACACGTGGTAATTGTCAGCCTTTCTAACACAACTATTGTATCACTTCACGTGCGGGTAATAACAGTTCCTAGAAGTTTGACCTTAGAACCACCTGCCTTGACATATGTATGACCTGAAAAATACGTGGGTTTTCTCCGCTGAAGAAAGCTAATTTGAGCCGTTTTGAGTGAATAAAACCGTATCAAACATACGGTATTAAATGACTGCATGGTTCCACTCTAATCTACTATTATTTTCTTCGAGTTTTTAAAAACATATTTACCAAGGAAAATCAAACATCTCTTGTTTACGTTCTGCATGGGATCGTAACTCATCATTAGTGATACTGAACGTTATGCTGTTTTATTTTGAAGTTTATTGCTTTTATTATTGGTTTCAAGTCGTGAGATCAGTATGCTTTAGAAACTACACGTTCGTAACATAATATAAATAAATAATTAATTAAATTTTCAGCGTTGGTTTACGTTTCATTATTTTTTGTTGTGAATTTGTCGGCCTGGATACGTCTTTAATAAAGTGGACAATGTTTTAGACTGATATTACTTTTAAGCCCCCCCCTGGTGGTTTAACTATTAACTTGTATCTCCAGACGTAGAACAGTAATTGATGAGTGTGTTGACCTTTATCTGAACTTGCCATGAAAACTTAGAAATTTTTTCAAATTTCTCAATGTAGCAAGAGCAATGCTAGTATGTCTCATATTTGTCTTGCTGGAGGTGTAGCTACGTCATAGAATATTAAAGAAGTACCTGGCGTACATGGATTATAGATATATAATATTTACAATCATAACGACAGATTAGCATCCTCTCCACCTGTTACACTGGTCATCAATCGACGTTTGTCACACAACATGTCCCACGTGTCTGTGGGGACCTATAAAAACCAAACTGGTCCAGAGACATCGTGACACACCACATGTACAATGTTTCATCATGCACTCCGGGTGATTAAGTTAAAGAACCGTGGTTTCTAGAGTGTGGAGGGGGGTAGGGGAGAGGGAATACTGCATACGGTACAATGCATACACGAGGTTATACGTCATTTATGAGAATCAGAAAAGGTAAATAAATTTTTACTTTTTTTTTTTAAATATTTACGAACTTGTAACACCGCGCTAGCGATCCTTACGAAATGAATATTTCATAAAGGTTAGATATGACGCAGTATATTGCAGCTCTTCCTTGGCTAACATCTCGTGTTTCTAGAAAAGTGTGTGATAAAATAAGCTAAATCACGAACAACTGTTTATTGCCTATTGTATTGTATTGTATTGTATTGCCTATTGTTAACCCCTGTATCACAGTTTGGCAATTATCGTTATACAAGGGGGATCGAACCCTGGACTTTAGCGTTGTAAACCCGTACACTTATCACTAATCCAATCAAGAGGCAGTCGTAGAAATCTCTAATTAGGTGGTCAAGCCCTTTCATAACAACTAAGCCTTCCAGAGTATTTTACTGTCGTTTTCACGTTTCTATACCAAAGTGTAAAAACTGTAAGTAGATATATATATATATATATACACACACACATTAACTTGATATGTAAGTAGGATAGAAACTAGAAGTAATTGCACAATGTTCTGCTTTAACAATAAATAAAGCCCAAATTGATAGTTACAAATATTTATGCTTCTTGCTTTTAAAGTACCGTTTTGTAGCTTATAGAGTGCATGATCCTTCTCATGATTCATTGTATGCGCACATTTTACTGACGTCACGACAGTACAAATTGCAACGTTAAGCTTCCCTTATGTGACATTATTTTAGTTTACAATGAATGAATGACTGACAAACAACACATTACTGTATGGTGGTGCAAATAGTTAAAACAGTTGAACACTACAGACAGCCATCGGCCCCCTTTCAGGCAAAAAAGTATCACCGATTCATAGACATATGATCAGAAATTATGTTGTTTTTTTCCTGAGTATTTCCGGTTAATTCAAGCTCTTTAATTAATGTAATCTGTGAATATTTCAATATAAACTAAACATATTTACATTTACGGCTTCTCATAGTATACATTTGTTACTATTATAGGCTTTTATGTGACGTAATAACTTGCGTTAGTCACGCCCTTGAAACTAGTCCATTTTTGACCGAATATGACCTATGGCTTGCGTGGTCGGACTGTAAATCCCATAATTAGTGGTTCACGACCCGTTTCGGAAAAAGAAACGCACAATACATTTTGGAGCCGTCAGTGTGCTATAAAAGCGACAGTCAACTCCCACTATTAACACTATTCTGTCAGGTGAAAACAGCCTAACAGTTGTCGGTAGATACTGCTGACTAGCTCACTTCCCCCTTGTTTACCAGTTCAAGATTAAAAATGGACAGACGCAGATAGCCCTTATGCAGAGGAAATCTGAAACAAAATAAACAAAACTTTCGTAAATTCAGTTATTTCTTCCTTCAACAATTACTATATTTTACAGATTGTTTTATATATCAAGAAATAAATCCTTTTGGAAGCACAAGTAGAGAATATTAAATAAATGCTAATAATAAAAACTATTTTTCGTTGGCAGTTCTAACAGAATAATCCAGAAGGAAACATAGAAACTAAACACACATCTGTTATTGCGTTAGATCCTGCGACGAAAACCTTACATTTACTCATGCCTTACTTAGGCACCATGTCGTACATGGTTGAGAAGATAATTAAAAGACAATTATCAAGCAGTTTTATCCACCCAAGCTCAGCCAAAACATATCTTTGACACAGAGTCTATGTTAGTTAAAACGTACCTTTGACACAGAGTCTATGTTACTTAAAACGTATCTTTCATGACACAGAGTCTATGTTAGTTAAAACGTATCTTTCATGACACAGAGTCTATGGTAGTTAAAACGTACCTTTGATACCACAGAGTCTATGTTAGTTAAAACGTACCTTTGACACAGAGTCTATGTTACTTAAAACGTATCTTTGACACAGAGTCTATGTTACTTAAAACGTATCTTTCATGACACAGAGTCTATGGTAGTTAAAACGTACCTTTGATACCACAGAGTCTATGTTAGTTAAAACGTACCTTTGGCACAGAGGCTAGGTTGGTTAAAACGTACCTCTGACAGAGAATCTATGTCAGTTAAAAAGCACCTTTAACATACAGTCTAGGTCAGTTAAAATGTGCATTTAACATAGTCTAGGTCAGTTAAAATGTGCATTTTGCAGAGAGTCTATTTTAAAGTGATTCTTTAACTTCAAAGACAAGCAACATCCACGAATACTTCGCTTGTAATATATATGAGTTCACATGCCTAAGTTACAACTAAGGATATACTGGATTAACCAATAGAGTGCTCTACAGTAGAATAAAACAACACTGTATTCCTAAAGGCTTCAACACCAATGGAATTACCAACCACTAGCTATATGAATTTGATGACGTTCCTGTCTTCAGTTTCTTTAATATCATACTCCACTACTGGGAATATTTCCGCCTCAGAATGTTATAATCTTTTGTTAACAAGCTAAGGAGATCGATTCAAACACAAGAAGGTGAAAGCACCTTTACTACATCCTCAATTGTAAAAATGTGAAAAAAGAACAGAACACAAACCAAGATCGTTTAATATGAGGTGGTCTAACTAAACCTTCGTTATATGCATGAAAAAGTTTTTAATTTGTAAAATTAAGCTCATTTTTTGAATTCTTAGGGATTTACGTCGATAGCTTGGAATTAGAATATGTATGCGTCCAACTTATTACACACATAAATATGTATATAAAGTTGCATAGTAGTTTATACAGCTGTAAACAGTTGCAAAATTCTAGACTAACATGGTGGTATATTCCATTTTCCATTAAAATTTAATTTCATTAATATTATTGCTAACAATGTGTAAAACAATTTTGAATATTGTTACTATTTATTCTTGTTTAGGTTATTTTTCATTGTTAACCACGTATTTCTTTTTAGGAATATTCTAAATTACCTCAGCTGGTCTTTAAGATATTATTGCGTTAATGGCTATAAGACTCGTAAAAACTCGGATAACCAGCCGACAGATGTTATATAATCATCATAGGTGCATGACATTATGTAATTGTTGTTTGTTATATAGAATTGGCTTATCGAACAATTACGGTAATTTTTAGTTCTGGTCCCATTAATTAGCTGACTTTTGATCTCATGCTGTTGATAACTACAGGTGTAATTCCCAGCTCATAAGATAGAAGCCGTAAGAAAGACTTGAAACACATATGGAAATTAAATTGGCCTACCTTGACGCTGTGCGGAGCCTTGTTTTTCAAATAGTCATTTCACTAACGTATATTTTTTCTCACAATGTAGTTGTTTCTACCCTAATTAACCCCCCCCCCCCTCAGTGGTCCATCTATATGTCCGCGATCTACAATGTCAAGAAACCTGTTTTTAGCAGCCGTGGTGAGCAGAGCACAGATTGGGTAGCTTTGTGCTTAATTACAAACAACCAATAAACTACTCTGATTTTATTTGTTTATGTGCGATGTATTTTGCTGCTGTGTTTTCAGCTTGCTCTCTAAGTAGTTAAACATATATATATATGCATGAACATATTCGTAATATATACGTGTTGTGGTATTTGTATTGTTCTTGGCGCTCTTTCCAATACGTAATACGATAATAAATGATACGTAGAACGAGATGTGTTACAGTGCAAGTCCGATGAAAAAAAAAAAAGCGTGACTTTGTCACGTTGTAGAGGATGGCTAGGGTGTCCTGTCTGTTGTAACCTGACACAAACCATATGTAATGACTTCTGTGACTAGCGGAGAAAGAGGGCGGAAGATCGCACGTGCTGTGACGCCCGTGAGTAGAAGGCGAGAAAATGGAATATTTACTGAGGAATGAAGAAAATATATGGCTGGATATAGGCAGAAAATTGGGTTGTTTGTGTATTGAATCCGAACAAATAAAACAATTGTTTTATTAATACTTCCTCGAACGACAGAATACAAGTATCTATAGGTAAAAGTGTTGTTATAATTGGTCAAGTATCTATAGGTAAAAGTGTTGTTATAATTGGTCAAGTGCTCGACTCGCACTCCACGCGTCGTTGGTTCGAATCCCTGCTACACCAAACATGCTCGCCCTTTCAGCCGTGGAAGCGTTATAATGTTACGATCAGTCACACTACTCGTTGGTAAAAAAGTAGTTCAAAAATTGACGGTGGTTGGTGATGACTAGCTGCCTTCCCTCTTGTCTTACACTGCTAAATTAAGAGAGGCTAGTGCAGATAACATTCGTGTAGCTTTGTGTAATATTCAAAAACAATACAAACCACCTGAAGGAATATAATACAATCGTAGTGATTAAGCACAAATAATATTTTAACAATATGTCAGATATTTGTCAGAAGGAATCCATATTTATTTGGTAGTGTTAGACTTAAGTAGATACAAACACTTAAAAATCGAAACTTAAAGAGGCAAAACAGCATGTTAATGGCATACAACAAACTATACCTCAAGAAATTCATTAAACGGGACATTAAGGAGGTACCACAAATTGAATTTTAATGAAATACTTCAAATTGGACGTTAATGAGATACCACAGATTGGACCTTGCAAAATGGACGATGAAGAAACCCTTTTGTTTTTCAGTAATATTACTATAACACATCATTTAAAGCGATTCCTAAGTAAACGTATGAACTTATTTTAAATATTTATGTGCATGTTAAGCCGACAGAGTAAGACATATTTGCATGAAATATGGTTAGAATTTTATTACCTCCTCGAGGCAGTCAGCCATGTTTGCGGCGTAACAGCGCACACTGTTTCTGTTTAAAGGCATTATAACTTGCATGTTTTAGTTCTATTTACATGAAGGTATTTGTATTTGAATTGTATTTGTGCTTGTGACTAAGCCACTAAGACTATCTGCTGTTGTCCCTAAATTTGAACTATTGACCAGAGGGAAAGCAACCAGGCAGAAGCACACTCGCTAAGGGATTTACTGTCACTCTTATAACGCATACAACTTAAAATTCTAGGAATATTTTGTGATACTGCATTGATTCGAATCCGGCTAACTATCCACCTCCGAAATCTAGAGCTTTATCACAGGTCTAATAACCCTTGCTTTAACGAGATGACAAGCGCTAAATTTTCAGGGGAATACAAAGCTAATTTTTTCCTGTTTCATCAAAATCTGAGAAGACGTTTTACAATTAATTTGCAACAAATGCTTCTGATAAAATTTTATCAGTATTTTATTTTTATTTTATTTTATAGTATTTTATTTTAACATCAGTGTAGATGCCACGTGTTGTCAATCATTCACCTTCGGTTCTGGTTTTGTTTTATCTTATTTTAAATTTCTGGTGGTGGACTTCAATCAGATGATATGATTAAACTACTAAGCTTCAATTTAGGAAATTGTTGGAACCTTTGCACTAATCTATTCAATTTAGACTGTATCCGGTTTATATTAGTAACGATGTACACGAGTCTCGCAGATTTATAATCTGTATTCTTTCACATATATTGTTTGGGTAATATCAATCGATATTATCACGTGCATTGTTAAAGGTATTAGAGTATTCTCATTATTGTTGTGTGAGAAATGTCAACACTATTCCAACAACCCGATAACGGATATTCTTAGTTATTATAGTATTCTCATTATTTACTTTCTATATCACATATTGGTGTATAGAAGACATATTAATGCTAGAAATAAACGACCTTATAACAACACCAAAATGTTGTTTTATTTAATTATTTTGTTTGTAATAGAACACAAAGCTACACAATAAATTATCCGTGCTCTGCCCACCCAGTTTCTAGCGTTGTAACTCCACAGACATACCGCTGTGCTATTGGGGTCGTTATTTAATTAGACAATCAACGTTTCGCTTTACAGTTTCTTCAGAAGCGTTCACTAAAACACGAACGGAAACTAACAGTACAAAGCTGTTAGTTCCGCTTTGTGTTTTAGTGAACGCTCCTAAAGAAGCTGTAAAGCGAAACGTTGATTGTTAATTAAATAAAAACACTTTGGTGTTATAAAGCCGTGTATTTCTGGTATTGTAGTGTTCTATCTGTCGTATTGTTATAAAAGATACTCATGGTGTACCTCATTTCAGTCAAGCTTTATTGTATAATGTTTTCAAAATGTATGTGTAGGTGACGTCCTTTATTTATATAAAAGTATATCTTTATTATCAACACTAGTGATAAAGTGGAAGTGCTGTTTATCACCCCTATCTTTAGGTGTACTGTTTTATTTGTTTGTGGTTAAAGTACAAAGTTACATAATGGGCTGTCTGTGCTCTGCCCATTAAGGGTATCGAAATCCAGTTTCTCGTGTTATAATTCCGCAGACGGGTTGTTATATAGGTTTTTATCTTATGTATAACATCAGGCTAGGCTTCATAAAAAACATGGATTTCCAAATATGGACCGGGGCGTGGCCTACAGTTCAATTTATCAGTTCTTGAATCCGACGGTCCGTGGTTTGCCATCCATTGACGCAAGAACGCACCCTGCACTTCGGAGATATAGTTACCGTGAAGAGTGACAGTCAAACCTTTCTGTTCGGTCAAACAAGAGTAGCCCAAAAGAGTTGGCGGTGGGTGCTGTTGACTAGTTATCGTCCGTCTAGGATTTTCGTAGTATGATAACTAAAGACAAGCTGATCAAAGCACATGGTTGTTTAGTATCCGAACTGCTGAAATGTTATTTTAAAAAGATATTCCGAGAATTTAGTTCAGAGTGGACACGTAGGGCAGTCAAGTTTATACCGAAAGGAAAAAAACGTTGTTCAGTATATTTCGCGTCTGAAGTGCTTAAGGTGTGGTAATTAATCTATATTTTCTGCTCACTTTTAAAGTAGTTTAGGCCTAAACAGGAAGCTTTTCCAACGACAATAAAGGTCTGTTTTGTCTTTATACCATCTGGCCGCAGTTTAGTTTCATAACAGGAAGTGAACCTCTTGAATCGTCTTTATTGTTAGAAGTGCGGCTGTTTTTCTTCATGATGCGCGTGCTCACAAGCTACAACGCCATCTTTTGAAGAGCTTCTTATTTCTATAATTATGCAGAGTTTAGCGGAACTGTTCTCTTGACTTTACCACATCAATCTAACCTTAATGTGAATTCGTTTTATATTACTGGTTAGGGTTCTTATCTCATCAAAAGCACTTGTCGAGAGTTGAACCTCCGTCCACCGGAACGTCTGGGCCTCATGAGTAATCCCCTAGCTACCACTACCTCTAAACTGTGAAGAAATTGTGTTACGTGCATTGCGTTATTTCACAACAACCTAAATTGTGTTCGAACACTCACCAGTGCGAATTATGACTCGAATGTTTGTTGTAGCGACACTTACGTGTTTCATTTCGTAGCTGTCCAGATTTTTATTATGTTTATCTAGTTTGTTCAGAAGTAAACATAAGATGGCTCCTCAGTCGGTATATTTTTGTTTCATTTTGTTATCCCACAATAACTGTGTTTTTTGATTAGTGCTATAAATATTTAAAAACCCACTTTTCTCTTTCCCCTAAACTAACTCCGATTGACCCTCACAAAGTCGAAGTTTGTTAGATTTTTCGTTGTTGTTAGTTGTTGTTTTGTTTTTTAGTATTCAACAAAATGTCTGCATTAATAACTGGTGGGTTTCAATACCTCACCCGACAGACAGGGTGGTGATAGACAAGTATTAGAACACAGTTTCCTACGGGGATGAAACCATAGTTACTGATAGTAAGACGCGTGTTTAGTTACTCGTTAAATAAAGAGAAACGCGTGTAAAACTAGGAAATCATTGCAAACAGCACTCACATAATTTGAGATTGGAGTGTGTGTACTACCTGATTTTTACCGGTTTTTGTACTGAATAAACTTGAAGTATATTAAACGCTGTCAAAAAAAACTCTTCTTTATACTCGCGATTCTTTTATTTGTAACGCCGAGCGTGGACTGGTGGTAGATCAGAAAGTCCAAGGTTCGAGATTCTGTTTAGCTACAGAATGCGCTCCCTACTTTCAGCTGTAAGTAGTTTATAAAATTCACAGTTAATCTCGCTATATGGTTAAGAGTAGCCCAGTAGGCGACTGGTGCTGCTGAACAGTTTCCTTTCTCTGTTAAGCAGTTTTAGATTAGACGTAGTTATACCTTCGGACATCGTTCAGGTTTGGAATTCCAAATACCTTTAGGTTATTACACTTCTACATTACATATTATAATTCGAAAGGAAATATTTTTCCATGTTGTAACAATAAAATTACTTCTTAGATTTTATTAAGTGTATTATCTGTTTATTCAGTTTCCATGGTGTATTTATCAGAGTCATAAGAAATTATTGCTCCATGAAATATGCTTAAATTTGTTTAATCGTCTTCAAAGCTGTAGCAATTTGAAGTATACCATCTACACCAATAATAGTTCCAGGTATACCATCTACACTACTTAAGGTTCCAGGTATACCATCTACACTACTTAAGGTTTCAGTTATACCATCTACACTACTTAAGGTTTCAGGTATACCACCTATCAATAAAAGTTCCAGGTGTACCATCTACACCAATAAAAGTTCCAGGTATACCATCTACACCAATAATAGTTCCAGGTATACCATCTACACTACTTAAGGTTTCAGTTATACCATCTACACTACTTAAGGTTTCAGGTATACCACCTATCAATAAAAGTTCCAGGTATACCATCTACACTACTAATAGTTCCAGGTATACCATCTACACTACTAATAGTTCCAGGTATACCATCTACACTACTAATAGTTCCAGGTGTACCATCTACACTACTAATAGTTCCAGGTATACCATCTACACTACTAATAGTTCCAGGTATACCATCTACACTACTAATAGTTCCAGGTATACCATCTACACTACTAATAGTTCCAGGTATACCACGTACGTCAATGAAAGTAGAAATTCTAAATGCTTTTATTAATGTGAAATGACTTTGGATGGTTTTATTTTTATAGGTCAATGTTATGTAGATAAAGGTCTATAATTGAAGTTTAAGGTTAGTACTGTGTAGGTAAAAAGGTGCACATGAAGTTATGCAGATAGAGACCTGTAATTGATGTTTGAGGTCGATATTATACAGGTGGAGAACTGTACTTAAAGTTTGAAGTGTGTGTTAACTAGATAAGTTTTGTACTTGAAGTCTAATGTTAGCGTTATGCAGTTAGAAATCTGAACTTGAAGTCTGAGGTCAGTGTTATGCATGTTGTAAATAACTATACTAGAAGTCTGTTTTATTTGTGACACTTGGAAATAAACTATATTCTTTTTTTCGTTTTTTTTCTTGTTCGAAACAGAGAGAGAATTCGCGAAGCATTTAAATTAAAGAATATAAGACACGTTACTTAACTACACATAACAGGGAACTATGATTGGTTATCACGTTACTTTACCTAACAGGAAACTGTGATTGGTTGAGCGCTACAAACCTTCAAACTTGTCGCTACATGAGGCTATTTAAAGTAAGACAGCGGTAAATTTACGAACTTGACAACGCTAAAATCTTAGGATCAATTTCCCGCGGTGGACACAACAAATAACCCAATCTTGCTCTGCCCAAAAACAAACAAACAAATAAATCTGTTTCAGATATATTATGGATGATATATTTATTAATTATTTAAAAATCGGCTACTGTTACATTATAAAATCAGTGTTCATGGAGGTCTCAAACCTCCGTAATATTTTGTCCCAGTACGAAGACACATAAAGTCCTGAGCAATCAAACTAAAAGTTTCTACACAGACGCTTAGAAAGGGTGTATTTTAAACGTTTTCATAATTGTCTATATATATTGTGTGTGTAATAATACACTAGCACTATTTTACAACAGACATAACTAAAAAATACGAGTATGGGCCTGTACAGCACGTGTGAGATAAAAGTAACGTTTCCAGCTGTTTGAAAAGTGAGAGGTTAAGCTTGGGCTATACGTTAAATTGTGCTTAGGTTTGCAAGGCAATGTACTGCAGAACAGCACACTGAGTTGACGATCTTTAGTCTGCCACTTTTCATAAAGCCCATCTGTCACAGTAATCCTAAGATTCATGGAATAGGGAAGTGGAAATGACAGCTAAATAATTACTGTTCTAATTTGGTTCACTGTGTAACCAGAATAGTGTTCTATGGCCCACACGAATTTGGAAAACTAGCACCTTCAATTTTTCTTGTAACTGAGATAGCATTTCCTTCTAGATTGGGATGCTTATATGAAGGTACCTCTTCAACCGTAAAATAATAAGTGTTTTATTTGAAAAGCCAGGATTTTTATAGAAGTTCTAACAAAAGGCGTTCGGGACTTCTATAGAAAGTGTACATATATCCCTTAAGAAATAACCGAGATCCATACAATAAGAAAAAACAAACAAACATAGTATTAAGATTAAAAACCTACAGAAGGATATGTATATACATATCAACATATACGTACACACGCACATATAAAACAGAAATGTTCAGAACCCTGAATAGAAGATCGAAACAATATATTATAACCATAAATTTTTAAGCCATAAACAAAACACATTAAAATTAAACAAAATACGCTGCACATTTTAAAAAAGATCCTAGAGTACAAGCTACAACGTGGGGTTCCTCGCTGGTACAGCGGTAAGTCTACGGATTTACAACGCTAAATTCAGGGGCTCGATTCCCCCTCGGTGGACTCAGCAGATAACCCTGTGTGGCTTTGCTAAAAGAACAACACACACACACATACAACGTGGGATTGTAAAATGTATCCTAGGTTTTGGAGGTGACTGCGGAAGTAGGACCCACATTGCGGTGGAGATACACCGTCTATCAGTCTTAATCTCCATTTCGCTGGTCTCACATAAGAAAATTAGAAATTTGGAAATTAGGAGAACGAGATGTGGATGTTCAAGCCCACAACGTTTCACACCTGTATCACCCTTCACTGCATGCAGACAGTTGTGGGAAGGTGACTGCTCTCCCAAGTTAAAATAAAAATAAAGAAAATATAAACATATAAATATTAAGAATAAACAAATAAAATAAGGTACTACAATTTGGATGTAAGTAAGATAAAACTTACATCTTGAAGTTATCATTCCTGCCTTCAATATGGTAGAGGCACTAATTAACACGACGTCAGTAAAGTGATAGTTTACTGTGACTGTTGTGCTTTTATATGCGGCTCAAAGTGCATATCCGGATAAAGTAGTGCCAAATTCTTAAATGAACTTATTTTTAACTGAAATTTTTATTTTTAGTAAGTTTTATCTTACTTACACCCAAATGGTAGTACCTTATTTTCCGCTGATACAGCGGTAAGTCTACAGAATTATAACGCTAAAATCAGAAAATCAGGGGCTTGATTCCCTTCGGTGGACTAATCAGACAGCCCATTGTGACTTTGCTATAAGAAAACACTAAACATCACACCTTTTTTATTTTATTGTTTTATCTATTTATTTTTAATCTTTTTGTGTTTATCTTTTTTCTTATTCTTATTTTAACTTGGGAGAGCAGTCACCTTTCCACAACTGTCTGCAGGCAGTGAAGGATGATATAGATGTGGATGGGATAGTGTGGGCTTGAGCACCCACATCTCGCTCTCCTAAGTTCTGAATTTTTAATTTTCTTATATGAGACTAGCGAATTGGAGGTTAAGACTGATAGACGGTGTATCCCTACCGCAATGTTGCGTCCTCTTTTTTCAGTCACCTCCAAAACCTAGGATACATTTTATATTTCCACGTTGTAGCTTGTATCCTAGGGTCTTTTTTAAAAACGTGCAGCGTATTTTGTTTAATTTTAACGTGTTTTGTTTATGGCTTAAAAATTTATGGTTATAATATAATTAATCAGAGGTTGAGATTTGCTGTTTTTTAATGCAATCCTTTCTCATGATTTTGTTTACTTATTTGGCTTCATTTGGATGTAACTATTTAATTTCACTAAAATTTATACATATATAAAGATGAATTATATTATCGATAATATATTCAGTTGACTGTCTCGTAAGATGTAGATGATGATTTCTTTATCGATGTCACTGGTGGATGTGTATTATCTTACTAATTTTTACGTATTTTGTTTTTTCTAGCTACACCATCTGGTACTTTGTTTTCTAGCAGTCTCATTTACTTTTAATGTCGATGAAGACTTTTCATGATTGCCATTTTCGCTTTACTTCTGCAATAGAGTTTGTTTGGATTTGACAAAGGGGCTTGTCAGCTTCCTAGTTTAAGTTTATCCCTCTATAGCTTGGCTTGTACATCTAAATAATATTCTTTCCAAGCAATTAATATGTTTTCTACAATCCGCCAACCAGTGTGAACTTTGGACAGTACTTACCGCAAGTCAGTCTCAAATATTATATTGGTGGTACTATCCTTTTGTGATTTGTTGTTTTCAGAAATCCAGACAAGAGCTTGCTTTAAGGCTTCCAGCTCCATCCAGATGCTTCTCGCTGGAACCTTTAATTATCCGTCGTGTTGTTTCTTCGCCAGAGGATGAATGCTCAATCAGTTATTCCTCTATCCGTGGTGTAGGGATCATTTGTGGCTTTGATGACATGTGACTGTTCATTGTTTTTAAACAGATGCTGATACGATTTTCCTGCTTCTCTTTCTGCCCTTTGTCTACACATTTTATTTATGGGCTGATTTCTCCAAGTCCTATAGCACCAGATGCTTATTCTGTTATTGGGGCATCTGAGGATTGGTGGTGATGAATTATCTCATTGATGACTGTATAGAATATATCCGATCATGAGAATTTTCTGAGGCGCTTTTTAGGTAATTCAATTCACTGTTTGGTTGGTGTTTACAAGATCACTATGGAGCTGAAATATTTCAAGTAAAAAAGGGCAGGTGGCTCTCAAAAGTGGAATGCATGGTTTTGTAGCATGATATCGTGGTGACGAAATTTGATTGTAAGCGTTCTTCGATGATACCGAAACTTGTGAATTGTAATATGACTTTTGTGAGAGTGGTTGAAGTGCATTCTCTGTTCAGTAGTGTGTAATCCGTGATGTAGCAGGTAATATTTTGGTAGAACATAAGCAAGTGACTTTCATCAGGTCTATTTTATGCTGCAATTTTCAGTGCATTGATGCCTTCGATAGCTCTGGTAAACTTTAGTAAAGTTGAGTTTTATGTCAATGGTTAACCCCAGTTATTTCAGTGTTTATTTTAGAGGTGTAGCAGTGTTCACAAAAGATGGTATTGTTTTGTTCTCATTAGTTTGTTTGGTGTTGAGTGCGCAGAAGATGGCTATAACTTTGGTAAGATTAATTATCATTCCTGAGTCGCCGCATATTTTGCTCATCCTGTTAAGTTATCATTACATCTTGTTTTCGATTTCAGCTTTTTTAGAGCATCTGCTGTACATTATCTTGTCGTAAGGTTACCACCAGGATGTAGTTGGACTGTCAAGGCGGATTTGTCCTATGGTATAGCTTTTGAAAATGTTTGCTCCTTGAAACAGACCAGTATTAATGGTTTTCAGTCTAATTGCCTATCTTTCAGTCTTCGGGATGCTTCTTCTGTGAGTTAGTGCAACTACGATCTGAATTAAACATATTATACAGGTGTCTATTCTGAACATTTTGGCAGAAAGAATGGACAGTTGGACTCCATTGTTAGCATCTTCCAGAGCTAGGGTGTTATGATAAGTTTTAAAGCATTTTCATTCGTCTGAGAAGTATTCTGCATCCTTACACAGCAATAACTGCCTGATGATGAAAGTGACAGTGACTCGTTCTTTAAGTTACAGTCATTACTGGGATCGTTCCAGTGATGTTTTGTAGAAAGATTATTGGATGGTCATTACGATTAGAATGATCCCTAATAGCTTTCTTTAAGAATTTCATAGGTTATCATTCCCTATTTCAGGGATTCCGCCTGTTGCCAGCTGTGTTGATACTCTGACTTCATCACTTTTGGTTGGTGAAAAGAGTAGCTCAAGTGTTCGCGTTGAGTGGTGATACCCATCTACCTTCCATTCGTTCCTTCACTGCTAAATTCGGGACGACTAGCGCAGGTAGCACTTGTGTAGCTTTGTACGAAGTTTGAAATAAACCAAACCAAATAATCAGGTTGGCTTTTTCTAACAATCTTAAAATTAGGTGTTTTCAAGCCATTTAGACATGAAGTTTATCTTTAGATATTTTCTTAACTCATTTCCATTATCTGCTTATTGCAGGCTATCATATCTAAAGTAAATCTTACTATTATAATTATTGCACTTCCTGATAGTTCTGGTACTCCTCCTTGTTGCCACATGATTCCTCACTGTGAAGACGCTGGTGCAGCATATGAATGACAGACAAATCCCACAATTCCGTCAGATAAGAGATGATGGAGGGTGCTCTCTGATCTTACCGGAGGACGGCTATACATTCTCTAACTTTAGGCTAAAGTGAATTAATAAACAAAAAATGTGAATACATTTTTATCTATTTATTGTGAGGAAGTAAACGACATCAAGGTTAGACTCGCTTTAGAGTAAGTAGTCAAATGAAAAAATAAAATAAGCCTAAAGAGGTTTTGGGTATAATGACGAGTCCATCTTGGCTATGGAACAACCATTGTTCTCTGATCTGTTGGTCCATTTCAAGTACATCCTGACTATGGACCAACCGTTGTCCGTTTTCCTTTGATCTGTCGGCGTATTTACGTAAGATATTAAATATAAGTCCCAAGAAATAATATACGACTTTTCAATGCGAAAGTAAAACTTAAAAACAAAAAGCAGTATTGCGACAACAGCTTGCAAGATGTTAAAAAAAACGTTTTACTCTCTCTTCATCCATTGCGTAACAGCATGTTGATTCTCATTTAATTTTGCGTAAAAGTCAAAGCTTTTCTTGTTCCTTAGAAAATGTTTATAATCGGAGAGAAATTCTCAGATTTACGCGTAAATTATTTTCCATGAGTACGCGATCTCGTTAGAGAATGAATGTGTAGAGTTTGACCAAAGGATTAAGGCCTAAATGTTCTCGATTTCGTTGCTTACCAAACAAAGGTTGTAAGGTTGTTTCTGTGGAACATTTAATACATATTACCATAACAACAAGGTTTAATCACACACTTCCTTGAAATTGAGTTAGATTGTGTTCTAAGAATAAATAATCAAAATAAAATCGGATAAACTTCAACGGGTTATACATGATTGTGTGTATTGTAATGATATTTATACGGTGTTAAAGTGGATTAAGAGAATCATAAGGACACTTAAACAGGTTAGGTTAAATTAAGTGTATTCTAAGAATTCTTAAATAGATTAGATAGTTCAAGTGAATTCTAAAGATATTTAAATAGGTTAGATTAGATTAAGTAAATTGTGAGGATACTTAAATAGGGTTAGATTATATGAAGTGAATTCTAAGGATACTTAAATTGGGTTAGATTATATTAAGTGAATTCTAAAAATATTTAAATAGGTTAGATAGTTCGAGTGAATTCTAAGGATACTAAAACGGGTTATACGATATTAAGTATATTTTAAGAATATCTAAATGTTAAACTTTTTTTTAAGTTATGCTGTATCACGTAGATTTTTAGAATATTTGTGTGGATAAAACTAGATTAGACACATACTAAGGGTAATCAAACAGAACATAGTGATTTGTAATTGTACGAGTTGCATTTTCCATAGATAAAGAAAGCATAGTCATAGTTGACCGGATGAGGCCGGATACTATGACGCTGTAGTCATACTAAAGTATGTTGTACTTTATTCTAAGTTGAAGTGGATTCCCTGTTACTGTATGTATTTAAAACCGTTTCTTCTGATTAGTGTATATTAATGCTTATTTTTTTAACTGACCACTCAGATATGTCAGTTGATTATATCATTTCGAACTTACTTAAAACGTAAAGCTGGGATGTGTTTATTTTTCAAGTTAGAGTGTTTTAATTATCTTAAACTGAATACTAAATACCAGTATCGTAATGATGTAGTAATTACAAACAGAATCTTAATTATGAATGACATTGCGCACGTCTTCCTTTGATGTCTTTAATACTGATGTATTTGACTGCCTGATCTTAAGTTTTTAGCTTCGTTTCTTTGATCATTATCGCGGATCCGATGTTGTAGAAATGGACAGGAAGTCTGTTTGCTTATGCGGAAGTAGTTGTGTCTAATGAGACATTAAGCTGGTATGAGCACTGTTCCCGAACCCTGTGGACAACTTCAAAACTAAACACTAAATCAAATCTGACAGAGAAGCGCTTATCCTCTTGAGATTCAAGGATACGAAATCCGCACTCGTGTTTCCGGCCATTTTAGTTTTCATTCGAATTGCATCAGTTCGACCGATCCTCTGTTGTTTTTTTTTTTTTTTTTTTATGTGGCTTAAGTGTATGAAGTAGCTTTATCGCCCCCTAGTGGGCTGGTAGGGCTATCAAAACCCGGGTGTTGTAAGATACGAGAAATGCTTCTCAGGGAATAAGATGGGATTATGATAATAATTCTGCGGAATATTTTAGCAAAACATTACCTCTCCCGATATTGACTGCATTAGCTAGTCGTTGTTTGTAGGATTTTTGTGGCAGATTAAAAATGAAGAAGTGTTAGGTGCAGTATCTTTCAGATGATACAGGTTTATCTTCATAGTTTTGAATGACCAATAAAATTAAACTTCACTGCTACTTTTTTTTTACTATTATAATTTTTGTAACGCCCTCTGCTTTTCTTCTTTTTCTTTTGAAGTGATTTTGGGGACCTTTTTATTCGCATAGTTGCGATGATGGTTGTTTGTTTTTATACGAGGTCTGTTTATGTTTTTCAAAATATCTTTATCTTGACTGCTGAGTTTTTTCTTCTTTTTTTATGCCTTGTGACAACTCTTCTTTGGTAGTTCAGTAGAGAACTTGAGAGATTATAAAACTTAAATTCGAGGTTAAATGGTTAATGCAGTGTTTTAAATATTCTTATTTTGAGGAAGATTTTATTGCTTCGTCATTTTTGGTTAGCATGCCTGGACTCTGAATCGGAGGGTACACTGTTCGCGTCCCTTTAGCGTGAGCCTGGCATGGCCTGGTGGTTAGAGCGCTCGACTTGTAATCTGAGGGTCACTGGTTCTAATCCGTGTCACACCAAACATACTCGCCTCTTTTAGCCGAGCGTGCGTTATAATGTTACGGCCAATTTTAATGTTCGTTGGTAAAAGAGTAGCCCTAGAGTTGGCGGTGGGTTATGATGACTAGCTGCCTTCATTTTAGTTTTACACTGCTGAATCAGGGACGTATAGTGCAGATAGATCTCGTGTACCTTTTCGCAAAACAAACAAGCAAACCCTTTCGTGTAAACATGCGCTCTGTAATGTTTGGCCGTAGGTGCACTATAAGAGTGACCGTCAAATTCCACTATTCAGTCAGACAACAGTATCCATAAAGTTATCGACGGATGATATTGTCCAGCTACTTTTCCTGTATCCTATCTCGATTAATCCTTGCGTAGCTTTGCATGAAAATTGTGAAATCAAATGAAACAATCCCTGTCTTTGTTAAAATAGACATACTGGATTATTTACCAGTCCGGTTTTATTCGTTTTGTATGACACAGAAATACTGAAATATAAATACCAGACATACCCAGCCTTAGGGGCGTATTGTGGATCATTTTAAATGTAGATCTTTTCTTTTGTTGAAAAATTTAAGTTTGTTTGGAATTAAACGTGAAACTACACAATGGGTTATCTGTGCTCTGCCCACAACGGGTATCGAAATCGGGTTTCTAGCGTTCTAAATCCGCAGACATACTACTGTGCCATTGGGGGGGGGGCTAAGAATTTAAGTAATTTACGCGAAAGGAAAGTGTTTGTTTAAAAGAAATCGGAAGATAATGGACATTTCAGATGTGTGGTTAGACGTACCATATCCTCCCCCCCTCGTTGTAGTTTCTCTTCAGAGTGAATATTATTCATGTTTCTGTGAGAGTAGAAATATTTTATATTATATTACAAGAAACTTACTCTACAGTTTAAGAAACTTACTCTACAGTTTCAGTTATTTTTTCGTGTGTACATTATTTTATAGTCTCCTAGACTAAATGTTTGTTAATTTTCGCTTCTAAGTCACGTAGATCAGTAAACGCTTAAATACTTTCTCTGAATTATAATAGACAAAGTGCACTTCAATTTTATTCCAGTACGTAAAATCAGCTCATTTTGGGGTATTATGGAATAAAAAGGTGAAGAAATAAAGAGCTTATAACAAGGCGTTTCATTGGTTAAGTCTAATTTTAATACTGTATATAAATGGATGTTTCATTTTTAGTTTACCTTTTTATTTTCCTTCTGGTGGTCAGTGAAGAAACCAGGATCAAAATATCATAAAAAAACAACATTCTTTCGCAAGATAAATAAAATCAAAACTATTAAAAAACCCAACGTAAAACAAATCGCTTTGAGCAAAACCAAATAACATATTGAAGACAAGTTCAAAATCAGCCCTTTTAGTCTCGCTCTTCCCTAAGTAGGCGTGTTTGTGAACCTTGAAAGAGGGCGTGCTTGTGCTACATTAAGTAAGTCTTATCAAATCACTGCGATAAATGACAAACCAGTTACCACAGAAAGAATGCAATGAATACGAGCTATTGATTCGGATTAAACAGAGACCGGTGATCCATTCTAGCAGGAAAGATGAGCCGACCAGTGATAGACTGTTATTATTTGGTGTCAGTCAGTGCGGCTCTTGAAATACGATACAAAGCTTAAAGGTCTGAGAACCTATTCACCTCCTTGACCTAAAAAAAAAATATGGGATCGAAGTTCGTATATACTAACCAATCACAACGGATCTTTTCAATCCCCTTTCCCCCTTTTGCGTACCATCGTCTCTTTCACAACGACCGAGACACGAGCTCTAAACACGTTTACCATCCTTACTGTCTGTCTAATGCTGGCTATCAGGTTTTAACACGCGCGATCTGCAACAAGATGGAACTGATCATGTCTGTTATCTGCATACTGATGTCTACATAACATTCACGTAAACACTAACAAAGTGATGTAGTGCTTCGACTGAATTAAGTGTCTTTAATGGATTATTTCTTTTTTAAGATCTTTCCAGTGTTTCATGCAGCGCACGAACATAATATTAAATCTAACTTAATTACCTATAAAATGAAAGTGTTCAAATTAGTTGAAAATATAATCATAATTACAGATATTTATTTACATTAGAGTAGGTGGCTCAGTCATGAAAAGCTAAATGTACAAATATCGAAACTTTGTGTGTATATGTTTGTACATATGTATGGTTTTTTATTGTTTTTTTTTCTTTTGTACATAAAACTACGGAGCTTTTTAACTTTATTTTCCGCTGGCCAATGGGAAGACTATGAGAACTGACGTCAGAGGAAAATTCCATAATTTGTTATGTACTATATTATTCACCAAACACATATAGTTTTTGTGTGGTGTTTTTTGGCTAATAATTGATACGAAGGGTATTTCAAAAGTAAGAAGTAAGGGACCAGTTACGGTTTAATTTGGAATGAGATAGTTTGTAAACTTAAGAAAAGTAAAATAACAATTATTTATTTTAACGTAAAACTTCTACAAAATGCTTTAATTATAGAAAAATAACCAGCAAGGTACTAACCATCCTAATCCCCTTCCCCCATAGTTATTTTTATTTACGATATCTTCAATTATGTTACTTTCAATTATATTTCCCTGAAAGTATGTTTCGGCCAGGCATGGCTACATGGTTAAGGCATTCGACTCGTAATCCGGAGATCGCGGGTTCGAATCCCCGTCACACTAAACATGCTCGCCCTTTCAGCAGTGAGGGCATTATAATATGACGGTTAATCTCAGTATTCATTGGTTAAAGAGTAGCCCTAGAGTTGACGGTGGGTGGTGACGACTAGCTGCCTTCCCTCTAGTCTTACACTGCTAAATTAGGGACAGTTGGCGCAGATAGCTTTCGTGTAGCTTTGAATGAAAATCGAAAACAAACAAACAAGCAAAAGTATATTTCAGAATTTCACGCAAAGAAAACACAATTGCTTTATGTGCGTAGTGGGATTTGGTCTTCACTCTTATAACGCACCTCAGTATCAAAATATGGAGCGTATATTTGCAGCAGTGCTGATAACTAGTTAACCCTCAACGAAGATCGCATTAAAAACAGGTCCTTGTTAGCATGGCTTTCTATTGAATGTTGACCAAGCCACAGAAATCGGCATTCATTGAAACTACGTTCCGTCTGTGTTTCTTCAATTCCAAGCCCTAGCTCTCAAGTAGGACAATCTGCGTTATGACTCCGACCCGTTATGATCGTACCGCGAATTATAGTATTGAAAGCATTCAAGCTTATAACTGAGCCATAAAGGTGTGTGTGTGTGTGTTTTCTTTTAGCAAAGCCACAAAGGCTATCTGCTCAGCCCACCGAGGGGAATCGAACCCCTGATTTTAGCGTTGTAAATCCGGAGACATACCGCTGTACTAGCGGGGGGCGAGCCATAAAGGAGAAAGCTTATAGGAGCAACAACGTCTTGACTTTCCAATGGTACGTAGGCCACACATCTAAAAAATCCTAATGAAATTTCTTCGAACATTACCAGTTACTGATCAACACATAAGATAAATATCGCAGCCCAAAAAAGAAACAAGTAGTAAAAAACTAACTCTTTACCTATACCTTTAGTAGCTATCCATCAAGTAGTAAAAACCGAATGTCTATACCTTTAGTAGCTATTCATCAAGTAGTAAAAATCGAATCTCTATACCTATATTTTTAGTAGCTATCCATCAGAAGAAAACGAAAAGAAAGGCAAGATTATATCTATTTGTTATGCAAACAAAATGTACAAAAATGTATTTGCAAGTAGCGGTTTCAGTACTTGGGGGCCTGGCATGGCTTGATAGTTAAGGCATTCAATTCGTAATCTGAGGGTCACGGATTTGAATTCCCGTCCCACCAAATATGCTCGCCCTTTAAACCCTGGGGGCGTTATAACGTGACGGTCAATTCCACTGTTCGGTAGTAAAAGAGTACCCCAAGACTCGGCGGTGGATGGTGATGACTAGCTGCTTCCCTTTAGTCTTACACCATTAAATTGGGGATGGATAGCTCAGATAGCCCTCGTGTAGGTTTACGTGAAATTCATAAAACAAACAAACGGTTATTGGGTTGGTTTCACTTTTGAGCTGCTTACCAAACATTTGTAGCAGTTTCGATGTTATGGGAACACTACATCGTTATACCAAGTACTTGTTGATGCTGTGGTAAGAATAAGTGTTGAAACCTTGCTGCACTATAACAATGGCAGGGTGTATGTGTTGGTTTGACCTTTGAACTGGAGCCTTTTAAAGGTACTTAGTGTTCAGTATTTGAGCTACTTATTGTTACATTATATTTTTTCGAAGTTTGTCGTTCTACTATGGCTCAACACCATTTTTGATGAAACAGACAAAATAAAAGACAATTACGACTCAATTGTTTTCAGTGCTACTTTAGGTACCCCTCCCCCAGCTTCATGGAGATTGTTTTCATTCCTGTGTGTGTGTGAACAGTCAACTCAGAATGTCTTAATCAGTTGTTTACGAAGTCTGGTACAGAAATTTAGTTTCCTGAAGGATCAGTTGAGTAAGTTTTGGTGAATACAGGTCAAAAATCAAGATCGCACTAGAGTCAGACACTTAACTCGAAAAACTGTGATCTAATTTTGATCAAGTTTCGAAATAAAACTTGAGTGACTCCCTTCCCAAATACCAAAAGATTAATTTTTAGTGGACGTAGCACAAAGATCAAGGTCACAATGAAGGTCAAACAAATTGAAATAAAAAGAAGTTATTGAACCTACGTTTCTGACCACGAGAATGTTTTTGGTGCATATTTTAGGTTGGTTGCAGCAGAAGTCGTAAACATTGCACGCTTTGTTTGTCGCCGGATATGTTCTGTTTGAAACACCAAGAATAAAATAATATTACCTACTGCTAATACGTAAAACCTTCGAGGGGTTCTCGGACAAAAAAAATGAAACATTGCGGTCTTTTTTTGTTTTTGTTGTTCTTTTCTTTTTTTTTTTGAGGAACGATTTCGAACGATCCTCCAATGAGGTCCACAACTCACTAAAGCTAAAATGAGCGATTTCGCTTTTGTTTCTGTCGGTCAGCCACTTTTGTCAATTTATCATTGAGGGTGCGTAAAATCTGGTCCCTTAGAAAGCAATAAAAAAGAATACAGGAACAAGTTGAACCGGCTGCAACTGCATTCGTTCCTAAATCTCCACAGACACTCGAGGTGATAACTTTTGTGAGCGATTCTGCTTGTGGTGCACATGCATCCTTCGATGAGGAATGTAATCCCATGGCTCGAGACGAGATGTTGGGCTCGAGGAGTCTAATGGATGTCGGCAACTTCAAAGATGTTTCACCGATTGTCTTGATCTATTATCATTGTTTGACGCGATATTAGGTTCCAAACATTTTATTAGGGGAGAAACGCTACATCTCTGCCGCCCTCTGGAAACGGGCGATTCGTTGAGTCCCTGGCGGCTTGAGACCATCTGTCATATTTTGAGAGTTTTAAAGCGGCTTGGGAAAGTACTTTAAGTGGAAAGTGTATCTTTCTTCCGTCACAGCGGTAAAGGGATTGTTTTGTGTGTTTTTATAGGAACGTCTTGCGAAAATAAAATCTAGAGTTTGCCCTTCTTCACATCCCAGAGCTTTGAATATTTTAATGTCTAGAGTAATCTACTGTGAATTTTGCTAACTGCATTTGAAATGGACGAACACACCGTAGGACAAACATGGCAGTATTCCAAATAATACGATTTACGAGAGGAATTTGCATAAGCCTCGATCGAGCGCTTGAGTAAATAATATTTTACATTTTCCAACAATCTTTAAGGGTCTCGTAACAATGGGTTACGACTGACTCTGCTAATCTTTCACTTGTTCCTGTTTATTGTTGAAACTGGTTGCTGTTAAAACTGGTTGTTATCGGTTGTTGTCGAAACTAGCTGTCGCTGCTACTAGTTAGTGTTGAAATTGGTTGTTGTTGCTATTGGTTGTTCTTGAAATTGGTTCTCGTTGTTACTAGTTGCCGTAGTAACACGTTGCCATTTTTGTTGAGTTTTTTTTTGTAATCGAAACCATTTTCAATTTTACTTTTTTAATGAAGAAATACTTTATGTAGCACTATAAAAAACAATGAAATACCATTTTGAAGTAAAGCACTATCATATATTACCACAAAGTACTTAGTGTACTTCTCCCTGGTCAGTGTCTGTGACCTTTCTTGCAGTTGTCAGTATCCATCTTCCTCATGGCTACAGCTCACAGTAGAACAAGAAATGACGTGAGAACGCCACGATCTCTGCAACGCTCGTTTGTTATACAGTCGCCTGTGTGGTCCTGTTTCTTAGAGACATCTCCTGCACTCTTTGGGACCGTTCCTTTTACCCCTGACCTCAACCTCGCTTTCTCGGTGGTTCTAATGATTCACAGGGATGAGGTGGATCAGTAGTTAACTGATGGTTACCCACTACATATGGATGGGCGTGGGTTCGTTAATCCTTTTGCAAACTGGCCAAGAGTTAGGTCTGGGAGATGATAGCTGTCCCTGTAGCAGTTGTTACAGATATTTCACGTTTTCTTAATATCCCTTTCTGTTTACTCTAACTACTACTTGTATAAGCTAGAAAACAGATACTGCTTGTCCCTCACCCCCCCTTTTAATGGAAAATGTGTTTATTATTACAAAAGATGCTTTTTTTTTTATATCTCCCATAACTGCAGTGTAGACCCAGGAATCTTAATGTATGTGTTTCGGAATCTTTCTTTTTTTCTCCTCGTGTAGCTGACATATCGTCATATTTCACAGAATAGATTATAATGAATTGTGTCAGCACAAGAAGATAAGAAGGACGATGAGCATGCTTCCATAATAGTGAACAAATTATATATATATATGTATATATCTTGAGCATGGCACTGGATTCTAAGTAAGCCCATTACGAGACTCACTTGTTAAAAAATAAAGAAGTAGGCTGGAGTAACCTTTCTGTTAACTTATGGTTTTCTCTCTTTCTTGGACCGCGTGTGACCTACTTGTTAATGTGCCGAGCTGCGAACCAAAGGTCTGACGTTCGAGCCCAAATATTATAAAATTGACAGTTAAACACCGATATTAGGTTCCCTGTAGGCTTCATGAGTTTAAGCTTCAGTAATGTTGAACTTCACGAAAAGAAAGTTTAGTAACGTTCAATTTGAATTCACTATTCCAGTTAATTTTAGTATTTAGGTTTCACCACCTCTCAGTCGTTTGGAGTGTAACATCAAAACATTTTCTATTAAAATTTGTCTTGGTTCCTCATCATGTCCACACAAGTATACTCTTGCAAGATCAGGAAATGTGTTATGAAAACCATAAATGATAACTTGTTTGAACATTTCGCTCAAAAGTACAAAATTGTTACCTAACAAACGAGATGAAGTGGAGCTAGTCGATAGTGTCCGTCGCCAAGTCTTGAGCTAGTCTTGTCTACTTGAATACTGGGATTTAATCATAATTCTTACATCGCATAAATAGTTCCAACGTAATTAGCACGTTTTGTGCGACAACGAGTTACGAACCTTGAATCCTCGGATTCACAGTTCGGACATGCTATCCACTAAACTATGTTTGACCCGAAGCTAATAGAGTCAGTCATTTAGCAGAAATAAGTGTTCGAGAAAGAATTAAACACTGAAATAAATTTTAATTTTATTAAAGGAAAGCGAATGCTTTTCCCCTTTTGTTTTTCACTTAACTGCACTAGTTTAAGAACGAACGTGGAATGAGCACTGGCATAAAATCAGCAAAGAGAATCGAGCTTGTTATCAGACATAACTCGTGAATTAGCAATGAGCTAACATCTTAGTTTATGAGTAGATTTAGCCTCCAACTTCAAGAGTACAGACTGGACAAATAAAACAAACCACTGATTTTTACTCCTATTTTCTTGAAACAAACAAGTTATAACCCATGACCTATTTCTTTTCAGTCGAGATTCTCGTAATTGTTTTTTATTAGTTTGTTTTTTACTTATTTATTTCAACACTGACTCACACCATTTAAATGAAACCATTTGAATTAGGTGAATAAACGCCTTGTAATGTAGTTCAAATGCTCCATTATTTTCTGTCATAAACCTATGATTGTATATCAGTTAAAAAGTTAACGCCCAAGTTTAATCATTATGCTATGACTGTGCGTTCTTTGCTTTGCTTGTTATTTAATGTAGATGAGTTATCGAAAAAAAAAAAGGAAGTTAAAACTTTTTTTGTCTGATTTGAGTTTTGGTTGTTATAATTCAAAACCTTTTTGTCTTACTAATTTTATTTGTTCATCTGATTTAAAAACAAAATAGCCTAACGAATATTCGTGATAACGAGAAATCCACTTGTAGTAAAAATGTCTCTCTCTCTTTTTGTTAACCTGAAGATGACCTAAGAAGGTCGAAGCGTTGTTCTAAGTGTTAATACCTATGCCAGTCGTCCTGAGATACAAACGAATATTTGTTTTTTCTGTAAAAGAAGAACTTTAAGTTTTTCAGTTGAGATCGTTATCCTAAAAGGGAAGTTCTGACTTCCCACTAAAGATGTATGACTGTAAAGTTATTTATTACATTCAGTTGTCTGAGTTTTGTGTGATCTAGGGATTAATTGACTGAACTGTGAATCTGAGGCTCCCGTTTTTTCAAAGTTATGTTCCGTACCTTGAGACTGTGGATGCGTGATAGGAGGAGACACATGAAATCCCACTATTCCATTAAAGTCGCCAAGGATTGGTGGTGGGTCCTTTTAATTAACTTCCTTCCTTCTGCCTTCTCAGACTAATTCAGTTAGTCCCATAGTAGCTTTGTACGAATACGCGGAACATGTGACTTCTACACGTGTAACTTCTTCATGAATATATCTTTGTTTAATATTAGATATGTCAAACGTAGTCCAGAGAATAACCTTAAGACGGTTAGTTTTCTGTAAAACTATCTGTCTGGTGTGATGTATTAACTATTGGATCGTTTCCTAAATTTCCCAGTTTGTTTATTTGTTTTGCGGCTGTACTGTATAGTTCTGGTGACCCGATTTGTTGTTTTTGTTTGTTCTTACTTTAGAAGCAATTTTTATTGATCTATTAATACATTGACTAAATGATAGATTCATTATCTTAACATTGGGGTAGGTTTCTTTACTGATGTCAAGAAGTTTCTCTTGGGAAAACCCCTGGATATTAGCATAGTTAAACTGGTATACGTTAACAGAGATTCCAACCTTTGGCCCTGATTTTTGGTAAAAAGAAAGAATTTGATTCATATTTCCAATTAAAATATATTTCTCACAAGTCGCGTCAGAACTTGTCTTTTCATTGTAATATGCAAGAGGAAAAGCACAAGAGTTAGCAGGGCCATTACGCAACTACTTGGAAGCTTGATAGCCAGTTATACAAAATATGTTATAGTTGGTCCACAATGCAAGAATAATAGATGAATATCACATAGGCTGTCTCAATTCAATCAGCAAATGTCAAAGCTGATGTTGTAACGACAAGTATAATTTACACGGAGTGTGGATAGAAATGTATCTTTCTTATTTTCTTTCTTAGCGAAGAGTTATTCCGCTAACTTTCTCAATAACATTAATGAATATTAGCCAGAAGGAATGGCCTTAACAAACATCCTCGGTCCTTATGTTTTAATCTATGCGTGTAGTCGACGGTTGCGGTGGTTAGTTACGCCCCTGTTTGATGGTTACTGTGGTTTATTACATCCCTAATAGACGGTTGCTATGGTTGATTACGCCCCTAAGTGACTATTGCTGTGGTTAATTTCGCCCCTATCTGATGGTTATATTGCTTGATTACATCCCTAATTGACGGTTGCTATGATTTACTATGTCTCTATTTGACGATTAATAATATTGGTTATGCCCATAGTTGACGGTTGCTACGACAAATTGGAGTTTCCAGTGTTATTGCTTTAGACTGGTTATTTGGTTAATAAAGCAAGTACGTAGAATTTATTATTTGTTTCCCTGACGTTGAGCGCAAAGCTATTGAATGGGCTGTCTATGTTGTGCCCACCAAGGATATTGAAACGTGTTCATTATCTCCCTCTCCCTTAAGAGGCAAAACGTAGTTCTAACACTACAAATTAGTATACCAGGTGATGATACTTATTCTGAAGGTGCGCGTAGTAACCAAAAATTAGGTCGTAAAACATGTTTTTCTTATTATATTACTTTGAAGAATAGTAGAGTATGAACGCTAAGATGACCTAAAAATTAAAGATACATTTTATTTCAGTGGTTTCAGCTTTTACAACCTTCTTCGGAAAGTTGCTATGCAGGTAAATAGGAAAGAAAAAACTTGTTCTCTGTCGTATGATAAAAGACATTTGAAAGCTTTCGTCACATATTTTTTATTACACGTATTTGAGCGCCACCTATTGAAAACATACTCAAATGTTTACATAATATTTGCCAATCTAAAGCACTGACTAAATTTGTAGGGTTTCTTTTTCTTTCCTTTTTTTCTTGGCTCTCTTTTCTTATTTTATAGTTTACAAAAATTCTCTGTAAAGTAAAATAATAGCAAAACGGGCTTCGATAAAAACACACTAAATATTACGAAATGTATATATTTTACAGAACAGTGATTTAATATTTATTTTGAAATAAAGTCTAAATCGCATAGCACTCACAGCCTTGACACCAGGTCGTTTCACTAAAGATTCAGACAGAGTGCTGATGTTAATAGCATACATTAAGGTTTTCTACACGTTCCAAGCAACTGTCACTTCACAAAAAAGAAAAAAACTTGATAATTTGCTTAGAATTAGTATTTTATTTTCTTATTAGCTCATCTTAATTTGTATATAACGTAGGACGTAATCTCTGAGGCTTTTGAACTGTGTTGAACTTAATAGAGGGCGCTTCACATGATCAGCGACGACAGGAAGTGGATTGGGTTACATAGTTCACAGAATTTTGATTGCTGTGTAAAACTGTGTTCTAGGATAGTTACGTATATCAGATAACAGGGAGATTGTTGCAGTTCATATGTAATAAGATACTACTTTGTAGCTATTTCTTAATATATATATATATTATCGTACAATTCGTTTAGCCTTTAACAAGGAATACTGTTGTTTGGTCATATTAGTATATCTGCAGAACCCAGAGATTTATTCTTGGTATTGGTATTTTCAACCTGAACGGCAGTTCATACGACTAAATGATCAGGTCAATTGACCCTTAAAGTTTAAGCATAAACGTTCCAAGTTTTAGATTGTTGGTCCAAAGAAGGGAAACTAATCAGTGTCGTTCGCTACCAGACGAATTTCGTCCATCTTAAACTCTTCTAATATGCCTACAGCTGAATCGTGCTTTCCGCAACATTGCGATTCCAAGCTTATATTTTGAGATTCGCAGTCCAACACACTAACTACTAGGTCTCACTCAGTCAGATGTAACATATTGAATGAAATTAGAAAAAAAAATGGTATTTTAAAAATAATTAAGGTTAATAAGCTATAGTCTCGTGTCTACATACGTAGGGAAATACGTTATATCCATTAAAGCAGACAAAACAATAATTAACATCCATTGACTCCAGATTTTCACCAATAAACTTCTAATCGTGCTCGTTTTCATTGGTCATACACTTTAAGACAATTGTCTCTACTTTGGAAGCAAATTGGTATACTAGCCTTTGTCGCAAAGATATTTATAGATAATTTATTAGGCTTAACAAATGTAATAAAAACCATAATTGTTAGGCCTGATGAACTTTCGTGCTTTATTACTATAGTCGTTTTATAGTGCTATATATAAAAATTGTAACAAACCAAAACAAAACTTCATTTATAGAAGAAAGTACTTAGATCTATTTTATACACCAAATAGAAATATGAGATATTCAGTTAAATGGTGTACGTGTATGAGTGATATAGAAATAAAGTGAGTAAGTGGCTAACTTTATCACTCAGCTAGTACAAACGAGTTATTTATGTTAAAGATGAGTAGCTCTTCAATTAAATAAAAGGTGGTTTAAAATCAGACAGAAATTAGTCCTGAAGTAATGAAACTATTATAAGAGAGAAACGTTGAAAACCCAGATGAACGTGATGATATTTTATGTACCTGTCTCTGTTGTAACTTTTGTGTGTTTATGCGTGTATGTGTCTTTTCTTATAACAGAACCACATCGAGCTATCTGCTGTGTCCGCCGAGGAGAATCGAACCCCTGATTTAAGCGTTGTAAATGCAAATTTTTATTTCTGTCACACCAAGGGGACGTTGTAATTTCTATCAACTGGTTAAGACTTTTTCTTGCAGCGTCTCTTTCATTTACTAATACCTGTTCTGCATTTTCTGTTTCTCTTGTAACTTTTATAAGTGAGTAAGAATTGTCCTTTGCAATTTCACAATCATTGTCCCGCTTTCTGCAATTCTTGCTAATTTTTGTGTGTGCGTATTGTTGTTGTTTTTTTCACGGACCGGAAGTTCAGTCACTGGCCAACAATAAGTTTCTTTGTCTCTCTCTACGACAGAAAGGTTTGATACCAGACTCGTGTTTTAAACGCCAATTAGTATAGCCGCTAAAAATAGTTTCTAAAACAAGCATCGCTGATCTAGTTGTCTCATATCTGTCCACTAGTTTAAGCTTATGGCCAGAAGGTTTTTCTGGAACTTTGAGGATTTTAGATTGAACTTTTCATGGATGTGTTTTACAGTCTTAACAACCTTTGCTTCTGGTATCTCAGACTTCAGTTTAGAGGAAAGGGGCAAGTTTTCGACACAACAGTTGGCTTTCAACACTTCCCTGTCTTCACGTCACAGAAAGAGCGCCCTGTTGTTTACTTTATGAACTGAATGACTGACATTCTGGCCTCAGAGAGAGAAAGAGTCTTTGTTGTTGCCATGTCTGGACAGAAACTATGGAGCGTAGCGCTGCTCCATATAGTTTACCTTAAAAGGGTTGAAAAGAGTCGCACGAAAAGCAAAAACATTAACTTGAAACAAGCAGATTAGAAACGTGAGATTTTCCTTTTTGAACAATTTTTGTATTGTTTTCTGTTCTTCATACCTGATACTAGTGAAATGTGTGAAAAGTACCTTTCTGATAGCAACTCTGATAGCAACAAGTCGGATATAGGAGCAGAGTGTGTTTACTTTTCTTAAAATCGTGAAACTTTATCTATCAATTGAACTGATGGAACTTTGGAAGATAACTGTTGTTCCAAATTTTGTAATTCATACAATTTTGAAACGTTTTACGGCTGTTCCAAATGTTGCAACTGGTACAGTTTTGGAAAGCTTTACAGCTGTTCCAAATTTTGTAACTGATACAATTTGGGAAGGTTTTACAGCTGTTCCAAATTTTGTAACTGATACAATTTGGGAAGGTTTTACAGCTGTTCCAAATTTTGTAATTGATAGAATTTTGGAAGGCTTTTCAGCTGTTCCAAATTTTGTAACTGATACAGTTTTGGAAGGTTTTACAGCTGTTCCAAATTTTGTAATTGATACAGTTTTGAAAGGCTTTACAGCTGTTTCAAATTTTGTAACTAATACAGTTTTGGAAGGTTTTCCACTGTTACAAATTTAGGTAAGTAATACAATTTTGAAAGGTTTCACAAAACTTTAATATTATGGTAACCGATACTACTTAAAAAAGTCTTAACTTTTCGATAACTGATGGAATTGACTGTTTGTCTGTAGCACAAAGCTATATAATGGGCTATCTGTTCTATTCTCACCGCGGGAATCGAAACCCGGTTACTAGCATTGTAAGTCAGGAGACATGCCGCTGTGCCACAGGGTGGGGGCGATAGAATTGAACATTTTTATATCACTGTATATCAGGTAATTAATGTGATTCAGGAAGTTTTGCTTTTTTTACGTGTTTTATAAAAATTTGAAATATCGATAATTGATAGAGTTTTAAACAATTTTCCATCTCCTTCATATTGAAATAACTAACCAACTTTGCCAGCCTCTCTATCAGGCTTCAGTTAAATCTGTTAAAAGGTCTTTAGTCTATAAACGTATAAAACCAACTACAAATGTCTAAACGTTTCTATGTTTTAACTTGAAGTAAGCTAGAAATAATGACATTTTATCTTTCTTTCCCTAGTTTCATATTGAAGACAACAGACACAGCGACGAAATCCGGCGACAGCAGGAGGAACAGATAAGAAGACAACAGGAACAACTGGCTCAACAGAATGAGAAAATACAGGAGCTGCAGGTTGGACAAATGTTTATTTTCTGTTAACTTTTCTA
Source organism: Tachypleus tridentatus (assembly GCF_004210375.1). Lineage (NCBI taxonomy): Eukaryota > Metazoa > Arthropoda > Merostomata > Xiphosura > Limulidae > Tachypleus > Tachypleus tridentatus. The sequence goes on from NC_134837.1 coordinate 132,586,560, forward strand.
CATCATGTGATTGAGGATCGTAATCTGTATATCTGTTATATTTGTTTTGATGATATACTGAAACCATCCATAAGGAATTAAACTGCAGCCAGTATATCGGATGTATGGTAATACATCACAGAGTGTAAGCTGCAGCTAGTACGTAGGATGTATGATAATACATCACGGAGTGTAAGCTGCGGCTAGTACGTAGGATGTATGATAATACATCACAGAGTGTAAGCTGAGGCTAGTACGTAGGATGTATAATAATGCATCACAGAGTGTAAGCTGCAGCCAGTACATAGGATGTGCGATAACCCTTAAGCAATGTTACTTACCTGAGGCGAACTTGGGACACATATAAGTGTCTTTGTTAAGTAGGTTCACTTTCGTTCTTACCTCATTTATTTGTTGATAGACAGTGGTTTTGAAGTATTAATGGAGAACCAGAAACTTTTACCCAAGAATCGTTTGATGCTCTACAATGGACAAGAAAGAAAGAAAGCGAAAGAGCCAGTGAAGCTGTTTGTGCTTTAATGGTAGATGAAATCACAATAAGGAGACACATGGATGTAAAGAAATATCTTGGTTCTGTTGGTGTTGGTGCAGATAAGACACAGCTTTTGGTGTTTATGGATATTTCTCTAAACAGCAACTGGAAAATCTCTGATGTCTGTTTCTTTAGTAATGGCACAACAAGACAAGAACGAACAAACTTGGTGATAATAGATCTCGGAATTACAACAGTGGCACTTGTTTGTAATGGTCCGGGTCTACTTATACCTGACTGTCAGTATGTCGCTAAAAAAGTTGTGTCCACGATTGTTTCATCTCATCAGTTAAGATAATAAATGCCATATGCTAAACCTCATTCAAAACTTTTAACAGTGAATGTGATAAAATGATTAAATGTCACTTATTAGTGTGTTTTGTTATAGCTAAGCCATATCGGACAATTTGCTGTGTCCACCAAGGGGAATCGAACCTCTAATTTTATCGTTGTAAATCCGAAAATTTACAGCTGCCCCAGCGGAGGACAAATTACGATCAATGCATATTCAATGGCAGAAGCAAAAAGAAAGAAAGTTTAATTTTGTACCAAAAAGTTTAACCTCAAGTGGGGTAGACGTTTGCAACAAAGATCCGGATTATCCGATTTTAAAATAAGTGACACAATAGTTAAATTTATAAGAATATTTGATGGACTCTTCGACTTGCTTAACTAAAATAAAAAATACATTGACTAAAAATTAAAAGAGCGTAATAAAACCTGCAATTAAACATTTTAGAAACATATACTCCATTTACAAGGTTCCTAACTGCAATCAAATATATTCAGTGATTTAGCATTATCATCTTCACCGTCCTTGAGGTATCATTTGATATGTGTGTGTGTGTGTATATATATAACTCAAGGTCACTTGGAACTTTTTTGTTGCTGTTAGTTATCTTGCAGTTACTGTTCGACAGTTCATAGATGCATATAAAAGACTGTTCATCCATCATGAAATAAAATCTGCAGGATACCGTACTGTCCAGGATGAAACACCACATGACACTTTTTAGTGGTTCTGCACATGTGTCAGACGTGTGTTATGCGCACAGGTATGATCTTACAGTAGTTTCTCTCTATAAGGAAGCACATTGTGAGATATGTGGCTGGTTATGTAATCAGAATGGCAGAGGAAATGAATACATTGACAAATGAAAATTCCAGCAAATCGTCAGTTTCACAGCAAATAAAAGTAATAAGTGGTTTGGTTAAGGCATTAACAAATATAATTGAAGTATGTCATGCAACAGCGATTGTTTTGAAAATTTTCTAAAGTTATCGAATGATAAACTTCCTCAAGCAAGTGGAATATAGATTTATATTTTGAAATAAGTAGTTTTAATGAAGTTTTTTTTCTGGCTTAAAAGGGCACGTATTTAATTGTTCACTGTGCTTACAGTTTGATAAAAAGTTTAATTATATTAACACAGCATTACATCCACCACTATACTGGTACAGGTATGTAGATGACACGGTTGCAGGATTCAAATCTACAGAACACATAGTTAATTTTTTCAATCACATTAACTCTATACATCCCAACATTAACTTCATATGTGAACAGGAAGAAAGCAATCAAATATCATTTCTTAACCTCAAAATTACAAGAACTGACACACACTTCAAAACAGAAATCCACCAGAAAAATCACCCATACTGGACTATACATCAAGTATTAACATGCATAGTCATACATGGTAAACCTCATTCAAAACTCTATTGGACATGTGAAAACTTTTAACAGTGAATGTGATAAAATGATTAAATGTCACTTATTAGTGTGTTTTGTTATAGCTAAGCCATATCGGACAATTTGCTGTGTCCACCAAGGATGAAACACCACATGACACTTTTACCGAGAGTATGATCTGTATACTAAATTTATACAGATAAATTATATCTGTATAATTGTTGATATTGGTGATATAATCACCAACGATTGATACCGACAATCAAAGGTTGTTTGATTTATTCAAACAACAAATATATGAGTATTATGCAAACATACTACTCAGCACATGAAACAAAACAAAAACTCAACATACTAAGAAACCAAATAAACACAGCCATAAAACTATGCTCACCAGATAAAATTAACAATGAATTAGACAAAATAAAACAATACTTCATCAACATCAATAAGTTTCCTCCACAAACCGTAGAAAACATTATACGCACACACCTACACAGAAAGCAAAATCAACCAACTAAAGTAAATATATCTCACGAATCAAAAAATCACGAAACCATATACTGTTGTATACCATATATTCCTGACATCAGCAAACAAATAACCAACATTTGGCAAAAATTAGTAACAAAATATGACATTCCAGTTAATACCAAATTTATTCAAAAACCAGGCACAAAACTGAGGTCTATACTATGTAAAAACTACACTGACAAACACAACACCAACATTATTTATAAAATACAATGTGATAACTGCCACGACTTCTATATTGGAGAAACAAGTAGAAAAATGGAAATTAGAGTTAAAGAACATAAAAAGTCACCTTCACACGATTTCGAACACTGCAAGTCAAATAAACACAACATAACCATAGAAAACACTCAAATACTAAATAAAGAAACAAACATAAACAAACGCAAAATTAAAGAAGCCTTATTTATACAACAACTTAAACCCAAAATAAACCAATATAAAGGAACGCCTTTATACCTATATTAATATAATAAAATAAATAAAATTATATATTCAAACATCTAACACCGCCCTCTACATTCCGACACTCAGTTACACAACCCCTTTCAAACATGTGGTCAGCTTCCGGTCAGTTACCTGTTTCTTTGTGAACCTGACGATGACCGAAGAAGGTCGAAACGTTGTTCGCTCTTCTATGTAAAATATTTTCTCAACCCAAACGAGCCGTTTTTGCATATAAATGTTTACCACTGTAATACACTACCGTCAGACCAACAAACTTAAGTTAGGGAGGTTTAATAACTAATATATAGTGTTGATAATTCATTATAATCTATACCAGTCATAATATACTACCGTCAAACCAACTAACATGTGTTATGAAGTTTAAAAACTAATGTATAATACTGATAATTCTTTCTGACTTAACCAGTTATAATACACTACCAGCAAACAAACAAACAAACTTGAAATAGGAGGTTCATTAACTAATGGAGAAAATCGATAATTCTTTATAGTCATAATACCAGGATACCGACAAACTTATATTAGAGGGTTATTAACTAACAAACAGTGTCAGCAATTCTTTGTATTCTATATAAGTTATAATACAATACCGGGATACCGACAAACTTATATTAGAGGGTTATTAATTAACAAACAGTGTCAGCAATTCTTTGTATTCTATATAAGTTATGATACAATACCGGGATACCGACAAACTTATATTAGAGGGTTATTAACTAACGAACAGTATCGGTAATTCCGTATTTTCTATATGAGTTATAATACAATACCGGGACACCGAAAAATTGAGCAAAGAATATCATTAACTAATTGATGGTTTCAATAATTCTGTGTAACATACATATCAGTGATAATACAGTACCTTGGTACTTACAAACTGAACTAGACTGTTTTTGTTTTGTTTCAAAAGTTTCGCGCGAAGTTATACAGAGGGTTCGCTAACTGCGAATACTGAGTCACTCATCACCAACTCTTGGCTATTTTTATATCACCAAACAGTGGGATTTTACCATCACCTTCATTATTTGTCTACGGCTACAGAATGCAGTGGTTATATTAATTCATAATATAACATTCTAACCCTAACAAAAATGTGTGTACGTATTCTATTGCAAAATGTTTGAAAACTGATGCAACTTATGGACGTTATATATCTGTTATGTTGTCATACATCCCAACTAGTGAAGACTGATGACCTATGACTAGGCCCGGCATGGTCAGGTGATAAGGGTACTCTATTCGTAACATGAAAGTCGCGAGTTCGAATCCCCATCACACCAAACATGCTCGTCCTTTCAGCCATGGCGGTGTTATAATGTAACGATCAATCCCACTAATAGTTGGAAAAAGAGTATCCGAAGAGTTGACGGTGGGTAGTGATGACTAACTAGATGAAATAATCTCTGCAATTCTTGTTTATTTGTTTTTAATACATCTTTTACTTGTTAGTAATTTTAACCTAAAAGGCACAACAAACAGCTAGGATAGAAACCACAAAGCTCACACAAAGTCATTTCTAATTTAAAACTGCTAACCAGGGTAGGAGCAAACAATTAGTAGCACCCGCCGTCTACAACTCAATTCCTAACTGAATAGCGTGATATTTCTTCTAGAATCTTGAATCTTGCGATCCACAGCTTGGCACGCTAACCACTGGACTATGCCCGACTTTCTTAATGTTTTATTTATTTTATATCAATAAAGAATTCCTTTCGTCCTTATGAAGGTTTCGTACGTTCATTTACTGTTCATTATAGAGTTGCTTTTTATTGTAGTTCACTAACATACCATTTTGTTCTTTTCAGATTCTACTCAATGATCAGTATATGGCTGCTGCAGCAACTAAATCCTTACCTGGAATGCCCGGAATAGCGGCAGGGGTCACACAAGGGGTCACACCTCAAGGTTTCATGTTTCTTCCGGTCTTTGATGGAGGCTTTTCTAGCGGTGCGGGACTACCTCATCCCGGTGGGATCAGAGATTTGGTCACCACGACAACTGGAATCTCTCCCATGTCTCTGCCGCCTCAAACACTCAGCTCCACCACGCGGCAGTTGTCACCAAACAAAACAACAAGTATGGCCCCTGAACCCTTAGGAGATACACAACTTACGGTAGGTCCCAAAACAATGTCTTGTTGTTTACATTTTTAACAATTTACAATAAAGATTTGTTTGTTTGTTTTACAGAGATAGTTTTATGAGGCCGGATTCTTTACAGTAGGTGTCTGTGCCTTGTTGGTGATAAATTTCAACGATAAACAAACAGCACATAGTTCAGTTGTTTTAACATACTATATTAAAGCATATCAAAGTATATATAAAAATTCGTTACACTATTGGTCATCATAGTTGTATCCAGAGCTTTAAATTATTATTTCTATTTTTCGTCAAAGACCACACAGGTAAGTTTAATTATTTTAAAACACCACAAGACAAATTATTCTCTTATACTCTGTTATTACAATATAATCAATTGACACTAATTTCAAAGCCACCATTATAACTGTTGATTACCACAGCTTAATCCAAAGCTTTAAACATTTTTTTTTTTTTTTTCGTTAAAGCTCACAGAGATGGATTTAATTACTTTATAAAACACTTTGACAAAACAAATTACTCTCCTTTAGCGCTGTTATTACAATACAAGCTGTGAAATTCACTTTGGAAATCACTCATTATGGCTAAACTAACAATCACGCAGTCTAGCTTCACTTTTACTTTCACTAACTGCGTATATGGATGTGCAGCTGGAGGTTAGTGAAGATGTAACAGTGCTAAAAACGAAAGTTATAAGAAGTAATAATAATACCGTAACGTAACCAACTTGGTAAAACTTCGGTATAAACTATTAGGTTACACGTAAGAAAGTTTTGGTTTTGTTTAGCTATGTAACAATATTAAGCATAACGAGAAAGAGTTACAAGCTTCGAATACGATGATGTCAACAGTATTACAAAAGCATAATATAACAATTAAACTGCATACGCAACGTACAACTCGTGGTGAGTTAAGTAATGAAACTAATAATAAATATCACTTTTAAAATAATTTTTACACACTCTTGTTATGAGAATTAAATTATCATTAAATATTAAGTCACTAAAAATAACTCTGAAACTAAAGAGTCTTCTATATTCAACACAAGGATATCGCGACTCGTTTCAAAACATCGATTTATAAACTGTAAACCATTTAATTACAAGTCTCCCTGAGGTAGAACGCTAACGTTATTGTCGTTCATGGAAATATGTTTTTGTTGGTATTTTTTAGATTTAAACCCTACTGGTGTAAATATGTACATTATTAGTGTTAATAGTTGTATTTACTTCGTTCTGATTACTCGCCATGATTTACAATAACAAAAAGAATTTATAAGTTACGTCCTCTTGCCAAGTTTACTACCTGAGTAACAAAACTTCACTGCAGAGGTGACCACAAGCTTTTTAGCTGTACCAACGTATGAATACTAGATTTATCATATTTTGTAAAATACGATGAAAGTTATAGAGCAATCAACAAAGCATGTATACAATTTTCCCGAAAGAGGGCCGAATACCACCTGGAGGAGTGGCTTGTTCTAACCACTCGCACCACTACACAGTAGTGTGTTGTTTGTCAGTCAGCCAGTAGGTACTAAAATGACGTCACATAAGGGACACTTAATTTTTCAACTTGTACTTAGTGACATCAGTGAAACGTACGCATGCCATGAAAAGTGAGAAGAGATATGCACTCTCTAGGCTACAACACAGCATGACGTATGAATTTAAAAAGCAAGAAATAAAGAATATTTGTTATTCTTAATTTTGGTTTCGTTTACTCTTAAAACAGAACACTTTCGGAGATTCTGTGGTAGTATAGCCTGCACAAACTAACATACAAAACCTTCCTCCATCAAATTTTATCTTCGTAGTGTTGGTTTTCCAGAATAACTGCTGACAAACAAAAAAGTTATAGAAGTAAAATAAATACGGATTTTTTAAGTAACATTCGCCCTTGGTTAATTATTTCAAGATATGTCGTGTTGCTTTTCGTTTAATGAAACCTTCAAAATTAGAAGAACACAACTGAGCCTTATATAGTTATTTTCTATAAAATAACTTCTTGTGATAAACGATATACACCAGAATTCTGAATAATAAATCTGGATTGAAACCCTCTTGCTAAAACGTTAAAAAGGTGTGAAATAAAAATTAAATCACTAAACGACGAAGAAGACCACACCAATTTATAATTAAGCTTTCGATCGTATTTTTTACTCTTAAGGTCTTTTTGTCATAACTACTCAGAGTGAGTCAGATATTTATCAGAAGAGTAAGTTCTACGTTTAGAATGTCCCTTTAAAGTTGGAGATGGCGCTTTGATTGATTGATGATGTTGTTTTGAATTAAGCACAAAGCTACACAATGGACTATCTGTGCTCTGCCCACTACGGGTATCGAAACCCAGTTTTCAGCGTTGTAAGTCCGCAGACATACCGCTGAAGCACTAGGGGGCTTGATTGATTGAATAACCACATATTATCATAACAGCAGGATATATAAAGTATGCATTTATGCAAAACAGTATATGCTCCAAAAGATTTATCTGTTAATTCAATTAAAAACATCAATAAACAAATTATCCTAGACTATGAGTAGGCCTAATAAGTAGCTAATAGGATTGAGATAAATTTCATTATTTCTGCTACGTATTTTAACAGAAAACGAATTAAGCTATATCCAGGAAAGCTCAATAATAAACTGTGGCATTTAGTTAATCAGTCAGATCGTATGTATCCTTCCAATCATACAATTTTGTAATTTTTAAACGTAGCCTCTTACAACGGCGGCTCCCTCTAGCAAAACAGAATTTTTTATATTAAGTCAAAGAATCACTGCTGTAGTATTTTTTAATTATATGTATTTAAACTGCATGATTAAAGTTAACAGGCCTATGTTATTGTTAGCTAAATCTGGAGGGTAGATGTATTTAAAAAATAATATCAAATGACAGCCCATGCAATTAACTAATGATGAAATGTTGTGTATTTTATTTTCATTATTCTTGATTGGGTGAAGTTAATGTTTGGTTAGGAACCTACCGAAGTGAATTACTAATTCTAAACTACAATTCTTGCAATAGGCATATTCTTATGTTAACATTTACAACTTTCTTACCCAAGATATCAAATCGTCATCACATAAGAAACAAGGGTGAAAACTGAAGGTTGTTGTTATTGTGTTGTATAATTAATGAGGAGAAGATTTAAGATTTTAACATATCAAATTTGGCCTAATGACCTGCAAATTCACATGATTTTGGAGATAAGTAAAGATGTAACAATGTTAAAAAAGAAAGGTATAAGAAGTAATAAAAATATCGTTTGCTTTTTAATTTCGCGCTAGCCGTCCCTAATTTAGCAGTATAAGACTAGAAGGAAAGAAGCTAGTCATCGCCACCCTCCGCCAACTCTTAGACTACTTACTCTTTTACTAACGAATAGTGAGATTGGCTGAAAGGACGAGCACGTTTTGATGTGACGGGGAAAATACCGTAATGTAACGAATTTGCTAAACCTTCGCAATTCTATAACAATTGGCATAAAAACAGATATAAATAGGAAACCACGTGAGATAAAAACGATTAGGTTACACATAAGAGAGTTTTTTGTTTTGTTTAGTTGCTAATGTTGATCCACAGTGTTTTCTAGTGAGAAGCAGAGATATATTCTATATACTAGATAGTAAAGTGAGGCTTTCTCATCACGTGTATCTCAGTTCTAGAGTAACCTTTGAAAGCTTACCATGGAACCTTTGAGATCTCCCACCTAAATTCCAGATACATATTAAATACGCTACTCTGATAATTGCACTAAATCCAGTGAGAGTGCTACGAACCCGCGTAAAATTATACCAGAGCCAGACACTCGAAGAGAGCTAGATACTTCAATCTTTCATATTCTTCAAGTTGATGGGGGGGGACAATCTAAAGTAGTCTTATTGTAAATGTCTACTATTCAACTGACTTGCTTTAAGATACACAATATCCACGGAGGTAAAGTACCTCTTGACAGTAGCAGGTGCAGGTAAACCTCTTACCCATTTGCGGTTTTCTTTTTGTTGTTGTTGTTGTTTCTTTGTTTGAATTAAACGTTTGGGAACTTAATTCTCTACATTTCGTGTTGGTTTTTCCGGTAAATTTAATTTTCGGTATCATACTGACTAAATATATAAGGTGAAATTTTAATATATGAAGAAGGAAGCTTTAGAAAGAATAGCCTACAACAATGGCTTGGAGTAACACTCTACATTTGGTATTTCATGTGAATTAACGTGCCGAGCATTAAATCCAAGGATTCGCGGTTCGCGTCCTGTTGTCGCACCACACATTTAGTCCGTGGGTACATGAGTGACAGTCACATCATACTATTAAATGTGAAAATAGCTCAATATTTTGGCGGTGCGTGGTATCAGCCTGTTAGTTCAATGTCACAGATACTTTGTGTATTATGACAAACAAACAAAACAAACTCGAAACAGTTTTTTTTTCCCCACAGTCATTCTTATCTCCACTTCAACCTTGGGTGTCTGGTGCGCCATCTGTCGTTCCAATGTGCAGCTCCTCCACCAATAATTCAGTTCAACCAACACCAAAACCCTCAGACTCAGTTCCAGAAAATGATTGTCCGCTAAACCTTAGTAAACCTAAATCTTGTGGCAGTAATCCAAGCAGGTAAAGTTTTGTTGTTATTTTTCTATGGTTTGTCTTGTCTTACTTCTCTTTCATATTTATTTAAACATTTTCGTTCGAGTTTAAACTATGTTTCTTTATGAATTTTGAATTATTTCATTTCGTTACTTACTAATTACCACCACAATTAACTCACATGACCCTCATTCTTCCATTAAATATGTAAAATAGGTAGTTGTGAAAGTCAGTTTTGGCTTTACTCAGAAAATATAACCAGTTTTTAAATTCCATTCTCCAGTGCCAGCTCCAGCCCAACTCCCCACCTTAACATCAAGCAAGAAGAGAAGGAAAGAGGACAATCTCCAAGCCTTTCCAAAAGTCGGTCCCCGAATCAGAGTAGCAAAAGTTCGTCATCTCCACCATTTAGTTCTCCAATGTCAACCAACACCAGTATGTCCAGTGTGGCAAGTTTGCTAGGAGCAGTATCTCCTGAAATATATTCGGTAGGAGTGTTATCCACAATATCATACCTTGCTCATAGTCTATAGTTATTAAAAATCACAAAGGAAGAAAATAATATTTCAATAACTCTAATTGATTTTTGTTTGAATTAGAATTTTGGAAAACGAAATATGTAGCTTTTTGTTTATTTGCCATTTCTCGGAAATATTTAGAAAATTAAAACCAAAAACCTCTTTCTGAATGCGTTTTATTCTTCCTAAATTAAAAAAAGAAACATACGATTTTTAAAAACAATAAACAATGTCTTACGAGACGTGTTAAGCTTTAAACAATCAAAATCACCACCACTGCTTGTTTTTGGTTGTTAACACAAAGCTACTTAATAGGCGGGTTGCCTAAGTGGAACTTTTATGTAACTACTTCCTACAGATGAGCTATAGGCATTTTAAGCAACAATGAAACGCCACCTTTTGGAAAATGATGAAAATTGATGCCTTTTTGCTTGACTTCATTGTAGGTTATCTGATGGGAAAGCAATATGTTTAGGGACTTACAATGCTAAAATCAAAGGTTCGATTCCCTGCGGTTGGCATAGTAGATAATTCAACGTGGCCTTGCTTTAAGACGAAAGAACGTCACCTACTGTACTTGTTCTATGTATATATTTCAAATGTCAACAATGGCTAAAATAGCAAACTGTGAGCTGGAATATCAGTTATTCGTGTATACATTTAGCGTTCAATTTTAAACATGAGTGCTCAACTGCGAACATGCAAATAAGCGTAAACTTTCTTCATCTGTGACGAGAAAACCCACTTGTAGAGAAAATTATATATGTAAAAACGTTGTTCGCTCCTTTACATAGTGCTTTCAACACACCATACCAACCGTTTTTACATATAAAACTCTTCATTTTCCCATCTGGTGTTGTGACCTGATTTAACCACTCATACCACCACTCTATAGCAGTGTGTTCTCTGTCAATCAGTCAGTGGACACTAAAATGATGTCACATTAGAGACACTTAACATTGCTGTTTGACATCAGTAAAACGTGTGCGTGCCATGAATCACGAAAAGAATTATGCAGTCTGTAGGCTAAAACACGTCATGACATATGAAATTCTAAAGCTAGAAATAAAATAATTTGTTACTCATAATTTTGGATTTATTTGCTTTTGAGACAGAACACTTTCAAAGACCCTGATGAAATTCATTTAGTTTTTAGCAATATAAGCTTCAGGCTTGCTGTAGATACGCCAGGGCGTCAGAATATTATTAAACACTGAAGTCTGCAGTAAAATGTTCAACATTTGTCTGTATGTAGAGAATACTTTATAGTTTCAAGTGTTATTGGTGGAATTACATATGTAAATATCAATAAGTGCCTCATTTCATATATTTAGTAGTGTTTTTAAATATTTGCAAGGAAAATTTAACAAGTACCTAAAATTTTGTTTTTGTGTGTTTTTTTCTAGGTGGCAGCCTCGTCTTTTATGCAGGGAACAAGTCACTATATGCTTCCGCCACACTTGAGAAGTGCGGCACATATGCCACTAGGTGGCATTGTGGGTCATCCCGGTAAGAATGTGTTTGCTGGAGTAGAATAATTTTAGATAGATTATGTTCCTTTTCTTCGTTTCGTTTTATTATGTAGTTCGTTTGTTTTTTGTAAATGGCGTTATGGCTATTAAATCAAATTTTGGCTATTCCAAATATCCTGTACCTGTGAAATTCCGTTTGTCTTAAAATTTAGCTGTCACTGAATAAAAAATTAAGTTTTAACAATATTGGTAGTATATCTCTGAGTGGCTCATTTAAAAATAAATATTATAGGGGAGGATCCCCACGATATCCTCAAGGTCTTTACGCATGGCGGTGCCCTAATTTTGCCACAGAAATGGAAAACAGTCGGAACAATTCTCATAAAACCTTCCTACATCGTATCTTCTTCTTATACATTTGTGCCACTTGTTTTCGCAACGAGAAAGTAATCGAATCAGAGATATTCATTGGTTATCTAAAATAACAGTAGTAAAGTTATCGAACCTTAATTAATTTAAGAAATTCACAACTTCACGAACGTTTCCTGTGCAGTCACAGTTATTAACAACCACAGCGGTGCTGTCACATGGTGGCATTAATTTTATTATTTACAAACTAGGAGTTTCTCATACTGTCAAAGAAAAAATTAACATCGCTGAGCTTTGAACATGTTATTAAAATACGTATGTCATTAGCTTATATGAATCACAAAAAATACAGTTATTCTCGTGTTATTAATATTGAATTAAATGCCTTTAATCTGTTTAACATGAGCGACACCTTACTTAGACCGTGAGCTAAAGACACACAGTATTCACGCATGACCATTCCCTTATTTGTGACTACTGACTAAGAGAACAAACCAGAAGTACTCGCCATTTGTGTGGCTAGTCTTAGCCAAATAGCCAAAGAGCGTGTTGGGTGCTAAAAGAGTCCTCTGATGTGGCCTGGTGGTTAGAACATTCGACTTTCAGTGCGCAGGTCTCGTGTTCGAATACCTATCAAACTGAACAAGCTCACCCCTTCAGTTGTGGGGGGGATATATAATATGACCATGAATCCCACTATTCATTGGTAGAAGATTAGCCCCAAAACTGGTGGTATTGACTGGTTGCCTTCCCTGTAGTCTATCGCTGTTAAATTGGGGACAACTAACGCAGATAGCCCTCGTGTTACTTTGCGCGAAATTCAAAACATTCTAGCCAGCGCTAAATAATGGTTCGAAACTCGGTGGAATTATAGTCTTTATTTTAATGTTTTAAGTCACTTCTATTTATGTTCATTTGAAAAGCTGCCATAGAAAACAGGTTCTAACTGTTCAAACAGGTAGTCTTCTTGGTGGGGGTGTAATGGGAAAGGATGGTATATCTACCTCGTTAGCCGCCACCTCACTTGGACAAGTCTCCCCTACTGGCTTTCCTCTGGGAGCTGATGGAAAGCACTTTCCACTTCACATGTACCTGGCACCACAGAATAGTGACACGTTTTCGTCGACATCTAGTAATATCAGAAGAGACACCACTGAAGAAGACAAGAAAGGTAAGGGTGCTCTCACTTTGACACCAATGAAGAAAACAAAAGAGTTAAGGGTGCTCTTACTTATTAGTGTAAAGAATTGTTTGGGTATATGATCCAAGTGTACTGAATAGAAATATCCAAGGAAAACTAATTTATTACAAATGAACCACATCCCGTGAGTTTATTTGTTTAAGACAGATCTTTACAATAAGCTGTTTGCCCTGTGCCCACCTTGTGGATCGAGCCCGGATTTTATAGCTATAAGTTTTCAAGCTTACCTTTAAAAATTTTAAAACCTCATTTTGTTTACGGATTAAGACATCAAGCACATATTTACTTACTAAATAAATACAGACTTAAATAAAAGATAAGTATAGGGATTAAAAGTCAAGCATTTAGATAAACATGGCTTATTCTTAAAGAAAGTATACCTTTTATTTAACAGTATATTTTATTCTATGTGAAGACTTACCATTTAAAGCCGTAAACTATTGGTTTGTTGGATTTTTTTTAATTCTTCACCGAGAGTTAAACCTACAAGTGGTACGTTACTGGGTTAACTTGCACTTTAGCGTGTTAAAACACTCAATGTAAATTAAGAATCCACCAGAAAAATATTGAATGAAATTACTCATTTTCTCTGTAAGATCCACCAGAAAGCCCTGGTAGAAGTTACTTACGTTAACTGAGATACTGATTTTAATTTTGCTTAAAATTTTTCGTATAAACAATATTGGTAATATGTCCCTGAGTGGCTCATTTAAAAATAAATATTATTTATTTACAAAGATTTAGATACTTTGTAGTCAAACATAGCGGATCCACGAGACATTTCGTGCAAAAGTAACTTTCGTTTTTGCTTTTGCACGTGCATTAGAACATAGATTATAGCGCCACTTCTACAAATAAAATGATGTAGTTAACATCTGCAACTATTATATTACATTCATTTATTATAGTATATAAGTAGCTCGACACCATAGTCTTTCAGATTCGCAAATGTTCTAGGTGATGTTGTTGGACCATTAGAGGGAGTTCACGTTGCATTGCCAACTAAAACAAAATGTTACAAATGGAAGAATGCTTTGTGAAACTTACTCTTCTTGGAAAAAATATATGAAATGTGAGGAAAATTATCATTATTATATACTCGTTAGAAACAGGTGCAACAAAAATATATAATTAAGAAGTATAAGATGGAAAATAAAGATAAGTATTTTCCACTAATTACACCCAAGGTTCTTACATCAGGTCTTTACATCCCTTTCTTTAGGTAAATTACCTGGAGCGAAAATCATCCGTCAGAGTAAAAAGGACGCTGATGGAAGACCACATATCAAACGTCCTATGAATGCATTCATGGTGTGGGCCAAAGATGAAAGAAGAAAAATTCTTAAGGCTTGTCCAGACATGCACAATTCTAACATCTCCAAAATACTTGGTAAGCTTTCATTTCTTACATCAGTAAACTTTTAAACAGTTTAACATTAAGTTTGTTTGCTTATGGTTAAGCACAAAACTACGCAATAGACTTTCTGTGCTGCGCCCACCACTGGTATCTAAACCCGGTGCTTAGCATTAGAAGTTTGAAGACATATCGCTGTGACCCAGGGGGGGGATTTAACACTAAAAAATCGAAGCTTCTTCAACACTGTGTTAACCCTAACAGTTAAGTATAACAAATGTCGCAAGGTTATTAATTTCCTGAAACAATATCTGCTCAGATTTCGAATGAAAAGTTGACTGGAAATCAATATATGATATTGTTACAAACAACTGGTTAAAGCTTGTATCTATCAGTTTTGTTGCATTCTTCGAGGTACTACTTATTTACAGCTTTTTTTTTTTTTTTGTAACCTGATCTTATCTATGTAACAAGATTCTTACCTAAAATCTTGAACTGTTTTTATACAGAGGATAAGTATTCGTAGAGAGTGAAAAAAAAAGGAGGGAATTTAACATTTTTCACCAAGAAACGTAAGGACCATAGTGAAATTAAAATAAACTAAGTTTGTTTGTTTTTTATTAAGATACGTTGAATATTTTAACTTATCGGAGAATACGCTAGCTCTCGCTATGTAGGGTTGACACGGACTCCCGTATTAAAGTAATAAAAATGGCATTTGGATTTCCTTACCTACGGGTCATCAAAAGCTAGATATGAAGAGCTTCCTGGCTCTTTATCTCCAGTATATATGCCGCTTTTCAGCTATCCAGAGCGTCCCATAATCGAAAACCGACGAATAGCTAAAACTGAGACTTCTTATTTCTGTTCATCATTATTTTTCTTCTACAGGCCTCGCATTCAACTAGTTTTAGCAGTAACTATAATTTTATCATCAGTTGATAGAGCAAAACATTCTTCACGATCTTTGACTGTCTATTTTTATTGTATACTAAATGTATAAAGCTTTACAATACATTCTATAACTTTTTTATGCACGTACACCATCTTGTAAAGAAAAGGTAAGCAAACAAGTATTAGGGAAAAAATTATCGCAAAATAAAATAGCTGAGTAGGGTTGGCTACTGAACTTGGAAAAAGGAAGCAAACAAAATCTGGTTAATGATCACTAAGCCATCTAGATTTTACATGGAGAATAAAATTCCTGCAATACTGGTTTCTCCACTAACAAAACAATTAGAACCAGAATTTTCAATCTTAAAATGTTAATATAAGGTAAAATAGTAATAAAATTAGTTTTCTAAAGTTAATTACAAGAAAGATATAATGATAAAAACTGAGATTTTATTCAACTTTCAAGCTTTCTAAAGACAAAGTGTGGAAGTCAGTAAAGTATGGATTTTATTATCCATGTGTAGACGAGACAGCTTAGTTTGGTACGTGATCAAGTGATGTATTCACTCACATCCCTATCTTGTTAAGAGTAAAAAATATTCTTATTTCTTGCTTTTCAAGCTCACATGTCATGCCGTGTTGTAGTTTACAGAGTGCGTAATTCTTCTCGTGATTCATAGCATGCACACTTTTTACTGATGTCACGACTGTAAAAACTGCATCGTTAAGTGCCCCTTATGACATCATTTTAGTGTCTACTGACCGACTGACACACAACACGCTGCTGTAAAGCTATAGCCTTTATCCCTTTGGGGAAAATGAAGAAAGTTTACGCTTATTTGCAGATTCACTGTTGAGCATTCATATTTACAATTGAACACTAAATTTATACAAAAATAGCTGATATTCCAGTCCCTAGTTTGTTATTTTAGTCATTGTTGACAATTGACTTTATGCGTAGGACAAGTACAATGGGTTTGTTTCTTTCTTTCTTGAATTCCACGCAAAGCTACACGAGAGCTATCTGCGTAAACTATCCCTAATTTAGCAGTGTAAGACTAGAGGGAAGGCAACTAGTCATCACCACTCACCGACAACTCTTGGGCTACTCTTTTACCAACGAATAGTGGGATTGAACATAATATTATAACGCTCCCACGGCTGAAAGGGCGAGCATGTTTGTTGTGACGGGAATTCGAACCCACAACCCTTAGATTACGAGTCGATCGCCCTAACCACCTGGCCATGCAAGCCCAGAAGAGTAGGTGATGTTCCTTCGCTTTAAAGCAAAGCCACGTTGAACTATCTACTGTGTTCACCGCGGAGAACTGATTCCCGGATTTTAGTATTGTAAGTCCCAAAACATATCGATTTCCCACCGGATAACCTACATTAAAACCAAACAAAAGTGCTTGAATTTTCATCATGATCTATAAAAATGTGGCGTTTCATTATTCCTCAATATACCTGTAACACGTCTGTAGGGGGTAGTTACATTTGTATCTAATCTGTTGCTTCAAATACTTATAGCTCCTCTGTAGGAGGTGGTTACATTTCACTTCCACTTATTCCTTAAAATACCTATAGCTCAATTGTAAAAGGTAGTAACATTTCACTTCTGCTGTTGTCCGCCGCATTTCCCTACCATATCATGAACTTTACATGTTATATATAACGAAAAGCGGTCTTACATACTGGGGACACTTGTATCACTAACTCAATCCATGTCATCCGCTGTAATCTTCACTTGGATACCCTCTATCAGCTATTAGTTTATCTTTTATTGTATTGACACTATTGAAGATCTACACTTGCACGCGTCTGTGTAGAATAACTTAGTTAAATGACCTTCAAGAGCGTCATACTTTTGCACATTTTACTGTTTTGTAACAATAGCTCACAATCATCATGACATCCCCTGGTGCTGGCTTTTTTGTCATCCACAGTAGTTCCCAGCCATGGTCCAAAGGGGTTGAAAGTTCTATCCTCTGTTGATGATTTACTGAGTATGGCTGCCTGATAATTGGCTGTCTTACACTCCTGATGTGAGATGTCATTTCTTAATGGAATCACCTGTTCAGACTTTTCTGATGGACAAAACGACTTGTACATTGTCTCATTGGTGCTGTGTGTTGATTGGTTGTACAACTGGTAAACAAACGTTTCCAGAGATTAGAAAAGCTGTTCATTCAAATGAAAGATGACCCTAATCCAACAAAGGATTAAAAAAAAAGATCACTTTTGTTAGAAACAGCAAAACTTTTCCGTTTTGCCATAAAATGTGCTTGTAAGGTAACAACCTTGAAAGGCTGAAAAACCAATCAGAGTTGAAGAAAGGTCAGATGGGAGTGGCATAATAATGTTCTGCAGATCTATTCTTCTTGTTCTCTTCTTAATAACTCGAAGAAATAGACATTTACTAATATCATAGCTTCCATTTCTCTAGCAGTTACTGCTACATTTTCAGGTCTCTTTACGATAGTAAAATTGTAAGAGTAAACGTATATTATATCTTCAATGGTCACATCATCAACTTTCACTGGATTTTTTATGCACCTTTAGCAAATGACTAAATATTGCTGTATTTATTGTCTCGAGGCATGCTTCTACAGAACAAACACACAGAAACTGAAGAAGAGCCTCTTTATTATTTCCTTTTATGCTAAAAATTATTGATTACCTACAAAATGTATGCGTAAACACCCATACATCTTGGCAAGACCAGTTATAATTTCAAAAACAACGCAAACCAGTGTTTGTGATGACTGGTTAATTATCAGGCACAGAATCTACCAAGTAATTTTCACTTTTACTTTCCAGAAACTCAAGCGAAAATGATTTACTGGCCTTTACCAAGGAAACATCTTCACCAATTAACCCTATTGAGATGGGTCTTCCTGTTGTCACGGGTCATAGGCCATGTCATCGCATTTGTAGAATCACATTCAAACATTTATTGAACTACTATTTTATGAATGTATGTCAATACATTTAGTATCAACTTGTAGGCCATAATTAAATGTTTAGTATTATACATCAGTGAATTTCTTAAGTTTAAAGTAACTATAAAAAATCCTAAATTTTAATTTTTGTATATCATGTGATATGCTGAATGCAGCATTAGTTCATATTAAATATTTGTGATGTACAAATGCAAAGTTTATTGTTTCTTGCAAGTTATATATTAAAATTATCGAAATTGACAAGCTATATTATGAGTAAGAACTTCCTATCTTCCCTGTTTTCTAATATATTAATATATTTATTAAATCAACCAAGGTGGCCGCACTCATCTCTTCCATTTTTGAAAATACTTACTTACGTACACTTGCTTTGCCCAGTGATGTGTGTAACACCAATTGTAAGCTCAGAATGTCTCCCTTGTGCACGTGAAATTTTCTTTTCATACTAGATTCCGAGACATAAGGTAAGACATTAGTGAGTTAAAAAATCATATATTTTTAGACCCAAATACACCTAAGCTTGATAAATTATAGTGGAATTATCTAGTACTGATATAGTAACTTATGAATTTGGTTATTTCAAATTGCATATATAAAACCTAAAAATATATATTTTGTTTTACATCTTCCACGTGCGAAATTTGATAACGTTTAGCAACTTACGGCAAGCAGCAAACGAGTACAAAGTTTGTAACTAGAAGAGATAATTGTGTTCTATACTTCTTTACTTATTGTTTTATGTATTAAGAAAAATAACTGAAATGTAAGAACTGATTTGTAAATAGCTATAATGAGTATGCATATACAATGTATTATAGCCGAAATGTGACTGTATTTTACAAAATACTGCTTCACTAGAATGCAGCCAAGAAAGGATGGTTTTATATTCTTTGATACTGCAACATTAGTGTAAGTGCCCCACGTAATTGTAACTTTGTATTTTAGTCAGGCACGGTTGAAAAGTCAATAAAAAATTAATAAATATATATACATGTATAATATTATGAGATTTAAGCTATTTAGTCTAAACATTTGTGTTTTCGCGTTATAATTTGCAGTCATTCTAGAACGAAAGACAAAAAATATAATTTACATCTATTTTCTATTTTTATGGTGGTTACAAGGTCGGTCAAATCGAATAAACCTTTACAGAGATACAATAGTGAAAAATAACATAAAATATAAAGTTTTACTATAAAAAAGAGTTTGATAATTACCTGGAAGTCATGTGAAATTTGAAAACTCTCAGATATTTTTCATCTTAAAATCAAAATTACTTTAAATGTTAATTAGTACATTTGGAAAGAAAAATTTCCTGAGAAAAACATTACTTAACAAATCTTAAATTTTAACTTAAATCTGATATTTTGCGTATCAGTGTCTTGTAATGTTTACTGATAATCTGCATGATTTCATGAAGATACACTTATTGTACTAAACTTTATAGTACGAAACTATGAGAAGCAAAAAATGGTTACGATGTTGGTCCCAGAAAACCTTACAACACTTGCAAATAATGTTCTGTCATATACGAAGCCTTCTCCCTGTCAGATTTCGTATTTGTTTGCTTGGCTGTCCTCTAATCACAGAATGTTTTTAGCTCCATGCTATTGACGGGCAAGAAAATATGTCTTCTTTTTTATCAGTGCACTTCCCCCTATATCAGTCTGCCATTGATATATACTACCAGTGCTCTTCCCCTTTATCAGTCTGTCATTGATATATACTAACAGTGCACTTCCCCTTTATCAGTCTGTCATTGATATATACTACCAGTGCATTTTCCCCTTTATCAGTCTTTCATTGATATATACTACCAGTGCATTTTCCCCTTTATCAGTCTGTCATTGATATATACTAACAGTGCACTTCCCCTTTATCAGTCTGTCATTGATATATACTACCAGTGCATTTTCCCCTTTATCAGTCTGTCATTGATATATACTACCAGTGCATCTTCCCCTTTATCAGTCTGTCATTGATATATACTAACAGTGCACTTCCCCTTTATCAGTCTGTCATTGATATATACTACCAGTGCACTTCCCCTTTATCAGTTTGTCATTGATATATACTACCAGTGCATTTTCCCTTTATCAGTTTGTCATTGATATATACTAAAAGTGCACTTCCCTCTTTATCAGTTTGTCATTGATATATACTACCAGTGCTCTTCCCCTTTATCAGTCTGTCATTGATATATACTAACAGTGCACTTCCCCTTTATCAGTCTGTCATTGATATATACTACCAGTGCATTTTCCCCTTTATCAGTCTTTCATTGATATATACTACCAGTGCATTTTCCCCTTTATCAGTCTGTCATTGATATATACTACCAGTGCATTTTCCCTTTATCAGTTTGTCATTGATATATACTAACAGTGCACTTCCCCTTTATCAGTCTGTCATTGATATATACTACCAGTGCATTTTCCCTTTATCAGTCTGTCATTGATATATACTAACAGTGCACTTCCCCTTTATCAGTCTGTCATTGATATATACTACCAGTGCATTTTCCCCTTTATCAGTCTGTCATTGATATATACTAACAGTGCACTTCCCCTTTATCAGTCTGTCATTGATATATACTACCAGTGCATTTTCCCCTTTATCAGTCTGTCATTCATATATACTACCAGTGCATTTTCCCCTTTATCAGTCTGTCATTGATATATACTACCAGTGCATTTTCCTCTTTATCAGTCTGTCATTGATATATACTTCTCCTTTATCAATTTGTCATTGATATATACTAACAGTGCACTTCCCCTTTATCAGTCTGTCATTGATATATACTACCAGTGCATTTTCCCCTTTATCAGTCTGTCATTGATATATACTACCAGTGCATCTTCCCCTTTATCAGTCTGTCATTGATATATACTACCAGTGCACTTCCCCTTTATCAGTCTGTCATTGATATATACTACCAGTGCACTTCCCCTTTATCAGTTTGTCATTGATATATACTACCAGTGCACTTCCCCTTTATCAGTCTGTCATTGATATATACTAACAGTGCACTTCCACTTTATCAGTCTGTCATTGATATATACTACCAGTGCATTTTCCCCTTTATCAGTCTGTCATTGATATATGCTACCAGTGCACTTCTCCTTTATCAGTTTGTCATTGATATATACTACCAGTGCATTTTCCCCTTTATCAGTCTCTCATTGATATATACTACCAGTGCATTTTCCCAGTCTGTCATTTTATCAGTCTGTCATTGATATATACTACCAGTGCACTTCCCCTTTATCAGTTTGTCATTGATATATACTAACAGTGCACTTCCATTTTATCAGTCTGTCATTGATATTTACTACCAGTGCATTTTCCCCTTTATCAGTCTGTCATTGATATATACTACCAGTGCACTTCTCCTTTATCAGTTTGTCATTGATATATACTACCAGTGCACTTCCCCTTTATCAGTTTGTCATTGATATATACTACCAGTGCACTTCCCCTTTATCAGTCTGTCATTGATATATACTACCAGTGCATTTTCCCCTTTATCAGTCTGTCATTGATATATACTACCAGTGCATCTTCCCCTTTATCAGTCTGTCATTGATATATACTAACAGTGCACTTCCCCTTTATCAGTCTGTCATTGATATATACTACCAGTGCACTTCCCCTTTATCAGTTTGTCATTGATATATACCAACAGTGCTCTTCCCCTTTATCAGTCTGTCATTGATATATACTACCAGTGCATTTTCCCTTTATCAGTTTGTCATTGATATATACTAAAAGTGCACTTCCCCCTTTATCAGTTTGTCATTGATATATACTACCAGTGCTCTTCCCCTTTATCAGTCTGTCATTGATATATACTAACAGTGCACTTCCCCTTTATCAGTCTGTCATTGATATATACTACCAGTGCATTTTCCCCTTTATCAGTCTTTCATTGATATATACTACCAGTGCAATTTCCCCTTTATCAGTCTGTCATTGACATATACTACCAGTGCATTTTCCCTTTATCAGTTTGTCATTGATATATACTACCAGTGCACTTCCCCTTTATCAGTCTGTCATTGATATATACTACCAGTGCACTTCCCCTTTATCACTCTGTCATTGATATATACTACCAGTGCATTTTCCACTTTATCAGTCTGTCATTGATATATACTTCTCCTTTATCAGTCTGTCATTGATATATACTTCCCCTTTATCAGTTTGTCATTGATATATACTAACAGTGCACTTCCCCTTTATCAGTCTGTCATTGATATATACTACCAGTGCATTTTCCCCTTTATCAGTCTGTCATTGATATATACTACCAGTGCATCTTCCCCTTTATCAGTCTGTCATTGATATATACTAACAGTGCACTTCCCCTTTATCAGTCTGTCATTGATATATACTACCAGTGCACTTCCCCTTTATCAGTTTGTCATTGATATATACCAACAGTGCTCTTCCCCTTTATCAGTCTGTCATTGATATATACTAACAGTGCACTTCCCCTTTATCAGTCTGTCATTGATATATGCTACCAGTGCACTTCTCCTTTATCAGTTTGTCATTGATATATACTACCAGTGCATTTTCCCCTTTATCAGTCTCTCATTGATATATACTACCAGTGCATTTTCCCCTTTATCAGTCTGTCATTGATATATACTACCAGTGCATTTCCCCTTTATCAGTTTGTCATTGATATATACTACCAGTGCACTTCCCCTTTATCAGTCTGTCATTGATATATACTAACAGTGCACTTCCACTTTATCAGTCTGTCATTGATATTTACTACCAGTGCATTTTCCCCTTTATCAGTCTGTCATTGATATATACTACCAGTGAACTTCCCCTTTATCAGTCTGTCATTGATATATACTACCAGTGCATTTTCCCCTTTATCAGTCTGTCATTGATATATACTACCAGTGCATTTTCCCTTTATCAGTTTGTCATTGATATATACTACCAGTGCATTTCCCCTTTATCAGTCTGTCATTGATATATACTACCAGTGCATTTTCCCCTTTATCAGTCTGTCATTGATATATACTACCAGTGCATCTTCCCCTTTATCAGTCTGTCATTGATATATACCAACAGTGCTCTTCCCCTTTATCAGTCTGTCATTGATATATACTACCAGTGCATTTTCCCTTTATCAGTTTGTCATTGATATATACCAACAGTGCTCTTCCCCTTTATCAGTCTGTCATTGATATATACTACCAGTGCATTTTCCCTTTATCAGTTTGTCATTGATATATACTAAAAGTGCACTTCCCCCTTTATCAGTTTGTCATTGATATATACTACCAGTGCTCTTCCCCTTTATCAGTCTGTCATTGATATATACTAACAGTGCACTTCCCCTTTATCAGTCTGTCATTGATATATACTAACAGTGCACTTCCCCTTTATCAGTCTGTCATTGATATATACTACCAGTGCATTTTCCCCTTTATCAGTCTGTCATTGATATATACTACCAGTGCACTTCCCCTTTATCAGTTTGTCATTGATATATACTACCAGTGCACTTCCCCTTTATCAGTCTGTCATTGATATATACTACCAGTGCATCTTCCCCTTTATCAGTCTGTCATTGATATATACTAACAGTGCACTTCCCCTTTATCAGTCTGTCATTGATATATACTACCAGTGCACTTCCCCTTTATCAGTTTGTCATTGATATATACCAACAGTGCTCTTCCCCTTTATCAGTCTGTCATTGATATATACTAACAGTGCACTTCCCCTTTATCAGTCTGTCATTGATATATGCTACCAGTGCACTTCTCCTTTATCAGTTTGTCATTGATATATACTACCAGTGCACTTCCCCTTTATCAGTTTGTCATTGATATATACTACCAGTGCACTTCCCCTTTATCAGTCTGTCATTGATATATACTAACAGTGCACTTCCACTTTATCAGTCTGTCATTGATATACTACCAGTGCATTTTCCCTTTATCAGTCTGTCACTACCAGTGCACTTCCCCTTTATCAGTCTGTCATTGATATATACTACCAGTGCATTTTCCCCTTTATCAGTCTGTCATTGATATATACTACCAGTGCACTTCTCCTTTATCAGTTTGTCATTGATATATACTACCAGTGCACTTCCCCTTTATCAGTCTGTCATTGATATATACTACCAGTGCACTTCCCCTTTATCAGTCTGTCATTGATATATACTACCAGTGCACTTTCCCTTTATCAGTCTGTGATTGATATATAATACCAGTGCATTTGCCCCTTTATCAGTCTGTCATTGATATATACTACCAGTGCACTTCCCCTTTATCAGTCTGTCATTGATATATACTACCAGTGCATTTTCTCCTTTATCCGTCTGTCATTGATATATACTAACAGTGCACTTCCCCTTTATCAGTCTGTCATTGATATATACTACCAGTGCATTTTCTCCTTTATCAGTCTGTCATTGATATATACTAACAGTGCACTTCCCCTTTATCAGTCTGTCATTGATATATACTACCAGTGCACTTCCCCTTTATCAATCTGTCATTGATATATACTACCAGTGCACTTCCCCTTTATCAGTCTGTCATTGATATATACTACCAGTGCACTTCCCCTTTCTCATTGACACCTTTTACAGACGACCAACCACACCTGAACTCAGACAAGCTAATTCATGATGACTGTCAAGAGGGTTGGTCATGTCCTTAAAAGTCGCACTGTTGTTTCAACGGTTCTGGTGCTTGAATGACTACAGTTTTTTGGTGTTTTCATTTCTGGTGCTGTTCACCAGTAACGGGCAGAAATTGTATTAAACAACTACTAACGTCACCTGATTTGCTAGAACCGGGAAGGAGGTCACGTTACAGAAATACGCCGTGATTCTTTATGTTACGTATGTACGTTTTCTTTCAGTGTTGGCAAATAATTTGGAGTGCTAAACTGTGGGAAACTTTCGTACACAAATTGTGTTTTA
Source organism: Tachypleus tridentatus (assembly GCF_004210375.1). Classification (NCBI taxonomy): domain Eukaryota; kingdom Metazoa; phylum Arthropoda; class Merostomata; order Xiphosura; family Limulidae; genus Tachypleus; species Tachypleus tridentatus. The sequence goes on from NC_134837.1 coordinate 132,612,211, forward strand.
GAAAATATTTTACCTCATCCGGCAAACCCAATCACCAAGTTAATCAATCAAGTAATCGATAGTTCTAAACGTAAGTTTCAAAATAAAGTATTCTTGTTATGATGTGAAATGGCTTAAGTAGTGTACTTGTTAAATATGTCTTTTAACATACTGATTAGCTACACTCCAGATATGTAGGATAACTAAATGCCAGCTGTGTAACACTTAATTTTGAGGCATATTTATTCAATAAAAGTTGGGACACAGTTTCAAACTCAAAAACTATCTGCTATTCAAGGTTCGCTTACTTGTGATGCAAACTTGTTGCAGTCAAATCAGCACAGCGTAAAATGGGTCAATAATATTGAAGAAATCTGTTTTTAGGCATCAGTGTGGAATATGAAAGAAAATAAGGAGGTTGAAATCAGCAAATATTATATATAAAGATCATTATGTGGATTAGCATAAATGTCGTTATTCAAAGCTCATTCGTTTAAAACATTTATTAGATACAGCAAAATTATTATTACTGTGTGCTGGGATGGTTAAAACTTGTCAATAATGTTACGTATTGTTTGTTGAAGAGCAGAGGCGTAACTAGGGTTTTCTGCGCCCGGGGACAAAGTCAGTTTTCGCGCCCCCTCGTGACAAAATGTAAACCATAATTTCTAATTATGTAACATCAATTTGGCGCCCACCCCAACCCCCGATGCTACGCCCGGGGACAGATGTACCACTTTGCCCCCTCTAGCTACGCCACTGTTGAAGAGAAGATGAAATACAAGAGTCTCGAAATAAGGACGAAAGTAAAATTTTAAATCTAGTCCCTTGTGTATGTTGGCAATGGATATGACGAATATAATGTGTTTGAAAAACTGTTATTATACATTGCTCTAAATCTTGAAAATCCCTCATAGTCAGATTAAGAATGTAGTGTTGAAAACTATAATAGGCCTAACATTATGTCTTATTACAAATATAATTAATTATCACCATAGTTCGCCAGTTTCTGAAAGGCATTCCTACCATAACAATTGTTGTGGTAAAATAATAATTCAGTCATTGTTGCACTGATTAAAATATATTTGATAAATAAAACGCGTTGTATTAGATAAACAAAGTTATTGAATCATTCATGCATTTATCTGTGAACTGTAGAATCATTTTTGTATTTTTAAATGAGATAAAAATAAGTGGTTAGAGAAAAACTATTGTTATTCATGTTCAAGTGGTGACTTGTAGAACTGATTAAAAAAGTAAACAATTTTATTTGACGTATTAAACAAATCTAGATAACTAATTTAAGCATTTTTACCATTTAGGTGCAAGGTGGAAGGCAATGTCGAATGCAGAAAAACAACCATATTACGAGGAGCAGTCACGATTAAGCAAACTGCATATGGAAAGACACCCAAATTATCGTTATAGGCCACGTCCTAAAAGAACATGTATTATAGATGGGAAGAAACTTCGAATTTCTGAGTATAAACAAATAATGAAACATCGCCGTCAAGAAATGAGAAATATGTGGTAAGCAAGTATACATCATATACCGTTATCATCTCGTTAGCATAGCATATTGTAATGAGACATGGGTTAGTTGTATACGAAAAGCAACACTTATTAAGACAAAAGCTAGGCCTCTTACCCTTGTTCTATTGAAAGTTTCCATAAATTCTACGAAACCAAAAGTTTGTAAGATATGTCACGTTAGAGCTGCTGGACTTAAGGTTATTTTTCTGTATCCTTGTCATTTTTCTTAGACCTTGTGCTATTGAAAGTTTCCATAAACTTTACGAAACCAAAAGTATGTAAGATATGTCACGTTAGAGCTGCTGGACTTAAGGTTATTTTTCTGTATCCTTGTCACTTTTCTTAGACCTTGTGCAATTGAAAGTTTCCATAAACTTTACGAAGCCAAAAGTATGTAAGATATGTCACGTTAAGGCTGCTTGGCCTAAAGTTATTTTTCTCTATTCCTGTCACTTTTCTTAGATCTTGGACTATTGAAAGTTTCCATAAACTGCAACTCCAAAAGTATGTAAGATATGCCCTGTTAGGGCTGCTGGGCCTGAGGTTATGTTTCTGTACCCCTCTCACTTTTCTTAGACCTTGTGATATTGCTGTGTACTCCTGTTAATCCTGTAGATTATATTAATACTTTACATCTTTGTTAGACCTGGTGTATCTGACTTAATCTCCTCTTGGTGTTCTTAAATCTTATGTTACTGCTGTGAGTTTTTGTTAGTTCTCCCAGTCGTGTGATAAAACACCATAGTCGTGACAAAAAGGTGTGGCCAAAAAAGGATTGAGCGTGTAATTTAAAGCAATTAAATCAAAATTGCCAGCCAAACGGACAGCTACATTTATAGCATGGATAATAACTGTACGGCAAATATTCATTCATTGATTAGCCAGGCCATGTTTTTTCTTCAGATTGGAGGAGGATGGTGAATCACTCCGTTTGATAACACATAGTGTATCTCGCAGATTGTTTTGACCCCATGACACGCTATCGTATGTCTTGATCAATGCTGTAAGTGTAGTTATCAGTTTGGCCACCAGTTTTGATTTCATTTCTTTAATTTTCTAGGCCTTGTATTGTTGTCACACACTGGGCCTGTGTTACTGTTATACTCCTCTGTTAGTTTTGCTATGCCTTGTGTTACTGCTGCACACATCTGTTAGTTCTACAAGAAATGTGTTACTGCTGTACACATATGTTAGTTCTGCTACACCTGTGCTACTTCTGAACCACTCTCTTGGTTCTGATAGGACTTGTGTTACTGCTGTTTGCCTGTACCAACTTTGCTAGGCATTTTGCTGTTTTGCTGCATCTCTGTTAATTGTCGTAAGTCATTTACAACTGCTGTGCTCTTTTTTTTAGCTCTGTTAAACATTATACTAATACAGTTTCCATCAAGTAATTATTATTAGAGTTTGCTTGTAATCGTGCTGTAAGTTACATTAGTTGTGGTATATCTTGTACTACTGATTTAACCTTTCTGCTGGTTTTCTAGACTTGGTTAGTACTCCATTACTGCTTTTAAACTTTACCTACTGTGACCTGCCTTGTTGCGGATGGAACTATGCACGACTCTTAGTTTCTGTAAGCCCTGAAGTCAGTGTTGTGTATATGGAGTTATTTCTCTGGATCTGTTAAGTTTTCTAATAATCAGAACTATTTCTGTGGCCAAAGTGGCATTACACAGCTCTGTTACTTAAAAAAACTTTTTGTAAAAGCTTTATGGAATCTTACTGAATTGTTCAGAAAACTATAAAACATTCGAAGTATCCGCATTTTGAAGGAAGTAACTTATTTGATAAAATTTTCAGAGCTGCTTTTGTCTACTGTTGAGGAAGAATCATTAAAGACAGAAAAAAAATATGTATGCCATTTTGCTCATATAACCTAGTGTCGTTATTTATTTTTCTCAGGTATAGAGATGGTCCACTGGGTCTCCTTGATTCACCAACCTTGGTTAATCCAACGAGTACGACGTCGTTACTTAGTAATCCTTCAGTGGATACGGTTATCTCAAGTGAAGATCAACATACATTGACATCCAACTTTTCTGTGAGTACAAATGGTCTGCTCGACAGAATGCTGATTCCAGTTTCGACCAACTCCTCGCCGGGGTCACTTTCCACGACAAAAGAAAATAATTCAATGTCCACAGAGTCTGTTTTGCATGAACGGGTTGTCACTGCAATGGAAACCTCAACATGAGGATGGCCCAGTTCTTTCTCGTTGAAGAGACCCACAAAACTAAGAAAACCAAGATTAGGTTCTTAAGTATGTAACATAGCTGTGTCTTTGGACAAGAAACTGAGGCCTGCCGATTTAACGAAACACAAGCTGTGAACTTGTTTTGGGGGCCACACATAAAGTGCAATCACTACAGTGTTCAGAGTACATTGCAAACAACAATTTTAAAACTCAGGAGAGAACTTTTCGTGTTATTCAACATTCACATGTACTCAGTCTAATTATGTGAGGAAGAAACCTGAGCATTGGACATTAGCATCGATTGGATAACCCTTAGATACTGTTTGAATTTAAGGGACACGGTGATTTGAAAGGAGTGGACGTTTCTAAAAATGGGATTTCATTTGTTTTACTATTAGTTATGTGTAACCAGAAGTACAAGACACGACTAACAATTCATTTTCAATTGTTCTTTTTTTAAGTTCAGGAGAAATATTTAGGATAGTATTGTTTATTTTATGTGCTCAAAATTATTTACCTATTCTCTAGTCTGTGATTGTGTTGTTGAAGACACCTGGTGAGCCGTTTTGGTACCAGTATTTGAAGTTTCAGACAAAACTGTAGTAGGTGGCTAGATTACAGCTTATGTTGTTATAGTAAATTGTACCTGATAATTGGTATAATATATATATGTATGTAATCTCTATGTTGGAGCCAAGTAAGAATCCTAATATTCTTCCATAAAAAGAAAAAAAAAACAACTTCTAGAGTTTTTAGTGACCACGTTATTACTGTATGTTTATTTCCGAAAATATTGGAATTCTTCTGGTGTCATTACAACTTTTCAGTAGGTTTCCATTTAAGTTTAAAGCTCGTTTTTTTATTATGAAATATCTGTATAAACTTTTTTCTTTGACTTAATTTCCGTGTAAGGAAATGATAAATTGAAAACTGACAAAGTAATTCGTAATTATGACCTGTAGAGGTAGAGCAGTGGTTAATGTTTCAAGAGTGGGATTTCGAGGGCATTGAATAATCGTGTTATGTTGTGTCTGTTACCTTGTGCTCTACGTGTTACGTAATATTCTTAGCCTAAGACGACAACCACTACTTTATTGTACAGACACTGACAAGGATTACGTTAGTTTTAAATGTACTAAAAAAAACGCTCATTCACAGAGGTAACGCGATTTTTCAAATAAATATCTGAATCTGTTTCTTCACCAGTAATATTATTGAATTATGTTCATATATCTGACTATCTGAATCGTCTTCAATGGATGATAGACGAATATACACATTCTCACCCTACGGTTATAAGTAGGACTTGTTCAAGATGCGACTGTAAGTGCCATAGTTTTTGTTTGTTTGTTTGTTTTACTTAGGTTCCTGAGGTAAAGGCTTTACCCTTTGATGGAAGAAATATAGAGGAAAACATCCCAGCTAGTCGAACAAATATGTTGTCTAAAATCTTTCTAAGCATTCGACTTTTCTAACGTGTCCTAGCGATAAGTTTCAGGGCTCGTAACGTTAGAATTCAGGGCTCGATTCCTTTGGTGGAGATTACGCAAATAGTCATTGCAGTGAAGTAGGATAAAAGGGCCTAGCCTCCAATAATTTTGAAAAGCCAACCTTCCCTAAAATATTTCTGAAAATTGTGTGTATCAGAGAAAGAAAGGCCAAGTGCATGATGTCTGTGAAGTTTATATGAAAGCCGTAATTTTTAGTAAGTTGTAGAAGAGAACGATATCTCGTCCACTCCACAATACAGCTTTGCACTGATAAACACAAAATACGTTGGGGAAAAAGTCATAATAATGGGTGAAATAAATTCAGATTCGTTGCTTTTCGAATATATGAACGTTATTAAAGACTTTAAAATCTGTATTTGAGTTTATTTTGGACTTATTACGTTGGTCAGTAAGCGATAAAAAGTGTATATTTAATATCGCAGAATTTTAATCTAATTCAACTGAGGAGTCGTTAATCTGAGTATATTACTGGTTTTGGTTTTGTTTCTACAGGTCATGTGCTATATAAGGGTACACACCTGGTAAAATGTGCCCATTGCTCAAGTAGTTTAGTTGTCTTTATTTCGTAATAGTGCAGGCAGTTTTGACTAGTTTTTGTTTTCACCATCTTTTGGTTATAAAAAATAACTATCTTGTTTGTGGCCAAGATGTTAAAACTAAATAAACGTTATCGTGGCCCACATAAAGAACTTTATATAAAAAAAAAATGTGTTTAAGATCTTGACTTCATATATCACACAATTAGAAACACGAGTACAACTAGATAACGTTTTTTTTCTAAGCTGACGAAAAAGTTTGGGTCTTGCATTTTACGATGGGTTATTTGTATTTTTGATCTTAACTGGGCATTTTGTTGCATGTTGGTTCTACAATTAACTTCGGTCCAGAGGCCAGTTCTCATCTTAATAATGCCTGGTAGACAATTGGATACTTCTTGTTGTCTGTCTTGTTTTGATGGTGGAAAAAAAAAAGAAAGATTAGCAAATAATTTTGTCAGAAAGTTAAATAAAAGTTCTTAATAAAACGAAGAGAAACTAATACTGTTATCCTGTTCTCGTTTCGCATTTTAAGCAAAGCTCTTAGTTCTTCACCCTCAACCTTTGCTGTCTGCCTTGGTAGAATTTTGTTTGTTTACCTTACTGCAATTTTGTGTATTTTTTTCAAGATTCTTACCATTAACTACGTGTACATTTAATGAATATTAAAGTATCTTGTTGAGTCATGGGTTTCTTTTTTCCTTGCCTTGTCACTAAGTGAATAATCATATGTACACCTTCCTTATTATATAGAGAACTCCAGAAAACCAACACTTTAACTTGTTAGACATCACATGAAAGAAAATGTCTTAATAATTCATGAAACTGTTTAGGAATTATATTAGCATTAAAACGATTTATTTGTTAAAGAGATTAAATAGATACATGCAGTCAATACAGTAAACTAACATTTTGGAAAATAAAACTTGTACAAAGATCATGTTATAATCAGAAATGAAAACTCGAAATGTAACATCACAATTCCTATAAAAAAAAAAAGCCACCATAGATGCTGTTCCTAAAATTAACAAACTTTAAGATGTACATTTCAGTGATATAATTTGTTTGATTGCTAAGCCTAACTAGGTGTGTATGCTTATTTATACCCTAAAGTCTACATAGTTGCTGTCATTTTCAATTGATACGTGTAGCTAGCTATAACTTCATACTTTACTATCTGATTAAACCTTCTCAACGAACTGTGCGTTTAAGTTGATTTATATTTGCAACATGAATTAAAATTAATTTATTACAAATAATCAAAAAGCACGTTGATTTCGCATTTAAGTGTAGTCAAACACAAGCTTTGATCTGAAAATTTCGAATTTTATAGATTTAAATAAATAGAAAATTAGAACAAATAAGGACTAAAGTTTATTTGTTGAATAGTTATTTCAACCTATAAGCTTGCAAAATATCAATCTTTCATTCTGACGTGGTCATATCTATGTCAAGACTAAAACTGTGTATATTAGGGGTTTTTAAATACTAAAAAGTCGCATACAGTTTCATGATTAAAATAAAGCTTTGCAGTTTTCATCGTTATTAAGATATCTTTGTGTAGCTAATACTTTGAGTTGTTATACTTCACATGATTTACCAAAAATTTGCCAGAAATATAGTAGTATTGTTTCAGACTGTATGCACGATCTACATCACTGTTGGTTGTTCTCGTCGAAAACAAAGGTACATTGTCTCATATAACCAACTACTGGGAAATATCGCTGTCTACTTTCACATAGTATGCTAAGCTTTATAGAAATATTTCTCGTGTTAAAAAACATGTGATAGCATATAGGAAAATGACCCAGAACAATAGATATAAAGGGTGAAAGGAACCTAGCCTTTTTGTTATTACACTACGCATACACTGACATGCAGTTTGATTTTTTTCTTAGACGAACTTAAGAGTTAAGTAAAATAAACCTATTTTGGTTGTTTTGTTGTTGTTGAATTTAATTCAAAGCTACTCGACGATTAATTATGTTAACAATTCTAAATTTAGAAGCGATAGACGTGGAGGGAAGACAGCTAGTTAACAATACCCACCTCCAACTTTTGGGTCACCTTTACTTACGAAAAATAGGATTGACTGTTACTTTATAACACCCCCCACACCTAAAATAAAGGCAAGTGTGATCGGTGACAGGATTTTAGCACAAGACCCGCAAATTGCAAGTCCGTTGCCTTAACCTGTAGACCAATAAAGGAAATAAAAAACACCCACTACGTCTATATTCTATAAGTTTTTGAACGTCTAAGTAAAATATCATCTAGTTGTTACTGGACGATCGGATAATTATGGTAACGAATTCTGTATAGAGAGTTTGTTGTTGTTTTTCATAATTCATGCTTGCTATTGGTTGACATCGTTTGTTATACTTGAATATAACAGTTTCATTATATTTTATATATTTAAAAACCAAGAACTTTTTCACGTTTTTTACAAACGTTTCGCATTTTCTAAACAATTAAGTAATTAAGTTAATGGCTCATACTCAAATCAAAATAAAGATTAAGTAACGTCTTATAAAACCTAGAAAAATATCGGAAGATGTTATCTATTACATGTAGATAAAGCCCTCATTAAATCGCTGTGATCTTGTAACCTTGCAAGCTGTATCATTATTTTTTTCAGGACAAACAAATCAGCACCGGTTATTTTATACTGGTGTTAACTAAACACTCAACAAAATGTGTTATTTGTAATATCTTATCGGAAGAAAACCAAATATATCAATCAAAGATGGCCAATTTCTTTTATACTCATGGGTTAGATTCTTAACTGATATGTATGATGGGAGCTGAAACTGCATAATCGGTTAAAGTACGTTGAAAATATTTGCCTGGTTTAAATTTTAATTCCTGCTGTCTGCCATAGAACCAGCTCGGCATGGCCAGGTGGGTTAAGGAGTTCGACTCGTAATCTAAGGGTCGCGGGTTCGAATCCCGTTCGGACCAAACAAGCTCGCCCTTTCAGCGGTGGGGACGTTATAATGTTACGGTCAATCCCACTCTTTGTTGGTAAAAGAGTAGCCCAAGAGTCGGCGGTGGGTGGTGATGACTAGCTGTCTTCCTTCTAGTCTTACACTGCTAAATTAGGGGCGGTTAACGCAGATAACCTTCGTGTAGCTTTGAGCGAAATTCAAAAACAAACACACGTACACACGCGCGCACATATTAGTCATAAGAAAGATTTAATTTGATTTAGTTAAGACTGATTTTCCTTTACTTTGCTATTCTATGAACATCGATATTGTTGGTCGAATCTCTGGTACTCCTGAACATTTTTTTAAAAATAATATTCTCTTTTCAATAACGAAAAAACATATTTAACTAATTAACCTTGATGTAGACCTACAGTGGAACTAGTCCTGTTTATTTTATGTTTTATTTATGAAAGTTTTAGTGTAATAATTAGTCGCGATCCGGAAAATATTTGCAGTAGTTTTTATGCTCTTCGCTTGAATGTTCCTTATTCTGTATCTTTCACGCATGGCAAGTTATACTTACTTGAAGACGTAATGTGTTGGATCGACGAGTCGTGGTCTATTTGAAAAAAATCTTACACGATAAGACAAACAAACTTACAAAGATGTAACTTTAACTAATTAAATTGCGCATGCATAACTCTGTTTAATAAAACTAGACGTAAAGTAAACAAAGTATAGTAATTGTATTTACGATAGTGTATAGAGTATGAAATGGTCATAATCGTTCAGTGTAAGACACGGTTTTATGAGTATAAAATTAAAAAAAAAAAAAACTCGCAAAAACGAAGAATAAAATCTGCACTAAAGAAAAGTAGCCCTCAGACGCTTACAGGAGTCAACGAAATTAATGTCGAAATCAAAACCATTTGTCATGTGATGACGACAACTACGTCGTGTTGTTATGTATTTTTAAAAAGTTTGACAAAGCAAGCAACAAGTAATGTGGTGATTCTGAATGGAAAAGTCAATTTACAATTCGGACTCTTTGAACAAAGGCTTATCTAATCATATGAAATTTGTGATGCTTCATCTGGAAATCTGCAAAAAAAAAGTTCCGGACGACCAAATGCAAGCATCTTATTTATGTCGATACTTATTACTTTTTATACAAAATTGTTTGAAGTTTTGAACTGTTAAAATGATGTTACGCTTTAAACCGTTAGAGGGTAAACATAAACCTCTTTAGTAAGAAGGCGGTAGCAGTTGAAGAAAAATGGTATAGTTGTTTAAATGTTTATTATTTGACTTTGAATTTATTATACTTTGTGATTAATGTGTGATCCCCAACGGACCGTTAGTAATTATAATATGTAAGCGTTATAAGTTAGAATGTCTGTGAAACTCAAAAGAATAATGGTCGTGTTAAAATTTGATGTTAGTAATAGTAGTTAGCTCTAGCAGTAGAAAGTAGAACTTTATTTGGAGACGTATCTCCGAAGGCTTCGCCTTACATGCTTGACTAGGTAAAATTAAGTATAATAGCTTGAATCGTGTCATCAGTAGGCTATATTAAAATTTAGTAATATAAACAAAAGCGAAAAATAAACACGCCTTTTTTTAACACAGTAAAAGATAAAATATTTTCGGTTTTCAGCCGTGTAGTTGTGTATCACTCTTAATGTTATTATCAGCAGAGCAAGTTTTACCTGAACTGGAGTGAAATACGCAACTGATTTTAGTTCTTATTCTTCATTTCAGTTTCATTATACCCCAAAACGATAGGTTTTGTTTTTAATTTCTTCTCTTGTTATATAGTAGTAAAATGTGCCTAAAATTGAAACAAAGAAAAAAAAATTTCAGTGTTGTTGGTATTATTCTTAGTGTTACCACAAGTTGTAAATATAACTATAAACAGTGTTAATATTATTGTCGCCATCTACACAGTTAATCAGTTCTTCCAAAGGTTAGAGTTGAATTAAATCCCAAACTTTTGTGATCAGTAGAAAAGAAAGACTAGGTAAAACTAATATCTTTTTCTATGAATTGCAGTATTAGTAATTATAAACATTAGTATTTACTCATAATATTGTTGAATTGTACATTTATAATAATTTCTTCATCAATCATTCAAGCCAACTCCAAACTTGTTTTCTGAAAAGTTGGTTTCTTGTCATCAAATTTAAATTTGCTGTTTATCAATTTTCAGTAATTTAAGTATTATCTCTCTTAACATCTGGCTTATGTAGTTGTTATTTGTTTAATTGATGTTTATTTTCTGTATAGATCACAATTTATAGTAGTTTTGGTATGACATTCATATTTTTTAAGATATTGGGTATAGAAAAAAAAGTTTTATTAAAATTTAGGATCAACAGAAATATTGAATTTGTTCACTACCACATTAGTTTGGGTCTAAAAGTCCATAGGGCAAGGTTTTGAAGGAGCATAGCCTTCAATTTGATAAGAGTAGCCACAAGTTTTCAGTGCACAATAAGGTAAAATTTCTACTCAAATCCAAGGAAAACTATAAATAGCTAACCATGCTTTTTCCATATTTTTTTCCTGTGTAATATAACATTTAAGGACAAGGATATTGTTGATGTATTGAGGCTTGCCTATCCACTAAACTTTAAAAAAAAAAAAAAAAACTTTTAATTCAAATAATTATCAAAACATCTTGAATTCCCTTAAATGTATTGTATCTACCACATTTAAAGACAGTCTATTCCAAAAGCCATCTTTCCTCTTAGAAAAATCAAACTTTAGTTGAAGATTATTCTACCCTGACATTATTAATTTTTGTCCCCTTGTCCTACCATTCTCACCACTAATTGTGAAAAAATATGATGCACTGACACTTACCAATTTCCTTTCTAATATTAAACACCTCAATCTGATCCCCACTAAGTGTTTTTTACAAGAGAAAAATTTCAGATCATAGGCATAGCATAATCTGTTCTTGTATTACAACCTTACCATCTCAGATATCATTCTAGTAGACTTTCCTCTACACCTGGCCTGGCATGGCCAGATAGTTAAGGCACTTGACTCGTAATCTGAGGGTTGCAGGTGTGGATCCTTGTCACACCAAACATGCTCACACTTTCATCCATGGGGGCATTGTAATGTGACAGTCAATCCCACTATTTGTTGGGAAATGAGTAGCTCAAGAGTTGGTGGTGGGTGGTGATGACTAGTTGCCTTTTCTCTAGTCTTACACTGCTACATTAGGGACTGCTAGTGCAGATAGCCCTCGTGTAGCTTTGCATAAAATTCAAAAGAAAAAAATAATCCTCTACAACCTTTCCAACAACTCAGTATCCTATATATGGTAAGAAACCCAAGAACGATCTAAGCAATTACTTACTACAATGAAATTATAACCTCTTTTTAGATTTGTATACAGTATCTATGTAAAAAAAGCTTAAAATCCTATTTGCTTTACCACATATAACAGTACTCTACACTGGTGGCTCAACGAACCAATCAAACAACACATGGATGCTCTTTCTTCCATAAAACTGTTACATTACACTAAAAGAAAAAGTTAGGGTTGTCTGTTTGAAGTGTTTAAGAATGTAAAGAAAAATGATAGTGTTAATGCATCATAATTTTCCATACTTACCAGTGACAATACTAGGACTAAGAGACAGATATAAATTTTGGCAGGGTAGGAGTCATCTTCAGCTAAGGTCATTTTATTTTTCTAATAGGGTGGCTGGCTTTTGGAATGGGTTACTTTCAGATTTTGTGGAGACATCAAGCTTTCTCTTAAATTTACTAAGTATATGAAAGATAAGGGCTGGTTTCAAGATATCTTTAAAAAATTATTTATTAATAGTTTAAAGGGTTTAAACAGTCAAGATGAACCAGTAGGTTCCATGTTGTTGCAAAATGTTACCAAAATAAGGTGATGTTTTTTTGATTAATAATTAGGGTGTAAAATTCATATGTTGCTTTACAACTGTGGCTGGCCACAGGCTTACAAATGCTCACTCAAGGTCATTGCTAGTTCACCTGCAAACTGTTCAGTTATGGTAATGATTTTAAGGACCTAAAAAAGGACATTGACACTTAATATTTTTCTTTCCCATGGTTTCTGAAATTGAGGGTTGCCCTATAAACAGGTCAACATGATACAATTTAGATTTATCATAATCCCAACAACTTAACCTGTTTTAAAATCCTTAGGAAAATGCCTGATCCAGAAGCTTTATTCTTTAAGCTTCTCAAATTTTTTTTTTTTAAGTTCATAATGTCATCATCTTGTTTGAATATGTTTCTATCTGGTAACTTCATGATGAGAAATATTGCTTGTATCTTTATTTGTAAAAACTGAAGAGAAAGAAGAATATATTAAACCTGGCCATCTCATAATAATTAGATATTAATATTTATCCCACAAAAGATATCCTTTTCTAACATTTTACTTACCTTTAATGTAGTTAAACTTGCAAATCCTTATTGTTAATTTTTATGTTGTCAGTCAACCCTTTTTTCAGCTGCCTTATGTCTTATTTGACAATCTCCTTTGTAGAGTCCCGTCAGGGTCAGGTGGATAAGGCACTCGACACATAATCCGAGGGTCGTGGGTTGTAATTCCCTTCACACCAAACATGCTCGTCCTTTCAGCCATGGGAGCATTATAATGTGACAGTCAATCCCACTAATCATTGGTAAAAAAGTAACCCAAGAGGTTGCAGTGATGACTAGCTGCTTTCCCTCTAGTCTTACACTGCTAAATTAGGGACAGCTAGCACAGATAGTCCTCATGTAGCTTTGTGCGAAATTCAAACCAAACCAATCCTTTATAGATATAGATAGATAGATAAAGTTAAAAAAAAAACTGTGTTTGTGTGTTCTCTACTAGTTTGCTAGAATAATCTGAACCAAATTTTGTAGGATAATAGTTTGGAACAAGTGAGCATGTTAATCCTATAGGTCTGTAGTTTCTTACAATTGAACTCAAATTACCAATGTCGATGAGCGAGAATCTAAAATAAGAGCCTTCTGTATTTTCAATTTGCTGAGATATTGCTACATTTACTGACTTAAACACAGAAGCCATACCCACCTCTTCCCATTTTTGGAAATGCTTACTTACACCTAATTCTGTCTCTGATGTGTGAATAACTAATAAAAAGCTCAATGTTCCCTAGTGGCTTTCTCAGCCTTTTTGGAATATTTGGGTAATAAATTAGATATGCTAGTTGTATAAAATTGATATTGTAACATAGTTTTTGGTTATATATAACCTAAAAAAGTGTTTCACATTTTCCATGTGAAATTTTATAAGGCTTAGCAACCTATGGCAAGCAGTAAACAAGTACAGAGTTTCTTACTAGAAGAGCTAATTGTTTGCTATTCCTTTTTATTTACTGTCCTATGTTTTAACAAAACTAAAACTTAACTTATTTGCAAATAGTTATAATGTATATACTTATATAATGTATTATAACTGAAATGTAACTGTATTTTACAAATACTAGCCCACTAAAACACAGCAAGGACAGGTGACTTTGTAAAGGTTAGTTTTATGTTATTAGTTACAGTAGTGAGTGTACTTGTACCATACAATTGTAACTTTGTAATGTGAGCCAGACACAACTGAAAAGGCCAATATAACAAAAATAATAAATATATGTAAATGTATGATATCATGAGATTTAAGCTATTTAGACAAAACATTTATGTTTTCATGTTATGATTTGTGGTTATTCTAGAAAAACATTACATTTATTTCTTAATTTTTTATGAATATTACAAGGTTAGTTAAATTGATTAAACCCATATAGAGATTCAATAGTGAAAAGTGAATTACAAAGTTTTTACTTAAACATTTATTAATTATGTGGGGGCTATAAAGATTTTGTATGTGAAGTTTGAAAGTTTTCTTATGAGTAAAAGTATTTTAATCTTAAAATTAAATCCACATGTTAGATAGCCAAAAAAAAGGCATGATTACTCAAGCTCTTATAAATTAATTTAAAAAATGTGATATTTTTGATATAAAAGCCTTGTAATATTGTCTGATAATATATAAAATTTACATTTGCATTTACTAATATGAAAAGTTATAGCATGAAAACTATAACAAGCACAAAATGGTTACAAGGTCAGTCCCTAGAACCAAGCCATTGCTGAAAGTTAATGGGGTCTGGAAGGAGTTGTGAATCTCCATTATTAATGTTATTGAGCATTTATTTTTTGAGAGTTAACATTAATGATGTTCAGATGTTGATATGAAAGAGTACTGAGTTATACCCAATTCCCAGTTTGACCTGTGACCATTCAACTTTAGTCTGTAAGACACTTCTTTTTCCAATGACCATCAACAAATTAATTGCATGAAACTCTGTGGAAGAACAGTAAGAGGTGGGTATTAAAAGTGGGTAAGAGAAATCACCCATAACACCACTACCTCATTGTAGTCACCCTGACCATTGCGCTAGTGTGTATTGTTTTAAGTATGTACACAGTGAGATATTAATGCTAATAGAAGATGTTTGGTGACATAATAATGAATACTGTGATAATATGTTATAAATAAATTGTGTGAAAGTTAAGATTTTTTTGTGTTATTTATCATAACATGTACTCCACCCCAGATTTTTTTCAAAGTTCATAACCCAGAAAGTATGGGTAACTTAGCTTGACTTTTATATTCCTTTAAGATTTACACCATGGGGATCAGTTTATTTTTCTCTAATATTTAAGGCCTTTTGTAAATTTTTTTTTCAGTAGCAGAAACAGGTAGTGTTTTTAATTTGGTTAATTTCTGAGAATAACTTTAAATTCATGCTGCTGGTCATTCATTAAAATTCCCAGTTTTGTTTTAAGCTCATAATGTGACCAATCATGTTTAACAGTGCTTAACAACAAACAAAAATAACAGAACTATTTTATATACAAGTTAATTTCTTAATTTAAAAGTAAATAATAAAATAACACATTTAAATATAGATTTTAGTGTTGTCACGTGGTATGTTGAATGCAGCACTGTTTAAAATTAGGTGTTTGTGATGTCAAAATAGTATGTCTATAATTTCATACAAACTAGGAACTCAAATTACTAATGTTAACAAGCTAGAATATAAAATAAGAACTTCACATATTTTTTATTTTGGTGAGATGTAGCTCGTACTGATTCAAACACTATGATCCTGCTCAATTCTTTCCATTTTTTGAAATGGTCCGTTATATACTCTTACTATGGCATATGACGTGAATAACCAATCAACAGTTTTGAATGGCCCCAGAGTGGTTTTCTCCACCATCTTAATCATTGAAAAGGCTTCTGTGTTCTTTATCCAAGTTTTGAAGGAGGTAGGTTGTATCTTTAGCCTGCTTAAAGTTTCATATTTTATAAAGTATACAAAAACCTTAGTTACTAAGCTTAATAAATGATAGTGGAACTATATGACATCAGTGTAGTTATTTATGATTTTTTGGTTATTCAACCTACAAAAAAATTGTTTGATATCCTCCACATGCAAAATTGTAAAAGGCTTAGTAACTTTCAACTTGTGGCAACAGCCAAGTACAAAGGTCATAGTGAGAAGAAACAGTTGTTTACTTCTTAATTTATTGTTCTATATTTGAAGAAAAACAAGTTTAATAATTTATTTCTAAATAGTAGTAATCTATTTACATAGAGTATAGGAAATACAAGTTTTACTGAAAACAAACATTTCAAATGTATTTAGATTTTATAGATTATGCAAGTAATATGTTGTTTTTTAAGTGTAAAGCACTAAAATATCAGTACAAATGAACTTGCACAACTATGCACTGACTTATCAAAAGTATTTTTCAACCATAGGGCTGAACAGATCTGGCACAATATTGTTATAGGGTATCTTTTTAATTTTAGCATTTGTGGATTATAATTTGGATCACATATTTAATATAGCTTGGAACCCTGTAAGTGAAGAAAAGAATCTTGGTATTATGGTGGGAAGACAACCACTCAGCCATCAGAGCTGTAATCTGTTGTTAGCCTGTTGACTGCTAAGTATTTCAGCTGCTACGGCAGCTCCTATGCCAAGTTTTTTTCAGAAAATTGAGTAATTTTTAAAACAAAGGAAATAAGCAACAAATACTATTTTTTCTCTAAGCCAAACTTATAGTAGTACACAAAACAATAACTTGTCCATGGCACTGTGTTACCGATCGGCTTGGGTGAGTTATCTCGTCTACGGCACTGAACAGGTTAATAGTAAAGCTAATAGTATTTTAGGGTATATTTATAGACATACCAATTATTAGTCATAAGAGTAGATTCATTGAAAAAAAGCTCAACAGAGGGCTACTAGAATGATTCCTAGGATAAAGGGGGTTATTTTACAGGAGATAGATTATCTCTTGAGAGAAAAAATTGTATTTTATTGAGGATTAGAAAATTATTTGTATGTCTAATTTTTTAAAAATAAATATAAACTGAAGATCACATATACTACATAGCAAAAAGGACAGCATACAGGAATTATTTGTATTTTCTTAATGAATATAAAGTCCTATACTGTATCAGAACACAGTGTGAGCTTTCTCAACTTTTGGGGAGTTTCTGAGACTACAGAACTGTGTGTTGCTGCACAACTTATCTACTTCCATATTCATTATGAAAACATAGTTAAAAAGATGTAGAACTAGAAGGTTATTACTTTGCTTGGAATTTAGTACTGTTTCAATAACTAGATGTGTATCTGGTTTGTTTGGGGAACAATAGGATAAATCCCTACAATTTTTTTGTTCTATGTTCTGAATGTAATAGGGTGAGAGGACACAAGTGTACCATTTAAAGAACCGGCTAGGCTCCATTTAAGATTTTGCAGCAGAATGATTAGTTTTAGTACATAAATTATATGTACAGAAAAAAATTATCTATCTTAACTCAGAGCTTAAACTAAGAACTTGAACCTCATTGTCTTCTGTTAGCACCACCTATCAAAAGGTTTTATAACTGCTACTCCTTCACCTCTTTCTGTCTTTACTTTTTGCTACACTAAGGAAAAAGATTAGACATTCCTAAAAACTAAATTTCTTTTATTCATTTACATATTTTTTTCATAATACCCGAGAGTTATTCCTAGAGATAATGATACTTTGTATTCCCTTCTATAATCTTAACCTGCACATATGTACAGCCATACTTTTTCAGAATTCTGCATATGCAGACAATGTTAATAAAATGAAAAAATAAGTGTATTACTAAATGAGATGTAACAAGCTAACAGGTTCAACTTACCTTTTTTTTTTTAATACAAAATGTAACTTAATATTGCCATATTAAGTATTTTTATTTAAAGGTTTCTTTCAAATAAAAGAATTTAAAGTTATGTGAAACTTTTGAATTAACAATGGACACGATAATACTAATTTTATTGGAGTATACTGATAGTGAATTTTTAAATTAAAATTTGAACTTAACTCAGTAAAACCTTCTCATCTGTGTAGAAAAGAGTTTAAAGAGTACCCAGGCTAGAGAGGGTTAAAGGTTATTTCCTTATCCTTTCACTTGTGGTTATAGGATTCTGCCATGCACTCTTTTTCAACTTGTATGTCACTGTCTATCATGATCTCTGCTTTTCTCCCTCACATCTAATCTGTCCTTCTTTGGATTCTCATCTCTTCCTGCATTATGTACATACTTTCCATTGTTGTATGGCCCACACTTCTCTCTTTTATGGTTTGTGTTCCAGACTTTTCATTCTTTAAATTACTTAATCCACTTGTGTTCTTTCTCCAGTAACACTCTATAGTTGCTTTTGTCAATTATCCATTTAGAGAATTCTTCATTGGATGGAGACTTGAGTCTTCAGTTCTTGGTGCCATCCCATTTAATGTTTCTTTACACACATTTTGGCTGCTTGTTGTTGTTTTTAATTATTTAATATTCATTTTACAGGGCCCTCATGCCTTCAAGACATGTACCCTCCCTTGTGAATCATCACTCTGTTCTTTTGCTGCTTCTGATTAGCAATCAGAATTTTTCTCGACATTTTACTTTGAGGTACATAATCAGTGTCAGAAATGTTTGTCATATCTAACTTCCCTCTCCATATAAAGGGAATAAAAAAACATTTTTGCTGAATTTGGTAGGTTTAACTTATCTATTCTCTTAAAAGTGGCAGTGTTTAATGGATTTTCATTTTAACAGCAAAAGGGCAGGATACCTCTATAAAATACACAAATGTTTCTGATGTCATTTCCCCTTAAATCAGGCCAACAAAAACTTGTCCATCTTCTGTAGCAAACAGTTACAAATGTCAT
This sequence comes from Tachypleus tridentatus, assembly GCF_004210375.1. NCBI lineage: Eukaryota > Metazoa > Arthropoda > Merostomata > Xiphosura > Limulidae > Tachypleus > Tachypleus tridentatus. The sequence continues at coordinate 132,631,172 of NC_134837.1, forward strand.
GTCACAGACATTAAATTTGAGTATACTGATTCAATATGTTTATAAAAATTGCAAGATGCAAACAGATAAACACACTTAGCTTTCTATATTAGATTCTGACTTGTCTTTATCCAATGTTAGAATATATTTATAGTAACACTTTACTTTGTGTTAAACATATATGACAAAGTATTAAACCTAACTATTTTATTGTTTTCTTTATAGGGGGCCCACAAAACTTTTAAAGTAAAACAGAAGTTGGCTAAGAAAATGAAACAGAATCGTCCAATTCCACAGTGGATTCGGATGAAAACAGGAAACAACATCAGGTAAGAGAAGACGTATTTTGGTATAAGAAAGCAGCATTAGCTTGCTACATTAAGTAATAAAAGTGTTACTACTCACTCACTCCAGCTCTTCAATTATAAAGACAGCAAGTGAATCTTGAATCCATGATAGTTTTATAAATTTCATCCAACACTTGAAGTCCCCAGAAGTCTGATATATGTTCTACTTTCACAATTTTCATTTTTTGTTGGGTGTGTACATTTTGGTTATAGGGAACTTAAAAATGAAATTTTGGTTTATTAAATATAGTCCTACTGGTTTTTATTATACTAGGAAGGAACAGATGTGAGGAGAATATTGAAAACTTGCTTTTAGGTGTAATTTAATTTCAGTAAACAAAATTTTCATTAATTGAATTTTTCTCATTAGGTATAATGCTAAGAGGCGGCACTGGAGAAGAACCAAGCTGAAACTGTGAACATTACAGAGAGAAAATGTCTTCAGTTGTATTTCATTTTCTAGTGTCAGTAATACAATGAAAATAAACTTATGTAATTAGAAAAGTTGTTTATTTAAATTACAATCTTATATCATACAAAACTTATCCTTGAACCAGTATTTTCTTAAAATCACCTTCCCACTTCAATTTATGAATTAGAGAATTAACACTTTCCAAAACATCACCTGTAAGAAGGAAAAACATTAATACTCACAACTCCTCATTTTCTGAACAGAGGTAAAGACTATTAATACACTGCCTTATGTGTTTACAAGTTGGTTAAAATGATCAGTGTTTATCAGTACACAAAAAATAATTTATTCAAGTACTGTGATGACTAACTTTAAAACAAACATTATTCATCAAATGGTACAGGGTCCAGTTTAAAGCCCCTAATCTTTCATGAAATAATTTAAGTAACTTGCATTGTAACCTCTTAAAATAAGATTTGAATTGATATACAAATAACACTTACCTATCTGGATCACATCATTCTCACCCCCTGCCCTGAATGAACCTACAGTATCTCTGTTTATCAACAATCTGGGAATTCTTTTTCGGACTAACTCAGAAATGCTGGCAAAAGGTTCAACCTAAGAAATAATAAAACATTAAATGTATTGGTGGAAAAAACTTCTTTTTTAATTGATATTTTACAAACATAAAACTTCATATATTAGTGAAAATGTGCAAATTACACTTATTTTCTCTTCACAAAGATACAAAACCTACAAACCTGAGTGCTTTCAAAAGGTGGACCTTTCTTCTTTTGGAGTGAACTAGGAATGACCAGTTTCCTATCTGTTTTTATCTTAACATTGTGAAGTTCTTTTGTCGTCGTCCCCAATACATTACAAAATTTATCTATTTTACATACAGTACAGAAATGTGTTGTACACACCATTATTATTCTGAAATATATCTAACATGACGATATTAATAACTACTTGAACTTACTGGTAAGGAAAGGGAACTACATTGGTTAATTTAAGATTCTGTCAGACTTCAACTTACTAGAAATTCTTAAAAACTTATTTTTTGTTTGCACTTAAATAATAGGTCAATACTTCCTTCCTATTATAACATCTCTCTTCTTTACTATTATAGGTGATGTACATAACTGCAGACCTCTTTTAATTCAGTTTTAACACGCATAACTTACATGTGATGATGGTACAAATGGGAACACCTTTTTTATCTTACTCTTCTAAAATATATATGATCAACAGTGAATCATTAATTATACAAAGTAGTCAAAGCATAAAGGGATAGGCTTACCTCTAAGGATGTGCCCATTACAATTAACAGATCAGCACGAGGCATGTCTGTCATGTGGTACCAGAATCGTGCTGGAAGCTGCTCTCCAAAGAATGTGATGTCAGGCTTCACAACCCCCTTAAAAGGGAAAGATCAATTAAAACCCCTACTTTTACAGAGTATTAAAGCTCCAATGTTTCAAATTATTGAATGGTTTATATAAAATATTGCATTTTTCAAATGTTGAAAATTATAATTTATTTATAAAAATAGTTTAGTTTGTTTACGAGTAATGATACACACTAAACTTTTTGCTTGATATAGCAATATCATTGAGTATTTCATGCTTTCATAACTTTTACTTAACAACACTAAATGTATTTTATGAAATCGTTCAATACCAACAGGAAACTGAATTGTAGAGCATACATTTAGTTTGCAACTAATTAACAACCAAATTACTCATCTGAGGTAACTAAATATTTTTTTCAAGCTAGAGAAAAATAATTCATGAAACCAGTTTTTATTGTTCTCTAAATGTGATTTAAACCTACATGCTATATAGACTTGTGTTGAATAATATCTTGTTACAAAGATGAGGTTTACTCAGAAATTTCAAACTTAATTTATAAAATGGTTTGACAAACAAATTGAGATATTAAATTTATATGAAACCAAACTGAAAACAATAACACTAACAATATCAACTTAATATATGATTTGTAACTAGAAAATAGGAAGAAAAAAAAACATGAAAAGTGCTGATGGCTTTTCATATTCTCGGTCACACAACTCGAGAGGTAATAAACGTAATCAATAAGCCATAAATGCTACGAAACATTTGCAGTTAACCAAGTCAGGTTTCTTCAGAGCAGTTTAAACAAACTTAGTGGACTCAATATTAGTTCATTAATTCTAGCTGAATTATTCAATACACAAAAGTTTCTCAGGAATTTATTAAAGTAATAAATAGTTTCAGGCTATAGTATCAATATCCATTTGTTTTTATTATAAAAGTTAATATTAATCAAACATTTTACTGCATATGAACAATACTGTTCGATTTTCATCAAAACTTGTACATATTGCACTTGAAGAAGTTAAATACGTGCCTTGCATCTCTGATTTTTACACTGTGGTGTCTCATCAGCAAATATCTTGTCCTAGGGAGAGAAAAAAACACACTATAGAACATCATAACCATAAATCTTTACAATGATCTACTTTGTAATTAAATACTCATTAAGCACTTTTCACATCTACCAAGAAATAAGCTATATAGTTTTCAGGGGATGAAATTAGAAAACTTTACTTTTTATAATTTAAACTCTACTGTTGTTATAATTATGTTTTAACTTTATACATTAAACTTTTGTAATATTTACAAAAGTTATTAATACCAATCAACATCCAATGTCTGTTGCAAGAAATATTATTTACCAGACTGATGTAAATAACTAATTCCACAACACAGCTGTTAAACTCTCATTATTATTCAATAACTGGAGAATGAAACAGATATATGTTATTCTTCACTGGACAAGTTGCTGGAAATAGTACCTATAAATATCTTTACTATTGGACTGTTGAAACAGGTGCTAGAAACCATTATCCTTGTATGCTATCAGGTCATCCCATGAGTAATGTCCGAAAATTTAATACAGAAAGTGCATCATCATTTCTGTCATTGTAGAAGGCTTTAATGACTAAAATATGTAATAGGAGATGTATAAAAATGTTTGGACAAATGAAAGAAACTAACCCATCTCCACTATTTCAGATCATTAAACAAAGAAGCTCTTAGGAAGATGTACGGAGGAGCACAGTAGGCATATAATGCTTTGTGAGTTTAAGAAAGGCAATAGTGCAGCAGAAACTAAACAAAACATTCAAAATGTTTATGGTGCAGAGTCTCTCAATGAAAGAAAACGTTGAAGGTGGTTTCAGAAGTTCAGATCAGGTGACTGCAGCTTAAGTGATGCTCCACGTTCAGGTTATCCTGTTGGGTTTAATGACGACTTGCTGCTGGCTGCACTTGATGAAGATTGTGCTATAGCAGTTGAAGAACTAGCACAGAAGCTTAATTCAACAGTTCACCGTCATCCGCAACAGCTTGTAAAGGTTTCAAAACTTGGAAAATGGGTCTCCCATAATTTGACAGATGCCAACCTTAGAGCAAGAATGGACATTTGCACTCATGAACATGGCTCACCTTTTTTTAAACAGGTTAATGACTGGAGATGAAAAATGGATATATTATAAAAAGGTTAAGTGCCACAGACAATGGCTCAGTGCATGTAAACTGGCTAAAGCAGTGCCTTAAATGGACCTCCACCCGAGGAAAGTCTTGTTAAGCGTTTAGTAGGATCCACTTTGAGTTGCTGCCACTCAATGTAACAATTACATCAGACTTCTGTTGTCAACAGTTAGAGCACTTGAATGATGCACTGAAAGAAAAGAGGCCTGCTTTGATCAATCGTAAAGGTGTTGTGTTACACCAGAATAATGCATGGCCCCCTAAACCAAGGATTAAAGAGCTAGACTGGGAAAACCTTCCACATCCATCTTATTCTCCAGACCTTGCCCCATCTGATTATTATCTATTCTGAAGTTTGCAGACCTATGTTGATGGAAAAGAGCTTGAAACACATGGAGATGCCAATACTACCCTCTCTACATTCTTTTCCTCCAAATCCCAAGACTTTTATAGAAGTGGCATTCAGAAGCTTGTGAATCATTGGCAGGAAGTAATTAATAATAATGGAATATACATTATTGATTAAATAACATTAAAAGCGTTTGAAATCCTTTCTCTTTTTCTGAACCTAAAATCAGATATTAATTAAGGGATGACCTAGTATATGAAATACAGAGGGGGAAGAGGTGTGCTTTATACATGACAGCCCTTTGCAATAAAACCTATGATATAGAGATATTATCAAGATACATATTTTGTTTTTTCAAAACACATATCTACACAATTGGTTAACTCTACTGTGTCTACCCTGGCTATCAAAATCTGATTTTTAGCATTGTGTGTGTGTATGTGTGTGTATATAGGCCCTCAAACATACTACTGGAACCACTGTGGGGGGTTTTCAAGCAGCAAAGGTACAGATCATTTTAGTATAACATACTTGACCTCTTTTCATGGTATAACCTTTTTTACAGTTCTCATAAAACAAAATTTTCTCATCCATAAAAAACATACCAACTTTTTTCCTGCCATAATTTGCGCAATTCAGGAAGATTTCCACAATTACAAATGTTGCTGCACAAAATATTACAGTAATACAAAAACAAAGATTGACAGAATATATCAAGACCTCAAAAAACCATGGATGGACGTCTACCTAACAGTGAAAGCACTTGCAATATAGTGCTTCACTGTCACAGAAACAAACTCATTTCTTAGATGTAATATAATGATAAATAATTACGATTTACCAACTTAAGGTGTTACTTTACAAAGAAGTTCTCACCCAAAACTATCATCTTGTAACAATTTCTTATTTTCCAATGGCTTGGAAACAAAACTCTTATGTGTTAAAGGTTAAAAAATATTACAATTTTTCCTTACTTTAATTTCCTCAGAAGAATGTTTAGTGCCACACTTGATACAGGAAGCAGTGTTAAAGGAACCATGGGCTTCTACTAGTTTCTCTGATGGGATTCCTGCTACTGTAATAGGAGATCCACTATTGTAGGATAAAAATTATTTCCAATTTCTGCAAACATTTTACAAGCAGAAAAATTTTTAACTATGTACCAAATGCTTTTGCCAAAATCATTTTAGAAATCTATATATTTCTTCCTTGAAACAATGAAAATAACAATAACAAAGATATCAAAATACACACTATTATGAATAGAAATAGAAGTTTTGTTGAAACGTTTGGTGCACGTACAAAAACGTTTAGCCACTGGCATAAGATATTAATTGTTTGTTCTGCAGAGATGTGAGTAGCATTTCTGAACTAGAAATGAACTACTGTATTTTTACCTGTGCAAATATACTGTGACATACTCACAAAGAACCTTGTTTTGATAAGACAGACTGCTCTAAGTCTGTGTCAAAAACTGTAGTGAAAAACATAACATCAGATGCTCTGTTTGTTGGTTTGTTTTTTTCATATTTCTCTTAATTTGTTCCCCCTTTGTTCTTAATTAATCCCCCTCAAAGTCAGAGAGTGATTTTGTGACACAGTGAGCATATTCAAAGGATTGTGAGAAAAAAAACTGTGATAAAGTTGATTTTTACATCAATATTGAGACTCGATGAAACTCTGTAGAATAAACACCACATGCCTGTTATGGAGACACAAGTGTAGAGAACGACGTTTCGAAAGTCTTTCGCCTTTTGCCTTCAGGTCAGTGTGTGTGCAAAACACAAATGCAAACTAACGTGGCAGGGGTTTAGTTTAGAGAGAGAGAAATCAGAAGAATTCTCTCTCCAACTGGGGTGTTCAGGAACATTGTGGTTCCTCTTCGTCCCCTTACGTGAGAAATTGTTAAAATATCCGTGGGGTTTTTTCCTTTACTTCTTTATAATATTTTTTAGGTGGAGTGGGGTATTTATGAGTTAAAGGAAAGACAGGAGAACTGGACGAGAGCAGCATGAGTGAAGTGAGCCAGACCTTGGCCCAAGAATGGAGTACACTGGCGGCTGGCAAATTGCTTTAAAATTCACTATTTACTATGGCTGGATAACCTATGACTGAGTAAACGGCCCTTTTCAGAATGTGGCTGGGACCTACAGATCCAATGCTGGAGATTTTGCTGTGGGGGGAAACAGGAGTACCCCGAGAAAACCCACTTTCACGGCCTGGGCGCAGAAAAATCTACCCAGACCGTGCCCTGAAGTAGCTGGGAAAAAACATAGGAAGAAAAAAGAAAATAATAATTAAAAAAAAAAGAACTGATGAACTGTGACAGTGGTATACATGGACACTGTTAGCTGCGGTCTTGTAGATCGGGTGGTATCTTCGTCATGAACTTGTTTTCACACTCGAAGCCCATTGGTGCAAGTGAAAAACGTGGTATTGGTGGTGGAACAACTGGCTGTTCTTTGATGAGTTGTTCTTCGCTGGTCTCTGATGTTTTGTTTCTTCTTGTGATTTTAGTTTGAGTTTTCTGCGTGGAGGTAGTTTGTTTTTCAGTTTGAACTGTCGCGTCAATGGTTATCTTGGTAGTGGTTTGAGTCTGGCTAGTTGTTGAATTCTGTGGAACTTGGATTGAAGTCTGGCATGATCTGACCTCTTTCTTTCTTGGGTTGCTGACACTTGGCTTGTTGCTAGCAGGGGGAGTTGACGTTTTCTGGGTCAAATTATTTGTATCTGTCTTCGTGTTTCTTCTGGTTAGATCTGGACTCGGTGGTCTTTTTGTAGTTTCTTGTTGGAAGTTGTCCGTTGGTTGTTTCTGATGTCTGGATTCTTTGTTTGACAAAGTGTTGAAAGGTCTTCGATGTGGGCGTTCGCTCTAAAGTGGAATATATGATAATAACAGCCGTCACGTAAAATACAGTCAGCACTGTACTTCGACGTTGTCACTATCTTCATGAAGTACATAGGCAGGTTAGTGTTTTTAGAAAAAATTTGGTGAACAGCATATACATTGGCTTGGATTTGAGGTTCTATGGCTTGTTTGATTTCTTCTGATTCTACTGATGGGTCGACACCCCTGAGAAATACTGAGTAAAGACTAACTGGACTTTTAGTAGGGGAACAACTGACATTAAATTTGGTGTTCCATGGTTGGCATAGATAAATTTGGTCTGCAGTAGTGGCTGGTTGGATGAGGATTCCGCCCCAGCGTAAAATTCGGGTCCTGGACGGTTCAATGGTTGCCCCTGGCTTGGCTCGGGCAATCAACGGGGCGACTTGAAACGGCGTGAGGTTCGACAGTAGCCCGTTGATGATTACCAATAATTAAACTAACTAAACTAACGTGGCAGGGGTTCAGTTTAGAGAGAGAGAAATCCGAATAGTTCTCTCTCCAACTGGGGTGTTCAGGAACTTTGTAGTTCCTCTCGTCCCCTTCGTGAATTGTTATTAGGATTAAGTGGTGGTTTTTTATTATTATTATTATTTTAATAAATTAATTATCGTTATTATTCTTGACTTTTTGGGTGGGGAATGTCTCACTAAATGGTCTTTTGGGTGGAGGCAAAGGTGGCAGTGGAAAGAAGGAAAGGTCGGGACCTGTCTCAAAAGAAAAGTTGGGTAGATGTGAACATGAATGTAATTCATTCAAGTTCAGATCAAATCAAACGCCCGATTCTGGGTCTGGCAAAAGGTTGCCTGGGCTGGGATCTAGAAATCCAATGCCTGAAGATTTTGATGTGGGGAAACGGAGTACCCGAGAAAACCCACTTTCACCCGACAGGCCGAAAGTTTTGCCTGTCGTGTGCCCTGTACCTGAAAAGAAAAGGAATTCATGTTAATAACATAGTTTTTATGTATTTAGACTCTTTGTTGAGTGGATTGTGATTCTTGAAATATGTTGTATGGTGATATGTATTTTGTTGGTGCACTTGATAATTTGTGTAGTGATGCCGTTAGTTTGTTTCTGTTTTCTGCTTTTCGATAATATTTCATAGAAAGTTCTGTTATTCTATCTCTTATAGTTGGTAAATTACTAATTTGGTGTAGATAATTTGTTGGTGTAAAAGATGGTAAACTGAATGCGGATTTTAATATTTTGTTTTGTTGCACTTGGATTTTTTGGAGTGTGTTGTTTGACATGTTGTATGTTACTTGACATCCGTGCTCTATTAGTGGACGGATGTAAGCCTTGTATATTTGTATAATGGTGTTCGTGCGCATTTTGATTGTTTACCAGTTATAGTCTTTAGATATGAAATCCTTTTTCTTATTGATGAGTGTATATTGTTTATGTGTTTTTCCATGTTAGTTTTGTGTCGAAAGTGACGCCAAGGAATGTGATGTTTTGCTCATGTTGATGGTTGTGTTTCCAAGTGATAGATTTATTTTTCTAGATTTTTCTTTGCTTCTTTAGTTTTCTATAGAAGGTGATTGCTTGTGTTTTGTCGGATTTAACACGACCCTCCACTTGTTGCTCCATGTTGAGACGTTGTTTAGTGATTCTTGTGCGCGAGACATGGCCATTACTGGGTTTCTGGAGGTGCTCCAGATTGCGATGTCATCTGCGTATTTGTGAATTGTGTGTGTATGTTAGATTTGGAAAAGGTATGTCACTGACGAAAATTATGTAAAGAAGTGGAGAGAGGACTGATCCTTGGGGCACTCCTGCCGTTATATTAAACAATTTGGATATGGTTTTATTGACTTTTACTTGTGCTGTTCTATTGGTTAAAAAATTTGAAATCCATTTGACTATCGTAGGATTTATTTGTAGGTGGTTTAGTTTGTATATGATGGCATTGTGCCAAACGCTGTCGAATGCTTTTTTGACATCTAGGAATACCCGATGGTTACTTGATTGTTGTTGTAAGCTTTGTATATTGATTCGTGAGTCGTGTGAGGTGATCTGTTGTTTGTCTATTTTTCTGGAGGCATTTTGAGATTCTGGAAGGATGTTGTTTGATTCGCAAAAATGGAGGAGACGGTTGGAGATAATTCTCTCCATCAGTTTGCCAAGGCAGCTTAACAGACTGATGGGGCGGAAATTATCTGGATTTGTTCTGTTAGTTTGTTTCTTGGGGATCATTGTTATGATGGCTTTTTTCCATGTGTCAGGGTAATACCCTGTCGCTAATGAAATGTTCATGATGTTTGTGAGGTGTTGTAGTAGGAGAGTGGAACTTTTTTTGAGAATAATATTTGGTATTTGGTCATGTCCGGGGGGGAAGTGTTCTTCAAGTTTTTGATATTAATCTTTAGTTCGGTTATGGTTATTTTTCTATTGATTGAATTTGAGTATGCTTCTAGTGTCTCTCCGGGAAATCCTGGTGAGAATGAAGCTTGGTTTGCATTTATGTAGTTGTTGACATGGTGTTGGTGTTGTGTGTCGAAATCTACTGAGTTTAAATCGCTAAAAGCGGATTTGTAATAGTCAGCTAATAAGTCAGCTTTCTCTTCGTCCGTCCTTGCGATTTTATTGTTGTGTGTGATGTTTTGGCCCGGCATGGCCAGATGGTTAAGGCACTCAACTCGTAATCCGAGGATTGCGGGTTCGAATCCCGTCACACCAAATATGCTCGCTCTTTCCGCCGTGGGGGCGTAATAATGTGACGGTCAATCCCACTATTCGTTGGTAAAAGAGATTACCAATAATTCAGTGTGTGTCAGACTTTTATAGTGTCCTGGTGGATTGTGGAGAGTGTGTTATGATTGGTTGGATTATCACTGTTCCTGATTGGAGGAGAGATTTCCCTATAGATTCAACCAATGGCAGCCACAGGTTACTCACCTCTAATCTGGAGTCTCTGTTTAGTGAAGGTTTAATAGTGTTAATATAAAATGATTCTTTGATTTTTCTTATCTTCCAGAATTTGTCTGTGTCGATGATTCTAGTTTTCTCCCAGCTTACTCTGTGTCCAGTTGATGTGGCATGCTCTGCAATGGCTCATGAAAACACAAAATTCAGCAAAAACTTAGATGAGAAACAAAAATATTGTCTCTTTGTGTGTGTGTGTAATAAAATATTCACAAACCTTCAAAGGTAACAATGAGTGAATCAATAATACTGTTCTAGTCTAACAGTGGTTTGATCAATAATATTGTAGGCTAACAATGGTTGGTCAGTGATGCTGTTACAGTGTATGAAGCATTTTGTTTGTCTTTCAGAACAAACATCTTTATATGTACCTATATGATTCATCAAAATTTCTCCCATTTCTTTTATTTCAGTACTTCATTTTGTGAAGAAGTAAATAAATTTTACTTGGAAAGTGATGCAAAACTAACACCTTACTGTTAGCTATGTAAACAAAACTTGGTTTAGTGATGTTACATGGTGTACAGCCAACCACAGACAAACTGTCCTTCATGGTTAGTGTTCCATGATGAATTATTTGACTTACAGTTGCATGCCTTAGCTATGCTTTTTAACCCAAGACTCAATGGGAAATTCAACACACGCCATTACAAATTCCGACATCACTGGTCTGGTTAACAGGAGTTATAAATATGAGCATATATAATTAATATTTTTCAATTCTGGGGCATGCAATGCCTACACATATGACTTGTCACTGTACATAAATCAAAGTTGTAAAGTTTAAAACTTCTTTATATTTATGAACTTAAAATCCTTTCTTTCATACAAAATAATTTTAATTCTTTTAGATTTACTTAAACTAATTGAAGATACATCCACAAATTATGTTAAATTAGTATAACCAAGATTTCTACTTTGTATTAATATGTTTTAGTGTAACTACAACTTTTTTCTTATCATTAACCACTACTGTCAAAGAGTAGGGTTACATTTTCCACATAAAGAGACTTCAAAGGGCCCTGTAATAATAGATGCAAAAGTGAGCTTGATGGCAACCTCATAATGGTCCAATTCACTGAGTTAATTCTAAGCATTTTAAAAGATGAACAGAATAATAAAACTTAAGATTTAGAACAAGAAATGAGACTTCAAGATTCTACAGAAGACATCTACTGCTAATGAAAGTGTTCCTATTCCCTGATATACACGTGATCTTTAATTTGAAGATTCATACATAGCTGAATGCATACACAGTTCTTAAACCAAAAAAATTATCACTAAGAATGTTTAGGAATTCAGAAAATGGTCATTCAGTATTAAAAATATACTGCTGCACTACATAAACATAATGAAGTCCATACTGTAAATAACGGGTGGCAAATACTTTGTCACCTATAGAATAAAATTGAAGAAAAACTTCTTTAAATTAATTGGGGCACAGATCAAGTACTTCAAAGATTAGGCCATTAAAATAATAATTTTTCAAAAATGTTCCCTCTTTTCACAATATATGCTTATAGTAAAAACCACTGTTCAACATTAGAGCCCACCTTCACATTGCATATGATAAAACTTACACCTTTCCAGTCCATCAATATTCTGAGTATACATTCTGAGTAATTTCTTTTTCTCGTGTAAAAGTTTCACAAAATAATGGACTTCATTTGGGGAGTAATTTCCTGGGTACAGTTCTTTGGCTAGTGCAAAAAAGGGTCTTTGGTCCATGTAGAAGTAATCAATGTCAAACACTGCCTCTGGATATGGCAAGTTATACTTCTGAATGTTATCATACAACCCTGTACCAGGAGACCTGTAACCAAAACATAGAAACAAGTCACTACAAAAGTGTGTTTGGTTAGTTCAACTGTTTAATGGTCTGAACAAATAATGTCTTTATGAAGGCCAAAAGAAATCTGCAATGTTTTACAGTGGTGTACTAATAACTTACTTAACTGAACAATATATTAATCAAATCTAAAAGATGTCTATATTGTTGTCATAGTGGTGTATCAACAATATGTAATTGAACAAAAATGTCCCTTTCTAGTCCAAAAGAAACCTTCATTGTTGTCACAGTGGGGTACTAACAATATAAGTGAACAAAGAATGTCTTTATCAAGTCCCCCAAAAAGTCTACAACTTCACCAGAGCAGTGTTTTGACAATATACCTAAGCGAACAAATAATGCCTTTTATTAAGTCCAAAAGAAGTCTCCATTGTTGTCATAGTGGTGTATTAATAATATACGTAACTGAACAAAAACTGTTGCTAAGGGTCCATCACTCCATTTAATACTTGCAAGGTTTCTGAAAGAAGCAAAAAAAACTGTGTGGGGTTGGGGGTAGGCATTCAGCAAGCAGAAACAAAACGCCAAACTACTAGAATCATTTAAATGAGTTCTTTAATCTGGGAAACTATACACCATCATTTTGACAGTGTCAAGATGTCAGCAGCTTACTGAAAGACAGCTGTGGAGATGTACTCACTACTTAAAGTAACTGTTAATTCTTAAACAGTTGACAAATAAACATTAAATATGAAATTAAACAGAGAAAATTCATTCACCTCTCTCATAAATTGTCTAAGGGTCTTCCTACCATACTACAAACCTTCAAGGAAATGACTAACAGAAAGTGTATTTACAGTATGTAACAGACCACTAACGTACATACACATGGGAAAATTAGGGGCTGTTTTTATACCTACAGCCAGAATATCAGCAAAAGAACACAACTAAGTCTCAACCCAAGATAAAATATTACTTCTTTAGAATAAACTCATTAGTTATGAACAAATTATATGTGGGTAGTTTGTTTTGGTTCACTGATGAAAAAAAAGGCAAACTATGTTTATGAAACACACATTCCTTTAATGTCATACTTGACTGACCTTGACATTTGACCCATGGCCTTCAAATTTTGATCAGGTTTATAACTGTATGTAACACAAGTGATAAAAGTTTGGTCAAATTCCATCTGTTCAATCTTGAGATATCCTACCTACAAAATTAGGATGGAGGAACAGACAGGGGCAAACCAATATGCTCTACTTTGCTTCACAGTGGGAGTATAATTAAAAACAGGATGTGGTAATATGATGGTATAATGTTAATGGAAATATGAAATTAGGAACAATAGACATTAATTAACTACAAGTAAATGGCAAGCCACTTTAAAAGATGATTTAACATTAATTTGTTATGTATTTATTCTCAAAGGTTTGTTTTTGGTAGAGTTAATTTAAAATTCTTTATTTTTCTGTTCTTCTCTTTGGTTACACACAATTCAATTTGTAAACTGAGATCATAAAAAGGCACTTTCTAAAACCATACAAGATTTTCAGTGGAGAAGAGGAAGTTGAGAGTGCTTCAAAGACTAAAGAAGCTCATCTCCTGAACCAAATGCTAACACCAGTTAGTGGTTAGTGGAAAACCCCAACTGTTGTAGTTTGACCTCTGTTGATAACCTCTCATGCAGGAAGAGAGGCCAGAAAAAAAAGTGTCATCTTGATGTACAATAGTTTAGATGTCCTGATAATCAATGGCTGGTCTCTACAGGACTAAGATGCTTGTCTGTATAACCAATAACTAAGAATGGTGATAAGGTCTCACCACAATTCTACCAATTCAAAGGACACCTTGGAGGTTTTATGGTGAACAAAGTACATCAATTTCAGTGGCTGAGGTCAATATAAAAATGTATCCTTGTGTGTCATGCTGTTCTACACCACACTTCACCCAGGATACTGCATTTAGTAGGATAAGTGCATCTCTATGCTTCTGAAAGAGGATGAAAACCTTCCTTGAATAATATCTTAACTACAAAACTTGCACCGTCATTTAGTTATGGTAATAAGGTAAAACAGACAAGTTTGCCAGTTGTTTACTACAAAGGAGGATTTGAAGCATTTCCTCAAGCATTTGAAGTAAATTTTTGACTCTGGAATAAACAGTGCAACATCTAATGTTGGGTCCACATGGTTAGGCACAAAAACAGTTTAAAGAATTTAGACAAAGAAGCACCAGAATGACTGGGGCACAGCTGTCAATGAGTTGAATCACTGATTTAATCCTGTGACTGATCCAAATTTTTTTAGAGTAACAATGTTTAAAGTAGTCTTATTGAACTACAAACTAGAGCAGAAGAAGAAACTGGTGGAAACTATGAAACAGCTTCCAGAATCACTGATTACAATAAGGATTAACAAAAACAAACTGATAAGTTTACCAGTATTTAACTGCATATCAAAGTGTGATAAAGCAGTCACCATAATGGCTCCATATGGGACAACAAGGTTTCTAAGGCAAGAGATGGGATTCTACAGACATCAGGACTGTGATGGAAAGAGCCCCTTTCCTTCTACTGTAGCTTGCCTAACCACTGGATACTATAACAACTCTACTGCTATACATTTATTTTAATATCTTCATTTGTTTCAGTTTGACGCATGTGATTTATATTGTCAGATGTGTATTGTACGAGTCTCACTTATTCTCTAAATTGTAGAAGATTCTCAAGTGTAAGAACCAACAATACATGTTTTATGAAAACACTAGCGTATCTTCGAATATTGTTGAATATTCGAGAATCTTGCCTTAAAATATATAAACCAACACACAGGGATACAGTAATAGAATATTGTTTAATTGCTACAGTCAGTACACTATAAGCCTTGTAAACTATAATTGTGATAAACACTTATTAATCAGAAAACTACAGATATTTGACCTGGAATGTTTATAGATTTCAAACATTACAAACTTTAGTCAATTAACTTCAGACATTAGTATTTCTGAGGACATTAGATATTGTTATCTATGAAAAAACTTACATGTGCTTCAAGCTGTTGAGAGAAGTGTACCTGTGTATAAACATAGAATTAATTTGCTCTTCGTGAATGTTGATAAAAGATTAAGTTCCTGACCAAATAGAAGACCCAGAATTGTTTGTAAAACTCTTCTATATAAACTTCTATTTGTAATACCCATTATTATAAATTGTATCATTGTGTGTATATTACAATATATTTGTGTTAAGAAAGAAAATTATGCTTATCAATCTTGTTGGCAAATATCAAATTTAATACTTACTGACATTAAATTAAACTTTTACATTCACATTTCTGGTTATATGAAATTGTAATACATAACGTGTATATAACATAATAAAGCAGAGACTCATCCAAAATAAATTATAATAAGTAACATAATAAACTGGGGGTTCATCCAGGATAAATTATAATACATAATACAATGTGATTACATGCTGTTACTCTGGTCAGTTTAAATTAGTGAAGACTAAATAGGAATTGACCACAAGCTTAGGCAGATATAGCAATCAGTTTTTGCCCAATGTCATGATAGCTGGTTCAGTAAACCATGGACATAGCATCATCTAGTATGCTCCTGTACCAATACATGAACTAAAGATTTAGTTTCTATTGTACATGAAGCTGTCAGAACCACAGTGAGCTTCACTGTGTGTCAGACACTCTGAGAAACATTGCTATTGCAGTCACATTACACAAACATTATTATGGCAAATGTAACAAACCACACAGTAATGGAGAGGTTCTCCCCGATTCTAATTTGGTAGTTTAGTGGTGACGTGCTACACTTGAATGGAGAGATTCTCTCCAACTTTGTCTTGGAAGTATACACAAATGAAATAAACCACACAGTAATGGAGAACTTCTCTCCAATTCTAATTTGGTAGTTTAGTGGTGACATGTTAAATTTAAAAAAAAAAGAAAGATTTTCTCCAACTTTGTCTTGGAAACATAATGATGATGCACTACACTTGAATGAAGAGGTTCTCTCCAATTTTGTGTTGGAAGTAAAATAATAAAAGTGACAAGCTACACTTGAATGGAGAGGTTATCCTCGACTCTGTCTTGGTAGTTTTCTCTGATTTTGATTCAATCAATAATGTCTTAGGAATTGACTTATCAGCCAATTCTGCTTGTACAAAACATGAAATAAAATACACAAACACTAAATATAAAACTAAACATGAGCTTACACTGTACTAAAAGTTATCCAATCACAAGTTATGTACCTAAAATCTGGTATTCCACTTGGAGTACTGATGCCAGCTCCAGCCATTACTACAATTTTATTAGTGGTTGGTTTCAGAATGTGTGCAGCAATATCATCTAACGTGTTGTAATTTTCATGTTTGCTGCTACTGGATGAACAGGCACAAGATGGTTGTCTTAAAAAATAAATAAAATGTTTAACTCCAACCACTGGTGTGTTTTTCAACAGTATCAACAAAAAATGTAAATATGTTAATAATACAAGTCAAACAATAGGCACATTATATAAACTAGCATAAACATTTTAGCAGCAGCTAAGTTTATGTTTATTTCTTTTACACTCAAAAATCTGCAATTCACTGTTGCTTACTGATAACTAACATACCAACAAGTTCCATCTATACAGGCGGAGATTTGACATTAAATTTTATAACAACATACACAGCCCGATAACAAGAAACTCATATTTAAGAAAATAAAAGATTTGAGACAGCTTGACTGAGTAATGTAAAGAATATATATTATAAATGTACAACATTTAAACAAATCTTTGTCATCCTTGGGTACACAGTTATAGGAAATAAGCTGAAAACAAACTACTGGATAGAAGATAAACAAACTTGTGTGCACTTTTCTGTGTGTGTTTAGAAAATACAAATATGCACTTCTATGTCAATTATTAAATGATCTTCTAAACAAAGTAGTTACACAGTGGAACCAATTCATATGTGAATAGTTTCAAATGTGAATGCAGTAACTAATTTTCTTACTTATTTGGAAAGCATATTCTCAGTAATGCTTTCACCAAAGAGAAAAAAAATACAACTTATGATTAAATATGGTTATTTCTTGACACAAAGTGGAAAAAGATTAGTAACACAACCATTCGAGGAAAACTTATTTCCACTTTAAGGTTGTAAAGAAAGCTAAATATAAAGTATCATGACCAGATTAAAGAAAGCTAAATATACAGTAACATGACCAGTTATGTCAAGACAGTTCTGTTTTTAAGTAGTTCATCCCCATTTTCAATTTTATGAGAAAGATATCAAACTGTCTTTTAAATTGAATCACAAGTATGATAGGCAAACTTGACTTGCTCATTGTCATTGTTTCAATAACATTCTCCTGCTGCCAAACTCTCCTGAAGTTCCATCTGCATGTGGTGAGAAACCCAGATCTGTGCAGAATTTTCAGTTAGTAGCACTGTAGTAAACCTATAGCAGTTGATCAATATGTCTGTCACCACAAAATATAATTGAAATTATTTCAAAAGCAATGCCAATGTTAATATATTTGGAAATAGAGTGGAACACTTCAATAAATTTCAAATAAACTGAAGTTATATCATTTCGAATTTGTAACAACAATTTTGAAATTAGGGCAAGAGCTGGGCTGTTCCAGTTTTGTCCACAAATTCAAAATATTGGCTTCTGTATTAATCTCTAGCTGTTGCAGAATGGTGTGCTGAGCCATCACCTGTGTTCCTTGTGGAGGGTCTGCAAATGCATGGTAGTTCAATAGGCACCAGATCTAGGGAAGTTACCGTTTGCTCAGCTTCATCAAATATCTTGTTGTAATTTTCCTCTGTTCTCAATACCCACAATTGCTCAACTATCATTGCAGATGCTTCAATCATGCACAAGCATTTTCAGACTCATCCTCTGATGAGCATTGTATTTCCTCTGTATGGCAAGTTTCTATTCCTTTGCTTGAGGTCATTGGATTATCTACATTGTCATTTGTAGTACTACTAACTGGCTTGCAGAACTTTCTAATATTGGAAAGTTTCAGACGCTTGCTTGTCATAACTGGAATCCATTTCCCAGATGACTCAACAGGCTAAATTACAGTCTTTGTTGAAAAACTCTAATGTACAACAAACGAAGACAGAACAGAATGGAAGTGGGACTGAACTGTACAATGTATTTAAGTCGAACGCGCAAACCTCACAGTGACTACCAAGCTAACTGACCACCTGGGCATCGCTGGGACAATAATGTGTGCGAGTTACAACACAAGTAATTGCACGTTTCTCGAAAAATACTTAAACAATCACAAGTATATTATATTCCTGTTAAAGCTCATCAAAAGGCAAACACTTTGTGATAAAGTGTCAAAAAGCACATCTATTAAATAAAAACACCTAAACAAAAACTAGCAATACAATTCGAGTAGAGGCTTCAGGCCGTTGAAATCGCTCCTTTTGTGTTCTAATTATTCAAGAAAATACAATATTTTTACTATCTATAATAAGAGAATATATTTTTCTTTTACCATAAAGCACCAGCACTTTATTAAAGGGTGGTGATAATCTGAAATTTCATGGATTAATGAGAGCCATAAACACAGGTCTAATGAGCCCTGTTGTAAAATCGAGGCTCAGGCTAAAGGGAGCGGAGGGGGGCGATGTAGGGTGCGTCTGGTGCATCAGTCCCAGATAAAAGAAAATGATGAGTTAAAAAACTATTACAAATGTGAAGTGTAGTTAGGACAACTTCCTCTTTCTGATCCGTACGGAAGCAAGACAGACAAAGTCCAACAGAGGGTTTTATTTGGAAAAGCTTGTTTTCACATTGCTCACTCCAAGTTGACTGCCAACTGGCACGGATCCGAGCCTTGAATACAGGACTATAGTCCACGAATTAAACAAGCACAGCAGTGATAGTACCAGAGCAGATAGATTTAGCTGCGGTGTCAGTGAGCCCATTTCTGCAAATACCAATGAAGCCTGGTATCCAAAAGAACTAGATAGAAGTAGATGTTAAAGAGAAATGAGCCAGTCAGTTTTGAATATCGTCAAGAACAGGGTGAGAACTAGATAAATCAGTATAAATAGTGCAATTTGAGTACTGCTTAGCTTCTTTGTGATCCAGGGCATGAGAAATGGGATACATACAGTTTAGCAGTGAACACAGAAACTATAGAAGGGATTCTGTGTGCAACCACCAAACCACAACAAACAATGGCAGAGCCCACAAAGTCACCTGATTTCGAGCCATCCATATAAATAGGAATGGATGGATGGTTCAAAAGATGTTCAGCAAATAACACACAGTATTTCCAATCGGGAGTATCTGTTTTTCTCAAATGACTTACAGAAAGGTCACATTTGGGAACTGTAATAAGCCATGATGAGATGGACTAACCAGTGGATACAGCAATGGTATTCTAGGACAGACTCGATTCATCCAACTACACCTGGAAACAAAGGCCAAAAGGAGCAATGGCAGATCATCTGTTCTGAAAAAAACATGGTCTACTGAGGAAGGAAAACACAATCCCAGGTGAGTTGCTGTGGTAAGGATGAAAGTTTTGAAGCATACAGTAGAGACAGTTGCAAATGGCAGAGGTGTAGAGGAGTTTCATGAGACTCTGTGTATAAGTTCTGAACTGGGAAAGTACAGAAAGCACTGGTGTAGAACCAAAAACCCTGATGATGAACGGGATATAGCATCTTCAAGGCCGAGGTCCTAGCAGAGCCATAGATCAGTGATCCATAATCTAGTTTCGATCTAATAAAAGCATGATATATCCAGAGATGCCAACTATTTCAAATGACTGAGCGTAATGATTGTAGACAGAGCCCTTTATCATTTGCGGCTACTAAGCCTGACCAATGTCTCTAAGCTGTTTATTATCATATTATTGTTATAACTATTCTTATTTATTACTGCTATAGATTGCTCATTTATGACTGTGTTTTGTGTATTTAATAAATAAATTATACAAAATTCTTTTGAAATTCTTTTTCATATTCTGAATTCTTACTCATAAATGTTGTTATCTGCATCGTTTTTGTCTTCTCCTCAGCCTTTTGTTGGTGAGATGCCCATTTTTTATGTTTTTGGTTTTGAATTAAGCACAAAGCTACTCAATGGGCTATCTGTACTCTGCCCACCACGGGTATCAAAACCCAGTTTTTAGCGTTCTAAGTCCGCAGACATACCGCTGAGCCACTGGGGGTCACGTATTTTGTATGTCTGGAACAATCATTTATCCCGCCATGCGCCATAGAAAAATCGATGTGACAAACTGTACAAAACGCATGGCTGTCACTGACTTTTGATTCAATGACCGGATATTTTACACTATACTCTTTCCTAAATTTTTGATTCACAATTTTAGTCCTTTTAGATTTGCCAGAAACAAGACAATCTGGTGAATGAGACCTCTTTTTTTTCATCTTGTGAACGATCGCATTGGTGTTTCTATGCCGCTTAGAGAATGAGAAATGCCCATCTACATGAGCACTGATTGGCTGACAAGCACTGATGATGCAACTATGGATTCCCCCATGTACCCAGTATGGAGAAGCATGGCATTCAAACTATTGGTAGATGTCAGAGATACAAATATTTTTTATTATTTCAAGCACAAACATGATTATTGCAAGTAGGCATTTGGACTATGTCTTTTATTTATTATCAAAAATTATTTGTATCTCACTAGAAATTTTCTTTTCACCCCTTTCAAGCCCTGGGGGAACAATTTATCACTTTATTGTATAGGCCTATATAATATATAATAATCTGGGAGTTGCAACAAGTTGTAATATTTGTCTGTGTGAGTATATAGTCATAATGTATACACCAAAATCATAATGATTACGCTCAAATCGTAATGGTTGGCATCTCTGTATAACTTTAGCACAGAACATCAATCTGCTCCCCAAGTGGTGGAAGAGAGGACATGCAAGATTTTCAGTGCTCTTGTACATTTGACCCATAACTGCTTGATGTGTGGTATAAAGGTCATTTTGCAGTCAAAGATAAGCCCCACAGGTAGCACAACTTCACAGATACAGATTTCAGGATCAGGGTGAATACCCCACTGTGAGGCAAAAGTGCATGGAAGCAATTTTAGACAGAAGTTAAAACCATTTGCTGTGATCCCCTTCAGTAAATGATCGAGCGTACTCTTTAGCTGCCATTCAATATACCTCATGTTTGACGACTGATATGACATGTGAAAGTTGTTGACATAGAGCCCGTTTGCACCAGTAAAAGGGAGTTGTTCAGTGATAGCATTAATCTTTATACTGAAAAGTGTGACACTCAAAACACAGCCCTGAGGGATTCCAAGTTTCCATAGAAAAGAACAGAAAAGTGTCAAACCCGCTCAAAATGGAATCTTCTGTATATTAAAAACTATTTTAATAAAAATGGGCAAATGGCCACATAACCCATATAAATGGAGGTCTCGCAAAATGCCATACCTCCATGTTGTATCATAAGCCTTCTCAATGTCAAAGAATATTGATACAAGATATTGTCTTTTGAAAAAGGCTTCTCTGATTGACGTTTCAAGTCAAATCAGGTGGTCCATGGTGGAGTGCTGTCATCAGAACCCACACTGGGAGGGCATCAAAAGGTTGTTTGATTCGAGGAAACAAACAAGACTAGCATTAATAATCCTCTCTAAGGTCTTAGAGAGACAGCTCATCAAAGCAAGACAGGGTGGACACATGCTAATCAACCAACAGCATCACCCCTCCATGCACTCTGTCATTTCTGTACAGAGAAAACTGCTAAAAGTTAACTGTATCAGCAAGTTTAGGAAGTTTTTCCTGTAAGGAAAAACATACAGGATGGTAGGAAGCAATCAGTGCTTTCGTGTCATCCAGATTAGAGTGTAAACCTCAACAGTTCCATTATATCAAGGTGGCCATTTTTATTTATGTGTAGGTGAAATGTTTGGATAGCCCTTCTGTTTATGACCACGTCTTTTTTTCTTTATTATCTTTATTCAAGGGAGGTCTATTGACCTCCACGGATCCTGCCCTAGGTTGATTGGGCAGGTCATTGTTGGAAGAGGATTCCAGTGACTAAGGACATGAACAAATGATCATTTTGCATCTTGGGGTGGGAAAAGAAGATGTACCTAAGGAAATGCCTTTACCTGGAACCAAAGGAAATGGATCTTGGGGTTTGCTGGAATGTATGTTAGGGACAGAGATGGGTGTTGAGATTGATTCATCAACTTTTCTCACCATAGAGGTCAAAAGACTTTTCAATTGGTTTGAGAACGATTCTTTTGGAGGTAGAAAGAGAGATCCATCTGCACTCCCACTGTAGTAGTGGAATGAAATGTAGCAGCATATGTCTAAGATAGAGTGGTGGTCAGCCACTTTCAAATCTCAGGGTAAGTAATGCTTTGAATCATCTTCAAATGCTACACACCTTTTTCTTCCAACCACTTAGAGCAAAAATGAAAGTATGATAGGTTAGTGCCATTGCAATTGATGCAACGAGAGTCCATTTCACACTCACAGACATCATGATCCTTGCCACCTCAACAAGCAGATGTCAAAGAACCACAACAAAATGTTTTCAAGTGACAGAACCACTGACACTTGAAACATTGGAGATGGTTTGGAAATGTATGGGCATAACTTGCAATTAAGATAAACCTGCCATGATGATAGCAGGTGGATACAGTGCTGTAAATTTTAAAATGAGGACACTGGTCAACATCATAATTCCACCTTTGCGAGTGGAGATATGCCTCACTGGAGAAATGTCTTAGGTAGAGAAACCAGCAAGAATCTCCAACTCGGGGATGTTCTTCAAATCCATCTCAACAATAACTCCTCATGACGAATTCAAAGTAGCATGGGGCAAAACCTCAATAGGTATATCCCTGATCACTTTTAAATGTAATAGGAATTCACTGTGTTGAGATGTGTAGGTATGTCACCAAAGCAAAGCTTTTTGACTGACTTTGGAGAGCCAGCAAGTCCCTCTAGTTTCTTCTGAATGAAAAAGGGAGACATTTGCCCTGAAGGTTTGTCTGAAAGAGAATGTAATATAAAAAAATGAGATACAGGTATTACAGGTGTTGAAGATTGCTGCTCAGAATCTTCAACATGTGGTCATTTACCTATGGACTGTTTTTTTCACTATTTTATTTACCTTTTTATTTAGAGCATCCATAATAACAAGAAGAATTTTTCAGTGCCCACTGACCCCACCCACCATGAAGCCCTATGAGGGGATGCACTACAATGTCAAAAAAGGACATTACAGCAGCATCAGGGTTTCGTGAGCACTATACCCAAACAACAGCATCAGACGCAATGTCCACAACATCTGTTGAGAACATCCAACGCTGATACTTGGTTGACCCTAGCCCAAGTGGACCAGCCAATTGACCCCAGGAAGGCCATCTGAAGGCTGCTCATCTACACGAAGTTAAGGCCAAAGTGATGTGTTAGGGTTGGACCCCTCAACCACCAGGATCCTCTCCTATCCTTCACAGGTGTCCACTCACAGCAAACATATGGGTTGATATTTAGATCCCATAGGAGGTAAACTGAAAGAACAGAACCTTCCCTGGGAGGTCCCCTCACCACGTACAGGAACCCACGCCAAGAGGGATAACTGATGAGCTTTGTCTTTCTTTCCTGTGTTTAATATATTTACGAAGGTGTCTCAGTACAAAGGAAACTTTTAGAAACATCCTCAGTGAAAATCAAGCAGATTGTCATTCAGAAGATTTCTTCTATAAATGATTGATCTGATAAGAAAAACACAAACCTTTCCTTTCCCCAAAAATATAGAAAACAAGGAAAATAGAAGAACTTGAAGAAAAAAAACACAAAAAAAGAAGGCATGAGACACCAAGTAGCCAAATTACTCTTAGATTTTGGAAATTCATATGAGGCAGAAATAAAGAAAAGTACTAAAAGTTGAAAAGATATCAAAGCATGAAATAAAGATAAAACACACATACATGTAAAAAGGGCTTGTTTGGGTTGAGAAAATTTTTTTTACGTAGAGGAGTGAACAACGTTTCGGCCTTCTTCGGTTATCGTCAGGTTCACAAAGAAAGGAAGAGGTAACTGACTGGAAGCTGATCACATGTTTGAAAGGGGTTGTGTAACTGAGTGTTGGAATGTAGAGGGTGGGCTTAGATGTTTGAATAATATAATTTTACATTTATTTATTTTATTATTATTATTTATTATTTATTAATATAGGTATAAAGGTGTTCCTTTGTATTGGTTTACTTTGGGCTTGAGTTGTATAAGTAAGGCTTCTTTAATTTTGCATTTGTTTATGTTTGTTTCTTTATTTAGTATTTGAGTGCTTTCTATGGTTATGTTGTGTTTATTTGACTTGCAGTGTTTGAAAACATCTGAAGGTGACTTTTTATGTTCTTTAAATCTGGTTTCCATTTTTCTACTTGTTTCTCCAATATAGAAGTCGTGGGAGTTATCACATATATTTCTCTACAAGTGGGTCTTCTCGACATCACTGACTAAAAATAAAACACACTGAACAAGGAGTTAGGATTGTTAAGATAATATAATGCATAAATGAAAGTGGTCAATTTTCAAAAACATGGAAAACCACATAACGTGTGTGTGTGTGTGTGTGTGTGTGTGTGTGTGTGTGTGTGTACTTAAAAAAATACAGTGGGATATAACTTTACCTGCAATCACACTTTCAAGAAGCAACTATATTGAATCAAAACCAGTTTGTAAACTAGCTACACAGAAACAAGTCTCATCCATAAGACAACTAACCAATAATACTTAAACATGTATTCATATAAATTTAACAAATGTCCATCAAGAACAAAGGAAATATTATATAAAATCTTCCCCCAAAAAAACATTTATGATAATAATTCAGTCACTTGATTTATTACAAATGAAAAAGTAAATTCTAGTGAAAACTTACTGATACATTTTCATTTTTTTTAAAATGGTTTTAACAAACTTCTACAATGAAAAGATGACATAACAATTTCATAAGCTTCTTAAATATACAAGCTGTAAAACAGCAGTGATGAAGACCAGCAAGAGTTAATAAATAACTTTCAGTATAACATACTGAATAGAAACAGTCATTATCTCTACAAGGACAGTCGGGAAATTCTTACACAGGCCATTTAGAAGATTCCAAGGGAAAACTGACAAGGGCAATATAAACAGTATTATATCCAGTATATCAACCTTTTATATTAGCCAGTAATCAAGTAACTGTCACTTAAAAACAAAGCTATGTTGAAACTATACAGACAATGGTTAGTTTCAGCACTCACATACACAGTGTTGTGAGTCAAATTTTAAAAACACTATCTGACAAACTTTTCTCAGATTGAACTTAACTTGGAATACATAAAGTTTGTGATATTAGATGTAATAGATGTTAAAGTAACCACTTATATTAATCAGTATGCCTATCAAAGTAGTTTAAAAAATACCTGGCAGAAAATTATGGTTGCATAAACCACAACTGGATAACAATTTGTACATATAACAGATTTTCTAGAACCTATACAAAATTTTCTACAAGATAATAAAATGTCCAATACACATCAACAAGTACAAAATAACTATTGAAAATCATTTTTATATCCTTTACAACCATAAATAGTTTATCCAATTCAGATATTTTAGAAAATAGCATAATAAAACAGTTAATGTGCCATAACAACATACAAATTTTGTGTAAGCCGACATCACATGAGACTTCTGCACATTTGGAAAAATGAAGTCAATTTTACATCTGTTATAACAGGAAAAATAGTCTTAAATTATATTAATATTAATTTTACAGATTTGTATCATTACAAACAGAAAAACATGAAACACATACCAACCGAGAACAAGATACAATGGTATTATATACAATTCATTTGAAACAAAAATTAAGTGGCTCCTTTACAAGAAATGTAATTAATTACTTTCTTATATGTTTACAGGTGTTTAACTTACTTTATTTTAGAATTATTTTCAGTTTTATGTTTTTCTGTTTTCTGGATGCTGAGTTCACTAAATTTCTTAACCAGGGAAGGTGAAATTGATGTTGGACTAATCTGTAGTGGTTCTACAGTCTTAGATTTTCCAGAATTTGTTGTACTCGATTTTACGGATTTTCCAACTGTAGCTGCCATTAGGGCACGAGCTGTATGAACAAAAATAATTATTTTACTGTGTACATCAAAACAATTTTCAGGATAAACTGTTTACAATCTTTGAGTTAATCGGCAAAAACATTTACTTAAAGCTTTTTAAGAACATCTGATAGGCCAAGAAAACAAAGTATCACATTAGTAGATATAAATACATGAATTTACTTGCAATACACCTTCAGATATCCAATTCATTTCAAATAAAAGGTGAATCTTAATAAAAACGTAAGATACTCTATAATTCAAGCATCCTAAATATAAGCATATATCTATCAATTAACAGCCTTGTTGTCATGTCATTTTAATAAAGACAAAAATCAAAATACATCTTGAACTATCAAAAATCAATAGTCATCCTAAAAGAACATAACCTTTCTTAGAAGAAATCTCTTCATAAAACTTATACTGATAGCTTTTTCAATTCTTTTGCAAATGATTTTTTCATAACAGATTCCAAAACTTTATTAACAATCAAAAACAAAATAATTAAGCTTCTTTGTTTCTCAAAACAGGAATCACATTATTAGTATTCTTTAAATATGTGGTGAGATTGGAGTGGGAGTTTTATTTCCAAAAAGCATGTGTTATGTGCAACATTAACAACTTTGTACATAAATTAAATAAACTTCAGTATTATTTATTAATTATAATTTGAGATATACAAGCATGAGCAATAAGTAGACAATATATAGAATACTAATTCTGATGTTTGTAATAACAATAATAACTTTTCTTTGTTAAAAGGTCTAACAAATACTTGTGAAAGGGCAAGCTAATGAAATATTGCAAAATAACAAATTTACATAAAACTTCTAAACTACTGTTATGATAGTGACATAGTCAAGCATGTTTTCCAATGAAAGATCAAGTTTTCTATTAATTTTTTTCCCTTAGTCAGGGACACAGAATAACTACACCTATTTAGCCCTCTTCTCCTCCTTATATCCAGTCCTGATTACAAAGTATTTGTGTATGAGAATGACAGATATTTCAAAAGTTAAAAACAAGAGATTCGTACATCTAACTTATGGAGACAATCTCCATTTTAAAAGTTTGTTACCTTTTAACACAGTGGTTCTCAAACTTTTTTGTCTGCAGACCACTTTGGTAACGAAAAAGAGCTATTCACAATGTACCACTCCTGCCTCATTCATTCTTATATGGCCTCAACCATGGTGTTGCACATCAGTGACTTACATTTTGGATCAACACTTTCAGAACCATTACTTTAACATAATTAAAATATCCTAGTTCTAACATTTAACATTATCAGTTGGCAGTTTCTCATAAGTTCATTTTCACTTTCATACATCTTTTTCTTTAACCAAATCCTAGCCTTACTACAGTTTTGGTTTGCTTTGAATTTTGTGCAAAGCTACATGAGAGCTATCTGCACTAGCCATCCCTAATTTAGCAAGACTAGAGGGAAGGCAGCTAGTTATCACCACCTGCTGCCAACTCTTGGACTACTCTTTAACCAATGAATAATGGGATTGACCATCACATTATAACACTCCTACAGCTGAGAGGGTAAGCATGTTTGGAGTGATGGGATTCAAACCCACAACCCTCGAATTATAAGTTGAGTGCCTTAACCACCTGGCCATGCCAGGTCCCTTTACCATAGCCCTGAAAATATTCCAACCAAATAAACTAACATAGTCTTATTGTGCATAATGGCCAAACTGGTAGCACATGATTCACTGAATGATAGTTTGTGACACAGGATCATAAAAAGCCTAAAAGAATTTTAATTACAATTCAGATATCTTATTATAATTATTTTTTAAAATTACTAACTTGAAGTCCCACCATTCACATGCTTAAGCCTCTCCAATGTTCTAATATCTACAATATTTGAACTTTGATGGAAAACTATGCGAGCTGTACAGTGGTTCTGAATGATAATAAAGTTAATTCAAATGGAATATACTAATAATAAATAACTGGTGATAAAAGTAAATAAAAACAATATTTTGTTTTTAATTCTTACCATAGCTTTGAACTGTAACTAAATAAACTTAACTAAAGCTGATGATAATAATTATAACAAACTTAAAACTTAATTAATGTAATTCAGAACATCACAGTTGTAATTATGCAACAAACAATATGGATACTAAGGATGTCTCTAATGTATCTGTCATATTCCAGCCAGCCTGTTCAGCCTCTGTATTGAATAAAAGGCTTGTCAGCAGTGGATATGGCAGATGTGATAAGTAGACAAATTACTAAATATTCTTCACTGCTTTCATAATCATAAATTATTAGAATTGATTGGAATCCTGTCCAAGTTTTCCATTTAATTTCTGTATTGTGTTTTGAAGTACCAATAACTAAAGCTTTTATTAGTATCCTCTTGATTTATGGATTTCAAACCTTTAACTATCTGAAAATACCTCTAAGCATTTAGTTATCAAAACTGATCACTATTCCGAATAATGTCTAACAAGCAACTTGTTACACAGCTCTGTAAGTAGTAATAATAAAAGGGCTGCTACAATATTAGCTTTACTACTACTAGCAGAAGCACTTGCTGTACTACTGCTACGAAAGTAAACTGATAAGCTTTGACCTCAGTATGTCTATGAATACAATCTGAAATAGTAAAACCCTATTCCCTTATTAAAACCAAATGAATTATAACCAGCTAACATACTCTGAGCTCTTGTGGCTACAACAGTTTAAAGTTACTTTAAAAACTTTGCAATAAATAAGCCCTGATATTTTTCTTCAATACAAATAGTAACTTTTCACTCACTTTCAATGAAAGTTAAAATTTCTTATAGTAAATTAAAAAGGCTTAACAATAAGGTTCTCTCCCGCTCACACAATTTTAATATTTTGACCAAATTACAACTACAAAAACAAATTATGTACTTGACTTCACCATAACCTCTAAAATCTAATGAACTGAAGCTTACATTTTACCGTATTCTGTAACCCTAGGTAACTTTTGTAAAAGCACGCACACAAACCAGTCGCTGTAAACATTTTAAGCTCAAAATTTTACCCGGTGAATACAAAAAAAAATATTACTTTGGACAAGATACGTTGTTCAGTGTCTATCAAATGAGAAGTCAACAGATTTTAAAAACATCACATTTCTACGAACTTGAAGATACCATGCTAAATAAAAAAAGCAAAACTACCACTTTTTATTTAAAGCATTAGCTCGAATATTTCATTCAGTGCTATTTATTGTTGTTCTTTTTAAAACTTACACGTTGTGATTTTGTTACTGTTTTTTCATTAACGAAACAAAAATGTCCATGTATAAACTAAAAATAATCACGCAACAATTTGCTTATTGTAAAAGTACTAAAATTTACGTTTCAAAATTCTATCTTCCTGTGACTGGGTGGTAATCTAATCAACTTACAACCCTAAAAGCAGGGGTTCAATTCTTGCGATAAGTAAGCGCAGATAGCCCATTACATGTGTAGGTCTGCCTTTAATAAAGCAACAAAAGATACTTAAAGCACAAATGGTTTAATCTACTTATTCCTTCCCGTTTCTAATAGTTGTCGTTTCTGCAGTAACTCGTACATGTTCCAGATCCCAATGTTACCTTTCGAACTAGCTCTTTCATTTCAAACTTTACAACCGTTGCATATTCACATAGTTTTTTTTTTATTTTTTTCATTCAGTTAACCTGAAATAATCAGGTGATTTTCAAAAACCTTTAGAACAAAAATAAATTTAAACTTTTTGTTTGTAATTTAGCACAAAGCTACACCAAGGTCTATCTTTGTTCTGTCCACTCCGGATATCGAAACTCAGTTTCGAGGTTGTAAATCCGCAGACAAGTCACTGAGTCACTCGGGAGTAAATTAAACAGAAGATAAGCACTTGATGATCAAACCTGATGTACAAAACAATTATAACAAATAATATTTTTAATGTTTGTTTCAGCACAGCAATCTACTATTTTATTGTTACAAGTTATATGATCTTTAATATTCCAACTTGTTTGTTTGGGAGAGGTAGGCCTAGAAAATTCTGGGTTGAAGTAAAGTTTTTCCAGCACATTCGAAACTGGAAAATAAATACAAAATATTGTGACCTGTCTAAACTTTTTTCAATCTAGAAACTAGATGGTTGAATCGGTCAGTGTGTTTTCGTGGAGTATTTGGATTTGTGTTTGCTAACGTGCAAACCGAGTTACTTTGTTCAAGTGGATTTTGGGTTAGTTGTTTGTTTTTCTTATAGCAAAGCCACATTGGGCTATTTGCTGACCCCCACCGAGTGGAATCGAACCCCTGATTTTAGCGTTGTAAAGCCGTAGACTTACCGCTTTACTATCAGGGGCTTTACGTTAGTTCTAGAATTTTCAAAGAAATTTGAAAATAAATTGTAACATAGGTACACAGCAAGTTATGACATTAAACAAATATCAGAGCTTGTAAAGAAATGTAATTTGTTATTGCTACGTGAACTGGGCATTGAATTTTTTTCACCAGATAGCTTGGAAGAACCTGCCAACAAAAGAACAACATTTATGTCAGAAATGGTATTGTTTTGATGAAAACAAAATAGAACTTTGACTGTACTTCATCTCCCATTAAAGAAGACCATGAAGAATGCAATAGAAAATTGAAAAACGACCACGACCACAACGATACAACCTGAGATAGAGAACCTTCTAGAATAAGAAAACAATAAAGAAAAAACTAAAAGAGATGGAGCATTTGAAAAATAAAAAGAAGAAGGATATCAAAAATTAAAGTAAGAACAACATGAAGAGTGTGACAGGAACGAACTTAAGAGAGTAGCTAAAAGAAATGGATACGTAAAAAAATTCAAAACAAAAATAAATAGGACTGCAAAAATGAAACTATTGGAGATGTGTAAAGTAATTACAACAGCAAGTTTGAATAAATGCAGAAAGACATCAAAGAAGTACATAGAGATTGTAATGACAAGACTGACAAAGTAATGTAAAATGTCATTCAGGTAGAAAAAAAGAAAAAAAAAACACTGACAGAATATAAATGTTCTGAAAAACGAATTATTAAGCCAGTCACTCCTCTTTCTGTATTGACTCAAGAGTTTCAGCGTGAAACATATTCTATAAATATAAAAAAGTATAAATTATTTGTTCTGGACCTATTAACACAACTGCTACTGAAAGACCTTTCTGGACTACTTTAACCATGGCACTACCAAATCAAATTCTGGAATAAAATTATAGAATCGTTAGATTAAGCAGGATTGAAATATCAACTCACACTGATGATAATTTAGAAGAGCTAAAAGAATTGGTTAAATAACTAGTTTTTCAAAATAAAAGGAATAAACCACACTATAATACATTTCAAATGTCGTTTGAAAAAGCATATTGCCAAAAACTGCAGACAAAAGCTTGTAGGGAATAAAGACACCTCGCAAAGGATGCCAGAAAAAGGATTTAGAAAGCCATTACAGCCAATACTGTGAAGAATCAAAGGCTGCTTAGATACCAAGGAGGTAATACCATAATCAAATCAAAGTATCAATAAAGTAGTAACAAGAGATCAATCAATAAACAAAAACTTGCTGTACCTGTGGAACAAAGTTCAGCTTATAATACCCTATGTGCTTCAAATGATATAAAAGTTCACTACTTAATAAAAAACAGCCTATGAGTTCATACGTTTATTGAAATTAAGGACTGCAGTATGTTAATCAGCACTCATTCTTTAGTTGTAGTATTTAATCTACTTTAGTACTAAAAGGTAGGAGGAAAGAAAAGAGAGTAGTTTAAAAGCAATTGGACATAAAGTTCCAGTAAGAAGAAAATTAGAAATTGCACTTACTACAGGAAACACTTTAGTGCCTCGTGACATGTGAATAACTGATACTGAAGAAGAGTTCATGTGAGGATGTGAGGTTAGGCAAACTTCAAATAGCTTTATAGTCTATAACCAGAAAGTCCCTATGTAGCGCTGCATAGTAATTACTACACTGGAGTTTGAACTTCCAGTGGTAACAAAGAAGGTAGTCATTGTATCATCAAGAAATGAAATATGTATACTAGGAGTGTATTACAAGTAAATCTTTATTTACTTTATGGGATATAATGAAATCAAATACTCCAGCATGTCCTGAGGATTCATGGTTTGAAGTGCTATTATGTATGTTAAAAATAAAGATTCAAAACATGACTTTATCTGAAAAAGACTTAAAATTATCTTGTAATAAAATAAACTGTTGTTTTTATGTCAGTACTGTTAAAACTGGATTTTATCCAGGTGACGAGGTACAGATCAACAGCTTTGTTATAAGAAATAGTAAAATATAAAGTAAAGTAGGTACTTGGAAGGAGCTTATTTTGTACTGAAAATAAGCAATGATGTGGGCTACAGAATCAAGAATGATTAACAATCCAAACCAAAGACCAACCATCGAGATCTTCTTTGGAAGTACATCTAAAGCAATTGGATACATGAAATATTTTTATGCATTACTTTGGTAATTTAGAAGAAAAGTAAAAAGAACTTACATAGCAGAAGTTGCTGAGTGTGGTTCATATGTTCGTTTGTTTTGAAATTGAGCACACAGCTGCACAATGGGCTATCTGTGCGGTTTTTTGCAATGTGAATCTGTAGACATATCGCTGTACCTTTGGGAAGCAGGCGTGGCACACATATACTAAAAAGATAGCATAGGAAAGATTACCTACATTATGAGATAATAGCAAGAATTAGGCAAAGTACTGTAAACTATCATGCAGAATCTAGAGTGGATAAAAAACTTATGCCCAGCACAATTATGAGTAGGATTGAAGAAAAAACTCAGTAAAGGATAGTCCCGAGTTTGACAATAACAAGCTAATAACGTTATTTTATTAGTACAGAATATGATACAAAAAAAGTTTATATTAAAAGCAATAATCGGCACTTTGATGCAGAATGGATTGCTAGAGAACCACGTAGCGCTAGGAATAAGCTGGTGGCCAATTTATTGGTTATGACAGCAACCAATCAGAAAGAATTTGTTAATATAAAGTACAATAAGTTGCAGAAATAAATAATTAAAATGTCAAAACTACTTAATGGTGTCTACGCACACTACTTGGAAACTCGTAATAATACTGAGAAAATATTATTTAAAATCTCATGTTAGGAGCTAAAAATTAGTTCTCTCCGTAAGCTGAAAGTAGACGCTACCTTAGCACTCAAAGTCCTTTCAGTAGATTTTCTTTAAGTTAAAGATGCCGAAATTGTCCAGCTTATAATGAGGCCAAAACATTTCCTCAAAGCTGATGTAAGTTAAATTACTATTTTTCTCGATCAACTAATGTAGTTAAAGAATAAAGATTTAAAGTGAGTTGCATAAAAGGAACTACTTACTATAGTAGTTTTGGTTATTATTTGTTTAATATGTTGATTGAAACTTTACTGAGAATAATATATAACATACTAGGCCCGACATGGCCAGGCGGGTTAAGACGTTAGACTCGTAATCTGAGAGTCGTGGGTTCGAATCCCCGCCGCACCAAACATGCTCGCCCTTTCAGCCGTGGGGGGCGTTATAATGTTCGGCCAATCCCACTATTCGTTGGTGAAAGAATAGCCCAAAAATTGGCGGTGGATGGTGATGACTAGCTGCCTTCCCTCTAATCCTACACTGCAAACTTAGGGACGACTAGCACAGATAGCCCTCGAGTAGCTTTGCGCGAAATTCAAAAACAAACATAACATACTAGATGTAGAAGAATTACTAAAGGAAATAACCAAATATCTAACGTGACATGTTGTATTTTCAAAGGTACAAAATAAATAAAACTGATGTGTTTTCGTGGAATCTAAGTCTCAGAGTCGTTCTTTGGTCTAACCATAAATTATCTCGAGTGTGCTTCACTCGCAACTGCATACTTCGACTTAAAATAAATTTGGTGTGACTGGTGGAAAAGTTGAAACTCCAAAAACTACATTAAAGGCCTGCCCATAGCACATCAGTGAGAGAATAGCCAGCTTGATGACTTCACAAAAAATATGCTAGTGGAAAGTTGACTTGGTGAGGAATCCATGTTTTTTTATTTAGAAGAGTTACGGAGATTTATCATGAATGTGGTAATCTAGATGTTAATAGATGGTGCGTAATGTTAACTTATGTGTTATTCTTTATTGCCCAGAAAATAAACATAAAAACTTGGAAATGTCAGCTAAGCTATAACTTTAAGTTGCTAAGATTTTAAAATAAGACATTTATCCAGTTATTTATGTTCCATTATTTGAGTTTTCAGCGTAAAGCTACACAATATATCTTCATTGTGATCACCATGAGGAATCGATCCTCGTATTTTAGCTTTCTAAGTTCATAAGCTTACGCTAACCCAATGGGATAACTGAATTTCTTGTTAAGGATTTTAAAACATGATTTGTACAAAAATTTAAAATTATCATCGATCAGTGAAAAAAGAAAAGAAACGAACAACTTGTAAATATTATGTGGCCAAACCTTTTTTTTTAATATTACAAAATGTAAGATAAAAAAGAATTTTTGGAATTTCGCACAAAGCTCCTCGAGGGCTATCTGTGCTAGCCGTCCCTAATTGAGCAGTGTAAGACTAGAGGGAAGGCAGCTAGTCATCACCACCCACCGCCAACTCTTAGGCTACTCTTTTTAACAACGAATAGTGGGATCGACCGTCACATTATAACGCCCCCACGGCTGGTAGGGCGAGCATGTTTGGCGCGACTCGGGCGCGAACCCGCGACCCTCAGATTACGAAGCGCACGCCTTAACGCGTTAGGCCATGCCAGGCCGCAGATAAAAAAAGAAAGAGAAATTGTAGGTGTTTACAACCAAAACTATAATAACCATCAAGAAGCAAAGTCGTAAGTAGCGCATGAGGATAAACGTTTCAGGGAACTTTATATAAATATTATTTGTTGATTTAATGATACAGGAATTTTAGAAGAAGAAAACATTTGCCATTCACAAGGTCAAATTGTTTTAGAAGTTAATAAGTAATATGGATATACTTTTCAGATTAAAAACAACTCTTATAGTGGCGCCATTTCAACAAAATCTAAGTGTTGGTTTGGTTTGGTTTGAATTTCGCACATACCATACGCGAGGGTTATCTGCGCTAGCCGTCCCTAATTTAGCAGTGTAAGACTAGAGGGAAGGCAGCTAGTCACCACCACCCATCGCCAACTCTTGGGCTACTCTTTTACCAACGAATAGTGGGATTGATCGTTACATTATAACGCCCCCACGGCTGAAAGGGCGAGCATGTCTGGTGTGACGGGGATTCGAACCCGCAAGCCTCAGATAACGAGTCGAGGTCGACTCATTACAAGACACCTTTGTACAAGGTCATACTTGTCTGCAAACCAAAAATAAATCGAAATCAGCTATTTATGTGTAACATCAAAGTAAAGCGGAGGGTTGGTGCTACTTTTCAATCTGTCTCAGTAT
Source organism: Tachypleus tridentatus (assembly GCF_004210375.1). Lineage (NCBI taxonomy): Eukaryota > Metazoa > Arthropoda > Merostomata > Xiphosura > Limulidae > Tachypleus > Tachypleus tridentatus. The sequence goes on from NC_134837.1 coordinate 132,666,987, forward strand.
AAACGGATCAAAATAAGGATAAATATTTCCAGGAAAATGCATAAAATTTAATCCAGAACCAGAAAGATTTCAGGGCTCTAAAGCGCGCCTGGAATAAGATGCGCGTGTAACACTTACTACCTGTTTTCTCTGGATCAAATAAATATTGCCCCTCTCAGTTTGGTAAAATTAGTTAACAACTCGGTTGTATATTAGTTGATTGGTTGGTTTGGTCTTTTATGTCACAAAGCAGCAAGGCTATCTGCGCCAAACATCCGGTAAAAAGTTAAAATTAAAGTAAATGTAGTAAAATTCGTTAAAGGAAATTAAGGTGAAACAAAACAAAGTTAAAAAACATAAATATCATAAAACCAATGTTTACATCTAGTCTACAACGTTAAGAGAAAAACTACAGTAATACGAGTTTTAAAGAACTTTCTATAGCCTAATTGTAATTATCATAACTCGCCAGGAAGACTAACAGGTAAGTACAAAAACCACCGTCAGTCACTTGAAGTTGGCCTTTTCAGTCCTGGTTCCGCGTTATTTGACGTTATGGCTATTTTCAAAAAGTAAAGTAATAAACGTTTTAAAAGATTTGGCGTGTAATTTTAGTAACAACTCGCCAGGAGTTCTGGTTTCGAGTTATTTGATGTTACGGCCAGTTTTTAATTTCAAATCGAACTGGATGAGCTGTGATTTTTAAAAGGGAGCCACATTAAAAAGGTGTAATGTATAAATTAAAAACCTTAAATGCATTAAAAGATTAAAGGCCTTTAAAAAACTAAAAACTTTATCAAGGTGGACAGGGTCACCATCACCAATAGCACTGTCTAACGTCATGGACAAACCTTGGGGGAGAACATGTTTAAAATGGTGCCGTCGTTGAGAGTTGTAACGATGGCAAAACAGTAAAATGTAGTTTACTGTTACCTGAATGTTACACAGACAAGACACTGTTGCATCAGTTCCAGATAAAAGAAAACGATTAGTTAAAAAAATGTGACTAATGTGAAGTTTAGTTAGAACAACTTCCTCTTTCCGATCCTTACAGAAGCAAGACGGTCAAAGTCCAATATAGGGTTTTATTTGATAAAGCTTGTTTTTACGTTCCTCACTCCAAGCCGACTACTAGCTGACACGGAGCTAAACCTTGAATAAAGGACCATAGTCCATGTATGGAACAGGCACAGCAGTGATAGTGCCAGAGCAGATAGATTTAGCTGCGGTGTCGGCGATCTCTTTCCCATGAATACCAACATGGCCCGGTATCCATAAAAACTGGATAGAAGTAGATGTTAAAGAGAAATAGGCCTATCGGTTTTGCATATCGGCGAGAACAGGGTGTGAACTAACGTGAAGCGATTCCAGAGCCAGTAGAGAACTAAGCGAGTCAGTATAAATAATGCAGTTTGAGTACTGCTTAGCTTCTATGTTGTCCAGAACAAGATAAACGGCGTACAGTTCAGGAGTGAACATAGAAGCTGTAGAGGGGATTCTGCGCGCAACCACCGAACCACAGCAAACCATGGCAGAGCCCACACAATCACCATATTTCGAACCATTTGTATAAATAGGATTGGAAGGATTGTTCGAAAGATGTTCAGCAAATAGCAGACAGTATTTCCAATCAGGAGTGTCTGCTTTTTTCAGATGACTTAAAGATAGGTCACATTTGGGGACTGTAATAAGCCATGGTGGGATGGGCTGACCAGTAGATACAGCAATATTATCCAAGGACAGACCTAATACATCCAATGGCGCCTGTATACGAAGACCAAAAGGAGCAATGGCAGATCGTCCGTTCTGAAAAAGTATGGCCCACTGAAGAAGGAAAACACAACTCCAGGTGAGATACTTTGGTAAGGAACGAAGTTTCGAAGCATATAGTAAAGACAGTTGCAAACGGCGGAGGTGCAAAGAAGGGAAAGTGCAGAAAGTCCCAGTGCAGAGCTGAAGTCCTTCATGATGAACAGGGTCTAGTATCTTTAAGGCAAAGGTTCTGGCAGAGCCATAGATCTGTAATCCATAGTTTCGATCGAATAACAGCACAATATAACTTTAGCATAGACAATTGATTCGCTCCCCAAGTGGTGGAAAGGAGGACACGGAGGATGTTCAGTGCTCTTGTACATTTGACCCATAGCTGCTTGATGTGTGGTATAAAGGTCAGCTTACGGTCAAAGATAAGCCCCAATAACTTTGTCTCAAGGACCACAGGCAGCACAACTTCACTGATACAGAGTTCAGGATCAGGGTAAATACCACACTAGCGGTAAAAGTGCATGCAAACGGTTTTAGAGACAGAAAAGTTAAAACCTTTTGCTGTGATCCACTTTAGTAAACAATTGAGGACAGTCTTTAGCTGCTGCTCAGTATACCTCATGTTTGACGACTGTATGTGTGTGTTTTCTTATAGCAAAGCCACATTGGGCTATCTGTTGAGCCCACCGAGGGAAATCGAACCCCTGATTTTAGCGTTGTAAATCCGTAGACATAGTTTGACGACTGACATGAGATGTGAAAGTCGTCGACATAGAGCCCGTTGGCAACAGTAAAAGGGAGTTGTTCTGTGATGGCATTAACCTTAAAACTGAAACGTTTGACACTCAAACAGAGCTCTCAGGGACTCCAAGTTCCCATAGAAAAGAACGGGAAAATGTCGAAGCCACACGAACTTGGAATCTCTTGTCCATTAAAAATTTTAATAAAAATGGGCAAATGATCACATAATCCATATCTATGGAGATCTCACAAAATTCCATACCTCCATGTTGTATCATAAGCCTTATCAATGTCAAAGAATATTGATACAAGATTTGTCGTTTGAGAAAGGCTTCTCTGATTGACGTGTTTAGTGGAATCAGGTGGTCCACGGTGGAGCGCTCTCATCAAAACCCACACTGAGTGGGCGAGAGGAGGTTGTTTGAGTCGAGGGACCAAACAAGACTAGCATTAATCATCCTCTCTAAAGTCTTAGAGCTCGTCAAAGCAATTGGGCAGTTCTTTAGAGGAATCTTGGGGTCCTTCCCAGGCTTAGAGAAAGGTAGGACTATAGCCCGGCACCAGGCATCAGAAAAAACATTCTCCTGCCAGATCCGATTAAAAAACAATCAGAAGAATAGCAAGAGAAGCAGGAGATAGATGGCGTAACATTTCATAGTGTACATCATCAGGTCCAACTGATGTAATGCCAGACCAATGAAGGGAAAGTTTCAGTTCCACCAGTATAAAAGGACGACTATAGTCAAAGAGATAGTCAGTTCGAAAGGAAAGAGGTGAACGCTCTACCCGAGTCTTGGTGGCTAAGAAGGTGGAGGAAAAAGCAGAAGTGCTAGATACCTGGCAAAAGCTTTTACCTAAAGTATCAGCAATGCTCCGGGTATCAGCTACTTCCTGGCCATCAGAGGACAAGATCAAGAGAGGGACAGAATTATATTGTCCACTGACCTTTCCAATCTTGTCCCATATGACTTTGGAACTGGTGATAAAAAACATGCTGCCACACAGTCGTCTATTGATGGCTTACAGACGATGGCAGGATCAAGTGAAAGAGGGTCAGTTTGCTTGATCCAGCTTTAACCAGGTCGGTTGGCATCAACCACTACCAGTCTCTCTCAAAATTATACAGAAATGATCACTTCCTCGTGGATTATTGTCAACCCTCCATGAAAAGTCGGAGAATAGTGAAGGGGAGCAAATTGAGGGATCAATAACAGTAAAGGACAGACTAGGTGCATGGAAATAAGTAGAAGAACCAGTACTGAAAAGAGAGAGGTTGTGATCACAGAGCATATGCTCTACAGAGCGACCCCTCCTTTTAATATCAGCACTTTCCCAGAGGGGGTGATATCCATTATAGTCCCCCAGGAATAAAAAGGGAGACAGCAACTGTTCAATGAGAGCATCAAGGTCTGACAGATCATATGTCTCTCCAGGCGACAGGTAAAGAGAACAAAAAGTGATAGTATGACCCAAGGAAACAGGGATGGCTACGGCCTTCAAGGATGTGTCGAGTGGCAAAGACAGGGTGGACACATGCTGATCAACTAACAGTGCCACCTCTCCATGCACTCGTCCATCACACAGCATTTCATTTCTGTACAAAAATATCGCCGAAAGGTGACTGTATAAACAAGTTTCAGAAGTGTTTCCTGTAAGGAAAGAATACAGAATGGTAGGAAGCAATCAGTGTTTTGATGTCTTCCAGATTAGAATGTAGACCACGACAGTTCCATTGTATCAAGGTGGCCATTTTTATTTAAGTGCAGGCGAATTGGGTGGAGAACCTTTCTGTTTACGACCACGTCTTTTTTCTTTACTGTCTTTATTCGAGGGAGTTCTATCGACCTCCATGGATCCTGCCCTAAGTCGATAGGATAGGTCTTTGCTGTTGGAAGAGGATTCCAAAGACTGAGGATGTGAACGAATGATCGTTTTACATTTTGTGGTGGGACAAGAAGATGTACCCGAGGAAATGCCTGTGCCCGAAGTCAAAGGAAGTGGATCTTGGGATTTGCTGGAATGTATGTTAGGGACAGAGATGGGTGTTTTTAATCATGGAGGTCAAAAGACTTTTCATTTGGTTTGAGAATGACACTTTTGTAGTAGTGGAACAAAGTGCAGTAGCATACGTCCGAGATGAAGTGGTGGACAGTAACTTTCGAGCCTCAGGGTAAGTAATGTGATGAATCGTTTTCAAATGCTGCACATCTTTTTCTTCCAATCATTTAGGGCAAGAACGAAAGAAAGACGAGTGAGAGCCATTACAATTGACGCAATGAGGGTACGTTTCACACTCACAGGCATCATAATCCTTACCACTGCAATGAGCACACATCAAGGTACCACAATATAACGTCTTTGAATGACCGAACTGCTGACACTGGAAACATCGGAGAGGGTTTGAAATGTATGGTTTTACCTTGCAATTAAGATAACCTGCCTTGATGGTGGCAGATGAGCGTGGTGATGCAAATGTCAGAATGAGGACATTGGTCGGCATCATAATTCCACCTTTGCGAGTTGAGATACACCTCACTGCAGAAACTCCTTGGGTGGAGAAACAAGCGAGAATCTCTGACTCGGGGATTTTCTTCAAATTCCTCTCAACAATAACTCTTTATGATGAATTCAAAGTAGCATGAGGTGTGACCTTAATAGGTATATCCCCAATTGCCTTTGAATGCAAGAGGAGTTCACTGTGTTGAGATGTGGATGTTTCCACCAATATATCACCAGATCGAAGCTTCTTTACTGACTTTAGAGAGCCAGCAAGTCCCTCTCGTTCCTTTCGAATGAAAAAAGGAGAGATTTGCCCTTAAGATTTGTCTGAAAGAGAATGTAGGATAAGAAAATGAGGTACAACAGGTGGTACATATGTTGAAAATTGCTGCTCAAAATCTTCAAGACGTAGTTGTTTACCTGTGGACTGTTTTTTTCACTATTTTATTTACATTTTTATGTGGAGGATCCATAATAAAAAAAGGAAATATCGTTGCCCACTGACCCCACCCACCAAGGAGCCCTACGATGGGACACAATACAATGTCAAACAAGGACAATGCAGCAACGCCAGGATTTTAAGCACTATACCCAAACAGCAGCATCAGATAAAATGTCCACAACACCTGTTGAGAACATCCAACACTGGTACTTCGTTGAACCTAGCCCAAGTTGACCAGCCGATTGACACAAAGGGGACTACTCCAAGGCCGCCCGTCTACAGGATTTCAAGGCCAAAGGGGTGTGTTAGGGTTGGACCCCTCAACCACCAGGATCCTTTCCTCCTCTTCACGGGTCGCCACGCACGGCAAACACGTGGGTGGATGTTTATATCCCAGAGGTGGTAAGCTGGAAGAACAGAACCTTTCCTGGGAGGTCCCCACCCCACGTACAGGAATCCACACCGAGGAATGTATATTAGTGATCACCTGCAAAAAAAAGAACCGCATGTAATGCACAATATAATAAATAGAAACATTAATTTCTTGCAATTGACACTTCTTGCAAAAACCTCTGCTTTACAGAATTTCAAAATTTATGCATAAAAAGACCCGAACTTGATTACTGACTTGTCTATTGTTTGTTCTACGCATTCTGCCAAAAAATCTGTTTCAACAACTTTCGAGTCAAAACACACACGTGCAAACACAGAGGCAAGATTCTCCCCTTTCTTCTTTTTTTGGGGGATGAAGGTATGAAAGATTTCACCCCAAGTAAATTATAGTAAAATTTGTTTACTCCTTTTTTTATAAGCGCAAACCTACACAACGTATTTCGATGTGTTGTGTCGTCTGTAAAGAATGAATCAAACCCCGGACTTAAGCGTTACACGCACTTTAGCTTACTGTTTTGCCACTAAGGAAAAATAAATTTTCATATAATCTCTCCGCCCCCACTAGCTCAGCAGCAGGTCTGAGGGCTTATAACGCTGAACACTGAAAAATTTGATTTCAGTATCTATAGTGAGAACTGTAAAATTAGCTCATTTAATATGATAGCTTTGTGTTGTGTAGTGCAGCGGTAAGTCTACGGATTTACATCACTAAAATCAGGGGTTCGATTCTCTTCGGTGGGCTCAGCAGATAGCCTGATGTGGCTTTGCTATAAGAAAAACACACGTAACAAAGCCACATCGAGCTATCTGCTGTGTCCACCGAGGATAACCTAACCCCCAATTTCAGCGTTGTAAATCTGTAGGCTTACCGCTGTCCCAGCGGGGGACACTTTGTGCTTAATAAATATATAAATATTCTTATGAAAGTGGCCGCTAAGTGTAATGTTCTCATGATAATCGATATTGACTCTTTAAAATTAAATTTAAAAAATTCTGAAATGTATTATTCCATATAGAATACAACTGTGGAAAATTGGTTAGTAGATCTAGAATATATTAGAATGTTCATGGATTCTGAGTATAGTGTTTAACGTATTATTAATACGACTTGGTGTTCTTACATACATATTTTCATTGTTGCAGACTTTTGTTTCTCTTTACTACGAAAATATCTCGTTATAATGTAGTCATCATTTTCTAAAGGTACGAGTTCAGAGATTTATTTTCAGTTAGTTGATTATTTGAAATTAAGCCCAAAGCTACATAATGAGCTATCTGTGTTCTGCCCACCAAGTCCCCCGCTAGTACAACAGTTAGTCTACGAATTTATAATGCTAAAATCAGGGGTTCGGTTCCCCTCGGTGGACTCAGCAGATAGCCCGATGTAGGGCTAACGTAGCACTGAGGGGAGAGGGAGGCATTTGTAGTGAGATCTATTTTATTTTTGTAAATAAGTGTCAAAACAAAATTAAATTGTAACGTTTCAAGCTCTTACCACGAGTATTCATATTTGTATTATTTATTTGTAATTTATTTGGACCATCATCGTGTTTTTGACCCAGCATGGCCAAGTGGTAAGGGCACTCGACTCATAGTCGTACGTCACACCAAACTTGCTCGCTCTTTCAGGCGTGGGGGCATTATAATGTGACGTTTAGTCCCATTATTAGTTGGTAATAGAGCATCCTAAGAGTTGACAGTGGGTGGTGATGACTAGTCCCTTCCCGTTAGTCTTAAACTGCTATATTAGAGACGGCTAGCGCAAATAGTCCTCGTGTAACTTTGTGCGAAATTCGAAACAAACCAAACACTTTTTCTTAGTTTTATAGTTAATAAACTTCTCCCAGCTGTAGAGGCTTAAGTATTCGAGCCAAAAGCTTGTACATTAATTTAAAAAACTAAAACAAAAAAACGTAACAATAGTCCAAATAAATTTCACAGTACAAAAATTAAATTGTTTTAAATCACATTATGATATCTTTATGGAAGTGATGGTTTCCCAGTGGTGTGTAGAATTTGTTTTTTCTAACAAAATGAAAAAATATATAATTGGTATTGAAATAAAGAAATACTTTTGTGCTGTTAGTTCTCACCCTAATTCTAATTTGTAAATGGCTCATATAAAATTAATAATAATTACAGCTTACTAACTTAAATCTAATTTTTGTCCCAACAGTTTTTGTTAATTAAGCGATTTGCTAGTATAAATAGTTTCTCAACCACTACTGCGTTTCTTATATCCAGGCTTCTAAAATATTCTACTTTTTTTTTGGCCGAAGGGAAGACGTAACCTTCTGCTGGCTCGCCAATTTCCTTTTCTAGGCTGCAATAATATAAAAGAAAAGAAAGAGAAGGTTCTGTGTTTGTCATATCATGATGTACCCTGGTATTGAGCGAAAGGTTTCTTCAGAGGTTCGTACTTTCACCTGTTTTTACCCATGGAATCTAATGTAACGTTCCATTGTTCTTGACAAGAATAACTCTGCGTTACACTGTATTTGGCACGTGAAGAAATACGTATAAGCCTCTTTCTGCCAACTTGACAAAAAACGTTACTGCAACATTTAACTTTGTTCAAATCAAAATGCATTGGTTTAACATTTTATTTCTGGATAATAATGATGCTACACTGAGATATGGAGTACTTTATTAACATGTTTACCTCTTGGTAAGCACTCATAATTGGGTTATTCTGGTTAATAACACATCTAGTTGTGGTTAACTTAAAAATCACCGAGATGTAGGAAGAAATATTCTCAACGAGTTCAGGTGTAACAAGCGTGTAGTTCGTTTTTCTTTGATTTTGTGTAAAGCTAAATGTTTTAATTTTTATTCATTATCATTTGTCCTGAATTATCAAGTAATCCAACGTATGTTTTCCATACCTTAGTTTCTAGCAAGCAGGAGGGGCTCAAAGGAACTGAAAGTGAAGTCCATAGTATAAGAAATACTTAGTTTCGAAGATCAGTTGCTATAGAACCTACTAGATTTTAATAGTATTACAGTACTACTGAGAAATCGAATATGTATTCATAAGCTCCAAATTTCACAATACCTTTAGACAAAAAAAATGTAATGTCTTATATGCTGTACTAAATTTAAATTCCATAATTTTACTTACACTCTCAAGAATGTCAAACAATAAAGACCCATATAAACAGTTTTCCTTTCTAACGCTATCTCTTAATCTTCCGAAGAATTCTGTTCGTGGTGAGGAATAAGACAAGCCACGTGATGTGATGATCTACATTTCTAGTTCGGGAAAAAAGAAAAGGAGGCCGTTTTCTTTTTACAATTAAAGATGACGAAACAATTTATTGGGACAGGCAACGTAAAGTCTAGTCTCAGGATCTCTGCGTTCTAGCTTGTTTGAGTACCTAAAAAAAAAGGCCTTCTGATTGGATAAAGCTTGAAGGAACCAATTCCAAAGTATTTTTATAAAATAAGTTTAAAGTCTCAGGCCACCCTATTAGCTTTATGCAGTGGATCCTGAGAATACAGACGGTGGCGTCTCCTTTTACTTGAGCTTCAGGTATGTAGAAGCTCCGTTATCAGTTTAGGTTTAGCTTTATTTGTTTGTTATTAAGCACAAAGAAACCTCAGTTTTAACGCTGTAAGACTTCAAACTTTATTGTAAAATACATCTCTGATTCTGAAAAAAGAAAAAATAATGTACTTTATTTTCCAAATGATTGTTGTGGTTTTAATTTATAATGTATATCACAATGTTAGGAAATTTCGCTTTCTTAAACAATTCATCAAAAAACTTTATTGTCTGTTTGTTTTCTTTGCTTTTGTAGTTAGGCGTCAAGCTACATAATGTGCTCCGCCCACCACAGGTATAGAAACTCGATTTCTGACGTTGAAAGTCCACAAAAATACTTGTGTACCACTGGGGAGGCATTTTTTTTTTTTTTGTCATTTCAGTTTTATTACGAAAAATTATCCTATACCACCGTCACAAGAAAATATTTATCTGTTTAAAACGTTTTTTACGTTTAATCCATAATTGATATTTAATAAGGCTGTATGTTTGTTCCAATTGAGTCAGATTTAACAAAAGAAACTGTGAAAAATATTTTGGTTGCCTATTAAGTTTACAGAGTTTAAATGTTAAATTAATGTACATTTATATTCAACTGCTAACTAAAGCAAGCTCACTCACTGTTGGTTCAGAACTAAAAATCAACCGGGTGATTGTTATAGCTCATTTGTTGTACCGTTATAATTAGATTAATTGATTCATCAGTTGGGTTCTCTAACTTTTAGTAATATTTTTGGTCGCTTGTTATGTTTGATATTTCAACTTAAAATTATGTACTTATTTTGGCCATATTCAAGTTTTCACAAGATGTACTGAAAATATCAAAATAGTTATATTCTGATATATTATATTCTATATAATGCATTTTAAGTTCAACTATAGTTAAATGGTTAATTTATTTACAAATTGAATATATAAACTATAAACGTTTATTTTGTAAGATGAAGTTGTATGCAGCGTGACCTCACTTATGGAAGAGTTAATATTGACTTAATTTTGAGTGAATCATATAGTGGAAGAAATATAACCAAACACTCTATTTTATGGAATAATCATGTGAGTTTCGATCACAATAACCTGCTTTTGAACTATTATTTTTATACCAAGTAATATAGCTGCTATTTCTAAATTTCTGCAAACTTTCAGTTTTGTTGAAGCAGCGAATAATCTTTCTTTAATCTTATTTAACAATCTCCAAACTTCTAATTAAAGCATTATCATGATTCCTTCCTAATTTAGTCACAAAAGTTGCAGGATTAGCGACATCTTTTTATAGCTTTAGCGTTACATTGTGTAACGGTGCAGCGCCCTCTGTAAAGATAGTTTGGCAAACTTATTTTTGGCCGCCATGTTCACTTTTTTATGTACACGTATATAGTTGGTATTAAGTTTGTGAATTGATATTGTCTTTTACATTTAAAAAAAGCATTTACTCTAAATGCCAGTTTTTAACTCACTGTACGAATTTTTAGTTTGAAAATTATTGTTGATTTTTTTTTTCTTTTGACTGCCAGGAGTTATTTGTATATGTTTCAATTTTCTTGTAGAGTTGTTTTAACACCAAGGTATTTATTAAAAAAACTTAATACGTATACTTATTTATCTGTGGACGAGATTTTCTAAATTGCCTGGCACTAGATGGAGATCATTCACAGCCCATATGCTAGTACAGCGGTAAGTCTACGGATTTACAACGCTAAAATCAGGGGTTTGATCCCCCTCGGTGGACTCAACCCGATGTGGCTTTGCTATAAGAAAACTCACACAGTCTAACTCACTCATCATTCACAGAGAAGTAGATGTAACTATACCATGCTACTTCATTTCTTCCTTAACGTTTCTACAAGGTGTCTTCACTGTTATAAACCGTAAGCCTAAAGGAATACTATGCTAAGTGTAGTATGAATAACGTGAAAATAAACTGACTGTACAATTTCGCGGCTGATCTATCGAGTAACTAAATATTCATGATAACTGGCACGATTCCAAATACTTCTCTAAATCTTCATTTAATAATTGAAAATAAATTAATACAATGTCAAATCAATATTCACCACTAGCTTAATTAAAGCAAAACATTGGTATATACTTCTAGTCATTTTGTGAAATTTTGCACACATTTTGTACCTATTTTCACTTTTACTCTGTTGCCAAAAACCAAGGATATCGACAGCAACTCCCTTAAATGGTGATTCAGCACAATATTTGGGTAGGTATTCATGCTGTAAATCATTGGCTCACAGCAGAGTTCACATGATATCAATTCTCTACAGACTCCTGACATTCAACCTAGTAAGAAGTGTTCTCTTACTCTCTCCAAAGTATTTTTACCAAATAAATGTCAGCTGTTATGAGGTTGTGAAGGTGGCAAAATGTAGAGATGACAAAAGTACGAACTGTAGTCATTGTTTTTGTATTTTGCTGTCTTTCTATTTCCAACATAGCAGTCCCTTTCATAAGCATAAGCAATCTCACTTTGCCCAATACAACTTTGTTTTCAGGATATATGGTGTTGTATTCCTGGAGTTTCTGGAGCCATCTTGCAATCTGATTCTCTGGGTTGAGAATATTCGCCAACTCCTTTAATACTGCATGATTTGTACAGAGTAAATTTTTGTCCATACAGGTAACAAAGGTAATGCCCTAAGGCTCGAACAACATTAATCGGTGTTTTAGAGTTCTACAGTATTTTCTTTCTACATTATCCATTGCCTTGCAACAGTTTACAATCACATATCCATTTTCGTGTTGAACTTGAGATAAAACAGTTTCTACTACAAAATCATTGGCATATGTATCCAAAATGAGTGGATCTTCAAGAGTTGGGTGTGTTGGCTAATTTTTTATTCAGTTTGTTGAATGTTTGTTCACAATTAGTTATCCAATAAATCTTAATTGTTTTTTTTTCAAATAATTTATGAACAGGACAAGCTATGATATTACAAAACAACAATAGTAAGAAAACAGTCTAAGAAATCATCTAACCTCACACAGGTTCTTTGATGTTGGCAAATATATATAAATAATCCAAAACAGTTAAAATTGCTTATTGATACAAAACGTATTCAAAATAAAGTTTTCTTACCTATGCATGACCAGGTCGTTAGGGCGATCGACTCGCAACCTGAATGTCGTGGGTTCGAACCTCCGTTGTAACAAACATGCCCTTTCAACCGTAAGGGCATTATAATGTAACGGTCAGTCCCACAACTTGTTGGCAAAAGAGTAGCTCAAGAGTTGACGGTGGGTGGTGATGACTAATTGCATTTCCTCTAGTCTTACATTGTTAAATTAGGGACGGGTAGCGAAGATAGCCCTCGTGTAGCTTTGCATGTAATTAAAAAAACAAACCTTACTCCTCATTTACAGACACAAGAAACAATTATAAATTATTTTTGTACTGTATGTTGTTACATATATTTTTCAAACAACTTAAATAAGGTGATGTTATAAGTTAACGTTTAAGCAGTTCGGTTTGTTGGTCTATAACAACTGCCCTAAAAGTGTGGTTCCGAACCCCTGGTTGTCTAAAATGCAAGTTATATAAAAAGCTGCACCATTCTTCCAATTAAATCCTAATGAGCTTGTTTGTTGTTTTTTTTCAGTGGCAAGAAAAAACGGGTGAGGTAGGACTGACAGGTGGTGTCCCTTGTCTCTTGTCATCCCTAACCCCTATAACAAAATGTTTGAGAACCACTAACACAAAGATACTAAGATCCCCCCTCTTTCTTTGTTTTTTTTTTATCTTTGAATTTCGCGCAAAGCTACTCGAGGGTTATCTGTGCTAGCCGCCCTTATTTAGCAGTGTAAGACTAGAGAGACGGAAGAAAGCTAATCATCCCCACCCACCGCCAACTCTTGGGCTACTATTTTACCAACGAATAGTGAGTTTGACTGTCATATTATAACGCTCCCATGGTTGAAATGGCGAGCATGTTTGGTGCGACGGGGATTCGAGCATACGACCCTCAGATTACGAGTCGAGCGCCTTAACCACATGGCCATGACAGGCAAAGATTCCCTTTATTTGTACTGGTTTTCAATCATGTTGTTCTTACAAAACTGAATCCTGTTGAACAATTTTTCCACAATCTACATGAACTCAACCACTTTTTGTGTTTGTCTTTGATTGAAGTTTCTGAAAGCCATTGTTGATTGTTGTTAATAAATTAAGTTAAACCATTTATTAAAAAGGCCGAAAAATCATACAGTTATTTTCAAACTTTATCAAATTTGCACTCATTAATGAGATAGTTTTATCTCGTACTTACTGCTTAAATGGATAAACTGTGTGTCACGGTGTCAAACTTTGTGTATCAGTTTCTCCTCAGTTCGGTGCAAGTTTGAATTCAAGATTTTTTCGTTTAACTTTAATTTCCCACAGCTTTCTTCTTTCTTTGAAAAAAGGAAACTTTTATAGAGTGGCGTAACTACAAAACATGCTCCCTTGAAAAAAAAGTAATTGGACCATTATACTTATGTTCCTTGTCGTAATTGGACCATTATATTTATGTTCCTTGTCGTAATTGGACCATTATACTTATGTTCCTTGTCGTAATTGGACCATTATACTTATGTTCCTTGTCGTAATTGGACCATTATACTTATGTTCCTTGTCGTAATTGGACCATCATACTTATGTTCCTTGTCGTAATTGGACCATTATACTTATGTTCCTTGTCGACAATTTTTAATCCTGTCAGGCCCTTTTGATCCCTCTCGCAATGACAGTGCATAGTGATGTCACTGCTTGTATAATCTTTTATAATTTTACAGAATTTCTGTAAGTCGTTGTAATGCAGTTAGGAAGACATTTTACGCGTACTTTTGTGACAGAATTCTGTAGATCTTGTAATGCTGTCGAATTTAAACAAGTATGTAATAGTAGAAGATAGATAGCGCCCAGTAAAACCAACAAATCACAATGCCGCATTTTTTTTCAATGCTGGTTGCTTAACTCTCGTATAGATGGCTCTGGATCAAAGAGGTTTCAATATCTTTGGTGTGTAATTTGTATTGTAGTACCATGTGGACTATTTAAATTATATAGTTCGATAAATAAAAAATAAAAAATGAAGATAAGTGATACAGAGAGATAGCATGAAACGAATTATTTTTTCTTTTTCATCATTATTTTAAAAATCCGAATTATCTTTAGAAATTTCGCTGGTGAATCAGTCATTCACATTTGCACTTTTAGCCCATATTATGTTTTAAGTTTTATAATAGATCTGGAGGTGCGTGGAAAGTATAATAATTGTTACAGAATTTATCAAAATAAATTTTTTTACAGGTTTTCCTAGTCCTAACACAGCCATCAATATGTCTGATAACATGAGGTATGTGCACATAAGATATTATCTGTCAAACCAACTATACTTTACTTTGTAGCTTAAAAGTTTTAAACGAAGAGAAACTGAGGATAATTCTGTAATAATTAAGCTATGTTTATTAAATTCTGTTACATACTATGCGTAATTATGATAAATAAGTAACACTATTGCAAAGCACTGCAAGCTACTCTCGTCGTCTCTTAAAGGGGAAGGACTAAATTAATCGGAACATTTTCTAAAAATCCTAAAAACAAACAAACATAGTTTTCCAAATGTTGTTATTATATTTTTTATGGAAATTGAATGTTATTTAATAAAAAGTTTTAAAGGTGCACTATTTTAATTTAAGTAAACTGTTTTAACACTGAAAAGGTTTTTTAATGTTTTACTTGTAAAATTAATTTGTAATTTACTTTTAGTTAATTTAATGAAACCTATTCCATTAATTATTTTTTTCACAAATTTCAACTGTAACACTTTACTTTAGGTTGTTGTTTTATCCAACAGTTAACAGAATTCTTCTTTTAACATTTAATAAATTGAAGATATCTTATGAATTCAGTATTTTTCTCTTCAAAAATATTTTAATAAAATGTATAATAATATTTCACTATATACCTATTCCAAATATTGACTCATCTTTTTCTTCTCTTTTCCTTTTACCATTTTTCCACGATTTAATAGTGAGGTGAGAATTAATTAGTTATAATCAGATATTAATTTTACCTATGACACACTGATTATTTTATTTATTCCCCTATATTTGGTAAATATTATTTCGAAATAACTGAACAATCATGTTCTTAGTTGTTTCGAATATTTCAAGTCAGAAACATTTTGTAGATTAATAAAACACTTAGATAACTGTGGAAAAATGGTTCTAAGAGTCAGCTGGAGACGCATGGAATTGGGAGATACATTGCCTGGAGATTTGGTAAGTAGTAATTTTTCCTTTCATTTATTACTTTTCTTATGCTGATAATTACTCGATCTTTCCTTATCTGTTTTATATCAAAGCGTAATATCCAGTAATTAAAAACTATATATTTGAAATAATCATATACGTCAGTTTTGGAGTAATTCATCTTGCTTGCTATTCAACACCGACACGTGGTTGGGGGTAGATAATGCCACGTTTTGTGGTGAGGGGTATATAATGTCATGTTTTGTGGTGAGGGGTAGATAATGCCATGTTTTGTGGTGAGGGGTATATAATGTCATGTTTTGTGGTGAGGGGTAGATAATGTTACACAATAAACTTAAATCTCAATTTTTTTTTCTTATAAACCAGCCAGATTCGTGTAACACTTAATGGAAGTTTCAAAGTTCTGAGATATTCCCAAATTCGTGCAATTTTTTCTGTGAATAGTTGAATTCAGCAATAGTTTTATTTTACACCAAAACTCAAAGAAAAAATATATTTTTGGATAATTTACGTATAATTCTGTAATCTAGAGAAACAAATAATACCAAGTTTTCGTTCATAAGCTAATGGAAACTATAAATGAACAGTTACAAGTGTTTCTTTAATTCTTTTAAATTTCCAAATCTTTCCTCTTCCTTAATGGTAAAACTGATCAGATATCATGTTTCAGTTATAATGTTGGTATACATAACATTTGATAATTGTTAAATTTATAATACATAGTATCAAATCCTAAAGAAAATAACATTTTTTTTTCAAGTATCTGAGAGGAGAATCAGGTAGGTTTAGAGAGACATGACCAGCTTAAAGAGCGCTAAGGTTTGTATGTGTGGAAGGTATGTAACAGTTTTTAAAATAAAGTAAAATTATACAAAATGTTCCTGAATTTAGGTTAACTATATGTACTATAATATGTAATTATTATTGATACTGTGGTACACTTAAATATTTTTTCTGTGGTAAACTGGACATTAAGACATAGATAGTGTGGCACATTTTATGCTAGATTTTAGTTATTATGCGGTAAAATTGACATTAAAACATATATAGTGTGGCACATTTTATGCTAGATTTTAATTATTATGCGGTAAAATTGACATTAAAAGATAGATAGTGTGGCACATTTTATGCTAGATTTTAATTATTATGCGGTAAAATTGACATTAAAACATAGATAGTGTGGTATACGTTACACTAAATATTTATTGTATGGTGAACGAAATAGTATAGCATTGATAATGTGGTACACTTTACACAAGGTATTAGTTACGTGGTAAATTGGACATTAAAACATTGATCGTGTTGTCATTTTACACTATATATTTGTTGTGTGGTAAACAGAACATTAATGCATTGTTAGTGTTGTCACTTTATACAGTACCTTTGTTGTGTGATAAATTGGACATTAAAATACCGGAATTACATTATCGTATTAAAGCTGAAACGTTGACAGACTCTGTAATACTCACTATTGTCTGTGTTATTTAGGAGGAGAGGAAAAAGATGGAGGAAAAGGAGAGAAAGAAGGCTGAGGTGCGAAAGCGTCTTGAGGATGCGGCTAAAGCCAAGAAGGGAAAGAAAGGCTTCATGACACCAGAGCGTAAGAAGAAACTTAGAGTTAGTTTCAAGCCCTTTTGAAAGTTACTTTGTTTTGTTAAAACAAGATACAAACAGTTTATAAAGTAAGTTTCCCACAACCGTTAGAAATTAATAGTTGTCTACATTTTTTCGATTAAATATTCATTATTATTACAACAATAAATCAGTAAGGTATAGGTATTTTGGTTCATTTCAGCCACGTATTTGCACAGTGTCCGTCGCAGGTATTGAACCTAAATGTTAGTAGTGTGAGCTTCAGGCTCATAGATGACCAGCTAGAGACATCATTGTTATCCATCTAAGTTGGGTTTTTTTCAAGGAATTCAGGGAAGAACTTTTTATCCAAATCACATTGTACAACTATAGCTTAAGTACGTTTAATTATTTACCATTGTCTGAAGCCTAATTTGACAACTCTGTTGATTTCTAAACACAAACCAGTAATAATGTTACTTAGATTTAATATGTTACCATTTTGTTTTTCAATACTTTAAAGCGCTTGAGTCATTGACTGGATGTTGTGTTTCTTTCCTAGCAACTTCTGAGGAAAAAAGCTGCCGAAGAACTGAAGAAGGAACAAGAGAGGAAAGCAGAAGAAAGAAAGAAGATAATTCTTCAAAGAACAGGAGAAGCTAAACCGCTGGATGGCGCTAACGAAGGTAACCCCGAGAAGTCGTCCAGTTAATGAAACTATGCGTGTTGAGTAGCGATAAATTTTAAACTCTTGTGGTTAGCTGCTGTAACGCTAGATGGCAATGTTTTAATAGTTTTAAGTTGTGGTGCATCAAACAAATAAGAAATATATTTTGTTGAATATGTAGTATTCATCGGGTTCAGATCTGCGATTTGAAAGCATTATAAAATCCAATTAACTTCCTAATAGAACGCATTATAATTCCGATTAATGTCATAATAGAAAGTGTTATCATTCCAGTTAATTTTCTAATCGATAGCATAAAACTTTCAGTTAACTTTCTGTTGGAAAGCATAATGTTGTCTCATGAATGCAGTCTAGGCTCTCGTGTTAAATGAGTTAAATCAATAACCTTTTTAAAATGTCACAATGTGTCTTGCAAAATATTTCATTTAAGGCCAAGTTAAAAAAAAGATATTTAGCGTCCCCACCTGATTCATTTTTTATTCAGAAGTCATCTTTGTTTCTTTGTATTGACGAAAAAATATAATTTAGAAAAGAAAACAAAATTGTCAAAGAAAGTGGAGAAAGGCGGCTGCAAAAAGAAACTGCCGAATTTTACCAATTTTCTTTATTCGTCATAAAATATGTGTGGTTTTGATTAGAAAGCATGAAACAAAGAAACCTTTTGTTTAACGTGAACCATTTGAAAACAAACAAGAAACTGGAAAAAGTGTGTAAATTTCCTTCCAGAGAGGTTATTTAAAAAGGGGTACCTCTTCCTTCATTTTTTCGAAAACTCTGAACGATTTTTTTTACTTGGTTTAAAAAGTTGAAATACAGTCAGTGAAAGCCGTTCCCTGATGTTATTCTTCTGTGATTTAACTAACAAGTAAACACAAGCTGTCATGTTTCCGTTGATATTTTCACAATAATTCTTATGACACACTACTTTTTCTCTTGAATTCGTGAAGAAAACATTGACAGTTTGCAGTTACTACATCTAGTGAAGGTTTCAGAAACTACAAACAGTGTTAATGTTGTCCTTTAAACCTAATCGATTATAATACACGAAACGTAACTAAATATTTAAAAACCCTTGTTCAAAGTTATTGAAATCGGTGTAACTCGGCGACAAGAGGCAAATTTGACTTCATGTTCATTTTTTGAAATATTTCTACGATTCTACAGGGTGTCCGCAAAGCCTGAAACCATAGGTAGTTTATAACTTTTGTTAATTTCATATACGCGACTGGTTACTGAGCTGCCAAAACATGAAAAAATCGAATTAATCCTTCTGGTATTCTAAACTTGTCATATATGTTCTGTAAAATTCGTTGAACTGCCTATAGTTCCAGAGTTTTCGGAACCTCATATATTATATTTAAGTTTTTACTTGTTTTTGTGCCATACTTTACAGTTTGGGATATGCTATTCTTTACTTCAAAACAGAGCAGCTGGTTTGAAAATAATTGAGGCTTTTAATAGTCAAGTTATCATAGTTATTATTTCATTGGCAGGCTATTTGCAAAGGGTACCGTTAGTCGACCTCTGGCCTTGAAAGTAGGATGTTCGCCAGAAAGCATTCCGGAAAGCTGTGGCTTAAAACATGGGAAGAAGTAATAAGATAAACATTATTTACTCTCTCTAAAAATATCTCTGGGCTCCGCTTTGTGTCATCTAACAAACGTTTTCGCAAACAGCGCCATCTAACCACATTTAATGAAACAAGTCTTGTTCCGTCAGCCAAAAAACACAGAATATACTTTTCTGATTCACTATCAATTTGTAACTGTTTTCACGTTCGTGTCACATCATTACGCCTTCTTTTTTTACAGATAATCGCATTTTATTAATAAGTAACACGTTATTTAAAAATTCTGCAGCTATTTTATTATTATTACTTTTTAATTTCTACTTTTGTGTTTCTTAATGTGTTGGTTTTGTTCTAGCAGTGATAATGCTATGTGCTTGTAAGGCAATCATATTTTCGTTCACTATACTTATATCAAAAATGTTGATGCTACCTTGAACATTGTGCTTTTTCTAACGACATTTAGTAAGTGGTTTAGAAGCAGATGTTTTTGTTTTTTTAATAGTTTGCTGGCTCGTTCTCTGTTTACATTGCTTCTCTACAGCTTGTGTTGTTTTAATCACATAACGCTTCTTCACTAACAACGGATTTCGTTTATAACATGTTCTGTTTAACATTATTGGCTATGTTCACGCTACAGGGCTGCTTAGTGAAAAGCCTCGCCCTCTTGTTAAAATATTTTAAATTCTTTTTGAGAATCACTTACTTCGCCGCCATTTTCAGCAACCCTTCAAGCCATCTGTAAAGAATATTATGAGCGAATCAAACATCTGGAGAGCGAGAAGTATGACATGGAATATTCAGTCAGACAAAAGGATTATGAGGTCAGTTTACTTTCAAACCCAGACTATTTCCTTCACAGACACATGGGAACTTACAAATTTGTCTGATGTATAATTATAAATTATTAACTAAATGTGTGGAAATTTCTTTCATGGATGGAATATCTAGGTAAAAATGTTACCTAAGGTACGGTAAAGAATTAGAAAGCTAGCAGTATGCATATGTATATATACAGTCATGTGAAAAAGTTACGACACCCTATTAAAGGCCCCCCGCTAGTACATCGGTATGTCTCCGGATTTACAACGCTAAAATCAGGGGTTCGATTCCCCTCGGTGGGCTGAGCAGATAGCTCGATGCGGCTTTGCTAATAAGAGAAACACACAAACTTAAAGCCTGTGTATTTTTGTATATACAGATATTTAATTTCAATTTTAACAATACTGAGAGATTACAGAAATATAACTAAACAACTAAAACTAAAGAAAAGACTTTTCAAGATCTTCTGTAAATATAATTTTACAAAAATGCATATTCCAACTGAAGAAAAAGTTAGGACACCCTACCCCCTAATAGCTAGTGTGACCTCCTTTGGCTGAAATAACTGCAGTGAGACGCTTCTTGTAGCCACCTACTAGTCTCTGACATCGGTCTGAAAAAAGTTTGCCCCACTCCATAATGCAGAATTCTTTCAGCTTTGATATGTTTGAGGGGTTTCTTGCATGTACAGCCCGTTTCAAGTCACCCCACAGCATCTTAATGGGATTAAGATCTGGGCTTTGACTTGGCCATTCCAGGACTCTCCATTTCTTAGTTTTCAGCCAGTCCTTGGTGGATTTACTGGTATGTTTTGG
The DNA here is from genome assembly GCF_004210375.1 of Tachypleus tridentatus. Taxonomy (NCBI): domain Eukaryota; kingdom Metazoa; phylum Arthropoda; class Merostomata; order Xiphosura; family Limulidae; genus Tachypleus; species Tachypleus tridentatus. The sequence continues at coordinate 132,688,071 of NC_134837.1, forward strand.
GTCATTGTCGTGTTGCAGGGTCCAGTTCCGCTTCAGCTTTAATTTTCGTACAGATGGTCTCACATGATCCTCAAGCACCCTCTGATACACAGTAGAATTCATAGTGGATTCCATGATTGAGAGCTGTCCAGGTCCTACTGCAGCAAAGCAGCCCCAAACCATGACACTTCCGCTTCCATGCTTCACAGTTGGTATGAGGTTGCTTTCCTGGAATGCTGTATTTGGTTTACGCCAAACATGTCCTCTGTTCTGGTGTCCAAATAATTCAATTTTGGACTCATGTGTCCAAAAAACATTATTCCAAAAGTCCTGGTTTTTGTCTACATTTTCTCTGGCAAACTTCAGTCTGGCCTTGATGTTTCTCTTAGAGAGCAAAGGTTTCCTCCTTGCTCACCTCCCATGCACGTTAAATTTGTGCAGTCTCTTTCTGATTGTAGAGGCATGCACTTTTACATCAACAGTAGCCAGAGCCTGCTGTAGGTCCCGTGATGAGATGTTAGGGTGTTTGGAGACCTCTTTTAGCATCTTGTGGTCTGCTCTTGGGGTGAACTCGCTTGGAAAACCAGACCTGGGCATGTTGGCAGTTGTTTTGAAAGCCATCCACTTGTTGACTCTTTTCCGGACAGTGGAATGGCTGATTTCAAATCCCTTACCAGACTCATAAATTGCTACAATTTTCTTTTTGAAGGCTTCAGACAGCTCGTTTGCTCTCACCATGGTGCTCACTCTCACTTCAACAGTCAGGAATACACCAAACTAAATGTCTGAGGTTTAAATAGGTCAAGCCTCATTCAAAATGCTAGGTAACGATCTTCTAATCATGTACACCTGGTGTGATACACCTGTGTGTAAGTTGAGCCATTTTAAGTGGGAATAAATGTGGGGATGTCCTAACTTTTTCCTCAGTTAGAATATTCATTTTTGTAGAATTACATTTACAGAAGATCTTGAAAAGTCTTTTCTTCAGTTTTAATTGTATAGTTATATTCCTATAATCTCTCAGTATTGTTAAAATTGAAATTAAATATCTATATATCCAAAATGTTACAAAAATACACAGACTTTCATAGAGTGTCCTAACTTTTTCACATGACTGTATGTTTTTGTTTGTTTTTTTATAATAGTTTGCTGGCTTTTTATACATAATATAAACATTTTAAAGGAAAGAAAACTTGAACATGCTTATTATCCTCACACCAGGTATCGGTACTTCATCTTGCAATCATATACAGAGGGTCGAGTACGTTATATTATATCAGTTATAAATATGAATATTAGAAAGTCATGTGATAACTAGAACTAGTATAAAGTCGCAATGGAATGCTACGCATCACAAATACATTTTGATGTTTGAAATTTCGTAGATGGTAACCCCGGCATAGCCAGATGGTTAAGGCACTTGACTCATTATCTGAGGGTCACAGGTTCGAACCCCGTCACACCAAAGATGCTCGCCCTTTCAGTCGGGGGACGTTATAGGTGACGATGAATCCCACTATTCGTTGGTAAAAGTGTAGTCCAAGAGTTGGTGGTGGGTGGTGATGACAAGCTGTCTTCCCTCTAGTTTTACACTGCTAAATTAGGGACGGCTAGCGCAGATAGCCCTCGAGTAGCTTTGCGCGAAATTCAAACCAAACCAAACCAATCGTAGGTGGTGTGATGCAACAGAAAATTGGTCGCTTTTGGGAAGCGTATGTAACAGCTCTCTCAGACGCAAAATATTCACACACTCATATCATGAAGATATGTTCAGATTAGGGGTTTGTAATCTTCAAGATATGTTTTTTTATTTAATGGTATTGAAAAGCCAAGGAATATGGATTACTTTGGGGTTTCAGGATTGTCCAGAAAATACTTTCAACAATTTGTCCCCCAGAAGTGGTAACCAAAGAGTGGCATCTTGAAACAGTTAAAAATCTATAAACGCTATCGTTCACTTGCCCCAGGCAACATCACGAATTATGATAATGTTCTCCAACTAAAGTGACACAAGTCACGTGTTCAGAAGTTGCTTGTCCAACATATCCATTCAACCATCTCATATCTCACAAAACTGGAGAATGGCATGTATATTCATACTACTTTTCACGAATACATACTGGTCAACCCGCCTGATGCCAAGAGCACCTACTGTATGTTTCTACACAACTAAACTACTAAAATTGGGAATGGAAAACCTTCATCGTCATATACTAGGCGGATTATAGAAAAGAAGCACGGATGATATGGAGATGACGTCCTTAAGATGGATCGTTTTGCGGTGGAAACTGTGTTGCAGAGCTATCATTAAGATTCGCGATAATCAGACAGAGAATGGTCAGACGTGGTGACATTATGATGATGCGATGAGGCTACAAAATCGTTTTAATATAACGTACTCAATTTTTGAAAAAGTCACCATAGATCCAGCAAGATAAAGAAATTCATGCAGAATCAGAGCCAAATATAGAATGTTTCCAGTAATGTGTATACCCTTATTTTCACTCAACATCAAGCATTTACGATTCAGAGAAATGTTCTAGTTATAATTAATCAGATTATTTCCCACTGACTATTCATTTGTCCTTCTAGAAACATTTAATAAAATTAGTTTTAACTTTATTTTTATTTTTAGTTAAATTATTTTTGGGTACATGTCAATGTATTTAATTTTTATATGAATTGTATTTCATGTTCGTACATTTTGAAAACTACGTATTTAATTATTTCAGGTTGTTTAAGTTTTGTTGAAAAGTAGTTGTATATTTCGTATTTATTTACATTATGATAACAAAATGTTTCAGTTGTCTTGTTTTAATTAATACGTAAACATTTTCTACTTCAGATGTAATACTGATATTCCTGTTTACTCTATGTTGGTATAAAGTAAATTTTAACATATATTTTACAGATCAACGAGATGACAATTCAAGTGAACGACCTGAGAGGAAAATTGTAAGTTCTAGTTACCACTACCTACATTGTTTCTAATCTTATCACCATATTTCTTAATAACAGTAGAATACTACAGACATGTTTTTATAACAATAGAGTACTACACATCTCCTTGTATGACAATAGAGTGCTACACATTTGTTTATATAATAACGGAGTACCTACTATAAAGTAGTTTCTTCTAAAACAGGGGTCATCAAACCTTTTTCACAGGGGGCCAGATTACTTGGGGAATGAGAAGTGCGGGCCACATGATCATTATGTTCAATATTCATAAGCTAGAACGAAAGCTCTCTGTAAAAGACTTAACACTAAGTTTAGGATGTCACATTAACCATGTGGGAGTAGCATGCAATACACACATATAATACAAAACAAACAGAAATACAACCAACATTTTTATTTACCAAAAGGTTATCAAAGAAGGTGACATTAGCAAAAACAATTGTCACATTACACATAGTGAGTACATATCTGAATTTCACTAGGCCGCAAAAAAGTTAGTGAGATTTATGAAATTGGCGTTTGGCTTTCAAAATATCTTCAATGTTCGGTTCTGAATTGCTGCATCCAATCATCAGAATTGCTTTCAAATGTTCATCAGTCAACCTTGATCGATGTACCGACTTCACATACTTCATTTTTGAAAATGCTTGTTCACAGACATAAATTGTTCCCAATACTGATGCCATACCAGATTCGAACTGCTTCAGCTTTGGAAAATCATCTTCAGGTATGCAGCTGTAAAATTCAATAAGTTGCCCCTCTCTGTGTTTTGCTTTCAACAAGTCATTTCCTTGCAAATCGATGACCTCCAGCTGAAGTTCCACTGGTACGTCATCAATGACACAATCAAAAGGATTTTGAAAAAGGAGAATGTCACTTTCGATTCTGTCGAGATCCGAAAATCTCTCTAAAATGCTTATTTAAATCACCAATAATATTTTTTGAAATTCCAGGTTGACATCTTCTGTGATTCCAGCATGAAACTCATTTAAACACTGAAAATGAGAAAGGTTTCCTCCTTCCAAATGTGCTTCAAACAATGACAGCTTTCTCCAAAATCCTTTAATAATTCTATGGAGATCACAGTCAAGGTTATTCTTCCCCTGAAGTTTCAAGTTTAATTCATTCATGTGGGATGTGATGTCAACCAAAAATGACAACTTTGACAACCAGGTTGGATCCAACAGAAGTGGATCGGCTCTATATTTCTCGATAAGAAATATATATATTTCTCTTCTTAGCTTATAAAAACGAGACAAGACTTTACCGCAGCTGAGCCACCTCACCGCCGTGTGATAAGGCAAGTCACAGAAATCCGAATCAATTTCTTCAAGAAACACCTTGAACTGGCGATGATTAAGTGCATGACCCCGAATGAAGTTCACTGCAGAAATGACTTGTTTCAGTACGCAAGAAATATCTAAGTCTTTTCTACAGAGTGATTGCTGGTGTATGATGCAGTGTATGAACAGAGCGCTTGGGAGTTGAAGATCTTCCAACTGTTTCCTAATCAGCCCCACCAGACCCTTCTGTACTCCAGCCACGGTTTTTCCTCCATCAACTGTTACACCTCTAAGCTGATTCCACTGAAGGCTATAGTCTTGCAAAATTTTAAGCACTTCCATGAAAATGTCTTCTCTAGTTGTTCTTCCGTGCATGCTGCAAACTGATGCCAACTCTTCCGTGATCTGAAAGTCCAAATTAACTCCACGAATGAACACGAGAAGTTGTGATGTACTCGAGAGATCAGTAGACTCATCCAGTGCCAGAGAATACCATAGGAAGTTTCTAGCTTTTTGGCGTATCTGTAATGCGATGTTCTCTCCAAGTTCTGCTCTCCGTACAACTGAAGTTGCTGAAAGGCTGATACTTTCAAACAAATTGTCTTTTTCAGGACACAGCTCATTTGCTGCTTCCATCATACACTCTTTGATGAAGTTGCCGTCAGTAAAAGATTTTCCTCGCTCTGCCATCCTATGCACTATTTTGTAACTTGTACGAGTGACAGATTCATTTTCAGCAAACTTTCTCATGAAGAGATTCTTTTGAGATTCAAAAACACGTTTCATGGATTCAATTTCTCAGAATGGAACTTTCCTGAAAATTTCAAATATGTTGATAGATGTTTTGTTTCATAGTAACGCCGAATATTGTACTCTTTCAAAACGGCAACACTTTCGGTGCATATCACACAAGTAGCTTTCTGTTTTTTTGTTTCCACAAAGAAGTGCTTTTCTCCCCATTCTTCATTGAAAGCACGACACTCAGAGTCCACTTTTCTTCTTTTAAAAACAGTCATAACGATGGATGAAAAAAACAGGATCTGAAAATAAGAAACACAGAACGCTGTGAGAAAAGTATTGTACTAGTCCAAAAACACTCAAACAAAATATATTGAAACGTACGTTTGCCACGACACTTACCTAAGAACGAGATACGAAAAGCGCATAACCCGACTACTAAGAGAAATGAGCTTGCTGAAGCGGTAACTCTAGGCCGCTGAATTTACAAGGCGAGTCGATAGGACGAAGGTTAAGTCTGTACTTGTTTTCGAAATCCTAATGCTTTCATAGATACGTGCCTCGATATGAATAAACGGGCAGCAAGGACAAAAGAAGAATTTTCCTATTGGTTAAAAATGCGCGTGACAGTCTTGTTTCTTTTTATAATAACGTCTTGTGTTTGCCAGCTTAAAGTGACCATCGGTGTGATTTATTTTGTTATGACAGTCGGACATTTCATAAAATGTCACTTTTATTTCCAAACGGCTAGCTGCTGGCGGGCCGGACAAAATGACCTCGAGGGCCGTAGTTTGGTGACCCCTGTTCCAGAATGAAGCACTACAGATTGGTTTCTCTAATAATACTACAAAGTAATTTCTATAAGAACTAAGGAACAAAACAAGAACTAGCATGATATTCATTACAAATGGGTTTTAGAAAACACTAAATGTATTTTTATAGTTAAAAAGTATGAACAGAGATAATAAAACATACATGCAAGACACTTAAAATTTATTTAGATTTTTATAATTGTCACCAGGTGTTTAGAAATGTTGGGGGTATAAGTGGGTGCAATACAAAAAGTACAAATAAAGTAAGTTATATTAATGATTGTTTTCGAATTTCGCGCAAAGCTACACGAGGGCTATTGCGCTAACCATCCATAATTTAGCAGTGTAAGAATAGAGGGAAGGCAGTTAGTCATCACCACCCACCGCCAACTCTTGGTGTACTCTTTTACCAACGAATAGTGGGATTTACCGAAACATTAAAACGCCCCCACGACTGAAAGGGCGAGCATGTTTGGTGCGATGGGGATTCGAACCCACGACCCTCAGATTATGAGTCGAACGTCTTAACCCACCTGGCCATCCCCGGCCTATATTAATGAAGAAATGTTTAATCGAACAGAGGAATAGCAGCTTACCAGATTCTAGAAACAACAGACTTTAAATGTTAAAGATTTCTTTTCTTTTTCACAAGAGGTGAAACTTAAGAGAATCTGTGACGTAGTTGCTTAATGTATTCTTTGATTGGCCGCACCCTATGCTGAGGACTGTGGTTTCGACTGTTCAAGGCTTATTAACACAGCTTGGCTCAGCAAACCAAAGAAATACCATTAAGCTTCTTACAATAGTGAAGTATGAGGGAATATATTGTTTATGATAACTTAAGCTGTTAAATAATTTAAAATAAAGCAAACGTTTGAACAATACTATGAACAACTTTTAAGATTATCATTGATTGGTTTGTTTTTGACAGAAAGTCGATAGTATTATATACAAAGTTTTATTTTTCATATTGTCTAAAAATTCTGCTTATATAGATATTGACAGAGAACTTGTAGTTATAATGTTTTTACTTGTTTATCATATTAGTGTGAAGCCAACTTTGAAAAAAGTGTCCAAGTATGAGGGAAGGTATGCATTCTAATCATTCTGTTGTAGCTTGGGAAGACTGACATAAGTTTGTTTTAAGTTTGTAACTTGGGAAGACTCACATAAGTTTGTTTTAAGTTTGTAACTTGGGAAGACTGACATAAGTTTGTTTTAAGTTTGTAACTTGGGAAGACTGACATAAGTTTGTTTTAAGTTTGTAACTTGGGAAGACTGACATAAGTTTGTTTTAAGTTTGTAACTTGGGAAGACTGACATAAGTTTGTTTTAAGTTTGTAACTTGGGAAGACTGACATAAGTTTGTTTTAAGTTTGTAACTTGGGAAGACTGACATAAGTTTGTTTTAAGTTTGTAACTTGGGAAGACTGACATAAGTTTGTTTTAAGTTTGTAGCTTGGGAAGACTGACATAAGTTTGTTTTAAGTTTGTAACTTGGGAAGACTGACATAAGTTTGTTTTAAGTTTGTAACTTGGGAAGACTGACATAAGTTTGTTTTAAGTTTGTAGCTTGGGAAGACTGACATAAGTTTGTTTTAAGTTGTTAAGCACAGAGGACGTAACATTTAATGTGTAGAATAGTTCTGTACGATTTTATTAACCAACTTTATAAAGTTTGTTAAGTGTTACAATTTCTTGTGTACAAAACCATGCGGCTACAGGTAATATGAAAAATAACCTATAATTTTAACATTTGTAGCCATTAACTCAGGTAGTTATGTGACACAAACCAGCATTAATGTTATTGTTGTTGAAGGTTTGAGAAACTCCAAGCCATTGCTAAAAATGCTGATAAGGACTTTCGAGCCAACCTGAAATCTGTGAGCAAGGACAAGTTCAAGCTTGACGAAGAAGTGGAGGTATCCAACAATTTCATATTTTATATAATGATAAATACCTTGGGTGGGCCGAAGTATAATATATAATTACTTTCTCCCGTGAAATAAGTTAGATGGTTACTTGATTTGACTTAGCTTCTATTTTATCACCTAACAGATACAGTTTCCTATTCTACAAAATATATCGAAACAGAAAGGACTTTCTGAAACACCATGTCACGTGTATCGTACAACGTACTTCAAATTACCATTATTAATTTGGTTTGGTATAGAAACCCAATTTTTAACATTATAAGTCTTTAAATTTCCCCCTAAACCACCAGGGTGCCATTGTACCTCCTGTCTCATGTTACGTTTTATAAACTTTGCTCCTAGTGCAGAGTCACTATTTAAAGATAACACGTTTTGAGTTGCGTCAAAGCAGCTAAGAGAATGTTCAGAGTTGTTTATTTTTCTCGAGTACAGACTTTTAGCTCATAACTCAGTCATCTCTTGACCGGGTTGAGATCTAATTACAGTTTTGGACTCATAAGGTCAAACCCTTTTGACTGTTGTATATGCTCGCGCCTAAGATCTCATAGATTTATTTATACTAATCTTGCCTTAAAAAATCAATTTGGTGAACGCGGGTATACGCGCTTCTAACACTTAGTATTGTTGACACACAAAAATATAACTGACAAAAGGGGGGAAGTCTCAGAGATTAATTTACACTAATCTTGCCTAAAAGAATTTCAAGAGCCACGGCTATTTAAAATTCCTTCTTGTTTGCACTTATAGAAAGTATTGTATTAATTACACCTCATAAAAGGAAAAATCAAAAACTTGAACGATAAACGCTTATCCGTTGTGTCCAGTTCAACACGGAAGAAATAAAAAACTTTGACACAAGAGAGCGTTTAGTACGTTAAGCATCAAAGGTACTTTATAATAAGAAAAATTTATGTATTTTGGGTAGGTAATGGAACTATAACTCGAATCTTTTGTACGAAAACAGAATCTGCCCTTTCGGCCAAGTATGGAACCTCCTTTTCATCTTGTCAGAATGTCTCCTTTCAGAAATTGTGCACGTAACCTTAGCCGTTTGTTACAGTTTTTCTATGTTAGTTTAGTAGTGTTTCCTTGTGTATTTCTCACATTTTTAATTTGCTGTTGCTTTTGTTTTACTTTTTCTCCAGTCAGGGTCAGTTCAGGTGCTTATAATGTACATTCAAAATTTAAAACTAATGATCTCGGGTAGGGCAATCGGGCAATCATCTTAACCAAATAGCGGGATTTACTGTCATTTTTGTGATGACCACCGAAGCTGAAAGTGCAAGACGTTTTCAGAAGACGTATTCGAAAGTTGAGCCTTTCGGTACGCAGCCCAAAACTCTTTTCACTGGACAATACATGCCGTCTGGATTATAATTAATTATTTTAACAACCAGTTAATTTCGAGTTAAAAGTTATGTTATATTCTCCTTGGAAAAAGTTTTGAATAAACCAACAAACCAAACATTTCCGGATGAACAAGTCCATATACATATAATAAAATACAGGATATATATATACAAATGATATTTATATAACCTTCTCAACATGTGCACGGAGTAATCCTATTAAAATAATATTGTTCACGTGAAAATCTGAGAAATAAGATATATTCACTTGTATTTATGATTTTTCCAAGGTTTGGAAATTATTAAAGCGTGTGATTATTAATAAGCAATATTTAAAAATTCTTAATACATTCAGTTAGAATTATCTTTGAAATACTTTCTCCCTAATGATTGGCATAAAAGGTGTTTCCGGAATACTTTGTCCCAAATTCTTCATGTTTAGAATATATCTGAAATAGCTTCTCCTTAATACTTTACAGCAAAGTCATATTTGCAATACTTTATTTGTATGCAGAATAAAATTTTGTACATTGTTCGTGTATTGTTATTTTGAATGCGTAATTAAACCTACCTATTATTTTTCTTTTTTATTGATAAGAAATATTTAATTTGTTGTTCAAAATATTCAAGAATTTTTCGATTCAAAATCTAAATTCGTAAAGAAAATTTATTATCAATTTAAAGTTTATCAAGTTTGTCCTTAAGAAATACTCATTGTTTATTTTATGTTTGTGATGGAGTAAAGTGTGACTAAACAAAAATACATGTTTAGCAGCTCAACTCCTCAGGTCTTCATATTAGTTTCTGCTTTTTTGTTTTAGTGTTATATGTTTAGATGTGACAGTCAAATCCCTGCTTTATGTCTAGGCATTTGTTCAGTTCTTGTGTTTACTTTCATCCTTACGTGTTCTTTGTTTCGCAGAAGAAAAAGGGGGCGCCAGAATGGGCAAACAAGTAACCCTCGTCTTCTCTCTCTGCTCACTCTAGGTTGTGGTGGTGCACAGCTTTTTTTCTATTTTACTAAATTATACAATATTTAGTGTAGAAATAATATTTGATCTCCTTTCTTTTTTAAATTAAGTAATGTCGCTATCCTTTAAAATAACTATAAGTAGATATTTGTACAAGTTTTAAAAAATTATATATATGTTACACTTCATTATTTTCCATTAAAGAGACTCGAATTGGTATTACGAGCTGTAATTTTCCACACACCAATAAAAGGCGTCTTTAGCTATTTAATTTATATAACGAAGGTCTTCTTGGAAATGGGCGTATTGCCCAGTAAATAATGTTTACCATAATTATAACGTAATCAGTTTTCGTAGCAACGTATTTAATGAGAGAGATAATAGGATAAAACAAAATGTTCCAGCAAATCTGTTTCAATGTGAAGAAAAACGTTATTCGCTAGAAACTGAAACAGTTATTGAAAATAATAATAATAATATTTATTACACTTTAATAATTTTAATAATTTCTTATACAATCACTAAGTTCTTGAAACACTTAGAGTCGCATTAGGTTAAAATTTTCCAATATTATGTCGCTGTCGAAAGGAATGTTACAATAAAGTGTATGAAAGAAATATTGATTAATAATTATAATATTGTTTTAGTAAAACACAACTTTTGTAAGAATTAGCTACAGATAACAGCTTATAACCTAATTTTTTGGATAAAAATGTAATATAATAATGTAGCTAGTTTTGAGGGTCTAAATGAAGACATCAGATCATATGACGACAAAAAATCGAACCTCGTGACTAGTTTTTTAGGCTCCAAATCAGCAATCGACCCATTTTCATTTTATATTTAACTGAAACCCCTTGCGTCACTTAACATAAGATCTTGTCGAGAAAAGCATTTAATGTTATTGAGAATGTTATAAACATAATTAACCTAGACGTGATTATTTATAATTATTTCTGTGTTAAAAATAAAAGCTATTGAGTTCAAATTTACCGCAAGAAACAAATAAAAAAAGGGAAGGCTGAAAATATTATCAAATGTCAGCACAGAAAATAATACAGAAAACTGTTGTGTTTTCTGTTTAACATTTATCACAATGTTATATTGTAATCAGATAATAACCTATTCTGTAAGTGAATCTCGAGTAAGTACAGGGTGGCTCGTAAGTCCCTATCCATCCATATATCTTATGTATCTGTGTGATGTCCCTCATTCTCGCTGCAAAAAATTATGCGACGCCATGTTCTGTGAGTCATTTTCCTCAACATAGCAGGGGTTATTGTTCCAAATGCCGTGGTAACAGTTGCCTTCAAGTCATCATTAGTATTATTCAATGTAACATAATAACATATGGATGGGTAGGGACTTACGGGCCACCCTGTAGAGTGAGGTATGCTTAATGTAAAAAGGCTTATAATAAAAGAAGTAAACTTTCATGTTGTAATTAACTACGTTTTATCGATGGTATATTCGGCCTTAAAGTCAGTTTATGAAACAAAATTCTATATGATACATAAAAGTTATAACAGTTTTCGAAATAACAAAGTCTCTATGAATTTCACAAGTAATTAACTGACTGCAAAATTGAAATCGAGATAAGTATTGTCAGTTACTTTTGCCCGGTCTGTTTAGATGTCGAGATAAACAGACGAATGTCAGTAGAGACGTAAATATTACATTCAGTTAAAAAGATTTATTTTAGTATTAGTTCTATAAAACAAAACTGGTAAAATCATTTATTCAGGTGAAGTAAAACCGTTTAAAAAATACATATAGGGAACTTACTAATTTCCTGACATTTCAAAGATATCATAATAGAGACTGTATTATAGTCACATTCGTGTTTTCTCATCTATTTCATTAAGGCAAATAAACAAATAAAAACATCAAAAGGAACTTTTACTCTCAAAACAAAAAATAATCATTTGATGAAACGTGCAATTCCTTTGTTTAAACAACGAAAATTCAGCTTTAATTTGGTTCCTAAAGAAAAGCCGAGGGTTACTTTTTATTTCATTGATGTCATCCTGAAGATGATCTCGAAGATACCAGTTTCTATCGTTCAGGAGCAGGTATGGTTTAGTTTAGTTTAAAGAAAGCAATATACGTATTCATGTATTCGTGCAAATATGTATGTGTGCTTATATATGTTGTTGTTGTGTGAAATTTAGATGTAAAGACTTGTTTTCGAAACAAAAAAATGCTTTCAGAAGTCCATTGTTATTTTAGTTGTTTATCTTATTTGTCTCATGGTTTTGCAGTGTAAAACAAAACCCATACCCATTGTTTTATTATGTTTAATTGTAAAATTCGTTGTACGAGTGTAATTCATCTTGTTACAACAACCCTTATTCAATATATATTTATTCGACGTTTTATTTATTGAATCCAACAACAATCGTGTAATTCAAGTGAACTGCTGTTCGGCAGTAACAAAATATTCTGATATAATAGCGAAAATATTTCACCGTTGACCGAATTTCATCATATGTTTACATTCCCTCACATCGAGTTTTAAGACTTAACGTAAAGTCTACGGATTTACAACGCTAAAATCAGGGGTTCGATTCCCCCCGGTGGACTCAGCAAATAGCTCGATGTGGCTTTGCTATAAGAAAAAACACACATAGCAATTAACGTATGCCCGACATGGCCAGGTGGTTGAGACACTCGACTCGTAATCCGAAGGTCACGGGTTGAAATCCTCGTCACACGAAACATGCTCGCTCTTTCAGCCGTGGGGGCGTTGTAATGTAAAAAGAGTAGCCCAAGAATTGGCGGTAGATGGTGATGACTAGGGACAACTAGCGCAGATAGTCCTCGTGTAGCTTCTCGCAAAATTCAAACCAAACCACTTAACTTAAACACTTGCGCAAGCTTCAATGAGCCAATTCTGTTATTCATCCCAACAAATCGAATGCAAACCTCTGCCTTTATCATTCAAGTGTTTTAAAAGTTATAATTCTAGGTTCGTATAGATAAACATATAAATAGTTAGCTTGCAAGACAAGACTTGCAACTACAATGAAACATTTATAATTTTACTTTGTTTCTGATAAAGTACCAAGTTTATGATGTTTTGTGTAAGTGTTATTAGTGTTCTAACGGCTCCTTTGTTTGCTATATGGTTTGTAGATTAACAAATTATAGAGGCTTATTATTCAAAACAGATATAAAGAATATCACCATAACTACGGTGATCGGTATACTTATTAATTAACATTTTTGATTTATCCAACTTTATATTTATAGCTGTTTAGTGCGACGAGTGAATTTACCTCGCGGTGTCACAAAAAACTTTCCTCATAGTGTGACATTGCAGTTTTATTGGAATCTACGTGCTTTCGGGCTCGCTCTTTCTTTATTGAGATTTTGATCTTTTAAAAAATGGGATATGCGCACGTTCTTGAATTTCCTGTCTTAGTTCCACACGTGCGTACATCGCCGAGCAAATATTGTATTTTGATATTGAAAAAGTACTAAAAAAATAAAATTTAGAATGTGACCTTTATTTGTTATTGGATAATTAAAACTTCTGAAGAACCCACTTTATTTGTTATTGGATAATTAAAACTTCTGAAGAACCCACTTTATTTGTTATTGGATAATTAAAACTTCTGAAGAACCCACTCAAATTAAGCATCGCACTTCAAGAGTTAAGAACAAAACTATAATAGTTATGTATTACGTGTTTAGTCCAACAGACCCGAATGGGCGTTGGGAAAGAAGAAAGAGGAAGGTGAGAAGAAGATGACAGATGGAGAAGATGAAGAATAAATCTCACGACCAGTAAAGTTCAACAGAGCCGCTTCTCGATTTGTTTCAGGGGCTAATGGTCCCAGAGAGCAAATAATAATTTATCAGATTAGATTACACTTTCTGGATGTACATCAAAGACAAGAAGTTCTGTATTACCCAATTAGGAGCCTGATGAGTAGGGAGCATCTCTGTGTTTTAAATAAAGACCAATTAATCATATCATAATTACTTAGAGTAACCAGTTTTTACTCAGTCTCCTGGAATTTGTATTTACACATTTTTGTTTTTATTAGTAAAATATTGCTATTATTATTGGTGATATTGTTTTTGTTTCATTTATGCTTGACTTTTTTTTTAATTTTTCCAAATTTAAAAAATTCCACCATGCTTCCATTTCACTATACGATAACCCCCAGTAGCACAGCGATATGTCTGTAGATTTACTCCACTAGAAACCGGGTTTCGATACCTGTGGTGGGCAGAACGCAGATAGCCCACTGTGTAGCTTTGTGCTTAAATTTTAACAAACAAATAAACTTCTCAAGAAAAGACTAGCATCAGAAAAATTTCAAAAATAGGAATTTGAATCAAAACTTCCAAATCTAAAAGGTTTTTTTTCTTTTCAAATTCGCCCGATCTTAAAATTTGTTTTTATTCTGGATAAGAGAAGATTAATCCGTAATGACGAAAAACCCCACTTGTAGAGAAAAATATATATGTAAAAACGGCTGGTATGAGTTGAAAAAAATTCAATGTAGAGGAGCAAAGAAAGAAAGAGGTAACTGATCTATAGCTGACCACGTGTTTGAAGGGGGTTGTGTAATTGAGTGTAGGAATGTAGAGGGCGTGCTTAGATGTTTGATTATATTTATTAATATAGGTATAAAGGTGTTTCTTTGTATTGGTTTATTTTGGGCTTGAGTTGTTGTATAAGTAAGGCTTCTTTAATTTTGCGTTTGTTTATGTTTGTTTCTTTATTTAGTATTTGGGTGTTTTCTATGGTTATACTGTGTCTATTTGATTTTCAGTGTTCGAAAACGTGGGAAGGTAACTTTTTCTGTTCTTTGAATCTGGTTTCCATTTTTCTACTTGTTTCTCCAATGTAGAAGTCGTGGCAGTTATCACATTGTATTTTATCAATAATGTTGGTGTGGTGTTTGTGAGTGTAGTTTTTACTTTAGTTTTGTGCCTGATTTTTGGATAAATTTGGTAGCAATTGGAAAGTCGTATTTTGTTACTAGTTTTTGCCAAATGTTGGTTATTTTTCTGCTGATGTCGGGAATATATGGTATGCAGCAGTATATGGTTTCGTGATTTTTTAATTCGTGGAGTATATTTACTTTTGTCAGTTGATTTTTCTTTTATGTCTTGGTGTGTGCGTATAATGATTTCTATGGTTTGAGGAGGAAACTTATTGATGTTGGCAAAGTATTGTTTTATTTTGTCTAATTCGTCGTTAATTTTATCTGGTGAGCATAGTTTTATGGCTGTGTTTATTTGGTTTCTTAGTATGTTGAGTTTTTGTTTTGTTTCGTTTCATGTGCTGATGATGACCAAAGAAGATCGAAACGTTGTTCGCTCCTCTACATAGAATTTTCTCAACCTATACCAATTATTTTTACATATATAAGAGAAGATTGTTTTTTTAGCCTCGGTAACAATATAATATCTTCCATGAAAATCCAAATATTCCAGTATTGCGTTTTGCTAACAAACAAACACAATTGGAGAATCCACATTTTAATTTTCTGTTAAAATATGCACTTTTTTGCATGTTTCAAAAATCGTGTGTTTCTTCTCATCAAAATTACAAAGATATGTTATGATATTCATGAATATTCTGGCTAGCTTCGATTTTATTTTACTGTAGAAAAAAAGACAAACATTAAGAGAACTTAATATTTTTTAAATTTCGTGAAATTGTATTTTCGAGTTATTTGACTAGAAAGATGTACTAGATTACGTTTTTTAATACAAAATTATTTTGATCAATATTCTGAAGACTTAGCGTGATCTACTTGAAAATTCCATTTAGTTTCGTTTCACTTTACTTCTGAAGAAAAGACAAACATAAAGACGGGTATCAATATTTCTAAATATACAAAGTCATTAATGCCTTTTTCTCCAAACTTAGTTTATCTTTAAGTTTGTTTTTATTCGGGAGAAAAGAAAATTGTTCTCTTAGCTTTCAAAGCGATGTAACATCTGCCATTAAAAGTCCTAATCTTTCAGTACTGAGTTTTCTAAAAAATAGACATGGTCAGAGATTTCACACTTAATATTTCATTATAGTATGCACATTTTTCATTAAAGTTACCAAAGCTATACTATTAGTCATGGTGCTAAACTTTGTTATCAAAGGACACGTTGATAGCCCTTCGTCACAGACAACCATGATAGATGATTAATTAGAGAACTTGTTTTGAGGCAGCCATGACTCATACATCCTGTCTATGCCCAGCATTACCAGGTGGTTAGGGCACTTGAATGGTAATCTGAGGGATGCGAGTTCTATTCCCCATTACACCAAACATGATCGCCCCTTTCAGCAGTGGGAGCATTCTAATGTGACAGTCAGTCCCACTATTCATTGGTAAAGGAGTAGCCCAAGAGTTGGTGGAGGGTGGTGATAACTAGCTGCCTTCCCTCTATTCTTGTGCAGATAACCCTCGTGTAGCTTTGCGCGAAATTCAAAAGACAAGCAAACAACACGTCTATAATTAGTTGCTAATTGATTAATTAAATCATCCTAAAAAAGGATTTTTAACAGTAAGCAATTACATAATTCATAATTAATTCATCCTAAAAATATTACATTTCCTTATCAGTTAATTCGTTGTACAAGGAAAATACAATAATTAAAACTTACTAAATTAAGTGATTAAAGAAATTCATTACTAAATTACTATCTTTCCACTCCTAGAAAAACTATATCTTACTCAGACTGATGCACATAATACATGACTCTATATTTAAATCACTCTAAAAAGTCAATATCATACAGTAATAAAAAATTTTACTTTTAGTTATTTGAGTTTATACAGCATTTTACTTAATAAATAAAACTTTTATTATGCAATAATTAATTTAACTTTATAAAAGAAAATATTTTACGCATGTTGCATGAGATTTTCCCATATCAGAACCATTATTCCAACGACTGTCAGTGTACACAAGTCATAAATGTCTAGATTTTGTCGTGTTAAAATTCATTATCTGAAATAAAAAATAATAAATGAATGACTTATTGCTTATCCGTCCATTTTCTATGTAGACATTTATCACCCCCAAATGCACATAAATCTTGCAAAAGTGTGAAATAAAATTTTAAGCTGTTCATAACTTATTTCAAACAGTGTTCTGTAGGACACTTAATAAATGTCTCACAAATAATACATAACCAATAATCGCCCTACAACTAAATATAACAAATGAACAACTTACTGATTACTATTATTTAAAACACCAGAACTTTCAGACTGTCTAATGATAAGGCACTAATAGGATATTGCATGCATAACATCTGCACACAAACTTTTAAGAATTACAAAGGTTAGACACAAAACTAACGAATTTATCTCTGTTTAACGTTACTTTACACACAAGAAGAAAATATTGTGACAGTACTTTGGACATACTAGCGTCACCACCCCTTAACAAAAAAAATTACGAAACATGACTCTTTTAAGATTAAAAATGATAAAAAGGCATGGTCTGACTTGACCATGTGATTTCCACTGCATTGCAAAGTAATGTAAACTAAAGCATAAAATATGAGGCCAGTGACAGAGAAAATGATATGTTTAGGATGAACAAATATATTTTACAATACTACAAAGTTAATCCATAAATCAAGTAATTAAAATTTTGATAATAATTCAAGTTTGTAACAAAACACGTGGATTGCTATACTCATTTTATAATAATAAATTCTAATTAATATACATTTTACACGAGCAATCAACATTTTATTTATTTTAAAAAATTATACAAAACATTTCAAAGCTAAATCAGCTGTGCACTTTACTTAAAGTTTAAAATTGACCTTCGATATGTAAATTAAGACTTGTAAACTGTCACACATACTCACACATTATGGAATATTTAAATGTTTACTCATATGTGGATACAAATAAAACAAATCTATTAGACATTATTTGACAGGAAATACACCAAAAACAAAAAGTATTTCAATCGTTTATACAAACACAGATATTCAATCTAGAAATTATATTTCAGTATCTTCTAACAAGTTTGTTTGTTTTGGAATTTCGCACAAAGCTACTCGAGGGCTATCTGTGCTAGCCGTCCCTAATTTAGCAGTGTAAGACTAGAGGGAAGGCAACTAGTCATCACCACCCACCGCCAACTCTTGGGCTACTCTTTTACCAACGAAAAGTGGGATTGACCGTCACATTATAACGCCCCCACGGCTGGGAGGGCGAGCATGTTTGGCATGACTCGCGCGCGAACCCGCGACCCTCAGATTACGAAGCGCACACCTTAACGCGCTAGGCCATGCCAGGCCCCTTCTTATAACAAAAAATAATATATTCCTATCCTTTCATGCTGTATAACTCCACAACATTTACAATCCAAATAAACTATTACATCCATTATATTTGCCATTTAAATATAGCATGCAAAGTTAAAAACATAGTCTTAACTTCTTGAAGGTTTAATCATTTAAGTGCATAAAAAATATCAGTATTACATTTTACCGTTTACACATATGTATGGATTAAATAAGTTTTCGTACAAGTTATGATCCTGTTGTTAATTAGAGAAGTCAATCTATCAGAATAAAATAAAAATTCTATTCTACTGAAACGTGAGCCATTTACAGGAACCTTTTGCTAAACAAAAGTTAATATTCAAGGAACACTTTTATTGAAATAAAAGTCAATAATAATACATTGTTAGTATTCATGTATTCATAATGTACCAAAAATAGATGGTTCACTTTATAAAAATGTAAATATCTAGTGATACATATCAGTTAAAGAAAATATTTGCATTTAATTAAACTGAACGTTTCTAAAGTGTAGTTACGAATAAAACATCAATTATAGCATACAGTGCCCAACGTACAGCAAATGGTCAGACAGTATCAGTCAGCTTAGAACAAAATCAAATATCGATTCTATAAAATGACAGATAAATCA
The DNA here is from genome assembly GCF_004210375.1 of Tachypleus tridentatus. Lineage (NCBI taxonomy): Eukaryota > Metazoa > Arthropoda > Merostomata > Xiphosura > Limulidae > Tachypleus > Tachypleus tridentatus. Next base: position 132,707,022 of record NC_134837.1, read on the forward strand.
GATATTCTTTTATCGTATTTCATAATCATCAACAGTGTTAATAAAGTTGATCTCACTAAGCATGATATATAATTCTTAAAAAGTCAGACAATAACACTATGTAACACAAATTTTGTTCCTGGGTAGTATGTGTTATTTCTTAATTGCTTAGGTTGTAAAAGCACAGAAAATGGCCATTATTCCCTTCAAACTTTGCTTTTGTGACCTGAATAATTAAATTTAGAAATTAACCTATTTTCTATGTAAAAGTGGACAAATTTCCACATTTTCGTTTACATAAGGTCTGAATAAAATAACATATGAATCAAGATTTACATGTATTTACACTAAAGTTATACAAAAATGTTTAAAAGTAAGTAGTTTTTCGAAATTTGCGACTGTATTGCAAATCACTTTCATGTATCAGCCCACAAATATAGTCATCCATCATGTTTTCGTCATACGCTTCTTGATAGCGGCGTTCAAAGTCCAATATATCTTGGTGGAAGCACTCGTCTTGCTCCTCTGATCATACTCCCATGTTCTCCTTGAATTTATCAAGGTGAGCATCAAGGATATGGACTTTCAGCGACATCCTGCAGCCCATTTTGCCATATTTCTTCAACAGAGCCTCAATCAGTTCCACATATATTTCGGCCTTGTGATTGCCCAAGAAGCCCCGAACCACTGTGACAAAGCTGCCCCACTGGGATTCTTAGGAAATTCTGTGCACTCCATGATCTTTTTTATTCTTGGTCCAATGAAGACACCACATTTGACTTTTGCCTCAGACAGCTTAGGGAAGAAGTCTCAAAGGTACTTCAAGGCTGCAGACTCCTTATCAAGGGCTGTGACAAATTGTTTCGTATGACTCAATTATATGATGGGAACAACACCTTCTGGAGGTCCACTAGTGGCTCACACTTGACATTGTGCCTTCCCATAGAGAATTCAGTGTCCCTGCTTCATAAAGGCAAAGATAACAGGGAAACTTGGTAAAACCTCCTTGGAGACCCATCAGAAATGTTACCATTTTGAAGTCTCCGATAACTTCCAAGCCATACTCATCATACTTCAAGGCTTCTAGCAAAGTCTTGACACTGTTGTATTCTTCTTTGAGGTGCACTGAATGAGCCAAGTGAAAAGATGAATACTTATTCTCGTTATAGAGCAGCACAGCTTTGAAGCTTCTGGATGAGCTATCAATGAAGAGGCGCTACTCGTTCGGGTTACAGGCAATTCCAATTGCCTCGCACAGACCGATTACATTGTGGCAGAAGCAGAGCCCATCTTGACGAGTGAAGAAGCTTGAAAAATGTCGGTGACGCTTCCTCTGACTTGCGACTTGCACACTTTCATCTAACAAATCCCACTACTTGAGCCGAGGTGTCAAAAGCTCGGCATTTGACTTTTGTTAGATTAAGATCTCTGATCAAGTCACTGAGGTCTCTTTGATTAGGGAAATATGGGTTTCTCTCACCCGCTGCACCTCTGAAATTGTAATCTGGATCTTCAACGTCTACCTCTGCTTCTAATTTGCTGATGTCTTCTGAGGATGGCTGCTTTCTATCTAGCAGAATGGGTACATGGAACTCAGGGCAGTGTGGCACTGAGCAATGGATGATGGAAGGTCCGAATACATGATAACAGATGCATTCTTGACAGCCCGATGTTTGGAAGGGTCCACCATGCACAAAAGAGCAATTGCTTGAGTGGTCAGTGGGTTCATGCCAAATTCTTGGCATGTTCCCCGCTGGGACAGCGATAAATCTTGGGATTTATAACCTTAACTTACGGTTTGATTCCCTTTAGTTGACACAATGGATAGTCCGATGTGGCTATTCTACAGGAAAACCACACACACAATAACTGATATTGTGTTTTTACCTATATTTGACTGAGAAAGAATAAGTATTACGTTCGTTTCTATAAAACCAGAAATTCTGTTTTCGTATATTTCAAATATCTTATGATAAAAGACAATAAAAATTCATATCTTTTGAAACTAAAGGGCCTGGCATCGCCTAACGTGTAAGGCGTGCGACTCGTAATCCGAGAGTCGCGGGTTCGCGCCCGCGTCGCGTCAAACATGCTCGCCCTCCCAGCCGTGGGGACGTTATAATGTGATGGTCAATCCCGTTATTCGTTGGTAAAAGAGTAGCTCAAGAGTTGGCGGTGGGTGGTGATGACAACAGCCTTCCCTCTAGTCTTACACTGCTAAATTAGGGACGGCTAGCACAGATAGCCCTCGAGTAGCTTTGTGCGAAATTCCAAAACAATCCATCCGCTGCCAGTAAGACTTTTTTCTCAATATCAAATCCCATTATGTCACTCGGATTACAAATGCAAAATCCTTTTAAACCAATTTTTAGAGACTATATAAAACGTCTCACTTGTTGAGAAACAGCCCCCCTTTTAAGGTAATAAATAAATTGAAATATCACAGTAAGACTTGTAGTAATTTTTTAAAATCGGTCTTAAATAACTCTATTATAGTTAGGTTTAATACAATGCTAATTCAAAGGAGAGGGGTCATGTCTCTACAGTTTTGGAGTTATACAAAATTACTGTAGTTTCAACTTCATAAGTAAATGACTTATCGCAGAATTCATGAGCCGAGGTAACTTGAAGTTGATAGAAGCTACGCTTTATTAGAAGAATGAAATATGAAAATAGAAACATTAATATTCATTGCTAAGTAGTCTAATTTATGTGACACCTAAAGTTTGAATCGATTTTAAAATGTTCTTGCAAACAAAGATTAAAATTACTATGATTTTACATTAATTAATATTGTGGTGTATGTATAATTCATAACCTAAACTTTAGTAGTAATAACAAGACCTGCTGGTCGTTTAGCCTATAAACAATGTATCAGAACTGTTTATAAGACTTTAACTCGCACCATAGTTGAAAGACAAAAATAGACAAATACAGTAGCGATATCTTTTATAATAATAATTACAATTTTGCAAACCTTCAGCCACCAACTTTCTGTTGATCCCGAGACTACAAATAACAGTTTATATTTTTAGTTTTGTTCTAGGGTTTTAACTGTTTTTCATCAAAATGAATGCCTTTGAAGCTAGTTTGTTCTCAAGTGATGTCGTTTTGGAGAATTTTCCATTCTAAGCTAGTTTAAATCTATTTATAAGTTTGTCTTTTATTTTTATTATTTTCTTCCCTTTATTTTCATAATAATTCTTCCCACGAAGTTAAAAATTACCTACCATCTCAATATATATAAAGTTAGTAACTGATCTTAAAGAGAAATCACATTTCGTATTTTTGAAACTTTTAACTTTCCTAGCCACAGAAGTTTAAGATACAAAAGCTCTTTCGAAACTTGACGGCAAATAACAAAACATAACTTTCATAATTTAAAGTATGATTAACTTCCCTATATATAACCATCTCGACCTGTTGTCTTGTTCTAGTTTCAAAAAGCTTTTATTTTATTTTATTATCCTAGTTTATCACTTGCCTGCGAAAGAAGTCAGTTTTTCGATATTTTTCTGTTATAAAGCTGAAATTTCCGTCAGGAGTCATCTTTTTATATTTGTTTACTAACTGTTTTTGTTTTGTTTTTATCCGGCCTGTAAAAACACAATCCACTCTTGGTATAACAACCTTTAGTCATGATCTTGGATCGATATTCGGAATTTGTTTTTCTGAAAATTAATCTACAATTTTTTTAGGAAAGATATGAGTCTCATATAGGGAGCACGGTAAAAATCATTTGAAGTTGAACTAATAACAGAGGCTTTTAGCGTACAAATATTTCTCAAAAAACATTAATCATAATAATCATACCTAATGAATTTTTCTTAAGTTAATTATATGAACTTTCTTTCATTTCCTTCTACAAATATATTACAATTCATTTAAATTCTGGTCTGTCCTAACCAGTCGCTACTCAGAACACTAATAGATATATAGGTACTTTTTATTACAAGTTACGTCAGTTTTATATTGATCTGTGATAAATTAGTTTCAGTTTAACATGAAAAATTTTATTCTAAATTTCACAATGGTTATTATAATTATATTGACATTAATATGACGAGACGCTTTCTACTTTAATATCTGTAATAAATTAATACGTTTACTTCACAGCCTCTCTCAAAGATTTCATCAGTTCTTCTGTAACATTAAATTATGACTTTTAAAAAATGATTTACAGCTGATTATTAGTTGTTATCCAAAATGCCTCATTTTATAGTGTTCGTTATCATTTATAAATAAGCAGGTTTAGAATAAACTGGGATCTTTTTACGTGAAGTGTAAGGATTTTCAAAGTAGAGTATGAAGGTGGATTGTATTCTTAGGTTACACAGAGCCCAAATAAGGCTCCTTACGTCTTGTCTTTGGGATACCGGGTAGAATTCCTTCCGAAGAGATGGAAACTTGCTCTGAGATACAACGCGTCGCTTTTCCGTTTCCTGGCTTTTTAAAACTTTCGACGCTTCTTCGCATGGGGAATGAAAACGAAACCCTTCTAACCACACCTTATCGGCTAAAACTGGAAGCGTTCGGTTTAGTTCTGCTTACGTAAGCAAACGCACACGGACCAATTCGGCACGTGATTGTTATTTAAATTTCACCCGCGATATTTTACCTTGAGGTTGTCTAAATATAAACTAGGGAATTGGGCTTGGCTCTACAAGCTTGGTGAAGAACCATTAGTGCAAGGTTCAGACAAGAGATTTGGCCATTCCAAGCTCAGTGTCTGTAGGTGCTAGGTTAAGCTAACCTGTTCGTTTATAAAGTCCGACGTGAAGCAAACATATTATAACGTAGGTTAGTTAACCTGACCTTTACCACGAGACCTACTCACACCCGGCCTACAACTCTCTAGTGTCGACTCTCAGGTTTGTATTTAGAAGTGATGTAACGTGTCTCTAAATTTCATGTTAGCATTCAGTGTTGATGGGGAGGAGTGTTATTTACCATGAATCTCTACCCTTCCTGCCTCATAAATGTTAGACTTGAAAACAATGGCAACTGGTATACATTTTTCCTTTTGTTTTCAGTTGTTCTTGTTGTATGATAAGCTATACATGTCGCAAGGTTATACGTCTATAATTCTAAAGTGTACAATAACTGAAGGTAGCTGAATGTTTTTGCTTGTTTGTTTGTTTTTTGTTTAGTTTATTTAAGACTGCTGGAGCTCCTGATGGTTCAGTGGTAAGCATGAATCTAAAAATCGGGTTTAGGTATTTGCGATTGACACAGCATAGACGGGCCTATTGTGTAGCCATACGTCTAATAACAAACAAATATTGTTGGGATTTTCATAACGTTTAGTTAATGACTTTCGGATACGAACCATTAAAATAACTAATTTTTATAACGTCTGCGTTGACAACTATTATTTGAGGTTCTTGTGCTGATGTTCGTGTTTTGGTAGGCAGGTTCCGCTTTGGTTTGCAGTATTCATTGTTACTAGCACTATTATTATACAAAGGTGGGGTAAGATAAAAAAGGATACTCCTTATCTATGTTCCTTAGGGTTAGTCAACGAAACCTTCCTATAGTAAAAATTGCCATAGAAACAGCTTTTTTAACACATGAATCACGTATAATCGAATCTTCATGGAAATGAAAACGGGTTTTGACAAGAAATACACATGAACGGACTCTTATTTTCTATTCGACGAATTATTTATTCGCATTTCTGACGATTGCTAATATTTGCGCAATATCGTTGTATCTCTTAAATGTCCTACATATTAGTCAAAGAGAAAGTTAGTTTCAGCGCAACGTGTCCACCATGCGGATGGAACAACTCTGAATTCTATTGCTTTCAGCTGAGTAACTTGGGGATAGCTAAAAATGTTATTTGATTTCATTTACTGTTTTCGTTAGAAGTGTGACTAGGTCTTAGGAATTGAAAAGAGCAAGAACGTGGATAATATTGTTAGTTTTTAAAAGAAAAAAGTGTGTTCACGAGAAATTCACTTTTGATGTTACTTTGTCACTGGTGATAACTTCACCAATCTATTGTTGGCATCTCCAAGAAAGATAAACAGAAGCTTTATTTAGTAATCATATTTATTTCGTTTAAGAGACTCAATTAAAATATTAAATGGTTAATAAAACCTTTGATTAAAATACACATCAGAACTGAAAAGTAGCTTTAAAATCAACGAAACCAATTCTAAATAGAAAACACTACAAAACTGCAAGTATTTGATGTTAAATCAGTGTACAAGAAGAAAACTTAAAACCTATAATTATTATAATACTTTAATGATATTTCGAACGTATACAAATGCTTTTTTGTGCTTAAGATCAATCAATCTGCTACACTTAACATCAACAAGATCTCTAGTTTTGTTATTTTCCTTTGTATATAACATAAGTTTGTTTGCTGTGTATTTTCTAATTGAGTGCCAAGCCTAAATAGATGGCGTTTTAAGTCAGTTAAAATACATTCTGTTTACTACTGATATTATACTACACTTTACCAGATGAACTTTTAAGTCACGAGGTTCGTCACATTTGCAACTTATATGTGAACTTCTGAAAACATGCAGTTAATGTGTTTATAATGAAACCTTTACAAAAAGTTATTACGTGCATATTGATAAAAGAGTACATTATATCGTTATGTTCTCACCAAAATCTATACAAATGAAATTATTAAGTTCAGTTGAAAAGCCTCAAATTTATGAAATTATTGAGTATATATAATATGTTAAATTACTGAGTTCTTATAAGTTAAATACTATATTCTTATGGTTTAAATTATTGGATTCTTGTGCGTTAAGTTACTGAGTCATTAGGTTAAATTGCTGAGTTGTTAGGGGTAAAATTACCGAGTTCTTAGTGAAGTCTAATAGTATGGATTACACATGTGTTTTAATCTGAATTATATGAGAAGAGATAAAAAGTTTGTATACTGAGTTAGACTATTGGGTTCTTACTAAAGTAGATAAGAATGGGTTAAATTGTCGTGTTCCCACTTAATTATTTAATAATATGTTGAAATATTAGTTAATGTTGAAGTTCAAATAAGATTTTTTGTGTTGGAAATTTTGATCCTTTTTCCTTTACTCTCCTGTTGAATTCCAAGAAAATAAAATGGGTTTTATCTTCTTTTTTTTTTTTTCTTGAAGCAGATAAGGACGCAGTGATCTCGATACCTCGGGTACATTGGCTTTTATAAATACCTGTCATCGCATTACTCACTAATTAGAATATCAGATCAAAAAAGGTGCTGGAAAAAATGCCTACATCTTTATTTCTATCTTGCCAGTTTCATTTCATGCATGATAAAATAATCAAACATTAGAATATTTTAATTTTTGTAGTTTTATGTCATGAATTCTTTTACTCATTGTTTTTTTTCACCATGTTGTTATTAAACTGATAAATACTTAAAATAAAAAAGTGTAAAACATCATTACCTCCTTTTCCAATCCGTTGCTTCAACATTAAGGAAGATATCGAACTAAATACAAATACTTCTCTTTGCATGATTATGTACTTATTCTATCAAAAGAATATACAATAATAAGCAAAGTTTCTACTACTTCGAATCACTTATTTATTTATTACTAAATCCAATAAAAGCTAAGCCTACTTAAATATACTATAAAATCGTGATTTTATTTCTATATATTTAGCTAGTGCGTGCTCTGAAATAAAATATAAGAAATAATTCGAAGGACCTTAGGGAACTTTCTTTGATATTTTTACTACATTAATTGTTTAGTTGTTGAAGAGATAAATGACAAAGACGGTGTCCTATTCCCACTATATTAATAGCTTGATTTTAGAAGAGATTAAAGACAGATATGATTGACTTGTTTTCAAGAACTTCCTGAGATTTTTTGCAACCAAAAACTATCCGTAGAAACATGAACATAAAGTTGAATATAATTCGTTTTCTGAACATAACATGAACTAAACTGAATGAAAACAAGCATGTTCGTGTAAAATAGTGTAATTTATTGATTTAGATAACTTTTATCACGAGCTTTTTTTATCTTCTATCGTAAGGTAGGCGTTACGGTACAAAACAAAATTGTTATAATAGCAAAACTAATAAAGTATCTAGGGAACCGTGTAATAATAATAATAAAAAAAAACCCTCAAAATTATGAAAAATCGTTCAATCTTCTCAAAACATAGTCGCTGTTTCTAAAATAGATTTACTAGTAGGCTAACAAAAAATTATTATCGTGATAAATGTTTTTCACTTCTTAGATCACGACATCGTCTCTAAAAACTACCGAAATGAAGATGTTTATTTAAGTTATCAGAACCATGATAGCTAGGTAAAAATGTCAAACAGTTTGAAAAATAATTCTTAAGAGCAAATCATATTTTAAAAACGTTAATGGTACTTATTATCAAAATAAGTAAGAAAAATATATTAAAGTGTAACTAAATTTGAACTTTTTAGCTTAATTCGTATCTTTCATCAGCTCTGTCATCGTAATACATTTATTTTGATATGTGAATTCTAAAGTAGGCTAAGTCTTACTGGAATAATTTGATTCTTTATCTTTCTTTCTTTTAGAACTTCTTAGAAAATAAAGAATGTCTGACGACGAAAGATACAGGTACGTGTTTTATCGAATACATTAAAACTAGATAAAGATATAGTGTTATTACTTTTATGAATGATTTTTCTTGTTTCTAATAGTGTGACTAAGTTTCGACTTCTTTACTTAAGCCTTCTTCCGGTCGAAGATATGTCACAATTTGTTTGTTTGTTTGGAAATTTCGCACAAAGCTACTCGAGGGCTATCTGTGCTAGCCGTCCCTAATTTAGCAGTGTAAGACTAGAGGGAAAGCAGCTAGTCATCACCAGCCACCGCCAACTCTTGGGCTACTCTTTACCAACGTCACATTATACACCCCCACGGCTGGGAGGGCGAGCATGTTTAGCGCGACGCGGGCCCCTCAGATTACGAGTCGCACGCCTTACGCGCTAGGCCATGCAGGGCCTTGATATGTCACGGACTAAACTTGTTAAAACTAAACATCAGCGTTTTCCTGTGTATAGTGCATTTAATTATATTTGAAAATTAAACATCGCAAAATCTAGAGTAAACTCAAATTATTGACTGAATTAAATCTGTCCAGTATCAATCAGCTTGAAGATAAACATTTTATAATATAAAATTGTCGATGTATAGGCCTAACTGTTGGTATGGCAATGTAGTTTCGACATCATGTAAGTGTTTCGTTTTTGTCGTTACTCTTGTTTAATTAATTGTACCTTTGTTTACATTGGAGGCTGTACATCTTTAAATAAGGAAATATTCATGTTTTGTGAAAAGAAATTGGATAACTCCTCTAAAGAATAGAAATTTATTTTAAGGTTTCCAGGGAGAAATGTTTTCAGAAAGACACCAAGTCAACAGCCTTTTTTTTTTCGTTCAACCATGTTATATATTCGACTTAGTTCGACACAAAAGCCATCTTTTTATTTTCTCTTTTCATTTTTTTTGACATAAAATAGAACCGCCAGCGCGAGAATGAAACTGTTGCCAAAAATGTTGAGTTGCAAGTCATCTCAAATTTCTCGGTGCATGTCCTGCCAAACTAACTTAACTAAGATGTGGGAAAAAGTTTGAATGAGCACATAAAAAATATTAAAAACGTTTCTTTGAACAAGTTTTATGATACAGTAGACAAAGAGCTGGAAATGCTTTATTCTTTTTATGAATAAATTTAATATTGTCAACTTTATTTATTTACCGACAGTTTGTTATAATATTATTATCTGCTTTCTTCAATCTGAACAACACTTTATATGATATATGGGCTAAAAGGCCAGATAATAGACCACTTACAGCAGAAGAATAGTCATCCCTAACCTCGAACAGTTGACAGAGAAAGAATTTCTAGTTAGCAACTGTTAACCACATATTGAAACTGATTGTCACATTTATAATTCTCTCACAGCTGAGAGTGCAGAGCGTATACAGTAGCACATCGCAGCTCGAACTTCAGACCCTTCAGTCCTTAGCCAGACATGTTAACCACTAGGCCATGCTCACTCTTTATGAAGTCTGAAACTTTTAAAGTTATTATGTGAATTGTCCCCGTTTCGATGTAATATCTTAATATATTTTAAGGTAAAATTTGTTTTGTTTTGAATTTTGCGCAAAGCTACAGGAGGGCTATCTGCGCTAGCCGTCCGTAGGTTAGCAGTGAAGGGCAGGAGGGAAGGCAGCTAATCGTTACCACCCATAAGCAACTTATGGACTACCTTTTTACCAACAAATAATGAGATTTCCCGTCGCATCATAATGCCCCCATGGCTGAAAGAGCGAACATGTTCGATGGTACAGGGATTCGAACGTACGACCCTCAAATTGCGAGTCGAACGCCCTAACTAAGGTAAGTAAAAGCGTAAAGAGAGAATTTTACTGAAGAGATTGATTTAAAACTTGAAGCCGTGTGTTCTTCATTAAACACATGCAACTTACCATTATAACTTCTTGTAACATACTGTTCGTCTTCTTGCGTGGGATTTTCGAGGTTTAGTTTCGTAGTGAACTCTACGTTTTGAAAAAGAAGTTAAATGGTAAACCGCGTCATAAAGCGCTCCTACCCACAGGGGGTAAGCGGTAAGTCTTGGGCTTATGACGCTAAATTTCATGTTTCGATATTTGCAGTAGTCCATTGTTTAACTTTAAGATTAACAAGTCAACAGAAACAATACTATAAGATTAAAGCTTCGTGACATCAACGTATCTCTCTTATCCAAGATAATTAGATCTCTCACCTAGTTTCTCGTTGCATTAGTTTTAAAAATTAATATATTTCTGGGAACTTTGGTATCATAAGTTTTTTCCATAACTTAAACCAAACTATGATGACATTACTTCCGCAACAACTGTAAAATATGCGTCTAACCTGAGCTTCATTTCGCGCGTGAACATATCCTTGACTGCGTTAACTTAATTGTTTGTTCTGTATGTTTCAATAACAAACTTATTAAGGTTAAAATAATTCAGATTTTATGTAAGAAAAGTATACAAGAAAATGTAAATGTATCTGACAGGCACCATAAAAACAGAAATAAACGAAGAAGACAGAGTGAAGTCATGGTTGTGTTTGTTAGTTTTACTCGTTAATTACTGTGTTCTTTTTCTTTCATCTGGTATAATTTTCTTTGGCACAGTGTAGAATCTTCAGCAGGGAATAAAACTATATTATTCAGAACAGGCTACTTAACACGTGAGAATCTTGATCTAAACAAGCAAATAATATGAATAAAAATAGTTTGCTTTTTTTGTACATTTCTAGACGATTCCATAATACACTTCCTGTTTTAAGTTTGACAAAAAATGAATCGCGGAAAAGCCGTTATATACCAGATTGTATCGTGTGTGTAAGGATGTTAGATTATATATAAAATTGTTGAAAAATACCTAAGACTTTCTCAAGAAGTTATCTCAGGTCGATAAAGGTTCTTTTTTTTTAATAGAGAAGGCCGTAGCCTAGTTACAGTACTCTGACTGTGAATTCAATGATACATGGTTCGTGATTTGCCAGCAAAAACGCACTTCTCACTTTGGAGCCGCGAATGCCCTACAAGAATAACAACCAATGATCATTGTTTTGTCAGATAAAATTTACCCAACTCTTCAGTCCTAATATTGTATTTATTGCACATCTACTAATGCTGTCTTTCACCATTCCATAATTTGTACTACTGACAAGAGAAAATGCAGCCAATCAGCAACAACCTACCACCCGTCATCTACGTTATACAATTAACTGTCACTCTTATATTACATCAAGTGCAGAGAATATTTATTTTGGTATCGCATGGATTAGAACATGGCTCGCCAGTTCCAAAATCCAATGATCTACCACAGGATGAATCAGTAGCTTCAATTCTGTAACAAACTGTTATTAAAGTTAATTTCTTTGTAATTCCTTTTATGACATATTTATCTCTCACTCAAACTGTAAGTTACCCAAAACATTTATCTACCAAAAAAAAAACTAAATGTAAGCCTAGGCTCCAAAAGTTCTGATACAACAATGAGCACAAAAAGTTCAGATTACATTCTCCTTTCTCGTGCTAATTATAGCATCATTGTTGTTTTTTTAATTTTAGAGGAAAATACAGTTCTGTACCAAAGTAAATCTTCTGGGATTCTTGGCCCTTGTTCCAGATTGTATTACATCTTCTTGTACTGCAGATTATCTAAAATCATTACGTCATTAGTTGTTAAGGAAAACATCTCCTACCAGCGGATTTCACTCTTTTGTTCTGACGTAGCTTCTATCTGTGTAGGGATCATTTCTTGTACACAACTTACTTTCTCTGAATCTTCAATAAACGTCTGAGACAGAAGAGAGCATCAATGTCTGCCAATGCCCCGACAATATGACGTTCGAAAACATTAAAATCTGTGTTAGTGTGTGTATGTATATATATATATATATATATACGGTTCATAAGCGTTATTAGTCAACGAGTTGGTGGTTATGACAGTGAACCAAACGTTCAGCCATAATGTAACCTTATTATTGATTTGGTTTGTTTTGAATTTCGCGCAAAGCTGTACGAGAATTATCTGTGCTAGCCGTCCCTAATTTAGCAATGAAACACTAGAGGGAAGGCAGCTGGTCGTCACCACCCATTGCCAACTCTTGGGCTTCTCTTTTACCAACGAATAGTGGCATTGACCGCCACATTTTGATGCTCTCATGGCTGAAAGAGCAAACATGTTTGGTATTTACAGGGATTCCAACCCGCGATCCTCAAATTACGAGTCGAGTGCCCTAACCACCTGTCCATGCCGGGACCCCTTATTATTGAAGGACTTCTCCACGTACCGTTTTTATATGTATATATTTTCTTTGCCCATGTTTCGTTGGGCTTTGCGAAGTATGACTCGATATATTATAGTTTTATTTATGATATCATGAAAACATAAATTTTATGTGGGAAAAAAAGGGTTGCAAATTCAAGTTTTGATTGCCAACAACGTTTAAAATTCATTGCAGGAAAGGTGAAAAATATGACTTGTTTTTTTTTATTATTATTATTTCGCGCAAAATTATATAACGGCTATCTTTGCTATGTGTCTGTAATGCTGAACTGATAGGTAAGTAATAAACAGCACCAACCGTTAACTCTTACCTCACAAAATAGTGAAAATTTTTGTCACTTTTATAATGCTTCAACGGTCCCAAAGTGAGGACCGAATGTTTGCAACAATGGATCATGAAGGTGAATCCTTGGAATTATGTTCTAAAAATGCTAACCACTAAATCACGTTGACTTGATCCTACGGGATAGAAATGTGAAAGATGAAAAACGGAGATCCTAAAAGGTGTTTAAAACATAGGTAAAAATGCTACTCCTCGGAATAAACTTTCTAGTTTCTCCATACCAACATCTCCCCTCCCACTCGCACACTTAAAATAAGAATCAAAAGGTCTACGGATAAAATAAATATCGTAAATCTACTATCAATGTTTGGATCAACCGGGTCGTCCAACAATTTACGTCCCTAATAATCGTAACTGTTTATCCGTAAATTAAAATATAAAAATGTGTAGAAGATATAGTAGATATTGAGAGTGGTCTAATTTTACTCATAAATGCGTGAGGTATTTAAAATTTAATATTGATCATTTACTACTTTTAAGTGCGACGTTTCGAGAGGGAGCCACTGAGCAATCTGGAATTTGTTCCGATTCCGTAATTTCTCGCTTTCTCAGCTAAATTCTCTTTCGGTAATGAGATCTTTAAAATTAGCTGCAGTTGTTTTGTTGTTTTTGAAACGTTCCCCTAAAGGTGCCCTTGTTTCCAAGACACGGGAACCCAAAATAGTCGTGATTTTGAGTTCACATGTGAAATTCTTCGACGGCACTCTTCCCTCTCAGTAAAAGGAAATACAAGAAAAGAAAAGAAACAGCCATGGAAACAAATAAACAATGCATTATCAGAGAACTGCTGGCTAAGGGAAACAACTTGCTTTCGAGAAGAAAAATATATTTTTAGCTTTCATGGCTTCCTTCATGAACAGAAATGTCTTCAATTTATTTCTACACTAAAGTTATGAATTAATTATTTGAGATTCCATGTTACATGAATAGTTAATTCTTAATTTTTCGTCATTCTTCTTAAACTTTGAACAACAATGCAACATGGCTAGAACTACTGAAGTACCATGTACTAATGACACTCTAGGAGCCACATTGCCCTGACATGTTGACGAAATCTTATTTCAACCACTCTTTATGTCCAACTTTCCACTAACTTTATTGTTAATGGGGTAAATATTTTCTTTTGATTGGTTATATCAAATATTAACGGTATAGCGAAGTCTCAGATGTTTTAGAAAAGTGAATGTTATTTCAAAAATGTGTTTTTTAACTTCGCGCAAAACTACACCAGGGCTATCTGCGCTAACTATCCCTGATTTAACAGTGTAAGATTAGAGAGAAGGCAGCTAGTCATCACTATCCACCGCCAACTCTTGGGTTACCCTTTTAACAACGAATATTGGGATCGTTCGTTACATTATAACGCCCTTACGGCTTAAAGGATGAGCATGTTTGGTGTGACGGGGATTTGAACTCGTGATCGTCCATACCGGACAAATACTTATGGAAATGTCCAATAAAATTATTAATAAAATTTATATTAACAAATCATTTTAATATATTTTTTCTCCTTTTGAAGATTTAAATGATTTTGTGTGTGTGTGTTCTTAGAGCAAGGCCACCTTGGGCTATCTGTTGAGTCCACAGTGGGGAATCGAATCCCTGATTTTAGCATTATTAATCCGTAGACTTGTACCATCCGTTGTACCAGCGGGAGATAAGTAATTTTGAGTGAAGAATCTACTAGAGGGTCTAGAAGAATTTTTTAATGAAGTTAGTTGTTTTAAAAAAAAGCTTCGAATGAAACATCTGTGATAAAAATCCCTCAAGAAATGTTTGAGATTAATAAATTATTTAATGCGTTTTAAAGGAAAGAACTGAATATTTCTCGTAAGATTTTTGCGTCTAATAAAGGTTGTTACCATTCGAATAACTTAAAACTAATGGAATTTCTAAATTTTTTTCTGAACATTGCCCATTTTGATTGTTTATTGCTTGTTTGTTTTCCAACCTACACAGTGAGCTATCTGTCACGACCCATCGTGGGTTTCGAGTCCGATTTTGAGTGATATAATTCCTCAGACTTACCGCTGAAACACTTTAGGGGTAGGGGTGTTAAAAATCCACAATGGGCTATTTGTGTTGGCTCACCTCTGCAATCAAATACTATAAATTACTGTTATAAATTCGCGGGCTTTCAACTGAGGCACCAAGAGTTGAGGCTGAACTTTATACCAACTGATGATACGACTGTCAAGAAGCCTGTTATCAACAGGTTTCATTCAGAACTTGTTTCTGGGGAAATTATTCGTAAAGAGAAACTTCCAAGACTCTACCTACGTAGTTTTTTCATGAATTCTTGAAGCTCATTAGAAGGGTGGTGCAAAAATAATTTCCCCAACTGTTTTCAATTCCTAGTTCTCTCCTATCTAAAAGTATACAAATACCTAGAATTTTGGAATAATTAAACATTACATGTAGGCGTAGGAACTGAGGGTGGGGGAGGGGAGAGACAATTAAAAACTGGAGAAAGCGTTGAGAGCCAGAAAAAGAAATCATTTGACGCTTACAGGTGCATTTCAATAACGCGTATTATGGTTGTGCTAGTAGTTCAACAATATGTCTTTGGGCTGAATCTCAAATAATAGACAACTACCAAACTTAAGCTCATGGCCAAATTAATTCTGGTGGTTGGTTGTGGGCTCCCCCTCTATATGAATATTCAGATTCTTATTTTACGGACTTTCTGCCCCTTTGCCCTTTGTTAAACATTGGTCCGATTGCAAATTGGGGCTTCTTAACATAATATAAGAAATAGTCTTATTTGACGTGCGTATAGCGAGTAAATTTTCGTTATTCATTTATTTAGAATACGATTTTATGAAAAGCGATTTTCAGGGTTTCCAAATATCAAAATGTAATATTCCACATATTTACAACATTACTGTGTAATAAGCCTAAATTTACAGCATCAGCTGGCAGTGGTATATTAAACAAAGCTTCAATCATATTAATAAGACCTTTAGAATTTATAATGAAACATATACATTTAAAGGTTTGGTTTTGGTTTGAATTTCGCGCAAAGCTACACGAGGGCTATCTGCATTAGCCATTTACTAATTTAGCAGTGTAAGACTAGAGGGAAGGCAGCTAATCATCACCGCCAACTCTTGGGCTACTCTTTTTACCAATGAATAGTGAGAATGACCGAAACATTATAACGCCCCCACGGCTGAAAGTGTGAGCATGTTTGGTGCGATGGGCATTCGAACCCGCGACCCTCAGAATAGGAGTCGAACGCCTTTACCCACTTAGCTATAGCGGGCCTCAATATTTGCTTCTACTACGCTAATAATAAATGCCAATACAGAAAACACAAATATGTAACAGTAAGTTTTGTTGGACATGTTATATCTTTTATCTCTGAAAAAACAACACGAAAAACGATAAATAAAGAGTTGTAAAATTGGTGCTTTAATAATTTATTTTTATTTTCGTTTCTTACAGTGAGGAAGAGGAGGAGGAGGAAGAAGTTAAGTAAGTTCTTTCACGTGAAGTACTCTTGTAAATTAGTTGTTTTGTTAAAACATCTAACAATAACTATGGTTAGTCAAAGTGACATAGAATTTTTAAATGAATTAATTCGAAATAATAGTAAAGGCACTTTCGTTTTCAATGTTGCCTCATCACACGATATTTGATTACATTTTTCTTCGACACTGTGATCTTTGCCTTAGTAACGAAACGATGGGAAAAAAAAAGTCCAAGTTTAACAACTTGTTTTTCTTAACCCAAACCAGCCGTTTTTACATATATATTAAGCAAAATGTCCGTTAAATCTGTGATGCTTCAGATATTAGAAAATGTTATTTTCAAATACTTTTTACTGCATTTTCCTAACAGAACCAGCTGAAAGGTAACGATGAGAATAGTTACTAGTGAAGCTACGTAATTTTTCTGTAAATAAAAGAAAGAAAGATAAAAAAACAACTTTAAACTCGAGTTCAGGAAATGAAACGAAGGAACATGGGAAGAGAAATGTGCTTAAATTTAATACTCTGTATCGTAAAATAAATACAGAGATACGAGGTCGTTTTCTATCCTCATACAGTATATTTTATTTTTTTACTTTTTCCAGGCCGTCATTAGGTTTTTTGATAGTTCAGTGGTTCTAAACTTTTTGAATTGTAAATATCCCACAAAAATTTTTAAAAGTTATTATATTATTGACTGCAAAAGTTGTTTTAAAAAGTATTGTGATTAGATTATAACATTTCAATTAAGCCTAAATTTGTTTCAAATTGACTTCAAAGCATTATTCGCCGTATTCTCTAGTTTGAAAGCTGCGCCAAAAAACGTTTGTTAATATAACTTTAGCACTATTTTTCTGTGTATTTATTACTTTGTCTTAATAATAACGTAAAGGGGTTAATTTTATTTAAAAACCATAAAGCAGTTAACTAACGTGACGTCACTCGGGTCATCTAAATGATGGAATTTCGTTCATTTACTTTATTTCTGACTTTCGTTCAAAATTTTTGCCTCAATTTTTCCCTAGGTCCTCATCTAATTTCATTCACTTATTGTCTTTCTGACTTTCAAAATTTTTTACCTCAATTTTTCCCTAGGTCCTCATCTCAGCAGAAGAAACCTGAGTAAGTGAAAGAATGTCCCTGTTATTGCACTGGGCTACAGCTTAAACATGCAGTGTCGTTCGTATATCCCCTCATGCATGGAAAGTTTTTTTTTGTCATGCAGTTTAGCGGATGGCAAATGTGAACTTTAAATTTCTGTTATGAACTGTTGACTCCCAAGTGAGCGGTTCATTAACCTTCTTCGTAACCTAACCCTGATTTCCTGGGTGATTAAGGATAACTTATCATTTTAAAATTGTTCGAATGAAGAAAACCGTACTATATTTTTCGGAGCGCCTATAAACTATATTGCGATTGTTTTTAATCAGTATTTTCAGATAACTGTATCATTAAAAACATCATAAAAGATGACAAACTATAAATCTATATTTCATTTTAGTTGGTTTTTTTAAAGAGCGTCATTATAACTTGATGAAATACTTTTCTAGGTGAAAATTGTGTAAAAATAGTTTCTATATTTTCTCGAACGGCGAAAATTAATTCTTTTAGTGCAAACTTTATTTCAACCTTCAATTCCTTCACCACGTTCTTATTCGTATTTTAAAATAATACTATCACAGAATTTAAAGAAAGAACGATGGCGAACATTTTCAACAATAATTATAAACAGACATAACATAAAAATAAATTTTCATGACATCGATAGGCGATTATTTGTTTTTATTCTATTTTTTTAATTACAAGTTGTTGATCATTTTCATAAATGTAATGCAGCACAAAATCTACTCTTTTTATCAATTATGTTTTAGGTCATACATTGTCGAAAGAATTTGAAAAAGTATGACATTTGTTATCATGTGTTAACGTTTTTTCTAAGATGGCAAAGCATGATTATAATTTATTATACTTGTCGTAAGACATCAGTAATAGGCCTATTATATTTCTAAAACAATATTGTTTATTCAGTCCATTAGAGGTTTTTCAAGAATAATAATAAGAGTGTGAAATAGTTTTTTCAACCACATTATGACTTCCATGTGGTGAACAAATGGGTTATATAGTGTTCCGACTACTTTCGGATTTGTCGTTTCACGGTGAGGCTGATGATGGTCTTTGTGTAGAGCGCAATATGTCATCATCTCGCACGCTTCTTCTTTGTGGATATTTAGGTATGTTGAATTTTTAAATACTCAGGAGGGTCAGGTGCACAAGACCTCTTCCTCCATCCCTAACTTTCATGTCGGATACTACTGTGTTGTTGTTGTAGTGCTTTTGGGTAACCCACAGTACTCCGGCCCTTTTCAGGGCAATGTCCGTGTATTGTCTTATTTATTATGTTTCATTTATATTTCATTTTTTTATTTTTTCCGTTATTACTTTTATTTTTTTATTTTACTTTATTTTTTTATTTTTTTCTTATATATTTAACATGTGTCGTCAGCAATGGTTGGTTTCGTTCGTTTTGAATCTCGCGCAAAGCTACACGAGGGCTATCTGCGCTAGCCATCCCTATTTTAGCAGTGGAATACTAGAGGGAAGACAGCTAGTCATTACCACCCACCGCCAGGTCTTGGGGTACTAGACTAGACTACTAGTCGAGTGCCTCAACCACCTGGCCATGCTGGGCTTCATCAGTAATGGGTACGACAATAAAAGTTATTGAAATACTGTTTATTATGCAATCTTCTTCTCGAAGGAAAAAAAAGAACCCCTAAGCAACTGAGTAATAATATTGTATCAGAAATATAACAGGCCTTTTGCTAATGTATTGTAATAAGTATAATTAAGTGTCAGCTAGTTGTTCAAAACAAACATGATTGACTAAACAATTTAGCTAACGTTTTTTTGTTTTGATGAACTGAAACATCGAGTGTTATCTGTGATCAACCACAAGTTATTGTTGTTTGTTAAATCCCGCCAATGCCGCACTTTTACTAACAGCTCGAAATGTCCTTTTCATGTTGAAAGGTTATTTATGGTTTATTGTGTCTTCCATTATCTATTTTTATTTTCCTGTTTATTATCTCGGATTTAAAATACAATATTTACTATAGAACAGAAAAAAACAACAACTAAAACCACGAATCTAGGTATTTAATCTTTATTTCTTCTTCAATTGTCTATAAATGAAACAATTTTTTTTCTAAATTTTAAATTTATTCACGCCAGATGATATTAGACCGCATGGAGATGAATGATTTGACATAATTTGAAACTGTTTTATATTATTGAACAGTTCAGTTACTAATGCACTGATTTTCATCTGGCGTTTTGTACTGTTTTTAATAAGTAACCGTTTTTAGCCATAGGTTCTTATCATTAGGTGAGTATAAAAATTGATAGAAATAATGAAATATTACTAAATGTAAACACATATAAACGAGTAATAATGAAATATTACTAAATGTAAACACATATAAACGAGTAATAATGAAATATTACTAAATGTAAATACATATAAACGAGTTAGTACTTTAATAACAACATCTTTCTTTTCAAAAGTGTTATTATTGTTGGTTTCGAAAGATATGTAATACTTTACAGCAACATATGGTAACTTTTGCATCATAGTGTTGTAATTATTACTGAATTTTGTCAAGAAGTTCTATCATATTTTTTTCACAATCCTTCGTTTTTAACTTTCTAAGTGTTGTTTGTTTCTTTTATATTGAATATTTGTTATCATATCAAGAATATACAATAAATGTTTACTTAAACAATGTTCAATAAACTTACTGAAACGGAAGTTATAATTAGGCCTCACTTGTACAACTTTCTTTTTTTGTGTGAATTGCCTCTAAACAATAGCACCCAACAAGCAGCTCCTCAAGTATCAGAGGCGGAAATGGCAATGGAAGTAAGTTTAAATTATTTTTTTCTAATAAATCAGTTTTGTACAACAACTGAAACAAATCGATATTTGTTTTTTAAGGTATGAACTCACCAGAACTTGTATTAGTTACTTAGCTGTAAATACAGCGAGTCGAAAATTGTTTAAAAACTAAAATAGAAAGTAACCACTCTATCTCGGGAGAATGTAAATAAAAATGTTTGTTTAGAAAGTAAACGTTTTAAAGTTATTTATTTCATCATTTTAGCCTCACCAGTAAAATATAACTGTATTACAGCAAAGCATAAACTAGGACGGTTTTTTTTTTTTGTATTTAAGAGGAGATATGGATACATTAATACTAAACTCGTGCATTTGTACACAGCTGTACGCGAAACAGTAATGGATGAGATCATTTCGTTCGGATTTAACAAAAAAACATGCATAAGCATTTTAATTGTCACACTGATATGCATAATGAATTATAACAACTTTTGTTTTAAAACATAATGCTGCGAAACGGTAACAGCTACACTAAAAAAATGTTGGTTTCTTTTCGATTATAACCAAAACTCCTTCGATAGGATTCAGCTCAGTTTAACTCTCTTTTTATTTGGTAACAAGTTTTTATGTTTTACTTACCAAAATTCAAAACTAGGAGAAGATGCGGAAGAAGAAGGAAGAGGAAGAAGCCATGTGGAGAGAGTACATGGAACAAAGACGTATCCAGAGGCAGAAGGAAGAGGAAGAACTGAAGAAACTTAAAGAAAGACAGGTGAGATAACCTTTAATTATATGGGAAACAACGGATGATAGATAAACAAGACTGTTTAATTTCGTCGGTAAACTGTAACAAATAAAAGTAAAAATAGGTAAATTATAACAAGTATAAGTGAGCGAGTTACTAATATTTCTGTAACAATGTTCTCTCTCTCTTCTAAATATTGAATATTCTTAACGTTTCTTGGTTTGTCTATAATAACAGGAAGTGATGTGTCTGAGAGAGAACCAGTTTCTCATGACAGTGGACCTAAATTTAAACTATTAGTACATAGTGATCATAGACTAGTTTTAATAGTAGTTTTATACGATGTTAGGTATTACAATTTCAAGTATCCTGAAACTGAGTTAAATGGTGATTTTAATTTAAAGTTAATTAAATGTAGAGATGTATCAAAGTTATGATGTTTGTCGACAAATACATTTTAATATATAAACAAAATAATTTATAATAACGGTTATTACAAGTGGTTGTTATAAATAATGATTTATATACAACCGTTTTACAAACTTACAAACATATTGAGCCTTCTATCCGATCCGGAACTTCCTCGATATCGAGGATTCACGAATTAATTATCAGTTGACACAGGTACAATTCACTTAATGGGGAGCTAGCTAGCTCTTCACACGTGAGTTTTGCCCAAAGTTATACAGTGTCTTCGTTAAAATACTAACGTCCAAAGTTAATCAGCTGAAGTTAAACGGTTTGTAATATTAATCTTTAAACTTTCCTGGTTAAATATCTGTAGTTTCTCGATTAATAAGCGTTAATCCTATTGGCAACAGTACTGTCAGTCACTAATATCTGCATACACACATAGTTCATTGTTAATTCTTACACTCAAGAATTATTTGCAACTTTAGTAAAAAATCAGGAATTTCGTAATAGACATTTAACATTATAATTAACATGCATTTATAAATATATATTTAATTAAAACAAACATCAATATTAAAATAATTATATAATAGTAAATCCATTACAAAACATATCAGATTAGATACTCATAGTAAGTTTATATTTACATTGTAAAATACTAACTAAATTTTCAACTTATTTAATCCTTAAACAGCAGGAATGCTGTAGCTAAAAGTATCAGTTAATGATGGCCGCCGTTTAAGGGTTAACTATGAGAATCGAAATTTTATTGGCAAATTAGCAGGCTATTTTATTCAGTTAGGATGAACTTCTTAAAACTAAATTCAACTCCAGAGACTTGAAGTTGTACCGATAATTTCGTTACTCAAATGACTTATATATTTAAAATATTTCAGCAAGGATAGTTCGAATCGGCTTCTTAACTGCAAATATTTTCACCTAAAATTATCAGGGGTGAACCAAGGTGTGAGGAGAGTTGATTTCAAGAAACCTTTTAAGTATTTTATAAATATTTAAAACACGATTAAGACGTGAAGAGGAAAAAATCAATTACTCATGTGTAAATTTTTAATATTTCATATTTTTCTAGAGGGCGGGTAACTCAAGAACATAGAGTTTGCTCTGTGTCATCATTTTATCTCTTATTCTGATATAGAAGTACTTTGTAAAATCCCTTTCATTTAAAAGTCGTGGTTCAGCTATTGTTTTTTGTTGTTGTTTTTTTTCTGTTCCCATTAGGCTTGAATATCAGTTCACCTGAAATAACCAAATTTTAGTCAGTAGCTGGACTTCGTCGCTGAATATGCGAAACCATTTCAGAAAATTGTCAACCCCAATATTTTTTACTTTAACAGGCGAAACGAAAAGCTCAAAGATATGAACAGGAGAAGAAAATGATGGAAATGAAGAAACGTCAAGAGGAACAAAGGATTCGTGAGATGGTAAGTCGTTATCATCTTATTGTGTTGTCTGACAACTCGAGGGCTTAATTACTGAACGAGTGTTTTTATTATAGCAAAGCCACATCGGGCTGTGTGCTGTGTCCACCGAGGGAAATCGAACCTCTGGTCTTAGCGTTGTAAGTTCGAAGACTTTCCGCTGTTCCAGCAGTGGACATTACTGAGCAGAAAGAAAAACAGATTGTAAAGTTCCATTAAAGTTTAAAAAACAAACAAAATTCCCACCAAACGGTTCAACTATATAACATTGCCGTAAGGAAGATAAAAAAACAACGTTTTATTATTGGTCATTTGAAACCCTGAAAATTAGTTCTTAAACGTAATAACTGGTTACTTTTATATTGAATATCCGACTAACTGATAGACATCAGAATATACGTAATTCTCAAAGGCGTCGGAAGCAAGGGTACTGGGTGGTATACATTTGACTCATATAGGAATTGTAAATTATATTATTATATTAATTTGCTGGAGGCATGCCACCATATCCCTCCCCTTAAAAAATTGAGCTTCCTTATACTTTGAATCTCTCATTGTAAAACCCGAATATCCAGCCAAATGCTTCCACTTTGCAACTGGATTTCACACCAGTGATTCATTCGTAATCTAGAAATATCAAATAACTATCAACTCGTTATTAGTTTTAGTTGCTCTTATACTCATTATGCCATTTCTGTTCTTTTAGGAAGAGAAGAAGCAAAGGGAAGCGGAAGCCAAGAGAAAACGTTTAGAAGATGCCGAAAGGAAGAGACAAGCTATGCAAGAAGCCATGGAGAAGCAAAAGATACAGGAACCCGTCAAGAGGAACTTTGTAATCCAGAAGAAAGAGGGAGACGAGGGTCCTGGAGCTGCTCTTGGCCATTCTGGATTTGACAAGGCAAGCATTTAGTTAGATAACTTGTTCTTTGATTATTTTTTACCCATTTATACCATTTAAATATGGATTTATTCACATCCGATCAAGAGAATTTTCAAAGAAGGCAAAATAATAATAAAAACAACACTCGCTATGAGATTGAACCTAGATTTGTGAGGCAGTGGGAGTAACCACAAAAGAGAATTATGAAAGATGTACACTCGTACAAGCTCTTTCAAAATGGGGCAACATTTTTAACGAAAGAAATAGAATATGGTTTATTTTGAATTTCGCGAAAAACTACACGAGGGGTATTTGCGCTAGCCGTCCCTAATTTAGCAGTGTAAGACTAGAGGGAAGGCAGCTAGTCATCACCACCCACCGCCAACTCTTGGGCTACTCTTTACCAACGAATAGTGGGATTGACCATGACATTATAACGCCTCCATGGCTGAAAGGGCGAGCATGTTTGGTGTGACGGGGATTCGAAC
This sequence comes from Tachypleus tridentatus, assembly GCF_004210375.1. Taxonomy (NCBI): domain Eukaryota; kingdom Metazoa; phylum Arthropoda; class Merostomata; order Xiphosura; family Limulidae; genus Tachypleus; species Tachypleus tridentatus. The sequence goes on from NC_134837.1 coordinate 132,731,493, forward strand.
CCGCGAAATACGAGTCAAGTGCTTTAACCACCTGGCCATGCCGGGTCAATAAAATATGACACATCACTTTGCTTGCCCCACATTCACATTAACAGGAACGACTGAGTAGTTATGAAAGTTCGTAAAGTAGGTTTGTCACCCAAAGAACCAAATAGGGTGTTATGAGAGATTTTCTAACTGTTTTATCCGTTTTATTAACTCATTATAATAACCATGTTAGTGTTTTACAATTTTTTTTTTGTAAAATAATTGTTTTTACTCGATAATGGATAACTTTCACGTATTGTATTATATTGTACAACAAAAACATCAAAATGATGCAAAAATTACCATACCTCTTAAACTATGGCTAGGTATGAAATAAATACAATAAAAGTTGTGACCTGATATTTATAAATTTATGTTATCGTTTCTTCAGTAAAAATAAATCAATTCTATGGCCATAATCTTAATCATTAAACAAAATACGAGATTAAAAACATTTGAAGGCTTTCCTATTATCACACTTTTCTTGGTATGCTTAATTATTGGTATTTTAAAGAGAAAAAAAATGCTGCTTTTATCTGACTAAAGATTGGATGATTAATATTAAAACAATACTCAGGAAGGCACGAGTCTAATATTGGTGATGAAGGAAATGAAACAACAAATATTCAGGGAAAACGAAAAATAAATTTTGATTTTGTAGAAAGTTTAGTATTGTATATGCTCTTACGTTTCCAGGTCGGCTTACAGTTCACTTATTAAAAGTTGTTTTTTATGCATCATAAATTTTTAATGGTATAATTTTATGTTACTATCTTTAAACAGTTTCCCCTTTATTGATCAAAACATTCAAGTAACAGCACGAGCCAATACTAATATCCCTTTGTTAAGTACAACTGCTAATAATAGTTGATTTTTCTCGCACAACGTGTAACAAATATTTGTCAAAGTCCATCTACGACTAAACTTGAATGCTTGTTTTTGGTCTGATTTCCAGTTTACCAACATTATGTACGCTCGAGGCGAGATGGGTAAGACGAAAGAACAGTTAGAAGAAGACAAAAGGATTTGTTTGCAGTACAGAGTTAAGCCTCTTGAGCTTGAGGGACTGAAAATTGAAGATCTTCGACAAAAGGCTCAGGAATTGTGGGCCAAGATCTCGACCTTGGAATCTGAAAAATATGATCTGGAAGAACGTCAGAAACGTCAAGAATATGATGTTAGTTTGTCACGTGTCGTCTTCTAGTTGAGAAATTAGAAAATGTTCTTATAAATAATAGCTAATTTTTCTACTTAAAAATGAGTACAGTGATCACACTGAAATTATATTAATAACTAGAGTGTTAAGTGGAAAGGTTAAAACTTATTTTAAGCATGAGCTCTGAATAGAACTTCAAGATTCGAAAACTTAGTTTATGTTATAAACCAACACTTACAACTTCATCAAAAATAATACATTAAGGGTGATTCTTTCATACTGTAATGTTATTTTTAGCACAAATCTACTCAGTGGGCTGTCTGCGAGGAATCGAACCCCAGATTTTAGCTTTGCAATTCCATTAAATTACCGCTGACGCGCCTGGTAGGAGTGGACAGTAATGATCATTCTAGTAAAAAGAAACGATTGAAGTTTAAAGTTGCATGTTCCTCATGTGTCACTCTTTGCCGTAGTATTGGTCTCAGTCTGAAAGAGTGAGGTACAAACTCGACCTCTTTATCTCTCCTTAATACATTTATTATAACTTATTCCAGGTGATGTGTAAGATTTAGTGACAGGTGGCCCATTTATAATGTTTGTTTGAATTTTACACAAAGCTACACGAGGGATGTCTGAACTAGCCAACCCTAATTTAGCAGTACAAAACTAAAATGCAGCTAGTCATCACCACCCATCACCAACTCTTGGGCTGCTATTTTACTAACGAATAGTGGGATTGACTGTAAAATTATAATGATCACATGGCTTAAATGTGTTGTTCGAGGATTCGAACCCCAATCAGATTGCGAATCGAGTGCCTTAATCACCTGGCAATGTCGTGCCATTTATTGTGTTATTTCTGGGGTTTGTATAGTATGCTTTACGAAGTCATGAGTTTCTGTATTATGTATGAGATGATAGCGTATGATTAAAAGTAATCAAAGCTATTTTGATAATTTTGATATTCATTGATAAATTACAGAAGGATGTTTATTGCAGCTTCGGTTAATGGGTGATTTTCTTTATTTGGTATATTCATTACTTATTATATAAAAAAACTTAAGCGCAAAAGCACTAGCGGATGAAGTTGTAGAAATGTGTATGTATGTTATTGGTTGGATCGAATCCACGTGATCCCGACAACAATTAAAAACACTCGTTAAAGGTCCCCGTTTAATTTGGCATCAAAACACTGTTTCTTTTTAAACTTATAAACGTCTGGTTTAAAAACATTATAAAAATGAAATGGACCGATATTAAATGTGTTTTTACAGCTGAAACGATAATAGTTGATTAAGGATCTAAGTTCTAAGTAAAATATATTTACTGTAGTTAAAGGAGTTGTCTGAGCGTCAGAGACAGATCAATCGAAACAAGGCTTTGAAGAAAGGATTGGATCCTGAGTGAGTATAAATAATCATTAGTGATACACATAAAGGTACTTAGAAGAGCTACCCTATTATATTAAAGGCTCTAAAGTCTTAGAAATAAACTCTCGTTTTTACGAATCAATGTTATCAGTAAGCGAAACCATAATATTTTAAGTTTGTTTACCTGATCGTTTGTCTACTTCTAAATACTTCCTGAATGTATTCAAAGATGTCGCTATTTAGATATGAGAACGGTACAACAAAGTATATGCCTGCTAGAGTCGCAATGTACATCATTGGTATAATACGACACTAGTTTAACAAAAAAAAAGCTGACTTCTATAGCCATAGGAGTAATTAGTTACTGAAATCGGTCAAGAAATGGGGTTATTAACTTAAATTTTGAACTTCAAAAAAAAAATCTCAGAACCATTCTGTGAGCCTCTGTGACGTGGCAATTGAATAAATAGCGGATAGATTGTCTTCTAACGTTGGTTCAAGATTAAAAAACTTACGATTTAAATTCTGAATGCTAGTTAAATACCAAAATATAATAGGCCTGATATTTGTGAGAGATAAAAAACACGTCTGCATTCGAAGTGATTTTTATTACAAATGTCAGATCTATAATTATAAACTATTCAAGTTAAATTAATAAAAATGTAACTAGAAAAAATATATTATGTTCGGTGATGATAGTTTTACTCAAAAGAGACATACTTAACTTTAACTCAGGTTTATCCAACCGAAATGCTGTAATGTTACAGTATTCTAACTTCAGGGTGTGGTCAATGTGTGATAACAATATCTTTTCACGTGTTTTTTTATTTTATTTTAAAGTTTTCAGTCTGTGTGGTAGTGATATTTGTTTTTTTTCTTGAAAGTACAAATAAAGTTAAAACCAAATATGTTGTATTATTGTTTTAATTGTTTATCAGTTATTGTAGTACTTCAACTGATTTTATTTTTCTTTCCTTTAGGGCTTTGCAAGGAAAACATCCGGTAAGAATAATGTATATCGTCTATACCAGACGCACTAGACTTGTAATTTTCTATCGAATATTCTATTACTACTTTTAACATTAATGGGCAGAAAAAAAATAATGAGATATTTGTAGTTCTTTTTCTAATATTCCTATTTTATACGTTTATGATATGAATGAACTTCTAATTAATGTAACATAGAAATAATTAGAAATTATTCCAAAATTTGAACTTTCACAAATTAATAAAAACTAAACAAATCAAGGAGAGTTTGATTTAAGTAAGGTTAGATCCGCACACTTTGGTCATTCTTCCTATTAGTGCTAAAAATTCCATATTTAAAGCAGCACGTAGTTAATTTGCCAAATTAAAAATACAATGTCTATAATCCGTATTTAACAGATAAATTTATTTTAACGCCGTTAGATAAAGTTTATTAATATTGAGAGTCGTGAGTGCACGTGCATTTTTACTTTTTCTTTTTCAAGTTTGAAGTTTGAGATTGCCAACAGTTGCTGATTAATAAAATTGTATTGTCATATTGCGAAGAACATTAACCATTTGTGGCGGAATTATATGAAGAAATATTTTATGTAATAAAGTATACATTCAACACTACGTTAAACAAAGTTCGTAGATTAGTAAGTAATGTATTATAATAGTGGGTTTGTGATCACAGAAAAATCCAAAAATAATTTATGCTTTGAGAAAAATGGTGAAAAGAATTGAGAAAAAAAACATTGAAAATAGAAGAATTATTTAATTTTTCATTTGAAATAAATTAAAAATTAAATCATGGCAACATTCTATTTTATGCTGGCAAATTTAGATATTGTCCTGGTATTTTTCATTGAATTTAAATACAAAATGAAAAAAGAATTTTATTTCTAATATTTCTTTCTTATATACACATAAGTGTGTCACATAGTATTTCAATCATTTATATTAAAGTGGTTTTTCACGACGTAAAAAAATATTTTTACTTTGTTACTAGTTCTTAATGTACTTATCTAGGGTTAGTATATTTACATAACAATTTTCGTTTTACTTGAAATGTCAGTACTATTACAGTAGCATGTGGATGTTATTTGTAATTTTAATTAATTATTTTATAAAATATAATTAAAATAAATCACAAAAATATCAACTTTCACTGTAAAATAAACAGTTTTGGTTAACTTTATTGTCCCACTTCTCATTAGAAAGCAGCATGAACCCAATTATTATTAGAATTATGTATAGTTCAATAAATGTGGTGGATAGCTTTATTAAATATTCAAAATGTCAAATATTTTATTCAAATTTTGTTTTATCTTGTCGTCTTGTTTTCGAAACAAGTTCTAAACATTTTTATATTTTAGTTTCATTTTAAAAATACATACAAATTGTTTTTAAAGGATGTATTTTGCAAATGAAGCCACGTAAAATAATTCACCTTACTAGTGTAACGGAGATAGCTCAAAATTTCGCCCGTTACCTTACATGCAATAACGAATGAATTGACCTATTCACTAAGTTATAACTGCATTCAGTTTACGTTCGACACTTGATAAAATTTAAAAGATATGAGCGTAAACGTGATCTGTATCGCCATCTATTATGATTCTACAGACATTCTGGTGCCTAAATTTTTAAAAATCGTGACTTCAATTTCGTAATACTTTAAACTAAGCTTTGTTTCTGAAATAACAGAATTATAGTAACCAAATAATCTGTGTAAATAGTTAGTTCTTAGCCATTTAGTCCAGCTTACAAAATCCTTATTTTTTCTCAAAGTTTGAAGACATGAGAAATAAATTATTTTGTGTCTTCCAGTTTTAAAGGCAACTATTTCCGCACCATTATTCTAAATATCTTTTATCCTAATATGATTTATTTATTAAAGCATAACTCTGATCTTTTTTACTTATTTATTTCTCATTTTCCTTATTTCTATCTTCCTTAATTAGCCGGTGCATTCATTAAAATTTAATTAGGTCAATAATCAATATTTTAATTTTACATTTTACACAATTTTTTAAACCCAGATAAAACGAAGGGGGGTTGTGACAAGAAAATAAGTTGAACAAAAATTACTTCTCAAAAATTTATGGCTTAAATTAGAATATGAAATTAAATTCGAAATGCTCTATGACCATTGATTATTTATTTATTTTAAATTAAAAACTAAACTAAATAGTGTATTTTATTTTGGTGGTGGTTTATAAAAGACTGGTTTAGATCATTTAGCTTAAAGGAATTGCTTACGAAATTGATTCTGATTTTAAAAGCATTTTTTATTGTCGAATATGTGATAGTTACTGTTTTGAGTTATTGACTTGTTTTATGTATCATATAGATTACGTGTTTCTTAATGTTTCCGTAGCCTAAGCTCCAGGTAGCGAGCAAGTACGAGCGACGTATTGACAGACGTACCTACGGTGACAAGAGAGAGTTGTTCGATGGTGTATGTACAATATATATATATATATATATTTGTTTTCCGTGCATGTGTTTCATTTAAAAAGACGTTTCTCACCAAATCACCCTCGTGTTTCTCTCAGATCTTATTGTTTCACCAATTTCCTGTTCAAACTTTTTATTATAAAAAGTTTATTTTAATTCACTAACGCCTTTCTCTGTTATAGGTCTGAGAGTTTATCACGCTAAACATTGGGTTTCGACATTAGCAGATAGTATAACACAGAAAGCCCATGTTATAGATACTTGAATAAAATCCGTTTCGATAACCTTAAAGTCAAGATCCATACATAAAGAAAGAAACTTGTTTTTAAAGATTTTTATTTATAAACTTTATCCTAAGTAAAAATGTTGAAATTCACTCTCCTTATATTGTTATAAGTACAAAGTTGCACAACGTAGTACCTCATATTGTGTCAACTGTGAAAGATTGAACCTCGGAGTTGAGCGTTACAAACCCTCTAGCATACTGCTATGCAACTGGGAAAAATCAAATTTTAATATATTCTTATAATCTTCCCCAGGTGGCTCAGAGGTAAATTTGGGGGATTATCACACTAAAAATTGGATTTTGATACCCTCGGTTGGCACAGAACATATAGCCCCTCCTGTAGCTTTACGTTTATCAACAAACAAGCAATTGTTTGAACAAAACGTGAAAACCGAGGGAGTGCGCTGTGTTGTAGCAACGCTTTGTTTGTCCGGTTTGTATCTGTTTTTATTCCTATTATGTTCTTGATTAATAAGCATTTTCATATTTTACTTAATGAGTAATAAAGAAACTAATAATCAGTGTAGTAAAGGGTTTTGTAAGTGTGTACACACCCCTCCAAGTTAAATAATATCGAACATTGATCAAAATCATTTTGGGCAAAACCTTTATTATTTGGAATTTTTTAATATTTGCGCAAAGCTACATCAAGGGCTATCTGCATTAACCATCACGGCATGACGAGGTAGTTATCCCGCCAAACGTGCTGACACTTTCAACCGAGGGAGAGTTATAAAGGATGGTGAATCCCACTATTCGTCAGTAAAAGAGTAGCCCAAGAACTGGCAGTGGGTGGTGGTAACTAGCTGTCTTCCCTCTAGTTATTTTGAGTGCTACATTCGTTTAGCTTTGCGCGAAATTAAAAAAAAAACAAGCATCAAACATCCCCAAGATATAAATTAAAAGAGGGAAGGCAGCTTGTCAACAATATTCAATACAAACTCTTGGACTGCTCCTGCTGATTGGTGGGATTTAGTTTATATTCTTATGACGTATTCCCTGTCTCAAAGTGAAGATAGTTAGTTTTGTGCCAATGAGGTATTCGATTTCAAAGTCAAGCACTCTAACCTCATGGTCACAAGCCCTGCACAAGTCTTGCGTTCTAGTTTGTAGGTGATTAGTGATTTTTATATGTGATACTAAAAAAAATTGAATTTTTAATATCTTTAACCGCATAAGATTTCTAACATTAATGTTTTTATAATTGCGTATATCCCGTGATATGTTTCAGTTACAATTGAAAAACAGAAAATTACACCCATGTTAAGCGAAAAAAATTTTCTCGTTATATACTTTTTTAACAAATAAATAAACTTAATTTTCACGTTGCTCGTTATTTTGCGACAAACTTAACACATAGCCCCAATAATTTGTGTCTTTTATTAAAAAAAACATCTAGCAAAGTGACAATATCTTTCTTTGCTCATTATGTAACATACAACATACGAGAAAATATATTAAAAGTTTCTTGGATTGTTTTACATTTAAATTAATAAGAAATGCAGTTTTCAGTCTTTAGTTGAAACCACAGTGTTACAATGTTTGCAAAATATCCATGGCTTAATATAACATAAGTTAGGCAGTCAAAAAGATATACTGAATTATAATAGTACAAGGGTATCGTGAATAATAATAATCCGGTGTTGTACTAGTTAGGGCCTGGCATGGCCAAGCGCATAAGGCGTGCGACTCGTAATCCGAGGGTCGCGGGTTCGAGCCCGCGTCGCGCTAAACATGCTCGCCCTCCCAGCCGTGGGGGTGTATAATGTGACGGTCAATCCCACTATTCGTTGGTAAAAGAGTAGCCCAAGAGTTGGCGGTGGGTGGTGATGACTAGCTGTCTTCCCTCTAGTCTTACACTGCTAAATTAGGGACGGCTAGCACAGATAGCCCTCGAGTAGCTTTGTGCGAAATTCCCAAACAAAAGTTGTACTAGTTAATAATAATTCCGTGGCATAATAAATGGAATCCAAAGAATATATAAAAAGATATACTGATCAAAGAAGTATATTAAACCCAGATTACATATACTAGATAAAAACCGTGCTATTTAGTAGTGTGACAAAACAATAAATCGAGAATATCATTTACACTGCTTCGCTAGTCTGCGTATTGTTAAATCATATATATTTCTGTAACTAGTTCGCTCCATAAACTTAGACCCGTCATGACCAGGTGGTTAAGGCGCTCAAATCATAATCTGAGGATCGCGGATTCGAATCCCCATCGCACCAAACATGCTCGCCCTTTCAGCCATGGAGCGTTATAATGTGACGGTCAATCCCACTATTCGTTGGTAAAACAGTAGCCCAAGAGTTTGCGGTTGGTGGTGATTGAATAGCTGCCTTCCCTCTAGTCTTACACTGAAAATTTAGGAACGGCTAGCGCAGGTAGCCCTCGTGTAGCTTTGCGCGAAATTCTAAAACAAACAAACCATAAAGACTTCGAAAAATAGTATATTGGTTTCATTTTCATTAAACAGAAGCGTTAACAGTGTGTCACACATATTTAACAGGGTTTCGAAAACTCCTATGAAGCCGATCTTGAGAGACAGTGGGAAGACAAGATGAATCAATTTAAGGAGAGAGGACCATCGAAACTTATGAAATGGGATCCTTCTGCTCCGAAGAATAAGGAAGCTGGTGTTTCTCGTCACGAGGAGGAAGAAGAGGAAGAAATGGAACTACACATGCCTTCCATATCTCAGCCAACACCCGCTGAAGAAGAGGAAGAAGAAGAGGAGGAGGAGGAGGAAGATGAGGAGGAATAGTGTGTTGTGTCTGATGCTGGTTTTGTGGTAAGTAGGCTTAAAGAAAATGTTCAAACCTTCTTCACTTTTTACCTCTAACATTTCTTTTTTTCATAAATTTGGCTTTAAACTTAGAGTTAAGGAACAGGATTAACTAAAATATGCACTCGCAATTTTTTGTTAATTTATGTATCTAATTCTACCACTAATACGCTGTTGTTCATGTTTGTTTATTTAAATAATATACGGACGTTTATGTTTAAAATGCAACAGATTGGTGAGATGGCGCTTTATTTTTTATCTACTTTATGGAGATAAATCGTCCATCTGTCACGTCGATATCTCTGCAGTATTGATCCACGTGCAAGTTGCACCAGACGACGGCACTTTTTGTCGCGACAAACAAATTTGTCTTTTCAAAATTTCAGCCATATGTATATATATGAAACGGAGGATGCGTAACTTTTGGCATATAACTATATTTGAAGGTAGGTTAGGAGAGATGTTAATGAGTAATAAAATCGAATCGTGTATATGCGCTTCTCGCTCGCTGTTGTTGGCGTACGAAAGTCATAATTTGCTGAAATTTCCCGTTACGTTTGCTTGATTATATATATGTATGTATAAAACACTGATAGAACATCATCAAATTTTGTCCAATCGGAATACTAGGCTACAACCACGTAACAACCCACAACACATTTCAATTTTGAAAATGGCCAAAGAGAAAAGATTCCGATATTCAAAACAAATTTTACTGCCTTTACCGCCACAACTAATAATTTGCAGGATCATTCAGTTGACCAAAAAGGAATACGTCTTTGAGAATCAGTTTTTTCGCATGTTCCAATCTGTAAGGAATTATAAAAAAAAAACATAAAAGGAGTACTTGAAATATACAATAGTCAAAATGTTAATTAAGTAATACTTATAAAGTATGATGAAATATGCATAAGAAATATTGTTTTCATGAAATACTAAAAATATAGTAGTCATTTTCTATACGTATATTGTTACAAGTTTATAATTAATTTTCAGAAAACATGTTCATATTCTTAATTTATTTATATATAATTTTCAAAAGAAAACCTAACCATTATTTTTTGTCATATGACGGGCATTAAAATATCATTCATGTTAGGCTTAAAACTAAATACTGATGAAAGTTTTTTTTCTTTACATAAATAAAAATATTATACTTAATTTGTATGTTTATACACTGATAATTGTTAAATTGTATAATAAACAAGTGGTTTCAAAAATAATCTACGCAAAGCAAATAGCGTCACTTGTGAGTTTTCTGTGAACTTCATTTAGTTGGAATTTGAAAACGACGACGTATGAGTGTGAAATTCATAACATAAAGACTTAATTAAAACGTTACCCGCCCCCTATCGCCAGTTCCATTAGAATTCAATGAGAGTAAAATTGTAAGCATTAAGCTCTTGCATTAGAAATTTATGAAAGGACAAGTTATAATATATTGTATCAAAATATTGTATTTAAACAAAGGATATAATTATATTCTAAATAACATAAAACTTTTTTCTAAAGGTGTATATAAAAATTAATATAACTAGCAAATATCCGCAAAATATTTGAAGTGCAACTAGTATTTTTATTGCAACAGTACTTCTTTAAATCCAGAATTCCTAGATCACTGCTTTCTAAACTTTTTAAGTTCGTGGCACATTTTTAATGTCCCAAACCTTTAAAACATGTAAGTAAGTTCGTATGGCGGGCCTAGTATCTTTCCCCTGACAAATACAGGCAGGAATTGCTGTTATTCTGTGTTTCAAGGGGAAAATAAATAAAATTTGAATTTTAAAAATTTATTAAATTGATAATAAACTCACATTACTAAAAAAAATACTTAATTTCAAAAACATTCCGCGGCATACAGTCTGGGAGGCACTGCCCTAGATTAATTCTAATCGCTGATACCGAAATCAACAAGTCCACTTGTCTTAGGCCTAACATTAGTTAAGTCTTTTTTAATTTTTTAAAGAGATAAATTAACATTGTAACTTGTATACGTTTTTTTTTTTTTTGCTTTAGTTAATTTAGGGATAAACTTAACTGTACTTAATACCATCAGTAAATAAACTTATAATGTTAGACTTTTTTAAAAACCATTATTATGCTTTTAATATGTTGTTATACAAAATGGCTACTAAAGTACACTACATGGCATAAAGTATGTGGACATCTCTTCTAATTAGTGGGTTTAGCTAGTTAAGCCACACCGATTATCAACAGGTGCATAAAATCAAGCATACAATCATGCAATCTCCGTAAACAAACAATGGCAGTAGAATGGGTCGTACTGAAGAGCTCGGTGACTTTCAACGTGGCACTGTTATAGGATGCCACCTTTCCAACAACTCAGTTCGTCAAATTTCTGCCCTGGTAGAGCTGTCCCGGTTAACTGTAAGTACTGTTATTGTGAAGTGGAAACATATACAAGCAAAAACAGCTCAGCCACGAAGCGGTAGACCACACAAGCTCGCAGAACGGGACCGCCGAGTGCTGAAGCGGGTGGCGCGTAAAAATCGCCTGTCCACAGTTGCAACACTCACTAGCAAGTTCCAAACTGCCTCTAGAAGCAACGTCAGCACTAGAACTGTTCATCGGGAGTTTTATGAAATAGGTTTCCATGGCCGAGCAGCCGCACACAAGCCTAAGATCACCATGCGGAATGCCAAGCGTCAGCAGGAGTGGTGTAAAGCACTCTGCCATTGGACTTTGGAGCAGTGGAAATGCGTTCTCTGGAGCGATGAATCACACTTCACTATCTGACAGTCTAACTGACGAACCTAGGTTTCGGGAGGACCCTTTTTTGTTTCAGCATGACGATGCTCCCGTACACAAAACGAGGTCCATAAAGACATAGTTTGCCGAGGTTGGTGGGGAAGAACTTGACTGGCCTGCACAGAACCCTGACTTCAACCCCATTGAACGAACACCTTTGGGATGAATTGGACCGCCAACTGCGGTCCAGGCCTTTACGCCCGATTTCGCTAATGTTCTTGTGGCTGAATAGGAGCGAATCCCCACAGATATGTTCCAAAATCTAGTGAAACGCCTTCCCAGAAGAGTGGAAGCTGTTATAGTAGCGAAGGAGGTACCAACTCCATATTAATGTCCATGGTTTTGGAATGAGATGTTCAACAAGCACATATGGGTGTGATGTTCGGGTGTCCACATACGCTTGGCCATGTAGTGTGTGTTTACATCGACGTATTTTTTACATTTGTTGCAATGAAGTGCACGCGCATTTTCATAATAGGTGTAACATGAGTGTTAGTGTAACAAACTAACATAAAAAACAGCAAGAACATGTAATGCGAAAAGCGGTTTTATTTCCAGTTCTTGAATACAAATTTCTAGTATTAATACCAAAACAAAAGTTAGAAAACCAATAGAGCAGAATAACGTTCTAAAACATTTTATTGTTTCGTTGGTAAATTTCAGATTTTTGTTACAATTATTTTATTTTTAGCAATTGCATTGTAACGACATTGTATTTTTATTAATAATTGTGTTAATGAAAGTAGCCAATAGGGATATATATTTTTGATGGGTTTAGAGTAAGAGAACTATTTTTTAAAAAGTTTTCTGGTTTTTATTTACTATTTTTAAAACACTTTGTCGATTTTCCCTCTTTCTTTCTTTTTTGTTGTGCTTAGTAAAAGAGAAAATTTTATATTGCTATCTCAGGTGTCGTTGCTAATATGTTCTGATCTTTTGTTTTTTTATCTCTGCATCAGGTAGTTCCGGTTATACTAATGGCAAAATACGAAAAACTAAAGGAAAGTGTTGCTCTTATCACAGATCATAATATTTCCCTCTTTAAGTTCCGACTGTAGTTGAAACCTGAATCTCCTGTGTGCGTGTCATTCATTCATTTTTCGTTTTAAAAAATCTCTAATTTGTAAAAATATTTCTTTTTTTCTCCGATTGTAAATGATTAAAAATCATGTAATGATGGTTGAATATTTGTGTTATAAATCCTGTGATAACAATCTTCCAAGTCTCTACCTGGAGCAAGTCAAACCTGTTTCTTTTCATTCGCATCCTCAGAATGTTAATATCCTCGATTTTTCTCATCTTGTTCAGAAAAGATGTAGAAAATGTCTATATATATAATTCGGGAATGTTGTATGTCATACTGGCTCGAAACATGTAAAAACTTTATCTTCAGAGAAGTTCATAGTACCAAAATAAATCACGATCTATGGACTTTTAGCAATTAATTGCCATTAATCTGTTGAATAACATTATAATCTGAAAAACTATATATCCATTTTCTTCTGTCAAGAGATAATAAATAATGGCTTTTAAGTTATTGCACTTTCTGGAAATTTACCAAAGTTTTTTACGATATAACGAAACCACAAATGTAATTAACCTCCTTGTCTTCTATTATACCTATGTATGTCTGTGACTCAGAAATGATGTTACAAGCCTTTTTTCGCCACAAATGTATTTGAATGGAATATTTCTGATCTTGCGAAAGATAAATAATTCATGAAAAAAAAAAACTTCCATGGTTTATGGATCCTACATACAACAGAAAACTGTTACAAAAAATTCAATAACATAATTTCACGTATTGCAGTATACCTAATAATAACTTCATATATGATTAAGTTAGCATATAATTATATGTAGCTGTTTTCATAACAAGGCCACATCGAGCTATCTATTGTGTCCACCAAGGGAATCGAACCGCTAATTTTAACGTTGTAAATCGTATACGTACCGCTGTTCCACCAGGACAAATTAACAGAGATCCACAAAACATTTGCGGTCATATAAGTATCTTCATTGTAATAGTAATTCTTCGAATACAGAATTTATAGAATAACACAAGATAATTCTAATTGCTGACATCGAGATCTATAAGTACACTTATCCTAGGTTTAACATTAGTTAACCTTTATTAAATACATCCTATATTTGATAAACAGATAAATTAAGTGTAACTCATGTATGTTTTTTGCTTCAAATTAGTTACAACTAAACTTTACCGTACTTAATATTATCAATAAATTTATAATGTTACTTTATGACCTAACATTAAATATTTGAGACTAAGTATTTTAATGTGTTGCTGTACAAACATGCTCGCCCTTTTACCCATCGGGGCGTTATAACGTTACAGTCAATCCCACGACTTGTTGGCAAAAGAGTTGGTGGTGGGTGATGATGACTAGCTGTCTTCCGTATAGTCTTACACTGCTAAATTATGGACGGCTAGCGCAGATAGCCCTTGTGTAGCTTTGTGCGAAATTCAAAACAAACCAAACCGAATATTAATATAATATATGTTCAATTGAGTCCGTTTGTTATTTAATTCTTGCTGAATATACACATTATACGAAGGATTAAATTATTTTTGGAGTTTTTCTTTAAAAGTTTTACATTTTTATACCAGAGCGTTAATTAATTAACATTTAAAGATGTCTCGAATAAGAATATCTCTCGTATTTTTTTTAATTTCTTAGTGTTCTATAATTCACTTCAGCTATAGAGGAAACAATAGATATCGTTTGTTATATGTAGCTAAAAAAACAGACAAAAATTAAATGGACACGCGATAGTCGTTCTCGAAGATAATTCTATAACCCATATTAAATTATTTGATAAATCGTGATATGTAAAGTGAAGGCAACAGTAAAACATTCATATAAAATGCTTCATACAAGAAGTTTTGACTTAATTTTCTCATTAAAAAAAATTAACATGATTTCCGAGCCCCATAGCGTGCGACTCGTAATCTGAGGGTCGCGGGTTAGAATCCCGGTCGCACCAAAAATGCTCACCCTTTCAGTCGTAGGGACGTTATAATGTGACGGTCAATCTCACTATTCGTTAGTAAAAGAGTAAGAGTTGGCGGTGAGTGGTGATGATTAGCTGCCTTCTCTCTAATCTTACGCTGTTAAATTAGGGGCGGCTATCGCAGATAGCCCTTGAGTAGCTTTGCGCGAAATTCAAAACAAACAAATCAGAACCTCATAAAGAAACTTTTGGTTCAATGTGTGTTTGAACATAGAATGAACAGCCCTCTATAAATAATGCACAATATAGAATAAAAGCATACATCCTTTTACACTATAACGAGTTAATAGTAATGTATTATGCGTATTTTCTTATAGCAAAGCAACATCGGGTTATCTGCTGAGCCCACCGAGGGAAATCGAACCCCTGTTGTCTGTTTTTTTAGCTACATATAACAAACGATATCTATTGTTTTCTCTATAGCTGAAGTGAATTATAGAACACTAAGAAATTAAAAAAAATACGAGAGATATTCTTATTCAAGACATCTTTAAATGTTAATTAATTAACGCCCTGGTATAAAAATGTAAAACTTTTAAAGAAAAACTCCAAAAATAATTAAAAAAAATAAATTAGCTACATAAAAAGTGAACGTTTCGTATGATGCCTCAGCTGAAAATATGTGCGATTCCACTTTCACACTAATATTGTTTCGGAAAAAAAAAAAAATTTAACACTTAATTTAAAGCACTCGAATTAAACAAACAAAAACATCCTAACTATTTACCTGCCTCAAGGTGTCTCAGTATTAAGCCTTAAAGATTATAATGTTAAAAATCAGATTTCAATAAACGCGGTGACAAGTGCATCAGGCTGTTGTGTAACTTAGAGCTTAACAACAGACGAAAAAAACTTAACTTCTTTTGGTGGGAAAATGGGAACCATCTACTTTATATAACTAAAAAAAACACAAATTATATAACAAAGACCGTGAAAAAACCTTATTATTATAAAATAAACTAATCAAACACTTTTTTACACATTTTATTTACAAAAAACAAAAACAAGAAAGGAACTTGCAATACGTTGCACTTTAATATGCAAAAAAAGCTGTCGGTTGAAAAGTTGTAATTACTGTGTGTAAACGTCCCCACCAACCCCAGTGGCACAGCGTTATGTCTTCGGACTCACACCACTAAAATTGGGTTTCGATACCACATTATGTATATTTGTGCTTAATTCCAAACAAATCCAACATTAAAGTTCAAGACGTTTTCAGAAATATATAATCTTCTCGACTGTTTTAAATTTCTGATGACGTTTAGCCCGTAAACTTAAAAATTGATATACTTGCATTTACATAAGGTAATTTATAATAATGCCCCTACAAGTATCAGATAGGCAAACCCACAATTTGATCGAGATATATTTTATAGTAGGTATCTTGACTGCGTTTCTTTAAGTGTAAAATAATATGTTTGGACAAATTTAAATAATTTATAAAAATTTTTATTATGACAAATACAGTAAAAGTACAGTGTACGTACTTATGCAGACGGAATGAAAGTTGTCCTTACAAGGCTATAATTAACTTCACTGTCTTCTCTCCTTTAGTATTAATCACAGTGGAACTAAAACCCGATGTTGTTGAAGTGTAACTTCACTCAACGATCTCCTAGTAAAAACTGACTAAAGAAAGCATACCTGAATTTAACAAGTAAACTCACTTTCTTTGTCCATTTGACAGAATCTCCTTGTGACATTTTTTCTTTCACAGCACTGATCGACTTTTACGTCTTTAACCAGCGTCAACCTGACTTGTAAGGGATATTTCAACTTGTATGCTATATATTGTTGCAATATTTTCTCAGGCAGAATATAGTATATAATGTAGATTTTATTGGAAATTACCTTATGTACATGCATATATATATCTATTTATAAGTTTACAGGCTAAACCTAATGATAAATTAAAGTGTTCCGAAAGAAGAAAGAAAGTAAAAAAAAAATGTAATCGCAGCAACCTTCTGTAGCATGTGTTGTCGCCATTACAGCATGGAAACTGAATAAGCTAATTTTTTCTTAAAATTGTGTATACAGAAAGCAGTTTGTTTGTTTGTTTTGGAATTTCGCACAAAGCTACTCGAGGGCTATCTGTGCTAGCCGTCCTAATTTAGCAGTGTAAGACTAGAGGGAAGGCAGCTAGTCATCACCACTCACCGCCAACTCTTGGGCTACTCTTTTACTAACGAATAGTGGGATTGACCGTAACATTATAACGCCCCCACGGCTTTAAGAGCGAGCATGTTTGGCGCGATGGGGATGCGAACCCGCGACCTTCAGATTACGAGTCGCACGCCTTAACACACTTGGCCATGCCGGACCACAGAAAGCAGATAGAATACATATGACATACCTATACATCACATATACGTATATAACTCTTGATATTTACATTAATCTTTCTGACAGGGTGAAAGACGACTTCCAAAATAATAAAGCAAAATATACAACAGTTTGTTTGTTTTTTTGAATTTCGCGCGAAGTTACTCGAGAGCTATCTACGCTAGTCGTCCCTAATTTAGCAGTGTAAGACTAGAGGGAAGGCAGCTAGTCATCATCACCCACCGCCAACTCTTGGGCTACTCTTTTACCAACGTATAGTGGGATTGACCGTCACATTACAACGCTCCCACGGCTGAAAGGTCGAGCATGTTTGGCGCGATGGGGATGCGAACCCGTGACCCTCGGATTACGAGTCGCACGCCTTAACCCACCTGGCCATGCCGGGCCCCAGATATACAACATAAATATATATTTGCTCTTTTAAGATAATCATATGTGAAAATATTTGTATACATAAATTGTTTATGTTTTAAAGCTTTATTTCAAGTTATGCGGGTGTTCAGTGCAATAATTTGCCCAAAATATAAAAATTAGGAGTTTCAATTAGAATAAGATAACATGAGTTCTTAGGAGATACAATATAATCATTTAGCTCAGCTATCAAGAGAGAAGTATGAAGTCAGAGAAATATAAAATAAAGATTAACCCAGAAAACCTCTCACCAGAAAATTAGCAGTGGGCCAGTCAGCTTACATTATAAAAAGTGGTCATATGGACTTGACTCGAGAAACAACCTGAGGTTCTTATTGTTATTTTTTGGACAAAGTTAAAAGTTGAGGCAGTACATTGATTTATATTTACTTGAATTCAATACTTTTCAAAACTTAGTGGATTACCTCACTAGTTTGTTGATTTAAAATGAACTATACTTCACTTTTTGACAGACGTGGCCAATTTCTACTGTACAAAAGTTGAAGAACTATTATCCCCTCACTGAAAATAGCAGATGACAATCATACTTGCATCTGTTTAGGGAGTTGATCATCATTTATGAATGATCATGGGTCAAAGATTTTGGGATGCAAGAGTCAAAGTTGGCCACGTCTGTCAAAAAGAAATGATATAATCTACTCCAAACTGGGAAAGCTAGCAAAAAAAATGCTGAAATTATGTAAGTTAAATACAAGTAAACTTAAATTAAAGGTGCTATGGCAACCCTAAATTAGTTAAGATGCTAAATATTAGTTTGAAAGGTCACAAAATTAGTTTAATTGTCTCTGCCTGTGTGCAATCAAAGTGGTTTAACTTAATTTCAGAGCAAATAGATTTGTTCAAACCACAACTCATAAAGTGATACCATAAACCAACAATGACGATCAGGAATCTTTCCAAACAAGCCAGAAATAAAGTGATAGAGAAGCACAGACCAGAAGAAGTTTACAATAAATTTTCAAAGTTGCTGATTGCCCCTTTGAGTATGGTGAAGTCCATCATTAAAAAGTAAAATGTGTTTCATAACACCCAGTCACTACTGGGAACCAGGCTGCCCTTTCAAACTAGGCAGTCACGTAAGCAGAAAACTGGTTAGGGATTCACTGTGAAGCCAAAATAACTTTGAAAGATATACAAAGTTCCATGTCTGAGATGGGAGTCAGTGTTTGTACATTGATAATATCCAGATCCCCATACAAAGCTGGCTTGTATGGGCGAGTGGCAAGAAAAAAAGCTGCCATTACTGAAAAATAAACATCTTAAATATCGTATGGAGTTTGAAACAGAACATGTAAATGATACTGCAGACATGTGACAAAATGTTTTGTAATCAGACGAGACAAAAAATTGAGTTTTTTATCTAAATTCAAAACGTTACATCTGGCACAAGCACAACACAATCAACACCATCCCAGCTGTCAAACAAGATGGTGGCAGCATCATGTTATGGGGATGCTTTTCATCAACAAGGACTGGGAAGCTTATCAGGATTGAGGGGAAAATAAATTGTGCTAAGTACAGGTAAATCCTAAAGGAAAACATGTTTTAGTTAACCAAAAACTAAAACTGTGTCTAAAATTTAAGCAAGACAATGACCTGAAGCACATGAATAAAGTCATGCTGCAATGGTTTTAAATGCAGAAAGTGAATGTCCTGGAGTAGTCAGGTTAAATGTTCGACTTGAATCCAATAGAAAATTTATGAAAAGACGTGAAGATTGCAGTCCATCAATGATCCCCAACGATCTTGTTAGAGTTGGAGCAATATAGCCAGGAAGAATGGGCAAATATTATATCCCTTCATTGTACAACTTGACAGAGATCTATCCAACACCACTCACAGTAGTAACTGCTGCCAAAGGTGAATCCATCAAATACTGACTTAGAAGGCTGAATGCTTATGCAACCAGCAAATTTCAGTTCATATATTTTCTTTGAAGGTATTGCTGACATTCAACCTCCTTCACACATAAGTGTTACATTTGATCATTAGAGTTTTGAATGAAAACAAGTTCATTAAAAAACTGTTTATCTTACTTATATTTCGTCAAAATGTGATATTATTGGCAGAGGTGAATACTTTTGAACGGCAATGTAGGTATCGTATTTAAAGATGAACTGACTTCTTTAGAAGTAGCAGTTAGTTAGGTATGCTAATAACAAATGTATCAACAAAAAGAACTGTGAAGTGTTCTGTATTGGAAAGCTTAACTGAATTTTCTTGCATGTGAAGTAGTGAGACTGGGCAAGTTTTAAAAGAAATGAACACAATCTTTGTTAAGAACACATGAAAAGAAAATGAATTGCATGTACTTTCACAGGTACCAACACAGCCGATATTCTATTAAGTGGTGTTAAGTCCAATAGTTTCCACTATCTCATGATTTATTTCTGAAGGATTAAAACACAATGATTTCAAAGTATGGGCTTTATTCAACAATCTCCTAACAGAACTGGGTTGAGAAAAAAAGTAAAGCTGTTAGCGAGACAATCAAAATATGGTTAACCTGTTGAATGAAAGCACGCTTTTTTTAGCTTTTCTGCTAAATGATTTTTTTAAAGTTTTAACTCATTAAAGTGTGTAGAAAACATGTCTCCATATTAAGTAGGGACCTCAATTTATACTCAAAACATTGGTATGTGCAGTGAAAAAAACTAACATATAGTTTTCCATACATGTACGTTGTATTTTATTAGATATTAGAATATCTAACATCAAACAGTTATGTGTATTAACCCTAAAGAAGTGGCAAAGGTAAAACGTTGGTTTAAATAAAAATATATATTTTTATATCTTTCTTGAGTGTAAAATTCTTTGTTTCTTAACTTTTATCAAAATGTACAAATTCCTCCAGTATGCGCTATAAATTTTGAAAGACAACAAAACATTACACTGAAAAACCTAAACTATGTAACTACACATTTGCAGGTACCTTCGCATGGACCCAATAAAACTTCATGCCAAATTTGGTGAAAATTTATCAACGGGGGTGAAAATATGGTGAAAACCGCAAAACTTGAAATTAAGTACCTCAGAGCCTAAAGAACCTCTATATCAATTTTCGTGAAGATCTATCCACACTCTGTGAAGTAGTCACATAAACATACAAAAGAGAGTAATTACTCTTTTTTTAAAACTTTTGTATAAACTAACTCTTAGCAGGTTCTCACTGAGGAAATGTTTTGTTCTTACAAAGCAATTTCATCAAATCGTATGTTTTGGTGGTTGAGGCAGTCGACTCACAGTCTACAGATCTTTGGAAGTCACTATAGCGCCCTCTCATCTACTACGTCTAAATTAAGGACTGGTAGAGCAGAGAGTCCTTGACCAGCTTTGTTCGTAATTCCTTAAACAGTTTTGCCATTCTTATTCAGACTTATTTGGGGCTGTAACCCTAAAATGCCCTCTGTTTTATCATTGAAGAAAAAATATTATTATTTTTTTTGGTACGATAAGTTAAATACACCGAGATAAGTCGCTTTATGAAAAGTTTGCACCAGCGATCTCTGTGTGTTAGGCTTATGAAAAGGCTGGGATTGGAAAGTAAGAATTATGTTGATATTTTATAAGACATAACATACTAATGTAAAACTAATGCATTTTGAAAGGTTGACGATAACTAGTGGTGTTAAAACGGTAATTATAAAATTCTGCAAAACTGAAAACGTTTTTTTAGACTAGGAGTTCGGACAGACTATAGAGTGCAATTTAGTTTTAACTGATCTCGATTCTGAAGCGACGTATATTCAAGTTATGCTGTTAATCACAGTGTAATTGTAAGTATTAACTATTATTATATATTAATTATAACAATAATTTAAGTGTTAATGTCAGTTAGTTAAAACCACTTCAGGTTGGAACATTGTGTTCAGTCTTCCAACCAACGTTGGAAAAAATAATTGTTGGAAAAGGGTTACTAATACCACAATGACGCGTGTGATGGAGGGGCTGTCATATGAGGAGAGATTGAAATCTTTCAAATTGTTTTATGTTGAAAAAAAGAAGAGTAGGGGGATGTTATTGAGGTGTTCAAGAATGTAGAACTGTGGGACAAAATTATAAATTTTGGCAGTGTAGGAGTCATCTTCAGCTAAGACAGTTTCATTTTACTAACGGTGGTTGGCTACAACATCCGAAGAGAGTGATCAAGAGAAAACTTGATAAATATATGAATGATAAGGGCTGGCTTTAAGTTGGTGGTGTTTTTTTTAAATTAATTTGGAGGATGGAATGACCATGATTGACCTCTAAGTCCCATTTTTCTCAAATGTTATTATGCCTATTACCCTGGCATAATCTAATATTCAGGCTTTAGTGATATTCTGTTAATTAATATAACTTAAACATTGATATGTACTTTTAATTTTAGTATTTTTTTAATAGGCTTATTGTTTCATTACTGTTAATAGAAAAACAATTCAATCTCATGGACTATACATTTAGTGTGATTACCTTAGGTCAGACCTGGCATGGCCAGGTGGTTAAGGCACTTGACTCATAATCTGAGGGTTGTAGATTCGAATCCCCATCACACCAAACATGCTCGCCCTTTCAGCTGTTGGGGCATTATAATGTTATGGTCAATCCCACTATTCATTGGTAAAAAAAGTAGCCCAAGAGTTGGCAGTGGGTGGTGATGACTAGCTGCCTTCTCTCTAGTCTTACACTGCTAAGTTAGGAACAGATAGCACAGATAGCCCTTGTAGTTTTGTATGAAATTCAAAACAAACCAGAATCACAGGTCATTTATGTATGTTGGCTTCCACGACCTAATCCAGTGTATTTAGCCATCATATGTGATATATATATAATACTCATAGTTCTACTCATTTTACATTGTCTTAGGACAACAGAGTTCTGAACAGTCACATGTATGATTATTGTCATTTGAGAGCAATTCTAAACATTTTGAAGAGACTTTAGATTTGCTTTTTCTGTGCCTTCTCTTTAGTTTTCTGAATTTTCAGACCATCTATGGACCACTGGTGACTGTTCAACTTTCAAATAATATCTGGTTCTTGAATTTTGGGGTTCTGAGGTGGAATTTTTAGCTCACCTGTATAGGTCCGTATTCCCTGATAGGACAGAATACGTCTATGTACTTACAATTCAACTTTACTGTTTTGTTTCCTTTCACTTCACTTTGTTAGAAGACTCAGAATCACCAGTTTCACTGAGGATGAGCTGAATCTATTGTTAACATACATGTTGGTTCATTTTTCTCCTGGTTGTTATTGAAATTTTGAATTTCATCAGTTCCTATGGGGGAAGTCATAGTTTGGCCCCTATGCATTAGTACTCAGTATAAATTCTGTCTATATTTAAGGTTTTCACTGTTTAGTCATATCACTAGCAGTGTTGGTGATTATTGTATACCTTCAAGAACTATGGAGGCTTGATTTCAAGAATTTCTGGAAATTTGATAATCTTAGCCACCAGCCCAGAAACACTGGAGGTCCTTGTTTTACAATTGGTCATTAATTTCATGTCATCCATACTATTATTCATCCAACCTGTAGGGTCTCTTGATTATTGGGATGTAGGACTTAGTTCAATGGTTATCTGAGTCTGGTTGGTCTGTGGGTTGTGATAGAGTTAGGCTATTTCTTCAGAGTTTTTATTTCTGCGAGGTGTTAAGCCTATGATCACAGGAGATGAGTGTTTAGTCATTGATTTTTCTTTACCTATATCGATGCCTAGATTCTCCATGGTTCACAAGTTAATCATTACTCAATCTGTTTTTATTAGGTTTTTCAAATTGGGACTGTAGGTATCCAACTTAATTTGTAGTTGTCTCCTATCTGCACTTTGCATTAGTGGTGGAGTATCACCATTATCAGGGTTAATGGTGCATAAAGATCAGACACAACTGTTTTATGTATAGGCTTAAAATTGTACAAGTTTCCTCATCTCCTTTATTGTGTTGTATTGTGCAAACACCATTACTTGAATAACTGGTTGCTGCTGGCCACATCTCATCAATTGTTAAAGCATTGCATTCTACTTCTACTTTCAGATACAACCCAGGCAGGCTTTTTGTTCAAGACTGAGATGTCTATTCTTGCTCTATTTTAATATTTCATTACTTTGAATATTTTTATTTTTCACCTCATCTTTCAGTCAAGCTCAACTGTCTCCCATCCTGCTTAATGCTATAGAGTAGGATGCCACAATCTTCCTCATCTCTCCTTCTATTATTGCGTGGATGGTTCTTTCTCTTCTGACGGTGTGAGCATCACTAAAAATCCCTTGTTCCATTGGGATGAGAACATAAACAATCCTTTTATTGGTCTTTAAGAAACCAAGGATTGTACACATCTGCTTCCTGGTTTACACAGTTTCCTTAGTCAGGTTTTCTGTGATCTTGAGTTGGGAAGCTACTGAAAATTGAGTTCCCCTACTACCACCTTGTCCAGAGTTCCATTCTCTTCACAAATGCATTGCTTCAGGGATGTGGTACCTAAATTAACAGTCATGAATTCCAGAGTATGCATGAATGACAAAGATTCCATATACAATGCTTCCATCCTTCTTGTTCTTCAACAGGCAAGGTTTCGAGGTTTGAGATTCTTAAAGGGTAAATCATCAGGTTTTACTATTCTGTGGTGGTGTCTTATGCTTCTCATCAAGGAGGCATATGAATTATGGTTCCTTATTTTTTAATTTTGAACCTTTTTTCTCAAAGTTAGTCTTATCATATTCTGCAGGTAATTCCTGTTATAGCATGTCCATTGTCTCAATCCAAACAGATTCTCCTGACAGATATAGTAGATTTTGCATTGCAAGGTTCAATTGGATTGCCATCATTGTATCACCCAGCTACTGGGAATTTGGTCTTCAGTACTTCTTCTTTGGGCTTTGGCAATAGATGATTTTCATCAGGACAGGATTACCACTCTTAATCTTCTGTCCATTTTTTATATTACCTAGAGTATGAAATATGATTTGTTCCAGTCCATTGTCTGATACTGTTGATCATGCCAGATTAGCAGCTACACTAGGATTTCTACTTTTGCCATCCATTCCAGTCTCTGTGGAAGCAGCTGTGCCATATGTAGTGCACCTGGCTATCTAGAAACTCGAGCTTCTGGCATAGAGGCTATATTGTCTTTCCCATAATTTAATAGTTCCCATAGTTTAATTTGTAAGTTTGGCATGTATCTGGGTCACTTTCTGCTTAGTACAAAAGTCACTTTCTCAAAGGTAATGTGATGCATATGAGCAATGTTGTATTAAGCCCTTCTCATTCAATGTGTCAGCCACAATTTGTATTTTAACTGGGCTCTTGGATAGAGGTCTTTGCATATTCCACAATCACCAATGTTTACAGTGGCCTTAGAGACCATTTTTTGGTTATTGTAACTACATATGTTTGAGTCTCCAATACCCTTCTGATTCCTTGCATCATTCTAGTTTTACAGCAGGTAGATTGAGATTACATGTTCTTTTTCTACACTTATTTGTGTCCTGACTGTTATGTGCCATATATCCCTTTCACCTGCATGTTTATTTTTCATAGCTACTAACCTATTGGCATCACTGGTTTGAGTGACTTGAACTGTTTGTCCATAATGCACTTTCTCATTCTTTCTACATCCTCAAACCACCTCTCAGTGTGGATTCCTATGTGTGGTGAAGGGACCTACCAGAGAAGGTTGTGTTCTTTCAGTTTACCTCCTTGGGATTTAAACATTAACCTACATGTTTGCCATGTGTGGCGATTCATGAAGGGGAAGAGAGAATCTGGTGGTTGAGGGGTCAAATCCTAACACACACTATTTGTTCTCTCTACCTGACTCCTGAAGAGGTCTATAATCAGTCAGACCTTGATGCCCTCATTGTGTAGTTACCTTCCCCCTTTTTACTATGGGGGGATTTTAATAGACATAATCAACTCTGGGATGGTGCTAGTATTGATGGGAGGGGTCATGCTATAGAGTATATGCTCTTGGACAACAATCTGTCTCTCTTCAACACTGGTTCTTATTCCTATTTTCATGTGCCTAGTCAGTATTTTACTGTTACAGATCTTTCTATCTGCTCTCATTCACTTTTCATTTATTTTTCTTGGAGGGTCAACAGTATTCCATGGGGCAGTCATCATTTTCCTATCATTTTGAAAGAGACTGGCTGTGGTCATTGCCATCCAACCCACATGCTTCGATGGAAGTTGAACCAGGCTAACTGGCCTTCTTTCACCACTCTCTCAGAACTTGATCCTGCCATCATGTATAAGCCATTGATAGGTAACTGTGTGGCAGCAGTAACTGACTGTATTGTTCAGGCAGCTGCTCAGTGTATTCCTAAACCCTCAACACATTTCCCACAGTATTTTCGTTTTTGGTGGAATTCTGCCTGCTGCATGACAAGAAAAGCTCAAAAATGGGCTTGGGATACCTTTTGTAGGTATTCCACATTTTTAAACCTCATTGCATTTCGTCGGGCCCATGCAGGTGCTCAGCAGGTCAGACATGAAAGTCATATGAGACAAAATTTTAAAGGTTAGTGGCTAGTATACTTCTGCTCCCCTTTCGATCTTATTCTCTGATGGTTAGGAAGTTGCTGGTGCCCAGAACATTATCAGTACCCTCGGCAAAAGCTTTTTTCATACATCTAGCACTTCTGCTTCATTCCCCATCTTCTTAGCCATCAAAGCAGGGGCAGAACAATCACCTCTTTCCTTTTGGGATGATCATCTCTGTGACTATAATTGCCACTGGTGGAACTTAAACTTACTCTTCATTGGTCTGGCAGTACATCAGTCAGACCTGATGATGCTCATTACAAGATGTTGCACCATCTCTCTCCTGCCTCTCTTGATATTCTTCTGGTTCTTTTTTACCAGATCTTGTAGGAGAATGTTTTTCCTGATGCTTGGCATCATGCTATTGTACTTTCTTTTCCTAAACCTGGGAAGAATCCCAAGATACCTTCCAACTATCACCTAATTGCTTTGATGAGCTGTCTTTGTAAGATCTTAGAGAGGATGATTAATGCTAATCTTGTTTGGTTCCTTGAATCAAACAACCTCCCCTTACCCACACAGTGTGGGCTCCGAAGGCAGCGCTCCACCAATGACCACCTGATTTGACTTGAAACATCAATCAGAAAAGCCTTTCTCGAGCAACAACATCTTGTTTCTGTATTTTTTATCTTGAGAAAGCTTATGATACAACATGGAGATATGGCATCTTGCAAGACTTCCACTAGTATGGGTTGCTTGACAATTTATCAGTTTCCATTAAACATTTTTTGATAAACTGGCAATTCCAGGTCCATGTGGGTTCAACACTTTCCCATTTTTTCCCACAGGAACTTTGAGACCCTCAGGGCTGTGTCTTAAGTGTCAGACTTTTCATTATAAAGATTAATGCCATCAATGGACAACTACCTCCTACAGTTACAAATAGTCTCTTTGTCGACTTCCACATTTTGTGTCAGTCGTCAAACATGAGGTATATTGAGCGGCAGCTACAGGCTGTCCTTAATCATTTGCTGATGTGAACCACAGCAAATGGTTTTAACTTTTCTCTCTCCAAAACTGTTTGCATGCACTTTTGACATCAATGGAGTATTCACCCTTATTTTGAACTCTGTATTGGTGAAGTTATGCTTCCCATGGTCCCTGAGGCAAAGATTTTGGGGCTTATCTTTGACCATAAGCTGACCTTTATTCCACACATCAAATTGCTACATGCCAAGTGTACAAGGGCACTAAACATCCTCCATCTCCTCTCTTCCATCTCTTGGGGTGGATCGATATTCCATACTAAAAATCTGTTGTGGCATTATTCAATCAATACTGGACTATAGGTCTCTGGTCTATGGCTCTGCCAGGACCTCGGCCTTGAAAATGTTGAACCCTGTTCGCTATTAGGGGCTTTGGCTCTGCACAGAGGCCTTACACACTTCTTCAGTCCAGAGTTTGTACATGAAGTCATATGAATCCCATATGTACCTTAATCATTTGCAATTGCCTTTAATGTATGTATCTCCAGATATGACCTTTCTTTGAATCAGAGTTCTCTTTTATAATGTCTTTATTAGCCAGATTGAATTGCCCATTGGACGTCGGTTTGTCAACAATACCTTTATCTCGCATTATTTGCCTTATCTGATAGTCTCTTCATCTAAAGGTTTTTGCTTAACCCCTGTAGCTATTGTACCTATTTCTGCTAGATTATCCAGAGGGGTGAGTATTTTTATTTCTACCTTTCAGGGTCCTTTACCTTGGTTTCACAAAATCTCACCCTGTGGCAAGTGTTGCTTAGATGTGTGCTTTTATGAAACCAATTCTACTCTAGCAACCCCTGTTTCACTATAATTGCTACCAGTTGCAACAGGCTCTGTAGAAATGTAGTGTTCCATAAGGCCACCTATTAACTCATCAGGTGGTATTACCATATACTGTACTGTCACTCGTGGACTATAATGAGTAAAGCTAAAAAGGATCTTACCCATCCCTGGTAATCATCAATTTGCTTTTAAAAATTTAAGGAAGTTGGTTCAGCTACTGCACTGTTTCCAGAGAACTGTTCCTCAAGATTTTCAAATATGCATTACCTCTCTAATTCTACTAGTGGAGCTGGGACATCCTTATCACAGACAGTTTCTAGTCACTGGGGTAGTGTACAGACACTTTTTCTGTAGAATATTTGAATGAATTTCCTCTACTCTAAGAGAAGAGGGTGAACTTGGAGGTCCTCCTATCCAGTTTCCTAGATGTTTGTTTGTTTGTACCAGTGACACCAGTCTGAGTGGGAGCCTACTCATAACACCAGTTTAGGTCTGATGCTTAGCTATCCAGTTAGGGTGTGCATGGCTGTTCTTTTTGATCAGTATCAGTTCAGTATATTTTTCATTATGAAAGAAGGTCCACTATTTCTTTATAGGTTTGAGTACAGAGTAATCCATCCTTGTCCTTTGTTCAGAATAGTCTTCACATTGTTCTCCTCATAATTCCAGGGGCAAATGGAAGGCTTCTTATCTGCTTATTTGGGGAGAGAAGATGAATGTTTATAATTCCAGACTGAATGAGTTCTGTTCCTTTGGTTGAGTAAGGCATGCACAATCCTGTCATTCCACGCTTGATTTGCATTTTGGGCTTCTTCATATAGAAGAGGTTTGTTCTCTTAGGTATTGCTTAATATCTCATTGTGATCTTGGTGGTTTGGAATGTATTGCTGTATGGCTACAGGTTGGGATCCAATCAATATGTAATTCAATATATAATATTGTAGTATAATTGCCCTAGCCTCTAGTATAGGATATAGGTACCAATACTTTAATTCCAACTCTGAGTAGTGGAACCTTGGCTACCTGCTTGGGGCTGGTCTGTAGTGATGATTTCTCTTGATTAGCTTTGTTCAGAGTGAAGAGTATACCTGTTCTGGATATAGTGTGGCTCCACTCTATTCTTGATACACTGATGAACACTACAGATGCATTCTATTTAGATATTCCCCTCACTAGCCCTTCTACCTTTTCAGTATAAGATTCTAACTATAAGTAGGAGTGGAGGTAAATATGTTTTGGAAGTTAACATTTTCTCAAATTAAAAATGTATTTCCAACAGTACTTAGCTCTTCTGACACTGTCCTGCCCTTTTTTTCCCACTAAGAGTTGGTGGTTAGAGACCGAGATAGTATCAGTCTCAAAAAAATAAAATTATCTGAATGTGCTTATATACAGTATCAGGTTAGAGAGTGTATTGATAGGTAGAAAGTATCACAAGACAGGTATGACCAAGGCCAATTGAGTGGGTTATAAGATATAGGAGCAAGCAAGAAAAAATCAGACTAATGTTTATATGGGCAAAGAAGAACCCCTGGTGGTTGAATAATAAGTGTAAGGGGTAGTGAAGGTAAGTATTATTGGAAATATTTTCAATTTAGGAAAATGTTAACTATCTTTGGTCACAACTAAAGGAGTACAGATGTACCATGCATTCCTGATCAGGAAAGCCAACTAAAAAGCAAAGTTGAATTACTTGGGAATGGGATATTTTGATCCCTATTTTATTGTTAAGTTGTAGTAACAACATTTAAAGCAGTGTGAACATTGTAGTAAATGTTGTAACATTTTGAAGTGATGTTAGATTATTTAAACTATTCACAACCCTCTGTAAATAATATTTTAAACTGTTTCTCATTAGGATCAGTGAATGTATCAGTTGAACTCTTGTTAAAAGTAATTTTTTTAGTAAAAAAAAAAAAACTGAAAACATAAATGAACTATGCAGTTATGTTTTTATTTTGCAAAGGTTGAACAAAATTAAATGTTTTTGTTCTGATGAAGACAATTGTTAATTTTTAAAATTTATTTTGTTGTTTTAAGTTGTAACTATATGCATGTATGCCTAAAGGTCATTTAAGTATTAGTAACATAAAAAAAAAGGATAACAGAAGTATATTTGATCTATCAAAGTCACCCGGCAAAGAAACAAGTTCACAATAATGTAACCCTTCACATTCATAGATTATCTTACAATTCAAGTACTCAGGATTATATTTCCAACCCTATCTTTCCACCATTGCAACAACTCCCCATAAACAGTTTATTCAAGTCCATAACAATTTTAAATTAGTTTACCTGTAACTCAAACAGAAACAAGCTTTGTTCTTAAAGTCCCTCCCCTTCTTTCTCCATAGGCTTAAAATTATTAAAAAACTAGTAATTATTGTAAGTGCACGATATTGTATGTGGATTATCATAATTGGAATTTATATGCAAAAACGGCTCATTTGGGCTGATAAAACACTTTACATAGAAGAGCGAACAACGTTTCGACCTTCTTCGGTCATCGTCAAGTTCATAATTGGAATTGCACATTTGTTGCAGATGGGAATGCATTCTGCAGCATGATTGAAGAAAAGAATCTTGTTTTAATGTTATATGAGTTGCACAAGCCATCAGTGCAGTGCTTTGTTGCTAGTAGTTAAGCAAATAGATATTCACTGAAAGTTACGAGAGTTAATTATTTCTTTATGCAAATCATTCCACATAAGGTCAGATGTTTACCTTCTATTATATAACTTAGTTCAACATGCTATGCTGATAATGCATTTAAATATAAAAGTACCCTATTTACAATGTATTCCAGTTAACATTTCAAATAAATCAACATGGCTGCTACGAGAGAAAAACGTGCCAATGCTGGGAACCGTATGTCTCGTATCTTAAATGAAGAAGAAAAGGATGACTTCTACCACACTACCTATGGAGGTTTTGAAGAAGTAAGTTCTCAACCTTATTAGATGGGTTACAGTTCAAAAAAGACCATGTCCTCATGTTTGTTGCTTTCATTGAGAACTTTATTCAACTACTGTTATATGAATTTGTCATTAAGTTTAGTATCAAACTGTAGATTATAATTCAGATTTTCATATTATACATTATTTAATTTCTTAATTAAAATGTAAATATTTAAACAAACATTGATTCTTGCATTCTCATGGTATATTAAATGCAGCACTGGTTTAAATTAGATGTTTGTGATGTCAAAATACATACAAAGTCTGTAGTTTTGTAAGAATTAGGAACTCAAATTATCAGTATTTAAAAGCTAGAATGTAAAAGAAAAACCTATCTTTTCTGTGTGATATTACTAATGTACTGAATCAAACACAGTGCCTGCCCCCCACTCACCTTCTTTGGTATTTTGAAATGGTCTCTTGTATATACACAATTTTATATACGACATTAGTAACCAGTTGAAAGCTCAGGATGTTTTGCAAGTGGATTTCTCAGCAATTTTCAAATATAATAACATTGTTTTTTTCCTTTCAAGACAAACCTTTGTGCTGGTAAGTTGAGCCTTTTAGCCTGTTTGAAATTGTTTTCTTTCTTTTTTTTAACCCATTTATAGCTCCATTACTAAACTAGAGAAATTATAATGGATTTCTATGGTATAAGGATAGTAACTTATTTCGTTTCATATTCTTAAGGTGTGATATTTCTTAAGGCTTAGCAGCCTGTGACAAGCAGCAACCGAGTACAAAAGTCATAACTAGAAAAGAAAATTGCTTACTTTACTTCTTTTTTATTGTTCTGTATTTAAAAAAAAATAGGTTTAAAATCTTGTTTGTAAATAGCAATAATGTATATACATATATAATGTATAATAACTGAAATGTGATTTGTATTTTACTATATATTAGTCCACTTAAATACAACCAAGACAGGTTACTTTGTGAAGACTGAAGGTTAATTTTGTATTCTCCGATACAATAACATGAGTGCACATGTGCTATGCTATTATAACTTCTATCTTGGCCAGCAATAACTTAAAGTCAATACAATAAAAATAACAAGTATGTAAATAAATGTATAATGTTATGCCATTTAAATTATTTTGATTAAACATCTGTGTTTTTGAGTTATAATTTGTAATCATTCTAGAAAGAAAAAAACAATTTATATTTGTTTACTAATTTTTAATGGTGGTTATAAGATTGGTAAGATTTATTGAATACATACAAAAGTTCGAAACTGATAGTGAAAATAACAGATAAAATAGAAAGATTTGTTTTAAAAAAAGACATTTAATAATTATCTGGAGGTTATTAAAGTTTCACATGTGAAATTTGAACATTTTCTCGTGCATAAAAGTATTTTTAATAGTAACATGAAAATTATTCAGCATGTTGCCTTGACAACATTCTGAAAAAAATTATGACAAAATCTTTAATTTAAATATCTTGCTACTTAATTTAAATACACATTTGTTTTTGTTTTTTATGAAAACCTTGTAATATTTACTAATAATCTGCAAAATATGGTAAATATATGGATACACTGTCAAAAAGCATAGTATATTTACTCATGGATACCTTTGTGGTTACAAGGTGGGTGGATTTCACCCAATCCATAATGAAAGGGTAAATAGTATCTCCAAGTTGTGGCTTCACTTTTTTCTTGTTACATTATCTTCATTTGAATACAGCTTGGGAAGTGAATAAATCACGAGAACATTCCATGAGCTGTTACTGATTTGTTTATTTGCATTTGTCTGTCTTACCTCAGATAACTGTTTCATAGCAGGAGTAATAAAATAAAACTGACATTACCTTCAAACAACTAATAATAATATAATTCTGAGAATGTTATTTTTGAGAGCTAGTGACAGTGTTATTCTTATGAAAACTATTGTTATCAGTATCTTTCATATGAAACTTAACTTCAAGTGATGACATATTAGGGAAATTTATTGTAACATGAGAGAATTATGTTGTTACAACTAAGTAGAGATGAGTAATTCAAATTGACTTCTTTAGAGCAGCTTGTGGTAATTACAAGTTGAAAGTATGCAATAAAATATTTTATTTTAACATGACATTTAAACTGACCATCAGTTATATGAAAAAAATAAAAAGGAATTATGTGATTTATTGTCTTCAGGAAGAAGGTGATGTAGACTATCAGTCTGAAATTGATGAAAGTGATGAAGTGGATTCAGATTTTTCTATTGATGAAAATGATGAAATGGTATCTGACCAGGAAGGTGAGGAGGAAGGCAAAAGAAAAAAAAAAATTGCCACCAGAGCATACAAGGTGACTAAGCTAACAGAAACTTCTATTATCTGGCAGGTTTATAAAGTTAAAAATTTTCAATGACAAAAAAAATAATAATAAAATATTTTCTATGACTTTTTTACATATTTATAAGTGAAACTGCAGCTGAAATTCTGAATCTATAATTATATTGACTTACTTTGTGTGGCTTTTTTCTTTTGTTGTGACATTTAATTTTTTAGGAAACTTTAACAAAGCTTTAAGTTATTTTTTTCTGATGTGTACTGTTAAAGAGCTCAAAGTCTACAGGCATTTGATCAGGTTACAGTTCATTATTGTTTGTTTAATTGCTGTTAATTATAGTACCTAATTTAAGCTGAAGTAACTAAAAGATACACAACATGCAAAACACTTTCAGATGTCAGCTGAAAACTTATATTAGAAAGTTTATATTAAAGCTACATTTACTCTTCCAGTGGCAAAAATATCACAATTCATTTTATATATATATATATTACTTAAGCTCTCTACTTGGAATGTCCCAAGCAAAAAGTTTTAGCTAAACTGAAAAACACCTTGGTAAGTATATATTAAAAATATAATGTTTTTCCATTTAAATGCCTTTACTTGCATTTCTATATGGCATTGTGGTCCAAATTTGTTTTTCTCCTTGTTTTCAAAAACTTTTTTTCAGTTTTTCTGTAATTCCTCCTGCTTATCAAATTGTGTTATCCCTTTGAAGTAATGGACTGTGCAAATAACCTTCCATTGATAAATCAGTCACAAAGGTCAAACTACATGTGTTGAACAAAGAAAGTACTTTTACTAATGCCTTTAACTAACCATCAAAAGTGTTTACTTCTATGGTAAATCCTACATGTTTGAGGTTGAATAGGAAGTATGGACCTCCCATATCAAAGATGATAAAGTTTCGTGGTAACAGATTAACCAGAAACAAACAGTTGAGTGAAGAGAAGACTGGTATGCTTAATAACAGTACAAGTGAACCACTTGAGTTGCCACAAGTTGTTGCTATGCAAAGTGCAGATACCAACTCTGTGACTTCAACTTATAAGCAAGATTCCATGGGGCAAAATGCTTCTAAGCAAAAATTTGGACATTTGTATACTTCTGAAGAAACTCCATCAAAGAAAAGAAGAGATTCCACAAGATATTTTGCAAAGTGGTAGTTTGTTGATATGGGCATTCTGTTAGAAGTAATGAATAAATTTTGTCACTGTTCATGTGGGCAAAAGTTGTGTTTAAAAGTTACCAATAGAAGTAGGCTTGCTGCTACTCTAAAATTTGCAGAGGAATAAACTGGCATAATGAAAAAGCTTATCATATAAGTAGAAAAATGAGAAAGAACTCATATGCTACTAACAAGCAATTAATGCAGAGAAGTATTGGAACAAGCATTCCACATCTTTTTTGAGTGCCACTGAAAAAGTTGTTGAAGAAGAACAAAAAGATGGCAAAATTATTGAAGCACCTGTGATGTGTGGTGGTATCTGGCAGAAACATGAGTGCTCTTCCTTACATGGTGTTATTATTATTCTTTCAAGTGAATCTGGGATAATCATAGACTATAAACCACTAAGCATGTACTGTCATTCCTGCTCTTCAGTCAAGAGAAGAACAAAGGAGAAAGAAGAAGATTATAGAGTTTGCTTAGCAAATTATGATGGTTCCACAGCTTTAATGGAACCAGTAGGATATTTTAAATACTTGAAAATGAAAGAGGCTTCAGATACATAATGTATATGAGTGACAACAACAATGGATTCTTCCATACAATGAAGGAGTCAAGACTGTATGAAAATAGAATTGTAGAGAAAAATGAGTGTGTATGATATGTTCAGAAAAGTCTTGAAAGAGCTTTGCAAAATCTTAAGAAAAGAAAAAATGTAAATAAGATTAGTCAATGATGGCATTGGAAGGCTCACTGATAAGGTTATTGAGTCTCTGAAACTGGTACAGGAAACATATAAGCTCACACAAAGGTGATCTGGAAGGAAGGCAGAATACAATTTGGGCAGCTTGATACCATAAAATATCAAACCTCAGCACCATTTGTGCTCTACTGGTGAAGATTCTTGATGTAAATTTGAAAAAAAACTAAGGCCACCAGCTAAGAATGTTCACATAAACGTTTCATGCCACAGATTGTAGTGAATGTTATCAAGTTTATGTGAAAGGTCATCTAGTGATGAGCTCTTAACAAAATCTTTATACTGCATCGCTCAGAATGCTAACAAATCCTTAAACCATGTAAGATGAAATTTTGTCCCAAGGACACCTTTGTTGATGCAAAATGTAGATAATGATCTGCTACAGTTGATGTCAGTACTTTCAACAATGGTCCCCTGTTGGTAAAGCAATAAGTCTATGGATTTACAATGTTAAAATCAGGGGTTTGATTCCCCTCAGTGGAATCAGCAGATAGCTTGATGTGGCTTTGCTATTAGAAAACACACACACATACTTTTGATAATGAAATGCAGCCAAGGAAGAAAGTATAGGAGTTGCTAAACATCATTAATGGAAGTTTTACCAATAAATCTTTTGGTAATGTGGAAGATAAGAGGTTATGAAGCACAAAACAAAAGTTTCAGTGAAAAGAGTAAAACAGTGAGAGATAATAAGAAAGACCAAAGATGGATTTGAGGAGTCTAAGAAAGATAAGGAGGATGAAACTTATTCTTCAGGAGCTTACTGAGATCCAGAAACATACTGAGGTTGTAAGGTTTACACATTAAATGGTGTGTTACCTTTTTCAACTAGACAAAAATTAAAGTGACAAATATCACCAAATTTTTAAGTGTTCTTTAAAATCTGACATAGACATTTTAGTAGTGATTTTTAATTCATAACTTCAGATCTATTGATGCTATAGACTTCACAGTTAACTGTAGATTATTAATGCATCTGTAGTGGGTACTAAAATAAAGTGGACAAGAGATTTGATTTTTATTAAATGATGTAGCATATGTTTTACTTAGGTCATACTCTCTTGTGCTGTAATTTAATATTGAACTTTTCAGAGTTTCCCTCAGTTCAGACTAATTCTTCATATACCATCAAAGTATGGACCTATTTTTAGGAGGGTTCAGTCACATTTGTAGAATTTATAAGGAACATAGATGTTTCTTTTGTATTTCTTTATTTTTATAATATTGAAACTAACAGGCATTGGAGTTTGATTTTTACCACCACTCATAAAAGCTTTATATCAAATCTACAAATATAGTCATTGTTAATGCATTAGTTAATTATTGCACAATATTTTATCATAATGTGCTACATGTACCATTTTTTGGCATGTATTTCTTGCTTCTTGAAGCATTGATAATAACAAAATACCACAATATTTCAATGTGCAAATTAGCTACAGTGGTAATGTGTTAGACAACATGTGTCACAATATTTCTTTGTATCTATTTCAATATATTCTTATACAAAAACATAGTATGAAGATGTTTTTCATATAAAAAGGCCAGAAACTACATAATGTTGTATAACTGGTATATACTAACTTAACTGTGTTGATCTCAAGGCAAAAAATCTTAATACTGGACAAAACTTATCGTCTTTTCATGTGTATATTTGAATTAAAATTGTAGTTATTGTATTAATGGATTTACAAAACTTAGTCTAGGTATAAAGAAATTTTATTTATCAAAATTAAAATTATGGTAGTTCATAGGCAGGTTACTAGTATTTCTTTTCAAAGTCTTTGCTGCTTTTTCTTTTTGTCTTATCTTAGTCAGTATATTTAGTTTGAAATGTGTAAGTACATTGATGAAATACTGTGGTGATATATCCAGTGATAACCTAGTTAAAACATACTGTTTACAAAAAGGTGAATATCAAACAAAATGACAGGTGAAATTAAGCACTGTATCCTAAAGAATAATTATTCTTTATATAGCTATAATAGTTCATTCTCAAAGTAGTGGGATGTACAATCTGTATGTGTATGCATAACTTGTTCAAGTTTTTTATCTGATATTTCTCATTTTAAAAATATATAAAGTTAAAGACAACAGCTTTTTTTTAAGAATTTCTGATTTGTTCATCCAACATTATTAAACCAGTTGGGTCTCATCATAAGCCATTTTTAACATGTTCGTGGCCTGAGTGATTTCTCTAATTATGCTGTTGGAACTTAAAGCTTCATTGTGAACTCCATCTTAGATACTGCTACTTTTATGGTTTTATGTTATGTTTCATGACAGAATGGCTGTATTGACAGCTTTCTCTTGAGTGCACCACTGGTGGTACATGATGTCCTGTCTTTATCCATTTCAGCTTTGTCATGTGTCACTGGTAGTGCATGCTGTGGTTTAAAAAATAATAATCAAATGATCATATGTAATTTTTTATTATTTTTAGAAGAATTATGAGTATTTCACAATTTTATTATTTTTAAAAAAGGGACATCAGATAAAATAATTCCCACTGTGGATGACAGTAGTTCTACTCTTATTATACTAGTTTTCATAACATTTTTTATTTATGAAAGATGTCTCAATTAGTTTTTGTTATTTGCTTTAATTACTTAAAATGAAATATTTAATGCCAATCTTTATGAGTAATTTTAAAATAGAAAGTGATTAAATCATGTGCATTTGTTTTATTTCAGTTTTCCTTTCAGCATGTCATCTGATCTCCACTAGTGGTACATGATGGAAAGCATGGCTTTATTATAGCTGTCCATGTAAAATAATCTAAGGTAGGACTTTTCAGGTATGAGGTCCAGTTGTATCTTATGGGTGCTGTGTACCACTGGTGGTGGCACACAATGTCCTGTAGGAGTTAATGTACAGTGAAGTTTAGACTAAAGACAAGAATCAAGATTCCACATAAAAACAAAATCACCACTTCATACCCATGAAAATGCATGAGGGATTTATTTGATATCTTATGTGTTTTTTCCCTGAATAGGAACCAAAGAAAACTGGTTACAAAGTAAAGAGAGAAAGTAAATCCACTGCAGCAGAAAAGATTTCCAAGAATGATCCAAATATAGGTATGTAGTATATGAAACCATTTAGGTACATAGCAAAAAATGTTTTTTGCTGTATTAGTTAAACCAGTCTTTCCAATCATGAAAAAAATGATTTACTGCTAAAATGTAATAGGGAGCCACTTCTAATTTATCTTTTTTTATGAAATATTTTTTGCTTGTATGATTTGTTTTTGTACACTGTAACCACAAACTTGTTTTGCTTGTGGTGAGTTTGGTAAGATCAGTGTAATTTTATTTCTATGTCTGTATGTTTAATTATATTTGAATATAAATCATTAGCAAGTTCTGTCATTGGTCCAAAACAAAACAGTAATCTGTGATTGGCTTTTTTAAATTGTCCAATCCAGTTGATTTGTCCAATAATTGTGTAACTAATTCACAAACATTTTTCTTTAATAATTTATTAAAGATGTGATAAAATTAGCTTTGAGATGAAGGAGTATAATGCATTATACAGCAGTACTATATGACAATAATTGTACTGTACACACAGTCACTCAGTAGGTGAAACTATACAGTAATATTTCTAATGTATACAACGTAACTTATAAGAGAAAACTATGTGACAATACTTGCAATGTGTATAAAGTAACTCGCAAGGTAAAACTGTACTACAGTATTTTCAGTGTACATGCAGTCGTTTGGAAGGCAGAACTATATGACAGTAGTATTAATTTTTATATATGTTTGTATTGAATCATTTTACGCTGTTTAACAATTATATCTGTATACTTACTGATATCATAACACTGGGCTTTTGTTTTCTTTATCCAGTATATTACTAGTTGTTGGAGGTGATTCAAAATATCAAATATTTTCCTCCTTTCTGTATAGATTTAAAAAAAACATTTATTTTGTTGGTGTATAGAATATGTTGTATAGATATCTAAAAATAAGTTGTTTTACAATTTTGATGAATACTTATGTTGTGTTTCAAGTAGGTGAGGCATTGCAAGTCATATTTGCTTTTTAATCATATGATGAGTAAGTCAGAAAGGAAACAATCGAACTAGTTTCCATAGGTAATAAATTGGATTTTGAGTAACTATTTGAAAAAAGGATAAGAATCTTGGATTTCTGTGTGTCAGAACGCAAAAGTGTACGACAGTCAACACGACAAAAAATGGAAGCCGCAAAGCATCGGCGAGAAAAGGAAGAAGAACAAGTTAAGAGGAAGCGAGAACATCGGCTCAGCAGAGGTACAGAAATGCAGTACAACATGACACAGGAGGAACTTCTTGCAGAAGCCAAAATAACAGAAGAACAAAATCTCAAATCCTTAGGTAAAACAGAAAACTCCATATCATGGAACCCCAGAATTTTTTTATCTTTTCAGAGTTACTGCATCAGACCTTCCACATGTTTTCTTTTGATATGTGTTTTACCCACAAGTATAAAGAGTAAAAAACAAGGAACTTTTAAGCTAATATAAATTTACACCAAGACTATTCTGTGATAAAAGTTTTCTTGAGATTAATGAATGTATCTGGTATTATGACCCAAAGTATGAAATTAATTTTTTACTTATGAAATTTCATAAATTGGTAAAACAAAATTTAAAGGGACAAAGAAGAACTTGTTAGACCATCAAGGATGTCCCTTCCAGCTCCCAACTATAATGACCCCTTACTGCCTATGTATTCATCCAGTTTTTTTCATGAACTTGGTTAAATTTTCTACCTCCCCATCATTGGAGGCAGCTCATTCCAAAAACCAACCACCCTGCTTGAAAAGTAATACTGTTTAAACTGCAGATGACTCCTTCACTGCCAAAATTTAAATTTATGGTGGCCCCTTTTTCCTTTGTTTTTACTGCTACACACAAAAAAATGTTTGATAGATCTATATTATCAATACCATTAATATAAACACCTCATTCAAATCCCCTTTAACTCTTCTCATCTTCAGGGAAAACAGTTTCAGAGATTTTGATTTTTCCTCATAGGACAATCCCATCATCCAAAGTATTACCCTAATAGCTCTTCATTGAACCTTTTCAACAATTCAACGTTTCTTGAGGAAGGAAGCCCAAAACTGTACACAGTACCTCTAAATGAGGCCTTACAAGTGATCTATACAGTGAAACAAGAATATCCCTTGTTTTGTATTCAGTGTTTCTATAGATGCTACCCAAAATCTTATTAGTCTTGTTTAGATGACTTAAACGAATTTTCAATCACAACACCAAAATCTTTTTTCAACCACAGTATTTAATGTTCTTCCATTTGAATTGCACAAACCAATATGCATCATTTTATGTTTTGGATAGTTAAACATCATCTGCTAGGTATTGGTTCAATGTATCAAGTGATCTAACTCTCCCAGTAAGTGTGCAATATCTTTATTACAGACCCCCCCCAAAAAAAAAAAAAAAAAAAGTCTTAATGTTATCAGCAAGTTTCTAAATTTTGTTAGTAATTCCAGAGTCAATATCATTAACATACAGACCCTCCCGAGTCCCATTGTTTGTTACTGTAATTAAGTTAGATTTATTGCTACTCTCCAGCTAATTTTCTATTCAGTTTAATAACGTTTCCCTCACACCTACAGATTTAATTTTTGTAACAAGTGTTTTGTAAGGCACCTTATCAAACACTTTCTGAAAATCAGGGTAAATCAAATCCACATTATTTCCTTCATCAACTCTTGCAGTAACATCATCAAAGGGTATCAGAAGATTTGTTAAACAAGACTTTTCCTGCTGGCTATTTAACACTATATTAAGCTGCTTTAAGTGACTCTACAATGTATCTTTAACCACACTTTCCAAAACCTTTCTAAACAACTCATGTAAGACTAAGTGACCTATAACTATGTGGCCAATGTTTTTCACCTCCTTTAAATATTGGACTAACATCAGCTAACTTCCAATCTTCTAATACTCTTCCATTACTAAATGACTTATAAAAAAAAAATATTAAGTAGCAGTTCCTTTAAAACTCTAGGATAAAAGTTGCCTGGTTCCAGTTGACTTTTCAGTTTTTAGGTTTTTCAACTTTTCTCTTACAATTTCAAAACATAAAATGATATGTTTTACACAAATATTTTCCCCATATATTAAATGCTCTGGTTGAGGTATAATACTTGTATTTTCTTTCATAAAAACCAAAGAGAACACATAATTTAATAAGTTTACCATCTCATCATCTTCCAGGATCAGCTCCCCAGCATCATTTTTAAGAGGCCCAATCCCCATCTTGACATTTTACTCACCCATCATAAACCTATAGAATTCCTTCTTGTTTAACTCTCCCAGCCAACTCTCTTCCATGTACAGTGTTTGTCCTCTTAACTACATTTTTAATTAGCTCTCTTGATTTCCTATAGTCCTTCAAGTCCTCATTATTTCCAATAAGTTTAAATTTCTTGAATTTATTATGTTTATTCATAATATGATCTCTTGAAGCACAATGGCTTATTCTGCTTCGTTGCCCTTGTTTTTCTACAGGGAATATGTATGCCCTGTATACATACCAATGATTTCCTAAATTCTTCCCATATCTCTTCATAATAAGTTCATTTTGGTTACTGAAGTGCAAGTTTGATTGGATAATCTAAATATCTCTACCTTGCTTAACTAGTGAAAATTAACAAACTTATCCAAATAGAAAAATTACTGGATGTATAGTTTATTTCTTAATTGGATTTTGTAAATGTAATTCAGTTTTAAAATGTTTAGAATTGATGGTTTTTATCCCATCAACTATTCAGTTAAGGTAATAAAGATTTCAAATCAGGCTTTCAAGAAATGAAACATCCATTATAATAGATAGTTGTTTTCTAGAATCATATCAACGTTTGGAGTTGGAAAGAAAGAAGACAAAGTTCATAAAACATACCTATAAGGGTCCAGTTATACGCTATCATTCAGTCTCCATGCCCCTAATTGAGGAACTTCCTACTGTTGTGACCACTGAATCTAGGTAATGATTATAGTTTTTCTTTTATACACATAATATTTGTTTAAAATCTTTGTTCAGTCATTCCCAAAGTTAAGGTGATTGAGTAATCCTTAAAAAATATTTTTTTTACCTTAGGGAGAAAATGCCCAATGCTTTTTACAACAAATTTTATTTCAGTGTAATAGTTATATTGCTAAAGTTATTGTTTCAATGGTAAGATGGTTTAGTTAACAGTATGTATATGAGTAGAGTCAGCTTGACTGTGCTTTTAAACACAATATAACCATATGTATATTTTTATTGTGCTTTAAATCATGTAAGCTTGAGTAAAGTTAGGGTAAATAATGTGTTACAGGCTCCAAATAGTTTCACATCTGTTTTCATATATTTTTATTGTGCTTTGAATAGTGTAAGCTTGTGTCAAGTTAGGGTAACTAATCTGTCACTTGTAACAGACAGTTATAGTTATTTTAAAATAAATAACCTCAGGCTTCTAACAGTTTTGTATGTGATTTCATATAATTTTATTGTTTTAGTGCACTT
Source organism: Tachypleus tridentatus (assembly GCF_004210375.1). Taxonomy (NCBI): domain Eukaryota; kingdom Metazoa; phylum Arthropoda; class Merostomata; order Xiphosura; family Limulidae; genus Tachypleus; species Tachypleus tridentatus. The sequence continues at coordinate 132,774,122 of NC_134837.1, forward strand.
TTGAAGCAATTGGATGAAGTTAGGGTAAACAATATTGAGTTATACTGAGAACTAGAGTGCATTCCTCAAATTAAATTTTTATATTATTGATTACTTTTCTATTGTTCTGGCATTTCCTGAAACACAGAATGTCTTTAAATTGGCAGTGAAGAGTCAGATGATTGGTTGATAACTTTGACATATAATGTATAATAACATGTTGAATGATACTCTGTTAAAGGTTGTGGAGTATACACTGAACCTTACTAGTGCATGTAAGGTTAACTGATATAGCATTTTACCTATGAATGGCAGTTACAAGTGGTTGACAGCTATTACTATCAACTGTTTTTTTGAACTATTGAATAAAGGGAAAGCAGCTGGCTGGCAGCACTCACTACCATCTTGTATGTACCATGATATGAGAATCACTGTATTAATAAATTTATGGAGCTGTTGATTACAAAATACCAATAATTAGAATCTGATTTTAAAATTTAGTTCTCAGAAGATAAGTAGTTTTTAAGATTGATTGGTTTTGGTTTTTTTAATGTGTTATTATTATTATTATTATTACTCTGACATTTTATGTAATTTTCTTGCTTTTGATGTAACAAATATGCTTATAGGCTGTGAATCTAATTAAATTAAGCTTTTGGTTGAATTTAAAATTGTTAAAAATATACATAGAGCTTAGCTTAGTTTTATAGCCAATATGTGTTAAAAGTAAAATTAATGTAATATTAAAGGTGAGACTGGGAGTTTCATGATTAACTTAGAGGATCATTGGCTTCCTCTTTATTGGCTTAATTTAAAAATTTATGCAAACATTCATTTTGTTTTTTAAATATTGTTTCATTAACCCTTGAATGCATCTGCTCCTAAATGCACATGGAATTTTTGCAAACCATATGCTGTATACAACACACTCATTTTCTCCTATTTGAATCAGACCCTATATGGCAAATGAGCAGCCAGTTGGTTAAAGCAAGCATTAGCAATAAGTAATTACAATGATGTTATTTCAAACTTAACTATTGTTACTTTTGTGAAGTGTTTTGTGATTTATATTTTTAATATTATCAGATAACAGCAGTAAAATCTGTTATGTTTTTTAAATGTATTCAAAACCTTGTATTTTACTTCAATCACTATTTTGAGTTGAGAATTTTGTTTTGATGTTTTTATACCTAGTGAACAAGAGAATTCCAGCAGAGGAAACTTTTCATCATCTCGATGTTCTAGGAACTTCATCTCCTTCACAGATGAAGGTATTTTAAGAGAATATTTTCCGTGCAAGAAACCGAAACCAGTCACACGTAACGTGTGCCCAATTACCCGTTTACCAGCTCGTTATTTTGATCCTGTCACTCACATTCCATATGCCAACCTACAAGCTTTCAAATTTCTTAGGGAGGCATATTACCAACAGCTAGAGCAAAAAGGTGACTTACGGCAACCAGAAGTAGCAGCCTGGGTAGAGTGGCGTAAGAAAAATAAACCACCTCCGAAGCAACCCTCTCAGACACCACAACCAACAGCTAGGTCTACTGTTGGTAAAGAATGAAAGTGGTGAACTTTGAACATATTGATGTGATACAGTGGTACATACTTTTGACATTGTAGAGTTTTGAAAAAGCTACTAAGTGACCTATATACTATATTGATTGGAGTAATGCAGAAGTGATGATGTATTTTATCGCAGACAAAAATTAGCAAAACCACTGACATTAATATTTTTGATGTCTGTACTGTGGTAGCATGCAGAATGACTTCTTTCTATTGGAAATAAAACTTGATTTTACAAGAAAGTTTCAAGAAGTGAGATGAATTATTTTCTTAACTGAACTTCTACTCACTCTCGTGTCATTTTCATTAATAAAGAACATATATTTGGTGTCGTTGTTTTACTATAAAGAAGATCGGAACTTAATGTCACAAAGTGGATTTTTTCATTTTAAATTTGCATTTAAAAACATTTTTAATACGTTTACATTATCTGGAACAATTAATTTCCACGTTATGTAAGCCAGATGTGGATAAAAAAGAGAGCAAAATCGTGTAATTTAATAACTAATTTATAATTCAATATGATATTTCAGTTATTGATTTTAAAGGCAACCTGTTTTTACAACATAGAGGTGAATTAGAAACTGTAACATATTGCTCAGATATTCAGTCTAATACAGATTTTACGTACGAGTATAACGTATGTTAAAAGTAACAAGAAGATATACCCGTACTGGTTTATTAGAACTTCTATTTCAGATTAATTATCTGTAATAATCAATACAAGCAAACATTACAACTGACTAACTTGTCACCATAAGGCATTTGTAGAAAAAGTGTACTTGGATATAGGTTCCATCATACCGACCATTTAGTCCACCCATTACCCCAAGGTAATGATACAAAACTTGAAAAAGAATCGACTGGCAAACTGTAACTAAATTTCTTTCAAATTTTGTTACATGGATTTACTTAGTTGGGCAAATTGTTTCAACTTGAAGTGACGAAGAGCAACAATTGTATATTGATTTTGCATGATCGCCAGGAGTCCACATTCGTCTGCCATCTAGTGAGGTAATTGAGAATTACTGAAACGCATGTAAAAGAAATTCATAACGTAAATGGTAATGATTTAGTCCATTACGCGTGCATGTTAAACTAACAGCAAATATAATAATAAAGGAAAATTAGATGAAATGCTGACAGTTTTAATAAGAAAATTAATTGCAATTTCACTTGTCATAAAACATAGGCTTATTGCATTTTTAAACTATATTGTTAATCTAGTCCATAAGGAACAAAAGTGTTATGACTAATCTTACAACTATGATTTGTTGAATATGTAATTTTTAAATGAAAATCTGCATTTCTGCTAGCCTCCTTTAATATAACTCATGCTTTAGTGTTATCTGTAGTGGTATGTTCTTCCACATTTCTTAATATCTTGTATACGTTAATTACATAACTGCAGACTGAGTAAATTGAGATAAATGTGATTAATATGTTATTGGATTAAAGTTTCCACACATTTACGAACGAAAACATGTAGTTATGAAATTAACATAGCATGCCAAAACGTTTGAAATTGTTCCTGAAACAAGTACGTAACCCTGAAGCCGCGAAATAATAAATATAAAATAGTAACTCTTCAAAGTCAATAATCTACCCTGAATTTATATCGCTGTGTTTTAATACATATAAATTCTGTACACTATACATTTAACTAAATAGGCCCTTGTCAAATATAACATATTAAAGGAGGGGAGGGATTCATTGAGACTTCTGCATGGCCAAGAGGTAAAGACACTTGACTAGTGATCTGAGGGTCGCGGGTTCGAATTCACGTCACATCAAACATGCTCGCCCTCTCAGCCGTGGGGGCGTTATAATGGTACGGTCAATCACACTATTCGTTTGGAAAAGGGTTGGCGGTGGGTGGTGATAACTAGCTGCCTTCCTTCTAGTCTACACTGTTAAATTAGGGGCGACTAGCGCAGATAGCCATTGTATAGCTTTTCGCGAAATTCAAACCAAACCTGTTCTGTTCATTGCAAGAAAAAACACTTTAGTCCTGTTTATTTAAATTATTATCGCGTTGTGATATACAAGCATTAGCTTTCCATTGATCCGCTACAGATTGGCCATTTGTCCGCACAAGTACGTAAACTGTTTTTGCATGTCTGAATATTGATTTTTTTTTTCCAGTTTCCAATCTTTTTATTTTTCGCATAACTTAAAACTCAATCAATTTATCAGACATAGATTACTTTTTGATTGAATAGGATTTTATTAGCGAGTTTAACTATCCGTTACTTATGTAATCAATTTATTTTACAATACGACCTTGGTCCGTAGTTGTGTTTCCTTACACCAAAGCCATTACCGGGCTAGTTGTTCTGTCCACTGAGGGAAATTGAACCCGTGATGCCAACCTTGTAAATCCAAAGACTTACAGTTGTCCCACTGAGTAACTCCACATAGTATTTCATAAATCTATTATATCTGCAACATCTCAATGCAACTTATTTTGAAGGCTGAAAAGCCTGTTAGAAAAGAAAAATCGTTTAGGTAACGATAGTTAAACTCATACTTCTCTAAATTAGCTCAAAACTCTTAAATTATTAAATTCTTTAGCCCAAATGTACGAGTTTTTAAAAGTGCGGATTAACTGTATTTTATAGAAATGCTAACATTTTGTAGAAAGCTCCATAGTTTTTGTTTATTTGTTTCTTTAGAAATTATGTCCATTTTATATTTTTGCTTATTTTAGCATAAACATTATTTTCACAAGCACATATCTAGATTGTGATTGGACATAATCGAAAATCACCCACGCTTTGTGAGTTGGAAATGAATGCGTGGAAGAGTAGTGTAGGTTATGTGATTGTGGCAGCGGTGTTCCACGTTTAGTGTTTTCGTGTGTAATTCAAGTTGTACGCTAGTACGAAAACTACTTCCAACATTTGTTCAAAGATCAGTATCAATTGTTACACTCTTCAAGAAATTTAGGACTCGGGTAAAACTTGTACTCTCTGTTGCCTGAGAGTTGAAATTTAATAGGCAGAAACTTGTCCTACTTCTCGGATATTATACAGACTGAGTGAATGTGAAATTAATAAGTTGGGTTCTCTTATCGACGTAAGTTGTTCGTAGTTTTGTTGTAGGTTACTTTAAAAATTTATATTTTTTTTAAAGTGTTCGACTTTTGTGATGATGAGTTATTTCTGCTACAGAAATTGTTAATATAATTTATTAGGCTTATTAATTAACAACAAATACGAGAATGGATGTATAAAAGTACTAAGTAAATGAATACTTTAAAATATAATAGAATTGAAAAGACAAATATTTTCTCTTGAAATGCTTGTTGATAGTCTCTTTCTAATTTACTTTATAAGTTAGAAATTTAAGTTGCATACGTGATAGACATATAAATTTAACGTTATTAATATATAGTTGTATACTATTGCTAAGTAACACTAATAGTAATAATATAGCCCAAATATCAGACTAATGTATTTTGTAATTAGAATAGATGAAATTCTTGAGATTTCTTTTCACCATGTCATTGAATGTTCGGAAATGTATTGTTGCAAATGCATCATCAAAGTAGGTTACTACTGATAAATTTATTATATGTGGGGTGTTTCTCTGGAATGCAGTGTAAAACTTTCATAATTTTTGTACTAATATTATAGAGGAAGTAAATCATAACTAATTAAAGTAATTGTTAAAATTCAATACTGTAAGTAATTAAATAAACATTAAGTTTTAAAACATTAAACATTAACATAGTTCACATATAATCGGTTGACTCCTGTGTTTTAAAATGCACAATAATTTTCTACCGAAGCGTTAAATTTATAAAAGTTATGTTTGCTTCTAACTTTTTATAATAAATTATTGTACATCTTAAAATGTTTTCAACTGATTTTATTAAGTCCATGCGTAAGAAATGTCAGTCAAGTATATTATAACTCTCATAATTTGGCAACATCATGAGGAGGCATATCACACTTTTTTTTTATTATTATTACAGAGTCATTAGAAATAGTATATACTTAACTGTAGTTAAGAATTTGTGAGATCATAAAGTACTTACTAGATTAATTACTAGAGCTGCCAGGTATTTATATCTAGGTCTAATTCTTAAACCACATTGTGTACCAGTAGCTTTGATAGGAAATTTGATAAACAATTACAAAGACAATTTGAAAGCTGTAGACAACAAAACTGAAAATTATTTGTCAATTTCTTAACAGTCTTCATTGATTAAAAAGGTTTGTTTGTTTTATTTAAAATGTTAGTGATATCACAGAAAATAGTGAAATTCAGAAACAATTTACTTCAAAATTGGATATTTTTACTTTCATTTAGCCCTAGTGACCTTCTTATAACTTCATCCCCAACAAAATGAAGTTATGGCCTTTCACTTGAAGTATCTTTATCAATCCCTTGTACTTGCTAATTAATTTCTCTGACCTACCATTCCCCACATCATTAGTATGCACCACAAAAACTACATTTCTGCTAGCCCTTTATTATATCTTCTACTCTATTTCCTACACCCATGTCCCTGGATAGTGCAATCTGATTATTTTCTCTTTATGTAACCCAGAGACAGACTATCCACATGGCTTGTCAAGGAATCACCTATAACTATAACCTCTTTATCATCTACATCTTTCTCTGACCCATTTATTTTCCTTCCCTCCAGGAGTTTCTCATCTGCAGAAGCCAAGGGCTGAAATTTGTTGCTCAAGATAATAGTCATTATACCTAAATTCAATAATATCATAATAATCCATTTTGGAATATTGTGTTCAATCTTGGGCTTATCTTAGGAAAGACATTGAATTGTTGGAAAGGGTTTAGAGAAGGCTGACTGGAGTGGTGCCTGGAATGGAGGGATTGTCATATGAGGAAAGATTGAAATCTTTCTGATTGTTTTCTCACGAAAAAAAAGAATAATTAAGGGGGATCTGATTTCATATTCAACAGTGAGAATAGAAGGAATGGGGAACACTTTATTTTTTTAATTATTTTAATATAGTTTAGGAGATAGAACAGCCAAGATAGACCAATATGGCCCATGTTGTTCCTAAACAGTGTTATATGTTAAATTTTATGCATTTGGTTCTATACTAGGTGATCCCATACCACATCTGTACTTTAGATTCATTATACCAACACTCATTACAAATGGCCCTTTGTTGTATTGTTTTATTTTTACCCCTCCTATTTTGATCATGTAAATGGTGTCATCCTCTTTAAGCCATTAGAACTGTAGAATATAATAATTCTCAGGTCTTTAAATAGTGGTTACTTTTAGATTAATGGTTGTTTTTGTTAATAACCAATTAATTTTCTGTCATCTTTCTAGTTTATGTAACTCTCGTATTGAAGTTTTTCTTTATGTAACTGTTTTGGAACTTAATGTTATTTTATGTCTGTGCTTTTACTTACTTAATTTTTTAAACAATTTTCTCATTGTAGTTTTTATTACTCTGAATTTCTGAGCACCATCAGTAGAAAACAATGGATACGTTTTTTGCCCAGAACTTTGTGTTTGTATGCATTTTATTGATGGCTGTTGGCTCGGCCATTCCGAAACCACAAGATGAAAAAAAGAGAGTCATGGATAAGGTAAATAAAAGAAAGTATTTGTTTCAGTACAAGGCAAATTTATTCCATGTCATTTGCTTGTCTTTTTCAGGACAAAATATTACATTCTCTTATAGATTGTTTTTTTTACTATTGTTACCTTCATGTGTTTGATCGTTGGTTATCTTAAACTAATGCAAACCCTCAAATAGGCCACTTAATACTTCCATCTAGATCATTTTCCTAAATGACTTCACCTGAAATTTCCCCAGCATGGTTATAAAGGTAACTGTTGTTGTGACATCCAGTATGCACAAGATTACTTTTATATGATTTTAATAAAAAACATTTGCAGGGCATTAACTCATCCCAACAAATTGTCATAATTATTTTACCACATTAAATAGGCATATTTAAGATGATTTGAAATTCAGATTAAATTAAATGTTGTCATTGAACTTTATCAATTTATTGCTAATTCCATTATCAAAGCCAACAAAGAAGACAAGTAATAGTTACAGTTGTAGCACCGAGTCCTGAATTTAGAACATTAATATTACAGTAAACATGTTTGACTTTTCAGTAATATAGATGCTCTAGGTCTGAGTTATTAAATTCAACAATAATGTAATTCTTTTTTTTTTCTTTCAAGTTATTTTCATTATTAGTAGCTGGAAGTAACAGCTATTAACATGAATTTTCATAACTTGGTATCATGATAAGACAGGTCTGCAATGGTTTTATCTTGAAACGTTTACATGTTCTACAGTAATTCCTGTAGGCTAAACTCTCTTTGTTAACCTGAAGATGACATATGAAGGTCAAAAAACTTTTCTGTATTTTCATTAAAGTCTTAATACTCATACTGGCCATCTTAGGAATACATTTAAACCTGAGAATGATATCAGTTTTTCTCCATCATGTAGAGATTTTTTACCAAATGAATAATTTTCATTGAGATCTGGTCACATTTTGTTTTTAAAATATGTGACAACCACTGGTTATAGATTTCTCTTGGCCAAGCACAACATGAGAGCCTTATCGATTGTTCTATGATCCAAGAGAAACACGTTGCTACTATCTAAGTGGTTAACATAATACATGATGTGCCCTTTTTAGTATTATTTACTTGTTGCTGTGTCAACAAGAGGTCGTGTAAATTGCCCAGACATATTCTATTACATCTGTGGTAAATTTGTTCTAAAGAACTTAAGACAAAAGAATTTCTTAAAAAAGCACATTATACATATTTTGGAATAAAACGTGAAGAACGAGAAATCATGGGCACAAAGTTTGCTTGTTTGTGTCAAAGAGGTGAGACAATGGACTAAAGCTAAATGTAGTCTTTACCTTTTGGATTTAGTGGTTTGGCGTGAGTCAGACATCATGAAGATGACTGGTGTTTTTGCTCATGTAACATACAAGGTTACAAAACTCAAAATAAAAAAGAATTATTTATACAAACCTACTGTAAGACCTGTTGCTCATGGACCTGTACCTATTCCACCAAACTCTTGATACAGCTGATTCTGGATCCAATGTTAATAGAAATGGTTATGATTATATCGATTGTTTTCCACATGAAACATCTGGGAAACTTTCATCAAAACATCAGGGAAATGGATAAGAGATATCAGGGAAGGTTGAATATCAGCATGATGGCTGAATATGCTGGTCATTCAAATGAAATGCTTCAGATACAATACATAAACTAAAGACTACAACACTCAGTTTGGAGACTAAATGACAGATTTCACAAACAAATCAGGATTGATGAGGATGCATATTCATTTGTCATGTATGTTATTCAGTTTGTTTGAATGTTTATTAACAAATGTAATAATAAAAAATGTTCATTGTGCTGACAAAAATGATAATTTGATTTCAATAAGTTTTTTTTTCTTTCTGATTTGTAAAAATTCTGTACATGATAAAAAAATATTACTTTTGGAAACCAAGATTTCTGATTTATGGAAAATCTGTTATAAAAACCAAAAACGACTTTTACAAAGTTTAAACTTGCAGGCCTGTGTAATTGGACCACTCTGATTGAAAGATATAGTTGATTGCACTGAGATACTTCACAATTTAAATAAAACAATCTTGATGCTGTTAAGTATCAATGAAAACTGGTTTTTCTTTGATAGTTTCCATTATTCTTCATAATATCCATTAGGAAGATAAATGTCACTGTTAGCTTTCAAACTTCACTTTGATTGTTGCCAAGCATTTTAATAGCGTATGAATCAGTTAATCGATAGCTTGTTTGTAACTTTGAGGGACTCAGTAGTCCATTGTCATTCATGTTTGTGTTATTTCATAAGCATATTTTTCTTTGCTAAAAAAGATGTAAATTTTATGACCCAAGGTTGGACATGTTGCTGTATTATCAAAATTCTGAATAAGAAATATTTTGATTACATTAATCTTTTACAGCCTCTTAGTGATGAGCAACACTACAGTGATGACAGTGAGCATAACATGGATTACGATCATGAAGCTTTTCTTGGAGAAGATGAAGCCAAAACCTTTGAAGATCTTACACCAGAAGAAAGTAAACAAAGGCTTGGAATAATTGTGGATAAAATAGATAAAGATAAAGTAAGTTAATTTTGCCAGTTTCCATTTTTAAAAATTCCAACCAGATTTTTTTTTCACCTTTCCAGTTACCAAGTGGTGGTTAATATAAAAGTTAGGTTTGGTTTTGTAGACTAACATTCTATAGAGAATCAACTTACAGAAGCCTAAAATTTATCAGTATATTTTTGATCAATAAATTCCAACTATACCCTCAAAGTTATGAAGTTTTAAATGTTAAGATTTATCAGGGCATCTTTAGAAAACTTATCAATACAAATGTTTAAAACTTTTTTTTTTTCGTTGTTGTTTTCCAGAATTTTTAAGTTAAAGAATAATGCATTTATATATCTTATCTTATGAGCAGCAGAAACAAAATGTTAAGTCAATATGATTCAGTTACTTCCATGTTGGGTTTCATAAAGATTTTGATTTCATGAAACTAACCTCTGTAAGATTGAAAGAAAAGTCTCAAGGTGAGGAAGTAATGGGATAAATTAAAAAATATTTTCTCCCAATCCTCTGAAAGAAGATTCAGATGTTGGTTTTTATCTGATTTAGATAAATATGTAAGTAAAAATGTGCAGTGATATCAGCTGTAGTGTGTGAAATAGCATTATAAAGCTGAGATAGCAGCTAGAAAATCTTGCTTACTTTTATTCACAACATACAAATACTAGTTAACTTACCTACTCTGGGCCAAAATATATGGTTTCAAAGCTACTGACTGTCAGACATTTGCTCATTTTTGTACATGCTGTGGCAGAAGGGCATGTAACTAAGTGTATGTGGTACGTTATATTTACAAAGGCTGTGCAATGTATGGAGGTTTAATTGTCAAGAATGTGCTCTGACAAATCAAATTGAGACAAGATTAACATGTATTACGTAATAAAGTAAAATTAAATTTAATGGCTGTTAAATGTTTCCATGGTTCCATTAATGATCTGTATTCTGCGAGTTATCGGTATTTATTGAACAGGTTTGGAGTAATTTGATTATATTTGATGTTTTTTTAATTGATACAAATGCTTGTGAGCACCAGAAGATGGTTCCTTAAACAGTTTGTGAATCATGGAGTAGTCATCCACATTTGAAACAGTGCAGGAGGGTTATAAACAGCCTTTGCCATTCAGTCCATAGGGAAAATATTAATGGATTGATTCAATATCTCAATTCTGTGTTTACAAAAGTTATTTTGTATTAACTGAATCATGTTGTTTTCTTATCAACAGAACAGTTTTGCTGGCTAAACTGAGCCATTTGCTTAGCTTGCAACTGAACTATGGAAATCTACAATCAGTATGACAGTGTTGTTTCATGCAGAAGGTAGTTTATCAGATGCAATTTAGGCCACAATCAAACTTGTAAAGACTTCATACCAGTTTAAGTTTAATAATAATTAATATCCAATGTGGTAATTTAAACTGTAGAATATAGACTTGGTTTTTTCAGTTGCAAGTATTTGATGTCAATAAAATATGGCTAAAAATTTATTACTGTGTACCTAGCATTGCTAGTCTTTGGCCAAGTATTGGAATGTTACTAATCAAGAAGGTCATGTGAAATTATATGTGAATTTGTCTGTGTATACAAATAACAGTTGAATGTGTGGTCAATTCCATGACAGATAATTGCAGACCCTTGCAATATATTAAGGTAAAGAACTATATACATATCAAACCATACATTCAGGACTAGGACCATATAAGATGGTATCTCAAAGTGAAGAATTTGTATGTCAAAGACCATACATTCAGGATAAGGACCATATAATTAAAAATGGTATCTTGAGGTGAAGAACTTGTATGTCAAAGACCATATGTTCAGGATAAGGACCATATAATTAAAGATGGTATCTTAAGGTGAAGAACTTGTATGTCAAAGGCCATACGTTCAGGATAAGGACCATATAAGTGAAGATGGTATCTTAACGTGAAGAACTTGTATGTTAAAGACCAGCAGAAGGACCACTATAAGTAAAGATATATATCTTAAATATTTTAAGGTCAAGGATTGTACCCACAGTTTGAAGACCATGCATTCAGGCTAAGGACCACTACAGGTAAAGACCATATACTGTCTCAGGATGAGGACCACTATCAGTAAGGACTATATTTACATACCAAAGACCATACATTCAAGCTAAGGACCACTACAGGTAAAGAACTATACTTAAATGCTAAAGACCATACATTCAGTGTAAGGATCACTATAAATAAAGACAGTATCTTAAGGTCAAGGACTTGTACACACAGGTGAAAAACTGTACATTCAGGCCAAGAATGGTAAAAATGACACCTTTAGGCTAAGAGGTTCTGACATTAATGTGGTGGATGTATACACTATGAAATAAGAGCTAAATATATTTTTCATAACTTGAAAAACAATAACCACTAAAAGCACTATTCCTGTTAGGATGGTTTTGTGGACCAGAAGGAGCTTCAGGAGTGGATTCAGTACACACAGAAACGCTATATTCTAGATGATGTTGATCGACAGTGGAAAGCTCATAATCCTGATAAAAAAGACATCCTAATGTGGGAAGATTACAGGAAAATTACCTATGGATTTTCAGATGGTATGTAGTTTTATCCAGATATTATCCCAACTGAAACTGATGGAATAACTTGTTTCACAAGAAACTGCTCATATTTATTTAGTCTTAGATAATTGCATAACCCCTCAGTTTATCTCTTTAGTTTCCTAAAACATGGTACAAGTTAAGAAAGAATAGTGAAAGTTTTAATCCTTTACATGTGTCTCTAATATAGAACTATTCTTATTATGACTGAAGTATTCTGTACCCCTTTGAATCTTGTTTTCTTATGACGAGTTTTGATTATACAGAATGTTTACCAATGAAGATGATAAAATATGCAACATAAAAATTGAGTAACAAATATATTTCATAAGATACCACTTGTCTGTGTATTTACTCAAGTGTGTAGTAAGTAACTGTAATGTTTTTTTTGGCAGATTTTTATTGTAATATTCTTCTACCTTTATATCATATATTTCTTATTACAATTTTAATGTTTGACCATCTTTTCAGATCTAGAGAATGTAGATGAAAGTGATTCAGATGGTTTGACATATAAGGAAATGATGATGAGAGACCAGCGCCGCTGGAAAGCAGCAGATAGAGATGGAGATAGTGGATTGAGCAAAGATGAATTTGTTGATTTTCTCCATCCTGAAGAAGCCAAGCATATGCATAATATTGTAATCCAGGAGACATTAGAAGACATTGATAAAGACAAAGATGGCAAAGTTTCTCTTGAAGAATACATTGGTATTTACTTTAATATTTTAGAGAGCATATAGGACATTGAAACTACAAATAACAAAATATGTTAATGTTAATAGTTTAGTTTTAAAAATGTATAGATTTGAGCATAGTAGGCTTTGAACACGAAGCCACATTTGTGTTGATAGTTTTGTCCTTATACATTATATATGTTAAGATATGGCAGATCCCCATCACAGACAAATGAAGCTTTGTGTGGCAATATGTTTGTGTTAATAGTTTAAGTTTCAGAAAATGTGTAACTTATAAAAAGACAGACTTCCAACACAGGATAATGAAACTATAACTAAAGTATTTTTAACTTGTTATTCTTGTTTTCAGAATGTGTGTACAGTGATGCATAGCAAATGCCCAATATAACATAAAATGAAACTAAAAGTAACAAACCAAACCATTCTTAATGTTAAAACTTGTCTTACATCGTCAGTGACTCAGTCTGTTACTATAAATGTTCAGAGTGAACAATACCAGTAACAATGTAAATATTCCTTCATGAAGTAACAAAACAAACTATTTTTCATGATTACTTATCTTACATCATCAGTGGGTCAGTCTGTTACTACAAATGTTCAGTGTGAACAATACCATTAACAATGTAAATATTCCTTCACAAAATACAACAGAATTAGTATCCTTAGAAAGAATGAGCTCTGTATTAACACTGTTAAATACACTGATTTAAATTTCAGTTATTTGTACATTGCTATAATTAAGACATTAAATTTTTTGTTTGTTGTTGTTGAAAATATAAGATAATAACAAGTTTCAAACACTGCTTACACTGAAAGTATCTTGCATTCCTCTCATGCCACATCTTTAGAAAAAATAACCAACTGTGGAAAGCTGAAATACTACTACATCTTGTAATAGTTGGACAATGATTGTGGTCTGAGATGAAACCTGCATTTATCTGAATATCTAATAAACAAGTAGTTTTATAATCTGCTTCTGCTAAGAAATCATACAAACATTTCTTCTGGTGCAAAGATAGTTTTATTTATGTTCCAATAGTTTCTGCTTAGAAGTTAGGCATAAAACATCTCTTCTGGTGCAAAAATTGTTTATTATATTTCAATAGCTTCTACTCAGAAGTTGGGCAAAAACCTTTCCTTCTGGTACAAAGACAATTTTATTTATATACAATTTCTTAAGCTTGTCTTTCCTTTCTTCAAATTTCTATGTAAAACTTGCTAGGTACAATACAAGATACATAAATGCATATTAGTAATCATTTATTAAATTTAATAGTCAGACATTAATCAATCATAGCCTTTTCCAATCTGGATGATTTAAGAAGTTATCTGTACATGAATCCCACTATTGACATGATTGAAAAAATGCACAATTTAAATGTTTTTTTCTCAGTTATTCTGATATCTAAATACCAAGACTTCTTTAAAAGTTTTCATAACTTTGCCGCATCTACATAGTTCAATATAAAGATACCTGGATTAAAAAGTTATTTCAGTCTACCTCAAAATAGTTGTAGTTATGAGCTACAATTGGATATGCAGATTACTACCTGAACAGTTCTTTGTATGCAGAAAAAGTTAAATATATTGTGTACTTAATTGTATGTCCACTTGGATTAAAACGTAAATATTTTTCAAGGTGATATGTACGGTGGAGCAGGAGAAGGCGAAGATGAACCTGATTGGGTAAAGAATGAACGAGACCAGTTTACAACTTTTCGAGACAAAGATAAAGATGGTTTTATGGACAAAGAAGAAGTGAAGGAGTGGATCCTACCAATGGACTATGATCACAGTGAATCTGAGGCTCATCATCTTGTTTATGAATCTGATTCAGATAAGGTATCTTTTCCTCACTTGATAAACATTTAAGATGTATTTTTATACCTCCTGTAACATCTGACTTAAACAGGAAATTAATGGTATTAAAATAATTCAATCTATGATCAGTGAAAGAGTAATTTTAAGTTACATGTTACAAGCAAAAATATCAGATATTTGTTTTTATTACATATTTTGCCTTTTGTATGTTTACACTTTCCAGCCACTTTATATAAAAGTTTGGCTGATGGCTTTATTTTTGCAAAAATAAAAATTAACTATAGGTGGTCACCAGTTTGTTGTTGTTATAAACTATTGATAAAATCATAATTACTTCATTGATTCTAAGGTAAAAGGGTGAGTAATAAAACAAATCTAATTTTAATAACTTTGTATTCTGTTTATAACCTATTTACTTGTATAATAAGATTAAAGTGCCCAAAATACATTATCATGATATATTCTTTTGACTGAATAATGAAAATATTCTAAAACTAAAAATTTAAGTACAATTTATCTTTAAACACTATTTAATGCTGTTTCTACAGACAGTTATTTTGATGAAATTCATGACCATCAGTTTCCATACTGTAACTTTTAATATGTACTGGGTATCTTAAAGCCCTTGGAAACAAAACTTCGTTTTTTAATTGATTATTTTTATTAAAAATTTGTCTCTGAATATATGAAGAGTGTTGATTGTTACAAGTGCAAAGTAGTTTTAATATTAAAATTAAAACTAGTTTTTTTTTTACCTGAAGTTGCAAAATCGTGTTTGCATAATCCCTAAATATCGGGCTTTTTTTTTCGTAAAATAATATTTTATCTGTTCTTTTCCCTGCCATAACTCTACCTATCCAGTCAACTTGATCAATGTCATAATCACCATAAGAAAATAGAAATTCAATTTAATCTTTTTCTTTCTCTCTAGAATGACTAAATTGTAACCTGAATCTACAACTTATTATCCAAAATAGCATAATGGTTGTAACAGTATACTTAGTTTATATTTAATTGTATAATTTTATTGCTCTTTGTCTACCTAATAATCCTGCCACACAAGTTGCAAGTCACTAGGCAAACATACAGCTCACATTGCCATATCAAATTACTCAAAAAAGTTTTTTTTCATTATCATACTTAGTATAAACTTACATAACCAAATAAGTTTCTTGTTTTTACATTTTAGTTTATTTTTTATAATAATAATAAATAAAGAATAATTTTTACTTAAAAGATGCACCTAACAACAGAATAATAACACATACAAACAATGTTCCATAACTATCATAATTTATTTAGCTTCCCAACTATGCAGTAAGTCTTTAAAATTTCAGTTAAGCAGATAAAGTTTTGAACTGAAGGTGAAATAGACAATTTTCTGTACAGAAAACAGCATAATATAATACATCATTTAGTAGCTTATTATTTGGTATAACTTGTGTATAAAACATTTACAATTTATGTATTCTGTTATAGTACAACTTTCTAATTGGTTGAACAATCTGAAGCTGTATAAGGTAAAAGAAGAAAAAAAATCTAAATCAAGAGCACCACCATGACTCAGAAGTGCATATTGAGAATTTATTAAATATTTCTTTTCAAGGTGAAGAAATTTAAAACTTTCATAATACAAAAAAATTGTATAATGTAATTTCATTTCATTTATATTTAAATACAACTGTGTAAAGTGTTTGACTCTATATGTTGATAAGATTAAGGTATGATGTCATCCTAATTAGTTGGCCTGTAAATTAACATCTCTACATCTAGAATGTACTGTAGATACACAATAAAACATTTAAATACTAATGTCCTTTTGTAGTTTCTACAATATTTTTTGTTCTCAATTATGAAAAGCTGATTTTTTTTTGCATTCATAACTTCTAAACTTGCTTTTGACAAAGACACCTTGTCTCAAGAAGCAATAAAGCAACCTGCATCGTTCATCAGAAAGGATCGCTTATCTATATTATATTTATTTATAGTACCTACTTTCCAGACTTGTACGTGTAATGTACATATTAGAAGTTTGTAGAGAACACAAAAATATTAATATTTTACACACAATACTAAAGAACCACTGTTACTCTTTTACGGGAAACAAAACTTTTGTGAAAAGATGTACAGTTGTAGAATTCTTATGTTAATGTAATGTGATTAAGAATCTTGCTTCTGGTTTTGTAATCTTTATAAAAACAGTGTAATTAAATTGAAAATTCTACAGATATGACAATTGTCCTGTTGCTGGAAATAAGTTACTTCTTAAAGAAGTGAACTATATTGATTAATACATTTCTTTTTGACCCATCACTACAGGACCAGAAGTTAACGAAAGAAGAAATTCTGGAAAAATATGACCTCTTTGTTGGAAGCCAGGCGACTGATTTTGGGGAAGCTTTAATGAGACATGATGAATTTTAGTCTGTAATCTTTCAGTATCAGATAAAAAGAAATCTACATATTATTAAATAAAAGAGATTAAAACATGGAACTCTAAGAACAATTGTATTCCTAAAACGGTTTATAATGTTTATAGCATTTAAGATTAAATGGATTTTATTTTCATTGTCTGTTGCTTTCAAGTACTGAATTTTTTTAAAAATAATAAGATCAGTGCAAGTTAACAAACCTTTGCCCATATGGGCAAGTTCTTATACAGGATATATAAATTGAAAAATCTATAGTTCTTTTATTGTAAGCCTGTCTACAGACAACTATGTAATTGACTAGTGTCTTCTATATGTTGTGTGTGTGTTTCAAAATAAGCTTTAGTGTAAGTGCCATGTATATGTCACAAATTTACACTAGTTACAGAGAACTATGTGATTAGAATGTTTGTTACCATAGGTGTAATCAAAGCTATTCATACATTACTATTGTATACTGACATTGTTATGACTGTTGTATCAAACATCCACTACTTTACTACCCTCCAGTGATGTTGCTGTGACATTTGTATGAAATATCCAATTTGTTACTACAGTACACTGACATTGTCACCTCAAACATCCAGAGTTACTTCCATACACTGACAATGTCTTGACTGTTGTGTCAAACTTCCAATACTTTAGTACCATACATTGACATTAAAGTGGCATGTATCAGACTATCAGTATGTTACTGAGACTGTTTCATCAAGCTTCCAATTCTTTAAATATTAGTTTGAAATACTATTATTGGAAACTAAAGTTTGTAGTGGTGCAGTGTGGATAGTTAGTAAATACTGGACAAGCTAATGTTTGATGCTTTAAATGTTGAGGTTTTTTTCCTCTTTCTGCCATGACTGATGATAAAGACATTAATAATAATAAATTGTTGGGAGAAAAGTGCCCTTGTTTAACATGTCGACAATAAGAAGTTATGTAGGTCACATTATTAAAAACTGTTAATGGAACTCCTTAGTTGCTTTCAAAATATTTTGTATTTCATTACCTTCCATATTAAACTGCAGGATTGTTTTTGAATTATCTCATAAATCTTGATTTAACCAAAGGTACATGATCTGCACCATGGTGGTTACAAATATTTTGGTGTCCACCCCAGGATTAGCCATAATATGAACCTCAGGTAACTGAAAACGCTTGTCTGCACATATGTCTGTCTTTGTTTATTTGCATAATTTATAATTCTACTATTGCTATTAATTTAAATCTATCCATTTATCAGCCACAGTTTTCAAAGCATTAACAACAATCCTATGAGTGTTTAGTTAAATTGATTGTGCTTCCTTTTAAAACACAGTTTTTTATTAGATCAGTTTTTTTAATGAGATTTTAATCAAATTGTAGATGTTTTATAAATAGCATGACTAAATATGCATCTTTATCTTGTTTTAGAAGTAGTGCCATTTTGTTAAACTTTTAAATTATATGTTCCTGCCAAATATTTTGGGGATCTACTTTAAAAAAATGAATGTAAATGCTTGTTTTAATTTAACAGAGGAAAAGTTTAATGTGCCTAATTTCCATATTAGAACTTTTTCTAAAACTTGCCAACCTGCCCTAGAAGCTTCAAATTTTGTCTCTGAATGTTGAATGAAACCTGTTAAACCTTCACAAATTCAAAATAAATACACAACCTGTTACTTTTACAAGTGACTATATGTATTATATTATTTACTTATTTTTTTGTATACTACTGTACACCATGTTATGATAAAGAAATAAAGATCTGTGTACATTTTGTTTGTGCATCTGCATCCACTTATTAATTATGAAAAAGTGTTGAAAAAGTTTGTTAACATTGTTTTATGGGAACAGAACAGCACACCTTCACCTGTTAAAAGATATTGTTAATGTGACTACAGTCCCATTTGTTTTCCAAATGCTTTTTGTTACATTGAGCCACATACCCTGTGTTATATCTTTTACTGTTTGTTGTGCAATAGAATCTTTATATTAATTTTTATCTATTTCTCCATGTATCCAAAATTTCCTAGTGATTATATTTCATATTGTTTCCATCACAAATCTCCTGTTCAATAGTTTGGGTATAAATTCTGACGTTTTTCAGATGTCCACTGTTTTCCTTCTGTGGCTGTATGTTGCTGTTTATCCAGCTTAAATAATAATAAATTATCTTTTCACTGGTATAAAAGTGGTAAATACTGAAGAATTTTGTAGCACAGGATACTTATAGCAAGTGGAAGCAGCAGACCAAGACAGCCTGCTGAAAGCAATGAACTACACCATGAAATCATAAAGAACCTGTTTTTGTGCCTTTGAAACTACATAGCAAAAACTACAATACAATAAAAAAATCCATTACTCCCTCAGTGATAAACATAGATATCTTTCTTTGTAAAAAAAAGAAGTGTTTCAAATTGATATTACAGATTAAAATAAAACCATAACATCACATATATATATATATTTTTTTTTAAAGATTTAACTACGCAAATTATTTCCTACCTACAAAACCACCAATTTCTTTCCAGCTAGAATGGATCTGTACACTACATCCTTAGGTTCAGCAGGAGAATAAACTTGAAAAATAACCTTGTGTGTTTTTCATTACCCAGTGCACAATTTTTAGATACAAGGAAATTAAGTTAGGTAACTGGTATATTAATTCAGAAATACAAATTAGATTGAATGTTTAAATAAAGAAAGAAAATGACTAACTGAGGTTGAACTCCCTTGTGCTTAAAAGTCATTGTCTAACCTTCTTATAAGAAAAATGAATCACTTGACTGTGTTAGCCACTTACATATCTGCGATTCATTCTTTCTTAAAGTGGTGTTGAATTAATTAGCATTTATAGCTTAAACAGTAACAAAACATGACTACTTCAGTTCTGACTGGAGGAAAATGAACAACTGTGCTCTCACACAAAATGAGCAGGTGTAGATAGCTAAGCTGCTTTGTGCCATAAAACACCAAACCAACCAAAATGAGTACTGGTTCTACCCAAATACAAGCACAATAACCTGTGACAAAAAGAGCTAATTTTAATAAATATTATCAACGGATGTGGTTACTCTAGAATAAATTGTGAGAGCAGTCCAATGAAAGGTACTGTTCCAAACATTACTGTGTTGTTTACATCCCATAATACCCGAAAAGTTCTGGATTAAGTGAAACATAGGAAATGGACAAGATGAATATCATGTAGTTGAAATACTATCATTATACGTTCTTCTAATTCTTAGAAATCCATAAAGAACTAAATTAGAAATGTAGAACTAAAAAAATATAGTATAATATGGCAAATAGATTTAAAATTAAAACAGGCCATATTACCTTTGGCTTTAAAACTTACAAAATGATGCTGGTTTTCCTTCATTGACAACAATATTCTTGATCAGAACATTCATGTGGTAGGTAGTTCTTCAACAGTGTCTGTTGAATCTGTAATCTTCTAAATGTTTTGCAGTATTATACAATGACAAATAGATTTAAAAACAAAACAGGCTATGCTATCTTTGGCTTTAAAACTTTATTTACAAATTGATACTGGTTTTCCTTCACTGACAACAATGTGAACTTCCTGGTTCGAGTTTAGATGTCCAAAATTTCTTATCACTGCCTCGCTGCCATGAACTCGGGAGTAACTCAAGATTCAGGTATCTTCCAGACCTGTAAGATAAATAATATCAGCATTCTGAGTTTAAAAACAAAAAAGGTTAATTGATCTGTGCTCCATTACTTATTTAACTTAATTTTAGTGTAATCTTCAGCTATACAGAATTGTTACTCTTCATAGATCAAAAAGTATTAGATACAGAGAAGTGTTTGTGCAATTATTATTACTAACTGGTAAAAAATTAACTTTTCTTTTGTAACTTCCTCCCTTATGGTCTCATAAACTGCCAAGAGATTAGCATTACAGAAAATAACTATAACAAGAGCTAAACAGTGTCAATTAACAGCTTGAAGAAAAAAAAACAAAACGATACTAGTTTAATAATCTTTAACACGTATATCGATGTATCTGGAATTAATTTAAAACATAGAAAGATTCTGTCAAGTATTTTCTGATGATAGTCTTACAGAGCTTTCCAAAAGTGGTCATTGGAAACCTGGTGAATGCACCAATACTATTTAAGGCTATAATATTCAAGTAAAACTGCACAGAAGTGAGCTTATTAGTATAAATTTTGATGAAGGAAAGATGGTCAGATAATTTAAACTCAATTAACACTTGCTTAAATATACTTTAAAAGACAGCTTTGTAAAGGAAGAAGTTTACCTTGTGAATTGCAAAAACATTTTGTCAAACTGCCCATAATCACAAAAAACTTGTTGAGAATTACTAATAGGGTATAACAAAAAAAAACTTAATTGTTGACAGAGACCAACAGTATACAAAGAATAAGTGCATTAATTACCATTCCAGTTAAATTATAAATCAGTACACAAACAAACACTATAACAGTCATAAAAACACAAAATGGCACTAAAGTCCAATTGTGCAGTAACAGAGTAATGTATCATTTAATGTGTGAAGCCAAACTGGAGTCACTGAACTGATAGTGTTAAGCATAATCTATTTATTTATCTGTGTGCTATATATATATATTTATATCAAACCTGGAATCATACTGGTTAAATCATTCAAATTTTTTGTCTTTTATTTGGAGGTACAAATTCTTGTGAACTGGTAGATGATATCTGGTCCACTATCTCTACTTCTTGATCAGAACACTCATATGGTAAGTAGTTCTTCAACAGTGTCTGTAGGAAATCTTCTAAAAGTTTTGCAGTATTATATAAAGTACTCCCCACCTATCAAGTGAATACACATTGTTATTATTGATTCCAGTAAGTCTTCTTCCAACCTCTATCTTCAGAAACAGAAAAACTATTGGCTGTTTTATATGTATCCATTTTCAATCTCTTACTTTGGTCCTTACTAAAGGATGTGATGAAAAGTATTACCAATCATATTGAGAGTAACTTACTGGTGATTCAATACAACCTTGTCACACAAACTAGTTAGTAACATATATATCATATACTGGCAAAAACTAAAAAAAAACACAATAAAAAATCATATATTTAACTTTTTTTTCCAGTATTCTTGTGTTTTCAAAAATTACCACTAGAGCTGCTTTTACTTGGATTAGTTTTCAGTATAAATATAAAATTTGAAAAGATTAAATAGTAATATCAAATAAACTTCTTACATTTTTTTAGCTTTAGCATAAAATACTGTATAAATGGTTTCTTTACTTTTGAAGACTTAATAATAACATAACACAGTATACTTATTAGTATGAAAAATAAAACACTGACTTGCATAAAATGCAAACAACAAGAAAACAGAGTCAGATATCATGCAAAGCAACAAAACTGAGTCAGGTATCACAACAAGTAACAAAAGAACAGAGTCAAGAATTATGTGAATCAATAAAATTGAATCAGATAACAAACAGCAGCAAAACCTTGTCAGGTACTATGACAAGCAACAACAAGTATCATTACAAGCAACACTATATATTATATTTTGTGAATAACAAAATAGTTAAGTACAATAAAAACCTTTAGGTTTAATTCAAAAAAAAAGATAATCTTCTGGCTTTATAATTATTCATAAAGTTTTAAAGGAGCTTATTATTATTAGCCCATTAAGAATGACCAACTCCAGCTCTAACCACCTCTTAACTACTCATGTATTCATCCAATCTTTTCTTGAATTCAGTTAAATTTTCTTCTTCCACCACCCTTTAAGGTATTTCAGTCTAAAACCCAACCAACCTGTGTCATTGTACAAAGTGAGTGTTTGCTTCAGGAAATTTTTAAAAAAGCTACATCTAAGAACAGAATTTAACATTTTAAAGAATATAAAAAAGTTCATTTTCTGAAAATATACATTTCATCCAGGCTGAATTATTGAATATCAGACTGTTAAAAGCTTTTTGAGCAACTATGCACATTTTAAAGATTAAACATACGAAAAACCACTTCTAAAGATTCTTTAAAAGCCTGAAGATTGTAAAGATAATAGTATCCTTCCCTGGAAGAAATGCGAAAGATGTGTTAGTGCAACAAATTTTCAGCAAATAGTTACACATACATGCACATATATTCATGTATTTCCCAGAGTTGCTCTCAGTAACTACAATAGTAAAAATCATGATCCAAGATAGCTCATCTTGTCTGCACAAACATGCATACACACAAACACACACACATAACATATGAGTTATTCTTAAAAACTTCAACAGTATAAAACATGTACTATATATTTAAAATGGCTGGTATGGGTAGAGAAAGCACAAGTAGAGGAGTGAACAATGTTTTGACCTTCTTTGGTCATCATCAGGTTCACAATGAAAGAAAGGGTTACTGACCGACAGCTGACCACATGTTTGAAGTTGGTTGTGTAATTGAGTGTAGAAATGTAGAGGGCATGCTTAGATGTTTGATTATATTTATTAATATAGTTATAAAGATGTTTCTTTGTATTGGTTTATTTTGGGTTTGAGTTGTTGTATAAGTAAGGCTTTTTTAATTTTGCATTTGTTTATGTTTGTTTCTTTACTTAGTATTTGGATGTTTTCTATGGTTATACTGTGTCTATTTGATTTTCAGTGTTCAAAATGTGTTAAGGTGACTTTTTGTGTTCTTTGAATCTGGTTTCCATTTTTATACTTGTTTCTCCAATATAGAAGTCATGGCAGTTATCAAAGTGTATTTTATAAATAATGTTGGTGTGGTGTTTGTCAGTGTAGTTTTTACATAGTATATAGTTTTGTGTCTGGCTTTTGAATAAATTTGGTATTAACTGGAATGTCATATTTTGTTACTAGTTTTTGCCAAATGTTGGGTATTTTTCTGCTAATGTCGGGAATATATGGTATGCATCAGTATATGATTTTGTGATTTTTTAATTCGTGGGATATATTTACTTTTGTTAGTTGATTTTGCTTTCTGTCTAGGTGTGTGCATATAATGATTTCTATGGTTTGTGGAGGAAACTTGTTGATGTTCATGAAGTATTATTTTATTTTGTCTAATTCGTCATTAGTTTTATCTGATGAGCATAGTTTTATGGCTGTGTTTATTTGGTTTCTAAGTATGTTGAGTTTTTGTTTTGTTTTGAACACTACAAATCAAATAAACACAATATAACCATAGAAAACACCCAAATACTAAATAAAGAAACAAACATAAACAAATGCAAAATTAAAGAAGCCTTACTTACACAACAATTCAAGCCCAAAATAAACCAATACAAAAGAACACCTTTATACCTATATTAATAAAAATATCCAACATCTAAGCATGCCCTTTACATTCCTACACTCAATTACACAACTGCCTTCAAACATGTTGTCAGCTACCAGTCAGTAACCCTTTATTTTTCCATGAATCTGACGATGACCAAAGAAGGTCAAAACGTTGTTTGCTCCTTTACTGGTGCTTTCTCTACCCATACCAGCCTTTTTTAAATATATAATTTTCTATACAAGGGGATTTTCTCATCATCACGGATTATGATTCAAACTAGTTCCTAATGCACATGCATACATATATACCTACCTATTGAGTTGTTTTCAACAACTAAAAAGGTACATATCATTATTAAAGCCATTCCTTCTTACAGCATTATATTTTTATAAGCTGTTTCTTATCTTACAAAAAGTTGCATGCTTACCAGTTTATCAGAATTCACAAACAATGTACACACATCATAATCTGATTAAAAACTTCACTAATGTGTCAGTAAACTCAATTTATAAAAACCAAGACCAAAAGATAAGAATTAGTTGACTTACAGGATTAAATGTACAACAGTTTCTAAATATTAGTTTAAGATCAGATACAAATTCTCCTTCATCCTGATAGAAGTTGAAATGAGTTGGTGATAACTTTTGTTTGACAGTCATCAGGTCCATTGGTTTTGTGATAACTTTGTGATAATTGGGAACCTAATATTAAACAAACAATAAAACTTCAAATTCTGTACACACACACTTTTGCATTTCATTCATTTAAAATTTCAAACAAGCTTTCTCCAATTTTCTATCCACATCCTTAGAAGTGAATAATGCATAATAAACTTTAACTCTACAAAAACAGTTTTCTGTTACAATGATACGAGATCATATCACATAGTCTAAATGAAGCTTTTCCTTCAAAATAATCTTCAGTTAAATCATCTTTATCTTTTTTTCCTTAACATAAAAGTATTGTTAACTAATTACTTTGTTTCAAATTTTGCAGAAAGCTACACAAGGTCTATCTGCATAGCTGTCCCTAATTTAGACAAGAAAGAAGGCAGCTAGTCATCACTACCCACTGCCAACTCTTGGGCTACTCTTTTACCAATGAATAGTGGGGATTGACTGACACATTATAATACCCCCACAGCTGAAAGGATAAGCATGTTTGGTGTGATAGGGATTCAAACCCACAACCCTTATATTACAAGTCGAGTGCCCTAACCACCTGGCCATGCTAGACTCCGTTAACTGATCAGAGATTACAAGTATAGCTTTCAACAAACATTTAAGTGAGTTACAGGCAAATTCTGAAAAAATAAGTCCAGCTTTGGAGACCATAAAACATAAAAAATTCACATGTCATGTGAAAATAAAACTGCTGGTAAGTAGCTATAACATTAAATGATACAGCCAAGTTATCTTGCCTAATTTGGGACATTAGATGCAATTGAATTTAGTGAATAACAAAACAAGATGAATACAAAATATATTTAGATAGTTGTAATATCCTTAGTGGCTGTCACTTGACACTTTATTTGACATCCTGGTAACAGTGTTGAAAAAGTTGATTTTTAACCTAGTTTTTACATGTAGTTTTCTGAAATTTGTAATATCAACTAGTTTCCTGTCTGATTAGAAAGTTCAATATTTCATTACACAGCAGTAATAAAATGGAATTATTAAAATTTAGAGCACTGTAACCTTATAATAAGCAAGATTAACACTGAAACTAAATCTCATCTGATGCATATATTATAATTTCCTTTAAGACTGCCTATTGGAGTGATTTTTGTAAAAGTTAAAGATATTTCACCACAACTAAGTCACATTATTTTTCATAATACTAAAGTCATATTTCTCATCTTTATCATAAACTTCAATAACCAATTATCACCAAACTATTTTCATGTACGCATAATATTAATACTTCTATTCATAAATTCATAAAATTTTAAAACAGCTTAGTAGCCTCATCCCTTCCAGCTCCCAACTATAACTACCCTACTTACTATTCACCCAATCTTTTCTTGAACTCAATTAAATTTTCTTCCTCCACCATCCTTGAAGACAGCTCATTCCCAAAGACAACCACCATGTTTGAAAAGTAATACTGTAAAAACTGCAGATGACTCCTACATTGCCAAAATTTAAATTTATGACCCCTTGTCCTAATTTATTCACTGCTAAACACAAAAACGTTTGATGGTTCTATATTACACTGCACAACAATTTTTTTGAAAAGTTTTACTTCCTTAAAAGTTTTTGCTGACTGTGACAGCTACCTGGTGGGTATGCACAAATACAGTTTTGGTTTTGCTTCATCACATAGGAAATCTGAGAAATAGACAGTTAACTGTTTACTGGCAATAACGTATTTACTTGTATTTATGTTTCTAATACGCTATTAAGTTCAACATAATTAAAAGTGTTTTGCTCCTGATTTTCATTTGTATTCAATGTCTGGTGCATCACGTTGCAGTGTCCAACAGTAGTCAGCAAGCATTGATGGATTCCAGTTGCCCTGATATTGTCTTTCCATTATAGCAATGTCCTGGTGAAACCTTTCACCGTGTTCAGGGAAGAAGTCCAAGTGTGAATGGAGAAAATGAATCTTGAGTGACATGTTGCACTTCATTGTTTTGTATGCTTTGAGAAGTTTGTCCACCAGCTGAATGTAATGTACAGCTCTGTAATTGCCAAGAAAATTGTCAACAATGTCTTTGAAGGCTTTCCAGGCAATCTTTTCCAGCCCAACTAACAGATCTTGGAACTGCTTGTCACTCATAACATGTCTGATCTGAGGGCCAACAAAAAATGCCCTCTTTGATCTTGGCCTCAGTTATTCTTGGGAGTATCTGTCTTAAATAATGAAAACCTTTGCCTTCTTTGTTCATTGCTTTCACAAAATTCTTCATAAGTCCCAATTTTATGTGAAGAGGAGGCAAAAAAATCTTTGCCAGGTCAACAAGTGGTTCATGAACCACATTTTTCTGTTCTGGAACTAACTTTTTATGGAGTGGCCAGCTCTGTCTAGAATAATGTGACTCTTTGGCACGACTGCCCCATTCACAAATGAAACAACAGTACTTTGCATAGCTGAGCTGCAGTCCCAGTAACAGAGCAACAACTTTCAGATCTCTACAGATACTCCAGTTGTACTTGCTGTACTGGATGTGCTTCAGCAACATTTCCATATTCTCGTAGGTTTCTTTCATGTGTGCTTCTTAGCCAACAGGTATTGAAGGGTGAACGTTGTCATTGTGTAACAGAACAGCTTTGAGGCTTAACACTGATGAATCAATAAAGAGACACCACTCTCGCAGGTCATGGTCACAACCCAAAGCAGAGAACAATCCTTTGATGTCAACACAGAAACAGACTGTCAACTTGTGCAAAGAATTTGGTTATATCATCTTGGCGGCTTCGAAAAACAGAAATTTTCGTACCTGGTGACACCATTCCTGCAGTCTCGAACCCAGCAATTCGGCTTTTACTTTTGATAGACCCAAATCTCTGACCAGATCGTTTAATTCTGACTGTGTTATGAGATGTGGATTGCCTGAGGAGTACGGTTCAAAATCCGAATCAATGTCACTGCCAGTTCCCTGCATTGAAGTTTCTTCATCTGGTTCGTTTGAAGTCCATTCTTCTGGTGGTTTGGGAATTGGAAGACTGTCGTCATGTGGCACGGGTCTCATTGCTGAAGGCAGATTAGGGTATTAGAGTATTAAATTGACTTCTTGTTTTTGGCAGAGAAACTAGACACATTAGTCAAACAGAAGTAACAGTCCGTCACGTGGTCTTTCTGTTCTCGCCATATCATTGGGACAAATGGCATTGTCTTTTGTGTGCCTCTGAGCCAAGCTATCAGACAGACAGCACATGTCACACAACAAATGTGAGGCATCCATTCCTGATCTTGATCACCAGTTTTACAGCTGAAGTACAGATGATATGCTTTCTTCACAAGAGCAGAATGTATCGCAGCTGTTACGACATGGACCGACACCAATCGTCCTGTAAAACGTCCATAACATCTAACTTACTTGTCACAGTGCTACTGAGGCAATGCTATATTCTGAAACAATACGTACACACAATAAGGTTTATATTAATCCAATTAGCAGCATCTGTGTATGCAAGCCACATTTATAGCCTGCTGAGACAATGTCAAGCTGGCTATGGCATGCCCAAGCTGCATACTTCCACAGAACAGCTTCCAACCTAGCCTGATTTCATGCCTGGACATGCCCAGGCTGCATAAAACATTGTTCATAGGTCTCTTACAGAAATGAAAATTTTTGGACACAAATATAAGTAAAAACATGACAAAACTGAAGATTTCGATGAAACGGTACGTGATGGGCAAATATGGATGTGATTTTTATGATCAGCAGCCAAGAAACTATAAGGAACACCCAACAGTGTTCAAGAAGCAAAACCTTTGTCATGCAGTGTTATCAATACATGTACTAACCTTAAACAAACAAAAACCCCTCTGACCCTTCTCTCTAGTGAAAACAAATTTAGAGATTTTGTTCTCTCCTCACAAGACAATCCCATCATCCCACATGTTATCCTAGTGACTATTCAGTGAACTTTCTCCAACAATTCAATGTTACTCCTAAGGAATGGAGCCCAAAGCTGTACACAGTACTCTAAATGAGGCCTTATAAGTGATCTATACAGTGAAATAATACTATCACTTGTCTGGTATTTAATATTTCTAAAATTGCTATATAAAATCATATTAGCCTTATCACTAGTTAAAATGCACTGTTTAGATGGCTTAAGTAGTTTTTCGACCCCAACACCAAAATATTTTTTCAACCATGGTATTTAATGTATCCCCATTTAAATCATAAAAATAATTTGAATTATGAAAACCTACATACATCATTTTACATTCTGGATAGTTAAACATCATCTGCCATATATTGAAACAATGCATCAAATGATCTAAATTTCCCCATACTACTGCAGCATCTTTGAAACAATAATATCCCTTGTCTCAAATTCAATATTTCTATAGATGCTACCTATAATTTTATTAGCCCTATTATTAGCTGTTTAGGTAACTTTAGTGATTCTTCTATCACAACATTAAGATATTTTCTTCAATCACAGTTTTTAATATATTCCTATTTAAATTGTAACAATAAATTTAATTGTGAAGACATACATGCATCACCTTACATTCTTGATAGTTAAACATCATCTGCCACATATAGGACCAATGAATCAAATGATTTAAATCTCCCTGTAAATCTGCAGTATCTTTAATACAGTTAGTCATCCCCAAAATCTTAACGTCATCTGCAAACTTCCAAACTTTGTTAGTCATTGTAAAGTTAATGTCATTAATATAAATTACCAAGAGCATAGGAACCAGCACAGAGCCCTGAGACACACCACTTGTAAATGTGATTCAGTGATATCTACTCTCCAGCTAATTTTCTATTCAGTTTAATAACGTTTCTCTCACACCTACAGATTTAATTTGTGTAACAAGTGTTTTGTAAGGCACCTTATCAAACACTTTCTGAAAATCAATGTAAACCAAATCCACATCATTTCCTTCATCAACTCTTGCAGTAACATCAACAAAGAATGTCAAAAGATTTGTTAAATAAGACTTTCCCTTAATGAAATCATGCTCGCTATTTGACACTATAGTAAACTACTTAAAGGTATAAAGCCACTGTTCCTGGAACTACTGTACAGACATATTCTGGCTGTATGCATGTGTTAATAAGTATGTTATGCTAATATCATAGGTTAGATGTGGAGGTCAGCTTAGCTTCAATCATGTACCTATGTTTTGTCTCATTTACAACAGAGCTGATTACAATTTAAATAAGTTAAGCTGGATTCATGGAATTGAATGAAATTAATGTAAAACTTACAGTTCTACTAATGGGTTGGTGAAATGGTGAGCTTGAATCATGGCAAAACAGTTCCAGAAGAATTCTCTCACAACACTGAAAAATAAAAGAAAACACAATGAATGTTTTAGTTGTCAGCTAAAGCAGACTGACTCCACAGGAAAAGTTTCATAATTTACTGCCAGAACTAGCAGAGACTTGCAAAACATTTTCAGTCAAATTAGTATCTTTATTGCAACAGTTGTTCTTTAAATACAGGATTTCTAGATTTATACAAAATAATTCTAACCACACATACTTAAATTAATAAGTGTTTCACTTTTCTCAGGCCTAATATTAGTTATAAAGGATTTATTATTTATAGCCTATATTTAATAAAAAGAAAAATTAACACTGTAACTTGTGTACATTTTTTTGCTTTAGTTTAATTAAGGCTAAACATTACCAAACTTAATACTATCAATAAATAAACTTACAATGTTATTTTATGACCTAATGTTAGACCTTTTTAGAAATTTGGATAAACTTTTAATATGTTGTTGTTCAACTTATCTACTAAAGTATATTTACATTTGCCTTTTATTTACATCCAATGAAATAAAATGTGCATGCATAGTAAGATGAGCATGCATTTTCAGTGCCAAAAAACTGATTACTTTCATAAGAGATTACAAAAATTACTCACCAGCAATGATCGTCCATTCAGGCCAACTAAAGCTTTCCTTTTCGTTCCTCTATATCCCTGTGGTAAAGTTGCATTATTTACATCCAGGCACATAAGACAGGTCCAGTTGTCTCTTTAAAACATCATGAAGTATATTTCAACAGCCATTATAACACTAATATCAAATAAGCATTTTAAAATTTTGTAACTTACAAGTTAACATTTTCTTACTCTGAAACTTTCACTAAATGCTATCTCAGTCCTGATTTGCCCTCTAAGCATTGCTAAAAAACATTTTGTTACAGTGCACCAGTCTTTATACCCCATCAACTTTGTGCTATTTCAGAACATGTTCTGATCATGTGATTACTCTCCACCTATGCTGGCACAGTTAACTCCTACTACTATTCTATAACAATCCTCACTTTCAAGAAATAGCAGGCACAAGCCATAAATATTGGCATCTCATTAGGTAAAAACACTTTCAGAGTAAGAAAATGTTAACTTCCAAAACAGTACTACCTCTGTTCATCCAAAGCTTGGTTCCTACACTGACAAGATAAGATACCTGGTGAAAGTGCATCAGTCTGAAATCAAGCAGAAAGAGACCACACTGAGAGAACAGATGTACTAGAATATGAAAAGAGAACACACCAGTAAGGTACAGCACTATATCTGGAACAGGCATGCTCTTCATCCAGCAATCAGTGCAATAAAACAATTAGCTCAGAACTGAATTAACAAGCACCACTAAAGTCAATAAAAAGACGTACAGCACTTAATCAGTGTATGAAATGCCGCATAACTATAAAATGAATCAGTATGGCACTAACAAACATGGAAGGGCTTTTGTATAAATGAGTATTGTCCCTTATATGTACATGTCAAGGGAAGTGCCTTGGGTTACATCTGATCACAGTACATCCAGTGGAAACCCCTTGTATAAGATAAAGAGATTAGTAAGTGCAGTATGCCCAGGCAAAAAAATCCAGGGGAAGCAACTTGGACACACAGGGTTATAAAAGACATAAATTACTGTTAAGAGTGCAATCATAAGAGTCTTCATAACTAGCCCTCTGTCCATATACACCTCATAACAAACCATTGTAAGAAACAACATTTTCCACTGAACATAGTACTAGTGAGACATAGTATTGTACCAATAAACAAACTAAAAAAAACAAAAAAACATTCATTGGCTAGGGCTATTAAATGTATTTGAATAAGACAAGTGCTGTCGATCTGAGCAAAAACATATAGTGAAAGCATCTTGTATATGACCTACATATCAACAAGTTCAGTCTATGCAGCCAACACTCAGGGGGAAGCACCTTGGATACATACAGTTAGGCCAAGTACAGTCCACCCAGGCTAAAAAACATCCAGGAAAAGCACCTCTTGTCACATTGGATTATGTCAAATACAGTCCATCCAAGAAAAACATCCAGTAAAAGCACCATGCATAATAAATATATGATAAACAAGTGCAGTCTGCACAGACAAAATCATTTGTGAGAAGTACACTGAATACTGAATATTATTATATAATTCATTGTTCTGTACTGTAATGATTAGAGCCCTCTTCTTTTCAAGTAGATACACATGGGTTAGAAAGTTTTATTTTGTTTACAAAACCAACTCTGGAAAAAACCTCCATGGTACACCACTCCAGCAACTGGGAAATGGAAGTGGTAAGGACTCCCTTGCTCCACTAGAAGAGAAGGGACAAATTACACTTGGGAGTGCAGAGGAACAACTCACCATAGACAATGCAATGGATGTCTGAGACTCCCTATTTTGAAAAGCAGATCAACACCATGAGACAATAGGAATGGGCAGACATCCTCATCTTTACTCATGAGACCATGAGGGATGGTCCTATATAAAAGAAACTAGTAACATTTAGTAAAATATGCATACACACCAACAGAAAAGCTGCTGATGGTCTTATAGAAATTCTCTGTCATCAGTAAGCATTATAGAATTTTTCATATCTAATGCAAACATAATATGAAAAACACCTAACAAGGAAAACCCATCACCAGGTGGGATCCTGAAATATGAAATGAATCAATTAAAAATGTATATAAAAAGTAATATGTCAACTTGTGCCAGCCAAAGGTGAAGAGATATATGTAGAAGCACCACAGGATGAAGACAATACCTACCTGAGGAAGACACAGCCAGGTCATGCTAATAATATGTGACAAATGTATTACGAATTGTCCACATCCTTCAAAAGCTGATGAAGGCAAGCAGCTAAAGACGTAGTAAGATAACGAATTGGACATGAAGAAACATTATGCATATGGCAATCTTCCATGCACAAGTCAAAATACACCAGTCGTATGAGTTGACAAACCTAACCAGTGAATCCATCAGGAAACAAATTATGAGACACAGAAGGAATCCTTAGAATAAATAGACAAGTATGATAACATGAAAGGAGCAGAACATGCCATACAACATTTCAGGAAAGGAACTGGATATGAAACTATCCAGAATCAAACAGGAGTACAGGTGGGAAATGGAAGGTAAGGAAATAAGGAGAGATGATGTAGTAGCAGATGTACAGGAAAGGGTGACCCAAACATGGCAGAGGATATCAGAGGAGGAATTGTAAAGGATGCACAATGTAATTATCAGAATGACAATGATCACAAGCATGGAAGAGGAGGAAGATGACTTAAGTGAAAGATGGTACAAGGAACACATAGCAAAGAAGTAAAATGGAAAAACTGGACAGGACATGAAGAACAGAACTGAGACCCAATAATGCAACTCAAAGGTAAGTGGAGGGTGAACAAGACATAAGGAAAAGAAAAGGAGGGAAATAACAGGGAAGGAGAAAACTTTCTTGAAACAGGAAATTGGAAGATGTTCAACAGAGTAGCCCTATAACTGGAAACAGTTTATACAGACAAACCCTGATCAAACAACTAAGTGAAGAACAAGGAAATATGAGGTATCAAAAGTCAGGAGGGGCAGAAGTCACAGCAAGCAGACAAAAGTCTGAAGGAAGACCACTGCCTCTAGTACATATATAAGAAAGTCAAATAAAATGGGGAAGAAAAGACACTACATGAGGGATGAGTCCCAGAAATTATGCAAGGGACTGAACAAAAGCCACACTTGAATATGTGGGTTTGGTGATGACATAATGAATGATGTCCAATCATGGTAGTTAGAGAAAAAAACTAGAACAAGGTAGGGGGTGAGTAATGTTGTTCCAGTGAGAGGCAAGTCAGAAAGCACCATGTCCAAGCTAGCCAATACAGAGCAATGCACATAACATGACAAGGAGGGGTCTGGAAAAGGA
The DNA here is from genome assembly GCF_004210375.1 of Tachypleus tridentatus. Lineage (NCBI taxonomy): Eukaryota > Metazoa > Arthropoda > Merostomata > Xiphosura > Limulidae > Tachypleus > Tachypleus tridentatus. The sequence continues at coordinate 132,808,435 of NC_134837.1, forward strand.
AAATGACTGGAGAGGAATATGATCAGAAGGTAGGCATATAGGTGAAGACTCCTTCAATCCTGAATGAATGAACATACTCCAAGAGCTGAAGAGTGTGGAATCAAAAACCAAAAGGAAAGAATTTTGGCATTCCAGTGAGTATCAAACACATCTATATACAATGTTCCATGATGAAAACACACCAATCAAAATACCTACAGAAGAAGGAACCAATCTGTGGGGAGGACCTATATGGGTCAAGATAAACAACTGGCTACCAGATTCATAATACCAGGAATATGACAAGCTAAGATTGCCATGTAGTTGTCATGAGCCCAACAAAGATGATGCAGAGTCTGAAAACACAGAGGTCTGAATTCAATTCCCTCTTGCTTCAGGATATAGATAATGACAGTGAAATCAAAATGAACGATAACCACCCACCCCCTCAAAAGTAGGAAGAAATGATACAGAGTTCAATGAACTGCCAAAAGGTCCAGGATGTTGAAAATGGAGATTAGCTTCCTCTGTGGATCATTAATCAGAAATCTCTTTGAAATCAAAGAAAACTCCCCAACTCACAAAGGAAGCATTAGTAAACAGAAGAGGAGAATGGAGACTGAAATAACCAGTCATTCATAAAAAGGAGAGTCTGAAGACATAATAAGTGATATGATGAGTTGAAAACTATACAACAAGACAAAATATGCAGAGCCAAACTAGAACCAATTAGCAGTGCCTAAAACTGAAAGACGATTCTTGTGGATGAAGCATCTGGAGCATTTGGAATATGAAGATAGGTATCTATCACAACAAATTCACCATTCAGAGTCCCAGGGAAAAAGCTCTGAAGTGAGGAGTAGAAATCCATAGTGAAATGAGGGGGCAGCAGATAAGAGTTCAACATGGACAGGTCTATGATGGATCTCCCATCTCTCAATGAACAGTTACCACCCATGTGACAGCTCTTTTTGTTGTAGGTCTTGAACACGTGATAGATTTACTACTATACATCAACATTAATATTAATATTTGTTTCAGTCAAATATATATTTAAATATGGCATGTAACTTATACTGTTAAATGTGTATTGTGAAATTCCCAGTTATTCACTAAAATGTTTGAAGATCCTTGTGTGTTACAATCAACAATATATATACGTATGTAAACACTAGGATATTGTTAGTACTGTTGTGCAGGCTGAAATTCCTAGAAATTCTCCTCATACCTATAAAGGTAACCAATGCAATGTGTCAAAAGACAGTATATATTACAGTCTGGAAGCTGAAATAGAAACCTATATGTTTTGAGCACATCATGAATAGTCTGGAAGCTACAACTGTCTTTAACAATTATTAATCAGGAACTTCAGATACTGACCAGAGATGATTGTAAATTTCACGTTACAAATCATTTAACTTCAGTGAATTCACATCAGACATTAGTGTTTTTACAAAGATGTTATATAACAACTTCAACTGTGAAAAACTCACATGATCAATGAAAACACAGTTAGCTAGCTCCCTGTTAAGTGAATTGTATCTACATTGATTCAAAATTAATTTGCTCATTATGAACCCTTGATAAAATATCCAGTTTCATACCAGACAGAAAGCTCAATGCTATTTGTAAGTTTGTAAATTTTTTGCACATAAATCATTTTTTGTAATAACAGTTATTAAGAACTGTATTATTGTTTGTATATTAAAAATATATTTATATTAGTAAAGAAAACAGAGTGTATCAATTTTGAAGGGAAATATCATAAATTTGATACATATTAATATTTAATTAACTTCTAAATTTAAATTATCACTTAACCCTGTTTCAGGCTATTTCAAATTGTAATATGTAACATAAGAAATTGGAGGCTCATCTGAGATAAACCGTATGTCTGACAGAGATACTGTATTACAGCATTACACCACTCATGTCTAGTTTTTCACTCTGTGTAACTCGACTTATTATATAAAATAAGAACTGCTACTCTGATTATTTTTATCATGTTCGGATAACGCATAGTTACAAATGAAAACCAAAACTATTAATCCAATTCTGTTAAGCTACAAATTTTTATTATTACCTTCAATCTTTACTTTTTTTTGTCCCTAGCATATTGTTGACAAACAGTAAGTTCTCTTTGAACATTACTCATGCTATCTGGTGTGTTAAGTTACAGATTTTTAGGAAAATATGATGCTTTCAATTATTCAGTGGTGAGAATTCAACTGTTTCTACAAAATATTCATGAATAACAAATAGTGCTGTACCCTCGGAAACTGTTAAAGGTACTACATTATTGGCTACTGTCAATGAGAATTCTATATTGCAAATTTTTTATTTATTTAAACTTACCTCCTAATTACTGATATTATACACTATGATCCATATTTTTCTTTATACTGGTTTTTACTAACTGTCACTGGTGATATTCTACCAGCTTACTGTTAATATCGCTTATTAATAAAATACAGCCCAAGCTGTACCACATATCACAATATTTAGTGTTATAAGCAATGCTTAGTTATGTATATTTTGTTTTATAATAAAAATAAAAGAATAACAATAAGTACAGAAATAAACAAAAAAGAAAAACTCACCAAAACTGTGTACATTTGTTTTATCACTGTATTGCCATGGGTTACTGAAATAACTGAACTGTTCATTTTGACATCTCTCAAATCTTTCCTACATATATGTACATTAAGCTCAGTACACTTAGAGTACTATGACTACTAACAATGGGAGATTTTTATTAATGTGCTAAAATTGGTAAGATCAAAATAATTTATTTAATGGTAATAGCCTATCTAACTGTCCCTGATATTTATCTCTAAAAAAATCCCTGATGTTTCCATGATCCATGGGAAGCATATGTGTGAAAGATCATTCAAGTTGACCTACAATACAATATCATAAATGTGCAGGTAATTATTAAAACTGACATACAATACAGTACTAACTTTTAAATCAAAAGTTTTTCTATGTTTAAGTTATAAAAACAAAACAATTCTTTGTTTGTTTGTTTGTCCACAAATTTTGTAGGGTTATACAACTAACTAAAAGGCATGTTTTAGAGTGATTATTAACCCAGTCCCACTCACCTTTAGCCACATCCACACCATAACTATGTTTGTTCAGCTAATGACTCCACAGTCTTGTACCATTGTTTATTTATAAAAATTCTTATTGTGAGTTTCTCTTGAATTTTTGGTTTTCTTGAACATTTTTAAGTTCTATTGAAAATATCAATAACTGGCAACCACAGCACATTTAGACCCTTAAAGTGGTTGGGATATATCTGTTTTTCTTATGTTGGAGTAAAATAACCAAGAAATATATTTATTTTGGCCCAGGAAGAATGAATTTATAATGTAATCTATCAAGAATCTGACAGAATGCCAATGGACGCTGGGGCTGTAGAGAAAGATGAGTACAAAATGAAATAGAATACAGAAAAGGAATTTTAACACCATTTCTATAATACTGAATAAAGTAGGTGTGAAATAAATTATTTTGATAGATTTACTATTACATATTTACTTAAATATTAACGTTTGTTTCAGTTAAATACATATTTAGAAATGCACATAACTTTTCTGTTTGTTATTATTGGGAAATGATTTGACTAGGGGGTGCATTGTTATCAAACCCAAAATGGTTAGCAAGCCACTTACTGTTTGATCTAAGGATGATGTTGTTACTGAGAAGAATCCCAATATGTTTCTTTTATGTATTTTGACTCAAGCTCAGGTTTAGAAATTAAGCTAAGAACAAATGATAGGCATATGTTCACAAAACATTACAGATTTGTCACAGACACTTTTTTTAATCTGATGGGGATCTCGTGAATAATTATCCAACTAACAATTCCTTGGTGAGTGACAATGATGGACATGATGGATATGGTTTACTTGGTAAAGTTCTATTTGCTAGAAGTAACTTGATTGCTGAGCAGAAAAAAGGAACTGCAGAACCCTTCAATATTTAAATTTGACTTTCAAAAGATAAACTGGTAAAAGTTACAAATGGTTATTTATTCAAAAATGATGTGCTTATGAGAAAATAGAGGCCTCCAAACATGCCACCTTCAAAGGACTGGGCTAAATAGTTATTCTCAAAGTATATTGTTCTGAAATACTGAAAGTTACCTGTGAACTCCCCATGGGAGGTCATTTAGGTGTAAACAAAACATGACAAAATTATGAGATATTTATTTTGACTAAAAATTAGGTAAGATGTTTCTTAGTTTGTAAAACTTGTTGTATGTTAGTTGGCCAGAAAACCTATTCAGAAAATTCCTGTTGCTCCTTTGGAACCTATCCCAACTTTCAAAGAACTCTTCAATTATGTAATTGTGTTGGGTCTTTACCCAAAAGATAACATCTTTGCTGATGCACTTTCATGTGATATGTAATTTTATGATCATAAAGTTATTTGGATTGATTATGTTACATACCGTCATGATTACCAAAGTTGTATAATTATTTGACAATGTATTTCATATATATATAATCTTAGTTAAAAACTGTCCAACTCCAATTTTCAATTCTCTAAGGAGAAAGGTGTGTGTGATCAATTTACTATTATATATTTATTTTAATATTGATGGTTATTTCACTTAAATATATATTTAGAAATGCATGTAAATTATACTGTTAAGTTTCTATTGAAAAATTGATTGTATCAGTAAAACTTTAATAAAAACATATTTTTCAAGGTTGTTAAGATCATGCATGTTAATCTTATACATGTAATTAATGAGTTTTTAAGATATTTTTATGATATGAAAAGCATCTTAAGTAAAACCCTAGATACAGAAAATTGCAACTCACACTAACATACAACCGTAATTTTTCAACATTGCAATTTTAAATTTCTACACGAATCTTTATATCCTAGCATCTTAAAATCTTCTTTAGGTTTGCCCTTTGTTAAGATGCCTATGGTTTCTTATGGCACCTTAATCTCTTCCTTAGGATTACCCATGGCTTCCTGTGGCATATTTTGCTCTTCTTTAAAATTGCCTCTACTTTCTTATTGCATTTTAAGTAATTCATTAGGATTACCCTTGGCTTCTTATGGCCTCTAAAGCTCTTTATTAAACTTGCCCATGGTTTCTTTTGGCATCTTTAGCTCTTCCCTAGGATTGTCCATGATTTCTTATGAAATGCACAGCTTAATAGTAAATTTTTCACATTATTATGCTTATAAATAAACAAACTGTGAATCTTCCACCATTTTGAATTGCCATGTCTATTTTACTAACTTGAATTGATGTTTATTATAACTATAATTATTACTGATTTCAATATTTATATATATATATATATATATATATATATATATATATATATATATATTGTACTTTTCATTAATATTTTTTTTTGCAAACAGGTGAGGGAATGCCATATAAAAATACTTCCTCTAACTTAGACAAAATTCATCTAACTTGAAGTGATACAGACAGCTAGAAAAAATTTAATAAATGTTCACTAACAACTCAATAATTTTGGTTTCTTTAAACATTTACATTTCTAAATTATTTATATCACATCAAACTAAATTCTAGGTTATTAAATATGTTAATGAAGAGCTAAAAATAACAAGAGAATTTTTAAAGATCTTCTAATTGGTCATTTTATTGAGTTAAAATAAAGATGTTGCCATAGCAACACTTAAACACTTCTTTGCAATGGCACCCCATTATAGAGTTGAAATAAAGAAATTGTCATAGTAACAATCAACTAATTATTTTTTTATATGTGTTTTCTGTAGTTTTCTTTCCATTTCATAAGTTGATACAATAAAAATACAATGAAATGATTTAGTTTAAAATCCTTTATAGTTTAAAAGCATTCTTATTCAAAATCATTCATAATTTAAAAACATTCCATAGTCTAATATAATTTGTAGCTTAAAAGCATTCACAGTTAAACAATTCAGTACCTTACCTTGGAGTAGAAGTAAGAGATGGAACGTGACACCTTAGGTGGTATACACGTGGACATGAACCACAACAAAGTAGTTCACCACCATCATGACATACTGCACACCAATCTTCAAATGTGTCATCACTACTACTCTCTGCACTGTCGTCATCAATGATAATACAGTTGTTATTAACAGGTCCATTTGATGCTTGTTCTTGTTTGTCTCGAGTTTCACACTGAGACATTTCTGGATGGTTAAAAGGGATTTCCTTGTTTGGTGTGAAGCTAACATTGTCTGTTTCTTGTAGAATTCTGCATTTCGAGTCTCTTGACACTGGCAAACCTTTTTTGCTACCACTATTTAGTAAACTTACGACAGAAATATCACCAATATCACATGATTTGCTTCTAGCCAATGAAGCTGAAGATATGACCACAGTCTCTTGGCAACTGATGTTTTGTGAACTTTCAAAAGGAATGTCGCAAGATTTGCTCCTAGCCAATAAAGTTTGAGGTACACATAAAACTCCTTCATTTCTATTATCTTGTACATCTTCAACAGGCTTATCATAAAATTTGCTACTACCCAATAAAGTGAGTGAATTTTTCATACTGTTTAGTTTTCCAACCAAATCATTTTTTTGTTTCATTTCTTCATGACTATTTCCTTCCATATTTTTCATTTCATCTGTCTTTTCTGTGATGGACTTTGGAGTTTTCACTTCACCCGGGACATGTACAGAGCCATCACTTCCTGTAATGGATATAATTATAGGGCAAACCTGTGATGTTAAGGGCACAGGACTATGATTGCTACATTCCTGGATTTCTGGATTCAAAGTTGCTGTGTTGAAAACCTGATCAATGTATGAAACAAAATTAACCATAATATGACACCTAAGAAAAATCCATTAAATTAAAAAATTTAGAGATCAGTATACTTATGATATAAACATTTTCTTAAACCAACAAATAGCTATTCACAATAAAATAATGAATACAGAAGACCTGATGCAAAAGGCAACAAGATTAAATCACTCAAGAAATACTCTTCTAGAAGAAATACTTATTAATAATTAAATTGTAAAATCAATGAAAATTAACAAAACTGATTATCAGGGTTGCTCCCATAATATTCTAGAACTACTATAAACTAATTTTTAGTTAAACTGTAAAACATATTTCTTCATTAGATCAAGTTCTGAACACAAGAGAACTGCTATGAGATTAAGGGCACATGGAAATAAGTTCTACTTATCACAACTTCTTTTGATAAAACTGTCAAATTTTCTTCTAATCTACTTTTAATACTTTTAAATATAATTGAAGTGAAACAATTTTGCAGTCTATTATTAAGAAATTTAAAAAATTATAATCAGAACAAAATTACAATTGGTGTCTTTAAAATAATTTTTCAAAAAATCTCATGACTTATAACTTAGCTTCAAACAAGTTACCTTCAAAACAATTAAAATTGAAAGGAGATATTGCTAATAATGAATGAAGATAATGGAGAATACATTTTTATTAAAAGAAGTTTTGAACATTTCAGAACACATGTATCCCATCTTTGGGGAAATCTGAAAATTATGCTTTACAAATGTCTTTGGACCTAAATGTTAACATTTTCCTAAACCTAAAATGTATTTCAAACAGGCACTTATCTCTTCCCCTCACAAAAAGCTTTCTCAGCTTGTACTACCTTTTGGTGGCACAAAGTTTTGTTTGTTTCTAGCCTTGCTACTCCCATTTATTACTGCATACTAATATGTAAGTAATCATGCAAAAATCCTCCACCAATAGAAGTGTGACACTGCCCCGATCATAATCTAATCATGCATGTGTTAATCATTTTGAGATTGGTTACAATTAACCAATCCAAATATGGGCTATATGACAGAAGGATAGTACCTATTGGAAATATATATTCAGTTTAGGAAAATATTAACTTCCAAATGATATCTTAACTCTTCTCATGAAAAGCTAGAATACTACATTGAACTTACAGAAGTTCAGTGAGATGAACCCCGATTAGGAAGCATCCAAAGGAAGTCAATGAGGTGTGGTAAGTGAAATATTTGCAGAGTACTAAGTGTATACATATTTAAAGCTTTTTGAGAACTATATTTTATTTTATTTGTTAACGTATATAATATACAGTATGGAGAAAGCAGCAGGTTGAACATTTTATAGAAAAAAAAAACATGGAAACTCCAAGATTGACTTCATCTTAGTGAAAAAACATCAGTTACATTGTTTGGTGCCATGAAGTTAATTGTCTTGGATGATTTTGCCAAATATATTAGATAAGGAACAAAAATAAGTTCTATAAGGATTAATAACAAAGTACATGTTATTTATAGTCTGATGGAATATTCCACATGTTTATAGAATATTCCACTCATTTCAATCAAGTTAAAAGAACTTATTTTAAAAGAAGATCTGCTAAACATCTTGAATAATCAGAAAAATACTAAAAATTGTGTATATAATTTTCCCTACACTTGGTTTGGTTTGTTTTGAATTTTGCACAACACTACTTCTGGGCTTTCTGTGCTAGCCATCCCTAATTTAGCAGTGTAAGACAAGAGGGAAGGCAGCTAGTCATCACCACTCACTGACAACTTTTGGGCTACTCTTTCACCAACGAATAGTGGGATTGTCCGTCACATTATAACGCTCCCACGGCTGAAAGGGTGAGCAGATGAGGCAGTTGACAGGATAAATTAGGGAGGAATTAAGAATAGAATAAGGTAAAATAAGTACACATTAGCTGTATATGTAGACTTATAATGCAGTACTAAGTGAGTAGATAAGGCTACTGCTGGGGGTTTAGGTAGGACATATAACAGATAATAAAGAACTCTTACAATAAAAATAAAGAGCAGATAGCTTGTTCTAATTGTTGAATTAAAGGCAATAAGGCAAAAAATTGTAGACATGTGCCAAAAACAGAGAGCATAAAAGTCCTAGTGGTTGGAACTTTCAGAGGAAGATTCACAAGAAATAATAATAGAAGCTCAGACACTGCTAGGGACTCAAAAACCATAATTCCGGTCAGAATTATGAAATGAAATTAGAAGTTGTTCTTGCTACTCTTTTACCAACGAAAAGTGGGATTGACCGTAACATTATAACGTCCCCACGGCTGGGAGGGCAAGCATGTTTGGCGCAACTCGGGCGCGAACCTGTGACCCTCAGATTACAAAGCGCACGCCTTAATGCGCTAGGCCATGCCAGGCCCATCAAAGTTATGACAACTAACACCTTCTAGTTAACTAGAGGATGCCAACTACTAACAATAGCCAGACTTAAGATGAACCAGCCATATGCAAAAGTAGTGATATTCTTAAAAGCGGTGGTACATGAGTCAGCATCATAAGAATATGAAGTGTTTAAATATAAACTGAATTAATCAAAATAGAAAGAAAAGCCTTAAGTCCAGCAGACTTGGTTGGTTGGTTTGGTGTTTTATGGTTAATGCAACTAGGCTATCTGCACCAAACACCTGGTGAAAAGTTAAAGTTATTGAAATTCACAAAAGGAAATTAAGGTAAAACAAAACAAAGTTGAATTTTTGAATTAAAACTATAAATAGCATTAAATCAATTTTTACAACTTGTCTACAACAGTAAAAGAAAAACTACAGTAATACAAGTTGAAAGGACTTTCTGTGGCATAATTGTAATTATCAAAATTCGTCAGGATGACTAACGGGTAAGTTCAAAAATCAGTGTTAGTCACCTGAGTTATCTGATGTTACAGCCATTTTCTAATTTCAAATCGAACTAGATGTACTTTGATTCTTAAAAGGGAATCACATTAAAAAGGCCTAATATACAAATAAAAAAACTTAAATAGCATTTAAAAGATTAATGGCCTTTAAAAAACTAAAAGTACATCATGGATAAACCTTGCAACAAAACAGATGATGCAGCATTTTGTAGGGTACATCATCAGGCCCAACCAATGTACTGCCAGTTAGATGAAGGGACAGTTTGAGTTTCACCAGGGTAAAGGGACGATTATAGTCATAGAGACAATCAGCTTGAAAGGAAAGAGGTGATTGCTCTGCCCAAGTCTTGATGGCTAAGATGGGGGAGGATGAAGCAAAAGTGCTAGATACCTGGCAAAAGCTTTCATCTAGAGTATTGGCAATGCTCCAGGTATCAAGTACTTCCTTGCCATCAAAGAGCAAGATTGAGAGGGCACAAAATTATATTGCCCACTGACCTTTTCAATCTTGTCCCATATGACTTTAGAACTGGTGATAGAAGATATGTTGGTTGTGAACTTAATCGAAAAGTCCTTCTGGCTTTGATGTCTTACCCACCGAGCATGTGCCCAGGCCAGTTGGAAAGTGATGCAAGTTGAGAGCGTGGAATACCTATGAAAAGTATCCCAGGCCCATTTCTGAGCCTTCCGTGCCACGTGGTAGGCAGAATACCACCACAGACGAGGATATAGTGTAAAGGTGTCAAGGTTTTAGGAATACGTTAAGCATCTGCTTGTATTATACAGTCAGGTACTGCTTCCACACAGTCGTTTATTTAATGGCTTACAGACGATAGCACAAAGAGGTTCTGCGAGAGTAGTGAAAGAGGGCCAGTTTGCATGATACAGCTTTCACCTGGGCATGCGAGTCAGGTGGCATCACTGCTAAACCTCCATGAAAAATATGAGAATAATGAAGGGGACCAACCAAGAGATAAACAGCAGTAAAGGACTGACTAGGTGCATGAAAATAAATAAAAGAATCAGTATTGAAAAGAGAAAGGTTGTGATCAGAGAGCAAACGCTCTACAGAGCGACCCCTCCCACCAATATCAGCTCTTCCCCAAAGGGGATGATGGCCACTAAAGTTCCCCTGGATTAAAAAGGGAGATGACAACTGTTCAATGAGAGCATCAAGGTCTGATTGATCATAGGTCTCTCCAGGCAACAAGTAGAGAAAACAAACAGTGACGGTATGACTCCACAAAACAAGAATGGCTACGGCCTCCAATGGTGTGTCGAGTGGCAAAGACAGAGTAGGCACATGCTGATCAACCAACAGTGCCACCTCTCCATGCACTTGTTCATCACACAGCTTGTCATTTCCATACAAAAAAAAATGCTGAAAGGTAACTGTATTGGCAATTTCAGAAATGTTTCCTGGAAGAAAAGACATACAGAATGGTAGGAAGCAATCAGTGCTTTGATGTCATCTAAATTAAAATGTAAACCTCGACAGTTCTATTGTTTCAAGGTGGCCCTTTTTATTTATGTGTAAGCAAATTAGGTGGAGAACCCTTCCGTTTATGACCACATCCTTTTTCCTTACTGTCCTTATTTGAGGAAGGTCTATCGACCTCCATGGATCCTGCCCTGGGTCAATTGGGCAGATCTTTGCTGTTTGAAGGGAATTACAGTGACTGAGGATGTGAACGAATGGGTGTTTTGCATCTTGAAGTGAGAGAAGAAGATGTATCCGAGGAAATGCATGTACCCAGAACCAAAGGAAACTTTTTATGTCATGGAGGTCAAAAGACTTTCCATTTGTTTTGAGAATGATTCTTTTGGACGTACAAAGAGATCTGTCTGCACTCCCACTGTAGTTGTGGAATGAAGTGCAGCAGCATACGTCCTAGATGAAGTGGTGAACAACAACTTTTGAGCCTCAAGATAAGTAATGTTATGAATCATTTTCAAATGCTGTACCTCTTTTTCTTCCAACCATTTAGGGCAAGAACAAAAGTAGGATGGTTGAGAGCCATTCCAATTGATACAATGAGGGCCCATTTTACACTCATAGGCATCGTGGTCCTTGCCACCATTGTAATTCCATCTATGCGAGTGGATATACACCTCACTGCAGAAACTCCTTGAGTGGAAAAACCAGCGAGAATCTCTGACTCTGAAATGTTCTTCAAATCCCTCTCAACAATAACTCCTCGTGATGAATTCAAAGTAGCAAGAGGTTTAACCTTAATAGGTATATCCCCAATTGCCTTTGAATGCATAAGGAGTTCACTGTGTTAAGATGTGGATGTTTCCACCAGTATGTCACCAGACCGAAGCTTCTTCACTAACTTTGGAGAGCTAGTAAGTTCCTCTAGTCCCTTCTGAATGAAAAAGGGAGACATTTGCCTGAAAGAGAATGTAGTATAAGAAAATGAGGTACAACAGGTGTTACAGATGTTGAAGATTGCTGCTCAGAATCTTCAAGACATGGTTGTTTACCAATGGACTGTTTTTCACGGTTTTATTTAAATTTTTATTTGGAGGATCCATAATAAAAAAGGGAAATTTCGGTTCCCACTAACCCCACCCACCATGGAGCCCTATGAGGGGACACACTACAATGTCAAACAACAACACTGCAGCAACACCAGGATTTCGTGAGCACTATACCCAAACACTAGCATCAGATACAATGTCCACAACACCTGTTTAGAGCATCCAACACTGGTACTTGGTTGATCCTAGCACAAGTGGACCAGTCAACTGACCCAAGGGGGGGGCCACCCCAAGGCTGCCCATCTACAGAAATTCAAGGCCAAAGTGGTGTGTTATGGTTGGATCCCTCAACTGCCAGGGTCCTCTCCTCTCCTTCACAGGTCACCACACACGGCAAACACGTGGGTGGATGTTTAGATCCCAGAGGAGTTAAACTGAAAGAACGGAACCTTCCCTGGAAGGTCCCCTCACCATGTACAAGAATCCACATGGAGGAGTGGGAGCAATTAAATTAAGTAGTAGTGGATAATTAAAAGTAGCTAGGAATTGTTCAGCACATGGACAAGGGATAACTTTACCCTTCAGTTTTATAAGTAAAATATATACAGCTGTGCAATTAAACTTATAGGTTCCTGATTTAGAATAATTATTAACTGCAGAAAAATGACATTTAATCAGAGAAACAGAATTGAAATGAGAAATAAACAAATTAAAAAGTATATTAGCACAAACACATTTACCCCCTAAACAATCAGGACTGATAATTAAGGAATTCAAACAACATATAAAACATTGCGATCCACATCACAGAAAGAAAGTAAAAGAAAGGTCAGCTAAATGTAAGTTACCGAATTCCATCTGACAACACAATGCATATTAGTATTCCTCATAAGCATACTGTTGTACAAAACACAAAAGATATTACCTTGGAACAGACAGAATTCTAAAATTGGATGGCTTATTAAGAGCCAAGAAGAGAGAGGGAATGAGAAAAGATACTAAAAATTTATCATATTCTGAAACTACTGAGTTAGAAAAATTAATTGACTTTGAACTGTAAACTTAAGTAGGCCCCAGGTGAATATGTAAAACAATATAGAAATTGAAAGAGGTAAAAAGTAAATTAAAGATGTTACTAGATTATACACATAAAATATTAGGAATAAATAAACCATATCACTATGGTATCCTTTACTGCATGTAACACAAGGTTTAATGTCTTGCATTCAAAACTTTATTAAGCTATTTTTTGTTTATGTTATATCAATGAGAATACCATAAAATATTAGCTAATAATCCATATTTTCATTGTATATATGTTCTTAATTCTACAAGGCAATACTTAAAAAAATTTTAAATTTCCCTACTGTGACGTGCATGACACTGTTTCTCTACGTATCTTGTCTTGCCTATTTTATCCACCACCAGAAAAATAACAAGGAAATTAAATGTAAATTACTCACTATAAACTCATCATTGCTCAAATAAACCATAATTATTATTGCCTTGACTTTAGTTTGGTTAGAGCTTTCAAATAGAAAATCAGACCTCTCCTGCCACACACACCTGTCAAATCCTCTCTTTCAGGATTTGTTAATAGTTCTCTCCCATATTTAATTATAAATTACCTGTCAGCAATAGAAAGTGAAAGTTTTCATGTATTAAATAGCTTACTGTAAGATGCGTCCTGAAAAGATAAGCATATGTTTCGCTCATAATACACAGTTCAATTCCATAATAAACACAACTAGCTTGGATGACTTTGTGATGGCTCTTGTTGCATTGTTATAAAATAAAAAAGAACTTTAAGAGTTAGGGGAAATTGTCTACTTTTGTATATGCATTAGCCTATGTTCTTTGGTGCATTATTTAATTGAATAAAAATGACTTTGTGCATTACTATCATTAGCATAAAAAACGATTTAGTTTCATCGACAATCAACAACAAGAAAAAAGGAGATTGGCTAAGTACTTTATTTTTCGTTTTTCATGTTTGTTCTTTATTTATTACTATAGAAGTAATTAAAATGTAAAACTATGGATATTTTTAAGTAAATTTAGATAAGGTTAAATAAATAATAATATTATAAAAATGTCACATGAGGTATACACATGAACAGCTTGTGGGGAAATATAACTCAATAGAATAATGTGAGATGCACATTCACAGAGTGAATTACAACTTATAATGGCACAGATAGTAATTATAAAAAAATTCAATGGGTAATCAAATGGGTAATAAAACAATAAAATGTAACTGTAAATAGATGTATACTGTTATGAGTTTAAAGCTACTTAGGATAAACAAATTTAGTTCCACACTACAATTGAAGTCATTATAGAAGAAAAAAAAAAGAGTAATTTAGATTTGATTTTTTGGGGAGGGGTTACAAGTTCACTCAAATTTATCAACCTTGTATAGAGTTAGGGTAGAGAAAATAGTAGATGAAATATAGATGTTACTGAAAATCATTTTAAATGTATTTAGGAGGTTTTAGGGATTACACAAAAGAGATTTTTGTGATAAATAAATGTATTTTTAATCTTGATATGAAAATCACTTTACATACAGACTATTCAAACAAATACTCAATATATTCATGAACAAATCTTTAGTTTGTTAAAAATACTACACTAGAAAATATGATTTTTTGTGTGTGAAAGACTTACAATGTTAACTGAAAGACTTCCAAATTCTGTGAAGATACACAATACTTCATATTGAAATTTAGAAGTATTAAATCTATAACGACTTTAATGAGTAAAAAGACGTCACGTAGTCGGTCAAACTGACCAAGCCGATATATGGAGAATGTTAATAGGAACAATGAATAGAATTAACTTGATTTATAACCGACAGCAAAGACTGAAAACATTGAAAAACTGAAGAAATCAAGAATTTGACTGTCTGTTATTCTGTGAAAAAAAGATCATGAGATACCTTAAAACTGATATACAAAGTGAAATATTAACCTTGTGAAACCAACCTGTGTAATACAAATCAAACAAGAATCAATACGATACATGAATGAAACAAATCAAAATAAAATTGTTATTAAATTAATGTAGTTATGTGGTTTGTGTGTTAAAACTTGCAGACTACCCAGGGAGAGAAATACTAATGTAGAATTAGAGAAATGCAACATAGTGGATCTGTACATCATAAAGGTTTGGCTTGTTTGTTTTGAATTTCACGCAAAGCTACATGAGGGCTATCTGCACTAGCTGTCCCTAATTTAGCAGTGTAAGACTAGAGGAAAGACAGCTACTCATCACCACCCACCACCAACTCTTGGGCTACTCTTTTATCAACAAATAATGGGATTGACAGTCACATTATAACACTCCCATGACTGAAAGGGCAAGCATGTTTGGTGTGATGGGGATTAAAACCCACGACCCTCAGATTACAAGTCGAGTGCCTTAACCACCTGGCCATGCCAGGCCACATCATTAAGGAAGTGACAGTAATGAAATATGCTTCAGAGTAGTATGATACCAAATGCTTCCAACTACCATTTCAGAGAAACAGACCTATTGGGTGACAAAGATTTTTGCCACATCCAATAGTCTTTGACTAGCTGGGAGTAAGGAGATGGCAATTTTCATGATTCAGTCAAATTGTGTTAAATGTTAAGATAGAAATATACCAAAATCTAAAGATGGTGAGAAAGCAAAATTCTAGGCCTCTATGGTGGAGATACCCTGTGCAAACATAGAAGCCTAAGATTGTCCTACATATTACAGGCTCCAGATAAAAGCAACCCAGTGTAAGTACCACCATATGTCAGATGAGCATATGGTGATAAAGTCCTGCATTCTTTATGATAGGATGACCTGTTGCTCTTCTATGTCCCACTTTTTACATGGTGAGGGGCAAATTATTATTTTTTCTGTGTAGTAGTAAGGATATAAATAACCGATGTAACCCAAACAGAATCAATATGTGATATATATGTCAGAAATCACTTTTTACTCTATGTTACTCAAGGTTGTTCATTTAATGATTCTAGGAAATTTTAGCATTATGAAATTATTTCAACTTTTCCTGTGTTTTGTATAAAGTAAGGAAATATATACATACGTTTTTATGTAGGAACTTTGATTTTCATACAAGAATCTTGATATATGTTATTTGAATAATTTTGCATAAAGAAGTAACAAGTAATTGATACATGTTGATTATTAATCTTATGTAAAAGATATCCAAATTTAATAATTAGTTTACAGTAATTCAACATATTGTTAAATGCCTTGACAGAGACAGATCAAGGAGATTGTGTGATAGTTTTTCTGAGATGAAACTTTCCTATGAAGTGAGGACTGAAGTATTTGTTGAATACAAAACTAAGTATGTATATATATATATATATATTCAAAACTGTGTGTGTGTGTGTGTGTGTGTGTGTGTGTGTGTGTGTGTATAGGTTTTCAAGGAGTATGTTTCTTTTTATATAAATAATGTATACTATGGAAAAAGCAATAAATTGAAAAATATTTTTAAAAGATGTGGACACAACGTTGTTTTGAGCTAGAGGTGAGAAAATTCACAGCTACAGACTCCAGTGTCAAACAAATATGTTGTAAAAAATCTCTAATTGTTTGGATAAAGCTCCTGATTAAATGAATCTATGTCACCAAAAACAGTTAATGAGATAGTGAGGGAAATCCATGACTAAATTAATCTTAGTGAAAAGACACGAGTTACGAAGTTTGTCACAATACACTCTAAGATAACTGCCTTAAATGCTTCCACCAAAGATATTACATAATAGACAGAAATAAGTACTGTAAAACCAATAACAAAGTGGATTCTGGTTACAGTATGATGGAACAGTCCATTTACTGATGGAAGATCCTACTTGTACCAATCAAGTTAAAACAATTACATTTAAAAGTAGATCACCTAAATTTCCTGAACAATTAGAAAAACAATAAAAATTGTGTAAAAATTCTGTGTTTCTGACTCTAAACGTAACATCTAAGCACTCACCAAGTTACTCCTAGGAATTGTTTTGACTCCAGAAAATGGCAGCAATCCACAATCTACAAGAAGTTTGCCTCACAAATTCCTTCTACATGTGTTATTTCTAATCTTGTCTAATAGCATTTCACTTAAGGATTAATAATTTATAAGGATAGAAAATCAAATACTATTAACTCTACTGAAGAAACAGTAGATCTTATACTGGAATTACTGAGAGATATCTCAGCAGAACTGTTTGTACAGTTATATTCATTATAACCAAGATAATTTCTTGTGTCAAATTAGTTGATAATTTAATTAATGGTGTGCCCATATTGTTGAACATACTAGAAAGTCATAGTAGCATACATCTATAGTTTCAAAAGAAAGAATTCAATAACTTAGAATTAGTATTGTTTCAAGATATCCTCGGAGTTTGACAGAGACAAAATGCTCAACAGTGTAAATATAAGGATGTTATCTAGTTTTTATTCCACTGTCTTTGTGCGAGTTATTTCTACCATGTGAAAAATTGTTTGAGTTA
Organism: Tachypleus tridentatus; assembly: GCF_004210375.1. Classification (NCBI taxonomy): domain Eukaryota; kingdom Metazoa; phylum Arthropoda; class Merostomata; order Xiphosura; family Limulidae; genus Tachypleus; species Tachypleus tridentatus. Next base: position 132,826,076 of record NC_134837.1, read on the forward strand.
GTGACTTGTATGCTCCACTAGCAACAGCATGACCAAAAATCCAAATAAATTTCTTTGTAATGAGCATAAAGTTGACCTAATGACTAAGCCCCACATGTCCATAACACAAGCTACAATGTAAGATTATAAAATGTATCCTAGGTTTTGAAGGTGACTGTGGAAAGAGGACCCACATTGCAGTGGGGATACACTACTTATCAATCTTAACCTCCAATTTGCTAGTCTCACATAAGAAAATTAAAAATAAGGAAAGCGTGATGTGAGTGCTCAAGCCCACAACGTTCCACATCTATATCACTCTTCACTGCCTGCAGACAGTTGTGGGAAGGTGACTGTTCTCCCAAGTTAGAATAAGAAGAAAATAAACATAAAAAGATGAAAAACAATAAATAAAAAATAAAATGAAAATAAGGTATTACCATTTGGGGGCTAGTAAGATAAAACTTACCTCTTGAAGTTAACATTCCTGCCCCCAACATGGTAGAGGTACTAATTAACAGGACATCAGTAAAGTGATAGTTTACTGTGACTCTCGTGCTTTTATATGTGGTTTAAGAAGTTCAAATGCATAAAGTAGTGCCAAGTTCTCAGATGACCTTATTTTTAACTAAAAAGTTTTCGTAATTTGTAATAGAATTTCTCTGATTTTATTTTCTTTTAAATGTGCAGCATATTTAATTTTTTTTTAATTTCATGTTAATGTGTTTTGATTTATGGCTTGAAATATTTATGATTATAATATATATAACAGTGCAACATTCAACACCTAGCAGCATCTGGAATTGTACATGAGGCCTATGGTAGGAAGGATATCAGTCACTGACACCCACAGAATGTCAATGCCCTACCCTCATCTGAGTGATATAGAGCTCACTCATGAGGACAGACCTCTATGATCCATCACCCCAGTGGTAATGCCTCCCATATGTCATTAGAAGGGGAGAGAAATAATGCACTGGAGCACCCTGAAGAATACAGCAACAGAGAGACAGTACATTAAGGTGACCATAATACTCTATACTGAAAAGCAGAAAAAATCATGTTGACAGAGTGCATCATTCAACTCTTTACTATGTATAAAACTGTATGTCAGATATGTGGGAAAAGCATCAAACACTATGAATCATTAGAGATTGACAGCAATCTCTGTATGCTTTACTCCTGTTAAACTATTAGTGTTTGGCCTGAGACAAAAATATTTATCATGTAAAAGACCACAAGGTACACCTATGAGCAGTTCAATGGAACACTCCATCTCAACACTTGGTGCAAAATGACCTTGTGACTTGTGAGTTGGTATCTTTGTATACATGTTACATTGATGCATACAGGATATAATGGAGTCAATCAACCAACACCTGCCAGTAAACATAATGGTACATTAGGTCCTAAACATGACCGATAATTCCAGTGCTGCAGCAAGAGCTGTCATAATCTTGACAACTTGAAACTGTGAGTGAATAACTCCCAAAAGTGAAAGAGGAGAGAAGATAAAGAAAAATTTAACTCTCCAAGAAACAGAAAAAGACATAAAATAACAAATGAACTGAAGCAGAGATTCATGGCAGTACAAAGATGTAAATAGGTTAGTTAAATTTTAAGCAAAAGACATGTATTGTCAGTAGGATTGCCAACTGAGAAGTGATTAACACATGCATGATTAGAGGGCAATAGTTACGATTAGAGTTGCTGCACAATCATTTACATGTTAGCATGCAGCAATAAGTGGGAGTAGCAAGTACAGAGTCAAACAAAAATATTCACCAATACAGAGCAGTCCAAATCAAAAAAGCTTTTATGAAAAAGGTATAATACATCCTATCGAAATTATTCTAAACAGCTTCACTTAATTATCTTCATCTTTATTATTAGCCTTCATTTTACTAATCATAAATCTATAGTAAATATTGCAAAGCCCCAGCAAAGACTAGTCTCATATATCAACAATGTAACTAATGTAAAGCAAATTATTTTGGAACAATTATGAATTAATATTTACAATCTTATCAAATGTATGTAGAACTTTTCAGCAAACAGATATTTATTTCATTGAGAAAAAAACATATTTTTGATCACTTCTACGTATAATGTTACAAAAACGTGGCATCTAAATGAAAAATAGAGTCAGAAAATAATGATTCAAAACAGGGGTGTGCAACAGGCGACCCGCGAGCCACAACCCGGCCCGCCAAGCCATTTAGTGTGGCCCTAGTTGTTGTAATCTAACCATGTGGCCTGATCTGTAATCCAACGCAAATGGAATATTTTTAAAAGCATCGATCCTACGGGATTCCCAGGCTTCACTTCGACAAACTTCTAAAATTATCTTTGCTAGAGAGGAGCAGGCCAAATTGATTGGTCGGCCTCCTTAGGGCATGAATAGGTGACGTGCACTAGCACTATTGTCTACGACTCAACGCCATGTCCTGAACCTCGCCTTCGCCATGGCGACAATTTTCCCTAACCTCTGCTGTCCGTCATTCATTATTGGTGAAAATTTTATTACCTTTTACAGTTACTACAAGAGATTGAAGGTAAATTGATTATTATTTAGCATATTGTTGTGACTTTACTGAATTTATTAAAATTTTTGCTTTCAGATGCATCTGATTCTATGTACAGTGTGACCTCGTTATTCGCTGGGTTACGTTCTTTACCCTCCCGCGAATAGCTTAAAACCGCTAATATTGGATGCAGTTTTAAAACGTATATGTATGCGATTATATACTATATGAAATGCTTCCCAATCACTAATGATACGTATACTCATTGATGCAGTAATAATGTAGCAATATTGCATACTGTTATGTATTTCACTAAATTGTACCGTGCGCTACCGGGCTGTGCTTTGCCGCTTATGCGTTGTTGGGGAAGCTGAGGCAGTCAGCCAATAGCAGTCCAATCTTGTTTGGTGAAGACGACAATTGATAAAACGGCTTGATTGAGTAAATACAACAGAAATCTCCTCGAAAAGCCCTTTCAGTCTCTGTGACCTACAAAACGCAGTTCGCGCGATAACCCGCGAATATGCGGGCCGCTGAATGGCGAACCGCGAATAGGCGAGGTCACACTGTATTTTGCTATTCTCAATTAATTTAAGTACCGGAAGGCTATGATCGGGATGCCAATTTAGAAACGTGTTTCTGTCCATAAGAGGTTCCATGTGTAAATAAATTCTGTTTTTTTTCTACTTTGCTATTTTCGTGAGAATAATTTTTGTTTTGATTTCAGGGCTAGTAAAATGTCAGCAGTTAAGAAACGAAAATTGATGATGAGGGAAGGTTATTCAACAGTGAATGGTGCACAAAATATCTTGTTGTCCCACATAATCAAGGTGTTGTCTGCCTCGTCTGTCAAACTACAATTGCAGTCATGAAAGAGTACAATATTAAGCGACATTACGCAACTAAGCACTCCTCCCAGTTTGATGAAATTGTTGGTCAGGCACGAAAGGACAAAATTGAACATTTAAAACATCCATTGAAAAGCAACAAGGTGTTTTACCACTTTCAAGAAAAATTCAGAACTGGTGACAAAACTGAGTTTTAAGCTTTGTGAATGTATGGCAGAAAAGGGAAAGCCTTTCAGTGATGGAGAATTTATTAAAATTGTTTAACAATATTCACAGAATATGCATGTCCAGAGAAAAAATATTTGGTGGAGCAAACTAGCCTTTCCCGCTTTACTGTCTCACGAGGACAAAAGATCTTTCAGAGGACATCAAAGAAACTTTGAAAGAGAGATTGAATTCGTGTGAAGCTTTCAGTCTGGCTTTGATGAAAGCACTGATATCAATGACACATCCCAACTTGTCATTTTCATCAGAGCTGTTACTGCAGGCTTTGATGTTTTCAAGAGTTTTAGATATGGCAAGCCTTTCCTCCACAACCACAGGACAGGATATTTGTGAACAAGTGCTTAAGGTTGTAGAAAAGTTTGAACTGAATCCTTATAAATTATGTGGTGTTACAACAGATGGTGCTCCTTCCATGACAGGTAGGACAAATGGATTCACCAAGAAATTTCTAACTGCAATTGGAGCACAAGACGTAGTTGTAAGCCATTGCATTATTCACCAAGAGAGCTTGTGCACCAAAGTTCTGGATTTTGCAGAAGTCATGAAAATGTCGTCCAATGCGTAAATTATGTTTGAACACGAGGATTAAATCATCGACAATTTAAAACTTTTTAGATGAGCTGGACAGTGAGTATTCAGATGTTTTGTACTTCTCTGCTGTACGCTGGCTTAGTAGAGCTGCTACTTTGAAGAGATTCTGGAATCTGCGAGAGGAGATTAAGTTCTTCATGGAGAGCAAACGTCAGAATGTGGACTTCTTGAGCAATGAGAACTGGCTGAATGACTTAGCATTCCTCACAGACATTACACAGCATCTGTCTGATTTAAACTTAAAACTACAAGGGAAAAGTCAACTTGTGAATAAGTTGTTTGAGCATATTTGTGCTTTTGAGAAGAAAGTGGAACTTTTCCAGGTTCAGTTGAGAAGAGCCATATTGACCCATTTTACATGTCTTGCAACCAGGAAACTGGAATTTCCTAATCTGGATTGCACCAAATATGGAACCAGTGTACAAAAGCTGCGTGATGAGTTTGCAAACAGATTTCCAGATTTCAGACAAACTGAAATTAGATTGAAATTGTTCGCTCAACCTTTGATTTGGCAGTGGAAGACAGTCCTGATGATTGCCAAATGGAACTCATTGAACTGCAGGCTGACATGGACACTAAAAGGAAATTCTCTGAAAACAGTTTGCTAGACTTTTACAAACTCTGTATATGTGAAAAGTTTCCCAATTTGTCCCGTCATGCACAAAGAATTGCCTCCCTTTTTGGTAGCACCTACTGCTGTGAGCAATTTTTCTCCAAAATGAAGCTCATCAAAACCAAATGTAGAAGTCAGCTGACTGATGAACATTTGACCAGTCAGTTAAGAGTGGCAACCACTTCTGTCAAAGCTGATATTGACAAGCTCTGCAAGGACTCTAAATTTCAAGTGTCGCACTAAAATGATCACTCATGCAAAAATATAAAATATTATTGCTTGCATTTTGAGAATTTTTTTTAATTTATTGTGCATGTACACGAATAAGCTTGTTTTTTAAGTGGCCCCGCTTGATTGATGAAGTTGGTTATATGGCCCACCGACGAAAAATGTTGCACACCCCTGATTTAAAATAAATACATAACTTCTATATGTGTGATATTGTTTATTAAACATGACCGTAATATACAAAATTCTCAACAAAATATATTCTATAATGTAGAACTACTTTTCTGTGTTATTTCCAAATATTCCAAAAATATTGTTACTCTTAAGAAACAAATTTCAATGGTTGTTTCAGAAATTAATTGTGTTTTGCTAAAACTCACAAAATTTTTAAAAAAATATTTTCAAATAAGTCATAAGTCTAGAGCTTAAGATGTACCTTTTTTTGAAAGACACTAGGCCTCAAACTGTCTTGCAAAATGTCTGCATCAGGTACTTTCCTTTGTGACAGATCAGCAAACTCATTCTGAAATCCCCATAATCATTCAAATAATGCAAAACCATGAAAAATTGGAAACTATTGTTATGTTAATAAATAAACAAGATACAAATTTTAAAGCTACATTTTTATGTTATGTATAATTGCAATATGTATAAGTTTAATGAAAAGTAACTAATTTACAGGCAACAAAAACATAATAAAACAATAAAAAAACTAAATAATTCTTTTATATATATAAATATAAAAGAAAATTGGATGTCATTATTGAAATTTCTTTCCTCTTTTCATAAATTAATGTTAAACAAGAAGTTGAACAGAAGCTTTGATATGTATTTCACAACCTTTTAACAGAATTACATTGAAAATTTAATTAAATTACTTTATTATCAATGTATAAGAATAAACTTTGCATCAAAGAATTGTAAATAAATCAAATTTTAATATTATACAAACTTTATGTTCTTAATCTTATAAATTTTTTTTTAATTTTCAGTACTTCATTGTATGAGAATTGTGGCATTTGTTGCTTTGGTCTTCCCCCTTTCTCTGAACTTATTTACCACCCCCTCTCTGAAATATGGAACTTAATGTAAATTTATTATTTTCCTATATTAAAAATATATTTCCAATAAGTGCTTATCCTCCCATCACATACATGACTATTCTTGTTCAGTGCTGTCCTCTATATGCAAACATTTTTTTCACATACCATAAGTCTTTAATCTCCATGTACACCTCCAATCAACACAGTTCAACTATGTCTTATATATAAATCAAACCTCCACCAATAAAAGAGTGGCACACATTCCTGATGCACGTGACTTACTCTATTTGATTCTACCAAACTCTCACTTCAGGATTAGGCAGAAAAGAAAGATTCACCAGTTTTCAGTGGGAAATAAGTACCTACTGGAAATATATTTTCAGAATATGAAAATAATTTCCAATATGGTACCTTACCTCTTGTCACATACATATCTAGAATCCCACAATAAATTAGCAGAAAGACTGGTGTGAGTGATAGAAATAAGTATCTTTCAAAAGCATCTGGAGAATACTTATGAATTGTAACCTCATTTGGAAAGAAACATATGCAAGAGACTACACTATTTCTGTACCAGGTATACTCCTTGCTCAGTGGGAATAGGTGTTGCATATATGAGAGAAAAGTGAGAGATATACAACCAAAAAACGGACTATATTCGGCCAAAAAACTACAACCCAAAACAAAGCAGCACCAAGATTACAAATTCTAGCATTTTGTAGGAGGAGGATCCACCATCAACTTAACTTCAAGCTGAGAAGAATGGAATTATATACATGTCAAACTGATCTACTAAATAATGTACATAGGTGCAAATCCACAACCATTCATGTATCTGGGAAACCAATACTCAAATGACAGTATGAAGAAATGTTCCAATGTAGTAGTTCACCTCAAATCAAATCAAATTATATTGGAACCCCTCATACAAAGAAAAAACTCTGATGAGGAAGAACTTTCACCCCAAACAACATCAAACTCCAGACAAGACTGCACAAAGGTGGAGAATATAAAGGAAAAATATGAAATCAGGAGTAAGACAAGAGATCACAACCAACACGTGAGGATTTATATTGATCCAAAATCACTCATCGGGAACTGACAACCAGGTGATGGTTGGACAAGGGTTCCCAATGGAAGAAGTGAACTGCAATGTGACAGATCTACCACACAAAAGTTGGAGTGAAACATGAACCTCCAGATCCCATTGCACATAAATGTAAGATATATGCAACCTCACCCTCTAGATTGAACTCCACATATGCCTGTCACAGCTTCAACCTCCATGACCAACTGTACAGAGGTGGAGTGCATTACTGATGGATCACACACCAGCAGAACACCACCAACTAACACTGTACCAAATGTAAGTGATCACATTCAGGAGGATAACTCTGTAATTCACAAAAAAAAACAATGGTAAATAAGATACAGTGGCAAATCCAGAGGAATGCCAACACCAGAGACACTGCTGGTTGGATGACCATGAAAACCTAAAACCTGCCATGAATGGCAGGGATAGGCAGATACACTCTTCTGCTTTACCCATAGGCTAGTTATGTCTGGAACAGATACATTAATAAATTAAATGTAGTGTGAAGAAAAAATGTACTAGCCACCTTGCAAAACACCCAATATTATTAGACATGTATGTACATCTTGGCCATAAAATACAGATTTCAGATATAGGAAGCATACCTGCTCACACTTAGCAAGATCTGAATTCTAAATGTAACATGCTCCTTGAAGGAAATATATATATATGAAAGATAACTTACCACGTCACAGCTGCACCAAAGTTTAAAAAATAGCAACATGTAGGTACTCCAAATAGGAAGAAACAGTTACCCAATGAAGACAGTGAGAGATTTAAATGAGGAATAGGCAGTATGTCTGACTAAAGAGTTTCCTCCAATATTAGACCACAAATGGAACAAAAACATGTGCCCTCAAGTGACTGAAATGGGCCACACTAGTGGAACTGTCAGAATGGAACAAAACATCTTGGAACTGTACCAGTGGAAGAAAATGAACTAAAGCATGCTGTACCCCATAAGCTCCAAGATGTTGAAATAGTAAAACATTATGATCTGAAACCACTTCCTAGAAGCCTCTTGCTGATGGATCCACACTCAACAGTCTTGGAGAGAAATATCTGTGATTAAATACAAATCTGATCAAGGTGGAAGAAGTATTCTCTTCGTTATACCCTCCTTGTTCAATCACTAATGCAGACAGTACATAGGGGAAGGAGGAAAGATAACTGGAAAGTCAAAGGGACCCCAAAAAATTTTCTTGGTGATGATGAGACATATATGGCCACCCTAAAGGAATAAGGGCTTCCACAGAAGTTGAAGTCCTCAAAAATGATAGAACTTCTTGTGCAGAAACCAAGGAAGTAGTAAATGCATGGAAAACTGTCAGCAGTAGATGTCTATGATGAGAAAATTACAGTTTAGAATGAGTTAACAGGAGCCAGACTACCTTAAACCTACAGCAAGTAAGTCATGACTCCTCTCAAAAATTACATATGTTTGTGAATATATGATACAAAACCTCGTACTTAACCCTGGACTGATACAAAATATAAATATAAAAATAGACATTCAAGATGTCTATCTTCGTCATCCATAGTTCTCTGGAAATCCACTAAGAGTAATAAAGAACTCCATAGGAAATCAGAAAAGATACAGAAACTGGCTAAGGCAAGACAGATGGACCACAGGATAAAAAGCCTGGAGTAAATCCTGAAGAAGGTTGGCTGATGGGCTCAAAAGCTCTCTGTGACAGAAGGTACAGTTGGATACCAGATAACAGAAAGAAAATCAGTACAGGAGAGGAATGTGGAGGGGTAAAAAAATAGGATAACAAAACCTTCCGATGAAACCTGAAGTACCAAGAATTAGTAGTAAATAACCACCAGAAAAGAATAAAATTGGCCAAATGTACCCCACTGGATCGGAAAACACTTGATAATTGCTGGAACTACTAGCAATGATGAACCTGATGTTGAGACACACAGCAAAATTTCAAACTCCTAGTGGTAAAAAAATTATAAAGGACAAGAGGTTGCAGGACTAGAAGCAGTTATGGATGATGTCACAGTTTCAGAATAAAACAAACATGTAACCAAAGATTAAATAGTTGAATGTGAACTCACAGAGTCTACATGTGATTCCAAAAACTCTGAAAAATCTCTAAAAACAAATTCAATGGAGTAAAAAAGCCATCTGAAAGTTACAAAGATAAGGAAAAAGTGGATAAATCTGTGAAATGACAGCATCCCTCCTAATAATATTTCAACAGCACAGAAACCACATATGAAAGGATAAAGCCAATCAGGACAACAGCACCAAGAAAAGTAAAAGGGAAAATGTATCCCTCAAAAGCATCTCAAGAGAACAGTGGAATGCTTCAGAAAGAAAGTTATGTTGGACAAGTAACATAGGGTAAGATGAAGCTGAGGAAATGGACAAAGGAGAAATGGATTGGACAATAAGGAAAAGCTCCCACATTGGCAAAAGTGTCTCCAACTGCTGGGAATCAAGATGCTGCTAGGCCAAAACATAATGATCAGAAGTCCATAGAGGATAAACTAACACCAGCCCTCAAATGAGAAATAAAATTCTCAGCATAAATCTAATGACAGGCATAACATAAAAAAAGGTGTAACAAATTTACTGTTGTACATTCATTTCGGTGCCTACATTTGTTTCACTATAATCTTCATTTTTGCGTATGACATATGTTGTTGGCTGTGTACTGCACAGGTCCTGCCTGTTCTCTAAATTTGTTGAAGATTCTTGAAAGCAAGAATCAACAATATTTGTTTTCCTAAAATATGCTAGAACATTGTTGAAATTTCTATAAACTCGCATGATTCCTCTTGAAAGACAGAAGAAGACTCTTATTTGACAGCTACAGTTAGTGTGCTATAGACCTTCGAAGCTACAATTGTAATTAATGCCTATTAATTGGAAAATTACATTTGACCAGAAATGATTACAGATTTCAAACATTAACATTTCTATGAGGACATTAAATATCTTTGCTAGAAAAAGACTGTAAAGGTGTGAGGCCAATCAAGTCTGAGCAAAGTGTGACAGTATCAACTCAGAATTAAATTGCTCATCATGGACCTGGATCATTGATAAAATATTCAGTTCTAGACCAAATATAAAAATCAGAATTGTCTAAGTTTGTAAAACTCTTGTATATGAATAATTATTTGTAATAACTATTAGTAATAACCATTATAATTTTTATTATTATTATTAAACTATATTTGCATTAAAAAAAGAATATTGTATGTATCAATCTTATTGGCAAGTACTATAAATTTGATACATATTAACAGTTAATTAACTTCTCAATTCAAATTTCCAGTTATTTGAAATAGTAATACCTAATGCATATAATATAATAAATCATAATAATTATCCAAATAAATTATAATAAGTAACAAAGAAAATAGCAGTATCATATGAAAACTGTGAAAAAGTAATGCATCTGAGAAAGCATTCCACAAAAAATTGAGTTACAGCTAGAAAATTTTGTAAGATGGCATAGTTTAAAGTAGAAAAAAGGCTGTCAAAATTGTCCTTGTCAGAACAAGTTCATATGATGCAGGAGAAACCAGAACACTACTGGAAGTAAAAGATTCCTCATAAAATGATCAATCTCCAAATAAATGAGAGCCAAAAAATCCTCAGTCAAGACCCCCAAACCTAAAACCAGTAATAGAACTCAAAGTATGAATAATAATATCAGAAGCTGTGAAACAAATTTCAGAAGCCATCTTAGACTATGAAGTCAAAAATGAAAAAAAAATCAACAAAGGTAAGTTATTGCAGCAAACTACTACAGCAAAAACAAACAGTAGCAAATGAATACATCAATTAAATCAATACTTTGCAAGAAAAAAATGAAATAAGCACACTCAATCACTGTAAAATCAGTAAAATCAAATAGAAGGAATAACATGTGTCAGAAGGGTGTGTCACACTCCTGTTGGTGGAGAGCTGTCACTTGATGATTTACATGCCAGATGTAGATGAACCAGGTTGATCGTGTGGTATGTGAAAGTTAAGGCTTGTGACATGCAAAACAGTTTTTGCACATATAGGGAAACACTGAACAAGAATAACTATACATGATACTGGGGTTGATGTACCTTATCGGAATTACACATTATAACATAAATATTACTGAGGCAAAGTCTCATTTTTATAGCCTTCAGTCTTACTGTTTACAGAGACAAACTATAAAATCATATCCAATTGCCATGACCACCTGTCACACCCTTTCTTTCACAAAGTTTCCAATAATTCTTTCTGAAGTTGTATACTATATCAATTATAACCAATAAAAAGGCAAAGTCTTAATCCATTGAATGATGTATAATACTACATTGTTTTCAGTACAGAGTATCATTAAAGGAAATTAATTTAAGCCTCTCTTGCTTTAGTTAGAAAGCTAGTTAAATTATAATAGTTATTAGACTCTGTTTGGTTTTTACATGTTGTTATTCTGTGTTTTTTGGTGAATAATTCAACTTAATAAAAATTTGTGTACTAGTATCATCATTATATAACAAAATTGGCTTAAATTTCATTAGTGGCTGACAGAAAAAAAACAAGGGTTCAAAGGTAAGTACTACATTTTTTATTCTTCATGTATATTTTTATTTAAAGTTATAAATGTATCTAAAATATAAAAATTACAAAGTTATTAGTTTAAATTAGGAAAGATAATGAAACTATAATAATAATAAAAATTCTTCATGAGGTATGTTCAAGAGCAGCCCATGTCATGTCATTCAGTATGGTAACATGAGCTACACAATTGCTGAGTGATTTACAACTTGTGTGGAAAGATTATTAGACGAACATCACTTAAAATACAAAAAGACAATAAAATTAAATATAAACATATGTAACCTGTTATGAGCTTTAAGCTATTTAAGATAAACGACTGTGGGTTTTTGGTTACAGTCTATAGTCATTTTACAAATTAAAAAGGTAATTTAGGTTGTTGTTTTTTTTTTTATTGTATTTACAAGGTGGTTAAATTGACCAAGTCCTTTTAAAGTTATGGTAAAGAAAATAATAAATAAAATATAATTTTATTGAAGAAAAATATTTTAATCTTAACATGAAAATCACTTTGTAGTCAGAACAGTCAGCACTCTGACTCAGTATGTTCATATACAAATCTTTAGTAAAAAATCCTAATTAAAAAAAAAATCTGCTGTTTGGGTACAAAAGACATGTAAGGTTTACTGAAAGCTTGCCAAATTTTGTGAAGATACACAAAACATAGTAAAGATTACAGTGCAAAAACTTTGATAGTTGCTGTGTAGGTACAAGGTCAGTCACAATGAATGACCCCATAATGAAATAGTTAAGTGACTGGATGAACAGACCTAAACATCTTACCAAGGTTCTAGAGGCAGTATAAACAATTGATTTCTTATCTAGAATTGAGCAGGATGTATCTTTGGCATCAAAACACTGACTTGGCTGGATTCCAGAATCTTGTTTCACACTCAAATTTAGTAACATTTTTCCAGATGATCTGAGAAAGAAACAAAGAAACAATGCTTTAATTTTAAAAAATGCATTTTATAATATATGAATGAAAATATGTGAAATGCCAAAATGAAGAATATCACTATATTATCCAATATGGGACAAATATTCAGAAAAAAAATGTGTAAGGTGAACAAAATCGTTTTTGTTCAAACAAAAATACAAACACACACATACACATATGTTACAAACTATATGAAGTTTTTAAGCAATTCAGTTTCTAGTGCTTTCTTTTTCCAGAAAAATAAGTCTCTCCAAAGCCAGGTATATTTTTCATTAAGATATATTTTCACATCAACAGTACTGTGAAGAGTAAGTGACTTTTCTGGGCACTCGTAGCTCAAAATTTATACAACTGGTATGCCAAAGAGACTAAATTCCAAAGGAACAACAGCACTTGAAAAAGTAATTCTGAAAATGTATTATTATTCTAAGCATGATTCTAAAAATAAATTTTAAAACTTCTCCAAATCAAATATGAGTTATGAAAACATACAAGTTTCTAGTTTTATAATACTGATGGCTTCTGATGTAATAATAGTGTTTCATTCACATTCAAATGAGCAAACCAGTAAACATCACATAAATGAAAATGGTAGCAGAAAAACCAGACTTCAGAATAAACCACAGAACAAAGGGGCCTCTCCTTCATAACTAGAGCCTTCTAGTAAAGCTATATTAAAATACCGAGCATAAACAGCATACTGTCTGTACCAAACTTTATCTCCACTTTTTGGAATTTTTGACACCACCAACACCATATCAATCAGGAACCAACATCCAGCAGACAGTGAGAAGATAAAAAACCCCAGTATGATGATATTTTTGTTCCAAAACTTGACAGCAATGGGTACATTACATCCAGTCCACAGTAGGAAGAGGATGTCCAGCCATACACAAGGGGGAAAATGTGCTGCATCCAGCTAAAACCAATACTAGATCTTCTGGGAACTGACATCTAGGATACGATAGGAAGAAGGACCACAAACCCTGGGTTATCTCCAATCCAAAATATGACAGCAGTAGGCATATGTTTTCCAGTTCATAGCAGGGGGAGGGATACTGACCAACACAAATGTTAGGACTTAACTTAGCTGGATCATCTTCAACCAACACCTGATCTGATGAAACTTTGTAGAATGGACAGCAACTGCCTGTTGTGGAGACTCAAGTGTAGAGGACAATGTCTCAAAAGTCTTCCACCTTTCATCTTCAGGTCAGGGTGTACATGTGTAGGTGTTGTTGATTTTTTATAGTGTCCTGGTGGATTGTGGAGATCGTGTTATGATGGGTTGGATTATCACCATTTCTGATTGGAGGAGAAATTTCCTGCAGATTCAACCAATGGCAGCCACAGGTTACTCACCTCTAATTATGGAATCTCTGTTTAGTGAAGGTTTAATAGTGTTAATATAAAATGATTCTTCGATTTTTCTTGTATTCCAGAATTTGCTGTGTCGATGATTCTAGTTTCCTCCCAGTTTATTCTGTGTCCAGTTGACGTGACGTGCTTTGCAATGGCTAAATTTTGTGTTTTCATGAGTCTTGTACTATCTTTATGTTCTTTTCCTCCCGTTTCTCCAGTGTATGTATTGTTACAGGAACAAGAAATTTCATAGATGACGTTTTTGAGATTCTCTTTAGTAGGTCACTGTTTGTTTTTTTACCAGAATGGGCCTTAAGGTATCATAGAATCTCCACTGGACTTCTATGTTGAATTTTTTTGGCTATGCATTTGAGTTTTTCACTGAAATGTTGTAGGTATGGAAGATAAATGGTGGTAGTGGTGGTGACTTTCTGATCTTTTCTTTCTGTCGTGGTCTTCTTCAAGGAGTTTTTGATGAAAGAGGAGGTGCAATCATTCTGTTTAAAACTCTCTATGATCATTTGACGTTCTGCTTCGATGGATGTCTTATCCCAAATGTTTCTGCTTTCTTATTTAGGCATTGGATTAAACCATGTTTTATCGATGTTGGATGACAGAACTAGAAGTGTAGTTATCTGCCCGTGTGGGTGGGGTTTCTGTATACAGTTGTGGTTATTTGTCTTGCTTGTTTGTTGATGAGTATGTCAAGAAATGATAGACTGTTTTGTTCCTCTATTTCCATAGTGAAATTGATTCTTTTGTCTATGGAATTGAAATGTTCTAAAAAGGCTGGTAAGTTTTCACGACTATGGAACCAAATAACAAAGATGTCGTCGACAAAACATCTGTAGAAACTTGGTTTTACCAGTGTGAATGAAAGAGCTCTTTCTTCAAAGTCTTCCATGAAAATGTCTGCTCGGATTGGAGAGAGTGGTGATCCCATGGCTAGATCTTCTGTTTGTTTGTGGAATTCTTCTCTGTATTGGAAATAACATGCTTTCCACAATACACCAGGACACTATAAAAGACTGACAATGCCTACACACACACACTGACCTGAAGACCTCTACACAACAGGTAGTTGCTGTCCATTCTACAAAGTTCATCATGAATACTCTGCCTGAACAATCTATCAAAGAATACCTAAATAGCTGTTGTGGACCAGCCTCTATCAAGATCAACGACTACAATAAAACCTGAAAAAACTTGCACAATTCTTCCATCACCTTACCTTTCTACTACACTGCAAGGATTCCAATATCATCCCAAGCTTTCTGACACTGATAGAAACTACTTTCACCAGAACTACTAAGATAAAAAAGGTACTCAACAATACCAGCAGATACCTCCAAAGACTGCATATAGAAGAAGAGAGATGGAAGAAGCATCATCTAACCAACACAACTGGAATACAGTATAATGAGCTTTAACAACATTTCTCCACAAACATTAGAGCATTAGATATCCTAAACCTATACAGCCAACCTAGAAAACGTCAAGAAGAAACAAGTTCAAAAATTCAACAAACTGAGGAAAATTTCCTTCCTCAGTTCTACAGACTACCTAAGGTACACAAACCTAATACATCTCTAAGGCCTATCGTCCGTGCTCAAAACTCACCTTGTCATCAACTGGCTAATTTCATAGTACCTATCTTATCTCTACTGAAAGGAAACACTGAATATCACATTCAAAACTAGGCAGATTTGATAGGGCAACTCAGAAAGCTACACATCAAATCCCAGGATATTATGGTCAGTTTTCACATCACAGATCTATTTACCAATGTTCCAACCTCAGAAACCATTCACATCACCAGACAAGAACTGCTGAATGACAACTCTTTACCACAAAGAACAGATATTAAAATAGATGCCATAATGGAACTAACAATCATTTGCCTTCAATCAACCTATTTCCAATACAACAAGGAACTCTATGAACAAACAGATGGTCTAGCCATGGGATCACCACTCTCTCCAATCCTAGCAGACATTTTCATGGAGGACTTTGATGAAAGAGCCCTTTCATCCACACTGGTAAAACCAAGTTTCTACAGATGTTATGTCAACAACACTTTCCTTATTTGGCTCCTAGGTCATGAAAACTTACCAGCCTTCTTAGAACATCTCAATTCCATAGACAAAAGAATCAACTTCACTATGGAAACAGAGGAACAAAACAGTCTATTGTTTCTTGACATACTCATCAACAAACAAGAAAAACAAATAACCACAACTGTATACAGAAAACCCACCCACATGGACAGATACCTACACTTCCAGTCCTATCATCCAACCTCGATAAAACATGGTTTAATCCAATGCCTAAATAAGAAAGCAGAAACATTTGGGATAAGACATCCATCGAAGCAGAACGTCAAATGATCATAGAGAGTTTTAAACAGAATGACTGCACCTCCTCTTTCATCAAAAACTCCTTGAAGAAGACCACGACAGAAAGAAAAGATCAGAAAGTCACCACCACTACCACCATTTATCTTCCATACCTACAACATTTCAGTGAAAACCTCAAATGCATAGCCAAAAATTTCAACATAGAAGTCTGGTGAAAATCCTACAATACCTTAAGGTCCATTCTGGTGAAGAAACAAACAGCGACCTACCAAAAAGAATCTCAAAACCATCATCTATGAAATTCTGTGTTCCTGCAAGGATACATACATTGGAAAAACAAGAAAACTCACGACAAGAATAAAAGAACATAAAGATAGTTCATGACTCATGAAAACCCAAAATTCAGTCATTGCAGAGCATGCTATGTCAACTAGACACAGAATAAACTGGGAGGAAACTAGAATCAACGACACAAATTCTGGAAGACAATGAAAATCAAAGAATCATTTTATATTAACACTATTAAACCTTCACTAAACAGAGATTCTAGATTAGAGGTGAGTAACCTGTGGCTGCCATTGGTTGAATGTACAGGAAATCTCTCCTACAATCAGAAACGATGATAATCCACAATCCACGAGGACACTATAAAAGACCAACAACATCTACACACACAGTGATCTGAAGATGAAAGGCGAAAGATTTTCGAAACATCGTTCTCTACACTTGTGTCTCCACAACAGGCAGTTGCTGTCCATTCTACAATGTTTCATCGTAAATACTCTGCTTAAACAATCTATGAAAAGAACACCTGATCTACCAGAAATTAACATCCAGAGGAAAGTAGGGAGGAGAAAACTTCAGTAATACATACACACACACACACACACACACACATGTATATTCATGACATGGCAGAGTGCTAGAACCAAAATCTGGTGGCATCCGAAATTGTATCAGGTCTGCTGTGCAAGTGACATCATGCCATCTACAATATTAATTGTCAACAGGTCATCTCCAACCAAATCTAGTCCCACTGGAGAATGACAGGAAGGAGGAATGCCATGGTAGAAATAAACAATCAGCCAGATATATAGAGAGCAACACAACATAGTGCTACAATCAAAACTTGGCAGCCTCTGGAATTGTACATCAGTCCACAACAGGAAGTGCAACATACCAGTGACACCTGCAGAATGCTACTGGTCCACTCTCATGTGAATAGTATGATTTGTCACCCAAGATGCAGTTGCTGTCCATTCTACAATGTTTCATCCTAAATACTCTGAGATTCAGATTATTGAGGCAAACCTATGCCTCAATAGATGAACTCCCCATGACTAAGAACTGCTAAGTGGTAATGATTTTTACACTCCACTAGAAGAAAGGGAAGAAAATGTACTGAAGAGTCCAGTGGACTACATCACAAGAGAAAATACAATGGATAACAGCAATATGCTATTTTGAAAACCAGAGCTACCATGCTGGCAGAGTCAATCAACCAAAATCTGGCAGCATCTGGAATTGTACATCAGCTACTTTGCAGTAAGAGTCTCATTGGCACGAAACATCAGAGATGGGAAGCAATCTCTGTCTAATTTACTCATCTTAGTCCACGAGTTCTGGATGAAGCAAACACACAATTACAGAAAACTACTGACAGCCCTACAGAACTACCCTTTTCTGTGATGAACATAACCTAAACCTGCAACATATTTGTTTAGTCATATATAACTATAAAACAGAATAGACAGTGCAGATTAAGAAAAAAAGTATGCCTTGTCAGGCACCACTTGCCACTGAGTAAGATCCACAATACACTAGCAAAAAGTTCTCAAAAACATAAGAAACGTTTGAACAAAAAAACAACCTTTCACAATACTAAAATGCAAAAATTTAAATAAACAGTAAAGAAAAGTTAAATCTGTAGTATAAAGGAAAACATCAGCAAATCTGCAAGCAAAAACCAGCACATCTGTACAGTACTAGTGCCAATAGATAAGTGATTAATGAGTGCATATGTGAAGGGGCATTGGTTACAATATCAATGGTGTCATGCTCCTATTGGTGGAAAGTTGGCTCATGATCATTTGCATGTGGATATGCATGATTGGGAGGTGGAAGGCTTGTGGCATGTAATGAAAATTTGTACTGATACAGGGCAGTGCTAGTCAAATAAAACTATTTTATAAGAAGAGGTAAGGTATCAAAAATAATGTTTCAACAACTACTGTGCTTGTCATATGCCTGCCTGAATAATAAGCTCAAGTGACAAGTGAAATGTGACATTGATATTGGATATGGTAGATTGTGTTGTTCAACTACTATCATTGTTATTGGATATGGTAGATTTTGTGTTGTTCAACTACTATTATACATCTTTTTCTTCATGAAAATCTTTGAGTTATTAAATAAAGGATTTAGTGTAACAAAATACAAGAAACTTAAAACTACTGTCCTATGGCAAGTATAACTTTTTATTAGAAAATGTAAATACAAAACAAAATGGAATTGTGAGAAAATTTGAAACCTTACAATGGTAGGGTTGAGCAGACAGATTGTTTTTCTTTTACTGACAGAAAACCAGGAGCTCCTAGTTTTTGATGTGGTGTCGAGGTGTTGTTCAAAAACCCTAAAGACCAAAAAAAATGTTAATGACACTGAAGGTAAAACATTTCTTCAAATAGGAGTAACAGATATAGAATGTTTGTACAGCTCTGCTATAACAACCAATTCCAATGTCATTCTTCCTCAAAAAATTTATAATGTCTTTACAGTTGTAGTTATATACAAGTCTATTTATTTACTAGAGTAACATTAAAACACAAGGAAGAAAAGTATTGGCACATAAATATACCTCAAATACATGCAGTACATATGGAATGCCATAGCTTTTAAAACCAAAAGGTAAAAGCTCAAATACCACAACATTTTTTATTTAAGCTATACTAATGCTTTGTTCCATTATTACAAAAAACATTTTGCTGCATAGCATTAAAAACAACTAGTTCCAGTCATAAGAACCACTATACAAACTCTTCTAACATCAGTAAATGTGGTGAAATACGTTTGTTTTACATTTCCTATTATTAGCTAAAATATTATCTCTTAACTTTGTAAAGAAGTTGATTGAATTGATTCATCTTCAAAATAACTTGTAACCATAAAGCTATATGGACCATAAGTCAGAATACATCGTGTATAAATTTGACAAGTTTTAAACAAGCATCATGAGGGTGTTGTACACAAATAAAGTAATTTCACTAAACATTTGTCAGTGAACTTACAAAGGATTTACCAAGTCATTGTGAGTAAAAGGTGATTTTCATGCTAAGAATAAAAAATACTTCATTCCACTTAAAATTTTTAGATTTTCTTTTCATAACCTCTGGAACCTACTATATGAACATAAAAAATATTTAGTAAAACTTCATATTTTTTTCTTATTTCCCTCTATCTTAACACTAACTGTTTCAAAGCTATCAAAGTAAAGGGGAATGACAAAAATATTATATAAAATTAACAACACCTTTTTCTTCTACTTTGAAGGCATAATTTGTTTCAAATTACACATCTTCACAAGTTCAATTCTTATTCTCTACACATCTATTTTCTAAAAATACATATCACTCTCTGAAATGGAACATGTCAAAAGGATTACAATTTATTTGTTGTTTTTTTTAAGTAAACTATAAATCAATTTAAAAAATTCTGTTAGTCATTCACATTAGTAAAATCATTATCACACAACACTACATTTATATCAAGTGATTAAAGATATTTTCACCTTCTCATATAAAGTTGATTAGAAAATAATTTCAAATTAACTGAAATTTCAGCAAAAAAGATAGGAGACTCAAATTACAAACAAGAATTTTGAATTATGTATAGCTTGTGCTTCTGAATTGATGGAAGCTGCAACAACCTATCTTAGAAATTAGAGAATTTGAATGTCAAGAATTTAGAGCTCAGAAGTGTCATGTGATAAATAATGAATAAATATAAGTGAAAACTAAAAAATGTTTCAAATATTTCTTTACGAATTTAAGAAACTGCAATTTAATTACTATACAAATTTTAATTAAAAATAAATGTTTATAAGCCAAGTTTAATGGGACACATCAATAATAAAGTTGTTTAATTTGTTTTCATAATAATACTATCATAACATAAACATTTTTACTCTGCCACACTCAGTTAACTATTTTCCTTTTACACTCCATGGTGCAAGCTAGAATATTACCTGATATACTGAGAAGACTCAACACTCTTTAGAGTTAGCAAAATATTACACATTACACTGAGAATACTAAACACTCTCTAGTGTTAACTAAAACATTACTTGTCATACTGAGTAGACTAGATACTTTCTAGTGTTAGCTAAAATATTACGTGGCATAATGAGAAGACTACACACTCTCCAGTATTAACAAAAATATTATCTGTCATGTTGAGCAGTCTAGAAAGTCTCAAGTGTTAGAAAAAGATTATCTGTCATACTAAAAATACTATAGTTTATAGTGTTAATAAAATTATTACCTGTCATACTGAAAAGAATACACTCTCAAGTGCTTGCAAAATATTCTCTCTCATAATGAAAAGAATATTAACTCTCTACTGTTATAAAAAAATATCTGTCATGCTGAATATATTAGGCACAATCTGGTGTTAGCAAAAACATATACTTTGATTTTTAAAAGGGAGTGACATTAAAAAAGGTCTAATGTATAAATTAAAAAAAAACTTAAATAGTATTAAAAAGATTACTGGCCTTTAAAAAACTAAAAATATTTCTAAGGTGGATGGTGTCACTATCACCAAGAACACTTTCTAACGTTACAGATAAACCTCAAGACAAAACATGTTTAAAATGGTGTCTTTGTTGAGAGTCAAAATGACAGCAAGAGAGTAAAATGTGGCTTATTGTGACTCGAGTGTTAAACAGACAATACATTAGTGCATCCGTCCCAGATAAAAGAAAATGATGGGTTACAAAACTGAGACCAATGTGTATCTAGTTAGAACAATGTCCTCTTTCTGATCCTCATGGAAGCAAGACAGCCAAAGTCCAATATAGGGTTTTATTTGGAAAAGCTTATTTTTGTGTTGTTCACTCGAAGCTGACTGTTCAGTATCCAGGAAAACTGGATAGAAGTAGATGTTAAAGAGAAATGGGCCAGTTGGTTTTGAATATTGGCAATTCCAGGGTGCAAACTATTGTGAAGCAATTTTAGGGCCAGTAGAGGGCAAAACGAGTCAGTACAAATAGTGCAATTGGAGTACTGGTTAGCTTATTTGTGGTTCAGTGGTTGTATACAAAAAACCCTCTACAGCTCTTATGCTCACTGCTGAATCGTACGCCATTTCTCTTGTCCTGGATCACAAACCATGGCAGAGCTTACAGAGTCACCCAATTTCAAAACATCCATATAAATAAGAATGGAAGTATCATTCAAAAGATGTTAACCAAATAACAGACAGTATTTCCAAGTGGGAGTATATGCTTTTCTCAGATGACTTAAAAAAGGTCACGTTTAGAAACTGTAATAAGCCATGGTGGGATGGGCTGACCAGTGAAAACAGCAATGTTATCCAAGGACAAACCCAATTCACCCAACTGCACCTGGATACAAAGGCCAAAAGGAGCAATGGCAAATCATCTATTCTGAAAAAGTGTGGCCCACTGAGAAAGGAAAACACAACCTCAGGTGGGATGCTTTGGTGAGGAACGAAGTTTTGAAGCATAAAGTAAAGACAGTTGCAAACGGCAGAGATACAAAGAAGCTTCATGAGACTCTAAGCTCTGAACCGGAGAAGTGCAGAAAGACCCAGTGCAGAGCCAAAGTCTTTGATGATGAATGGAGTCCAGCATCTTTAAAGCCAAGGTCCTGGCAGAGCCATAGACCAATGATCCATAGTCAAGTTTCAATTGGAAAAGAGCACAATATATCTTCAGCATTTAACATCAATCTGCTCCCAAAGTGGTGAAAGAGTGGACACAAGCAGCACAACTCCACCGATACGGAGTTCAGGATCAGGGTGAATACCTCGTTAGCAACAAAAGTGCATGCAAACGATTTTAGAGACAGAGAAGTTAGAGCCGTTTGCTGTGGTCCACTTCACTAAACAATTGAGAGCAGTCTGTAGCTGCTGCTCAATATACCTCATGTTCAACAACTGACATGAGATGTGAGTCGTCGACACAAAGCCTGTTTGTAACAGTAAGATGGAGTTGTTCAGTGATGGCATTAATTTTTATACTGAAAAATATGACACTCAAAACACAGCCCTGAAGGACTCCAAGTTCCTGTAGAAAAGAACGGGAAATTGTTAAACCCAAACGAAACTGAAATCTCCTGTCCATTAAAAATTAATAAAAATGGGCAAATAGCCACTTAACCCATATATATGGAGGTCTTGCAATATGCCATACCTCCATATTGTATTATAAGCCTTCTCAGTGTCAAAGAATATTGATACAAGATGTCGTTTGAGAAAGGCTTCTCTAATTGATGTTTCAAGTCGATTTAGATGGTGCAGTGGAGTGCTGTCGTCGGAACCCACAGTGGGTGGGCGAGAGGAGGTTGTTTGATTCAAGGAACCAAACAAAACGAGCATTAACCATCATCTTTAAGGTCTTACAGAGACAGCTCATCAAAGAAATAGGACGGTAGTTTGTAGGAATCTTGGGATCCTTCTCAGGCTTAGAGAAAGGTAGGACAATAGCCCAGTGTCAGGAATCAGGAGAAACATTCTTCTGCCAGATCCAGTTAAAAACAATCAGAAGAATAGCAAGATAAGCAGGAGATAGATGGCACAGCATTTCATAGTGTACATCATCAGGTCCGACTGATGTACTGCCAGATCAATAAGGGGCCAGTTTGAGTTCCACCAGTGTAAAGGGATGATTATACTCATAGAGACAATTAGCTCGAGAGGAAAGAGGTGATTGCTCTGCCTGAATCTTAATGGATAAGAAGGTGAAGGATGAAGCAGAAGTACTAGATACCCGGCAAAAGCCTTCACCTAGAGTATCAGCAATGATCCAAGTATCAGCTACTTCCTGGCCAACAGAGAGCATGATTGAGAGGGGGACAGAATTATATTGCCCACTGACCTTTCAAATCTTGCCCCATATGAGTTTGAAACTGGTGGTAGAAGATATGCTGGTTGTGAATTTAATCCAAAATTCTTTCTGGCTTTGACATCTTACCCACCGTGTATGTGCACGGGCCTACTGGAAAACGATGCAGTTGAAGAGTGTGGGATACTTAAGAAAATTATCCCATGTCCATTTTTGAACCTTCCGTGACATGTGGCAGGCCAAATTCCACCACGGACAAGGTTTTATGAATACATTAAGCAACTGCCTGTATAATGCAATCAGTTACTGTTGTCACACAGTCGTCTATTGATGACTTACAGACAATGGTAGAATCAAGTTCTGCGAGAGCAGTGAAAGAGGATCAGTTTGCTTAATCTAGCTTCCACCAGAGCACAGGGGTCAGGTGGCATCTACCACAGCCAGTCTCTAGCAAAATTATACAAAAATGATCACTGCCTCGTGGATTATTGTCAACCCTCTATGAAAAGTCGAAAAATATTGAAGGGGAGCAAAGATCAACAGCAATAAAGGACTGACTAGGTGCATGAAAATAAGTAGAAGAATTTTTTTGAAAAGAGAAAGATTGTGATCAGAGAGCATATGCTCTACAGAGCGACCCCTACCATCAATATCTGCACTTCCCCAAAGGATACAATGTCATTAAAGGCCCCCAAGATTAAAAAGGGAGCCAGCAACAGTTCAATGAGAATTTCAAAGGTCTGATTGATCATAGGTCTCTCCAGGTGACAGGTAGAGAGAACAAATGGTGATGGTATGCCCCTAGGAAACATGAATGGCTTCAGCCTCCAAGGGTGTGTCAAGTGGCAAAGACAGGGTGGGCACATGCTGATCAACCAACAGTGCCACCCCTCCATGCACTTGTCCATCACCCAACTTGTCATTTCTGTACAAAGAAAACTGCCGAAAGGTGACTGTATCGACAGGTTTCAGAAATATTTCCTGTAAGAAAAGACATACAGGATGGTAGGAAGCAATCAGTGCTTTGATGTCATCTAAATTAAAATGTAAACCTCAACAGTTCTATTATATCAAGGTGACCATTTTGATTTATGTGTAGGTAAATTGGGTGGAAAGCCCTACAATTTATGACCATGTCTTTTTCCTTTATTGTCTTCATTCGAAAGAGTTATCTTCACCTCCATGGATCCTGGAGTCGATTGGGCAGGTCTTTGTTGTTTGAAGAGGATTCCAGCGACTGAGGACATGAACGAATGATCATTTTGCATCCTGGGGTGGGAGAATAAGATGTACCCAAGGAAATGCCCATACCAGGAACCAAAAGAAGTAGATTTTGGGGTTTACTGGAATGTTTTTAACCATGGACATCAAAAGACTTTTCATTTGGTATGAGAACAATTCTACTGGAGGCACAGAGAGATCTGTCTGCACTCACACTATAGTAGTGAAACAAAGTGCAACAGCATATGTCTGAGATGGTGAACAGCAAATTTCAAGCCTCAAGGTAAGTAATGTTTTGAATCATCTTCAAGCTCTGCACCTCTTTTTCTTCCAACCATTTAAAACAAGAGCGAATGTAGGATGGGTGTGAGCCATGCAATTGACCAAACGAGGGTCCATTTCACACTCATAGGCATTGTGGTCCTTGCTATCACAATGAGCACATGTCAAGAAACCACAACATGATGTCTTTGAGAGACCGAACCTCAGACAATGGAAATATGAGAGGGAGTTTGGAATGTATGGTCATACCTTGCAACTAAGATAACCTGTGTTCACTGTGTTGAGATGTGGATATTTCCACCAGTATGTCACCAAATCGAAGCTTCTTCACTGACTTTGGAGAGCCATCAAGTCTCTCTAGTCCCTTCTGAATGAAAAAGGGAGACATCTGCCCTAAAGGTTTGTCTGAAAGAGAATACAGTATAAGAAAATAAGGCACAATATGTGTTACAGATGTTGAAGATTGCTGCTCAGAATCTTCAAGACGTGGTTGTTTACCAATGGACTGTTTTTTCACTATTTTATTTAAGTTTTTATTTGGAGGATCCATAATAAAAAAAGGAATATTTTGGTGCCCACTGACCCCACCCACCATGGAGCCCTACAATGTCAAACAAGGACACTGCAACAACACCAGGGTTTCGTAAGCACAAACACTAGCACAACACCAGTTGAGAACATCCAACACTGGTAATTGGTTGATTTGATCCAAGAACAAGTGGACCCACCCCAAGGCTGTCCATATACAGAAATTCAAGGCCAAAATGGTGTATTAGGGTTGTACCTCACAACCACCAGGATCCTTTTGGCTCAAAAGTATAGTTTATAAAATATTAACTCTAATATGTTGTCTGAGAAATGCATTTTAAGATATCACTTTCAAAAAATCTTGTTCTAAGTGTTACAAGCTGTGAATTAAGTCTGATAACTTATTATTCAAACTTACATTGAGGTATGCATTTTATACTTGCAGTGTACGATTGAGTTAGTTCTAAATGTCACAAGCTGAGAGTCAAGGCTGATAATTGTTATTTCTTCACTGTATATTCTTGGTAAGAGTTTTATAACTAATGGTACATAGTTAAATTAGTTCTAACTGTCAGAAGCATCTATATTTAATATGAAGACTAAATAGCCAGATGTCTTCTGTACGAAAAATTTGACTTCATTGTTGTTGGAAGTTCAGTGCTTCAGAAAAAAGCAAAACATACTTTAAAGTCAATGAGAACCTTAGATCTATTCATCAGAAATTATTTAATTTGGAGTTTGAAGAGACTGTTTTAAATAATATAACTTGACATTTCTAATAATGACATTTTGTAATGTTATTAATTAACTTTGGTTAAGACACACATATATAAGCCTATTTGTGTGTGTACATGTGAAATATACATATAAAAGTTATATTTTGTATTCCACTTAGTTCCTTAACCTTCTTACCAGGATTAAAAGAAGTTATTACTGTCAAAACAAAGACTTTATCAAGATTATATGAAACTATATATTCCAATTAGTATGATAAATATTTCATCTTATATAGAATTTTGTTACAATCAAAGTTATAATTTTGCTACACTGAAAATATAATTCCAATGGGCACTTACCTCCTCTTACATAAATAGGTATTCTCGTTCAGTGCTGATGTCCATATGTAAATACTGTTTTTTGCACACCACAAGCTTTGAACTCCCACATACCTTACAATCAACTGGTTCAACTACATCTCACATGTAAATCATCATGCAACATTCTTACACCATTACATAGGAGAGAGACACTCTCTGTCATGTGACTCCCTCCATTCAATTCTACTGAAAAATAACTGTTTCAGCAGAAAATGTAAGCACTTGTTTTTAAGTGTAGAGGAAGGGTGGGAAGTGTGAGAGGAGGTAAGAACCTATCAGAAATATATTTTCAGATAGAAAAATTATAATTTCCAATAGAGTCCAGCACCTCCTCTCCCATAAATAACTAGAATCCCACAACAAACAGGTGGAGGAGCTGGTGCAATGAAAAAACAAAGAAACATTCCTCAATACATATGAAAAACCTCATAAAAGAGTAAATCCTCACAGTAAAGAACTGTACATGAGAGACTGCACCATAACTATTATTTTCCCAGTGTGGAATTTGGTGTCACAAATATGGGCAGGAAAAGGGAAAAGCATATCCAAACAGGAGAGGACAATGGTAAGATAGGGATCCAAACCATCACATTAGAAGTGTCATTCCCATAGACCACAGGAATGTGGGTGAAAGTGAAAAGAGTGCCCATAGGCATAGAGAGATTAGGGCACGATGGATCACACACTGCATCCCAAACCCATCCACTGAGAACTGACATGTGGAAGTAAGAAAAAAGATCATACCACCAGCAAGTCAACTAGAATCCAAAACCCAGAAATTGGGAAATGATACCCATGTGAGGGTAGGAAAGATGATCATATTAGTGGCAAGTCAACTACAATCCCAGCCATTTGGTGGGTGTAAGAAGAAAGATCACACCATTTTCACCTCAAGTTCAGCAGAACGGAAGAACTCTGAACTCACTGTTCTGTGAATAGGACATATGATAGTAACACGATAAATTATTTGACTGATCTAGGAACCTGGTATCCATACAATTAACATAAGAAAGATGTCTCAGTAATGGAAACTAACGCTCTCAAAACTATCCAAAATCTACATATTAATCTAAATGTCCTACCACCATGACCCACAACACGAGTGGAGGGAACATGAGTAGAATTGAGTGAGGTAAAGAGACACCTATAAAGCACTTGTGAGGACTTAAGTTGATTTGTTCAAGCTTTGAATCCAAAACCCAACAACTAAAAACTGCATCCATGTGAGGGAAGGATAAGAGTTCCCAATCAAAGGGGTGAGTTTTATTTTGATGGCTCACTCCAAAGACACAATATCCTCAGATAAACTTGTACAGAGATGGAGCACCAGATTAGAGGACACCACATCATCTATACCAGCAAAATACCACCACCATACTCTCAACTAAATGGTTATAGCATTATTTGTATTATATATAAATATCACATTTAGTACTCCAGCAGCCTGGAACTAGACAGTGATAAGGACTCCCATACTCCACTAAAAGAAGAGAGAGGGATGAAAATGTGGAAGAGAGTACAAAATAATGTCAAACCCAAAAACTTTGCAACAGGTGACAATAAAAACTTGTTTTCAAAAGCATGTGTGATTTATTCAACTGAGGGTATGGCAAAGATAGCCAGCTACTCCTTTCTGCTTTACCCATGAAGTCCATGGGTTAGTACAGTTCAGAACAGGTATATCAATGAAGCAAATATATTACAAGAAAAAAAACCTACAAACGATCTTGTGGAACACCCTATCTCAACAGTGAGCATGTTATGGCTATGGAAATTAGAAATATATAGTCAACAAGGCCTGAAAGTGCAAATTTTATTATTAGAAGCACACCTGGTAAGGCACCATTTGCCACTGAGTAAAATCCAGACAGCAAACAAAATGCCCCTCAAAAAGAAGAGAAATACACATAAGATAACTTGCCCAGTTACAGTCTCTCCAAAGTCTAAAAAATGGTTATAGGCAGAAGACAAGAACCCAAAAAATGAAAATATAGAGATCCAATGCAGACAGTGAGGTATAAAATTATATGGGGTAGTCCACTTGTTCGACTGAATAATTTTCTACAAAGGATGATGGAGATGAGACACCAGGGAAAAGGTAATGTGCTTGATCTGGTGAAAAGACACCTGGAACAAATAATTGGGAAAAAAGACAATGAAGAATAAGCTATTCAAATTAAAAGGCAAACCCAACTTGTGAGAGTGGAAGGAGAAGTCAAGAGAAGATGTCCACCTTGGAATGAATAAGGAAGAACAAGCATCCTGGAAGGAAGTCATGCAGGTAATAAGACAATGAAGAACACAAACACGACATTGTAGCCTATCCAGATCTGACTGATAATAAAAGGTGGGAAATGAAGGAAAGTGAAATTAGCACGGAGAAGAAGTTATCCTCTCAAACCACTGAAAGTTTGGGAAAAAACTATCGATTTTAATAAAGGAAAATTTATATGAAAGGATACAGAGTAGCTGAAATGTTGATGACAAATCAGATCTTCTTGCCAAGGACCAGACATGAAGCCAAAATATATAAAGGGCTGAATGAAACACAGATAACTAAGGTTGAAAAAGAAAGGATGGAGTAAGAGAAAGAGGTGATTGAGGGACAGATTGGAGATGGAGCAGCCATGGAAATCACAACTGTACTGACCAGTAAGGAGCAATAGAAAGGATTTGAAACAGAGTGGCTTGGATGATCAAAATTATCCTGTGAAGATATTTGTTAGTCCAATCTTGACTGAATGCATTGACAGCCACAGCAAGAGGATCAGGAACCAAAGACCAAAACATAGGTAACCTGTTATTGAGGAATGTGGCAAATGCATCCAGGTGAGGACTGCCCAACTGAAGACATAGCAATTAGAAAACAAGATTGACAGACCGCTCTGATTGGATAAACTTTGTCAAAATGGAAAAAATAATCTGCAACAAGACTGAATGCACCTGCAATATGACAAGCAAGAATACAAATACTGAACGTGCAAACTCAAAAAATGAAGATCCAAGTTTTGACCACAAAGGGAACAAGAATGGGTGCCACCTTTATGATTGCTATAAGCCACCACTATCAAATTAGCAGAACAGATCATGGGTAGGTATTAGGAATGACTTCTCCAATTTGATTAACCAATGCATAAAAGCTGCTTCCAGAAGAAGTAGATGAGTGTGATGTGTGAAATCCTGTTTGGAATGAGCTGACAGAAGTCAATCATCCATGTAATGTTGTAAGCACACCACCCAAGCATGCAAAAATCAGGTAAAAGCTTCAAACACCCAACAAAAGACATACAAAACTTAATCTAGCTTGAAAGTCGGGTCATAAAATGGATAAACTTAATGGCAAGACAATGGAACATGCAGGTATGCATTTGCAATATATATCTTGTTCATCCAGATACTCAGTGGAAAAGTGCACCTGAAAGTGAAAAAAGACTCCATGGTAAATTGGAGAGGAACCAAAAATTAATTGAGGTTAGACAAATTGATCATAGGTTTCTAGTCCATGGTTTTCCTGGGTACCATAAACAACCTGGAATAAAAACCTGAAGAAGGATCATTGACAGGTTCAATGACCTGCTGGCAGAGAAGATCTTGTACTGCCTCTCACAGAAAGGAAACTGGCACCTGATAAAATGGATGAGGGAAAAGAAAGTGAATGAAACATTCCTTGGATGATAATCAAAGAACCCACACATCTGTGGTGAAAAGTCACCAAAGGGGAGCAAAATCAGTAAAAAGCCTCACTGGACAGGAAACCACCAGGTAATCACTGGTATTGTTGATTTTGTGTCCATTTACTTCAGATAACACAATGAGGTGAGGAACCCCTGTAGGTAGGAACAGGTAAGAGCTGGGAAAGAACTGGACAGGAATCAGTAATGGGGACATGTCTAGGTTCTGAATAAGACAAACAATCAACCAAAAAGAAAGATTAGTTTGTTGTTGCACCAATTCTATGTGGGATTTCAAAGTCTCAAGAATATTACCAAAAACATAATTCAGTAGAAGAGAGGCCCATACACAAGTCCCAGGGATAAGTAGGCAGTAAACATACTGGAACAAAACAGCTTCCCTACCCAGGAGATCCCACCAACAGAGAAACCACATGTGTAAGGATAGAGCTAAAGAAAACAAATGTGCCAATAAAAATAACAGGGAGAGGCTATCTCTTGAAAAACCCTCTGAATCTTTGTGGATCCTATCAGAAAGGAAGTGGATGTAAATTAGTACCATTGTAGAGTCAATAAGGTACAACAAAGGTGGTAAAATTTGGCATAGAATAAACAGAAAGAATTATCATAGTGCACCTTCCACACAAACAAAATTGATTATGACTGTTGGGAATTAAGAAACAGACATTCAGCCTGATGACAGGCCAAGGCAAACTGATCAAAAGCCTACGAACAGTGAGATATGCTGACACCATCATCCATCTGAGAAACAAAATGCTCAGTCCAAACCCTAATATCCAGGAAAGGGGAAAAAACCAACTACTCAAAGGAGGAAGTATCATGTAATAAAGAAGAAATAAATGAATAAAACAGAACATGCCAGAAAAAACAGAACAAATAAAACATGTTAGAATTAGCTGATTCCACAGTAGGGGCAAAGGATGACATAGCAGAATCAGGTGGAGAAAAAAGGCTGTCAAAATCCTTGTGAATCCAAACAGGTTTGGCACGTTCAGGAGAAGCAGGTTGACTCATATAATGTTCTATCTAATAGTGATGATACCTGATAAGTTCACAGATGAGTCACCCCCACCTGTAGTCTTTGTATGTTAGTAGAACATATTACTAACAGAATTGTAACCTGAACTTCAGAATTCACGATGTAACAATGAAGAATCAAGCATAATTATTTGGTAAGAAAAAAAAATAGAAACTGGAAGAATGAGCTATTTGAAAAGTTGTTAACAGGTTAAAACAAATGAAAAAATCACTAAGTTACTAAAAAACACAACTGAAGAACACTACAAAAAATGTCTTGGCATATGTACTGCGAAACAAAAAGTGACAGTTTAGTAGAATCGAATAGTCACATGCATCAGGAGTGTGTGTCACATTCTTATTGGTAGAGAATTGTCACTTAATGATTTACATGCAAGATTCAGTTGAACTAGCTTATTGTAAGATACATGGGAGTCCTAGGCTTGTGGCATGTAAAAAAACTTTTTTGCATATAGAGGGCAACACTGAAAAGGAATAGCTTTTTATGTGAGTGGAGATAATGTTCTACATCAGAGCTAGAAAGTACTGAACCTCTCTTGCTTTTTAAATTGCTATGAATGTAGAAACCAAATGAGACATTACTTCTGAAGTACATACTAAGATATTAACTACAATCTTAAACAAACAGTGATGTGAAATAGTTAGGACACCCTATGAAAGCCTGTGTATTTGTGTAACATTTTTGGAAATATAGATATTTAATCTCAATTTCAACAATACTGAGAGATTATAGAAATATAACTAAACAATTAAAACTGAAGAAAAGACTAAGATCTTCTGCAAATGTAATTCTACAAAAATGCATGAATGTTGAAATTGAGATTAAATATCTATGTATCGAAAAATGTTACAAAAATACACAGGCTTTCATAGGGTGTCGTAAATTTTTCACATGACTATATGTTTGATGTTTCAAGAATATTTCAAGAAATTGACAATCTATATATTTAATCAAGACATGTTTTTTGAATTAGCATACAAAAACAATAGAAATACAATCTTCAATGAGTGTAAAAAATACTTTAAAGTGTTTAGGTTTAAGATGTACGAGTTTTATCACAGACTTTGTAGCATCATCATTTTTAACATATCCCTCAGGAGCCAATGGATGTCTTTTGTTGAATATTAAACATGAATTCAATCCAAAAACTCCCAAAGAAGGTGATTTTAGACATATCTTTTTCTGAAACAGGTTTTCAACTGTTACTTAAAAAATTTTTATGTGAAATATAATATCCTCAAGTCTCCATACTAGCTAGTATTAAAATCTACCAGTTGGAAATAAATTCAGTGTATCAATAAAGCCACATTCTCAGCATCATTAATTAGCAATTGCAAACCTATTATGCTTCTGCTATGATCTCTTGATGTTTAGCTCACAACTTAGATACAAATAATTTCACAATAGTCAACAGTAGGATGAGCAGACAGGAACACTTTGAAAGCAGCTACAAGCATAATATTATACTTGACTTGCTGCCCAGTATCTGCCAAAGTAGTTCTAAATGGATCCTGAAACCTCTGCATTTTACTTGTACTTTTAATGCTTCATGTGTTTGACCATTTAACTTGTGATTAGCTGATGGATTTCAGTCACCTCATCACTTTAAATCATTTTTCACAACCCTAGTGCTAAAAAAAGTGTGGGAGATGCCTTCTTTTTAGCAAATAAAATGTCTGAACATTTTCAGTTCGAATTAAGAAAAACTGGATTGGGTAGTTTGAGTTTTGTTTTTGACAAAAATGTTCCTCACTAGCTCCTGAGGGGCCTGTTCAATAAGCTCAATAAATGGTGGTTACAGATAAAAATAAATATCTTCTTTTTCAATTAAAAAGGAGGCATTGAACTGCCTAATAAAAAGAGTTGTTTGATCTTTAATAAGATGGGAGTATCACCTGTTTGTGTAGTGGAAATCATAGATCCTTCCATGTCTGGTTTTTGCTCAGAAGACTGGAAGTAAGGAAGATTAATATTAGTGGACACAGTAAATACGGTTTCTTTTAAAGTTGTATCACCAGTGTTAGATTGAAATTCTTCAGCTAAAGATTTTGAATCTTTGAGAGAAGATACTTGTGACAGTTTTCGTCCAGGTGTAGTATCCGAAGTTTCCAAAGTATGGCTTACCCTTACAATGAAAGAAGAAAATTAGATTGTTACATGTAATATACAAACATACACATGTAAATTAAGATTCTATTCAAGCCTAGTAATCATATTAACCCCTGTACCAACAATCTGAAACAACAATACATGAGCAAAAAATTAAAGTCCAGTTTGGTTTTGGGTTTTTAACTTCTTTAGAAAGTATTACTAGCATCTTTGAAAATGCAACACCTTTAACACTCACATAGTCACTTTACACATGCTAATCTTTATGTCTGACAACCTAATGTATGTCATGCTCTTTATCTCCTGAACAGTTAAAATCGTATAAAAAAAAGTTATAAACCAAAAGGTTTTGTTTCAAGTGTACATTACAAAAAAATATTCATTTTTTGCAATTTCTGAAGTTTCATATCAACATCAATCTGTCAGTCTTCTTGCTAAATAGTCCATCTGAGAAAAAAACTTAATAAGAACAAACAAGTTGTTGTGAGTGAATTTCACAAGAAAATGGAACTTCTTCCATCAAGTGATAGAAAGAAGTATTTCAAAGGTAGAAGCAAAATGGAAAAATCTCCATAAAGAGAGGAATTTGTTTGATGATATACTTGTTGTTCAGTTCAAAATGGTATATTTTTCATGTTAGTATTATACATATGCATAACTTCTTTGTATAATGTTGAACGAGTTAATTTGACATTTCTCATGGAAATGACAACTGTTAAGAAGTGCTCACTTTGGTAGCACTCTATTCTTGCACTCAGCAAACTCACAAGGTATGGTGGTATCCAGTGGTACAATTCCCCGTGGCTACTAAGCAAACTTGAGCACTGTTTTGTTGTAATACACCCATTGTACCAATTCCAAACATTTTTGTCAACAGTGCATTTCAGTCAGTCTCCTTTGCTTAAAAACAAATGCAATGCAATTTTCCTCATTGAAATAACACATGGAATAACAAAAGATGGTTGAAAATTACCCACTAAACAAATATAATTCATATATACTCTAATTCAAGGAACTGATTTGATTACACATTTGTATTAATTGCAATGTTTAGGAAAATTACTGATGAACTGTTTCAACAGGCATTTGCCAGTACATTACATACATCAGACAAATTGAAAAGACAGAAACCTGACACAGGTTTTCTAAATGATACTACCTTGTATTTATTTTTTTTAAAATGCAAAAGCTATTTGTTTATAAATCAACATAGTGCACTAATATACAAACTTACCAAGGCTTAATAGTGGAAGAGGTAGATGACAGTAGATGAGAAAGAGCCTGTGTGTTACAATGTTCTGGTGTTGAAGTCAGATTATTATGATCCAGTAGTTGATCTAATATCAAGCTGCTACCATTGGGTTGAGAATTTGATGAACTTAATGTGCTAGTAACCTGAGTATTCTGTGAGAAAACCAAAGATTTAAATGCATGTTAATGTAGTTGAAGAGTAGATGCAAGAACAAGAATATGGCAAAAGAGCAACAACTAACTTAGTTTCAGATTTTGTAATGAACCATTTCCCTCCAATTCCAGAGAGTAGGTTTAGAGACCTATATGAAGTCAATCTAAACTCAATGTTA
The DNA here is from genome assembly GCF_004210375.1 of Tachypleus tridentatus. Taxonomy (NCBI): domain Eukaryota; kingdom Metazoa; phylum Arthropoda; class Merostomata; order Xiphosura; family Limulidae; genus Tachypleus; species Tachypleus tridentatus. Next base: position 132,861,076 of record NC_134837.1, read on the forward strand.
GTGAAATGAATAGAGTCATAAACTACAAAAAATAATGACTACAGCTACATTCTTAAAAAACACACACCTCTAAAGATAACATATTAAAAAAAATGTTTTAATGCAAAAACCAAAACCTAAACCATTGTTTATTACAGTTAAAGTAGGAGGTAGTTGCACATCACACTGAAAGGTATCACAATGAAGTATGAAGCAGGTGCACATCACACTGAAAGGTATCACAAGGAAGTATGAAGCAGGTGCACATCACACTGAAAGGTATCACAACGAAGTATGAAGCAGGTGCACATCACACTGAAAGGTATCACAATGAAGTATGAAGCAGGTGCACATCACACTGAAAGGCATCACAATGAAGTATGAACCAGATGCACATCACCTAAAAGATATTGCTGCTAAATTAAAAACCAGTTGTACATACACTTGTAGTTAAAATTGAAATAAAGATTTTTGTCAATCGGCTTTCAAAATCTGATTTTTAAAGACAAGTGACATATTTCCTATAATTGCTCTATTTGTGTCTACTGCAGGTGAACTCTTAGTGTCGCATATGAAAAACAACAAATTAAAATAAGATGGCTTTTTTCAGCTATCCCAAAAAGCTATATTGCTTTTAAAAGTTAATATTTATACAATCTTTACAACCTTTTAAGATCTTTCTTTTTTGCCTACATTTACTGATACATTATAGAAGCCATGATTTGTTTAAAATATTATGTACTTTACTAATATTACAACTGAACAAAATTACTTACAAAGAGTCCAATAATGAAATAAAATTTCCTTTGACTTTGAGGATGTAAATTTCATAACCTCTAACACCCAGAACAAAAAGTTTTACTATTATACTTTTTTTTTTATATTTCATTGTCAGAGAAACACTCCAAACAGATTTCTAGGGAGCAAGTTCTGGAAAATTCATTGCTGCCAAAATCTATTACACACAAACAAACCTTTAAACTTCAAACACAAAATATGTATCCAAATATGCATATTGCTTTAATTCACAAACCTTCAGTCACATACACAGTAACAAAGACTTATAATACTGCAAGGATACTACTAACTAGTTTTGCCTACATTGAAAGTTTAATTTCATAGAAATTAAAGAAAGAATGTCCAGAAAAAATGTATAACATAATGAAAATTACAAAAAAGATGTGTATGTTACAAACTACTTTATTCTGTACTGTAAATACTCGTGCATAGTAGTTATAAACCATAATACACACAAACAAATACGTGTCTAGGGCTTAGATGCAATATGCAGTATACACCATTCCTAACAAAACTGAATTGACAATGGCATTACATTCGTGAGGTTCACTGTTAAATAAAAACAAAATCCAAAAAGCAATATTCTAATTTTCTTTGTATGTATGTATTTTTTGAGCATTTTATCCTTTGGAATAAAAGATTTTATGATAAATTCAACTCCAGACTTGTTATTCTTCTTTCCAAAATCATTGTTTGTAACATAACATCACAAAAGCCTAGCTAATTTTGTGTACTTACTAAACACAGACATAATTAATGGAAAAAAACAAAACAACCACTGTGATCTAATCAAAATATGAACATGCTATAACATCTCTTACATAAAAATATGTTTCGACACAATGTAAAGGTAGGTGAAAATCCATTTCTACATCTTCGCGAGTTTCATGAAACCATTTGATTTCAAATTTCCACTTTAAAAATGGTACTAGCAAAAATGATGTAATGGAATATCAGTATATCCACTGTGTCTTTTTGTCATTGTTATTTTTTTATTTTAAAAGTGTCCAATGTGCTGGCAGTTCACTAAGTGATTTGTTGATTGTTTAGTAGCCTATTTTCAAATTCATGAAAAGCTATGGCTATTACCTATGATAACAAACTTAATGCTCCAAGCATCAGAAGTGATGACTTGATAACAGCAAATCAAGTAAAATAACCACAGATACATTGCACACCTCAAACAGCAACATTCTTGAAATATACCATACTGCTAATATAATTTGTCAAGTCAAAACTTAAACTACACCATTAGTTACTCCACATAAAACACTGTTACTTACATGTGAGATACTTGAGTGATGAGGTCCTTGTAAAGGTTCCAAGCTTCTTAAAACTCCTATAGGAAGCTTACCTTCTACTGGTTTATGATCAACAACCAAGCAACCAAGCTGATTTATGTAATCACTGAAGAACTCAGTCTCATATAAAAATTGGATATTCACTGAATTATTTGGATTTGGAACTTCACAGCGTTGGTTTAGAATATACTGGAGCTGTGAATTAGTTTAAAAAATGTTGCTATTAGACATCCAGTTATCAAAAATCTATAGCTTCTAACTATACATAAGAATTCTTGATGTTGCTAAATTATATTGTTACAAAATACAAATTAATAAATTTTTATGGAAATACTATTCACAGTAAAATTAAGTCACATTTTTTTAAATTTTATATGTAAGTTTTTGATTGGGTACAGCACCATACAGCTGATAACCCGCACACAAGATTTTAAAATGTGGCATATTCTTTTACAATGTTTCTTCTTCATAACTGCTTGATCCCATTGAGAATATAAAGAGAAAATATTAATAATATATTGCATAAGCATTTTATTTTTATCATTCTCAAGTGAATGTGTGTGAGCATGTCTCCACACTTGTTTGTGACTTTTTTTTTTATAGGATACCTTCACATATACCCACTACAGCACTGTATCCTCCCTTCTGAAACCAGAATTATGCCACTGCATCCAAAAAAACTTCCAAAATTCACTGATAAATATACAAAAACAAAAGCTTCTCCTTTGTTACAAATATTTCTAGTAATTTCTGTAAAGCATCAAACGAACTGTTCAGAAATCTTGTTCTGAACCTTTTTCTTAAAACTCCAGAGTTATTATCAGATCTAAGTGCTGCATCTATTTACAAACCATCAATTTACTTTTTGTTAAAAAAAAAAAGTCCAGATTAGTATGCCTAACACAAATTTCCAACACATTTCCTACAAACAAAGTTTTAAGGTAAAAAATTCAACCAAGGTCCTTCCTGATGAAAACCAGTGTGGTTTAATCCTTTAAAAGCTCATTAATCTTATATTCGTCAACAAACACTGTATCTCCACCCTCAAAGTTAATTTTAATATATCTGAAGAAACTACACTCTTAGTATTAAGATTACATGCCAACTATTCTCCATAAGTCCTTTTTGATAATCTGATTTTCTTAACTAATTCCCTATCCTGCAGCCCTTTAATCTTTCCATCTCGGCCATCAGTTTAAATTTCTGGAAATGGTAATTTTTCATCTCTAGCTTTGTTACATACATCTCCACTAAGCCACAAGTTCCATCAGTTAAATAAAAATTACTAATATGACAAATAGTCCCAGATGATTTGGTAGGAGAAATATGGAATATTTTTTAACATCTCATAATCACTTCAATGGCATCTTTTTGTACAAATTTATAACTGTTTTTTAAAATGACACAATCAATGACTCTGTCTTTTAATAGCATACATATAAACAGTCTTTTAAAGATACTACACTTTATAATTTCACAAATAAATAAAGACTTCATACATCTTTAAAGTATTCATTTTTAATTTTACAAAAGCATTTAAGCAGTTAGATTGAATGTTTTATTTCCATGTGCATTACAAGATCAAGAAAAAGAGTTAATACTCTTTACAATCACTGAATATACTGCTATAGTTATGTTGTGATGATAACCTACACTAAAAACACTCACCTGTTCTGTCATGGCTTTTCTATTATATAATAAGGCAAAACATGTCCCACTGCTAATTACTTCTTCAACAAAGTTCACACAATACTGTAGTTTTTCAGACAGTTCAACAAGATTTTTATTCTTTTCTGAAAGTTCTTGTTTTTTACTGTTACATATTTCATTTAATTCTTCAATAAGTAACTTTCCTCGCTGACTCAGTTTTCTTATGAACCTTAAAGCAGATATTAAGAAATCTAAAATAAATAACTGACTAACTGTTTAATTTACATTTTACCTAAACCATAAGCAAAAATGAATGCTAACCTTACTGTTTAAACGTTCCTAGTATCAATACATAGCATACTTAGATTTAAAAAATGCAAAAAGTAATAACCCAAAAAAATTGATACAGATTCTTTCCATCTGTGCATCTTCAATAGGATTATGCATGCCAAAAAAATATGCTGTACTCTCTCACCCTGGATATTCTCAACTGAGCATAACATTAAGTTTTAGAGTCTTACATCCATAACTTTATTAATCTACTTTTTGTTTATGCTATACAAATTGATATACCATAGAACCTTAGTTACTAATCCATATTTTAATAGTATACTGTATACATTTCAAGTTCTTAATTATACAAGGCAATATTTTTAAAAAATCCTAAATTTCTCCTACAGTAGCACACTTTCTCTATGCATCTTCTCTTCTATATTTTATCCACCACTCCTTGAAAAAGTATGAAATCAAACATAAATTACTCACTATAAAATTATCATTGCTCACAAAAATCATAATTTTTATATCCTTCAATTTTGTTTGATTACATAGCTATAAAATAGAAAATCAGAGCCTTCTGTCACACCCATCTATCACATCCTGTCTTTCAGAATCTGTTAATAGTTCTCTTTTATTTCTGATAGATACTTACATCTTCTCACTACATTGGCTATTCTTGTTCAATGCTGCTCTTTATAGGCAATATTTTCCATCATGCATGCCACAAGCCTTCCACCCCACCCCCATACTGGAATTGGAAGGGAGGGAAGCACCTACCAGAAATAATTTTCAGTATAAGAAAATTATAATTTCAGAAATAGTACTTGCTTACCTCTACTCAAGATTAGCTAGAAACCCGCACTGACAAGGAGGAGGGACCAGTACTAGGGAACAAGAGAAGTATACCACAAAAGTATCTAATGGATACCTCTGGAAATGAGAGAATCAGATCCAAAGATCAGAAGAGGGGAACTACACAACTTATGAGCTAGATATGCTCTTCACTCAACAGTTGAATGTGTGAGATACAAGGATGGAAATGAAAGGAGCACATTAAAGTGGGAGAGAATATGGCAGGTCCCCCTGCTAGTACAGCTGTAAATCTATGGATTTACAATACTAAAATCAGGGATTTGATTCCCCTCGGTCAACTCAGCAGATAGCCCAATCTGGCTTTGCTATATGAAAACACACACACAATATGGCAGGAAAGTGATCCTAACCATAGAAATACTGTAACTCAATCCCACAATGATAAAGGTAGGTAAACACTCTAGGTATAGAGTGGCTGAGGAACATCATTCCATACTCAGTAAGTCAACTACATCCATAACCTTCTTGCAGGGTGCCAATATCCATGCAAGGGTAGGATAAAATTCATACCATACACACTTCAAATCCAAGAACCAGGGTATTGAGAATTACTCTAATTTTAAGGTAAGACACAACAATTAGCCCTGAACTATCAATTTGTGAACTTGACATCCTGTATCAAAAAGATGTCAATTGCATGCAATCCATTACCTCAACCATGAAGCAGGCCAGGACCATCGAAATGATTATAACATCCCTGTAAAAGAGAGGATAAGGGACAGCCAAGGACACAACTTAAACAATCCCCATTACTAACACTATGACTCACAGCACAGGAAGACAGACAACCCAAAACCTGTGTTGAATGGATCACTCTAAATCCAAAACCTGCCCACAGGGAACCATCATCCATGTGAGGGTAAAATGAGGGCACCCAATCAAAACAGTGAACTGCATTTTGATGTCTCACTCCCTTGACTGGATTATTCCAATCTGGAGAAGTTTATGCCATCTACAACCACAGAACTCCACCACCCTACTCTGTAACTTCATGGTTATTGTGTGGAATTCATTCAGCAAGGTGTCTCCATGGTCAACCACTCCAGCAGGTTGAAACTGTAAGGTGGAAAGAACTCCCATACTTCACTCAAAGAAAGTAGGGTGACAGTGCATTGGAAAGTCTGAAGGATCATCATCACTAGAAACAGTGCAATGGGTAACATTAAAACCTCATTTTGAAAAGCAGACCATTCTAGGCACAACAGGAATGTGCAGCAATACCCTTCTGTTTTATCCATTCAGTCCAAGGGTAATACAGTCCAGAACAGACATATTTAGTGAGAATGCAAAGTCACGAAAGATAAAGCATTCATGAAAAAGGCTGTACCTTGTGGATTTAAATAATACCCAGTCAAGCACCACAAATTAGGATCCATGTAATAAAAAAATATATAAAGACACAGCAAGAAAGAAACTATGAATAAAAACTTAACAATTAGAGTTGCACCAACATCAAAATAATGACACAAGTAATAATGAAACAATTTGAAGGAGACAGTGAAAGATGAATGTACTGGGTGTGGTCCACTTTATGAATTGCAGAATCTCCTTCAAAGGATGATTAAAATGAGAAGAAAAGTAAAAGTGAGGTGTTGGATCTGATGGAAGGACAATTGAAACAAAGTCTGAGATGAAGAAAATGAGAAAGAATAGTCCAATTTAACCAAAATGCAGCTTCAAATGGTAATGGTAGAAGATAAAAGATCATGAAGGGAGGAAGATTACCAAGAGATAGAGTCTGCAATATGTTTCCCAGAGGTTAGTAGTACAGGCTATATAAGAACACAGAAACCTGAGGCAAGCCACAAAACATTTCCAAATCCTGTCAATGCTAAAGATAGAAAATAAAAGGAATAGAATAGGAAAATGAAGTAACAGCCCTTCTGAGCTGCTGAGATCTTTGAGAGAAAGTAACAATCCAGATAATGGAGAAGATATGTAAAGTAATAAAGGATACATGAAATGCCAATGGCAAATGTATCTATCCTTTGATGTCCACAGGCTAAAAAAAGAAAATATGTTTTAAGGGAGAGATAAAACATGGAATACAAGGAAAGTGGTTCAAACAGAAATAAAGTAAGAGAATGTCAAACCATGTAAATGTCCCAACCCGGAAGGGTAGGATGCCTGGGAGGGCGACATATCTGGAAGGAATGCAAGAGAATGATAAGAACAGAGGAAGTAGAAACCCTACGGTATTGGAAAAATGAAAATTATGGGATAAAGCCAACCAATATTCAGTAAATGAGGAGACTGAAGTCACACTGTAAAAGAGTCAACTGCAAAATTCTGCAACATGAGCCATGGTAGGCTTGTTAGTGGAAACATCCTGTTAGAACACCAGCTGTGGGATACATTTCATATGTATTGGTACACCTCCATGGAAGACAGATGGATGGAACTAGCTGATAAGGAAGTGACTTGAAATGTGAAACTAGATTATCTTGCCAAGGATCAGACAAGAGCCAGGCATGAAAATGCAAAACATGAAAATTGGGATGTAGGAAATATGATTGAGGTTAATGAAGAAGGGAGGGAGAAGTGGACAAGGAACAGAGGACAGAAAAGCAGTCACTGTAACCTTGGAAACCAAGGTTTATTTGACCAACATAGAATCAGAAGGACCTGACAGGGAGTAGTGAACAAGAGAAATGACCCAATAAGTAATTGGATGGATGAGTACCAATAAAGATACTTTGTGACCAACTGAAACCAAAGGCATTGATTGTCAGAGCCTGTGGAAGAGATACAGTTAGCCAAAAAAAAAAGAGGTAACTTAGTGGTGAGCCTGTAGCAAGGCATTCACATGGAGAGAGCCCTATCAATTACAAAGATACCTGAAAATGAGGGATCTAATGCCCACTCTGTGAGATATATCATTTCATGGAAAAAAAAAACGATCTGCCACCAAATCAAAAGTGCTTGGCACGTGACATGCAATAAGACAAATGTGATGTGCATGACCCCAGTATAAGAGACCCAATGGCAAAAAACACAGGTTTCTAGACAAGGTGCCCTCTTGGTAGGTGGGATGTGCCACCACCCTAGAAATGTCTGAAGAATCTACCACGATAATATTGGGCAAGTAAAATGAGATTACAACACTTGATGTGTGGAGAGAAGTTCAAGAACAGTGAGATGTAAAGTTCTTTCACCTACAGACCCCAAACCCAAAGCGTCCTGGTAATTGACTCATAGTCCCCATGTAAATAAACAGATTGAAACACAGAAAATGAAGAAGCACACCCACTGACACATGCAGATTGTCTTGCAGGGAAGAAGGATCCCAACCAAGGTTCCATCATACATCAAAACACCCACTAAAGGGATCTCATTTAGGTACAACAAAGGAAGCTATTGATGTCATGGAAGTTCACACCTCCAAAAGCAATACAACCTTGCAAGCAGTTATTGACTGAGTCAAGAAGGCACTGTGAACCAAAAGTTCCACTGAACTAAGATTTAGAGGAGAATGCAGTGTTTGATTGATATTCATGTCAAAAAAGACATTTCCAAATTTAAAAACCCAAGCCACCACAGAAGTAGCTGCTGAGTATAAGTAGTCAATTCCTGTTCAAAATGAGCCAAAAGATGCCAACCATCTATGTAATGATGAAATCATAGTTCCTAAAACAAGCAACTTGCATGAAAGTCCAAAGGGAAGGAACTGAAGGAACTTAATCCACCCTAACTTGAACAAATTGAAGATAAGACAGAAACTGACATAGTATCAGTATATGTAAGTAAGAATTGAAGTAATCCATTTTTGTCATCCACAAAACACCCAGATTTGGGTGAGAAGGAATTCCATGGTAAACTTGGATAGAGATATGAAACAGTCGAGGCAAGATAAATTGATTACCAGCTGCCAATCCCTGGTTTTCTATGGAACAACAAAAAGACAGGGATAAAAAATCCCTAGAAATATAAGGAACAAGTTCAATTGCTTGGTACAAGAGCAATTCCCAAACAACTTCTATTTGATGCTGGTTGGTCACAAAATTTCAAGAAGGAGGGAAGAAAATTGGGAAAAGAGAAACCATACCAAAGGTGAGAAAGATATGGGAATTTGAAACATATGAGGCTCTGACAAAGACAAACAACCTACAATATTTATATGGGTGGAATGTTGCTGGACTGGTGTCAGCAAAGTGTCAATAGTATTCATGACTGCATCAAATAAATAAAATCTCACAAATGGGGCCATTCATAATCCCTAAGAGAAGTCAAGAGTAAACATACCAAGCCTATACAACATAACAACCTATAGAGTCCTAACAACAAAGATATTGCATATGTAACAACCTATAATGTCCAAAAACAACGCAATTGCATATTTAACACCAGAGCAGATGTGAGCAAAAGTGGAGAAGGGTGTCTCCAAAAACCTAAAAGTATTTCCATAAAGAGCCTCAGAACTGAGGTATATAGAAGGATACCTTTATATGAAAAGTTGATAAGAGAAAGAAGCAAAGATATTGACCATGTGTAAGATAGGCATATGATTCACAAGCCACCCATCAAATAGGTAACCACTAACCTAACAAATGCTGATGTAAAAATGGATAAACAGCACTATGATAGGAAAAGGCTAAATAATCAGTAGTCCTTGGGGAAGGAGCAATATGAGAGTCACCTTATTCAATTGTGAAGCTAATGAATCAGCAAGAACCTGAATATCATGGGAGATAAGAAAAACCAAAAAGGATAGTAAAACTGTTCATGTAATAAAAATGGAAGGGGTGAATAAGAAATAAATGACATGGAAAAAATTACAAAGCTGAGACATAAATTCCATAAAGATTGAATTAGGCCTAGGAGACTCTCCAGGTTGGAAATGGGAATAATCAGCAAACTCTGGAGAAGGAAAAAGATGTGGTAAAGTTCTTGACAACCAGTAAAGGTTCAGCAGTTTCCGTAGGAGTCTTGGTGATAAAGATAAGACCATGTAATGTTCGATCTCCTGACACATAAAAGCAAATAAAGTTATCATCAGGTTGCCTGCACCTGAGATCACAGAAAAACATTAGTCACTGGTGTAGTACCCCAAAGTTGTAACATTAACATCAGAATTTATTGCACCAAAAGTTTCTCCAATCTGTAGAGCAGAAGCAAAGCAACTTGAATTAGTTAATAAATATAAATATAAGGATCGAGTTGAATAAATCAAATTGTGGTGAAAAATAGCAACTTAGTTGGGAAAACAAAGTTGAACAAGCAGTGTCAAACAAACAAAAGAGCACATCCAAACTCAAATGGTGCCAAATGAAAAATCAGTTTGGTAGAGAAGTGTAGAAGGAGTCACATGCATCGCATAAGCATGTTATGTTTCTATTGATTGAAAGTGATGCATGATAATTTGGATGAGACATGTGATCTTCCAACTTCCAATTCCAACAGGGGAAATGGAAGGCTTGTAGCATGTGTAAATAAAAATTCTGCACATATAAATCAGCACTAAACAAGAATAACCAGTCTTGGGAGAAAAGGTGCCATATCTGAATTGTCTACTTCTTGCACATTAATAGTCAATGTTCTTTGGTGTATTATTTAATTAGATATAAATTATTTAATGCATTACTATAATAGTAATATTTTTATACTACATTAGTATAAAAAAGTGTCTTCGACAATCAACAGTGAGATTCAGCAAGTACTTTATTTTTTGTTTTTCGTGTTTATTCTTTATTTCTTATTATAAAAAGTAACTAAAATGTAAAAATAGGGATCTTTTTAAGATTAGTTAAAAACAGATTATATAAAATAATAATATAATAAAAATGTTTCAAAAGGCACACATGCAAGTGGCTTGTAGTAGCCCAAAAGTAATGTAATTCAATAGCTTAATGTCAGCTAATTTCCCCAGTAATTTACAACTTATAATGACATGGACAGTAGTCAGACATAGTTCAAAGGGCCATAAAACAATAAAATATAAGTATAAATAGATGTATACTGTTACAAGCTTGCAGTTACTTAGGATAAACAAACAATTTTATATCACAATTGGAAATCATCCTAGAAAGAAAAAGGGGTAATTGAAATTTATTTTGTATCTCAGAATGGCTGATATGGGTATAAACACTTTTATTGATAAGCAGAGAATAACATTTCGATCTCCCAAGGTTATCTTCATGTTAAAAACCAGAGTTTCAACTAAATTTATTTTGATTTTTTTTTGTGGTTATGAGGTCAGTAAAATATGATTTTCTTTCTATGTAAAAAACTTATAATATTAACTAAAAGGCAAATTTTGTAAAGTTTTACAAATTATACTGAAAGTTAGAAACATTAAATATATAAATACTTTAAATGTGTACAAAGAAGTCACATGATCAATCATACTAGCCATAGAGATTGTTAGCCCAGACCATGAAATCTTGCTTTGTGTAGGGAATCCTCACTGTCTGTGTATGCTATGGAATTCATGACTATTTGTACATCTAATATATCTCTGAAGCAAGGCATTCATGAAAAGAATGGAACTGGATGAGGTGGCAGTAAACGAACTAAATTTGTTGTAACATCTCAACTCAACCCTTCATTATTGAATAATGATGCCAACTAAGGAAACTGGGGAAACTGGAAAATAGGTGTGTATAATCCTTAGTCGCTTAACAACCAATAAAAGAATCACTTGTGTTCTCATTCCAAAGGCATAAAGGATTTGAGTGATACTCATATTCTCAGAAGATAAAGAATCATTCATGCAGTGATAGAAAAAAGATGAGAAAGACTGTGATGTCCTGTTACACAGAATTGAGCAGGATGGGAGACAGTTGAGCTTGACTGAGAGATGAAAAATAAAAACACCTAGACTGATGACGTATTGAATTACAACAAAAATAGATAGCATAGTCCTAAACAAGAAGCCTACCACAGTTTGATTTGAGAGTAGAAGCAGGATGTGATGATCTAACAATTGACAAGATGTGGCCAGCAGCAACCACTTATCCATGGAATGGTGTGTGCACAGTGTGTGCACAATATGATGAAATAAAGAGGACATGAAAACTCAAACAATACAGTACAGCCCAGGTTAAGCCTGTGTAAAAAAAAAAAAAAAAAACTTGGAATTTCTTGTGTGCCACAAATGCTGATAGTGGTAAGACTCCACTTCTAAGGCAAAATACTGATAGGAGATAATTTCAACCAAGTTTGACTTCTATAATTCCAGTAAAAAATGAACAAGTTAATACAAACGTAATCTCAACAACCAACAGTAATGAAAACTCCAAAAAACTAGCCTGACTCTCTCACTATCCCTGAACCAACTATATTCAGATAACCCTAGAACTAAGTTCCTCATCCAAAGAAACTGTGGGAGATGGAAACTCTACAGGTTGGGTTAATAATAATGGGGAAGATGTGAACTAAATGACCAACTATAACTCAAGGACCTGCAAAGCTTCTGGACCAATGGGTAAGATTTCCACATGTCCAGAAAGTCTTGAAACCAAGCTTCCACAGTACATGAGAGTATACAATAATCACCAATGCAGTTGGCAAACAACCTAAGCAATGGAAACCTCAATGATAAACAGAATCTGTTTTGAATACCAATGAACCAAGGAGCTAATGTCAAGGGTCAGTACTTATGAAAAGGGTTGAAACTGTAACACATTTGTAGAAGCGAATAAAATCCAAGACTCCAACAATAAATACGAGAAATGTTGAATCTGAAAACTGAACTGAAATGTATGCTAACAATGGATCCAGCTCATCCTCAATAAAAGTGGTAACCCTGAGAGTCTTCAAACAAAAAGGAGTGAAAGGAAACAAAATGTTGAAAGTGTACTGTAAGTCCATAAACGTAATCAGTTCAATCAGATGACACAGACCTATAAAAGGTAAACTACAAACTCTGCTTAGAACCCAAAAATTTGAAAAGCAGAAATTATTTGAGAGTCAGAAAAATGCCTCCACCTAGTGGTGGTAAGCAAAATAATGAATTTCTAACAATGTGTATGATAAGGCCTAACTATGCCTTCCTATAACTAAGAAGTAAACCTTCCAGCATGAGCCACAATTTCCATGTATGGATAAAAAAATTAACTCCTAGACCTTTCAGCCATCAATTAATTTGCAGTATAAAAAGAAAATGGGAAAAAACCCATAAAACATCACACAGTCAAAAAACAAATCAAAGGTAGCATAACCCAAAGCAGTTGCCTTTTCATTTTTTAAGTAAAGGCTGTTGTGATTTTCATGGATTGTAACAGCACCTTGTGAAAAATAGTAAGTTGTTTTATTAGAGCAAAGAGACTGCGAGTCTTCTGCCAAATCACTGATGTTTTAAATCATTAAACTTACTACTGACCCACAGGAGGATTGAAAATCCAATAGACTAACAGTAAGCACAGGAAAAAAGTGAATTGAAAATCTCTCCAGGATGTCAAGGATTGCCCTCAAATGCAATCTCTGAGCCCCTTGATGACCACCACAAATCCAAATATACGTTTCCATCTCACTGCTAATGATGTCACTCACACTTTCAACCGAAAGTGACCTTCCCACTGATTGTTGTAAGATGCTAGATATCAGAGGTGGGATAAAAGAGACCCAATTGACCTCCATGCCAGAAATAATAATCTGCTAATTTATGCCATAATCAGTTTGCCATTTGAAAAAAAAAAGTATAATTATTATTATCATCCTTATTATTATTATTATTATGAAATCAACTAGACAACACGACATCATTCAAAATATCTCCGAATAGTCATGATACTGAGAAACCCATTTGTGACACTTTGTCAAGAAAAAGTAATAAAATCATCTGAGTGAGTTGCTTATATACAGTACCAGTATTTATGGCACACTTATGCAGGTTGAGAGTATCACAAAACAAATATCATCAAGGGCAATTGAGTGGGATATAAGAGACTGAGCAAGCAAGAAGAATATGACTAACGTTTAGATTGGAAAAGAAGAAACTCTGGCAGTCAAGTAATAGCGATAAGTGGAAGTAGTAGTATGTTTTGGAAGAGTGTATGATCAGGCTCCAGGTTTCAATGTTTGTGTAAAGTATTTAATTAATATGCAAGTACAATAATAATAAATTATATAAATAACATTCATTACTTACTTAATTACAAATAATTTGATATCCTGAGCTACTTGACTTTCTCTCTCCTTCACATCTTTTTCTCTTTTCCCAATTAACTCAATTCCTTTTCTGATGTACTTATGTTTCTCCTGAACCTTGGACAAAAGGTCACTAAGACAGGCTTTATGTTGTTCATAAGCAGTAGCAAGAAATTGATATTTGTGGTCCTTATGATCTAATAACTGACAGTCTCCACATATCAACTTGTTACACAATTCACAATAGATTTTCACCTGTTCCTGAAAGAAAAACATACAACTTTTTAAGAAATTTCAAAAATATATGTCAAAGAAATAGCCCTTTATTTCTTTAAAAGTTGTGCAAGTGTAAAGTTTAGTTGGGATGGGATCATTACTAGCTGGAATGTCCAAAGATTTTTGATAATATGATGTGCATCAAGTAACTAAAATATTATATATATGCAAAAACGGCTCGTTTGGGCTGAGAAAATATTTTATGTAGAAGAGCGAACAACGTTTCGACCTTCTTCGGTCATCGTCAGGTTCACAAAGAAAGAAGGTAACTGACCGGAAGCTGACCACATGTTAGGAAGGGGTTGTGTAACTGAGTGTTGGAATGTAGAGGGCGGTGTTAGATGTTTGAATATATAATTTTATTTTATTATATTTAATATAGGTATAAAGGCATTCCTTTCATACTTGTATGGGTAAAAATTATCTGGACCTCAGGAGGATTAGAGGCCACCCTTTCACACTGATAATCTTAACAATTGTGTAATGAAAAAAAAAGCAGTGGCTACTACTGCATCAAAACAGTTCAAGTTTGCACTGACAACTAAAGATTGACCAATGACCACCAGAGTTCCGAAAGCATGCTTTTCGAAAAACTTGAGAGTGTAAAGGTACAAATATTATATATTCAAACATCTAACACCGCCCTCTACATTCCAACACTCAGTTACACAACCCCTTCCTAACATGTGGTCAGCTTCCAGTCAGTTACCTTCTTTCTTTGTGAACCTGACGATGACCGAAGAAGGTCGAAACGTTGTTTGCTCTTCTACGTAAAATATTTTCTCAACCCAAACGAGCCGTTTTTGCATATATATTTCTCTACAAGTGGGTTTTCTCAACATCACTGATAACTAAAATATTAACTCTAATTTCACCAAAAGAAATAGATTAATACTAATCTTATGATATAACATACTGCAGTCCACATGTCTAATGTTTAATTGCTTGTCCTAATTATTTTACAGTTTTTGGAACTAACAACATACTTGATCATGAGCAATCCATTAAACTGACAACATTTTAGCCAAGTTTCTATAAAAAAAAAAAAAAAGTAAAATGATGATACCAACATTTTAATATGCACTATAATATATCACTGGTGAGAGGAACAAGACAGAGAAGAGTATTAAAACATGGCTACAGGCATTCTTCACATACAAGTTACATATAATAAGCCACACTAGTGAAGTAACTAGCCAATAAATTCTTTCTAAACTAGTTGACTGACTTACACTAAACTTGGAATGTTAACTTAGCAGTGCAAAAGCAATCCAATTTCATAATAAACTTTCCCATATTTTAAAAAACAAAAATATTTTATAAAATAACCTTTATATAATTATTGCAGTAGTTATCGGATGTTGATGAGTTTGAACAAAACTCACACCACAACAAAATTCTACAAATTAAAATTTCAGCATTTTGACTTGGTTCACATAATAACCAAAACATATAGCAACAAAAAACTGGCTATAATGTAGAGAACAAAAATATTACTACTGTTTAAGCTTCCTGCTCTTTTGTGATTCATATCATTTAAATACTACTAGGGTAAGAGCAAGCTCTTAAGCCTTAATTAGAAAAATAGTTCATAATTAAAATATTTGTAGGATACTTCTTAATCCTGAGTACAGTTTTTGTAGAAGCAAATTTCAAGGTTTTTATTGCATTTTGATGCATTAACCCTTTCACGACAGCTCAGGATTCAAAGACCAAGTTATCACATTTGTAGTTGTTGAACTACTATTTTATAAATTTATATCAATAAGCTTGGAATCACATTGTAGATTATAATTAAAACTTTAATATTATATACGAGTTAATTTCTTAATTTAAAAGTAAATATCAAAAGAACACATTTAAATATAAATTTTAGTAAGTCACACAGTACATTGAATGCAGCACTGTTTAAAATAAGATGTTTGTGATGTCAAAATACTAAGTCTACAGTTATGTACAAATTAGGAACTCAAATGAGTAAGAAATAAGAACCTCATATCTTTTTATTTTTCCGAGATATGGCTTTTCTACTGAATCAAAACCAGTGGCCCCATTCAACTTTTTCCAATTTTTTAAAAGGTCCCTTTTATGCTCTTACTATAGTGTATGACATAAATATAACCAATAAACAACTTAGAATGTCCTCAGAGTAGTTTTTCCCCACCATTTCAATCTTTGAAAAGGCTTCCACATTCTTTTGATCCAAGTTTTCAAGAAGGTAGATTGTGTCTTCTGTCTGAATAAATCATCATCTGGTGAGGAAAATGATTCAAATCTCAATGAAACCATGAGAAGCTCGAGGACATTGATAGGTAAGGTCTTCTCTTAAACAGACCAACAACCTGAAGCCTCTTTGTGATTGACCCATACACCCCAGTCCTGAAGTGTTGCATTTACGAAGAAACACAAATCTGGAAGAGGAGAAGGAAACAGGACACCCACTGATGTATGGGCCCTATCCAACCGTCAAAACCAATCATCTATCACTACATGAAGAAAGATAATGGGATCCATCAAAGGATCTTCAGCAAGGTTTCACTGATCTTGAAGAGCCAACTAAAGGAATTGTATACGTGCTTAACCAAGGAGGATCAAAAGCATTATTGAAGACAACATCCCCAAAAACTATAGAAAGAACAGAAAGTTATGGACAGAAAGTGAGGAAGCTGAAAGGGTGTGACAAAATAACAATTACATGAAATCAAGTCATAGAGGAGAAGGTTGGGCATGAGTGAGGAGAGTGTCAAAAAAGAAACCTAAATACACAAGACATTGAGCAGGACAGAGAAAGGACTTCTCCAATTTGATTAACCAACACACCCAAACAACAACTTGAAGGAGCTGATAAATATGCTTGGCCAACTACACTTTTAAATGAGCCAGAAGCAATCAGTTATCTACATAACAGTACAACTGCAGCCCCAAAGCATGAAGATGGTGAGCAAAAACTCTGGCTGCCCAACAGAAACCGTAAGGGGTGGAAATAAGCTCAAAAGGTAGGGTAAGAAATTGTTAAACCACCTTGTGATGGACAAAACAAATATACAAATGAGACCTTGTTGAGACAGAGTTGTGATGATAAGCACTGGCAACATCTGTCTTTGTCATCCATAATCCTAAAGTAAATGCTCACCACAGAATGGTTAAATGGGTCAATTGAACAAATTAATGATGGGCCCACAGTCCCTGGTTTTCTTGAGAAGAGTCTGGGACAGAAGCCTGGTAAAGTACTTAGAAGAGGTTCTATGGCCTGTTGAGGTAGTAGGTCTTAAACCAGCTCTAATAGACAGTGTCCAGTCACTGGATCCTGATGCAGAAGGAAGGAAACTGTTATAGGAGACATGGAAAGTGGGGAATGAAATGGAGTCCAGAATCTTGAAAAGAAAACTGGAAAAACCCAATGATCTTTGATGAAATATCACCAATGATGAATAAAATCAGCAAGTTAAACTCCCATCACAAAATCACTGACACTGTTGGAAATGTGATGTGCATCACCAAAGAAAATGATGAGATGAAGCACCCTTGTAAAGTGTTGTAAAGTGGAAGGATGGAAAACTGTAACAAGTGCCATACTGGGCTCCAACTGAAATCAATGGACAAACAGATTGAAAAAGCACAGACCATTGTCATACTGATGCAACTCATGACTGCAAAGACTCAGGGAATGTATCAAATATGCAACACTGAAAAATTGGAGTCGTACATAAATCCCCAAGATAAGGTGATTGTAAATGGATGCAAGTTAAGGTCACATCATGACCTAGAAGATCCCTACAAAAAAGAAACCATGTATGTAAAGAGAGAGCCAAAAACAACAATACCCAATGTGAAGTAAATAATGCAGAGGATGTCACCAGAAAATCCCTCAAGATTTTGACAAAGAGATGGATGGTAGAGAAATACCATAAAAGTTATGAGGGTGAGATGAAAGTGGAGAAATTATGTATGGGGCCACACTTACAAGAGATATGGAGATTGCCTCCAAATAGGTACAACAGAACAAAAAGATTGTTGGTCTAGAAAACAACAACAATCAGCATGAAGATACACAATACCAAACAAATCCTGTCACTTAATTATAATGCAAATTGGTCAGCATGGACCCAAATATCTGGAGATGTAAGCAAAACCAAATAGGAATGTATTAAAGAAAGACACAATTCACAGGAAACAGGAACAAGGGATAAAGCATCACAAATCTGAGAAACAAAACCCAAAATAACTGTAGTAAGCCATCTTAATCCTCAGGAGGGGCATGAGATGGCACAGCAAAACCAGGAGGTGGAAACAGGTGATCCAAGTCCTTGTCAGACTGAGACCTGAAGATAGAAGTTGACTCCTTGTGAATAAATGCCGATAACTTTCCCACCAGATCACATGCACTTGAGGCCTATGACATAGTGCTAGTCAAAAGTATGAAACCCAAAATGGTAACATGAACTACAGAATTCATAATCAAAAAGAACCAAATAAAAGTTAAAATAAATAAAAATGAGACTGTAATAAACTGCCATTACATTAAAGTGAAAACAGTCTGAATAAAATTGAAAGTAATTTAAATAAAAACCACTTCATGAATATACTGAAACTAAACATGAAACAAAGGAACACATCTTAGTACAAGCACTACCAAACAAGAAGTGATAATTTAGTAAAGGTACATAGAGGGACTCACATGCCTCATGTATGTCAAACTTCTATTGGTATAGAAGTAACAAATGATGATTTGCATCAGAATCAGTTGGAATCATTTGCTTTTAATAAGGGAGAGCAGAATGTTTGTAGCATGTGCAAAGAAAAATGTCTGCAAAGATAGGACAGCATTGGACAAGTATGGCTTATCTTCTGTGGTAAGTAATATAATGAAATGGCATTTTCACAGCTGTAAAGGTTTATTATAAAGAGGAAGAGTAGGTAACTGAGCAAATATAATTGTCTGAAAATGTTATTAGGCTTATAAAACCTAGACTTGATGCACTGTACAAGTTGGTATGTGGACCACAACTAATACATTTATATCTTATTATTCATATCATTTTGTGGCTGACTCATTGAATGATTTTCAGCTACCCCATGGCTATTCTCCACACCCTGGCTTGTTTGTGAAAGTGGTGAGAAACTTCATTTCTTTTGTGTTTTCTTTTCAGGAACCTTCTTGTTATTTTTATTGGGATACCACTCTTTGGCAGGTGTTACCTGGTCAGGTATACTTATTTCTAAAACTGAACTAACCACCAGTCACCCAATAAATAATTTTCTTGGTAGCAACTAGCTCTGTTGTGAAGAAATATTCCATAAGACCACCTTGTGTGCCTTCTGGGTGGTACACAATTATAACACAAAAACAAATACACTACTGAACTGCCACTCATGGACTATTATTAGTAAATCTCAAAGGGATTTTGCCCATCACTTTCGACCCATAGATTGAATAAATTAGAGTCAGTTTGATTTTCAAAATAGGGAATATGATTCACATATTACACTGTCTCCAAAACATCATTCCTCAAAACCCCCCAACATGAGTATCCCCCTATTTCTTTTTATTAATATCAACAAAACAGCAGATATCTTAACATCAGGGCTCCTACGTATCCAATGCACTGGCACTATCTATATAAATATAATACTACTGTCTGTTGTATGTCCATGTAAGTACTTTGCACATCATTGATGGATCTTCACCAAAATTGGTATGGAGATTCATTAGGTCCATGGGGAAATATGTATAAAGTTTTAATTTTGCATTTTGCAGTTTCCATATGAGTTTTTTTTTTCTGTTGTGTTTTTTTTTACCACTACTTTGCCCCTGTTGATGGATCTTCACCAAATTTGGCATTAAAATTTGTTGGGTCCTTAAGGAGATGCATGTAAATTTACAGTTTCAAATTTTGTGTTGTGCTGTTTGTATGGTCATTTTGGTTTGTTTTTTTTAATTATATATAAAGTAAACAACCTTTCATGTCTTAAGATAGCATTGCATTAATCATGAATTTACATAACTTCTATCCAGGGTACCCCAGGTACCCCAGCTAGTTACATCTAATCACCCTAAGTCTATAGATTAATCTTTTTGCAACAGTTCAGAATTAAAAGGCCATGTCAGTGCATTTCTTGACTTGCATTCAAAATTTTATTGAACTACAATTTTATGAATTTGTCAATAAGTTTGGGATCAAACTGTAGAATATAATTCAAACTTTAATATCATATATGAGTTAATGTCTTAATTTAAAAATAAATATTAAGAGAACACATTTAACTATAGATTTTAGTGAGTCACATAGTACGTTGAATGCAGCACTGTTTAAAATAAGATGTTTGTGATATCAAAACACTAAGTCTACAGTTTGGTACAAAGTAGGAACTCAAATGACTGATATTGACAAGCTTGAATATATAATAAGTACCTCATATCTTTTTATTTTGTTGAGATATGGCTTATGTACTGAATCAAACACAGTGGCCCTGTAACATGCAAATAACCAATCAACAGCTTAGAATGTCCCTAGAGTGGTTTTCTCAGCCATTTTAATCTTTCAAAAAGTTACCTTGTTCTTTCAATCCAAGTTTTCAAGGAGGAAGTTTGTGTCTTGAGTCTGCTCAAAATTTCATGTTTTTTATAAATCTAAGTAAATCTTAGTTACAAAGCTTAATAAGTTACAGTGGAATTCTGTAGTATCAGTATGGTTATTCATGATTTTTAGTTATTCAACTGTATATATAAAACCATAAAAAAATGTGTTTAACATTCTCCACATCTAAAATTTCAAATGGCTTTGCAACCTATGTCCAGCAACATCCAATTACAAAGGTTGAAGCAATAAGAGAATTGTCTGCTTTACTTCTTGGTTTACTGTTCTGCATTTTATGCAAAAATAAGTTAAATAATTTATTTCTAAATAGTAATAATCTACACACACACACACACATATATATATATAATGTATAATAATTGAAATGTGACTGTATATTACAAAATACTAGGCCACTAAAACACAATCGAGACAGCAAACGATATAGGTCAGTTTTAAATTACTGAGTACGACTGAGTGCACATGCACCACGTCAATGAGAGCAACATAATATTAGGTAGGCATGACTGAAAGGTCAATATAATAAAAAATAATAAACATATATGTAAATATCTAGCATTATGAGACTTAAGCTACTTAGACTGAACATTTGTATTTTCGTGTTATAATCTGTAGTCATTCTAGCTCAAAAAAAAAAACAAAATTTATATTTATTTCCTAATTTTTTATAATGGTTACAAGATTGGTTTAATGACAAACCCCACATACTTAGAATAATATAAAATATAAAGTCTTACTGAAAACTAAATGTTTGAAATGCATTTAGGAAGTTTTTTTCATTACTAGCCTGAATGCAACAGGCTCTATTTTCACAAACAAATCTTTAGTAAAAATATTTATTAAATATTTTAATTTTTGTATAAAAACTACTTGCAATCTTTACTAAAAGTCTACCAAATTTTGTGAAGATACATATGCTGTATCAGAAGTTATATTGCAAACACTGAACATGTGCAAATGTGTAGATAAACTCATGTAGATTAGACTGAGCTCATTGCAAAAAAGGTTACTTAAACAATTTATTGTGATTTAGACCTACAGTTTAGCAATTAAGTGTAAGCCATTAATTCTACTAATACCAAAAACAATTGTAAAATTACCTTCTTGTGGATAGGACAAAACATATACTTCTGTAAAACTTCTGTAACATATTTTTTCATCTCTTTTTGCTGTTGAATTTTGTGGTCCTTGGTAAGACGTACACGTTCATGTGCACCAATACAAGCATTACAGAGCCACTCCTGACATTCAACACAAAAACCTACAGTAGAATTTCCATCATCACAGCTTGTACATAAAACAGATTTCCCTGTCTCTCTTTTCCACACAGGTTTTGCTTTAGTCATGTGTTCTAGGAACAGGAAGTGATCGACAGTATTATTCAGGTCAATTCCTTGTTTACAACTGGGACAAGTCACTGTGGATAAAAAATAATACATAAACACATTATTTTTACCTGTGAAGCAAAATAATATATATCCATATATACACATTACTTACACCTCTTAAATAAATAAATATTTATATGTACATCCATTTCTACTTTATTTACACTTCTAAAATAAATATACACAATCATATGTACACTTATTCATACCTGCAAATTAAAATATACTCTTCAAAATAAGAAACGCAAAAGGGATATTTTTTTTATTTCAAAGAGAAATATATGTAATAACATTACAAGCTCAGAGTATGTGATGTTACATGTGTTAAGGCACTGATTGTCAGACCAAAATGACAATAAAAGTTGTGCACTTTGAAAACGGAGGAAAACATCGGATTTTTCGCCAAAACGCATTCGTGTCCAATAAATTTGTTTGATAGATCTGCATGTTCTGCAAGTGCAACATGTGCAAAATCCCTATAAAAGTGACGGGTTCTCGGTTTCCATAGCTCAGTGTTAAGCCACCGACACGCAATGCAGTTACGCCAAGACTGACTGAAGCACAATGCAACAACGCCATTGGTCGCTTGGAAGCAGGCAAATCTCGATCAGATGTTGCCAGAGCTGTGAATGTCCACCCAAGCACCATCACAAGGCTATGGAATCGTCACCAACAACATGGATCAACTCGTGACCGCCCACGATCTGGCAGACCTCGTGTGACCACGCCCGCACAAGATCGCTACATCCGGTTACATCACCTTCAGGATAGGACCACTACTGCGACGTCTACTGCATCAACCATACCAGGGCTGCGTAGAATTTCCGATCAGACCGTACGCAACCGTTTTATGCTTCGTAGGCAGGATGGAAAGGCCCGTGTTTACCGTCGCCGAGGTGAACGTTTTGCAGCAAACTGTGTGCAGGATGTTGACAGATTTGGTGGTGGCAGTGTCATGTGGGCTGCCATCGCCTACAATGCCAGAACAGACCTTTTGCACATTCAAGGGAATCTTACGGCTCAATGATACGTCAACGAGATTCTTAGGCCCCATGTGCAACCCATCACGATGAACGTCAACGACGTTTTTCAACATGACAATGCCCGTCCTCACACAGCCCGACTCACCACTGTCTTCTTGAGACACCACAACATCAATGTTCTTCCCTGGTCCTCCAGATCACCAGATTTAAACCCCATCGAACATCTTTGGGATGAGTTGGACCGATGTCTGCGACAACCTCAACTGCAGACTCTACCTCAGCTTGCAGCAGCTTTGCAGGCTGAGTGGACAGCCATTCCACAGGATGTGATTCGTCATCTCATCGCTTCCATGGGCAGGAGATGCCAAGCAGTTATTGATGCTCACGGGGAGCATACTCGTTATTGACGTTAAACTTCAACTAGTGAGCGTGGACTTCGCCTTTGCAGACTTTGGGATGTTCAGCAGTGAATGTGCAAAGTTTCACACATGTCATACAGAACTACCCAGAATAAACTTGTTAACAATTTGTCTCAAATTTTGCCTTTTGCATTTCTTTTTTTGAAGAGTATATATATCTACTTTCACTTTACACACACACACACACATTATATATATTATATATCCACATATAAGTTGTTTACAATTATGGAATAAAATGTATATCCTATTGCCCCTAATTAATGTCCCTGAAAGCACTTCAAACTACAAAGGATAGGGTGACTAACTAAAGTCTAATTGGGTCATATGATAATACCTCTACTATAAACAAATATAAGTGGTATCAAACACAACCTATCTATTTCTAACTTTTTTACATACATCAGTGCTCACTATTGCAGTAAACATGGTAATCATTGTTTATAAGTGTCAAAAAATCCTGTGAAGCAGTCCTGCCATGTTTCAGGTAACCACCAAAGCATGTTTGAAGTTTGCTGCTACAAAAGAAATAGCACAAGAAAATTGTGGCCTACATAACATTTATCAGTTACCAATACTAACTGCTGATATATGAGACGAGATGAGGGGAAAGGCAATAATTAGAAAAAGTGCATTAATTAGGTGTGTGTGTGTGTGTGTGTGTGTGTGTGTGTGTGTGTGTGTATAGACACACACACATTATTCACAACCATGAAATAAACATATACATTTGTCATTTACTTGTAATTGTAACATTTCTGATAATTAGTTTCTTCCAGTTTAAAGACTCAAAACTGAAAACGCTGTTCATAATTACTAGAATATTTTTCTTTCCTTTATTCATTCTTTTATATGTCTTTGAACATATCAGAATTGTGAATTGTTTGTGTAACATGTACAAATTAATGTCATTAATCATATCCAATGTTTGGTAAAATAACTGACTGATCAATGTCATGATTAAATAAATTAATTTCATGAAAATAGTTAATTACCAAATATTTGTGTTTCTGTTTACTACTGTTTTTGATTATTCTAACTATCCAAGTGATCAAAATATTACCTTTATAATTTGTCATTATTACTTTCCTTTAATTCAAGATTTCTGAGCTTAATTGATAAGTGTCACAACTCACAAAAATTATCAACTAACTGAAATCAGTGTTTCTAATTATTAGCGCTTCGGATAATTCCAACTCATGAAATCTTGTTGGAATAACTAATCAGACAAATGTTATCAATTAACAAGCCTGACAAGTAATCAATCAGCAAATTCTACTAATTGCCTAGTACCATAATTGCTATATCAATTAACCAAATTAATTGCCCAGCCCAAGCATGTTGAAAGTATGGCACTGTCAATGTTTTACATGCTGACTTACTATATCAACAAGTTTAGAGATGTACATTTCATACATACTCAGCTCTCCACAGAACTGATATCACTTCATGTTCCCATTTCTACAAATAAGAGGTACAGCAACAGTCTATGATCCAGTCAATATTAATAGATGTATACAAATATACCCACTGAAAGAAGGGCATCACACCCTCCAAATGCACTGCTCACCTTCAGCACAGCATGTTTACCAAAATGCATTCTTAAGGATACAAAAACAACAACCAAAAGTAGGAACGAGGGGTGGGTGTTTCTGTGTAGAAGTGAGTGTCTATCTGAAATATATTTTCAAGTAAGGAAATGCTACTGACATCTCCTTAGAAAGAAGAGCTAAAATCACACTACCAAAGTAGCTTTCCAGAACAACCCATCTTAACAGCAGGCACTGTAAAGGGGCAGATGGGCATAACACTTTCTGTTGTCTCCTGGTTAATGTGAAGTGAATTTTGAGAGAAAGAAGTGTCCCTTCTGAAGCAATACTGTGCACATGATTGTTTCCATTCACTTCAGCATGTATAGCACCCTGAAAAGATGTTGAAAAGGAAAGACATACAGAAAGAAGGTAAGCAAATCCAAATTTATAAAGAATACTGCCAAGGTCAACGTCCAAAAAAGTGGAAGTTTTGTGAATAGGAGAGTTGCATATACATCAATAAATGGACTATCAAAGTGGAAATATATCTACAGAAACAGCAGGAGAGGTAAAAATCACTAAATAAATGAGGTTTCACCCAAGCATAATAGCTGATTCACCACCAAGTTCAAAGCTAATCTTATTGCCTAAAAGTGGAGCTTAAACTTTTAAAAATCAGAGGGTGTGAAAACTGTTACCTCCTTGTCATTTGGTATAAAAACAATTGAAGACTTGAATAGACTTGAACAATTGAATAGATCAAATTAGAACAAACAAATAATTGTAACAAAAGATGGTAGGAGGCCTTTTGAACTGTACACATCTCAAAAACATTGAAGTGGAAAGGATGTACCAAAGAAGACCAAACATCTATCATATAAATACATTCAGAACTGCACCCTACCTAAATAGAGAGAAATGCATAAAAAGGTGAATGTCCAAGCAGAATGTAGGAGGGTGGACACTAAGAGCTATGTGAAAAATATTTGAGCAACCACAAAAGCAAGAGAAAAAGTGATAACGGTAGAGAATTGAGCACAGTGGATAATATGCTAAAATCTACTGCAAGGTTAAAAACCTTCACAAAAAGAAAGAAAAGACAAAACGAAAGCCTTAGAAATCAGAAGCCTCATAATTTAAAAATGTAAAAGAGAAAATTTAGCCCATCCAACAAAAAAGATAATAAACACTTCCAAATTAATCAGATATTGAATTATAGTCAATAATGATTCAGAATCGTGACATCCAACTCAAACAAGCTTATTCTCAAGGAGAAGAAAGGTTGTAGCAGATGTCATCCAGAACAGAACTAGAAGTTGCCAAATGTTAAGATTGTTGTGGAAATGCAGACTCAACAAATACAATATCAGGAGGAATGAACTTAATAGAAAACAGATAAATGTGAACCCTGAATGATAAAGAAAACTCCAAGGAAAACTCCTTTGGGACCCAAAGGTCCCCATGCAAAGGGAATCCATGAGTGGACAGAATGTAAGAGCTATTTATATGCAAAAACGGCTCACTTGGGTTGAGAAAATATTTTACTTAGAACAGCGAACAACGTTTCGACCTTCTTCAGTCATCGTCAGGTTCACAAAGAAAAAAGAGCTAATCTCCAACAGGACCAAAGCTGAAAAATGGTTCCACAAGGTAAAGAATTAGAGATCCATAGAATGGTTAGTCTTTTTATGTAGGAACACCGAGAGGGAGCCCCATAGCAATGATCTCCCCAAAAAGTCTGCATAAAAGAAGGGTGTCAATTGGAATTCTCAGAGATAAAACAGAGGGAGTATAGCTCTCGTAAAACAAGGTATCTCAATAAAGTAAATTACAGAATCAAAGAAAGTCAACCAAATAATGACTGAAGAATAAACAGGCAAGTATAAAGAACATGTTTGTGTAATTTTGCCCTATTAAAGCTTTTGTAATAGTAAAGTATAAATATGAAACATTTTCCTTTTGTAAAACCACTGACTGAGCCCTTTGATCCAATCCGAGTCTAAACAAGTGCACTAATTGGTTGAATTGAGAGAAAGAAGAAAAAATGGCACAAAATTAATAATATGTTGTAAAATCACAATGCTTTATTCTTGAAAAAATATGTTTAATCTGTCCTTAAAATCCTATAAACGAAGTTCAATTTATGCCTCAAAAAATGTGAAAATAGTTTTAGACTTCCAAAATCCAGAACTGTTCTAGATTCAAGTTCTATTTAGCACAGGACCCAAATGCTTAAAACTTGATATTAGAAGATGACTCTTTATTTCCACATCCATCCAGGAAAGAAACTGCTAAGACAAGACATTTACATTCATTTCTTCAAATTCATCATCATGACAATGGGACCAATGAAAATGGTGAGGATCAAAGCACTGATGAAATAAAACCACCAAAAACTTTAACAAACTAAATAAACTAGACAGTTTAACACAAGACAGTAAGAAAGGCAGAAAAGCAAAAGCACTATATCCAGGTTCCTTACTCCATGAAATCTTGGAATATTTAGAGAGAAATAACCATCCTGGAAAACGCCAAGAAACATAAAAATTCATTTGAGAATGTATTCAATGCTTGATAATTACACCTCCAACGTCTGTACATGCAAAGAGAAATTTCAGTGTAATTGGTCTCTTAGTTCCAAAATTGAGCACATCTTTGAATAGTGAAATTATTAACTGGTGCGCTTTCTTCATTCTTATTTCATTCAATAAAAAAAATAAAGATCTTTCTTACCTTTTTTAGAAGTGCATAAAGTTTAATAATTTTAATTAGTTAGTGAATGTTTAATTAGAAAATTTCATCATTCATCGCTTTCTCTCAAAAATAAACCCTGCTCTGATCAAACTTTAAACATCAAGTCACTTTGTAGCGTACCACAGGCATCATTCTAATTACTATTCTACATTCCATATAACGTTATAAAATTATTTTTACAAGTAACGAAGTATCTCATTTCACCTGTTTGCGTTACATTATTGGTTCCTATTTTGAGGACACAAGTTCCACACGCACTATGAAGACAAGGTAGCATCTTCGGTACATTAACTTCCCCAAGAATTAAATCTTTCGTACAAAAAACACATTTCAGGCTTATTCGTTTCTGAACCGTAGGTACGTCTGGTGTAACTCTGTTTGTATTTGACGATGACACATGTGGTTTTTTTGGTTTTTCTTCCTCAGTAAGCATTTTGTATTACGTAGTATTAATATTACCAATAGTAATAGCACTGAAATTTGAAAACAGAACCCTTACTTCTCTATAGTATCATCTACTTTATCAGTCATTCAAAGCATATAAAAATGGTTTTTATTGGTATTTCCACTAATTACCCTATTAAATATGTTTATTTGTACATAGATTACTTTCAAATACCATAATACTGCACATCTCTACTGTTCACAAGCTCCCACATTTTCGTACGTGCGCCCTCTAAGAATTACTAAATACAATTTGAACAATACAATAATGATAACTGCTAATTGCATCGACAGGTCTGGATTTTTTTTTTTTTAATGAGATCTACTAGAACAAGTATAATAAAAATATGTCCTTACTGGTGGCATGTCTGCGGATTTCCGACGTTAGAAAATGGGTTTCAATATCCGTGTTAGGCAGAGAAGAGATAACCCATTGTGTAGCTATGTGCTTAACTGCAAACACATTCAAATTTTATATGCAAAAACGGCTCGTTTGGGCTGAGAAAACACTTTTACATAGAAGAGCGAACAACGTTTCGACCTTCTATGTAAAAGTGTTTTCTCAGCCCAAACGAGCCGTTTTTGCATATAAATTTCTCAACAAGTGGGTTTCTCGTCATCACTGATTAAATTCAAATTTTATAAAATACTATGAATCGATACATACGGGACCAATCAAGCTATAGTAATATAAAACGTTTTAACGCTACAAACAAGAAAATCAAAGTACAAAAACAGAGTTACTTAAAATGTTAAAGAACTGTTCCTATTTGGCTAATCACTGTCATCATGTTAGTCTGAAACAAAACAGGGATTTTTTTGATTTTTTGATTTTAAGTAATTCCGTTTTTGTTTTTGTACTTTTGCCTTTCTTGTGTCAATACCCTTTGTAGTATTAAAATTTACTACATAACTCATGTTAAATATGTTACTTATATATCGAACTCTACTTGTCTTTATAAAAGTTCATTTGCTATATTTTTCTTCGCCAGCATTACTAAGCGTGTGGAATACTTATACCTGAATTTATTTTATTACTCATCAGGATCTCTACTAAACTACCCTTAAATCTAATTAAATGTCCAAAATATTGCATCGTCCTTCATACATATACATATACACACACACTAGTATCCTTTGTTCTAGGGCCCTGCATGGCCAGATGGGTTAAGGCATTTGACTCGTAATCTGAGGGCTGCGTCTTTGAATCCCCGCCGCATCAAACATGTTCGCCCTTTCAGCTGTGGGAGGCGTTATAATGTTACAGTCAATCCCACTCTTCATTGGTAAAAAGTAGCCCAAGAGTTGGCGGTGTGTGGTGATGACAAGTTGTATTCCCTCTTGTCTTACTCTGCCAAATTAGGGACGGCTAGCGCAGATAGCCCTTGTGTAGATTTGCTCGAAATTCAAAACAAACAAACAAATAATCATTTGCTCTGGAAGAAAGGAATCATTGTAAACCCTAGTGGTAGAGTGTATACTTTTCTAATAACAAATTCACCTTGAGCTATCTCCTATGTCCATCAAGAGGAATCGAACCCCTGAATTTAGCGTTGTAAATCTTATGACTTATCGCTGTTCTACCGGAGGATAGACAGAAAAGTTTTTTAAAAGAATTAGAACTAAAAAGTTCGTCATTTTTCGGACCCCCTATTGGCATACGAACATGCCTGTGGACGAATAACCCGTTACGTAGCTTTGTGCTTAGCTTCAAATAACCACCTGCTTTTTCTGTATAATTGTCAGGAAATTTCACTTAGTTATTTCGTCAAAAATCAGTTGAAAAAGTAAAATTTTGATTAACTCCAAAAACACATATATAGCAATTTAGGTAGCTTAATAAGCAAAATAAGCTTTAGTTTTACTCGGGCAATACTGTGAAACAGTTACTGTTACTACTCAGATATTGTAAAAGTGGTTTTAAACGAAAGATTTCTGTAACTACCATTTTATTTTATCACAATTTCTACTATCGAGTAATATTGTACTTATAATGACAGGTCTCTACGCAGAATGTTTAAGGTGGATCTAATTTGTAGGACCAAAAAACAAGACACGTATCATGCTAATGAAAAAGGGTTTGACCCCCAGAAGATTTAAAATAAAAACTTCTATGTGGTTCAATTTTGAAGAAAGTTTAGATCAAATATATCTTAAACAATTGCATAGTTCTTCCTTTAAAATCCACAAATACCCAATAAAAAGTCAACAAATCATAATTCAGATATAACACTGCATATGTTTGTTTTTAATATCGCACAAAGCTACACGAGGGGCTGTCTGAACTAGCTGTACTTAATTTAGCAGAATAAGACAAGAGGGAAGTCATCACCACCGTCTGCCAACTCTTGGGCTACTATTTTACCAACGAATAGTGGGATTTACCATCACATTATACATTCCCATGGCCGAAAGGGCAAATATGTTTGGTGTGACTGGCCTTCGAATCTGCAACCCTCGGATTACGAATCGAGTGTTTAAACTACCTGGCCATGCTGAGCCCATTGCATCAGAAGCAAGATTTAAGTTACCATAAATATCTATGTTTTGTCGAAATAAACTTAGTACTGTACTATCCACATGCAGAACAGTTATTAATTTTTAAATTGTATTACTAATTTAAACAACTGTGTAGAGCAGTAGTATATTAGTTATTTTAATGATGTTTTAAAAACACATAGGTCCAAGAAGTCTTGATAAAAATGAAATAGAAATCCTATAACCCGAGCGCTTTCGAAAAGTGGACCTTTATTCTTCAGGGTGGGAGTGATATATATAGAAGGTGTTCAGTGACATCATAGGGGTCATCCGGTTTTCTTGGAAATGTTTATTTATCTGTACACTGTTGTGAGTGCCTAATTTCCCATGCAATGTAGCCATATATGGTTTCTATTTCATGTTTATCTTAGTTATTTTAATCATTTACATGATTATATACGTACATGTAAGCACTATCAAAATAACTTGTTAACATGCTCAACTCTTCGAGGGTACTTTTCGATAAATATTGTATATACAGTCTCAATGCTCAGAGCATTGTCATAATGATTATGCATTAAAGCTGTAACACTCATTCTTTCTTAGATTTGTGTACGCCTCAGGTAATTATTAAACTGGCGAAAGACAAAAACCAAACGTTCAAAGGAACAGGAACCTAGTGACAGTATTTTTTCTTATGTCACAGTTTATAGGGGTTTCGGCCAAAACTGATATCATGAATCCGTGTTGAACCTGACGTTCTATTAAATAAACAAATTTGTAGGTCGATAATTCCAATGACATACGAATAAGGTATGCAGATTAACTGTGCTAAAATGCATAATAAAATTGGTGTTTGTTTGTTACTTGAAACGTTCAGGACATATTAAACACACTTACATTGATGTCTCCCATTAACATAATGGTATGTCTGCGGACTTACTACGCCAGAAACCAAATTTCGATACCCCTGGTGGGCAAAACACAGTTAGCTTATCGTGTAGCTTTGTACTTATCCACAAACAAACTTTACTGATAATTATGTAAACTATTAGTTGAAGTATGTGTTCCCTGTGGACTTGTAAGCTAGCTTACTTAGGGTTGGTCTAAGTATAAAAGTTGGAGAATTTCAATAGTTTTATTTATTGTATTCTCAAGACAACTGGTATGAGTATTAATACTTTAATTAAAATAAAGTACATAATTATTCTGCTACAGAGGAATTAGCTAATGAAAGCATATCTTAGGTTTATAAGTCATCTTTTATTCACTGAAATTTACGTTTTCTTAGAGAAAAAATCACAAATAACATAAACACTGTGTGATAATTAAAGATTGTTTTTATTCTATAAATTAACTTGTTTTACTTTCCTGTTTGTATTCAGTTTTCTTTAACATTCTTGAACCTGCATTTTAGTATCTTCAGGTAAAACTGTCTTCTGTAAGAGTATTTGATAGATTGGAACAAGAAATTCAAGAGTAAATATACGTTTCTAAATCTGTTTGAGTTGTAATATTGTGTTAGAAAATAAAACGACTAGACAAATTTTAGACAACATGAATACAATCATCATTTAACTCAAACAAAAACAAAGTGATGCGTATATATTTGCACAAACAAATGTATAGTTGCTTCTATAGAATTGTTGAGTAGGACCTCAGATTATCACCTTTTGATACAAGTCTCTAATTACGATAAAAATCTAGTTCAAACTCGAAAAATATAAATGATTTGATTTTACAACAAAGTTCGCATTATTTCTCTTTTGAGGACGTGAGCTCATGACTTGTTTTTTTTCACAGCATTCACCAACTGTAACATATAAAAAGCATCCATTCAGCCAGCAAAGATAATAGCAGTCGCTTATCCTTCTAACCTTTTAACAGTAAACGATGTACAAGAATACCTTACACTGTTAATACGTTGGCAAAACTATCGTATTGATTGAATCAGCACTGGACAGGGAGTAGTTTTAATAGGAAAAATAATGATATGTAGATGTCGTAAGTCTGATTATTAGTTAGAAAAACATAATTAACAAAAAATAGTTATGAGGTAAAATAAAAACCAAATTAATTGTTAAGTTTTTGAAAAATTAAAATAATGAAAATTTTATTTTGAAAAAATGAAACTAAAAATTTACTGATTAAAGAATAATCTGTCTAATCTAAGTTGTACCTTTTTTTCTTCTTCTTTTCTTCATACAATTCTTGGTAACATCGAATGGCATTTTCTTCTTCTTCCTCATATGTCGCCCCCCGCTAGTACAGCGGTATGCCTCCGGATTTACAACGCTAAAATCAGGGGTTCGATTCTCCTCGGTGGGCTCAGTAGATAGCCCGATGTGGCTTTGCTATAAGAAAACACACACACACACCCCTCATACGTTCGATCTTGGTCTAAATTAAGAAACGTATCATTGTCGAGAGCTTGAGAATGTGCTTTAGTGCATTCTCCATCATCAGCCACTTCCAAAGACTCGAATCCAAGATTGTGTCCAATTTTGACGACGTCTTCGGAAACATCCCTAATTTCGGACTTAAAGCCGCAGAAACCGCTTGTACAATGAGGTAAAACAAGCTTCCACACTGCTCTCATGTTACTTTCGCTAACTTCGAGCCACGCTTCGTCGATGTTTACGATAGCTTGTTTGTTTGTTTTTGAATTTCGCGCAAAGCTACTCGAGGGCTATCTGCGCTAGCCGTCCCTAATTTAGCAGTGTAAGACTAGAGGGAAGGCAACTAGTCATCATCACCCACCTCCAACTCTTGGGCTACTCTTTTACCAACGAATAGTGGGAATGTGAACCCGCGATCCTCAAATTACGAATCGCACGCCTTAACCCATCTGGCCATGCCGGGCCAACAAAAGTGTCAAACGATCTTTTGACGCCTTATAACCTGAGTTATTTTTTTCATTTTCTTATAGGAAAGTTCTAGAAGGCATTTTTTTTCCAAAATAAACCCATTTCATCAATATTAAAAATTTGGTTATCTTTGTACCCACCTTTTTCAATAATTACTACAAATTCATTAGGAAATTTTTTAGCAGCCTCTTTGTCTTTTCTTGAACTTTCGCCTACAATGCAAACATTATGAATCTCCGAGCGTTTTTAAAACAAAAGAACCAACCACGACTTGCCGAAAATGTTTCAGTAGTTACCCCTTCTCCATCGTTTTCTTCCATTACGTTTTCTTTAAGGGTGTTGAAAAGACTTATGGCTTTCGTTTGAATTTCCATTTGGTACAGCAGTAAGTCTAAGGATTTACAACACTAAAATCAGAGGTTTAATTCCTCTCGGTGGACTCAGCAGATAGCCCAATGTGGCTATACTATAAGAAAAAATAACACCTGCTTTTGATTGCAGCTTCTATCCATATTGATAGCAAACGTTTCATATTCACCATTAGAGAGCTCTTTTACTTTACGATTGTTTTTGAGGCAAAATAGTTGGTACCAATTACATACTATTTGTACTGATTCTTTTCTCTTACTATTCTTTTCACAGAAGATTCATTTATTCATCTGTCTCGTGCGAGTTTGGCGAACGAAGCGCTTGCTTTACGTCATTTTATGATTTTATGTTTCTGTACTAATGTTGGTCATTTTTGTTTCTTTGACTCGGTATAATTGCACTTTCTTTTTACATTCATAATAAAGGGATTTATGTAAAAAAAAAAAGATTGCAAAAAGGATACACCTATGCTTAAGAAGAAAAAGCTGAACTTACGCTGCTGCTGCAAGCAAATGGTCCTCAGATTTATACTGTACAGTATATAAATACGCATGCGCATTGTATAGGCTTGCAAAAGGATCCAGGATAAGCGAATGATGCAAATTTCTAGAGATTATTCTAGAAGATCCGGCATGGCCAGATCGTTAAGGCACTCGACTCGTAATCCGAGGATCGCGAGTTCGAATCACCGTTATACCAAACATGCTCGCCCTTTCAGATGTGTGGGCGTTATAATGTTACGGTTAATCCCAAATGTTTGTAATAGAGTAGCCCAAGAGTTGTCGGTGAGTGGTGATGACTAGCTGCCTTCTCTCCAGTCTTACACTGCTAAATTTGGGATGGCTAGCGCAGGTAGCTCTCGTGTAGCTTTGCGCGAAATTAAAAAACAAACAAACAATCATCTAAGAAAATTTTAGAAAAACGTCTGCCACAATGGAAGAACCCCATACGTATATCAATATAGTTGCGTTACATTAAATCGTTTTGTACTCGTTGAATCATCAGTCACAAATTATAAACCGCATTATGATGAATCCTCTACTGATTAAAGCCGCATTGTGTGAGGTATTACTATTTATCGCAACTTACACTTAGCAAGCGAACTCGTGTATTGTTTGGAGCATGTTTTTTTTCCCCATTACTGTTTTTCGTGTTTTTGTGTTGTTGTTTTTTTTTTGCACAAAGCTACACGAGTGCTACCTACGCTATCTGTCTCTAATTTAACACACTAGAGGGAAGGCAGCTAGTCATCACCATCTACCACCAACTCTTGCGCTACTCTTTTACCAACAAATAGTAGGATTGATCGAACATTATAACATACCCACGGCTAAAAGGACAAGTATGTGTGGTGGGACGAGGATTCGAACGCACGACCCTCGGATTAGGAGTCGAGCGCCCTTAACCACCCGACCTTGCGGGCCTTCACATTATTTCGTAAAGATATTATAGAATGATAATAAATTGATTTAGTTCTTCAACAAATATATATTTAAAAACAGCCGTTTTTAAATATATAATTTTCTCTACAAGTGGGTTTTCTCGTCATCACGGATTTCTTCAGCAATGTTTAATTTGCTATAGGCTGTGTTCACTCGTATGTCTAACTTCACAAACAATGTCTTAGGAGAAATTGCAAATGTACAATGACTTTCATAATTTATCCTTTATTGAACAATAAAAAACAACATTAAATACGAGTGTGTGTGTGCCCACCAAGAGGAATCGAACCGCTAATTTTAATGTTATAAATCTAACAACTGTCCTACTGAGACAGTTAAATCAATGATGTGCTAACAAGTTGAATCTAAATTATAACACTGAAAATATACCTTGTGATAGACTTAATTCACAGAAAAAGTATAGTCGCTATTCAGCCTCTGATAGGACTCAGTGCAACATGT
The DNA here is from genome assembly GCF_004210375.1 of Tachypleus tridentatus. NCBI lineage: Eukaryota > Metazoa > Arthropoda > Merostomata > Xiphosura > Limulidae > Tachypleus > Tachypleus tridentatus. The sequence goes on from NC_134837.1 coordinate 132,897,056, forward strand.
TTTATGGAATAACAGGACTGCAATATTTAATCTAAAACACGAACTGCTAAGTCTCGCTAAGACCAAAATGGGAAAAAAAAAAATTTAGTTGAGCTGATTCGTGCTTAAATTTTTTTTCGAGAAAATAAACATTTATAATACATAAGTTTATGTTATGGCCAACCGAAGTACACAGAAAAAAGTTATTAAGAATTGATTGATTGTTTGGAATAACGCATGAAGCCTCTCAATGGATTATTTTTACGTTTAGGTTGAGTATTAAAAGCCAGAGCAAAGATGAAAAATATCCTGACTATCTATACGTAAATACAGGTTTAGATATGTGTTTAGCTTTTTTTCCTTCTTATCTAACTATTTGTTTTATACTGACCAGTGCTTGATTAGCATGTGAATCCAAACGAATGTTGCGCCTGTCGTTTTATGTACATTACAGTGAACAGTGTTTTATAATATAAGAATTATTTATAACCCAGTTCAAATTCCCCGCCACGTATAACGCTAAATGCAGTTACGAAAGATAGTGTTTCCGTTTTATCTGGGTGTGTTGACTGTCGTATGTATAGACAGACCCATCCGATTTCAGAACTGGGGATGGGCCAATACGACGTTGCATACACCAAAACAGGATTTGGTGTGGCTGAATCTGGGATGTGATTTAGTCGCAAGTTGGTGTAAAGTGTTAGTCTAAGTAAAGAATCAAGAACTAATTCGTTCTTTGCAAATTGTAGTGTAAAATATGTTTCGTTTATAATATTAAAAACAATTCGGACGTTAACGAAAAACATTATTTTTTAAACTGGTTAGCCTCAAGTAAAAGCGTGATTTATAAACTGATAAGATTAATATTGATTAGTTTTTTCTTTTGGATATGGCTTTGAACGGATGTTACAACTGTTTAAAATATTTAGTAATTGTGTTCAATCTCTTGTTCTGGGTAAGTAATTGTCACTACTGTTAATACTGTTTTTATTAATAATAATATTAACTATTACTATTTATACTAATGTGAAGTGTAATTCTACTATAACTTACAAGTAACTAAATTAAACACTACTACTACTACTAGCTGGCATGTATGCATTTTGTATTTATACTTAAATATATTTTACTATTAGCTGACCAGTTGATACCATAGCAAGAATAATTTACCCATCACTAATTCAACTTCTAAGTCTAGGAAAGAGCCAGTCACTCTTCTGAGTGGGTTCATGTCTATATTATTAAAGTATTATTAAAACGTGATTCAGTTATGATATGTATGTTTTTAAGTTGTGGCAAAGTTACTACTACTGAACATGAAAGAACACTTAACATGGCACAGTTTTTCCACATACCTTTATGATTTATTTGACATTTTTTACAAAAAAACAACTCTAAATTGAATCTAAAGTCTAACTTTCATTCATTATATGTAATTAATCAGTCTTTTAATTTTGAAAAATATTTCAAATTTTCTTTAAGTGTACAAAATACATTACATCTGAAAATGGCATGATATTTGAACATAACTTTGTATACATATACAAGACTATCACTATTAGAAAACAAACAAAAATATATTTAAATGAAAAATGCTTAAACTTGCCACTCATAATTGATTTTGTGAAGTGGTAGGTTTTCGTGTTCTGTTTATTAACATGGACAGATGATTCCAGAAACAGAAGTGACTGAACAGTGTAAGTGATTAATAGAAACAGCCTGATGACTTTATGGCTATTTATGCAATTGGCCACAGTATGGTGGAAATGAAATGTAACTGTAGCTCCTCTGATTTATTGGGTTGACCTTAATGTGTGAGAATAATTGTAAGTTGAATGTAATCATCTAATGAGTCTGATATGTATTAACAGATTCCACCAATTACCCTGTTCTAAGTATCAGCAATTCTTTTTTTCCTAAGATATCTGTACACTGTCTGTTGATTTATCAAAAATGGAAAAACATTTTTTGGTTTTGATGCTTTATTTATTTTCCTCATTTCAGACTCTAATTTTTCAATTTTTTACCATTTCTAGGTAATTCAGGTCAATTCTCATATTTCCCACAGAATGTAAAAACAGAAAAATAATAATAATTAAAAATTAGCTCTCTCATTGCCTTCCACATAAACTGTGTCATAAATATCATTATAAAACCCAATTTTTTCTTACTTTTAACATAGCTAAAATGTTTGAAGATACTGGTTAAATTTCTTTTTCACCAAAAAAAAACCCAAAAAATTTACAATGGACTTAACTGTTTAATGATTATATGTATAATACTGATGGATTGAACTTGACAAAATGTCATAACATTATTCACATACCTAATTTAACTTAGGTTACTATATGGTATATTAAAATGGACTCAAAACCCCATGGATATAACTAAACTGTGTTTGCTGTTAACATTTCGTTATCAGCTAGTCAGATCTCTATCATTCCTGTGGTTCTGTAAATCTGATATCATATCTGTAAATATAAATCCCTGTGGTACAGGAAGATATAATATATTTTCTCACCCTGTCAATTAAAGTTTAAGTTTTTTTTAAACCTGGTACGTTAAGTTGATCTTAATGTAGAATGTTAATCAAGAGAGAACTACCATATTTTTCACTTAAGTTATTGACATGGTTGGCTGAGATGACAGATATCACATTTTACCCCATTGAAAAAAACATCACTGTAGTATGTGATACATGCACATAGAGACAGTGGTTGTTTCTGTAGTATGTGATACATGCACATAGAGACAGTGGTTGTTTCTGTAGTATGTGATACATGCACATAGAGACAGTGGTTGTTTCTGTAGTATGTGATACATGCTCATAGAGACAGTGGTTGTTTCCTTTGACAAACAGGGTAATATTTTAAAGGCTTGGACATCCCTACAAGGCCTAGTATTAATAATAATACTATTTCTTTTGATTTCAAAGTTATACTTTCTAGCACATAACTTAATGGCTTTAAGTTCTTAAATTGAATAAATATTAATTGTAGTTACTGTTAAGTTATACCAAGTATATAACTAATATTAACACCTTCTGATGTAGTAAACTTCTTGTTTTGTTTTGAAGTTAGACTTGTGTTTTGTTGTAAATGGTATTATGCAACTTTCTAAGAGTAGTGTTCTGTTCCTTGGGGTAACTTGACATAAAGAACAAAAATGTAACTAATCAGTGATTAAGTTCTAATTGGATAAAGTGTAACAGTTATCAGTGTACAGTTGAAGATTTTTTTGAAGTTGTAAGTAGTCTCATTTAGAATTATTCATCATGTATCAACAATACTTTGTTGTAATCAGGAAACAATTTGCTCTTTCATAATATGTTGTAACTTATTTATTTTCTTTAAAATAAAGATCATCATCTTATTAGTAGTTCTTGTGTCCTTTTTTAGTTCAAATTGTATTCCTTGTAATTAAATAACTTTCAAATGTAGATCATTAATGTTGATAACATAACACTGAGATACTCACTGTAATAGAACAAATAATAATATACTTCCAATCTTGTATTTTAGGAGTTATTCAAATTATTATTATTCATACTAACCTATAACTTATCTGTCCTAACTAATGAACATTGTGCATTATTGACTTAAAAGACATCAGCCAAAAGAGAGAATTACTTGGTTTTTATTACTGTCATAGGAGAGGCTGAGTCAAGTAAGATCAGTGTTCCCTGTTAAAAGGAATTACTGTAGCATGTGATATCATCTTGAGTAGCTCCCAGTAAAGGTTCTGTACTTTCAGTTTACCTCCTCTGGGATCTGAACATCCATCCACGTGTTTTTCGTGCATGGTGACCCACGAAAGGAAGTAGAGGATCCTGGTGGTTGAGAGGTCTAACCCTAACACACCACTTTGGCCTTGAATTTCTGTAGAGGGGTGGTCACCCTTGGATCAATCGGCTGGTCCACTTGGGCTATGGTCAGCCAAGTACAAGTGTTGTGGACACTGTATCTGATGCTGGCGTTTGGGTATAGTGCTCACAATATCCTGGTGTTGTTGCAGTGTCCTTGTTTGGAACTGTAGTGCATCCCCTCGTAGGGCTCAATGGTGAATGGGGTCAGTAAGTACCAAAAAATTATTTTTTTATTATGTATCCTCCAAATAAAAATTCTTATAAAATAGTGAAAACAGTCCACAGATAAACAACCACGTCTTGAATATTTTGAGTAGCAATCTTCGACATCTGTAATACCTGTACATCATTTTCTTATACTACATTCTCTTTCAGATAAGTCTTTAGGGCAAATGTCTTCTGTTTTCATTCGGAAGGACTAGAGAAACTTGCTGTCTCTAAAGTCAGTCAAAAAGCTTTGCTCTGTTGACATATTGGTGGAAAAATCCACTCTAAACACAGTGAACTCTTCTTACATTTAAAGGCGATTGGTGATATACCTATTGAGGTTGCGCCTCATGCTACTTTGAATTTGTCACGAGAAGTTATTGTTGAGAGGGATTTGAAGAAAATCCCTGAGTCAGAGATACTCACTGGTTTCTCCACACAAGGAGTTTCTGCAGTGAGGCATATCTCCACTTGCAAAGATGGAATTATAATGCCAACAAATGTCCCCGTTTTAACATTTACATCACTGCATTCACCTGCGACCATCAAGGCATGTTATCTTAATTGTAAGGTACGACCATACATTTCAAACCCTCTCAGATGTTTCCAGAGTCAGCGGCTTGGTCACTCAAAGACATCATGTTGTGGTTCCTTGACAAGTGCTCATTGTGGTGGCAAGGACCACAATGCCTATGAGTGTGAAATGGACCCTCGTTGCATCAATTGCAATGGCTCTCACCCATCCTACTTTTGTTCTTGCCCTAAATGGTTGGAAGAAAAAGAAGTACAGTATTTTAAGACAATTCAAAACATTACTTACCCTGAAGCTCAAAAGTTGTTGTATACCACTTCATCTTGGATGTATGCTGCTGTGCTTCATTCCACAACTACAGTGGGAGTGCAGACAGATCTCTCTGTACCTCCAAATGAATTATTCTTAACACCCATATCTGTCCCTAACATTCATTCCAGCAAACCTCAAGATCCACTTCCTTTGATTCAGGGTACGGGCATTTTCTCAAGTACATCTTCTTCTCCCACCCCAAGATGCAAAACAATCATTCATTCACATCCTCAGTCCTTGGAATCCTCTTCCAACAATAAAAACCTGCTCAGTCAACCCAGGGCAGGACCTGAAGAGGTCAAAAGACCTTCCTCGAATAGAGACAATAAAGAATAAAGACATAGTTATAAACAGAAGGGCTTTCCACCCAATTCACCTACACCTAAATAAATATGGATACAATGGAACTGTCAAGGTTTACATTCTAATCTGGATGATAATAAAGTACTGATTGTTTCCTACCATCCTGTATGTCTTTCCTTACAGGAAACATTTCTGAAACCTGCCAATACAGTCACCTTTCGGGAATTTTCTTTATACAGAAACAAGAGGTTTTGGGATGGATGAGTGCATGGAAGGTTGGCACTGTTGGTTGATCAGCATGCACCCACCCTGTCTTTTTCACTTGATATACTCTTGGATGCCGTAGCCATCCATGTTTCCTTGGGTCGTACCATCACTGTTTGTTCTCTCCACCTGTCACCTGGAGAGACCTTGAAGCTCTCATTGAACAGTTGTCATTTCCCTTTTTAATTCTGGGGGACTTTAATAGACATAGTCCCCTCTGGGGAAGTGCTGATATGGGAGGGGTTGCTCTGTGAATTGTATGCTCTCTAATCACAACCTTTCTCTTTTCAGTTCTGGTTCATATGCTTATTTTCATGCACCTAATCAGTCCTTTACTGCTGTTTATCTCTCAGTTTACTCCCCTTAATTATTCTTCCACTTTTCATGGAGAGTTGACAGTAATCCACAATAATTATTTTCCTATAATTTTGAGAGAAACTGGCTGTAGTCGATGCCACCTGACCCGAGTGTGTCCAGGTGGAAGCTGGATCAAGCCAACTGGCCCTCTTTCACTCTCTCGCAGAAGTTGATACTGCCATTGTCTGTAAGCCTTAAATATACAACTGCATGGCAGCAGTAACTAACTGTATTATACTGTCTGTGGTGGAACTCTGCCTTCCACATGACACGGAAGGCTCAAAAATGTGTCTGGGATAATTTTTGTAGGTATCCCACACTCTCAAACTGCCTCACTTTCCAGCAAACCTGTGCACATGCTCAGTGGATAAGATGTCAGAACCAGAAGGACTTTTGGATAAAGTTCACAACCAGCGTATTTTCTAACACCAGTTCCAAAGTCATATGCAACAAGATTCGAAAGGTCAGTGAGCAATATAATTCTGTCCCTTTTTTATCTTGATCTCTGACAGCCAGGAAGTAGCTGATACTGTCTCCTGCTTTTTTTGCTATTCTTCTGATTATTTTTAACTGGATCCAGCTGGAGAATGTTTTTCCTGATGCTTTGCTATTTTCCTACCTTTCTCTAAGCTTGAGAAGGATCTCAAGATTCCTTTAAAGAACTGCCCAATTGCTTTGACGAGCTGTCTCTGTAAGACCTTAGAGAGGATGGCTAATGCTCGTCTTCTTTGGTTCCTCGAAGCAAACAACCTCCTCTCGCCCACCCCTTGGGGGTCTAGACGACAGCACCATGGACCACCTGATTCTACTTGAAACGTCAATCAGAGAAGCCTTTTTGAAACAACAAAATCTCGTATCAATATCCTTTGACATTGAGAAGGCTTGTGATACAACATGGAGGTATGGCATTTTGCGAGACCTCCATAGGTATGGGTTACGTGGTCATTTTCCCATTTTATTTAAAAATTTTTATTGGACAGGTGATTCCAAGTTCGTGTGGGTTCAACACTTTCTCATTCTTTTCTACAGGAACTTGGAGTCCCTCAGGGCTGTGTTTTGAGTGTCACACTTTTGAGTATAAAGATTAATGCCATCACTGAACAACTCTCTCTTACTGTTGCAAACAGGCTCTATGTTGACGACTTTCACATCTCACATCAGTCGTCAAACATAAGGTATATTGAGTGGCAGCTACAGACTGCCCTCAATCATTTACTAAAGCGGAGTACAGCAAACTGTTTTAACTTCTCTCTCTCTAAAATCGTTTGCATGCACTTTTGCTGCCAATAGGGTATTCACTCTGATCTTGAACTGCATATCAGTGAAGTTGTGCTACTTGTGATCCCTGTGATAAAGTTCTTGGGTCTTATCTTTAACCATAAGCTAACCTTTATACCACACATCAAGCAGCTATGAGTCAAATGTACAAGAGTACTGAACATCCTCCGCGTCCTCTTTTTCACTGCTTGGGGAGCAGATCGATGTTCTGTGCTAAAAATATATTGTGCTCTTATTTGATCAAAATTAGACTATAGGTCACTGGTCTGTAGCTCTGCCAGGACCTCTGCCTTGAAGATGCTGGGCCCCATTCATCAGCAGGGACTTTGGCATTGCACTGGGGCTTTCTGCACCCCCTCAGTTCAGGGTTTCTTCACAAAACTTCATGAACCTCTTCCTTTTTCAACTATCTTTACTTAGTTGCTTTTACTTTTACTTTTACTTACCACAGCATCTCACCTGGGGTTGTGTTTTCCTTCCTTGGTGGGTCATGTTTTTTCAGAACAGATGATCTGCCATTGCTTCTTTTGGCCTTTGTTTCCAGGTGCCGTTGAATGTATTGGGTCTGTCTTTTGATAATATTGCTGTATCCACTGATCAGCCCATCCCACCATGTCTTATTACAATTTCCAAATATGACATTTCTTTAAGTCATCTGAGAAAAGCAGGCACTCCTGATTTTAAATACTGTCTGTTATTTGCTGAAGATCTTTCAAACCATCCTTCCATTCCTATTTATATGGATGGTTTGAAATCAGGTGAATCTGTGGGCTCTGCCATGGTTTGTTGTGGTTTGGTGGTTGCACACAGAATCCCCTCTACGGTGTCTGTGTTCACTGCTGAACTGTATGTATCCCATTTTTCATGCCCTGGATCACATAGAAGTTAAGCAGTACTCAAATTGCACTATTTATACTGATTCATCTAGTTCTCATCCTGTTCTTTCTGATATTCAAAACTGACTGGCTCATTTCTCCTTAACATCTATCCAGATTTTCTGGATACCAGGATACGTTGGTCTTTGCAGGAATGGGCTCGCCAACACTGCTGCTAAATCTGTCTGTTCTGGCACTATCACTTATGTGCCTGTTCCATTCATGGACTATCATCCTGTATTCAAGGCTCCGTGCTGGTTGGCAGTCGACTTGGAGTGAGCAATGTGAAAACAAGCTTTTCCAAATAAAACTCTCTATTAGACTTTGACCATCTTGCTTCCCTGGGGATTGTAAAGAGGAAGTTGTCCTGACTAGAATATGCATTTTTACAGTTTTTTAACTCGTGGTTTTCTTTTAATCGGAACTGATGCACCAAAGTGTTGTCTGTGTGACACTCAGGTCACAATAAGCCACGTTTTACTGTCTTGCCATCATTATGACTCTCAGCGATGGCACCATTTTAAACATGTTTTGTCTCAAGGTTTATCTATAACATTAGAAAGTGTTATTGCCATTGGTGACACTGTCCACACTATAAATATTTTAGTTTTTAAAGGCCATTAATCTTTTTAATGCTATTTAAGTTTTTAATTTATAAATTAGATCTTTTTTTAAAGTGATTCTATTTTGAGAATCAAAGTACATCTAGTTTGATTTGAAATTAGAAAATGGCCATTACGTCAACTCGAAACCGGGACTGGAGAGGCCAAATTCAGGTGTCTAATGCTAATGTTTGAACTACCTGTTAGTCATCTTGGTTAATAATAATAATTAAATTTTTGCTACAAGTCTTTTAAAACTTGTATCACTTTACTTTCTGAAAATGGCTGTTATGTCAAATAACTCAAAACCAGGACTGAAAAGGTCAACTGCAGGTGACTAATGCTAATTTTTGAACTTACCCATTAGTCACCCTGGCGAGTTATGATAATTATAATTATGCTACAGAAAGCCCTTTACAACTTGTATTACTGTAGTTTTTCTGTTACTGCTGTAAACTAGATATAAAAATTGGATTTAATGCTATTTATGTTTTTAATTCAAAACTTCAACTTTGTTTTGTTTTACCTTAATTTCTTTTTACGTAGTTTAATAATTTAACTTTAATTTTAACTTTTTACCATATGTTTGGCAGAGATAGTCTTGTTGCTTTGCACCATAAAACACCAAACCAACCAACCAACTCTTTATGAAGCTTCGTTTATCAGACTAGAATATCTTCAGGGCTGTAGTGTGGGCAGTGCATTTGGGGAGGCCACCAACTTGAATGAGGACTTTAATTTTTTGATTGAATAACAAAGTAAAGTAATAGGTTAAGTAACTCTGATTTTATGTATCACACAGTACTGCATTAAATACCAGTATAACACTAAGGTTTTTCCACTACAAATTTATTACCAAGTGGCATTCAGTTTTCAAGGTAGCATAAGTACCTTTCTAATTCTCAGACACATGCCCACTGTCCATGAAGAATGTTGAGTAATATGATTAAGAATACAGGTCAGGTTGCAGAATCAGTGAGTGAATCTGATTAAAAGAATTTCACAAGGACTTTATAATAATTCAGTTTGATACTTATCCCTGTGGCTTGAGTAATTTGAGCATTTGTGCTAAGTGTGGGCTCTCCATTCATGTTCTGTTTACCAAACATACTGATAAGAAACAAAACAACTACAGGAGACAGCTTTACACTGCATGTGAACTACTTAACAATATAAACCTACTGACAGATATTTGAGGAAAGTTTTTAAACCCATTTTTTCAAATGCTTTATTTCAAATCATTTCAAAGTAAAGCATGAAGGAAGCACTTGCCTATATATATATACAAATGAAAATTTATTGAATGTGTGTAAAGAATGTTATTTTTATTTGCTGTTTAATTTGTCTGTATCCTGGACATTCATTTGTGATACTTGTGTGTGTGTGTGTGTGTGTGTGTGTATATACATATATATAAACAAATCAAATTTTTTGATGGTTTTCAATTCAGATGTATTTGAAATATTTTAATTATATAAATTAGTTAATAAGCAATGTTAAAAATACAGTTAGAAAGCTCATAGAATTTGTTCTCTTTACGTATTTCAGAGATCCTGTGATAGTTATGCTATGATACAGAAGTGCTGTATCTCTGTTTAAGTAGAGTATATCTAGCTCAGAAGTATAAAGTTAGTACAACTTAAGTTTAATTTGTTGTGTCATTTTTTAAAAACTAGTGCAGCATTAAACTGTACTTGCAATAAAACATTACATTTTTCATGTTTTAACTCGTTTGTGTTAAATAACAGTATATTGGCATCAGGCTGAAAAAGTGTAGAATGTAGTTATATCAGTGTTCTGACTATCAGTGGTTAATAATTGGAAGTTTCTGTGCTGAATATCTGTGTTTTAGCTTTTGTATTAACTTTTCTATCTTTTCTTTTTCCAGCTAGCAGGAATTGGAGTATTGGTTGTAACAGTCTGGCTTTACCTTGGGAGTCACGAGTACTTGACAAATAATGAAAGTACCTATACATATTTTACAGCAATTTACATCCTAATGGCTGCAGGATCTCTTATGAGTTTGGTTGGATTTCTAGGATGTTGTGGGGCTCTCCATGAGAGTCTGTGTATGCTGGGAACTGTAAGTCTCCTGAAGAAGTGTTTTTTAAAAAATTAATTGACATAAAATTGATACTTTTGTTCGGGTTCTGAGGTTTAAATAATATAAGTACTGTTGTGCCCCCCCGCTAGTACAGCGGTATGTATTCATATTTAAAACGCTAAAATCAAAGGTTCGATTCCTCTCAGTGGGCTCAGCAGATAGCCTGATGTGGCTTTGTTATAAGAAAACATACACACACAAGTACTGTAATTGGAGCTGGGAAATCAGCAGCAATTGCTAATTAATTTGTTGGTGGGCTCATTAGTCAATAATGTTTGATTACTTAATTAGTAAATGCCACCTACCTAATTTTTGATCTTTTACTCCATGTTTTTCTTGTTTTTGAATGATTTTCAAATTTCCCTTAATTTCATATGATAAACCTTTTCTGGAAGTTACCATTTGCACATATCGAAAAAAAAACATTTTTTCTTATAGTAAAAATGTTTTGTTGCAAATTTTGTGCACAATCATTACTTGACAGGTGATTTGTGAACATCACATAATAAACAAGAAGCTCTGATACAGTTATAAGGACAAAACATTGGCTGACATAAAAGGTTTTTATTAGTTAGAGAGTAAAAGTGTTTTCTTTAATTTTGTTACCAAATTGACTAAATACGCTACGTAGTCATTGTTAAGTTTCGTTTTAAAATACACACTAATCCCTCACTGGTCTTCTATAGATGAAATAAACTGATAATTAAATAACAAAAACACGTCTTATTATCATCAGTAAGGGTTATAATGTTTTTGTATGAAACATACCATGATTGAAATTGCAAGTAATTAAGAAGCCAGTTAGCCCATTTATGTATATTGCTTAAATGGAATAAATATAAAAATTTGAATTATAAAAATATTTAACATTTACCTTCCATACTCACTGAAAAGTAACTCATTTGACTTGATCACAACTGTATTTGATGGAAATACATAAAAAAATCACTTGTAAAGGTTTCAACTCAATAAAACCGTAGTACATCTATTAAAAAGTAAAAACGTAAGTTTGAATAAAGAGTCAAACCTCAACAAAATACATTTTTTAAGCCTTAACTAATCTCTGGCTATTTCACTTTGTTTAATACTCTGTATGTGCATTCTTACTGTTCCTGTGTCTTGGTAAGCTGCTGGTACATGATGACAAAACCTTTTTCAAACTTTCTATATTTGTTATGATGTTAAACTTTTAACAGAATTTTCTTTATTACCCATTTAACTTGTTTTCAAGTGTAAACTTGTGTGCATCTTATCTCAAGGTATCTGATGTCTTCTTATTGAATAAAGTCTATGAGGCTACCAAACACAAAAGTATTTTCACAGTTCTCATCAAAAGTAACTACAAAAAACTTGTATATATACAATCTACTGCCACATGACAGTTTAAATCTTGCTTTATCCAATCATGTTTGAACTTCACAACTGTTTTGAAATGCATGTTTCTTTAGTAAATGATCAAACAATGGATGTTACAACATAATTTAAGTGGCAACCCAAGGCCTGTACAAAAACTAAAGGAAATACTTGAAAATTAAGAACTAGATATTATGTTTCTTTTTGGTGTTCTAGATTCTTAGCAAAAATAGTTATTCTCTAAAATGAGCAGAACGTGTTTTTGGTTTTAACTGACAAATTCAAGCAGGGTTATTTTGTTTATAGAGCTATGTAGAAATGAGAATACAAACTTTTGATGAATTATACTAAATAAGTGTCAGAAAATGACTGCTTCCGCATATCTGCTTTGTGTATTCATTATTAAAGAATATGATTACATAGTAATAGATCAGAAATAAAACACTGTTAAGAAGGACAGCAAATTTATGCTTCATTTTACATTTAAGTAGCCAGAGATTAAGCAGTGGGTTCTGTCATTCTCTTGCTTTCCATCCTTCTCAATATTGAAAAACTAGTTACATATATTATCAGTTTTGCAATAACAAACACAGGAGGAGTAACTTTAATGGCAATTGGAATTGAACTCAAGACCCCTAAACAATGAAGTGTCCCTCGACTACTTATTATGTAGCTTTATGCAAAACACCAAACAAATACAATGGAAACATTTCAATTACTAGAGTAGTTGGAGTAAATGAAAACAGTAAATAATCAGAAAACATAATTTAAATTGATTGATTATATTTTAGATAACCAATTTAATCATAATTTTGATCAATTGATTGGTGGAATTATCAGAACTAATTTGAATTAGTTGATTATTTCCAGAACATTAATTAGTTAGCTTCCAAGACATTAATTGATGTAGTAACTGCTCATAGCTATTCAGTTAGATCACCCAATTTTATTTATTATTTTAGATTTAAGAAAGAAAAATGTTTTATTAGAGCATTTCCAAAAACCTTGTCTGAACAGTTTTGTACAGTAGAAATTCTTAAAATGAAAAATGCCTCATATGAATAAATCAGGTGTCAACTGATACATGGGCTGTTTATGGTTAACATTTTAAAGGATATTCAAAATTTAATAAAAATGAGTTAACAGACAAATGAACAACACTTAATACATTTGGAATATTACTGTAATTCACTCACCCTTGATCTAACAGACTCAGCATAGAATTCAAAACATTCTCTTAAAAGAAACAAATGACATAACAACAATTTATATTAAAATTCACTTTGAGAAAAGGATTAGATATTCAAACTTTTGAAGAATTCCTAAATACTTCAAATAATTTCAGCTGTCACATTCACAGGAAAAATACATTGATGTTTGAACTTCAAAACTTAATATAATTTCATACTTTCTGCTTTCACAGTTTAATGTATGCATTGCAAGGTGTCGCATAGTTATGTGTAGAAGATACATTGTCAATTGTTTTGTGTGCAGAATATGCATTTTATTTAGTAGTTAAATGCAGATTAAATTGTCCAATTAACTTCAGTTGTTTACAATGCAACTAAGTATAAGCAAAATAGTTTTATTATTTTACATTTTTTCAGCTTACTACTACCAAATACAGTACAATAATTGTACAAGTTTTTTCTCTGTATAAAAATTTCTACTGTTGAAGTAGTTCCATTTTACATGTAATATTGCAAGTTGGTAACTGTAAATTGCTGTACATATTGTATTTGTATTTATAACTTTTGCTTAGTTGCTGTTGGTATATTATGCAGAAACTCATTTTTGATATCATGTGCAGTTTTGATAAAATGAATGTGAAAATTAAATATCATTTTTGTAGTTCTTCGTTTTCCTGCTAGTGATATTTTTAGCTGAGCTGACTGGTGGTATTTGGGGTTGGTTGCACAGGGAAAAGGTAAGTTTATAACAAAATTACATGACATTTATTGCATTACCTAATCCTTTCTATGATTGTATTTCATAGTTATGAATAAACATCTTCAACTACAAACTAAAATCTTGTTGAAAACCTGTAGTTTATAAGGATTATTTAGCTCCATCAGCAACTGTTATTCATTAGGTGAATAAAATCATTTTTCAGTCAGCAGCTAAACATCTGTTAGGCCACTTGTTGATGGGAAATTTATTGTATTTTGTCAGTGCATTCATTCTCTACATTTGATAAGAAGTACAGAAGACTACTTAAGCAGGAATTATCTGTTCACATTTTGATTTCAAAAAATTAGATCAACTTGAAAAAGTTATTCTTATATCCGTGCACATTAAATCAGGTCCCCTGTTGGTACAGCAGTAAGTCTGTAGATTTACAACGCTAAAATAAGAGGTTTGATTTCCCTCGGTGGGCTTAGAAGATACCATGATGTGGCTTTGCTATAAGAAAACACAAACACACATTAAATCAGCAAAGTATAAACTGTTCATTTTGAGTATCAAAGCTTGAGGCAGAAGCTGCAACAACAAAGGACATTATCCCTAATGTCTGGATTTTTCTGTTGTCATGGGTTAAATGGTGTGTTGTCATTATTGCAGACTTTCATTTAAAATTTATGTGACTATTATTTTATGAATGTATATTGTTTTTTTATTATAATTTATCTAAGACAAGCCTCCAATTTATTGTTATGTATTGCAATGTGAAATAGCCGTAAATTGAGTTAAATTGTAAGTTGAGTTTAGAAGTTTAAATGTCAAGATGTATCAAATTTATTATATTTATCAATAAGATTTATACACAAGCTTCAGTATATTAGAATAGAAAAGTTAAATGTTTAAAAGTATGTGGACACAACTTGGAGTACCTTAAAACTTGTGTGTGTGTGTGTATACGAGGGCTGTTCAAAAAATACGTGGACTGACGTCATAAAACAAAATGTACTTTATTTAGAAGTTACAGGTCTGGGACCCCTTCAAAGTACTCTCCTCCCCAACGCACGCACTTATCCCAACGGTGTTTCCACTTGTACGCTTCTTTTGTAATGTCCTCCAGCTCCTTCGTCGCATTTGCCTTAATCTCAAGAATCGTCTCAAATCTTTTTCCTTTCAAGGGTTCTTTGAGTTTGGGGAACAAGAAAAAATTGCAAGGAGCAAGGTCAGGTGAGTAGGGGGTGGGGTGGGGAAGAACAGTGATCGAGTGTTTGGCCAAAAACTCACGAGTTCTGAGGCACAAATTTCGCAGCAACGCGGTGCATCTTCAATTTTTCGGTCAAAATCTCGTAACAAGATCCAACTGATACCCCACACTCTTCAGCAAGCTCCCTGACAGTCAGACGTCAATATGCCCGCACCAGGGTGTTGATTTTGTCGACGTGTGGGTCGTCAGTTGACGTGGAAGGACGTCCAGGACGCTCATCATCTTCAATGGACTGTCGACCATTCTTAAAACGTTCATGCCACTTGAAACATGCCGTACGCTTCACAGCAACATCACAGTAAGCCGTGTTAAGCATAGCAAAAGTTTCAGTGGCATATTTTCCAAGTTTAACACAAAATTTCACAGCAAGTCGTTGCTCCTTCAGGTCATTCATTCTGAAATCCGCCAAACGAAAAAATCGCACTTCACTTAAAACCGCGTAGCTAATACACAAATGAAGATATCTGCAATCGGGAAATGGCATCATAATCAGCTGATCTGTGCGAACCTAGCGACACCAAGCGGATTCCCCTGGAACCAACTGGAGCCGCGCAATTCAAACAGTCCGCATATTTTTTTAACAGACCTCGTATATATATATGTACCATATCAAACATATGAAGTAGACAAAGAATGGAAATACTTACTTACTAGCTTATTAATGCACTTGTGTTTCATGCAGTAATCTCAGTTATTTGCAATTATGAATAATGCTACATTTTTAAATAAGTAATGTACAATATCTATACCTTTATATTTACATAAAAAAAACTTTAAGAAAATGTTACAATATTTCATAATGCTTCATCTTTATTTAAAATGGAAAGGACTCCTGAAGGAAATTGTGGGATTAAACTCACCATATTAGTTCCTGTGGAGTATTGCTTTTTTAGTATTTGTATTTGTTATGCCTTTTTAAAAGATTTTTTTCTCTGTTTCTTGCAAACAAACTTTTTGCCATCACACACATCCTTGATAATTCTGGTGCTACCTTTCACAGACACCATGATACACTTATTTACCTTTGATTATTTTCAGTAATGAATTTATTTAAGAGTTAGTTATCTAGTTTTAAATGTCGACCATGTAAATGGAGAGCTTGTGTCTAAGTACTTAATTGTGTGATGTTTTTTGTTTGTATTTTTTGGGTAGGAACGTTATATAAGAAGTGTATGAATTTCTGTTTTCTAGGTAAATAAGATGATTGATAAGTCCATTACGAGAATGATCAAGGAGGAGTATCCAGATGTTAAGCTATCACTCAAATCTGTCGATGCACTTCAGCATGATGTGAGTGAGGACTTTAGTAAAGTTCTCATGTTTTATAATTATGAATTTATACCACAGATATATTGAAACTTTTAAAAAACCAGTCCTATTAGTTTATTGTAAGGTACTAATTGTTCCTTGTCATAAAAAAAATGCAATGTAAAGCTAATTTGTTTAGATATAATATTGATTAAACATTTGTGTTTTAACTGGATTCATATAAAATCTGTATATTCAAACTAGGTGTAATATATTGGCTTTGTTATGCATATCATCCTTTTTATTGTAATGTTTCAGAATACTAAGTTTTGAGTGTATTTTTTATGTTGATTTATCTAAACTTTGGGAAATGTGTGTAAGTTTTGAAGGTGTTTTCCTTGAACAATGATGCTACTAAATTAAGTGAATTTAACAATAGTCTTAGCTGATGGTTTTATTTTTCATAAAATTACATTAAAAAAAAGTTTAAATTTGTTTTGTTTTTTTTAGCTTCATTGTTGTGGAGCAAAAGGACCGGATGACTGGGCTGAATCTCTATTCAATAAAACAAAAAGTGAAAAATCAAGCTTGCTGTCTTTTCTTTCTCCTGATTCTCTAACATACAAAGTTCCAAGTAGTTGCTGTTCAGATCCTGACTCTGCAAATTGTGTAGAGTTACAGTCAGTAATTGGGCAAAGCTCAGCCAATCCAAAGATCCATCAAAAGGTAAGGTTATATGTCTGATGCTCTTTTTTCTTTTCTTTTTTTTTGAGTCATTTTCCCATGTAATTGTTTTTGAAGTTGACATTACTACAGTTAATGAATTAGAGCAGGGGTGTGCAACAGGCGGCCCGCGGGCCACAACCCGGCCCGCCAAGCCATTTAGTGTGGCCCTAGTTGTTGTAATCTAACCATGTGGCCTGATCTGTAATCCAACGCAAATGGAATATTTTTTAAAAGCATCGATCCTACGGGATTCCCAGGCTTCGACTCGACAAACTTCTAAAATTATCTTTGCTAGAGAGGAGCAGGCCGAATTCGATTGGTCGGCCTCCTTAGGGCATGAATAGGTGACGTGCACTAGCACTATTGTCTACGACTCAACGTCATGTCCTGAACCTCGCCTTCGCCCGCTGGCGACAATTTTCCCTAACCTCTGCTGTCCGTCATTCATTATTGGTGAAAATTTTATTACCTTTTACAGTTACTACAAGAGATTGAAGGTAAATTGATTATTATTTAACATATTGTTGTGACTTTACTGAATTTATTAAAATTTTTGCTTTCAGATGCATCTGATTCTATGTACAGTGTGACCTCGTTATTCGCGGGGTTACGTTCTTTACCCTCCCGCGAATAGCGAAAACCGCGAATATTGGACGCAGTTTTAAAACGTATATGTATGCGATTATATACTATATGAAATGCTTCCCAAACACTAATGATACTTATACTCATTGATGCAGTAATAATGTAGCAATATTGCATACTGTTATGTATTTCACTAAATTGTACCGTGCGTTACCGGGCTGTGCTTTGCCGTTTGCGTTGTTGGGGAAGCTGAGGCAGTCAGCCAATAGCAGTCCAATCTTGTTTGGTGAAGACGACAATTGATAAAACGGCTTGATTGAGTAAATACAACAGAAATCTCCTCGAAAAGCCCTTTCAGTCTCTGTGACCTACAAAAACGCAGTTCGCGCATAACCCGCGAATGGCGAACCGCGAATAGGCGAGGTCACACTGTATTTTGCTATTCTCAATTAATTTAAGTACTGGAAGGCTATGATCGGGATGCCAATTTAGAAACATGTGTTTCTGTCCATAAGAGGTTCCATGTGTAAATAAATTCTATGTTTTTTTCTACTTTGCTATTTTCGTGAGAATAATTTTTGTTTTGATTTCAGGGCTAGTAAAATGTCAGCAGTTAAGAAACGAAAAATTGATGATGAGGAAGGTTATTCAACAGTGAATGGTGCACAAAATATCTTGTTGTCCCACATAATCAAGGTGTTGTCTGCCTCGTCTGTCAAACTACAATTGCAGTCATGAAAGAGTACAATATTAAGCGACATTACGCAACTAAGCACTCCTCCCAGTTTGATGAAATTGTTGGTCAGGCACGAAAGGACAAAATTGAACATTTAAAATCATCCATTGAAAAGCAACAAGGTGTTTTACCACTTTCAAGAAAAATTCAGAACTGGTGACAAAACTGAGTTATAAGCTTTGTGAATGTATGGCAGAAAAGGGAAAGCCTTTCAGTGATGGAGAATTTATTAAAATTGTTTAACAATATTCACAGAATATGCATGTCCAGAGAAAAAATATTTGGTGGAGCAAACTAGCCTTTCCGCTTTACTGTCTCACATGGGACAAAAGATCTTTCAGAGGACATCAAAGAAACTTTGAAAGAGAGATTGAATTGTGTGAAGCTTTCAGTCTGGCTTTGGATGAAAGCACTGATATCAATGACACATCCCAACTTGTCATTTTCATCAGAGCTGTTACTGCAGGCTTTGATGTTTTCAAGAGTTTTAGATATGGCAAGCCTTTCCTCCACAACCACAGGACAGGATATTTGTGAACAAGTGCTTAAGGTTGTAGAAAAGTTTGAACTGAATCCTTATAAATTATGTGGTGTTACAACAGATGGTGCTCCTTCCATGACAGGTAGGACAAATGGATTCACCAAGAAATTTCTAACTGCAATTGGAGCACAAGACGTAGTTGTAAGCCATTGCATTATTCACCAAGAGAGCTTGTGCACCAAAGTTCTGGATTTTGCAGAAGTCATGAAAAATGTCGTCAATGCGTAAATTATATTGAACACGAGGATTAAATCATCGACAATTTAAAACTTTTTAGATGAGCTGGACAGTGAGTATTCAGATGTTTTGTACTTCTCTGCTGTGCGTTGGCTTAGTAGAGCTGCTACTTTGAAGAGATTCTGGAATCTGCGAGAGGAGATTAAGTTCTTCATGGAGAGCAAGCGTCAGAATGTGGACTTCTTGAGCAATGAGAACTGGCTGAATGACACATTCCTCACAGACATTACACAGCATCTGTCTGATTTAAACTTAAAACTACAAGGGAAAAGTCAACTTGTGAATAAGTTGTTCGAGCATATTTGTGCTTTTGAGAAGAAAGTGGAACTTTTCCAGGTTCAGTTGAGAAGAGCCATATTGACCCATTTTACATGTCTTGCAACCAGGAAACTGGAATTTCCTAATCTGGATTGCACCAAATATGGAACCAGTGTACAAAAGCTGCGTGATGAGTTTGCAAACAGATTTCCAGATTTCAGACAAACTGAAATTAGATTGAAATTGTTCGCTCAACCTTTTGATTTGGCAGTGGAAGACAGTCCTGATGATTGCCAAATGGAACTCATTGAACTGCAGGCTGACATGGACACTAAAAGGAAATTCTCTGAAAACAGTTTGCTAGACTTTTACAAACTCTGTGTACGTGAAAAGTTTCCCAATTTGTCCCATCATGCACAAAGAATTGCCTCCCTTTTTGGTAGCACCTATTGCTGTGAGCAATTTTTCTCCAAAATGAAGCTCATCAAAACCAAATGTAGAAGTCAGCTGACTGATGAACATTTGACCAGTCAGTTAAGAGTGGCAACCACTTCTGTCAAAGCTGATATTGACAAGCTCTGCAAGGACTCTAAATTTCAAGTGTCGCACTAAAATGATCACTCATGCAAAAATATAAAATATTATTGCTTGCATTTTGAGAATTTTTTTAATTTATTGTGCATGTACACGAATAAGCTTGTTTTTTAAGTGGCCCGCTTGATTGATGAAGTTGGTTATATGGCCCACCGACGAAAAATGTTGCACACCCCTGAATTAGAGGTTTCAAATTAGTATTGTTTATTTAGTGATTCATTTAAATTACCAGTGAAAATGCAAACTCACAGTTTCAGTGATAATGTGGAATATATTTGCAAATTGTTTACTAATTTTATCTTAATCCATTCCTCATTTTAGATAATTACATAAAACAGTAGAAACGAATTGTTAAAAATATTGAAGTTAAAATTCAGACAAGGTGTGTCATTTTCTTTTATGTCAATATCTTAGGAGTTTTGAGTATTTTAACAGAACTCACAATTTTATTGTTATTATTTAAATGGAAATTTGTGTCTACTTAGATCACAGGTGGTTGACTTAAGTCAGTTACAACTGAAACCTGCAAGTTAATTAACAAAGAGTGACAAATTATGTAATAAAAATGACAAAAAAATTTATTATTTATCTTTTGCTATTGGATTTTTGTTTTTATATTATAAATCAAATTGTTTATAATAAATTTACTGGAAATAAAGACAAAAAAGTAGTTGATACTAATTACAGTTCAAGTATTGTAAATTTTATTTCATATCTTTGATAAATCTTTTTTGCTTTACAGTTTTTGTATTGTTTTATGCAATTAAACTGTTGAAATTGAATGTACAATAAAAGAACTTTGTGAGTGTATAATGACATAAATATTTTCTAAGATGCACACAAGTAGCAAAAACATATCAAGAAGAAAAGGAGAATACTCAGTGTCATTAATGAACCTCAATACTAGCTGTAGTATATTACAGTTTTTTTTTCAAGCTACAGTTATTACAATAAAAAAAATATTTTAAAAGTATAATCCTAAGATATATTTCACCAGAAAGGACAGTAGTCTTGAGAAAACTGGTTATTTCATTGTTGAAAAAGGCAAGTAGGAAACAATTTCAGTCCTCATATTTCTTCCAGAAGTGTGATTGTACCCTTCAAAATGACTCTTCCATACATGGTACATTGAATATGCTTTTAAAATATGTTTCTGGAGTCAAAATTAGGTATGAGAGTGTGAGTAAACATGATTGCACATCTCAAATATGAAGCCACTGAGAAAGTTACATTAAATTATGGCTGTTTTAGATTGAAGAAAGCAACTTGAGTCCAAAAACAAATGCATAAATTGCAACTGAAAGCTTCATTTTGTGTATTAAACAGGATTTTGACAGTAATCTACACAAACTGGACAAAGTTTATTGTGAAAAACAGACAACAGTTAATGTTGTTCAAGTTTATTTGAGGTTTTCATGAAATCATGAAAATGTTGCTTTTGGTGTATGTTTTTAAATAGCTTAAGGTTTTAATTTTGAAACCTTTTGTTCTCACAAGCTCATCAGTAAAGTTTTTATAGTTATGTATCAAGCCTTTAAGAAATCATACTAAGCAACAATTTTGTTCATTTATTTCTCTATATAATAACACAATTATAATTGATCACCCAAACATTAATTTAACATTCTTGTTGTGGTCAATTACTGACAGATTATATGATTGAACTTGTAGAATTTGGTCAAAATGCAATCATAAGATTTTGTTCCCTATTCATACTGAAAAATTACTTCAGTGTTCATGTGATATAATTTTTTTTTTAAGTTTTAAAGTATTATTATAAGATTTTAAACCACATATAAATTACATGGTCAATACAAGTGTGGTAATTTTGTTTTTCCATACTGTATCAATTAAGTATGAATAGTATTATTTCACAGGTATACAATAGATAGAAGTATTCATTTTTACATCAGATACAGTATGTCACCAAAAATGTTTTTTGGCAATTATTTGTTGTTTTAAATTACTTTTATTACAAAATTAAGATCTGAAGTATTTTTATATCAGTACAACTAACTAGTTTTTGTTTCTTGAAGTAAGAACTTGTTTCATTATATATATATATATGTATATATGTATGTATGCTTAAATGTATGTTTAGGGCTGTGTTCAGGCACTACAGAAACAGCTGGAAGAACATCTGACCATAATCATTGGAGTTGGTATTGGTCTTGGAATCATTCAGGTTTTTATTGTTTTTTTGTTTATTTAAAATAGTTTAATTTATCTGTTTTCTGAGCATTTACAGATAATAAAATATTGGCTTTGCTCTATATCAGTTTGTTTCAAAATTAAAAAAAAACACAATTACATCAAGAATAATTTCATGATTTATTTTAAAGATTAAATACTTAAAGCCTTAAACAAAATGAAAATCTTTCTTTTCCTGCCCCTCGCCAGTCCAGCAGTAAGTCTCGGGATTTACAATGCTACAATCAGGGGTTCGATTCCCCTTGGTGAGCTCAGCAGATAGCCCGATGTGGCTTTGCTATAAGAAAACAAACAAACATTCTTTTCCTGATGATTTTTAATAACAAAAAAACTCTCATTTTGTGCCTTTTTTTATGCAAAATAACTTCAAAATGTTTATAAAGTATTTACCTGTTTTGTGTTTTTTTATACAAGTTTTGAAATTACTTTGATAAAACCTATTTGAATTTATACTTATGGTTACTTCTGTGTGTTATTAAGTTATATAAAATAAATTATAATAGAGATTGTATTGTTAACATGGACATGCAATAGTACTGAGACAGAATTTCTCATAAGGATTTTTTTTAATTGCACAATTATATATTAACATCTTAAATTTTTAATACATGATACCTTATTACTCCTTATATATTTAAGTCTATTAACAAATGATCCAAAAATGAAGAATATTCTAGTAAATACATATATTTATCAACTCTGGAATGGAATTTTCTAATCTCAAATATGTTTTTCTTAAATACATATCTTCTTGAACTGATTATTACATTTCATTTGTCTAATATAAACACTTCCACATTAACATTTAGTTTTATAAATTCGCTTTAAATATTAGTTAGTAAAACATAAGGGATGTGAATGAATTTAAAGGATTGAAAATTAGGCTGTAGGATAACGTATAAAAACACAATATAAGATGTTATTAGGAAAAGCAGGAATGCTGGATCAAGCAAAAGGTGTTAGAGTCATTAATGTCTGTGAATGTTTGGAAAAAATAAAGTTAAAAAAAATTTTAAAAAGTCACAAATTGTCATGAAAAGGTGAAAATCTGGCAAATATCTGTGTAAGAATGTATTGGGACTTCGTCTGAGAATTATGTAGAAATAGTAGACCTACATATGGGTCACATGATCTAGCTAAGAAGGAATAAATATGACACTAATGTCTTGCAGATTCTCTCCCAATGATGATGTTGAAACAGAGAGAGAGAGACAAATTTTTGATGCCATAGATTGGCCAGAATTAAAAATCTTTAATTGCATATCTATTTTAATGTTGTTTGTCATTTATTACTTTAATTAGTCAGTGCATACTAATTTGCTCATCAAGAACCAGGAAAGGCCACTCAAGAATAGAAATGTTATGACAAGATTGTAAAAAAACATGTAGCAATTTGAGGAATTGGTTTGGCTGTGGTAATTGCAAACAGTATAGAATTATTGTGGAGACAACTGGACCAGTTTGTACCTCATATTCTTACATACAGGTTCACTGATATGAGTAACAGCAAAATAGGGTGCACAAAAGCACATAAAGCTGCAACCTTAGAATCTGCTGCACAAAGCCTCCTGAACCCTATGGCTGAACAATTCCAACCTCAAACTTACATCATCCTCAGGAAGGCCAAGAAACCAAAACCAAACATCACTAAACACAAATGCAGTACACTGAACCATCTAAAACGAGACAACAACATTAAGATTCTACCAGGAGACAAAGGAAACAGTGAGTCATCCTAGACGTCAACAATCATGACACGAAGATCAAACAGTTACTAGACAAACACTAATACAAAAAGATCACCAATGATCCTGCAGAAAAGACAGAGAGACTCATAAATAGAATGCTGAACAAACTAAAGAAACAAAGCTTAATCAATGAAAAACTAACCAAAGACTTAAGATCCAAGGAAAATTTCCATCCTCATTTCTATGGACTACCTAAGGTAGACAAACCTAATATACCTCTAAGGTCTGTTGTCAGTGCTCAAAACTCAACTTGCCATCAACTGGCTAATTTCCTAGTACCTATCCTATCTCCACTATGAGGAAACACTGAACATCACAGTCAAAACTTGACAGATTTCATAGTACAACTCAGAAAGCTACACATCAAATCCTAGGATATGATGGTCAGTTTTGATGTCACAGATCTATTTACCAATGTTCCAACCTCAGAAACCATTCATATCGCTAGACAAGAACTGCTGAATGACAACTTTCTACCACACAGAACAGATATGAAAATAGATGCCATTTGTCTACAGTCAACCTATTTCCAATACATCAAGGAATTCTATGAACAAACAGATGGTCTAGCCATGGGATCACCACTCTCTCCAATCCTAGCAGACATTTTCATGGAAGACTTTGAAGAAAGAGCTCTTTCATTCACACTGGTAAAACCAAGTTTCTACAGATGTTTTGTCGACGACATCTTTGTTATTTGGTTCCATAGTCATGAAAAATTACCAGCCTTTTCAGAACATCTCAATTCCATAGACAAAAGAATCAACTTCACTATGGAAATAGAGGAACAAAACAGTCTATCGTTTCTTGACATACTCATCAACAAACAAGCAAGACAAATAACCACAACTGTATACAGAAAACCCACCCACATGGACAGATACCTACTCTTCCAGTCCTATCATCCAACCTTGATAAAACGTGGTATAATCCAATCCCTAAATAAGAGAGCAGAAACATTTGGGATAAGACATCCATCGAAGCAGAACGTCAAATGATCATAGAGAGTTTTAAACATAATGATTGCACCTCCTCTTTCATCAAAAACTCCTTGAAGAAGACCACGACAGAAAAAAAAGATCAGAAAGTCACCACCACTACCACCATTTATCTTCCATACCTACAACATTTCAGTGAAAAACTCAAATGCATAACCAAAAACAAATTAAACATAGAAGTCTGGTATAAATCCTACAATACCTTAAGGTTCATTATGGTAAAAAACAAACAGCGACCTACCAGAGAATCACAGAAACGTCATCTATGAAATTCTGTGTTTGTGCATTGATACATACGTTAGAGAAACGGGAAAAAAAATTGCAACAAGAATAAAAGAACATAAAGATAGTACAAAACTCAAAACAAAATTCAGCCATTGCAGAGCATGCCACATCAACTGGACACAGAATAAACTGGGAGAAAACTAGAATCATCAACACAAACAAATTCTGGAAGACAAGAAAAATCAAAGAATCATTTTATATTAACACTATTAAATCTTCATTTAACAGAGATTCCAGATTAGAGATGAGTAACCAGGACACTATAAAAGACCATCAGCACCTACACACACAGTGACTTGAAGATGAAAGGCAGAAGACGTTTCAAACATCATCCTCTACACTTGTGTTTCCACAACAGGCAGTTGCCATCCATTCTACAAAGTTTCATCATGTATAGTACATCCATACACTGCATTTATGCATCATAGACAAATATCTTTGTTACTGGCTTGATCAGGAGTCAAATGTTGAGGAGGATGAGGGTGCTGTTTAATTCAACTCTTTCTCACTCACCCAATGGGTGAGAAAGAGGTGAAATTACTTCTTTGTACACGATAAGCCAGCTGAGAACGCATTGGAGTTAGAAGCAAAAAATAACTGTCAGTTACTAATGTTGACCTTCAAACTAATATTGATAAGACTGTTTATTGATTTACTTCAAATTGAAGTGAAAATGTATCTAGTGCAGTGCTTGTTAAAAGGAATTTTTGTTATTAAATGGATTGAAAATCTTGTGGAGGATAAAACATTAAATGAAATCTCATTATGGGAAGTGCTTGTTAAACAAGGGACCACTGTATGTTTAACATTAATTAGTATCATAAGTCATTCATGCTATATGTCATAGATAGAAATAGGATAGTTTAAAGAGGAACAATCTGTAGTTCAAGTCTTCTTGCTGCAGAAAAATTCTGTATTTTGGAACCATGGTGTGCTATAAAAGTGACAGTCAGATCTTGTTGCTTCATACAATAACAGTTGATCAAGAGTTGGTAGTGAGTGCTGTGACTAGCTACGTTTGGTCTGCCAACTTAAAATTATGGATAACTAAGCACAACTCCTACATGCTTGTTATCAAATATTTACCACATTACAAAAATATTTTTCCCAACACCTGGACCAGGAAAAAAAAACAACAGAAATTTAAAGTACCAGATGAAGTATGGAATTGGAAAATTTAAAGAGACTTTATGAGTAAAGTGAAATAATCTTAAAACTGATACTAACTAGGGAAGAATGATGGTAGCCTGTGCTGATAAAGATTAAAACTACGTTGATGTTAACATCGGATACATGTGTAAATATGGTGTGGGTTTTAAGGTATGTGTAGTTACAAATATTTATAAGATAGATCATTTACCAGAATATCTCGTTCAAGTTATGTTAATTTAGACATACTAGGTGGTGTGGCTCTGAATAAAGTTTTGTTGTTTTTTTTTCCTTTCAGTTGCTTGGTCTAGTTTTCTCGATGGCCCTGTGCTGTGCAATCTGGAATTAAGTTTGTACGTGCCGTTTTATTCTGCTTTGTTGATATTGCAAATATGCCATCCTGCATATTGTTTATGGACTAGTTATTTTATGTACTCCTGATTTACTGATCTTTTAAACATGAAGAAGTGCTCAAATGTGTATATATGTGTACTTAATATATCAGTTATATCTTTAATCACAAATTTTATGATATTCAGTACAAAGCCTCCTCTCACTTCCTGTGATGTAAATTTAGTTTACTGTAAGAATGGATAGAATGTCCATATCAGGTGAGGTTTTTCCATTAACTTTTGTGCTGGAATATTTGAACACCCAAGAAGCTTAATTATAATTAATTGTCTTTATAGACAAAACAAACTAGGAATGTAGCTACTTTGCTTCTTAGTCATACTTCTGTTTATTTTGTTATAAACTGTGTCCTCTGTCAATAATTATTATCCATTTTCTTTGAAACTGAATTCCAGCATTAATTAAAATTTTTATTACTGTATTATATCATACCTTGTATAATGTTCTGATATTAGGATTTATAATGTCATGAAAAGTTATACTACTTTTTTATATAATTTTAATAAATCGTTTTATCTTGAAATAATAATAAGAGATCTTCAAACTTATTTTATTTTATGGATTTTCTTCTTTTTTTTTTCCCCCATCTTTAAGTTTTTGTTTTATTTACCACTTTAAAATTGCAGGCAACTTAGAGCATGCCATTTATATAGTTTTTAGTACTGTATTAATATTTTATATATGGTTATTAGACATAATTTGGGCAAGGAAATAATAATTTGCTCATTATGACTGGCTGAAAAGATTTTTGTTTTTATAATTATAATTGTTCAAACTCGAAAGGATTAAAAACAAAAGAGATTCTAAACCTTCCAATAAAATAACAGTGCTATTATATTCTCAATTTCTGAAGCTAAAACAAATCACGTTATTTAGATTTTCATAACACTCGTGTAGTACTGATAATGGGAAAATCTCTTACCTATGTGTTCAGCTTTCAGTGTAAGGAAACAAATCCCATCATTGTCACTGGGACTTCTATTTAAAAGTCTAGTTGCCAATTTTCTTGTTAATACTAATGTCTTAAACACAGAAACATTACTTATGTCCAATTTATAAGAAAAGTGACAATTGTGCATTGTTATTTTTTTTTACACAGGTTTTGTGATATAAAACTATCAGTGCAACACTGTTGAAACCAGAATATGTGAAATATATATGCTTGTATCTCTTAGATGTTTGCCACTAACTGATAATGGTTATATTAGGATTTTATGCAGTGAAACAGTTTTAGTCTCTTAAGTCATCTTAATTTCAAACTTGATTTTAAGTATTGTTCGTACTTCTATTTGTATACCAGTAGAATAAAAATACCCTGGTTCCTGTCATCACTTGTAAAAACAGACTGAACTTGTTACTCTAAAGTATTTTTAATGAATTTCTTTAACTTATATATCTTGATAAAAATATATCTTATGTTTGCAGGAATGTTCTCATAATTTTAGATGTGTTGAGAAATGTATAAATTTTCAGCCTGGAGCATTTTGGACATAGTTGATTTGAGTAAATTACAGATAACTCTGGAAGGAATGTTTTCAGTCACTGAGTGTTTTGTTTTTATAATTTGTTAGGAACAACTTTGTTTTCAAAGCTTGTAAGTTTGCCAATCAAAATAGAAGTTTGCCTCAGAAAAATTACTATGTAATGCAGTTTTAATTAACTACTCCTTCGCAGGTTATAATATCTGATTATGTTTCTACCAACATTACTTCAACACTGCCTAGAACGTATTTTAATGAAAATATTGCCTTTTTTGGATATAATTTCTTCAGTAAGCTCAGGTTTTTCCACTAGTAGCTTCCTGAACAAGTTAGAATAATGAAGTAATTTAATATTTTTTGTTTGATTATGTTGTGTTCTTACATTTTTTCCATCTCAAATCTAATGTTTTTGTTGAAAATATATTTTAACAACTTTGTATGTTGTAAAGTCATGAAAATAATGTGTGGTACAGTGGAGAAAAATGTTAGTTTCTTACCAACTTGTATTACTATATGATTTATTTGCTTTATTATATTGTAATTAATAGCTTTTGAGTTGTATAAATACATATTTTAATGTTTATGTATAAAACTGTGAATAAGAAAATATTTTTTTCCTTTAGGAAAAGAACTCGTAATACTGAAATATGTATTGCAGATGGTGCTTTTTTATTATTTTGAGCTTTTTGGGTGTGAGAAGGAACATTACTCAAAGATAGAATATAAGTGAGAAAGTAAAATAATCTGTATCATCTAATTTTGGATTTTCAAATAACATCACTGAAGTTATTTGATATGAAAAAATATATTATTGTTTATTCTGTATTGATTTTTGCCATGAAATACATCTGAACCAAAATCTCAGTTATCTTATAGAAACATATAAAATATTCAGTATTTCTTTAAAAAAATTTTTACCAGAAATACTTTATTTTTATTGAGGGGTGAATATCATTTTTCACAAACTGTTTGTATCAACACAAAAATAGTATCACTTGCCATAACTCCATAAATGTATGTTGAGATCATGTAATGTAGGAACAAAAAAATGGTTGATTGATTGTTTATAACTCTTAACTGTAGGTGAGAAATAAAAATAAAACTGAAGAGATGTAAAATGTTAAACACTGATGTTTTTATTAAGAACTATTTTTATTTTTTAAAATCATATTTCTAGCTTGAAAACATGTTGTTGGAAAATTGATAAGGACTAGAAGGATATCAAAACAAAGAATGTTTTAGTTGTTGTTTTTTATAATGGATACCCGTTCAAGGTGCCGCTTTATTTTGATGTTTCAGACCATGTAAGATAAGTGTACTCATTTTTTTTGTAAACAATTTAATACGTTTTTAGATGTAAGAAATCTCATTTAACAAAACTTATTGTCATGTATTATACGTAAAATATATAATGTGCATGTTTTTGTGTGTAAAATTTGAAATAACCTATTTTAACTTGGCAAAAATAAAGTTTTTGTGATTCATATTATTTTATAGGCTTAACTTTCTGAAATGTGTTCTTGAATTAGTAGGGTATAATTTTTTGTTTAATTTGTTTTTGAATGTTGAATTAACATTGAATTGAAAACTTTCTGTGTTGATTTTTTTGCTAATAATGAATGAAATTTTAACACAAACAATACAATTCTGCTTATTTTATAACTATATTCAACATTTTATTGATAAATGTAAAACATAACTGTAAGTCCCATAGGTTTAAAGTTGAATAAGACGAGAACCACACCTTTTCTTATAATCTTGTACTATATATTTGAAAAACTAACCTATGAAACTTGTTATATTTTTTAAAAATTTGTATCTTGATGTATTATTTTTGAAAAGTTAAGATGAATTTTGCATAATTGGATAGAATGAAATCTTTACTTTGTAAGACCTATCTTCCCTATCAAAATAAATGTATACATCATTTTTTTTTGAGTCTTCTATTATTTTTAACATATTCTATCATGATTATATTTCTGTTGAACTATGAAGTTCCTAGAATTAAATTTAAATATATCAACAAATACTTTTCCTGTATTAATTCTTTATAGCTCACCATTCAATCTATAGAAGTGTAAAAGCTTTTTTAATTTGGCTCATTTTGTGTGTGTGTGTGTGTGTGTGTATATATATATATATAACTTAACAGTCGTGAACATTTTAGTTTGTAAGACATAACAAATAAAGCTTGGGAAGAAAATATTTTTTTTATAAAATTTGTTAAGCTTATTAATTTAGAAATTGTTAAAATCTTTTTTTTTTACTTTATACTAACAAAAATGGTATGTATCCTTCATTTCAACTTAGAGTTTTTGTCTTTTAAAAATTTTTATGGTTATCTTTCTAGCAGGCTATACTGTTATAATTTGTTATAGAAAATGATAAAAAAAACATGAATTTTTACTAAGCTGTGGTGGTAAACAAATAAAATGGGGAACTGCCTCTTTGCAATGTTTATGGTCCAGATTAGGAAGTTTCGTGGTAGGCACTCAATGGAAGGTAGATTGTGTGCACGTACCTTTGTTGACACCATTGAATTTATATGAATAGAGGCAATAAGGAATTATTCATGAACACAGCAAAATAGTGCTTCAAAATGGAGAATACACCACCAATTCATAATATGAATGGAAGAAAGTACGTTCAAGATATGGAAGTGACAGAGAAGAAAATATGTTATATATTTAATTCTTTACATATGCCCAGAGTATTATAATGAAAAAATATAAAAATTAAAAACAGTTTGTGATAGTTTGATTATTTAAGTTGAAAAAAAAAGATATTGTTATAAATTTACTGTCAAACCTATGTTGGTTTTCTTCCATATCTTTTGTCTAATTAGGAATCATTCACTCAGTTTACTTAACTTGAAATTTATAACACTACATACTAGTGTAGGCCCAGCATGGCTAGATGTTTGACGAGCTCGACTCACAATCTGATGGTCATGGGTTTGAATTTTTATCTCACCGAACATGCTCTTTCAGCTATGAAAATATTATAATGTGATGGTCCATCTCACTGTTCATTGGTGAAAGAGTAGCCCATGAGTTGGCAGTGGGTGGTGATGACTAGCTGCCTTTCCTAGTCCTTCACTGCCAAATTAGAGACGGCTAGTTTAGATTGTCCTCGTATAGCATTTTGCAAGATTAAAAAATAAACAAACATGTTGGTATTTTACTTGAAATTACTGCAGATTCAATTTATTTTATTTATGCTTGCTTTAAAGTAATTTACCATGGTGAGAATCTTCACACAACATAATTTTATTTCTAATTCAACATCAGAAGTTTACTAAATGGCTAAACAAGTGTGTTACTGTTTTGGCTTTTGCCAGCATTGAATACTCACAAGGATATTATCTTAAGCTTATCTAAGATAAAAATAAAACAAAATTCTATGGGGATTAACAACAGTCAGATTTATTATATAATGTGGTAATTAGGTACAATAATGTTCAACAAAAGCCAAAAGCTTTTTTGTAGAAATGCAGGATTATTAAGAGAGGAGTAAACTGAACATGAACAACAAAAGAAATGAATACATGTAAACAAATAAAACAAAAACCTTTTATCCACAACAGATGGATTCCAAGCAAATTTTATTAACTAACCAGGCTGGTTGGTATTGTAAGTTATTAGTGTAAACTGGTTGCTGTGGCTAAAGAGGATTCCTACTCATGCCTGTAAGAACAAGTAAATTCAAGTAAATTATCACTTTCCAGTGAAAATAAGGGTTCATGTGGGATGTATCATAATCCCAACCTGCATAGTCACAGACTATTTCAAATAATATACAGAGGAGAAAGCCTGTAACTCAAACCAGTTTATACAGCTATCTGTGTCATCTTAAGAAGTGCACTTACAAAAATAATAGATTTCTCAACAACATTGGTAGAAATTTCACATTTAAATAAACTATAATCTAACTTTATAGCTTATTACTGTTTAAGTTTACAATTTTCATGCCTGCTTAAATATTGTACAATATTTGTTTCTGTAATAAACAAATTAGGTTAATTATTTGGCATAATGACAATATATGGTAGAAGTCTCATTAAAATTTAGGACAACTGTCAATCACATTTGTTAATTTAAGCTCAAAAGTTTACTGTGAACTAACTCTGCTGTTCCCACTGTATTGATTGAGCCACTGAAGGGTTGACGATATCAGAATTAGTTTCTGTTATTGCATGTTCTTTCAGCTGTGAGAATATTATTACTGAGACATTCAACCTTGCTATTTTGTTAGGAGTTGTTGCATAGGTGACAAGTTCCACTGACTGATTGCTATCCCTCTAGAAGGGATGTCATTGTCTGAACAGTAGGGACTTTGACTTAGCCATTTAGTATATGTGTTATACAAAGTACCATTCACGCTGCAAATACCAAAAGGTTTTTGTTTTCTTCTTTACTTTCTATTTCAGTTACATATCAAATTTACTTTTCATACCCCTTGGGATTTTTTAAATTAAGAAGCATTGGCCAGATCAATGATCAAAGTCATTATCAGGCTTAGTATTTAAGTAGTATCATAAAATACACAGAAAAAAATGGAATTTGGAACACCAATTTGAGGCTACTAGAGTCGGCAAAGTATAATAATCAATTGCACTGATACCTGGCAGAGAATTGTAAATAACATGCAGACTTTGGAAATGCTGTGTATAGAATAGTAATGAATACAACTAGCAAAAGAAAATTGAAACAGTACAAATATGGCTGGTGATAGTATTAACCTTTTTTTAGAATATTTAAAGAAACTCCTTTGTTACTAACTTGTAACTGGAGCAAAGGACAGTTAATCTCTAGTTGCATTATATCTATAACAAGAATGTCAGTAGCTATGTGCTGAATACCTACATGAAGATGTAGAAGAATTTCCTTGATGTGCCTGACTAAAGATACTTTGTATAATATTTATGAAAAGGTAAAGTGAAATTATAAGAAACATCACAGATAGACTCTTGAGTGCCCCAATTAAAATAACTGTTAATTTTGCTCCCTCTACATGGAATATACTTGTAGTAAGATGTATTCAAGTTTCTTTCTGAATTGCTGTGTAGATATTCTGCAGGTAGTTA
This sequence comes from Tachypleus tridentatus, assembly GCF_004210375.1. Lineage (NCBI taxonomy): Eukaryota > Metazoa > Arthropoda > Merostomata > Xiphosura > Limulidae > Tachypleus > Tachypleus tridentatus. The sequence continues at coordinate 132,930,544 of NC_134837.1, forward strand.
GTGACACTTGTGCTAGCATCACATAAAAAGAAATAAATGTACACTAATCCTTTTATGTAGATGAGGTTATATATACATGGCTGTCTATTGGAAATGCTGACCTGTGATTATATTATTTGAAATTGTCATTGAAATAGATAATCTAAGGACAGACATACACGTATGGATCCTTGTCTGGATTGGGTCTGTGGGTATTACATTATTCTTTATCATGTCTTTGCCCTATGTGAACATTTCTGAAAAACCTTCTCTTTACTCCATCAGCTGGTTGAAATCATTCAGCTAATTTAACTCTCCTCTCCAGTTTTGTCTGAACAGAAACACTAAAGATATTTGTTTATTTCTTCTCTTGTTTGTTTTTCTGTTTCTTTGAAATATTACTCTTGCAGAACATTTATAGTGCTTACTGGATACTTATATCTACCTGTTGTACATTCATGTATCTGAATAACATAGACTAGTTATCAGGTAACATCTTGATGCTATAAACATAGAAGTTCTTAGTAATTTTAAACGTGTATATTTTCACCAAGCATGGAAGCACTTAGTATGTATGGATGAGCCAAGAAAAAAATGGCTACAACATTCAAGCTATTACTCTATGATGCTTACAGATAACTACTAAAGTTGAGAGTTATGCCCTTGTTTGAGCACCTATTTACAATTATTGAGTGTTTCACAGCTTATGAGGCTTCCAATATCATTGAAAAGCATTTGTAAAGTGAGAATCAGGAACTAACTAAATAGCTAAAGTGTTCATTCATTGTCATTCTTTTCCCAAACTATCCAAAAATGTGTGAAGTTTTTGTAATAGCTTTAGTATAACAAAAAAGCATTTTAAGAGGACTTTGGAATAAGCTATTACTAAGCACTATTGTGCTTAGTATTAGCTAAAAAAAACAAAAACAACATAATTCTACTGTGAACAATGTTATTGTCACCACTTTATATTAGCTTTCATACTGAAATTTATTGTTTGTTTAAGAAGCTTAAGTACAGCTTAAAATAGCAATTATCACCCATTGATAGATGAAATACTTGAGGCTTTGTACACTATACAATTGGCATTGTTAGAGAGCCAAACCCTATGAAAAAAATATCAATACACATAATATTGAATTTTATTATGCACATTCATAGAATGCACAAACTTTCAGTGAGGTGGAAAAGAATGTCACATAACAAGTAATAAAAGAAATTTTGTAAATGTAAAATTATGTTGTAGACTTTTGTTTAAAAAAACAAAATCCAAGAGACAAAATTGTAAAAGGGTTAAATTAGGTGAACAAGTGGGCCTTTTGATAGATCCTACCTTCCCAATTCAATGCTCTGAGAAAGTTTGGTTTAAAACATTAACAATTCAAGCATGATTTCATATCCTCCAACATAAGTCACTGTCTAAGCTAATGCTTTTAACTTTCTGAAAAGAAACAGCATGTATCGTGCATTGTCTATATTGTCACATTAAACAACAATAAAGCATAAGGAATCAGCTGCAGTAAGCTACAGAACACCATATGTGTACACAAGGATACTTCCTTTTATGCAACACACAATCTACTATTTCAAAAGTACATTCATCATTAAGATACCAATAAAGCTAGAGAGTGCTACCTTTATTCTGTGGTTGACATAAATTAGAATTTCAGGGTATGTCTCTCCAGTCATGTCTGACTTTTTGCCAATTTTGAAAATGCAGTAATTACAAAGTGGCCAAAGAGATGGTTTTATACAAAGTAACTGATACACAGCAAGATCATCCAGTGTCTCGGCAGTATATTAACTGGGATACATTTACCTATAAAGGTAGATTCCAAGCACCACTCAGATTGAGTAACCATCAATCTCTCTAAAACCATGATCCTTTGATGAGAAGAAGTTTTCTCCAGCCCTCGACTCAGACCAGACTTATTATGCTTATCTTTGTAAATCTTAGAATGCTGACATATAAATGCAAATACATGAACTTATGTGAAGATAGAGAAAATAAAATAACATGTATGAATGTGTTAACTTTTCTGAAAGAAGAGTTTATTCAATCCCTTTTGGTAGAAAGTGTTGTTTGGTTTGTTTTGAATTTTGCTCAAAGCTACACGAGGGCTATCTGCACTAGCCGTCCCTAATTTTGCAGTGTGAGACTAGAGAAAAAGCAACTAGTCATCACCACCCACTGCCAACTCTTGCGCTACGCTTTTACCAATGAATAGTGGATTTGACTGTCACATTATAATAGTCCCGTGGCTGAAAGGGCGAGCATGTTTGGTGTGACAGGGATTCGAACCCGTGACCCTTGGATTACAAGTCGAGCATCTTAATCACCTGGCCATACCAGACCCATCAACATAATGTACCATTTATGTCTACTTAGCCATATAGCCATTTAATGTGTTATTCCAGTTAACGTGCATCAAAGCTTAATTGAGTTTTATTACTATTCATGTACAATTCCTGGGTTCTAATAACCATTGTATTTCTTCTGGGCACAGTCAGGGTATTTTATTCAGTTCTCTGGCTGTGAAAATGGGTTACCTATGAATACTCCTGTCCCTCTCCCCAGTCAGCAAAACTGTTATCATTGATTTTTTGGATCCTGTGATTTATGCCCTGAAAATATGCAATCTCATAAAAGTTAAAGTTACACCTAATGTTTAAGTCCATAGTTAAATATAAAGTCAAATTGCAGTTCAGTTTAATATGTCTAATTTTATAAATTCATAATCTGGGAACTTGCTACCTTACTGCAGCCTAGGTTTCCGAAGACATTCAAGAATCTCCAAACCAACACTCAAGCTGCAAACTACAATAAGCAAAGTCAACTTTCCTTTTTTTCTCTTCCATCTTTTGCATCTCACAGTTTCCTCCAACTGCTGCATAATTTTAATTCAGACAGCCTGTAATACCCACCTTATAAAATGATAATCATTATATCAATATTGAAATTATCTCAAGTGATTCAGTATGTATCGTACTAGACAATTAGTATCTATATCTTTCATTTCCAGTAGGACTCCCCTTGGTGTGGATTCCTGTATGTGGTGAGGGGATCTTCCAAGGAAGGTTCTGTTCTTTTAGTTTACCTCCTCTGGGATTTAAACATCCATCTACATGTTTGCTGTGTGTGGTGACCCGTGAAGGGGAGGAGAGGATCTTGGTAGTTGAGGGATCCAACCCTAACACATCACTTTGGCCTTGAATTCTTGTAGGCAAACGGCCTTGGGGTGGCCCCCTATGGTCAATTGGCTGGTCCACTTGGGCTAGGGTCAACCAAGTACCAATGTTGGATATTCTCAACAGGTGTTGTGGACACTGTATCTGATGCTGGTGTTTGGGTATAGTGCTCACAATATCCTGGTGTTGCTGCAGTGTCCTTGTTTGGCATTGTAGTGCATCCCCTATAGTGGGTGGGGTTAGTGGGCACTGAAATATTCTTTTTTATTGTGGATCCTCCAAATAAGGCTCAAAAATGGGCCTTGAATACTTTTCGTAGGAATCCAACACTCTCGAACTGCATCACTTTCCAGCAGGCCCATGCATATGCATGGTGGAAAAGTTTGCAATCAGGACTTTCGTGAATTATTTTAAGTTTAGGTTGTTTAGTTTTATTTAGCTCGAGTGCTCAAAGAAACAGCAACTATACCAAGAATTTCAGTGATAATGATCCACAACAGGTTGGTACAAGCTTGGAAAATCAAATTTTTTGACGAATCAACAGTTAAGTGTTTTTTTATATTACTCTGTCTCTATTTTTTACATGGTTTAAGTTTTTATGAACATATATCAAAACATAGCATTCTGAGCTCATCCTACATATATACTCTTGGATTAAGTTTGCAACCGGTGTATTTTCTATCATCAGTTTCAAAGTCATATGGGACAAGATTTGAAAGGTCAGTGGGCAATATAATTCTGTCCCCCACCCAATCTTGCTCTCTTTTGGCCAGGAAGTAACTGATATCTGGAGCATTATTGATATTCTAGGTGAAAGCTTTTGTCAGGTATCTAGCACTTCTGTTTCATCCTCGACCTTATTAGCCATTAAGATTCGGGCAGAGCGATCACGTCTTTCCTTTTAAGCTGATTGTATCTTTGACTATAATCGTCCCTTTATGCTGGTGGAACTCAAACTGACCCTTCATCGGTCTGGCAGTACATCTGTCAGATCTGATGATATACACTATGAAATGCTGTGCCATCTGTCTCCTCCTTCTTTTGCTATTCTTCTGATTGTTTTTAACTGGATCTGGCAGAAGAATGTTTCTCCTGATTCCTGACACTGGGCTATTGTCCTACCTTTCTCTAAGCCTGAGAAGGATCCCAAGATTCCTACAAACTACCATCCTATTTCTTTGATGAGCTGTCTCTGTAAGACCTTAGAGATGATGGTTAATGCTCGTTTTGTTTGGTTCCTTGAATCAAACAACCTCCTCTCGCCCACCCACTGTGGGTTCCGACGACAGCACTCCACCATGCACCATCTAAATCGACTTGAAACATCAATTAGAGAAGCCTTTCTCAAACGACATCTTGTATCAATATTCTTTGACACTGAGAAGGCTTTAGATATAACATGGAGGTATGACATTTTTGCAAAACCTCCATTTGTATGGGTTATGTGGCCATTTGCCCATTTTTATGAAGAAAAATTTAATGTAGTGATTTCCCATTATTTTCTAAAGGAACTTGGAGTCCCCCAGGACTGTGTTTTGAGTGTCACAGTTTTCAGTATAAAGATTAATGCCATCACTGAACAACTCCCTCTTACTGTTTCAAAGGGGTTCTATGTCGACGACTTTCACATCTCATATCAGTTTTCGAACATGAGGTATATTGAGCAGCAGCTACAAACTGCCCTCAATTGTTTACTGATGTGGACCACAGCAAACGGATTTACCTTATCTCTCTCTCTAAAACCATTTGCATGCACTTTTGCTGCCAACGGGGTATTCACCTAGAGACAAAGTTCTTGGGACTTATTTTTGACCGTAAGTACACCTTTATACCCCACATCAAACAGCTACAGATTAAATGTACAAGAGCATTGAACATCCTTCATGTCTTCTTTTCCACCACTTGGGGAGCAGATGGATGTTCTATGCTAAAGATATATCGTGCTCTTATTCGGTCAAAACTCGACTGAGATCACTTGTCTATGGCTCTGCCAGGACCTTGGCCTTAAAGACGCTGGACCCCATTCATCATCAAGGACTTTGGCTCTGCACTGGGAAAGTACAGAAAGCCCCATGAACCTTGTTTGCACCTCCGCCATTAGCAACTGTCTTTACTATATGCTTTGAAACTTCGATCCTTACCACAGCATCACACCTGGGGTTGTGTTTTCCTTCCTCGGTGGTCCATGCTTTTTCAGAACAGACAATGTGCCATTGCTCCTTTTGGCCTTTATTCCCAGGTGCAGTTGGATGAATTGGGTCTGTTCCTGGATTACGTTGCTGTATCCACTGGTCAGCCCATCCCATCATGTCTTATTACAGTCCCCAAATGTGACCTTTCTTTAAGTCATCTGAGAAAAGCAGATACTCCCGATTTGAAATACTGTCTGTTATTTGCTGAACATCTTTCGAACTATCCTTCCATTCCTATTTATACGGATGGTTCGAAATCAGGCGACTCTCTGAGCTCTGCCATGGTTTGTTGTGATTCGGTGGTTGTGCACAGAATCCCTTCCACAGTTTCTGTATTCACTATTGAACTGTGTGCCATATCTCTTGCCCTGGAACACATAGAAGCTAAGCAGTACTCAAATTGCACTATTTATACTGACTTGCTTAGCTTTCTACCGGCCCTGGAATTGCTTCACATTAGTTCACACTCTGTTCTTGCCGATATTCAAAACCGACTGACCCATTTCTCTTTAACATCTACTTCTATCCAGTTTTCTGGATACCGAGCCACGTTGGTATTTGTGGGAAGTGGCTCGGCTCCGTGCCAGTTGGCAGTCGAGTTGGAGTAAGCAAAGTAAAACGAAACTTCTCCAAATATAACCCTCTATTGGACTTTGGCTGTCTTACTTCCCTAATGGTAGGAAAGAGGAAGTTGTTCTGACTAGAATACGCATTGGCCACAGTTTTTAACTCATCTTTTTTTAACTGAGTTTTTAACTCAGTTCTTTTATCTGGAACTGATGCACCAATGTATTGTCTGTGTAACACTTTGGTCACAATAAGTCACATTTTACTGTCTTGCCGTCGTTTTGGCTCTCAACGACGGCACCATTTTAAACGTTTTGTCCCGAGGTTTATTCGTAACGTTAGAAAGTGTTGTTGGCGATTGTGTCACTATCCACCTAAGAAATGTTTTTAGTTTTTTAAAGGCCAGTAATCTTTTTAATGCTATTTAAGTGTTTTTTTTTAAATTTATATATTAGACATTCTTTTTTAATGTGATTCCCTTTTAAGAATTAAAGTACATCTAGTTCGATTTGAAATTAGAAAATGGTCGTAACATCAAATAACTCTAAACCATGACTGGAGAGACCAACTTCAGGTGTCTAACGCTGATGTTTGAACTACCCGTTAGTTATCTTGGCAAGTTATAATAATCAAAATTTTGCTACAAGTCTTTTAACACTTGTATTACTTTACATTCTGAAAATAGCCATAACGTCAAATAACTCGACACCAGGACTGGAAAGGCAAACTTCAGATGACGAACGTTAATTTTTAAACTTTCCTGTTAGTCACCTGGCGACTTATGAAAATTACAATTATGCTATAGAAAGTCCTTTACAACTTGTATTACTGTAGTCTTTCTCTTACTGCTGTACACGAGATGTAAAAATTGGATTTAATGCTATTTAAGTTTTTAATTCAAAAATTAAACTTTATTTTGTTTTACCTTAATTTCCTTTTATGTTTGTTTGTTTTTGAGTATTACGCAAAGCTACTCAAGAGCTATCTGCGCTAGCCGCCCCTAATTTAGCGGTGTGACTAGAGGGAAGGCACCTAGTCATCAACACCCACCACCAACTCTTGGGCTACTCTTTTACCAACGAATAGTGGGAATGACCATAACATTATAACGCCCCACGGCTGAAAGGGCGAGCATGTTTGGTGCGACAGGTACGCGAAACCGCGACCCTCAGATTACGAGTCGCACGCCACGCCGGGCCCTACTGGAGAAAGAACCTCTTTAAGATGCTCACATGTGGCATAGACCAGGAATGAGGTTGTGTTACTGTTGTTGGTGAGTACATGAGAATCATATATAGACCATCCCATTCAATCTTTGACTCACCAAACTGCACAACACCTCGACAACACTTAATTGTCTGTAGCTATTACACACTGAGGATGATCCCAAGTAAGAAAATCCAGTCAACTATTCTGGGTGTATTGAATTCTAGTGGTTATCCTTCTTAAGTTTGTAGTGCTTAGGAGAGGACTTCACTGATACGTAATAATTCTGACAACCCTCAGCAACAAACTTCTCATTTTAATTATAAGGCTCATGATTCATGAAAAATATCATTTCCGTAAGTACGAAGCTCTAAACTCGATAACACGAGATTTCAAAAGAGCATAAGGAAGTACATTTACGAGGAATAAAAAGTAAATCTTAGAGTAATGGGATAGATTATGAGTAATAGCAGGAGGTTTGATCAAACAAAGTAATACTGAATAAATTTGATTTTTTTTTGTTTTAACCGAGTTCGGACAGACAGAAGCTTGTCACAGAGTTTGTAACAACGTAAAATAATTATTTTGGTGGGTTCGAATCCCCGTCATATCAAACATGCTCGCACTTTTAGCCGTGCGGGCGTTATTATGTTACAGACAATCCCACTATTCGTTTGTAAAAGAATAGCCCAAGAATTGGCGGTGGATGGTGATGACTACCTGCCTTCCCTCTAGTTTTACATTGCTAAATTAAGGACGACTAGCGCAGATAGCCCTCATGTAGCTTTGCGCGAAATAAGAAAACAAAACAAACCTTTTATTTTAATCGAGTTCTGAAAGAAAAAAGCTTAGTACAGTTCCTGTAACAATATAAAATAATTATTTATTTACACACAAAAATTCAGAGCCAAAAAGAGTGCATTTATAACAACTTCACTGGAATAATCTTTCTGAAATGTTGTCTGAAAGTCAAAGAAAATCTGTTGCAGATTGAGAAAATACATCACAATACATGTGGTATTTTCAGGATAAATTGTTTTCTACAAAGGGAGGTCTCCTTTTTAATGGAAGTATCAGCAAGATAGACAATGATGTGATATTAAATTCAAATAAACCGAATTTTAAACTAAGAAAGAGAGAGTGGGCATGATGTGTAATATAAAATGAGAACAATTTTTATTTGTGAAAGTAAAAAAAAAAGGTACATACTTTCGTTTGAAATTATTTGAAAGTTCACTTGTGTATTTCTTTGTGGCACAATAATTACACAAGTATGTACAGGTCTACAAAATGCATATAAAACCGTTTAAAATTTCACAAAAAATAAATTAATAGCCTATGTATTACTGATAGTTATTAATTGGCAATAAAATAAACAAAACAAATTTTGAATAAAACATAAACAAATTCAAGTATTTCTTGTTCTGAATTTTACGCAAAGCTACATGAGGGTTATCTGCGTTAGCCATCCCTAATTTAGCGATGTAAGACTAGAGAGGAAGGCAGCTAGTCATCACCGCCCTATCGTCGACTCTTGGGCTACTCTTTCACCAACGAATAGTGGAATTGACCGTTACATTATAACGCTACCACCGCTGAAAGGGCGAGCATGTTTGTTGCTACGGGGATTCGAACCCGCGACCCTTAGATTACGAGTTGAACGCCTTAACCCACCTGGCCATGCCGGGCCTCAAGTATTTTTAATCACTAAACTTTCCTATTTATCCGAAAAATAGAGAAAGTTAACAGATCACAATTTTTCATGTCGTTAAAAGGTGTCTCGAAACGTAAAATACGTTTCAGTGAAAAATAAGTAACTGAAGTAATTAACCCCCATTGGTTCAGCGGTTTGTCTACGTACTTACAACGCTGAAAACCGGGTTTTGATACCCGTGGTGGGCAGAGCACAGATCGCCCATTGTGGAGCTTTGTGCTTAATTCAAGACAACAACAACTGTATTAATTATTTAATTTTATTATGTTCTCATTATTACCGTCTCTATAAATTTATATTTTTCGTTACGGTTAAGCGTCTTCTAAGTGTGCCACGTTTTCTTTTACCAACAACCTAATAATCGACAGGCAATGAGTGTGTTTGTTCGAATATCTTGTTTTTTTAAGGTTTTGACTTAGGAGTAGTTTTTGTTTATCAGTTAAAAACCATTTACTGCATTATTTGTTAACCTTGGTGCTAACAAACGGTAAGATTTTATATTTTTTTCATAACCTTATATCAAGGTGTATTCATGACTTCATTTTCAACTTTGGGCCTAAATTAGGTTACTGTCAAAGTGTCTATGATATTCATATACTGTTATTACTAATTAGTAGTAATAGTACTAATAGTATTAGTATTACTACTGCTACAGTAATAGTACTAGTTGTAGGAACTGAGAAAAATCTCGTGCTCTTAATATAATAATTTAACTTCAAATACATGGTTGCAGGTTAGTACACGGTAGATAAAAACCCAGTTATTAGCGTGACTGACGAACACCAAAACACAAAACTATAAACTTTGTAAAAGACACAACTTAAAATTTTAATTAGAAAGTCGCATGGTAATGAAATGGCCAAAATTTCAGGATCTCAAAGTCAAACTTTCAAAGGCTGTGTATTGTCTTTTAGACTATGGTGAAAATAATACCTTTAAAAGTTATAATTTTGATATAACCAGAAATATGTTGGGTCCTTTGTAGTAACTAAGTAGATTTGATTTTTCAGTATGGTGGCAAACTTGTAACTTTTAATAGTTTATAAATTTTATGTATATAAATATATATGTAAAGTTATGCTGAGTTCAATTCAAAAGAAGCGGTTATTTTTTTTACAGATAACTTGTTAGGTCTTGTTTTGAAATCTTGCACACCTACATTTTGTAAAATGTAAAAACTTTAAACAACCTTTAAGGGAATTGTCAATTCTTCTTTTAAATTCCCATAAATTGCTGGCCTCCACAAAGTCTGTTGACAGCAACTTATTCCATGAATCAGTTACCTGGTTAAGAAACTAGTCATTGTCTTAGCATTAAGATCACAAGGTCTTAACCCTGTAGGTAATTTGTCTTAATATGGTTAATTACAAGTATATTAAATGAGGAACAAAAGTTAATATACAGTTATTAATTTATAATTTGCATTTATGCCAGTCCTGATTCAATTTTAGTAGTTCATGTTATTAATGCTACACATAAGCACATAGTAAAACTGTTATCGTACATGGTGGCTAATTCATTATATCTGTACCATTATTACCCAGTACTATATTTGAACAAAATTCAAGATACCTTTCAAAGTATAGAATTATATGGGTAGTAGTCAGTACTCATAGTCTATGGAATAAAATGTTGCCTAACCATTAATAATTATTTAGTAATATAATAAACAAAGCAACAGTAGTTATCATTGTAGAAATAATTGTTTACAACTGAGACTATAAAATAAGTCCAAAAGTAACAGAGTGGTTATCTGTAGTAGTATTTGAATAAATATAGTCATTGAAATTGTGTCACAGTTGACATAAATATAGCCATTGCTTATGTTTTTTGATTATGTGTGATAAATGAATTCTACATGTTCAGAAAATGTGGAAATTGTGGAAACTTTTTTTTTTTTTGTATTTTGGCAAGAAGAACTGGCTAATTACTTCAGTTGATGTAATTGATTATCTGTGAGCATTGATTACATAAATTTGTGCCATCGAACTAATTGCAAACTAATTTTATAGTGGTTATGAGATCAGTCAGATCTATCAAAGACTACAGAGATTCTGATTTGATAGCGAAAATATCAGATGAAATAGGAAGTTTTTTTCTTAAGAAACATTTGATAATTATTTGGAGGTTAGTAAGATTTTACGTATGAAATTTTCAATTTTTCACACATAAACGTATTTTTAATCTTAAAATAAAAATTACTCTGCATGTTGCCTTGTCAACATTCCAAAAAAAATTATGAGAAACTCTTTATTTAAAATATCATACTATTTCCTTTAAAAATATAATTTTTTGAAATGAAAGCCTTGTCATGTATATTAATAACCTACAAGATTCTGTAAACACATTTATACGTGATCAAAAATCTTAATATAATTATTTTCATAGATACATTTTTGGTCACAAGCTGAGTGGATTCCATCTAACTCAAAATGAAAAAGTTAAATGTAACCAGTTACTGAGTCTGGCAATTGATTAAAATGTTCACTAATTTTCTAGCTCTACTAGCAAATTTAACTACTATTTTATCAATTTGTCATTAATTTGGTATCAAATTGTTGAATATATTTCAAATTTTCATTTTATACATTATTCAATTTCTTAGTTTAAAAGTAAGTATTATAAAACACACCTAAACATTTATGTGTAAAAACAGCTGGTTTGGGTTGAGAAAATTTTTACGGAGAGGAACGAACAACATTTTGACCTTCTTTGGTCATCATTAGGTTCACAGAGAAAGAAAGAGAGGTAACTGACCAGTAGCTGACCACATGTTTGAAGGGAGTTATGTAACTGAGTGTAGTTATGTAGAGGGCATGCTTAGATCTTTGATTATATTTATTAATATAGGTATAAAGGTGTTCCTTTGTATTGGTATATTTTGGGCTTTAGTTGTATAAATAAGACTTTTTTAATTTTGAGTTTGTTTATGTTTGTTTATTTAGTATTTGGGTGTTTTCTATGATTTGCTGTGTTTGAAAACGTGTGAAGGTGACTTTTTGTGTTCTTTGAATCTGGTTTCCATTTTTCTACTTGTTTCTCCAATATAGAAGTCATGGCAGTTATCACGTTGTATTTTATAAATAATGTTGGTGTGGTGTTTGTCAGTGTAGTTTTTACATAGTATAGACCTTAGTTTTGTGCCTGATTTTTGAATAAATTTGGTATTAACTGGAATGTCATATTTTGTTACTAGTTTTTGCCAAATGTTGGTTATTTTTCTGCTGATGTCGGGAATATATGGTATGTTGCAGTATATGGTTTCGTAATTTTTTAATTCATGGGATGTATTTACTTTTGTTAGTTGATTTTGCTTTTTGTCTAGGTGAGTGCATACTACCTTTGTTATCAGAAAAGATGACAAATTTTACTTGTTTTTTCTTTCTCCTGTTATTGTTGTTCATGCTGGAAGATATGATACTCATTTATGTGATGGAATAGCTATGCCTTGACCCCCATAGTTATTGGAACAGTATACTTTTGCTTATCACTTCCAAGAGAAGATTTTTTAGGTTCTCAATAGACCTTCAAAGGCCTAGACTGTGACCTGTGATCTCTTTAAACAGATTACAGTTTTCTCAGATTCATCTACTCTCATGATTCTTCTGAGGTGGTTATCTTCAATTGAACTGTTATCTAAAGCCTATCAATATTCCTCTCAGTATGAATTGGGGATTTTGCTGTTGTTTACCTCAGTTATAGTCTTCTTCAGTTCTTTCTTTGGTTTCCTGGCTGGTTTGTTGTTGGGATTTTTTGGGTAGAGATTCCTTGTTAGAATTATGTGGAGATTTATGGAAAGCTCCTTTTCTCCATTCCGTGTTATTGGATGTAGTTTCAGAGATGTTATAATACCAAATTGATACAGCCTGTTTACATTCTTCTTTATTATTATTAGCTTCTTATTTTTCTGGCACAAATGCCACTGGTGCCAGTGACTATCCCATAGATATTAAAGCACAGTTATGTCACTTCCTGGACATCTGGAGTTTTTTCACTAGGCTTTCATGAGTACTCCATGTTCTAGATTCAAGGTTAGTTATTTAATTTACATTACCTCCATGATTGTCTGCTCGACCTGTTGTCTTTTCACCATCTACAGATCCATAGTGAGTGGAGCTTCATTCCTGGGCCAAAAGAAAGTTGTTACACAAAAGGGCTGTAAAAAGGGTTGGTCTCATTCTTCTTGGATTTTATTCCCATTTATTTATTTACACAAGAAGAAATGAGATTGGCATCCTATCATCAATTTATCTCGAGTCAACCACATTTTAGAATTTCCCCCCTTTACCATGGAATCTTTTCTCAACCTATGATGATAGTTTGCACCATGGCTCTGGATGAACAGGTTTGATATTTCTAGTGCTTATCTTGATAGTAGTCTTCTTGGAGGTTTCTCAGGTTTGTGCACAAGGGTCAGGTACTGTAGTTCAGGACTACATGTTGTTCTTGCATCAGCATTTTTTCTCTTCTGTGGAGTTGTTTGAGCCTTTTCTTTTCACTTGTATTCCTTGGGTTTGTAAACACATAATTATGTAAACGACTGGCTCCATCCCATCAATTAGCAGAACAACACTGATTCTACTTTCAGAGGCCACAAAAGCAGACTTCCTTATCAGACTGGAGAAGTCTGTTTTGTCACCGACACAATATCTCATCCATCTGGTTGTGTTTTTTAATACTTAAGTCACACTCAACCAATCCCTGTCAAGCTTCTTGTGATGGAAAGAGCCATTAGGAAAAACACTACTATTGAGGTACCCATTCCACCACCTCATTCCAAAATTATTATTTTCATAGAAGAATCTCTTGAAGGATGGGGAGCTTATCTTTAAGGCCAGGAATTCCAGGGTACTTGTACAGAAGACGAGTACACTCCATATCAATCTTCTTGACTGCCTTGCAGCTATGTTAGACAATGGTTGAAGGTCTGTCTCTCTTGATGGGAAAAATTATCATAATACATTCCAAAATTTCCATGGTGGTATCTCAGATTTCTTGTCAAGGAGGCACACATTCAAGAGATAATTGGTTTTGTACCTTGGGTCTTCTTTACTGGGCTTATTTCCATTATATCGGTCTCTTAGCATGTTATGTTCCAGGTGTGATAAATTTAATTATAGATAACTTGTCTCAACCTATCCTGATTCTTCTGGGGGAATTGATGGTACCTCATGAGGATTTTCACAGCATTTGCTCTCATGTTGGGTTTCCAACAATCAGTGCCTTTATAATTCATTGGAATTCTCAATCCAGATGTTTGGAAACTCAATCTTTATGTTTGGAAGTTATGAAGTCCTCTGGCTGATATAAGGATTTAACGTTCTAAGGACTATTTAACAATATATACTCTTCAAAAAAGAAACGCAAAAGGCAAAATTTGAGACATATTGTTAACGAGTTTATACCGGGTAGTCCTGTATGACGTGCGAAACTTTGCATATTCACTGCTAAACATCCAAAGTCTGCAAAGGCGAAGTCCACGCTCACTAGTTGACGTTTAACATCACTCAACATCAATAACGAGTATGCCCCCGTGAGCATCAATAACTGCTTGGCATCTCCTGCCCATGGAAGCGATGAGATGACGAATCACATCCTGTGGAATGGCTGTCCACTCAGCCTGCAAAGCTGCTGCAAGCTGAGGTAGAGTCTGCGGTTGAGGTTGTCGCAGACGTTGGTCCAACTCGTCCCAAAGATGTTTAGCAGTGAGTATGCCCCCCGTGAGCATCAATAACTGCTTGGCATCTCCTGCCCATGGAAGCGATGAGATGACGAATCACATCCTGTGGAATGGCTGTCCACTCAGCCTGCAAAGCTGCTGCAAGCTGAGGTAGAGTCTGCGGTTGAGGTTGTCGCCGTCGCAGACGTCGGTCCAACTCGTCCCAAAGATGTTCGATGGGGTTTAAATCTGGTGATCTGGAGGGCCAGGGAAGAATGTTGATGTTGTGGTGTCTCAAGAAGACAGTGGTGAGTCGGGCTGTGTGAGGACGGCGTTGTCATGTTGAAAAACGTCGTTGACGTTCACCATGATGGGTTGCACATGGGGCCTAAGAATCTCGTCAACGGTTGCGTACGGACTGATCGGAAATCCCACCCAAGCCTGGTATGGTTGAGGCAGTAGACATCGCAGTGGTGGTTCTATCCAGAAGGTGACATAACCGGATGTAGCAATCTTGTGCGGGCGTGGTCACACGAAGTCTGCCAGATCGTGGACGGTCACAAGTTGATCCATGTTGTTGGTGACGATTCCATAGCCTTTTGATGGTTCTTGGGTGGACATTCACAACTCTGGCAACATCTGATCGAGATTCGCCTGCTTCTAAGCGACCAATAACGTTGTTGCATTGTGCTTCAGTCAGTATTGGCGTAACTGTATTGCGTGTTGGTGGCTTAACACTGAGCTATGGAAACCGAGAACCCGTCACTTTTATAGGGATTTTGCACATGTTGCACTTGCAGAACATGCAGATCTCTCAAACAAATTTATTGGACACAAATGCGTTTTGGTGAAAAATCCGATGTTTTCCTCCGTTTTCAATGTGCACAACTTTTATTGTCATTTTGGTCTGACAATCAGTGCCTTAACATGTGTAACATCACATACTCTGAGCTTGTAACGTTATTACATATATTTCTCTTTAAAATAACAAAATATCCCTTTTGCATTTCTTGTTTTGAAGAGTATATTTCCATAAGCAATTCATAAATATTTATCAATGGAAATGGGATATTTATCATCAGTGGTACATTAAAAGGAATTTAAACCCACTTCATTCAAAAGTATCTATCCTATTCAATTTTATGACTTTGCTATTGACGAGTGGTCTTGCTTGGTCTATGGTGGCTTTATAAAAAGCATCCTTATCCACTTTTTTTGTGCATTCCAAATATTGGAAGGTTATTTTTTTAATCTCCATTTTGTCATATCTACTAAAATCCTTTTGTATCCTTTGGCTCAAACAGCATTTTCAGTTGCTAAATGAGGATCTTACATTTATTTTACATTTATTGTCTCATCCTCCTTTTGAGACCTTAGATTTGTGTTCTTTGTTTCACTTTTCTCTTAAATTGTAATTTTCATTGTTATTGTTAGATCATTGATGTCATCATCAGTCAGAGGTGTTTGCAATCCATGTTTATTGGACTCTGTCATTTGTTCTGCTTTACTTCAATAGATCTTTTCTTTGCAAGACTCTGGCAGCCAGGTAAGAAGAAAAATCCTTTTTGCCAATCCAGTTGTCTCCTTCATAACCACTTTGATCCTGGTCATTTGTTATTTCCTGTCAGGGCTCTCAAGTGTTGTGTGGCTCATATTAACTCATTTCAAGGTACTAAGTAATGTTCATTCATTAGGGACCTTCTGTTTCCTGGAACTTATCTTCCATTTCTCTAATGAGGTGGCTATGCAAATTTATTCATATAGCCTGTAATGGATTATTGTTACAGGGGAGGTATCTTTTGCATGTCACATCTAACTAGATTCATCATATCACAATGTTATTATATACCCAGTTGAATTATCTTCTGGAATACTTTTTGCAGGCTGGTATATGGGCTACTCAAATATTTTTGTATCTCATAACATGATCTAGCAGTTTCCTCTTCTGAGGGTTTTTGACTATCACCTGCAGCTATTTGGACCACATCTGTTAGACCTTAACCAGAGGTGAGTATTTTCCTGAATCGTATACTCTGTTATTTCCAGGGTCCCTTTATTTTTCACTGGATCACATACCGTTGCTCAAGCAGATTTGCTTTCTCTTTTAAATTCTGTATCATCAACCAGTTTCACTACAATTATTACAGATTACAACAGGCTCTGTCAAAATGGGTTTTTAATAAGACCATTTTGACATCTACCAGATGGTATTACCTTTTTATTATGGACTGCTGCTCATGGACCATTATGATTAAAGCTAAAGGGGTTCCTGTCTGTTCCTGCTGATCTTCAGAATTATTTTGCTTTTTGAGATGTAGGGAATTTGGTTCACCCATTACACAGTTTCCTGAGAATTGTTTCTCAGACTTCCCAGTGCATACTAATCCTTATATTCTGAATTCTTATCAATCCCAGTTTCCAGTCAGTTGAGCAGAGGCTTTTCCTCCAGGGCATTAGAGTGTGTTTCTCCAATCTCGGAGAAGAGGGAAAAGTTGGGGTTCCTCTTACTCGTGTCTCTTGATGTTTTCCCAGGTGTCACTAGGAGTGTCACAGAGTCTACTTGTAATTCTGGCTCAGATTTGGCATGTAACTATCTGATTAAGGGGTGCTTGTCCCTTCTCTTTGAACAGTGTTGGTTTTGTATGTTGTTCATAGAAGGAGGTCCACTATCTCCCCCTAATTTCAAATATGAAGTGGTCCCAATTTATGTCCTTCTTTGAGCACAGGTTCCACATCTCAATAATTCCAGAGGCAGGTGGAAATACTCCTTGTCCAAATAGTTGGGGAGTGAGGACAAATGTTCATGATCAGAAACGTGGAGGAGAAAGTTTGTCCAATTAGGTGTTGTTTAATTTCTCATTGTAATTTCAGTGGACACTGTGGCTGTAGGTTGCAATCCAGTATAAAGTGTGTGTGTGTACACATAACATTACGGTCAAGTTAGCTTAGTCATCAACATGGATATAGGTACCATGACCCCTTAATTCTAATCCCAAGGTGGGGAATCTCCACTATCTGGTTGTGGCTATCTTATACTGATGATTACTCATATTTTGTTTCACTTTTGATACAGGAGCTAAGTTCCAGATGAAGAGCATACCTGTTCTTGGTGTATTGTGGTTCTCTCATTCTTGTACCATTTTCATCTTGGTAAAATCCTGTTCTGCACAGATGTTTTCTGTATGGATCATGCCTGCAGCAGCCCGTCCACCTGTTGGTGTGGGGTTCTAGCTATATTGGCAGCAGAGGTACCTTTGTTTTGGAAGTTAATGATTTACCTAAACTGGATATATATTTTCAGTAATACTTACCTTTGCTGACACAATCCTTACCCCCACCTCTCCACCAAAAGCTGGTTTTTATTTTGAAAAGAAGATTTATTGGATAAAGACGACTACTTGGACAGAGGTAATTATTATTCCAGCATATTCTTATTTGGTTATTTGGTTTTACATTGAACTAATGTCATAGACTCAATTTGAGAAAACAGAAAGGGACTTCCAAATGAAATTATTTCTTCATGGCTAGAGAAAGGTGAAACATCAGTGAAGTATCAAAACAAATTAATGCTTATGAAATGGAAAGATATAGATATTTTAATCGTGAGTGCTGTAGATGGTGCAACAATGTAAACAAAAAATAGGAAGAGGTGGTGTACAGAAACAAAAGCTAAAGCATAGACTACAAAAATTATATGCCAGGAGTGGATACAGTGAATCACTTCTTGTCAGCTACAAACGTTTCAAGAACTCACCTGAAAAAATACTATTAGGAAATATATCTATGATTTTTTAATATTTGTGTGTGGAATTCTCATGTGATTCACAAGAGACTTGATAGCAATCTTACTCTACTACAATTCAAATTGGATTGATTAAAGCTTTTATTCAGGAAGTTTGATAACAGTACTGACAAACACTGTACTTCTGGCAGGCCATCAGTTATTCCAAATCTAAGTCATTTATCTGGCCATAATTTTTTAGAAGAATCTCCTGTGGGAAAGACAAGAAGTGAAAGAAGACAATGTGTTGTTTGTGCAACAAAAAGAAAAGTTTGGTTCATTATTTGTGCAAGCAGTGCAAAGTTTATTTTTGCTGTACAATATGTTTCAAAGGTTACCACACAAAAACAATCTTTGCCCAAAGATTGTTAGTAAATTACTGATTACTTTTCAAAAATTACATACAGTTTTCTTTTATATACACTGAAATATTGCATAATACAAGCAAAATAAAAAAAAAAATAATAAAATTCAGAGAAAAATTCTGCACTGCACTGTCATTTTCAATGATAAAACTCCACAGCTAAGAGGTTAAGATTAGTGTGTGTACGAGTTTTTTACTTAAATTGCATTGAAGTGAAACAACAACTCTCCATTCTGTTAACTTGAATTGCAATGAGCAACAGCTAACTACAGTTGAAACAAGTTAAATTAGTGATACAAAAATGTGGAAATTTTTGGAAGATCATATTCATATTTATAAAATAACGTAAAGTATATATTATTACAAATCCCACAGTCATCAGGTTTGAAAATGTCTTACAAGTGACAGGCCTTGTTTCTGTTATAGAATGTTGATTGTGCTGTGCTATGAAAGGGTAGTAACCATAAACTGACTGCATGTTCTGAATCAGCTGATAATCATTTAACAAACAAAAATTTAAAATGGCTTATTCAAAACTTGCTGCTTGCTTAATTTATTATTTGTATCTTCTATATATTACTAACAGTGGGAGAGGTAAAAGTTAGTGTGGTATGAGCAAATTTTGATGGTATAATGAATAGTTGAATAACTTGATTTATGAGGTAATCGAGGATTTTTGTACACTGTTAAACCTAAAGAGTTACTGATCAATGTCACTGGCCAAATACTAGAATTTAACCTGAGTTTCTATCTCTATGGTTGTTTCCATTTTTGTCTTACTTGATGAAACAGCAACTTTTCACCAACAATCAGAAAAAAAAAAGGTCTAAATACAATCTCTATACTGCAAACTAGTTTTTCAGCTTGTACCAGTTTCACACATCTGAGAAACAGTGGAAATTGACACTTCACGAGAACGTTTAACAATTTTTGGATTAATTTGTATAAAATAAACTTGGTTAAATAATGTTTGCACACAGGTGAAGTAGAGTGATGCTGCATTTACTCTTTTACAGTTTAGTCGAACAACAATCCTGAGTGCATATCAGGAAAATTTTGTCTTACAAATGTTGCTGCTTGTGTTGATTATTGGTATGGATTTGGTTTCATGAAAATAAAGGGTGGGTTTAAATTTTCACCTTTCTTAAGTTTGGATGTGCAAGGCCATTTGTGAAGTTCCAAACCTATCTTCTGTTTTATTTTATGTAAACAAGCATGCGTGCATGTATGTACATTTTTGTAATGTCAGCTACAATATATGATATAGCAGCATGAAAATAAGATAACAAGGGAATAGAAATGCTTAGAGTTCCTTTCAGTCGTAACATAGGTTAATTTATGTATTTTTGGGCCAGTTACCATATATTTAAAGGTTGTCAACTGTTTGCCATTAGATCATCATAGTGAATTCTACTGCAAGAGAATGTGTGACTAATAAGTCCACCTATTATGGACCAAACTGCCAAGAATATGCTCTGATCAATCAAATTGAGTGGAGATTTACATTTATTGCAAAAATAAATATACAATAATCCACTAAGCATTGAAGTAAAATTCAGTTTAATATTTGTTGAAGGTTTCTAAATTTTCTGTGAAAGTGTAGAGTTCATGATTTATTGTTATATGGTTAGACATATTTGGGATGATTTTATCAGGCTTGATGTTGTTATTCTTTAGTGGAAACCTTTACTCTCATCTATCACCTGGAAAGAGCCAGTCCATTCAACAAGAAGCTTGTATGTCATAAAGCATTTTCTAGAACTTAAGCATGTTTGTCCTAATCTCAACATTCTGTGTGCTGTTATTGGCATTTCACACATAGACAGATCTAGATGCATATTTTTTACATCTGATAATACATATTTTATTCAAATAATTTTTAGTTGCTTCACATCTGTCAAATATGCTACCTTCTTAAAAATGAATAATGGGAAGTATTTGATCTCTCATGTATTTTAGATAAACATTACCAAAATCCTTATATTCAAAAACAGTTTGAAAGACATTCCAATTTCACATGGATGCATGTATTCTGTTAGGTTTTTCTCAGAACTGTTCATGTTTTTTTGTTTTGTCTAGAGGATTTGGAAGGTCACTATGCTATGTCTACATTGTTTCTAGTATTATGAATGTTTTAAAATACATACTAAACCCTTATGTAGCACTGTTGTGATATTACATGCATGCTGTAGTATACCTTTATTGATCTAATGTAATTCTGGTAAACATTGTAGCAGAAATTCATGGCTCTTGTTTTAAAATGTAGTTTTTCAAACATAATTCTCAACCTATTTTATACTTTTCAATATATATTTGTTTTGAAGTTATTCTCTACTTATCATCCAACAGCCTCATATAACATTGTGTATTACCACGAATACCAAAGCACATAAACATACTTTTCTTTTTTTGTCAAATAATGCTGTGTTAATATTAAAAAAAACTTAAACCTGGTATAAACTGGCTTATAGCTTGTATTTTTGAAGAGGAAAGGGATGACATTCATTTATCAATCCAAAATTAGTTGAACTTGAATTAAACGTCTTTTTAAGAAATTGATTTATTTATACAAAAATGCTTGGTTAAACTAATAATATTGAGGTAATATGTAATATCTAATCAGTAAAATCTAGTGCATTAAAAACCTTAAAACCTTTATCAACAGATATATTTAGCTATTTTATATATGTTAATAATAAGAAAAAAAATTAAAATTTCAGGCAGAAACATTCAACAGGAAAGCTAGAGTTTTTGGACAGATCCTGTATACAGCATTACAGATATTAGTATAGAATGGCTGTATTTAACAAGAGTAGTGATGACTGTTACTTTTACTTTTATTCAACATGTACAAAGGTAAGCTCAGTTGTTTTTTCCTAATATAATAATTCAATGAATTGCAGTTTTTGAATATCATTGATGATTATCAGTAATATTTTTAGAATATATTGGAAAACAAAGATAGATAAAAGTACTTTATGTGTTGTATTTGTTAATAGATTATAAATTGTAAAAACATAAAATATTAAAGTTGTTAAACTTAACATTGTAATTTTATAGTAACAACTGTACTTAACACTTTTAGAAAAAAATCCAAACTATGTCAGAAAGTGAGTCACGAGGCTGTACTTGCTGCATTGCATGTGTCAAAAAAGAAAAACTATGTGGGATGTAGACAGTTTAAAAGATTTTTACTTGAAAACTTAAATGTTATTGTGAGAAAGATATCAGCATATTGTAGTCTATTTTTCTCAAAACAGTAAAACACCAGGAAACATTTACAATTAATAAGTAAGCACATAGATAAAGTATTTCTTTTCAAGAGCTGAAGAATTGCAAGGTAAGAGTGAGAGAGTGCATTGCTTTGATTGTATAATGTTCTGGAAATAACATATTTTTAACTTTTCACAAATATATACTCAGTGGGGTTAAGGATAGGACTCTGTTGAGACTGTCCATGATATGGTTCACTGGGAGATGGGGATGTATTCAGTCCAGGGACATCTCACCAGAGGACTCTTAAGATGACTTTTATTCATGATCTAGGACAGTCTGGAAAGATTTGGGATTCTCTTTTTCCTGTACCTTTATTTACTGTGTTGGTTTTTCATGAGGCTACCTACTGCTCCTTTTCTTCAGTAAGGCTGCTCGGTTTGTCAAGTTTTGGGGTTTTCCCTTGTCACCTATAAGTCTGCTTTCTCCTTGATGGTGGTAAAGTCTTAAGGGTGAATTTTTTTCATTTTTCTTCCTTTATTGCTGTTCATGCTGGGAGATTTATTGCTCAGTAACATGATGGGATAGCTATGATTTATCTTCCATGTTTGTATGAACAGCATGCACTGACTTACCTCTGCCAGGAAGATATATATTTAGATTCTTAAGGATTTGATCTTCTTTTGGACATGTGGGGTTCCAGATTGGATTTTGTGATCATTTTGAACAACTTGCCAGATTTGTTTGACCCTCATTACTGTTTTGAGAGATTTATCTTCCCTCCAAATTTTGTTGAAAGTTTATCAGTGTTCTCCACTGCAAATTGAGGATGTATTTGGTCCTTTGTTGATTTTTCCCTTAGTCTGTTTATTGGCTTCTGCTCTTTCTTTGGTTTCCCCACTTCTTGGAATTTACTATGTAGTGATACCTTCTTGGAGGATGTTCATCTGCCTACTGTAGCCCTACATGAGTTACACAATGCTCCTTTTCTTTATCCTTTGATGTTCAAAGGTGTCCAAAAGGTATTAAATCTTGAATTTATGTTGTCTATTTGCATTATTGCTTATCATTATTGGCCTCTCGGCTTTCTTCGCTCCTGTTGGTAGTCAAGGCATGACTGCTCATCATGTTTCCTGACTTCTGCTCCTCAAGCTTTTGATGTTCAGAACAAATCCCATTTTTATCTTTGTGGCTCCTTTGCTTTGGCTGAATGTCACCAATGGTGTCAGTGAATACATTTTTGTGTGGGATCTGTTGGAGCAAGGTTATTATTTTCTGGCCTCCTGAAATTCCTTCACCATGGATTCGTAGGTCTTTCAGGTTCTGGCAACAGGTATGGTCATTCAATTCACTCCACCTCTTCCATTATTCTTTCATTTTGTGTTATTTCCACCTACATTGGATCCATTTAATGTGGATCTTCATTTCAAGGCAATCAAGGAGTTGTTTGTCCAGGGGGCTGTGGAGAGTGTTAATCCATTTCTTCCAGGATTTTATTCCAACTTATTTGTGGTGCCCCAAAAGACAGGAAACTGGTAGCAGATCATTGAACTATCTCTTCTCAACCAATTCTTACATCTTCCCAGTTCACAATGGAGTCTCTTTCTCAATCAGTGTTGGTTTCTTTTCACCAGATCTACATGTGACCAAGTTTGATTTTGCCTTTGCCTATCTCCACATGTGGGGTCATCCTGCTGATATCTATGTTTTGTGCACAAGAATAAGATTTTGCAATTCATGGCTTTGCCCTTTGGACTTGCCTATGCACCATATATCTTCTGGAGAGTGGTGAGATTTTTCTCTCATCACCTTCATGCTTTGGGTCCTGTGCATACACCATTATATAGATGATTGGCCACTTATGGCACCATCTGATCAGTTGGCAGAAGAATACACCCAAATTCTATCAGAAGCCACCATGCTGATTTTCTTATCAAAGCCAAGAAGTCTATTCTCTCACCAATTCTGTATTTGTCTATCTGGGTGTCTTTTCAGCACTTTTCTAAGCTAGGTGCAGCTGACTCCCAACCAGCTTAAGGCTATGGGACAGACAGGTTGTTATTCATGTCTCCTTCTCCTACTGTGCAGATGGCTCTCTTTTTTAGGGATGTGGGCATCCCTCAAATCTTTGATTTTGTTGGGACAAGCTCACATACAGTCTCTTTGGTGGTCACTATGCAACCACTAGGTCATGAACAGAGATTCACTGGATCATTAGTCTCTCTAATCAGGAACAACATTTTAGATTTTGTGTGGTTGTTGGATTGGAACAATACTACGATCAGAGTTCCTATATTGCCTTCTTGTCCTGAGATTCATATCTTCACAGATTTTATCACTTCAGGGATGGGGTGTATATATTGATGGTCATAAATTCCAAGATCTCTGGGTAGAAGATGAATCTTCCTTCCACATCAGTATTCTAGAATTTCTTGCTGTCCAACAGGTTATGGTTTAAGGTCTAGATCTGCTGAAGGGGAAAATCATCATAATTCATTGAGACAATTCTACAGAGGTTTTCTTACATTTCCCATCAAAGGACAATAAGTTTTCAGAAATTTGTGTCTGAACCTTGGATATCTTCTACTGGGCTTACTGCCATCATATCAGCCATTTGGCATGCCATGTTCCCGGGGTGATAAATTTAATAGCAGATCACCTGTCTCAGCCCAACTGTATTCTTGCAACTGAATAGATGTTTCATATCAATATTTCCCAATGGATTTGCTATTAGTTAAGGACTCCTGTGATTGATGCATTTGCCACACATTTGGTCCTTGATACCTCATCCTCAGGCTTTGGCAACAGATGTATTCAGTCGAGACAGGAATGCACCTCAGTGCTTTTCCCTCAGTTTGTCTGTTACTCAGAGTTCTAGCAATGATTTGATCCACTACTTATTTTGGTACTATTGGTAGCTCTAACTTGACCAGCCCAACCATGGCTTCCTTTTCTACAGTGTCCACCTCTGCCACTTCATCTTTGGCTATATTTGAGGCAACTTTGATCCAATCTACACCCAGACAAACCCAAAGTCAAACTTCATGCTTGGAAGCTATGTGATTGTTCTTGCAGAATCAGGGTTTAGTGCCTAGAGTTGTCTTGTATTTGTCTAAATCTATTTGTAGATTTGCATTGGCAATTTATCAGCAGAAGTGGCACACCTAACCCTAATGGTGCCTAATGAGGAAATTTAATCCTCTTCATCTGAAAGAGCCCATCATTTCTTGTTTTTTTTGTCCTGGCTTCTTGGTAAGGGATTATCTTCTTTTACTGTTTCTTTATATAAGGTAAGTTTATCGACTACTTTTGCTTTTCTAAACGTCAGAAGATCTTTGAATACCCTGTGCTATCCAGCCGTCTCAAATCATTTAATGTCCTTCATCCCAACTGGACTTTTCAGTTGCTAAACTGGGATATTAAAGTAGTTTTTATGTACCTTGTCACACCATCCTTTCAAGCCTTTATCTTCATGTTCCATGGATCATGTTTCCCTTAAAGTGTGTTTTTTATTGCTGCTGGCTTGTGGTTATCATAGGTCAGACTTGTTTGCACTGCATACATACAGGACTCTTTTATCACTCCACTTATGCACTGCTATACCCTAATAGGTTCTTTTCTTCCTAAGACTAGCAGCCATGGAAGAAGATAAATCCTTCTCACAAATTCATTTACCAGTTATTTCTCACTGTTATAACTGATTTAACCCAGATCCTTTGTAATGTTCTGCCCGAGCTCTTAGGAGTTATGTAACTCAAACTAGCTCCTTTCAAAGAGCTAGAAGTCTACTCTTTATTCATTGGGATCTCTCAGTTTCTTGAGATTTATCACCAGTTACTTTGATAAGATGTCTTTGCAAATTCCCTTTTTTTAGACTTTCTTTATAGGTGAGGAAACTTCTGTGAGTCATATCTTATGAAATTCTGCTCATTTCTACATCTTTAGCTGCCTGATTAAATTGCTCACTGGAGAACATCACGTAAGATGGTATGTGGACATCTCCAAATGCTTTTCTCTCGCATTATTTACACAATCTGGCAGTTTCTTCTTCTGAGGGTTTTTGACTTATCCATGTGGCTGTTTTCACCACATCCCCACTAGGTTATAAGGAGGGTGAGTACTTTTCCTCCCCTTTTTTTTTTGCATCTTTCCTTTCTAAACTTACTTATGTCTTTTTCTCTTTTTTTTTAAATACTGGAGCCCACTCTGTGGCAAGTGTTGCCAAGACAGGTGTGCTTTTATCAGTGTAGTTCTGCACTAGCAACTGATTTAACTATATTTATTACTGGTTGCAACAGGCTCTGTAGAAATGAGGTGTTCCATTTAACCATCTATGAGCTCACAAGATGACAGTATCAGTTTTGCTGGACTTCAACTGATGGATGATTGTGAGTAAAGCTGTTGGTCATCAGATGGAATAAGCTGGATCAATTTGCATTGAAAAATCTAGGGAATGTGGTTCACCCATTGCACTGTTTCTAAAGCTTGTTCGTTGGTACTTCCCTATGTGCATTATCTTCCAGGTTCTAATAGTGGAGCTAGGAAGCCCTTACTACACCCAGTTTTCAGATGCTGGGGTAGTGGACATAGGCTTTTCATCCAGAGTGTTTCAGTGAGTTTTCTCCACTCTTGGAGAACAGGGCAAAGTAGGGGGGTCACTACTGTCCAGATCCCTGGATATTTTTCCCAGATGTTGGTAGGCGTGGCACCAACCTACATGGGAGCCTCATCATGTTAACTGCTCAGATTTGACATGAACCTACTTGGTTGAGGTGTGCTTGAGCATTCTTTTTGAACAGTATCAGTATAGTATATTATTTGTGGGAGGAGGTCCACTATCTCCTCATAATTTCAAACACAAAGCAGACTCATCATAGGTCCTTGATTGAGCACAGTGTTACATGCACTCTCGATAATTCCAGGGGCATGTGTGGAGTTCTCCTTGTCCACTTGGTTGGGGACTGAAGTTGAATGTTCATAATTCCAGACCAGATGAGCTCTTTCCCTTTTGTTGAGTAAAGCATACACAATCCTGTTATTCTAAGCCTGGAGTGTTGCCTTTTGGACTTCTTCAGGTTGTGGAGAAAGTTTGTCCACTTTGGTGTTGTTTACTTTTGTTTCATGATTCCAGTAATTTGGAACACTTCACTCCATGGCTACAGGTTGGGATCCAATTACACATACATTTATATCTAACATTGCAGTACAAGAGCCCTTAATTCCAACCCTGATTTGTGGAACCTTGGCTTTACTAATTATGTAATTATTAGAATTTGTGTTTGTAAATCTGGCACATAGTTGAAAGACTGTTCAGGGAAGGAAATCCTTAATGATTTATATATATATATATATATATGTATATCAGTGCTGGTTTTATTTTTAGATACACAGCAATAAACATACAACTACTTATATAAAACTGTGTAAAATTTGTACTGTTTGAAGAGGAATACCCACAAGATGATACTAACTTCTAAAATGCATGTGGTTAATATCCTATTATGCAAGACTAAAACAAAGGTTGTATATTTTGTCCCATATATTTGTCTGTGGCAGTAAAATAGTCCTGTCATTATAGAACAAATAGCCTTGACAGTTTACATTACAAGTGGAGAACTATAAACTCTTTGGATTGCTGAAAAATTGGTTTTGTGAAGATTAAATAGTTTTTAACTGTGATTTTAGCTGGTGTCCCACTTGCATTTAAGTCATTTTGTTCTCTGCTAGTATTGTTACTGTTACATGTGGTTGGTCTTTATTTGGCATGAATGGTACTGAAATTTGTTTCAGAATATTCTCTGAGAAAGATTAGCAAGGTTCAGCATATTAAATTTTGAATAGTGGTTTTTTATTAATGATGTTTTTAGTCAGTTGTATCATGTACCATTTTTTTAAATGTATTTGTAATATTTATTATTTGTATACTAAGGGAGAAGACTGCCCATTTCGCCACTGTGAAGCAGCTCTTGGAACTGAAACTGTTTGTAGTTTGTGGAAAGAAGGAAAGTGTTTTCGTCAGTTGTGCAAGTATCGCCACATGGAAAGCAAGGTAAATTATTTCCAGTATTAATATTACCTAATCTCTATTTCTCTTTTTTAAGTAATAATTTGATATATGAGATAGGGAACTTAATTTGGCTTGCTGTGGTAGTAGGACAGCCCTGGATTAAGGGATTACTTATTCCAGAAATAATTTTGTGTAACAGCAGTTTCTAAATAAATTAACTTTGTGCAGATGTTGAAAAATTTTGCTACAATGTTGTCCAGCAGGTGGCCATCACAGTATTTTGGGTATGTGCCATCTGGAAAAAAATGCTTTAATCTTGAGAAAACATTCCATAGAATAATTATTTTCTGTAAAACAAATATTTTAATACCATAATTAGCAAGTACTATATTTACAGCTTTTAAACCTTTTCTTTCTTCTAGTTGTTTGGTATTTGACAACATGCATAAGAAATACAGATATTTGGTGTGCACATATTTTCATGATTTAAGCTTGCATTCTAACATAGTTGCCACCAATAAAATTATATTTATTCATGCAAGACATAGAATAGCACATTCACTGTATGAATGGTAAGGTATTCACTGTAAGGTATGAAGCACTAGAGAACATGTACTTCCTGTATGGATGTATACATGTAGTCATTCATATAAAAGGATCTGTGATGCCCTGATGAAAACTCTATGAAAATACACATGATGAACAAGTAGTTATTAACTTCAGGTTTTAAGTTTAACAAATTTAATAATTTATCTGCTATACTTAACCTGTCCATTTTTGTTTTATGTAATTATACCTCCTGCCATGAATGAATCATCATTTCTAGTGTTTTTGCAGCTTTGACCTGTTTAATGCATTAGTTTAAGCATGAATAAATGTATATATAGTTTTTAAACATTATCAGATAACTTATAATACAGTGTGTCTGAAAACTTTGAAACTATAGGCACTTCAACGAGTATTACAGAACATGTTTCACATGCTGTCTTTGCAATTGAAAAGAACTTTGGATTAATAGCAGGATTAATTAAGAAAAAGCTGTAAATCACCTCTGGTTTCAGATGTTTTGGGCACACTGTTGTTGATGTTTTTGTATTTAAGATATACTGAAGATTTTCTAAAAATGAGAAATACTTTCCTACTTGAGAAATTTTCAAATTGGAAAACTTAGTAATTATACAAATATAAGTACTTAGTTGATGCTAAAGAAAATACAAAATGAATATAACTAACTTTTAAATATGTCTGTAAGACGTCATGTACTTCTGTCTTTCTCTTTCTTTTTATATATCTATATATATATATATATATATATATATATTATAACTGTAAAATAATCATGCCATAAACCAAAACAGACTAATGTGATTTTTTTTTAATTTAAGAAAAATTAAAATATACTGCACATTAAAAAAAAGTGATCCTAGGGTACAAACTACAATGTGGGATTATAATCCTAGGATCCCCTTTTTTTTTTTTAAGTATGAGCAATATATTTAAAAAAAATTCACATTAATGTGTTTTGGTTTATGACTTGAATATTTTATGGTTAAAATATGATTAATCAGAGGTTGGGATTTGCTGTTCTTGATGCAGTCCTTCCTCATGATTTTGTTTATTCATTTAACTTCATTTATATGTAGATTATTTAATTTCACTATATATATATATATATATATATATAAAGTTTTGGAGATGGCTTGAAGAGATACAGAAAGAAATTTTGTTTTTAATATACAATATTACAATAAGCTTGTGTGATCATAAGGTATAAGTGGGTCCTTTGTAATGAAGTATCCTGCTGGGTGAGCAGTCAGTATATGGATTTAAAATATCAGGGATTTGATTCTCCTTGATAGACACAGCAGATAGCTTGATGTGACTTTGCTATAAGAAAAAAGAAAAACTCACAAACTTTGTCATCAAATAAGTGCAGTACATTAAATCTTGTTTTATTAGATATAAACCTTGAATGTTAAGATTGGTAATGCATTTACAGTTCCATAATTTTGAGAGGTAAACTCCTCTTGACTTTCTTTTTTACAGAAAAATCGTTCCCAGATACCTTGTTACTGGGAGAACCAACCTGGTGGATGTAGGAAGATTCATTGTGTGTTTATGCATCAGAAAGCTCGGTCAGACATTTCTGTTGAAGGAAGTGAGCAAAACTTTCAGTTAGAGATATATTAAACTACAATTAACAATAAATTCAGTTGTAACTTAATAAAAAATGTTTTAATATACTATAAAGATGATAAAGGTCATTCTCTTGATTACAAAATAAATAAATTATGAAGCAAAAATTAAAGCCAGGGAGTCTTTCACACAGAGGGATGGAAAACAATTTTGCATGGCCTGAAGATGTCAGTCTTATCAAGTTCCTTTGATCCCATCCTTTTTTCCTTCTTCTTGTAGTTGTTCTGTTCATATTTTTGTTACATCCTACTAATCTTGCTATGTTTGAATGTTAAATTTGTTGGTGATTTTTTTTTTCTTCATAGCAGTCATGTAGCTTTATTTCTTAAAAGAATTAGCTTCTGTCAAGAACCTTGATCCTGAGTATTGTCAAACTTATTTTTCCACCATCTCTTTAAGACTTGTACTTACAGTGGGACAACAGTATGTCTGCAAACACACACCACTAGAAACTGTGGTGGGTAGAGCACAGATAGCCCATTGTATAGCTTTGTGATTAATTACAAACAAACTTTAAGACTTCATCCATTGTTGATCAGAAATGGTAAGTCCTCTTGTATCATATAAAAAAGGAATACCTACAAGGAACAGATTGTGAGGATGAAAATGATCCCAAATTTAAGCTGATATATGATTTTGATAGCTTTAGAAACTTGGATGATACAAAATGAAAAATACTGTATTTGCAACTGATTGATTCATGAGGTGGGAAACAATGTTTCATGTTAAATATTAATAACAAAATAATAAAAACCCAAAATCGTATTTAATTGTGAATGTTTTGGAATTTCTCTAAGTTTCATCATTGTTGTTAAAATTTCAAAAAAGTTAGGTTGTAATGTTTGAATTACAAAAAATAACACTAGCTGTTGAGCAAATTTGTGTATTGAATCAGAAGTTTAAAAAGGAAAACCTAATTCCGGTAAAAACATGTAGTGACATAATTTTTGATAATATTTTTAATTTTGGTGATCTTATTTTTAAGTGAGCAGTGTCAAAATTCTCTATTGAAAGGTTTAAATTTTTGTTAATCTACCCATAAACTTAGATACTCAAGTTACTTTCTTCCATTTACAGAACTCATAAATTGTTTCTGAGCTTTAACAAAGATAACACATCAAATATAGAATGTGTTATTAAAACTAAACTTAAAAATGTGGCATTGTCCTTCTGTGACTTCAACCCTTTAGAAAACCATTCTCCTATTACACAGGTTGAGTTTTCTGACTTGAAAGGGTTTTCAAAATTTTGTTGTTATTTGGCCAGATTTGATTATGTTTTCAGAATGGAAGAAATTTTAAATTAAATAATAAATTTTAAACACCATCATAATGACTGGCTTAGGCATACTCTCAAGGTGTGAGGAAAAGCTCAGTGTTTTTAAGATAATTCAAAAATCGTAAACTCACCTCTGACACCACTTTTTCAGAACTTTTTTCTACATTTTCCCACCCTGGTCAGTGTATTGCTTTCTAAAAATATGCTGTTTTATGT
Source organism: Tachypleus tridentatus (assembly GCF_004210375.1). NCBI lineage: Eukaryota > Metazoa > Arthropoda > Merostomata > Xiphosura > Limulidae > Tachypleus > Tachypleus tridentatus. The sequence continues at coordinate 132,962,105 of NC_134837.1, forward strand.
ACTCTTGACTCCCATGCCTATATATATCTTGTACTTGCATTATGCTCGTTAACTAAGAATGAATTTACTTTTAAAGATTCGTTTTCCTTTGCTAAAGAGAAACCTAAATTTCGTAATGCAGACTAGTTCTTTATGGCCAGCTTTATATTCAGTTTTTATTTACTAAAATATCACCAGAGAAAATATTTAAAATAATTATTAAACAGTTATTCCAGTTCAAAAATGTTCTGCACTCTAACCAACAAAAATTTTAACTTCTTAAATTGGCCTTCCAGGTCAATTCCTTCAGTTTTGATGGTCAGCTTTATGACCAGATATATAAGGTGATAATGGAATCACCTATAAGTCCAACTCTTGCAAATGTTTTCCTATGTTATTATGAGTGTCATTGGCCTGAAAATTGCCACCTTTATTACAAACTGTTATTATACAGAAGGTACTTTGGTGATGCTTTTCTGCTCTTTCACAACACTGATCATGCCAAAAAGGATACCTAAACGAACAACATCCATGTGTAAACTTTACATGTGCGATGGAAGAAAACAAAAATTTAACATTTTAAATGTCCATGTAAACAAAATAAACAATCTCTTTGTCACACCTGTTTGCTGTAGAAAAACATTTACTGGCTTATACTCTGATTTTGGCAGTTTCATTCCAGAATCTTTCCAACATAACCTTGTTCTAAATCAGGGGTGGCCAAACTGTAGCTCGTGAGCCACATGCAGCTCTTTAATATATAATGTGTGGCTTGTGGAAATGTGTTGGCTGAGCTCATTTTTGCATCACAATTAATATAAAAAGTAAATAAAAAAATTTCAAGCTTTATAATTATTTATCAGATATAAACTGAGAGTCCACTAGATTAAAACACAAGTTTAATGTTCATGGTGAGTAAACACACTTAAGAATTTAAATCCTAATTTTAATGCAAGATTTGAGTCAAGGACTAAAGAAATTTTAGATTAACAAGGATTACTGAGGAATTGTGTTGGAGAATCAGTAATTGTACAAGCAAGTGCTGACAATGTTAGTTTCAATGGGTGTGGCATGTGATCACGTGATTGTGGCTGTGTTGCAGGCAGTGAAATTAGAGGAGTGTTAGTGTGATACTGGGCACTGTAGAATTTGGTTTCATTGCATGTGTTGGAGCTTATTGTTTCTTTTCACTTTAATTTTTTAGAAGTGTCTGTAAAAATTTAGTGAAGGAAGATGGTGTCATCAAATTGTAAGAAGTGAAAGTATGAAGATAAAAACAGAAATTTTGAGCCAGAGTGATAGGAAAATTTTGCATTCACCATTAGAGGAGTTAATCCTTTGCATCTTATCTGCAGTGTGTTACTCAGTCATTACAAAGTCAGTAACTTGAAATGCCACTATGAAACAAATCACAAAATATTTTGTCTGATTATCCACCTGAATCAGAATTATGGAAAAACAAGTTAACTGTGTTACAATCATCACTAAATAGCCAGCAGACACTGTTGACAATGTTCAGTAAGGAAGTTGATACAATGACTGAAGCTAGTTTTGTTATATCGTGGAATATTGCTCGTGCTAAATGCCCATATTCTGATGGAGAATTTTTTAAGAAAAATATAGCTGAAGTGTTGCAGTGTTAAATGCAAAGAACACTAATAGTACAAACACCAGCTTCACGCCACACTATAGAGAGACATATCTCATAGATCAGTACTGATGTTGCAGGCAAAATGCAAAATGATTTAAATAATTCCCTTTCATTCAGTTTAGCCCTTAACGAATCTATGGACGTACAAGATAACCCACACCTGGCGGTATTTATCCATTATGTTTCTTCTAATGTAACTGTGAAAGAATATGTGTTGGACTTAGTGGCACTAAAAGAAACAGCTCGTGGTGTTGACATTAAAAATTCACTTAACAGAGCCTTAACAAACTGTTAAGGATAAACTCATTAGTGTTGCAACAAATGGAGCACCTGCGATGGTAGGAGAAAATGCAGGATTAATTGCACTTATGAAAAGTGATCCCAGCTTTCCAGAATTTCTCCCTGTTCATTGCATTATTCATTGTGAACATCTGGCAGCCAGATACTTCAAGTATGAAGATGTTAAGAAATTTGTTCTTGAAATTTTCAATTTCATACGCTTAAATGGGAAGACCCACCAACAGTTCAAAAATTTTATTAAAGAACTCGAGCTTTAAGATAAACCCAGTGATGTCTCTTTCTACTGCATTGTGCTGTAGCTGTCAACCAGCAATGTCTTAAATAGGTTTGTGGATCTGTTGGAGTCAATTATTACTTTTTGTGAAGAAGGGAAAAGATTTTATCCTCAACTGCGAAATGATGAATGAATGCAAGATCTAATGTTTCTTACTGATATAATGAATCATCTACAAACTCTTAGTTTGGCACTCCAGGGGAAGGATAAGATTGTTTCTGATCTTACTCAGACAATTTTCAGCTTTTAGAATAAAATAAGACTTTTTTCAAAGAGACATATTGTCAAGAAACTTCAGTTACTTTCCCAGTCTCAAAAGGAGAGTAAGTACGTTCCCTGGTATTGAAATAAAAGACCACAAACTGGAAGAATACAAAGATAAATTACAAGGACTGCTTGATAATTTCCTAGACAAGTTTGAGGACTTGCAGAAGCTGAAACCCTGCTTCATCTTTCTTGTAAATCCATTCATGTTTGATGTGATCAATGATGGTTGTTCAATTCTCAAACCTCTGGTTACAAAATCATCTGCTGTGGAAATGGAACTAATAGAACTACAGGAGGACCTGGGTCTAAAGGTGATCCATAAATCCCATACTACAATTGAATTCTGAAAGCAAGTTCCAGAAATAAAGTATCCTGAACTGAAGAAAACCAGTGTGTGACTCATCTCAATTTTCAGCACAACATGCTGTTCATCACTGTACCCTGTAATGAAGCTTGTGAAGTCGAAGCATCATGCAATCCTTACAAATAAATAGCTGACGGAGCTAATTCGTACAGCCTGGACAACGTATCAGCCAGAATTTCAATGGCTCACAAATCAAGATGGAAACTCGTAAGACCTTTACTAGCAGTAAATAGCCTGATAATTGTATCAATGTCTGTTTGTGTCATAAGAATAGCATGACAAGACTAAAATTTTGTAAGGTGGTATCTGATTAAACTATCTCTGATTTTAGTGTTTTACATATTTTCCTCCATGTTTTGATCAGATATTTAATAAGACAAATAAATATCATTAAAAATATCTGTTTTTACCCCTTTTATTTTTATTTTTGGCAAGCTCATTTAATGTTAATGAAATGCAAATTTGCATATTTTTCTTAGGTGTTTCCATATTTTATTACCGTATTAAATATGCTCAGTATAATTTAAACAATAATCAGCTAATATTTTGAAAACATTTGGTGTATATATGTGTACTTCAAAACAGAGCATATGATATCTTTTCTGACCACTTCTGTCTTCACTCAAAAAATAAAAACAAATTGTTAACATAGTACAAAGTAATGGTTATCCCTTTAATTTATTATACTTCAAAACATGAAAAATTTTAAGAAATAAAATAGAATCTACCAAACACTCGCACACTGTCTCAAAATACCCACTAGTTTTTATCACTACTTATATTAGCAAATGAAGTTGTAAACTGAAATATCAGATTCAAAAAGTAATCAAAACATATAACCCACAAATTGAGCTAAGTTTTCTATTTATGTTGACAATTAGAATTAAGAATATGTTTAAAACCAAAGACACTACTCAATTCTGTGTACTAATAGATATGTGCATATGAGAACATGGGAATTTCAGCTAGGAACAGATACTAATTCACCTGAGTTTTGTATCCAGTTGCTGCTTAGTGGGAATAACAATCACCTTGTACTTAAAAAAAAATGGTGAAATTTTTGACACAGAAACCAAAGATTTAAAAAAGCCTCTTCATTTTTAGCGATCACCCAACATTAAATAATAACAACTCCTTCTTGTCATCATTGATGTGATCAGTTCTAGATTCTCAGTATTTTTATTTGGTATTTATTATTATTATTTTGTGTTTTTACTTATTTTTAAGCCTTTATCTGTAATGGTCTCTTTTAACAATGTTATTTATTAAACATATGCCATATGTTTTCATGTCATTATACTGTTCCCATTTAAATCTGTTCTTTCTAAATGTCTAATTGAATACAAAAACTTGTTTAATTGGCAGTTTTATTTTCTATGGTTTGAATATTAAGAACTTACTTTTTGGGGTATTTTAACACTGATGCTGGAATTTAAGAAATTTCCAAAATGCCGTAATTTAAGATATTTTTTGGTATTACGTGTTTTTAATATTTATTGAAAAATGCAGCCAGTTGAATTTATAGTTTCTGACACTATTTGTACAATCAGTAGAGATTTGTAGCTTTGTTTTATATGTTCAAAAGTTTTATACATGCAGATAGGAAGGAAGTTTCAAAGTTGCCAAATATAAATTACAAACAAAAGTGGAATTAATGTTAGCAGTTTGGATTATTTTACCTAAAATGCATGACCTGGTGGTTGAAGTGCTTAACTCACCATCTGAGGGTTGCTGGCTCAAATCCACATCAGCTCTGGGGGACATTATATTGTGATGGTCAATCTCACTATTCTTTGGTGAAAGAGTAGCCCAAGAGTTGGCAGTAGGTGGTATTGACTAGCTACATCTCTTCTAGTTTATCACTAATAAATTAGAGAAGACTAATGTAGATAGCCCCCTGTGTATCTTTGCTAGAAATACAAACCAAACCAATTATCTAAAACAAAACAAATACTAATAACATAATTGAACACAAATTTATTATTCTGAACATTTCAGCTATAGTTTTTACTTTGTAATTTAATGGAGAGACTAGATAGAAGTTTTTAAATCTTTTGATTTGCAACAAAAATGCAATATGCTAGGCTGGCAAAACTAAACTTAAAGTTCCAAAAATACTTCATGGTGGCTACATTATTCCCTCTGAACCTAGTTGAAACTTGTAAAAATTTCTTATATTGCAAGGGTAAAAGTATGCACTTTTTGGCTGTTACTGTTAGTGGAAAGAGAACTTGAAACTCAAGATTTATTAACTCTTTTACACTCCAATTTAGATTATTAATGAATGTGTATAATGTAAACAGCTCCCTATTGATTGTTAAAAGGTAAAATTTTATTTTAATACAGTTTGGTTGGTTGAAAACTGGTTATTGTGCATTAAAAGCTTTACACAGTGGAATCATTGGCTATTCTGCTGTCTTTGGCAGAACATGTGGCAAAGGCTAGACATGTTATTGACTGGGATAAGGTACAAACTCTGAAACAGGTAATGGCACACGAGAGAATCCTTAAAAAATGGAGGTTTAGGCCCAGGAGCCATGGAAGTAAATTTTTGGAAATTATTATAAATGGTGCCACCGTAAAAGCACAACAATTACACATTAACGTAAGTTTACGAGAAACTTTATGTATGTACCTTGTTTTTTTATTATCCTGAAGGTGGTGGAGTTATTTCCATCAAAACATGCAGAGCTTTTAAAGTTTTTTGTTTGTTGGTTGGTTTTTTGTTTTGTTTTTTATAGTTGAAAATAATTTACCAATTTAGTCTTAAATAAGTATTAACACATAAGGTATCTATTTTGTTCTTGCTCTTGCCACATAAATCCTTTAACCACTGTGGATAATGCAATGAAATCTGCATTATCCACAGACACATTTTGTTAGCTACACTACTTAAAGTATTAAATTGTATTAGTGAGTATATTGAAGCTGTACATATGAAGTGTGCTAAAAGTAGTTTTAAATGGGTTACAATCACCAATCATAATAGTAAAAGTTTGAAAATAATTAAATAAAAAGTTTTATAGAGGTAAGGCAATCTACATGTTAATTGAAGGGTGTCTGGAGTAAATCAAAAGTGATTCCTTAAATTTTCTGTTGAGAAACTTTTCACGAGTAAAATTTTCAGTCAGTAAAGTGTATCATTGACTGTACAATGTGATTTGATGTCATGTTCATTGGTGGCTTCTTTGTTATCAAGATTACCTTAAAAAGTAATCATGAATTTCTGTTAACTTTTTTGCTGAATTAAAGGTGATTTGGAATTGCCACATTGAGTTTAGCCCTTGCATGTGTGAGTGTGACAGTTGGCTACTTTTTCTGTAACTACTAAGTATTCAATTATGTTGTAATAAATATTAATGGAATACGTTAAAAGAAGATGCTTTAATTGTGATGTTAATCATGATTAATCTATGAATTAACTAATCTTCTTTGTCCCTGTTTTCAAGTAGTGATTCTTCCAGTAAACAACCAGTCAGTGGCTGTAACTAGTTCTATTACAAGTACCATACCAGGTGGATATGGAGAACAAGTGTCTTCCACAAATCAACTGGGAAGTCAGGGGATTGGAGTAACTAGCATGTCTCAAGTAATAGCCCCTGTTGTTGTCAGCATTGAAGAAGGTGAAGGTAGTAGTAAATAGGTTTTCTTTGAAATGTTCAAGTACTTGCTTTGCAGATCTACTAACACCTGTAGCTTTATTCCATTTAATTGTGTTTGTTTTCTACACGTTTTCCTTTTATACGTAGTGCTAAGTTGCTAGTTATATGTAGAAACTGATAAAAGAGTGGAACTGTTTCCTGTCTGCTAGTTTATAATGGTAGGCTTATTTAATACTAGTTTTAATGGTAGCTTAGTACGTAAAGAAAAATATAAAGTTTGGTGAAATATTCTTTTTAAACAGTGTAGATCTGTTTAAATGGTGAATCCATAGTATTACCCAATCAAAGGAAAACCTGTTCTCTTGTATAATGTTTTGATTACATTTTTTTTAGCAGTTTTAACTCTCTCACTGTAAGCTTTATCCAAGCGACCAACCTCATAACCATTTTATGTTGGTTTGAGTTTTCATACTATAATTTTTCATGCAGTATGTGTACCCTTAGGAAATTTTGTAGATTATCAGTAAACATTATAAGGCTTTCATACATGAAATATCACATTATTTATAAAGTTTAATATTTTTTAGCTAGTTATTTGCTTGCTCATTTTTTCTTTTCAAATACCGATGCATCAGAAAATTGTCAAATTTCACCTGCAGTACTTTTATAACCTCCGGATAATTACCAAGTATTGTTTATGAAAACTATATTTTCAATATTGTATCTCTGTATTGGTTCTGTTGATTTGAACAACCTTGTAATCACCATAAAAAATTAGGAAATAGATATAACTTACACTTTTTGCATTCTAGCATGTCTACAAATTATAACAAATCCACAAACATTTAATCTAAGTACCTCTATAGTATGCATAATATTATACATCTTTATATATATTATATATTTTGTATTATTGAGCTTTCATTCATGTTGACTAATATTCCAGAAGTTGCAATGATGTGGTGCACATGCACCCACTTTACAGTATTCAGTAAACTGGCTTTCACAAGGTCATCTGACTTATTATTACTATTTACAAATAAGTTCTTAAATTTTAGTTAATTTTAATAAAACATAGAACAGTAAATAAAAAACATAGAAAACAATGTCATCCACTACTTATGATTGTAAAGAATTTTGTACTTGTTTGCTATATATCTGGCATGTCATACCTTCCTTATTTACTGAATATAGCACATGGAGGATGTAAAACAAAATAACTTTTTAGGTTTTTATATATACAATTTGAAATAACAAAAAATCATAAATTTTTATATCAATATTCCACAATTACAATGTAAATTTATTAGGCATATCAACTAAACTGTATATTTGACTAAAAATTATTGTGTTTTGAACAAAATCTTCCAAGATTCAAGACAAAAGAAATAACTTTGGGAACCATCCACCTTCAAGAGCCTGAGAAAACCTCAAGAGGGAAATTCTTAGCTTTTGATTGGCTATAAAATCATAAAGGTGCAAATTGGGTGTATGTAAAAGTGTATTTCCAAAAGTGGAAAACGTGGGTGGGGCCAGAGTGTTTGATTCACTAGATATAGTGACATTTCAGCAAATAAAAAAGATAGGAAGTACTTATTTCATATTCTAGCTTGTCAGTATTGGTCATTTGACTTTATATTTCATAAGAAGATATAGAATTTGTATCAGGACATCACAAACATCTAACTTGTATTAGTACTGCATTCAAAATACTATATGTATGACACATAAAAATTGATGGTTAATTGTGTTTTTAATGTTCATTTTTAAGTTAAAAAATTAAACAAAGTATTATTCTAAAATTTGATTTATAATCTACATTTTGATGCTGAACATTCATAAAGTAGTAGCTCAAAAAACTTTTGAATGCATGTTTAATATAACATGATCTGTGAAAGAATACTTATAACATCTGACACATTGCTAACAGATTTCAAGTATTTTAGTAAGATGTATGTACTCAGGGCCTTTATATTTTGATTTTTTTAGCAGAGCACACTCTTTTTATTTCAAGTGACTGTTCTTAAGGCTAAATTGGCAAGTCTCATGGCTGGAATGAGAAGATTATTCACAAACTGAAATTGTTTCTTTTTCAGTGGTTAGTGATTTGCTTTCCATTCTGTCTCTCATTCCATTTCTGAAATGATGACTGGCATTAATCAGTGAATAAGTGTATGAAAATACCAAATACATCATGGTACACTACCTTGCCACCATAAGTAAAAAAAAACCTCTCCATGTTCCATTTCCATGGACAAGAATCTGGTTTTGAAGAATATGAAGATGTTTAATTACAAATTTGCTGTGAAGGTGGCAAACTTTGGTCACAAATTCAAACTAAACACTCACATTCACTCTCTTCCACATTCAACAGAGCTAACTACAGCACCATTCAGGTTCTTATATATTATTCTTAACAGAAAAGTACAAAGTGAAGTACTATGTAAGTAGTATCATCATCAAACATCTAGAAACCTCTCCTGACCTCAACAAGGACATTGGTCAGTCACACAACACAAGGTCAGCTCACATATCAATCAAATAAAACATGCCATTCATGTAATACTATAGTGTAATATCATAGAGCCCTGTAAAGTATAGGTTATGAATCATAACATGTTTATTATGTAAATATGAGCAGGCAGTCCTTACCTACAAGCACTCGTACACTATCATTTGGTAAGTGCCTCTGTATTTTATGCAGAAAGACTTGGAAACATAAAAGTAAAAAATGCCATGCCAAACTGTTTGATTTCCATCCAAACTTATCAACAATATTGTACACTTAAAACATTTTTTTTAACACTTCATGCATATGGGATCAAAAATTTGAATAAAAGAGACTCACTGTTGTTTTGGAAAGTAGGATTTATATGTAAGATCTCTTGGTAGTGAATTGAGTTGAACACACTTACCAGTAGTGTTTGTGCTAAATGTTTCTGCTTAGTTTGGTGAATATTACCTCATTTATAGGTTTAACAGTTGAACTTATCAATCAGTTCAGAATACAAAATGTACAATATAAACCTGAGCTTTAATTTTTCCAGCTTAATCTAATTACTAAATTTTAAAAGTATGTGCCTGTCAACATTTCATGATTTTGTAAAGACACACACTGAGTGTTTTCATATATTTATTTAGTTCTGATAATGTATATAAGGCTTATGTTTCATGCTTTTTCACACCTATTATAATGTGTAAGAATGAATGAGTTGATCAGTCGTAACTTATAATCAAAGTCATTAAAAAGACATATCTATCATTTGCCTGTAAAATTATTGAGCAATATTTTTAATATTATTATTATTACCTCTTATCTTTGTTTCCAAAACACTTCAGTTTACATGAATTTTTGTAGACCAAGAAATTTGGTCTGTTTATTTTTCCCAAACATTAATTGTACTTTTGTCACTTTCATTTTAGTCTTTACTAACTTGAAAGTAACTTAAACATCACACACTTTGATATTTACTTTCCATCTCAAGCAGTTTATATTTGATAGAAAACATTTGAAAGGAATGCAAAAATACTGTTGTGGACAATCAGCATTGACTAAGTCACCAAACTTCATCTGAGTAAAAAATGTTTTTCATTCCCAAAAGTCATTTGATGTTTCTAATGGTCTTTCTGCATCAAGCAAAGTAGTTCATTAGTACTTGGTCTGATATTCTGGGGTCAAGTAGTGGTAAAAGGCACTAACAGTTATTGGAAAAAATTGTCTAAAATAATTCTTTTTATCGTGGTTAATACTTTTAGGTTATTTAATTAGTGTAAGTTGTTTACAGAATTATTTACTTGTTTGTAAAGTACATGATTATTGATGAAGTTTAAATATGAAGTAATAAAATGTTCTTGCTCTTATAATGTAATGCACATTAATGCCTATAAATAAATATTATTCTTAACTTAAAAGAAAGAAATACAACTCTTTATGCAGAATTTTCTTCTTGCTTTAACTTACCTTTAAAACCAGTAAATTCAGTAAATTGTTTTTTGTTCCTTAAGTAGTGAAAACAATATTCAGAAATCTAAGTTAAACTGTAATATTCAAAAGTTGTTTTTTTTAATATGCAGTTTACATATAAAAAACCATAATTTGAAATAAAATATGTAATTCATAATATGTCATTCATGAAGTTTTTAACCAGTGAGAAAACTGCTATATAATTTTTTGCTTCTTAAAAAAGCCTCTATTAAAATAGGCATGTTAACATACTTGGACCTGTTAGTAAATAGCATAACATTAAGTAGTCATAGCAAAGTTTACAAATGTGAGTGTAAAGTAGAAAGTGGTTAACCAAAACATTATACATACTTCATGACTGATTTCTTGATGTTTATATGCTGTTCTTATATTGTAAGGATTTGTAATATCTAAAATTAAGATGCATTAGTACAAGAAGAGAGATAGTAATCTTTTTATAAACATGAGGCATGATTAAATGTATGGTTTATATATATGTTCAGTGGTGTAGGAAGACGCAAAGTGCGGGTGCTTGGCTAGACATACAGGTTTTACAATAAGAGATTGAAAGTATAAGAAGCTGCTAATAGCAGTTCCTCTGCTGTGCTGTGACTACTCAATGTAAGGGGTGTGGGGAAATGTCCCTCAAAAAATTAATATTATTGTTTTGGTTGCTATATAAGACGTAAGTGCAAGTGGTTCCAATGCCTCTGATGTGTGTGTGTGTATGTTGTATGGCTGTTTTTATGCTGGGAAACAAAAAATATATAAATCCATAGAAATAAGAAAAAGTATATACCATGCTTTTAACATTTTTACATCTTTTCACTTGCTGTAATAATACAATCATGTGTTCTCTGTTAACAGTTGAGTATGTAACATAATTTATTTTTTTTGAAGAGAACTGAAATTTTGATCATTTGACCACCTGAGTCAATTAAACCCTTCTTGCATCACATAAACATTGTTGGAATATATGATACCTGATTTAGTGACAAGCTTGTCAGTAGCTGCGAGATAAAGGCTTCAAACTAAGGGTTTAATGCCTAAACTGTAATTCAGTGTAAAACACTTTTAAAGTGATAGAAGGTATCATGGCTGCAACTGAAGGCATGTTATACTGTTTTAAAACACATTAGTTACACATCTTATATGTAACTTTTACTAATGTGCTAGAATTGTTCTTTAGTCCTTGCTTTTCACAGGAACATGTTTCAACGAGTGTTTTTTTTACATTGAATCTAATGGCGTATGGTTTATAGGGCATTTTTTTCAATAACATATATAATCAATAAAATATAGTTTGGAAAGGGATAATGTTGGCCACTATATTCTGAAACTGTGACCAAGTTTATCTAGTAGAGAAGGGAATTTGTTGTTTTTTACAAAAATAACAAATATACATATGCACAATGTAAAATATTACTTCTGCTTCTTGAATTTACGTGTAAAGTGATGATTGGTCTTATTTTGGTTAGACATTCATAAAGGTCTGAGAAAATCCCCAAGTGGGACAGTGGTTAACATACAGACTTACAGCACTACATTCTGGGGTTCAGTTACCCATGGTGAGCATAGCACATTGACCAATTTGTCTTTTCTCTCAAACAAATATCTGAAAAATATATTTTGCCTATAAAATTCATGTGGCAAAGTGTTAACCAGTTGCTTCATACTTCATGTTATCTTAGACTAGATGGAAACTGCATGACTGTCAATGTTATTTTTTACATCAGTAGTTTCTTTTACGATGAGGTATATTTATAGATCTGTAGAAAGCTTGGTTTTTAGATAGCTAAAATTTTTGTTTTTGTTTCTAAAACTAAATAGGATTATACAATTTTAATGTTATATTGAAAAGTAATACAAACGATATTTAATCCATCTGTTTCTTGATGTAGCACTCTTTAGTAAGTGTGTATTCGTGAATCCCATTTATTAGATATTGTCTGTAACTATTTCTACTTTTGCATTAGTATAACAATAGCTTATATTCAAGCAATTAATTGACAAGTATATACAACATTTTTTTATCCAATATCCTTAGAAGCAGGATTGAGTTAGAAATTTGATATAATTGTTGTTACATATTGGAGAAGCATTCAAAGTAGTCGTCGTATAGTTTTACATATTTGGGCAGAATTAAGCAAGCATGCTTTGGTTAGATTGAAGTTAAAACCTGTGTTGTAGTTATCATTGTTCAGTACTGTGACTAAAAAATGATTTAATTTCAAAAACAAGGAGTTGTAAGTTGATCAGTTTAAGTGTTTTTGAAGGATGTTTTAGAAAATGTGTAGTTTTGATGGTAGTCTTTAGTTTTGGAATGATCTGTAAATAGTTTATAGATCATTGTTAAGCTTGAAGTACATTTCTTTGTGTTCAAATGTACTAAGGTTTTTAGAAGGTACTGGCATAACAAGTACAACATTATTATAATAAATTAACTGTGTAGTGAAAAATCAGTATTTTTCAGTATTTATATTTGAAAGTGGTAAATATTAGAGTGAGATTCAAGATTTTTAAAACTAACTTGTGTGGAAATTATATTATTTGAATTTTCAGTTTATGCTCTTATTTATAAGCCATGTTTTGTTTCTTTTTCTATACATTGTAAGAAGAGGGTACAATATTCTGTTTAGTCAGCAAAAACAAATTTGACTTTAAAATAGGCTATGTTTATTAATACCAAACTTATGTGTTAGATTAATACTTCCATGTCCTTGCAACATTGAAATCTACTGTTATGATTAAATGTTTCTGTAGTATTAAATGTGTTGTTAAAAGAGACTGTGATTTATTAATTTTTTTATGTGTATTTTGTTCATACTATGTTCCAAAAACTTATGACTTTTTTAAGAATTTTTATGTGAAATTTACTTTTTACAGTATACTGGTACACTGTTAATGTTCATACTTTGAATTGAAACTAAAATAAACATATTTATTTCAATAGCATGTATCTTTGTAGTTCTTGTGTCAGGATTTTTCATTATCACTGTAGGTTTGACAATAGAATATGAGTCTTAAAATGATTTAAACTTTTTAATCCGTGTCCCCTATCCAGTGGCTCATCTACAGGTCTGAGCGTTTATAACCATTCTGTGGCTTTGTAGTTAATAATAAATAAATTGTCAACTTAACCCCTGTACAAAGAGCTGAAGATATAACTTACAGAGTAACTATTTCACACTGATTAGGTTAATCTGTTCAAAGATTTTTTTTGTACTATACAGAAAACTACAGGGGACAAGTACTTGTTTATTTATTTTTCTGGACAAGCTGTTGACTAAAGTAGTGTTTTTCCAAGATGGATTAAGCAAAATACTATAGGGGGGAGCTTCAGCATGTAGAAATATTCTGTTTAAAGCATTTGTGATACTAGACAAATCAGGATTTTCAGAGAGAACTCTGTTTATTGCAGTGACGTGACTAACCAGTGTTGTTTTGCTTGAATGTTTTTTGTCAATTAAACTGTGACAAAAGTAGGGACTATTATTTATTTATTTTTATTAAAAACATTGGTACAGGCTATAAGCCAAGGCTTATGAGGTCTTGTGAATGGAGGGAAGGATTAAAGATAAAAGTTGAGAACCTCAGGATATAAAGTAACTTTTTTAAAGTTGCAAATACAATGCAGTTAACAGCACTAAATTAAAACTAGTCTTGTATGTTGCTTTTCATGACACTAAGTTGTGGTATTGTAAAATGTACCATGAAAAAAACTGTATAACTTGTTATGAGAAAAAGAAAATTCATTATAAAAACACATTAATCATTAGTTTCTTAATTTTCAAGTCTGTAATAAATTCTGTCTTGCATTTCTTAAGGCTATTATAAACAAGACAGAATTATGGGCAGTTGTGAGAGCAGGATCTACATTGAACTTTCATAGAAATTGTGAAGTGTGTCAGTGTTTGAAGGGACAAAAATAATACTTTACTTTTTGTTTTGGATTGCATAAAATGGCCATTGTCATATGCATATATATATATATATATATATATACACACACACACACATTTTGCAAAATGTGGTGGCTGTGAGCGTTCATTTGTCTCGTGTTTATGACGACTGCTACCTTAAATGTGTTAAAATGAAGTGCATGCAGGCAATGCTTAACATTCACTCTTGAAAGGATGGGAGAATGTTGATATTAAATCTTATTTCACAAGCAGGATATTCTACTCTGAATTCTTAGTTAATCACACCGTCATTCAAATTTTAAAATGTAACATAACATGAATAATAAAAGTGAAGATTTGCCACATGGAGTGGCTCTTAGCATGTCCAACAATTACTTTTCATGATTGGTAGTATAAGTTGCTAAGAGCTTTGGCTCTGAGTTGAATTCAATCAAGAGTGCAACACAATTAACCTTTACAAGGTTACGAAATAAATTGGCACATTAGCTTTATCTGTCCCCTGAGATGGGAAAAATTTGTTTTGTATAAATGGGGTAGTGTTTAAAAAATTAAAAAAAACCTCTAAATACCGTTTTGTATTTGCCAAACTAAGCTTAGCTATTTGAAACCACAGTGCTTTATTTAACTGTTACTATAATGTGATGCTCATATTAACCTGTTTAGTAGTATTTTATATCTAGTGAGATAAAATCTAATTGTGGGTCAACAGTAGGTTTCAGGAGTGAAAAATGAAGCACTTATGATCTCAACAAGTGAAGGTCCACTTTCTTGTGTCTGCTAATTATTTTTTAGACATCTATAAATTTTTGGAGAATCTTTTGATATCTGTTCCTTTTATTTTCTTTTTTGGAATTTTGTTTTCTTTATTTTTTTGTTGACTAAGAATTAATATTTATAACTTCACATCAAAACATTGAATATCATTTGTCACTGGGACTGAAAAGGTTAATTTATTTGTTTTGTTACAGAAGAGTTTTTATATTATGAAAAGTAACTAAAATATTTGAATTTTAACAAATCAGTTTTTGAACTGTTCTCGTGTTGATGATTCATCATCAAGTAACATAAACAACAACAGCTTTTACAGTTCATGTAACTTGTGTTTGGAAAGTTACTTTTGTATTTTTTAAATAGAATCTATCATGTAAAGTTGAACCTTAATCACTTGTCATTATATGCAAGTTCTAACAAGGTTGAAGTGGTGAAAATGAGGATTGGTTCTGACCCAATTTGTGTTTGTAGCTTATATTTGTGATTCTTACCATGCTATTTTTATCAGCAATACTGTCAAGAATCTTGAATTGGTTGATACTTGATACTGCATCAAACTACATTGTTACGGTTGAGGCTTGTGATTTAATATTCTCTTCCTTGGTGTGAATGAAGGTAGATGAAATTAACTATAGATGTTGTCTACTCCTTTCAATGACCGTTGTAGGATAACAGCAAAAATCACATTCCAGATTCTGCATGAAGTGTGGGATTTTACAAACCTACTACTTGAAATCATTGAGAAAGTGATAACATCAAAAACCATTGCTTATCAAACAAGTAAAACTAAGTCTCAGTCAGAGCTACTCTTTGTTTCAGTTTGAAGTTTGCGACAACTTTGGTTTATTATCATTATCATACTATGTATATTTGAACCATTCCTTAGGATTAGAACAGTTTGAGAAGAACCACCTTGCCTACACCTACACAACAGTGTAGAGATATTAGTTTTCTTCCTAAACTCACTCACTTTGTCATACCAAAACCTTAAAGAACTCAACCCTTGGACATGATGGAATTGGGAACATCATTTTTACAAAAGCTAGTGACACTTTACTTAACCACCTAGTCAATCTTACAAACCTTTCTTTTGCAACTGGATACCTTCCTGATGTGTGGAAAACAGCAGTAGTAACAGTTATTTTAAAATGTACAGCTAAAATCAGCTCTAACCTTGACAACTTCAAACATGTCACTCTGTTAAGTTGTTTAGCCAAAGAGTTGTTGCAAAAAGACACTTGTTTGTTTGTGTGTGTGTGTGTGTGTGTGAAGAAAATAACCTCAGATAGACCATAGACCAGTAAACCAGACTCACAATCAGTGTTTAAATTATTCAATAATAATCAAGCCACAATAGATATCTTTCTTGATGTATGTAAAGATTTTGATAGTGTATGACACAATGCAATGTCCCCCGCTGGTACAACAGTAAATTTATGGATTTACATTGCTAAAATCAGGGGTTTGATTCCCCTAGGTGGACTCTGCAGATAGCCCAATATGGCTTTGCTATAAGACAAACACATACACAATGCTACAAGATATAGACTTCAATCCATGAATGTTAACAGTGCCATTACTGGATAGCTTTCAAATTTTCTAACTGCACTGTAGTAATGAAAGTCAATAACACACTTTCCAAAACAATAGATATCACAGCTGGAGTTCTGCAGGAATCAGTTTTGTAGTTACTCTATTTACCTTATATTTGTTAACAATATACCTATCCTTGATCTGACATGCATGTATTATTCTCAGTATGTGGATGACATTGCTGTTTGGAGTGTCTCAAGAAACCCACTAATAGCTGCAGATTGGGACAAAAATCTCTTAATGCTGTTAGTAATTGATGCAATTCACAGAAATATTTTTCCACAGAAGCCTAAACAAACACACACAAAATTTGAAAAATGTTAAACTGAAATTAGATAACATTGAAATAAACCTATGCTTCAAACCCAAATTTCTTGGAATTACTTTTGACAAAAGACTCGCATGGGCAACTTGTAGATTTGCCACAATATATATATTGTACAGTTATACCTTTCATTCAGTGTTTTTTCATGAAGAAAATACATGAAACTTCAAACTAAGTGCAGATTCAAACAAAGGATGCAAGGCTAGTAGCATTATACACATATACAAAGCTTACAATAATTAAATATGGTTGTCAAGTCACCATTTGCATGTTACCAAGAATGCTTGACAAACTCCAACACCAACAAAATCATGTTGTAAGAGTAATTCATGCTCCCAAAATTCACTCCCGTAACTTTCTTACATAAAACAAGTAATTTACCTCTTTTGAAAGATAGGCTAGACATACTAGCCAAGAATTACTACAAACAGGCAGAAACAAGAAATAGTCTCACCTCTGCTTTTCACACCATATCATGTGCACCACACAAAACACTATTGCCATACAACTTGTACTGTGCTCAAACACAAACGTGACAATTTTTTAAAGTTATGGGCAAATTAATAACATTATGATCTTTTTTGACAGGCAGGGCACAGGACAGGTAAATTATTCGGTGCCTATCCTTGGAAAGTGAGTTTTCTTAGGGTTCTCCCATTTTCCCCCACATCAAAAATCTTGACATAAGATTTATAGGTCCTTGCTAACTTGGAAAAGTGCTGTTTAAGTCTATATTATGCCTTTATTTTCTTTTTTCTTTAATTAATATCAAAAATATTTAGTGTTATTCATGCATTTGTGTTTTTATATGTGTGTTTGTGTGTGTATATATGTATATACATATAAATATACACGTACACACCTGGATGTTTGGTATGCTTTCTAAATACTGACCACTGATTGTCATCTTTTTGTCGTCTTGTTTTGTCACCACTTTACCTCAACTGAACATTTCTGAAACCGGATTTGTAAAAGGAAAGACATCAAAAGTTATAGTAACAAAACAACTCCAATCTTTGTAACAAGTTTATTCTAATCCTCACAAGTGGGGCGAAAGAGAATGGTACATTCAAAAACACCCCAATTGAGATAGGACACTTTTAGCACCCCTCCTTTAAACTGAATACCTGCTGTGTTTTCTATTTATCACACTAGAAGAAAGTTAATGTATAAAACAGCAGTGTTGATGGGTTAAAACAAGTAGCCCTTCAAATGTAAGTTATCTCTGTTAATGTAGAGTTTTCTCATTTTTTATGATGGAATATTTCTACATATGAACTGTATTCATCATCTCATTTTTACATAGTTATAAAACTACACGCAAACCCAAGCAAAACATGAGCTAGATAGAATATAAGCATTCCACACTGTGTAATTATTGCTTACACTACAGGGACTGGGAGTAGACAGTAAAGTGTATGTACAAGTATCTATTGTTTATTTTGTGTTTACTGTAACTGTGAAACAGGCATGTAAAAGTACTGAAGTTTCATATCCAAATTATTATCAACTTCTAATCAAAGTAAGCTACCTATGTAGATCAGACTAATTTCAGATAATACTAAAGTTAATGTTATTCTAAGAGTTAACATAGTACTGTTTTCTGAATTTACTATGGATGGAACATTTAAAATGAAAAAGGGTTATAAATATCTACATCAACAGAATAGAGTATGGTAAAGATTTAGTGAAAGTGATGTATGATTGGTGGGACTAGAATAAAAGAATTTGCAAATTTTCTTGTCTAATCATAATTTAATTGCAAGATTAGTAACTTTATGTTAGATATTGCACGTTTTCCATCTATCTGGTGTAGTTTTAGGTGTGAAATAACTTGTTCTACAAGCATGGGGTCGAATAGATTTTTTTAAAACAATTTTGAACGTGCAAATCAGCATTTTACAACCAGTAGTCTTGAACAAACAGAATGTATTAGAACTACTTTTTGACATATTATTTGGCATTATGTTGGTAGTGTGATAGTGCTAAAAATTAATTGATTTTAACAGCTTTTTCCAGGACAAAATATTTATGCACTCAGATCATATATATATGTCATAGCTGGGAATAAGGAATTTCTAAGATTTGATATTCCTTGTATATAATAGCTTTGTAAAACAAAGGAATATGGAACAATGTGGGAAACCAGGATAATTCAGAAAGGGACCTGAACCATGTCATATTCCAATCATAATAAGCAATATATGGTATCTATGGGAAGTGAGAATTCACAAACATAAAGGTTAGTGGTAAAAGTTATTTACATGACACAGACAACAACATGCAACATGATAGGGAAGGATCTCCTTCAGGAAATGAGGCCAAAATAAAGCTTACAGTTATTATTCATCTGTCATATACAAATCAAATGGCTGGAGAATGAAATGGGTATTCATGCTGTATTATATAAAGACATGCCTGTAATTTTGCTAGACATTACATTTATGATCAGAGTGCTGAAGTGGGAACTGGGAAACAGTTACACACATGGTGAGTTATAGAAAACAAGAGTGGTGAGCTTTGGGCAATCTTCTGACAGAACATTTGCTATGGAAACTACACTTCAGGGCTGTTGTCAGTCAGATAAATAGTGACTGGGCATGATGACATGGAGTTTCACAATGTAATGAACCTTCAAAATGGTTTTAATATAACATAATTGGCCATATATATATATATATGTATATTTCAATAGTGACTACATTGATGCTTACTGCAGGCAATTAATATTTAAATTTTATTCAAAAATTATGGAAAACATATCCATAATTGTTCAATGTATCCAAATTATTTAGACATTCTGATCATTACATGCCTTACAATAAAAAAATTGCAGAGAAGGGGAAACAGGATCATCAAAATATGTTGTAAAAAAAGAAACAAAACATCTTCAAACATTTTATTGTAAGTAGTTTATACCTGTAATTTCTTTTTTAACTTACATTTTAATTTTTTGTATTCAGAGTCTGACAACGAAAGCTGCAACAGTACCCCACTGAAAAGTTCCCCATTTTTTCAACGAACTGTGAATATTGAAAATGTATCTAGGCCTAATGCAAGTAGAATGGTAAATTTTAGTCCTGAGGGAGGTATGTACATCTTAAATCTCTTCTTATTTGAATTGTATTGGTGGTTTCTTTGGAAATTGTTAAAATGTTTTCCCATTAGTTTTGTATATTTTTCAAACATTGTTACTATTCCTCTTTGAGAGAGATCTGACATGAAAATAAGATAATATAATGCACATATATCTAATTTTAAAAGGGTACCTGAGATTAAATGTAAACTTAACGACCTTGAGAATGTTTTCCATTAATCTTGCAACTTGGTAAACATGATTTAATGAAAATGCAGTGAAATGTTCTCTACATTCAAGAAAAATATTATTTTGTTCACCATAGTCTCCCATTATTAACAAGGATTTGAAGGACAGTGATTGATGTGGTCTATTCAAGCTGATGTACACATAATATACTCTTCAAAACAAGAAACGCAAAAGGGTTATTTTAAAGAGAAATATATGTAATAACGTTACAATCTCAGAGTATGTGATGTTACACTTGTTAAGGCACTGATTGTCAGACCAAAATGACAATAAAAGTTGTGCACTTAGAAAACAGAGGAAAACATCGGATTTTTCGCCAAAACGCATGCAAGTGCAACATGTGCAAAATCCCTATAAAAGTGATGGGTTCTCGGTTTCCATAGCTCAGTGTTAAGCCATCGACACGCAATACAGTTACTCCAAGACTGACTGAAGCACAATGCAACAACGCCATTGGTGGCTTGGAAGCAGGCTAATCTCGATCAGATGTTGCCAGAGCTGTGAATGTCCACCCAAGCACCATCACAAGGCTATGGAATCGTCACCAACAACATGGATCAACTCGTGACTGCCCACGATCTGGCAGACCTCGTGTCACCACGCCCACACAAGATCGCAACATCCGGTTACGTCACCTTTGGGATAGGACCACCACTGCGACGTCTACTGCCTCAACCATACCAGGGCTGCGTAGGATTTCCGATCAGACCATATGCAATCGTCTACGAGATGCAGGAATCCAACCTCGACGTCCAGTCAGAGGCGTCATCCTCACCCAGCAACATCGTCAAAAACGGCTGCAGTGGACTCAGGCACATCGGGTATAGCCTCATTGACGATGGAGGCATGTTTGGTTCAGCGATGAATCATGTTTTATGCTTCGTAGGCAGGATGGAAGGACCCGTGTTACTGTCGCCGAGGTGAACGTTTTGCAGCAAACTGTGTGCAGGATGTTGACAGATTTGGTGGTGGCAGCATCATGATGTGGGCTGCCATCGCCTACAATGCCAGAACAGACCTTTTGCACATTCGAGGGAATCTTACAGCTCAACGATACGTCGAAGAAAATCTTAGGTCCCATGTGCAACCCATCATGGTGAATGTCAGCGACGTTTTTCAACATGACAACGTCCGTCCTCACACAGCCCGACTCACCACTGTCTTCTTGAGACACCACAACATCAACGTTCTTCCCTGGCCCTCCAGATCACCAGATTTAAACCCCATCGAACATCTTTGGGACGAGTTGGACCGACGTCTGCGACAGCGACAACCTCAACCTCAGACTCTACCTCAACTTGCAGCAGCTTTGCAGGCTGAGTGGACAGCCATTCCACAGAATGTGATTCGTCATCTCATCGCTTCCATGGGCAGGAGATGCCAAACAGTTATTGATGCTCACGGGGGGCATACTTGTTATTGACGTTGAGTGACGTTAAACTTCACCTAGTGAGCGTGGACTTCGCCTTTGCAGACTTTGGATGTTCAGCAGTGAATGTGCAAAGTTTCACACGTCATACAGAACTACCCGGAATAAACTTGTTAACAATTTGACTCATATTTTGCCTTTTGCGTTTCTTTTCTTGAAGAGTATATTTTGAGAATGAAAAAGTTGAAGTGTGATGTGAAAGATTCTTTTTGTCTGGTTTTATCATACTGTTGGATAATTAATACTTAATTCAGAATGTAACCTGTGTAGCTACAAATTTACTATACCATTACCTTTACTGATTTAAGAATTACTAAATTATCAACTGTGCTAAGATGTTTTAAAGTCAAAACTTCTTTATGTAAGTATTTTCAAACTTTTTTGGGTCAAAACCATAGTGTCCTGATAGTTCTAAGCCTGAAATTTCAGTAATTATGCTATGAAACTTTTTCTTAACCTATTGTTATATGTTTTAATTTCTGTAGTAACTGTTCAAAGCTAGAAAAATATTCTACATAATCCAATTTTTTTAGGATTAATTGTAGGTTTTAAGAAGAAATTTGATATTCAATAATTTTAAAATTATCTCAACACAACAATATTAGATTTACAACTGAAAAACAAATTGCTAATAAGTTATCTTTCTTAGATACCAAGATTATTAATTTAGGTAGAAATTTTAACACTAAGTGCTGTCACAAGTCAACTCTTACAGGACAAATTTTTTTTAACCTTTTGAATTTAAAAAAACAACAACAAAAACCTAATTCATAATTTAATTTGCTGGACTTATAACATAGTTCTTTTTCTTCATTCTATGAAGAAATACAAAACATAAAGGATGTTCTACATAAAATAAAAATAGTTGTCCTGTACAATTAATTGATAGTGTTATCAGAAATTATTTAAAAGCTTTGAACTCTTCAAAAATTAGGTAACAGGTGGGAGATAAAGAAACAGTTTATTGCATTTTACTGTTTACTAGTAGTCATTCTGCACAATTAAAGGAAAAAAATTAAATCTATTTTGGATAATAAAATTTATCCACATGTTAAATTTAGAATTGTCTTTAAACCAATATTTCATTTAAATAATTCTTTTAAATTTAAAAACTGGATTCCTGTAACACAGGTCTCTTAATAAGTGTCATAAATAAATTTAGATGTCCAAGGTTTGACCTTAACTATGTAGGCTCTGTAATACATTGTCTGAGTTCACGTATTAAAAAGCATGTTCAAAACACAGCATGTGATTATTTGCTCATCTTTCACCACTGTTTACAGACCTGTGAGGTAAATGCCACTTTAAAACGCTTTAACATCTTTGGGTAGTGCAGATAGTAAAGGAATGCTGTGCACTAAAGAAAGTTTATGGACACACGAGATATGTTCTGAATTAAAAGTTAATTAAACAATGTCACTTTTGCTTCTACAACTATTTGGTGTATGTGCATATATTATTTTACAGATGTAGAAAATGACGTGAAGGTGAAAACATTGGAACAGATCAGAATGGAAAAAATGCATAAAGAGTCAGAGAAGTTTTACCAGACAGGTAGGGAAATGACATTGATTGATGTGTAACCTTTAACAAATTACTGTTCTAGAATTTTTTAAGATCTTGCAAGATCATTTACTTTGGAAAAATTCCTTGTTTATTTATAAGTAACTCAGAACTTGCATAAGTTAACATGCTATCAGTACTAACTTCATATTATATTCAATATTTAATACACCTTTTTACTTTGTAACATAAGCATAGGAGCATATTGGTAGAACCAAACCTTAAACTACTTGTAATGACTAATAAACAGCAGACATTTATGTTAGTTTCAGTTAACCTTTCTTGGTTAAATAGGTACATCTCTTTAAACATGTAAATATGTATATATAGTGTAAATATAATTGGATATATGTTAGTAGGTGCATTATTTTTTTTTCAAGTAAATTTGTTTATTTATTTATTTAATTATTTCTTTTTTTCCTTTTCCACAAAATTAAATTATTATACATATGAAAAGCAAGACCAAAGTACAGCAAGTCTTTACCTCTTGCATATTCAGAACACTAGAATTGTTTTTAGAATTGATTTGTGTGTGCATCAAGCTTAACTTTGTGAGGAATAGGGTATTCTTTGAAGGTTAAAACAGTTATTTAAAATTCTGAACAGATAAAGTGAATGAAGCTTGTCAGTAGTAAAGTATATCTAATTTCATGTGTTGTGGTCAAAAGCAAAATCAGTGAGAAAATATGCAGTTTAACATTTGTTTGCATGTGTTCAGGATGAACATGGGCATTGTAAATAAAAGAAATTTGATGAGTATAAAGATTACATACCTTTGAATTGTTATTATTACTATTATTTAAATTAAAAACACAACAATGTTGCACAAAAATTCTTATCAGCACTTGTCATAGATTATGCCAAGTATTGTAGCAGTAAACATGTTAATGACCACATATGCAAGTTCTATTTTTTACCCAGATCTCTTTATCATGTGTTTTGAGCTATGTCTCTAACTGTTAAATTCTTTTTTGATTCTTTATTGGTTTATAGATAATGATTATTTTGTAACAGAAACTCGATGCATATTATGGAAATGATAAACGTTTTGAAGTTAATGAATGTCCAAAGTGGGTAGATATTGGAGTGCCATACACTTGTACAGATCATAACTGTACCTTCCTTTGCTTGCAAGAGTTTGTTGTTATGGTGAAATTGAGAATAGTGTCCCATATAACTTTTAGTAGATCAGTTTCAAATTTTTTCAGTAATGCTTGTGCCTGGCTTTTGCTATCCTTCCTCTCTTCTGTGTGCCTGGCTTTTGCTATCCTTCCTCTCTTCTGTGTGCCTGGCTTTTGCTATCATTCCTCTCTTCTGTGTGCCTGGCTTTTGCTATCCTTCCTCTCTTCTGTGTGCCTGGCTTTTGCTATCATTCTTCTCTTCTGTGTGGCTGACTTTTGCTATCCTTCTTCTCTTTTGCATCAGTTGACATTGCAGAGAGTGAGCTTCTAATTTTTGAATAGTTTGAAAAAGCTTTTAGCTTACATGATAACCCAGGGACAATTTTGTTCCACCTGTAGGTGAATGCTGAGCAGAAGGTATAGAAGGTTTGTAGGAAGCCAAAAAGTTCCATAGCCAATACACAACCACTAACTGCATGAGTTTCTGCCAGATTTAATAAATATGAGAAGCATAGAACATGCTCAAAATATACAGCCTTTATTTGAGCTTGTAGACAAAGTGCTCTGAGCACTAAATCTGTTACATGTGCTGCAGTGTAATTATGGGTTGGGATTAACATGTGACAACATTAAAAAATATTTCCATTCAGAAAATATCAAACTATTAATGTTAACTGCTCAATACGAGTAATGTTTTGTGTCAGATTCGTACAAATAGTAAACTGTTTGGCTTCCCTCAATTTTTTAGTGATCATCTTTCAAACTTTATTGCCCATGGATTGTATAAGGCCATTGTAGTATGTGTTTGAGAGATATGATGGGATGCCTTTACCTTTATTGTCAGGTCTTGCTAGATGATCAGCTAAAAATGGATTGTTCTCTGAGAAGAGCTCTATGATACCCAAGAAGTTTCCAATATGAACTGAACTAAGTAACTGATCATGGCCTTGCAGGGGCAGACTTTTAACAAGGAATTTTATAGTATAAACTACTTTTCTCACAACTGACTGAGTACTTCATCTATCAAATGGTTGTAGACATCTTTTACATTGTGGAAATTAACCATGTTAATCAGTGCATTCTGATGGTTATTATTCTCATCATGGGTTTTAATACAGTGGGTTGCATAATTCTAGTCATCACAACTGCATCTAAATCTTGAAGAAACTTTAGAAAAAAATGTGTAGATTGTAAAATATTTTGTCAGTTGATGGGGAGTATATCAATTTCTGTTGGTTGTTTTCCACTTTTTCACCCATTTTTAAATAAGTATTTGTCACTTTTATCAAAGCCCGTATATGTATGTTGTGAATCATTGAACACCATATTGATATTTTAAGGTGATTCATTCTTTACAATAAATTTTAGCACTTTGTTACAGTTGTGTCATTTTGCTTGATCACTGTAAAAGTGAAATCTTAATGAATCTCAAACATTTCAGGATGATTCATAATGAGTAGCTTCCTGATTAAGTTCCTACATGAGATTTTGTTTCATGTTCACTTTCAAGCATGAGGACATTAGCATCCATGTCAACTCCATCATTGCTGATTTGTGATTCCAAATTTGGTTGCAGGGCATCACAACCATAGTGTTGGTGATGAACTTTAACAAAGCGATTTCTGTTTAGCTGCTGCAGTATCTCTTCCTTTTTTTTTTTTTTTTAAGAGTTTTTGACTACCAGAGGAATATATATGTCCAATGTCTCTCGCACATTTATTCACTCTGCAAAAGAAAAAAGTAAAGTGATGTTTTGTTTGACAGTAATATGCTAATAAAAATTAAAAACAACTTGACTATATTTATTTAAAATAAAATGTAAATTTTTGCTATAGTATGGTCCTATTACATCTTCTGATTCTTCAAAAAAAAATTTTATATAATTCTGTACTACATGATTTTCCAATAAGTGGTGTTGCTGCTGTGTAATTCCTTTTAGGTTTTCCTTAAATAACATAATTAATAGGAAGTACTCAGCTAATATTTCTGATTTCATACATTTCATCCACACAAAAATGCTTTTTGCAAACTGAACTGTCAAATATTAGTTAACTTGTCAGGAAAAGTCTGCACCAAAAGTCATTAATAATGTGTGTTATACATAAGTAATAATGTTGAAAAGGTAATCAAATAAGGAATTTTTTTAAAAAACTGGATGAAATCAATGTAAAGTATAAAATCACCAGTTCATTAGCAGGGACAGTTATTACCTATAAGTAAATATAAAAATTCAGTAATGATGTTATTTTCAAACCTCCTTCAGTTATTTCTTGATGTGTTTTTATTTTCCAGAAACCTTTTTATCTAATGACACAAAATCTGGCATAGGTATATATAATAAACATAGTCTCATCTCTAGGATGCGAGGCTCGTTAAAGCATGGGTCCTGAGGCATGTGCCCTAAGTGCCCAGGCCTTAACATGTCCCTGATTGGAGATGTGGTTTCCAGTATGTTCATTTGTAGATGTTTATTCATCAACTGTTTTGAAAGTTATTTAGCAATGTAATTCATTCAGAACTTCTATAGCCTATTTTTACCATCTTATAAATAGAAACTGAAATAAAATCTTTTTCCTGTCTTTACCATTTATATAAGTACTTGTGCTAGTGAAAAGTGAATAATTCTCTCTACAGAATTAAAGGAACTTGAGCAGACTGGTTCACTACAGCTTCAGTGTGTAAATGGTAGATATATATTTGTATTTTTTTCTCTCCCATTTATTTCTTTAAAAAGAGATAAGTTATAAATTCAAGCCATAAAAATCTCAAATATTTTGAATAACATTGTCTATAATTTCATAGTTCTGTGCTCGTCATAAAACTTGCACAAGGCATAGTTGATTCAATACATGGGTGAATATTTACTATCAGTGCAACAAGAATTTAACAATCAAAGTACTTCAAGTAAAATAGTTTGTGATAACAGATGTATGGAGTGTAAAAGATATGCTGAATCTTCTGTTTAAAATCTTAATACAAAATCATTCATTCCTTGAATAAGTGGAGTAAGATAATGTATTGGACTTTATTAACTTTGCTAAATCTTCTGTTTAAAATCTCAATACAAAATCATTCATTCCCTGAATAAGTGGAGTAAGATAATGTATTGGACTTTATTAACTTTGCTAAATCTTCTATTTAAAATCTTAATACAAAATCATTCGTTCCCTGAATAAGTGGAGTAAGATAATGTATTGGACTTTATTAACTTTGTACTGGTTTTCTTGAGATACCATATATCTATTATATAGTAGAGACTGTGTCTTAACACATACTCATTATTTTAAACAGTAGAGAATGTTCCTGGGTGTGGAGACTTAAGAAAACACTTAAAGCAAAAACGAAAAAGTTCAGAACCACTTTTATACCCAGGTGAGTGTCAGGATTTTTTGGTAGAATGATGGAAACGTTGCACATTTGGCTTAAAATATTTTGGTTCAGGTGATATTGTTTGAGAAGAAACTTTACTGTGTACAAATATAATCACATTAACTCATTTATACCATTGCATTTCTTCAATAAATTTATATGGAAAGGAAATTCATCAAAAATATCAGAAGAAAAGTTTTTAGTATAACAGGGATTTTACGGGAATAAGTTGCTTTTTGTTTATTGTATACTTTGATTTGTTAGAAAATTATGAAACTGAAGTATGTCACATGAAGGGTACTTGTATCCAAGATACAATAAAAGCTTGACCTTTTGGTCAAGTTTCGTATAATTTAAAGTGATGACTGCATGTGAACAAACAGTCCATATGATTAATTGTACATGGAATTAATAAAATGACCTAGAACTTAATAATAGCTTTTCACACATTAATGTTACATTATTTGTAGCAGAACATGGTTGTGATAGATAATTCAAAACAGATTATGAAAAAAATAGAGAGAAATGGTCAGACTTGTAAAAACCATGAATTTAACCTCATTTTGATGAAAAATAATGTATAGAGCTCTTTATACATTTATGTCAATTTTTTATGTGCATGGTTGTAATAGGAAATCCAGAACAAGGTATTAAAAAAAGAAAAGTGATAAGACTTGGCACAGGCAATTCTGGTAAGATAGAGTTTTTTATTTTATTACTTCAAGTTTGTAGTTAATGCTGAACATTGTAACTTATAAGATATTTAAGTTGTCACAAAGGATTGTATACTATATAAATGCTAGTCATTTAAGAAATCTTCCTTTCTGTCTTTTCCTTGTAACTTGTAAGAGATTTCACTTGTCATAAAGGATTGTATGCTATGTAAATACTAGTCACTGAAGAAATCATCCAACTTTTTCTTAACAAAGTTATTTTAATAAAAGAGTCATTGAACTATATTTCATATTAAAACTGTGTGTTTACATCTTAGAAAATGTTACTCTTTAGTAACTGAAGTTTTACAAAATGTTAAAGCTACAATTATATAAAAATTAAATTTTCATAGTGAATATATTTTACATTTCAAAAGTGGTACTGTTAGATTTAGTTGAATGTAAAAAACTATGAATAACAGTAAACAGTTTTTATTGTTTTTCTTACAAGATGTGTTTCTACTAAGAAACAACTCCACAAATTTACAACAGAAGTTGTATGATTTACTCATGTAATGAACAGTCGTTATGGTGAATTATTTTAATAGATAAACATTTGTTATCAAAATCTACTTCTTAAACTATGTATCAAGAACAATTCAAGTAAGGTTTCAGGAGATGTAGTATGAACACTCCAGTTGTGTATTGATTTACTAAATATATTCCTTATACTAGATTACAACTAAGAATTAGTTACAAGTTATATAAAAATGCTTATTGCCTCTCTAAACAGAAAAAAGATAAACTTGTATCAATTGGCAATGGTATGCTCTGCTACATTTAAGGTTTCATAAAATGCAAAAAATTAAAAAATGATTATTTTGAACTACTTTGTAGTTTTTTCCTGAAATTTAACAGAAGAATTACTTTTGTTTTTGTTAGTTATTTTGAATTCTTGTTTTCTCATAGTAAGCTATTACAACCCTGTATTTCACAATCTTATGATAACCTTTTAATTTTCAGTGGTTCTTCTGAATAAAAGTGATTATTATTAACTATTAAAAGGTGGATTATGGGATTGTTCTTGAGAGACTATTTTTATGTATAAACTTTCCGTTGAAATTTTACAAACAATAAAAGAATGGCCAGTGTGATACTAACATATTATTATCCATGACATTTTACTTTCTAGACAGTGACAATCTAGATTTTCATATAAAATCCTTAAAAGAAATAAGGAAAGAAAAGGAGCATGTAAAAGGTATGTATTTATTAAGATTCTTATGTTTTAACCATTCAGTTGAAGGAAGGTTCAGTAACAAAAAAATTGATTCAATTTTTAAAAATCATATGTTGTACTGTGTATAACAGTTTGCTGCACAAGTTTTTATATGGTGTACTCATTTCAAGTCTTAACTGTCACAAAAATGAGACATTGCATGCAAATTTGTTATGTAAAGACAAATTTGTATTAATGCTAGAATATAGTCTTTAGCTAGTAGCAGTTCTGCAGGAAATGCTAAGTATTCTAAGTTTACCTTATTACGTATTGTAAAAATAATGTATCAATCCAGTATAACTCTCTTTAACTTACCTGTTCTGAACTGTTATTTCACCAAAAACAAAAGTGATAATTTACATAGCAGATTGTAGAGCTGATGATTTCAAATTTTAATGAGAATTTTTTAACTATTATAGAGCTTTAGTTGGAGAAATAAATTGCTTGAAGATAATTATTAAACTTGTATGTAGTAGAAGTTTTGCACAGCACCTTATATCCAGGTCGTTTACTGCTTTGCAGCTTGATCATTTAGTATTAAATACTCATAAGCATATTACCCTAGTGCCAAATATTAAACACAAACTGACCACCACTAGTTCTTCAGTATTTATCCAATACACTGTAATATTTCTGTAGGAATAAATATCAAACCCACAACCACAATTTTCCCTAATATGTATCCTTTACATTTTAATATTTCTGTCAGGATAAATATCAAACTCACCACCACAGTTTTCTCTGGTATGTAATCCATGCATTGTAATAATTCTGTACTTATCAACTCAAAATTATTGAAACTCAAGACTTGGTTTTATTGTTAACTGTTTGTGTTTGACAGAAGTTCATGCTAACCCATGCTGTAAGTTGAATATTAGTAAACCAGTGACTGAGAAACAAGAACAACAAGGTACTGGTAAGCTAGTAAAGGCTATTCTAATTGTGTTGTAAAGGCTGTTCAGTTATGTGTGTTTATGCATATATATAACAAGAGAAAGAGTGAGTATTTAAAACTCATTATATAGATTAACATATGGTAACCAGATGCCCCAGTTTTGCTGGGACAATCTCATTTTTATAGTTCATTCCAGGAAAACTTCTTATAATGCACAGAACATCCCTGTTTTGAAGTAAAGGCATTAAGCTATTGGTCACTTCAAATCATGAAAGTATTAGGCCTGCTTGACTTGCTCATTGTTATAAAATGTACTCTCCTGCTGCCAGACTCTCTCAAAAGTTCCATCTCTGTGTGGTGAGAAACACAGGTCAGAGCAGGTTTGAGTGTGAAGACAATTATGACAGTGCTTATGGTCAAGACATGCTTTACACAGTCATGTATTGGATTCTATGACTATGAAAAAAAAACAAAGAACTTCTACATTCCATTCATTCTTCACAAGATTTGAATATAATCTCATTTAAAACTACAAGACCAGATTAAATTTGCTGTCAGATTTCTAATAATTTTTCTTTTCCATTTATAAAACTGATCAAAATTAGCTAAAGAATGTGCAGTAAAACTTTTTACAGTGAAAGTAGAAATGGGAATATGTGAAGAAAAGATAACATCAGAATAATTTATCCTTCTAAGGTTCCCTAAACCTTCTTTAAGTAAAACATGTTTGTTCTCAGTGCAGCTGGGCTGATGAGAACCAATACTACACAACTGTCTGTCAGTCATATTGCAGGTGTATTGTCACTTTATATGAGTATAATATTTTATTAAATTTACATTTTAACATTTTGTGCTTCAGGGGATTTAATTTTATCACAACAAAAATATTTCTTTAGTTTAAAAGGACAGGGTAGAAGAGAGACTATGTTAAAAGTGAAATGTGATTTTGTGTGTTCAGCTACTACTGTTAAGATTTATGTTTAAATGTGCCTGTGAAACATCATTATTTTTACATAAAGAAGTTGCATAAAAGTCATCTTCATTTAGGTTTTGTACTTTCAGAAAAAGAAGAAGGAGTTACTCCTGGATATTCAAATAGCTTAGGGAGATCTGTGCATACAGTGAAATCTAGTCCTTCCAATGAAGAGAAAGAAAATAATATAATACAAAAACCTAATTCTACAAATAGACAAACCATTCAGTTAAAACGACCAAAACTTGCTCAGAAATGTAAAGAGGGTAAGGTTGTATATTTATTTGCTACATAAAGTTTATGTTTCCAAACCCTGGTTTTGAAAAACTGACACAGATTTAGAAAAAATATGTCAGAACCGATAAACAGATTTGAGACATCAGACTGTGTAACCATAATCCAGTAATACAGTCTGAAAAATGATCTTCTGATAGAGAAAATACACTCTTAAGTGAAATATTTAAAATGCTCTGTCAAGAACATAAACATGGAAAGAAAGGAGACTGCTCTGCCTGAGGCATTTGTAGATGCTGCTTACCTGTGGATTTACATACTGCTACACCTTTTATCATACTTCATGGATCTCAAATATGAAAAAAAAGATTCTGAATAATAGAGTCAATCAATGTCTTCTCAGACGTAATATTTCAAAATTTGGCAAGATGACTAGTGAGATCAGTTGTTTTTTTTGTGGCCAGAAATCTTAAATTTTCTCACTGTTATGCAGATATGAGAAGGGTGGTTTCAAGCACTACTCCATGTGTTAAACACTAATTATATATTGACAGCAAAACAAACACAAGTTAAAAATGCTACATTGTGAACAATTACATACTTTTGAAAATTGCTTTTTTAAAGGTTTATTGAATTTTGTGAAAAGATTGAAAAAGTCTTATATTATAGTACTAGTTGGTCATATTATTAATCCTCAACTGGTAGGGTCAGAATGAACCACAAACAACAAACAGTCACAACATTAAGAAATAGAACTGCAACAACACATCCACTCTTCTTAACACTCAAGAACTGATTAAGGATAGAATACAGGAAATATCAGGTGTAGAGTAGCACTACTTGAATTGAACTGTTGCTTTCAAAAAATTGACATTTGAGGGTTAACAGTTGCACCTACTTCTGAATTTGTTGTAAAGAGTATCTTTGAAATATTGGTATGGATTATTTATGTAGTTTACTAAAGGATACTGTGAGCCTAATTCCATTTACAAGATTAGTTATTCTCTTTCATTGCTGCCTCTTATGTGTGAACTTTTTCTTTACACATGCCACAAGCCTTCTGCTCCCCCTTATTTGAATCAAGTGATTCTAATGTATATCTCGTGTAAATCATCAAGTATGACCTCTCCACCAATAGGAGTATAGTTTACTCACATGACACACAACTCCCTCTCTGTATCTCTACTAAACTATCACTTTGTGTTTGGCAGTGCCTATGCTTATACTTTTTTTTTACCTGCTTTCTGTTTGAGGTACAATTTCTTCACAATTTGGTTGTACTTTATAAACAACTCAGTTTTATTTAGAATTGTCTTAATTCTACATCATTATAGTTACTTTTTGTTTGTATAAATTCACCTTTTTCTCAACTCTTGAACCATAAATTCTGAAGTTAATGTCATCACTTTAGGTGTCTCAACTTTTACAGGTTCTTTATCTTGGGCCTCAGGTGCAGGCAATTCAACAGAAGATTTATTGCCATTTATTTGCAGGGAAACTTAATGCTACATGGGTCATTCTCTAATCTCCTCTTGAATATGTTGAACCTGTTCAGGCTGACAAGGACTTCAATTGCCTGTTTCTACCTCCTGATTTTGCCACACCTTCCTATATATTTCTGAGGAATAACTTTGGCCTTCCAAGGTTTCTTGGAATTTTTTCAACAGATATGTGAATTTTTATCCCTTGCCTCTATTTCTTATGACCTACATCTTTCCTTACTGCATGAACATTCTTCTCAATCATATTTGGTTCCCTCCTCCCTCCCTGATATTCGAGTCCATGCTGAACAATTGACCTTCCAGTTAAAGAACAACATTATCATGCCTTGTCCCCCATGGGCTTTGGATCACTCTACCCTAGCTTATCATCATACAGACTGTCCTTATCTTGACCAACAACTGTTTGGTTCTGTTTTTCTCATTTGGAAACAGGCCCTGAATCTTCTACCAATCTAACCCATGCCCGATTTTCTTGCCTTTGTCTTACTCTCACAACCCCTTTTGGAGTATCTTTCCATTATTTATCTCATAACTGAGACTCTTCACAAAAATCCTAAGAGTTTCTTGAGGGGCATTCTCTCCCTCCTTACCTCTGTGTTGAATCATTTGTCATCTTCAGCTCTGATATTACATACTTTGTTTCTCTGTTATTGGAACCTTCTGAGTCAGGATGCTGTCTTTTCAAGAGCTTGTTTACCTACATCTTGTCTCTGGAATTTATGTATGGACCTATTCTTACAGAGTTTTATGTTTGACACAGTCCTAGAGTCTTGGAATCTTGGGTGGCATTGGTCCAACAATAGTTTACCCTTTCCCATCTAGTAGCCCTTTTATCTCATTCAGAGCTAGAGTGATGCCTATTACAGGTTCTTGTTCTTTCCCTTCCCAGTCCTTACATGTTCCATCATCTCATCGTTTTCCTTAATGATACATGTCAGGTTGCTAACAGTATCAGTGAATACCTAATAAGTTCTGGTCCAGTAGGAGCTCAACTTGCAGACTTTCTCCATTAGAGGGACTTTTTTGTCAGTGACGTTTGGATTCTTTAAGTTTTGTCAAAATGATTTAAAATACCATTTCTTGTCACACTTGTTTCCTGTACCAGTTTCTTTTCCTCCACCTCAGAATCTTGTTGTTTGTCAGTGTCTGTCAAGAGGTGGTCCAGGCCCTCCTCACTTAACAGGCTATTAAATGTTTTCCCCATCATTCACCGAGTTTTTATTCCAAACTATTTGTTGTCCCCTGAAAACCAGAGATTGGAGTCCTGTCATCAGTTTCTCCCACCTCAATTGCTTTATTCACTTTCCCCATTTCACTATGGATTTCTTTCTCACCCTTTGCTTAGCATTTTCTCCAGGTTTATAGATGACAGAAGTGGACATTGCCAATGCTTATCTGTTACTCCTTTCTCAAAATGGTCTAGTCTGTATATTTAATTTGTCCATCATGGGATGTTGTACCAATTTTATGCTCCACCCCTCGTGCCTACTTCTGAACCTTATGTTTTCTGTCAGGTGGTCAGGGCTTTTCTTTTGCTTCTCATCTTCATGCCCTAGGTTTGCATTTCTATTATTATATGGACGACTGGGTTCTTTTGGCCCATTTTGGACTGGTGTTGATCATTTGCACTCATCAGCTCACCCAAGTAACTGCTTCAATGAGCTGTGTTCATCAAATTGGATAAGTCCTGCCTCCATCCTACTGAATATTTTGTCTATTTGGAAGTCTTTTTCAATACTCACCTCAGTCATGCCCAAACCTTTCCTCTCTAACTTTGTTCCATGGATTTATTTGTTTGACACATCATATCTGCTTCCTCTCTTTCTGCACACGAAGTTCCATTGCTCTTAGGATGTGGCCTTCCATGATACCACTGGTCCCCTTCATCATACACATATGCATTCCTTACAGAAGACAGTCTTACTTGGAATCCCTTGGCAGCTTCTATTACACTTTTTTCTTCCCTAGTGGACTATTTACTTTGGTGATTAGACTAGCATCCTACTTCCTTGTCCAGATTTACATCTGTTTACAGATGCATCCCTTCATAGCTGGGGTGCATGGATCAATCACCAGGATGCTTTGGGTCAATGGTCTGTCTACATTCCACAGTTTTTGTCCTCCATCTTCATGCCTGGCTTTTGTTTGGTCCTTGGCGAGGAGATCATCTTTCTCCTATAGAGTAGCTTTCCATTTGACTCAGTTTGTATGTCCTTCTTCCATGGAGGTACATCAACAGAAGTGGAAAGTATTTCACATGTGGTCCCATTCTCAGGGATTTTCAGTTGCTTGACCTACTGTGGCTGGTGTGTCAAAGTTTCTGATGTGGATTTTTTACCTGCATTTTCGGTCTGCTTGATTTTGGATTATTTGGCAGCCTTGCCCCATTACCACTGAATATTTGTTTTACCTGTTCTTACCATGTTAATTTGTTCTTTTCAGATTTGTCATCCTTCTTAATGACCTGCTCTCATGGACTTGTAGGTTAATGTAGATTTTCATTCCCTTACCTCACCTCTGTTTGAATCTCTTTCCTCATGTTCTACATTTCATCTTTCTCATACAGTGTATTTCCTTTTTCTCTTGGCCTGTAGTCATTGATGGTCTGACACGTTCGACATAGACGTTACACTCACACTGTACCACATACTTCTCCTTTATCCAGATCATTTCTTCTTCCTGAAAACCTTGACAACACTTAGGAAAAACTCTTCCTTTTTGCCTATTTCTCTTCACCTTGTCTCTCTCCTCTACCCTTTTCCTGATCCTGAATGACTGCTCTTGCCCTTCTTTGTGATTTTACTTTGTGGTTACATTCCCAACTCTTTATTATGAGAGACACTTTGGAATCACGTGATTCCAATAGAGGGAGCGGAAGGCTTGTAGCATGCATTAAAAAAAACATGCATATAGGGGCCAAAAACGAATGAGAATAGCTAATATTGTGAAGGAAAGGAAATGCCTATTGTAAATACATTTCCAGTATATGAAAATTATAACTTTTGTCATTCTTATCAGCATATGAAGTTATTTTTAAGTATGGCTTAAAAAAATATTATAACTGTTGTTATAGTACCATTGTAAAAAGAAATAGGGCCTCACTGGGAATGTATTTCTTATAGAGAATCACCAGCAGAAACATTTATCATTCCATGTAGGTATGTACAATTGAACATGAGGAGTTATAAAAAAAAGATGGCAAAAATTTAAAGACTTTGTTATTGACCATGGGAAATTTATTCCACTATG
Organism: Tachypleus tridentatus; assembly: GCF_004210375.1. Lineage (NCBI taxonomy): Eukaryota > Metazoa > Arthropoda > Merostomata > Xiphosura > Limulidae > Tachypleus > Tachypleus tridentatus. Next base: position 132,998,710 of record NC_134837.1, read on the forward strand.
TTAAAAGACAAAAGTTTCAGACATGCAATTTTCCAAGAAATCTACAGTGTCATAACACAAACAGTATGTTACATGGCAGTATCATGAACTTATCTAGAAAAACTAGAAAAAGAAGGCAGAGCTTTATGAGACTTTCCCTTTTTATTTGTTTTAAGTTTACAAAATTATCTCTGTTACATCTGTGTGCTATTGTCATCATGTGTAGCTAAAGCAAGAGTTTTTCATAGTATAGATCTGTATTTGTTTTACAGCATATTGTATTTTCCTGGTTTAAACTACAACAAGAAGTGATACTGAAATTAAATTAGTGAAACCCTTGCATTTTCAACAAGTAAATTTGTCTTTATATCTGAAGAAGACAGGTTAACCTGGAACAAGCACTTGGATTTTATTGAGTTACTTTGAATTAGACATACCAAACATTTTTGACATTACATATATTTTTCAGTTTATCTTTGCTTATTGAATTTTGAAACACTGCATTAAAGCCATTCTTTTGAAGAAGAGGAAAATACACTTGGTTAGTGTATGGAAGTGACTGTTGTTAAAAAACCAGAACAGGGGTTTGTTGAGAACAGATAAAGAAAGCCAGAAATACAAAGTAATAAAGGAATCAGTCTTAAAGTTAACAGTGAGACTGCCTGACTGGTTAAATAATGTATTGTTGGTGAATCTCTTCTCTTCCTAATTAGCACTATGACACATATGGCTGAAAGCCATAGAATTACTTGAAACGTTTTATTTTTGTATTTTTAAACATGACATTCTTTATTCAGTTCTTTCGGATTTTTATTCTGAGAAGAAGAATGTATTATTGTATTTGAGCAGATTAAATTACAGAATGTGTAAGCTTAATGAGTGAAAAAGAGCAGAGAGTTAGTACTAATACTTTTGTCTTGCTTCATTTCTATTTCTTCACACAATGAATGTTATTTTTGCTTGTTGTTGATACTTAATTTGTGAAGCAGAAAATATTTTATTATATGACAGTGTATAACTTTCTGTTCTTATAACACTGTAGAGCACAGAAATGGAAGATTTGATAAGGAGGAAAAGCCAACAGATTTATTTGACAGCAAGACTTATGAATCCAGAAATAAGAATTATACAACAAAAGAAACAATCCGTATAGATACGTCACCATCAACACACACTGTGATAAAATCTGAAGAAAATTTGAGGTGATAAATTAACTTGGGACCTTTTTCTTGATATTACATGTTTATAATGCTTTATAACACTTGTGTAATAAATAAATCTTGGCCACTTCAAAGTTGTTACCATAGTGTGTTTTTTTTTCTGTAAATTTTTTATAATGTTCAAGAAAGAAAACTTGTATAATGAACCCTGGCCTTTTCAATGTTGTTATTTATAGCATATTTTTACATGTGTTGAGTTGAAGTTTTGCTTGTGATTTTTAGAACCCATCCTTAGTTTTCTGTTTGTTACTAAGTCTTGGATACCTTTATTACCATTGGTACAGAAATTATATTTCTGTCAAAATATGAATTGTTATATTTATTGACATTGGAATCATACTGTGGAGTAATGGATAGTAAGCTTACATCAAATTACCATGTTTGAACTCATGATAACTAAACTGTGGAAAGCCACCTGCAGCACATGGTACAACTAAAGACTTTCCACTGACCATTTTATCAGCTACCTCATTAGAAATTTTCTTTGATATTACTCTATGAATGCAATGAACGAAGCATACTAAGGTTGTTTTTATTGTTTTTTATGATTTAGTTAACTCTGTTTAACTAGATATGTCTCATTTAAAGACACTTTGAAGTTATCATCCATTATATGTGTATATCTAATGAAGATTCATTATGGGTTGGGTAACAAAACCTTTATTCTTAAATCTAGGTAAATCAATTTAAAATATATATCCATTCAATAATGCATAGCTGAATTTGTATTAAATTGCACAGGACTGTAAATAATTATGAAAAATTCAGTCTCTAGTTTCTCAGGCAGTCATTTAATTTTAAAGTTAATAACTACATGGAATCAGTGTAATACCTTTAAGGGGTAGATAAAGTACAGAATTGAAAAGTTGGTGTAAGGTTTTATGAGTGTTGATGGGCAGGATTCTTTACAATAGGTGTCTGTGACTTGTTGCCAAAAAATTTTTAACTATAAACATACAGCATACAATCTACTTGTATTAAAGTAGCATATTCAAAACAAGTCCAATGTACATAGAAATGTTCATTACACTTTTGGTTATATCAGTTGTATCCAGGGCTTTAAGTAATTGTTTCTTTTACATCAAAGTTCACACATCACTTTAGAACACCCTTTGACAAGACAAATTATTCTATTATGTTTCTGTTAATAGAATACCAGCTGTGAAACTTAATTTAGAAATCACCCATTACATCTAAACTGACAATCACACAGTCTGACTTCACCTTTACTTTCACTAAACTTGCTCTCTGCATCTACATCTATTTATAATACGACAGAAAAATCCAGAAACATCTAGCCCTCTAATATTAACAATATAACATAGAGCAAGAAAAACCTTTCAAATAAGATGACATCAACAACATTACAAAACCCTAGTGCAATAATTAAACTACATACATAATGTATAACTTGTATAGAGTTGCATAACAAAACTTGGCTTAAATACCACCTTTAAAATAATTAACTTTTAACACCATTATTATGAAACTGAATAGTTATTAAATATTAGATTATTAAATAAATTAAATAATAACTCTTAAACTAAACAGTTTTGTATATCCAACAACTACTATGTGAAAAACTAAACGAGAAAAATGCTAGAAATGGAAGTTTTTAAGCACCAATAGCCTAGAGAATAGCCAACATCTATTCAGAATTAACATGGGTTAACTGGAGTTTATTTTCAGTTCACTCTTTAAAAACATGTAGTTGTGAGTTTGTTTTCTTTTTTAATAATTGAAAAGTAAAAATATAGTGGAATTCTCTTATTATTTTCAGTAAAAAAAAGACGACATCAAAAATTAAACTGAAACGTCCAAGCTTAAGTAGAACACAGTGTGCTGATGCTTCCAAAGAGGTCAGTTTTCAAGCTGAAAAGATGTGTGTATCTAATACTAAAAAAACTAATGAAGTGACCCATCAGCAACCACTTACCACAGCAGTCTCACCAGATAAAAGCAGCATTCAAGATGGCCTACCAAAAAACTCTTTTGTTACTGATGCTAATATGTCTATGTGTACAAACTTTAGTTCTAATGCCAAAATCTTTTCACCAAATCAGTCACAGAAACTACATGGAAGTGTATCAACAGAATTCTCTTCTGCCTCGGGTAGTGAGTGTAAGACTTTCACAGAGATTTCTTCTTCTGATGTTACTGACACTGAACAAACAAGTATGAGAGATACTTGTTTAGATAAGTTACTTCATTCAGTAAATATGAAAGAGAATGAAAGAAATAACAGTATTGCCTCAGCATCTAGAGAGTCCGTGCATGTTGAAGATCATGGTCTTGAAAATAGGAAAGATTTACCTGAAATAGATCCTGCTCTGAAAGAAGGTATCAGTTGTAAAGAATATTCAAAAATATCATCCATCCCTTTCAGTGCTAACCTTCCAGATTGTTTTAATGACTCCAAGAATGACTTTACTAAAGTAGACACAACACTTCAGCCCTCAGAGACATCAACATCTGTTCATCGACAGACAAGTAGTACAAACCTGCTAAGTAATGATGATTTTTATGAGATGTTCCTGGGTGAAGACGATATAGATGTATTAGTTGAAGAGAAAAATGACGACGAACTTATGCAAGAGTTAGAGGATATGATCAACAGCTAAGTTTGCATTTTTACTAGCTCTGAAAAATTGTTTAAAACATGAACTAGAGCACTGTTTTGTATAAAAGCAAATATAACATTTTAGTTTGCACTTCTAAATTTTATTATATTTGTTATATTGTTTTTTAAAATCTTCTTATAGTGGTGATAAATTTCCAAATCTCTTAATTGGCATACTACTCTAACTAAACAAAACTAAATGTTTGATGAACATTGACTCTTTACTAATATTAATTTTTTTTACACTCATTGATTTGACATTTGTTATATCCTGTGGCAAAACTTGCTACATACTATTAGATATATGTAAGAAGTAAAACTGCTGAATCAAACTCTGTACTTTTAAAGAATGTGAGAATGACATTTAAAACTAAGTAAAAGCTAACAGATATTCTATTTGAATTATGATTCTTCATAATATACAGGTGTGTGTGTGTGCACACACACACATTAAATTTAATGAGACTTTCAATTATTGTGAGAAAACCTTATCATTTGTGTTTGTTTCATTTCAAGCCTTTAACCCTTGTAATTTCTTGTAATGGACAATCAAATCTTGTATTATATTACATCTGAAATTCAGGTTTTTATACCTCAGACTTCTGAAGGTATGTTTATATCTTACTGTACTAAAACAAATTTAGATTACTAGAAATTATTATTAGAAGGGTTTAATTTTGTGCTACATAAACCTTTTATTTTAAACATATGCATAAATACTACTATTAAAAAAGTGTATCATTAATTAAAATAAGTAGTGTAAAACAATTTTTAAAGGTTTAAAAGTGCTTCATAGATTATCATTGAACTGGTGTGAAAATTATCTTCACTCAGATTACTACAGTTACTGGTGAGTTTTCAACCTTTTGAATGTTGCTGTATCCAAAATGATAAACTATAAAAAAACTAATTTTGTGAAAAGAATATTGGCACTAATAGAATAAATTGCCAGCATTTAGGTAGTAATCCACTTCCTTTTAAACAAATTGTCAACATAACAGGCAAACTTGTGTATCAAGTCAGCTATAAAACTGTACACATCTCAGAAATGAATAGGTATGTAAACGTAGGAAAAGTAGCTGGAAGTGATATATGGTGTTAATGTTAAGAAGTTCACACAGTTATGAATGTACAGTTGTTTTTGTTGGATTTTTTTGTTAACAATCAAGTTATGTATCAAACTTACCAATCTATATCTTTCACTGAATTAGCTTTAAGTCACCAACTACTGTATTTGATCAGCTTTGAGTCAATACTTAGAATACCAGCAATACTGCTATTAATTCACGCCATGATGCTGCCAAAAGAGAAATAATCCACACTTCCATAAGTCAGCTGCCCAAATGACACTACTGCTATGAATTGTCTTCATTTTGCTTGCCAAAACAAAATCCACACTACTGCACTTACGTTGCTGTAAATTAACAGTGAAGAAACCAGCACTACTGATTCTCATCCATTCCATGTCAGTTGGGAAATATAAATAACCTACACCACCACAGTTAATTTGCTGTAAGTCGATAGTCAAGGTAACAGAACTACTGTTTCTGATCCACTCTATGTTCTGGCAAATATATATGATTTACGTTGTTGCAGTTAATGTGCTATAAGTCAGCATTCAAGGTACCACCAATAACGCTGCTCTTCCACTCCATGTTAGCTGGTAAATTTAAACAACCCACACTACTGCAGTTAATCTGCTATAATCAGTTGTCAAGATAGATGCACTTTTGCTCTCATCCACTCTGTCTTGTAAATATATATGGTCTGCACTACTTCAATTTATCTGCTATAAATCAACAGTCAAGATACCAACACTCCTGTTTCTGATCCACTCAATTTTAGCTGACCAATATAAATGACCAACCCCACTGCAGATAATCTACTATAAATCAATAGTCAAGATAACACTATTGCTTCTGATCTGCTCTCTGTTAACCAGTAAAAATAAAAAGGCCTACAACACTGCAATTCATCTGCCATAAGGCAATTGTAAAGATCCAGTACTAGTGCTTCTGACCCACTCCATGTCAGTTAATAACTATATATCATTTATGCTATGTTAACCTGCTGTAAGTCAACAATTAAGATACAAGCACTACTGCTTCTTAACCACTCCATGTTAACTGAGAAATGTACATATGATCTACACACTGCAATTTTGCTATAAGTCAACTGTAAAGATGCCAGCAGTACTGCTTCTGGTCTACTCCATGTTAGCTGCTAAATATGTATGATTTATATTACTGGAGTTAATCTGATATAAATCAGTAGTCAAGATACCAACAATAATGCTTATGATCCACTCTAGGTTAGCTGGTATGTATATATGATCTACACTATTCAGTCAATCTGCTCTACGTCAACTGTAAGGATACCAACACTACTACTTCTGATTCACTCCATTTTAGCTGGTATGTATAATTTATACTACTGCAGTTAATCTGCTATAAATCATCAGTCAAGATACCAGTACTGCTGTTTCTGATCCACTCCATGTTAAATTGGTAAATTTATATGATTTATTTTACTATTTTTCTGCTATAAATCAACAGCACTACTGCTTCTTATCTATTCTATGTTAGCTGGTAAGAATATATGATCCACACTGGTGCAGTTAATCTGCTATAACTCATCAATCAAGATACAAGTACTACTGCTACTGATCTGATCTGTGTTATCTGGTAAATATTTATGATCTACACTACTACTATAAGTCAACTATAAAGATACAAGCACTACTACTGATGCACTCCATGTTAGCTGGTAAATATATATGATTTACATTGCTGCAATCAATGTGCTACAGGTCAACAGTCAAGATAGCAACACTACTGCTACTGATATCCAGTCTATGTTATCTGGTAAATATATATACAATGTACAATATTGCAGTTCTGCTATAAGTTAACTGTAAACATGCCAGTAATACTCTTTCTGACCTACTCCATGTTAATTGGTGAATATAAATGATCCAAACTACTGCAGTTACTCTGCTGTAAGTCAACTATAAACATAATAGCACTACTATTTCTGATCCACTCTATATTAACTGGTATATATACATGATTTATGCTACTATTAACCTACCTAATATAAATCAACACTGAAGATACCAGCACTACTGCTTTGATACACTCCATGTTCTGGTAAATGTATATAATCTGCTATGAGTCAACTGTAAAGATACCAGCACTGTTGCTTCTAATCAATTCCATGTTAGCTGGTAAATATGTATGATATACACTGCTGCAGCTAACCTAATCTAACTCACAGTCAAGATACAAGCACTACTCCTTCTTATACACCTCTGTGTTAGCTGGTAAATATAAATTATCAAAAGTACTGCAGTCAATATGATATGTATGTAAACATTCAATATATTAGCACTACTGCTACTGATCCACTCCATGTTAGTTGATAAATGTATATTATCTTCATTATTGCAGTTGTGCTGTAAATCAACTGTAAAAATGCCAGAATTACTGTTTCTGATCTACCCCATGTTAACTGGTAAATATATATGGTTTACACTACTGCCATTAATGTGCCATAAATCAACAGTCAAGATACCAGCACTACTGCTTCTGATCCACTCCATGTTAGCTGGTAAATATATAAGACCTATGCTACTTCATTAATGATCAAAGATAAAAGAAAAATATCTAACATATTAAAGTTGTTCAAGAATGTGTCATTGACTAAACAGGATACTAACATTATCACTCCAGGCCAAAGCAGATGGACTTTGGTGCTGCGTGTTAGTGACCATAAAAGATGTTAGCATTATTACCATACATGAGGAGCTGTGTTTTAATAGGCATGAAAGAAAAAGTCTATGAAGTATTGTAACATTGTATTGTTGATCAAACAATGTATTAACACTATTAAAAGGTGATCAAATCCATGTCAGTAGATCAATAATCATGAAGGAGAAGATCTACAATAATGAGATTGATGGGTTTTAAATCACTGGCCAAAGATTGTAATCTCATTACTCCAGATAATCAGTAGTTAAATGTCCAAATCATAGACATATGAAGTATGATCTGCATGATCCCAGTAGTCTACCAGAAAGTTCAAATATATAATACCTCTACTATAATAAATAATGTTATTTATATAATACTCCAAACAAGGAATGATTCATATGAGTAATGTTAGTTCCTGTTTAACAAAACTGAAATAAAAAGTGATTCATGTCACTGCAGTCAGTTCATGTTTCACAGAAGTCAAATAAAAAATCATTCATATGACTACAGTCTACTCCTTGTTAAACAGCAGTCAAATAAAAATTGATTCATACCACTGCCATTAATTCCTGTTAAATAGCGGTCAAATAAGAAATGGTTAACACCACTGCAGTCAGATCCTGCTTAACAACATAAAAATAAGAAGCGATTCATACCATTGCAGTCACTTCCTGTTTAACAGTTGTCAAGTATGAAAGAATTTATACCACTGGAGTCAGTTTCTGTAACAGCAGTCAAATAAGAAATGATTCATACTATTGCAGTCTGCCTCTATTCAACAGCAGTCAAATAAAAAATAATTTGTATGTTTGTTCAACAGCAGTCAGATAAAAAAAATTATTCATACCACTTTGGTCAGTTTCTGTTTGTGACAAGAGTCAAATAAGAAATGGTTCATAATGGTAGTTAGTCCATGTTTAACAGCAGTGAAGTCAGAAATAATCCATACCATTGCAATCAGTCCCTGTTCAACAGCATACAAATAAGAAATGATACATACCACTGTGTTCAATTCCTGTTCAACAGCAGTCAAATAAGAAATGATTCATACCACTGGTGTCAGTTACTGTTTAACAAGAGTTAAGTAATAAATGATTCACCCCAGGCCTGCAGGGCAGATTTCACAACTGGAAAGTCAGTACCCTGTCCCCTCCGAAAAAGTAACATATATCTGCTTTTAAGAATCAAAAACTGTTAACATAAATTTTTCATTGCAGCTAGTATTTTTACTTTTCTAACTCGTATATCATAAGACCAAATAAAATTCAAATAAGCAATAAATTTTCATGATTCTTTTGTTGAGCAAAAGCATTGATCATCTCTTCCATTTTGTTCTCCATCATAAAATTTGTTATTTCCTGTTCACTTTTCAAAATGATGACATGAGATAATCTTTCTTGTCCAGTGGTAGAACTCAAATAAGTTTTGATACGATGTAAAGCAGAGAATGATCTTTCAGCAAAACAGAATGTAGCTGGAACAGTGCTGAATATTTGCACTAATTAAAAATAAGTTAGAAGGAGTGGAGAGATGCCCTTCTTAAAAATCTGTTTTAATAAATTATATCCCAAAGAGAAATGGGGATTTTGTTTTTCTTGATTGAGAAGACCAAATACAATCTTTCTTTCGGAAGATAATTGATTCTCATCAGTCCATAAAAGTCACAAAGTAATGAGATATCATCTATAGCATCTTTTCCTGGTTGCATTATGACAGAAGAGAGAGACCATAAAGAATATTTTGATCATTTTCATAAAACAAGATTGAATTTTCTCTCTAAAAATTTGAACAGTGAAAAAGAAGATAGCATCTCTTGCATATGAGGTCAGTTTGTCAAAATCTGCAGTAGCATATGCAAATCCAGCTTCTAAGACATGTTCTGTTGGTATTTGGCAGCAAGGAATGGTCAGTTCTTAGAAACTGATATTTTTTTCTTTTATGTCTTTCATCAAATTTGTGGCTTCATCCCACAGCTTCAAAACATTTTTGCTTGTCTGTAGTGATTTAAGGTTGTTGATTGCCACATCGGCAGATTTTTTCTGATTGAGGTAAGTGTACAACAAAGATGAAGCTTCACTTTCCAAGATTAGAAGAATGAGGATGAATTCTAAGTCACAGATTGAAACTCGAATAGCATATGGTTTTCTCTGAAGTATGGAGTAAAATGAACCCTCCTGATCCCCCCATGCCCTGCAGGCATGATTCACATCACTGCAGTCAGTTCCTGTTTAACAGCAGTCAAGTAAGAAAGGATTCATACCACTGCAATCAGTTTCTGTTCAACATCAGTCAAATAAAATATAATCCATACCACTATAGTTATTCCTGTTTATCAACAACCAGATGAGAAATGATTCATACTATTTGCAGCCAACTTCTAATCAACAGCAATCAAATAAAAAATGATTCATAGCACTGCAGTCAACTTTCTGTCAAACATTTGTGTTTGAGGCATTATAGAAATGATCAAATTTTTTTGTTTAATTTATTCCATGTCAGATATATGAATTCTTCCACATTACACGAGGTCCACATGAAAACTTTCTACACCCATATTTTTCCTTATATTAATGTCAACTTGCAATTTGAGTGAAGAGTTATGCTCACCAGTCCAAATGATCATTTCATTGTGAGGTTCAAAAAAGAGTGTAACTATGGATGACAGTTTTTGTGTTATCCACAGAAATGGTTATCTTAATCGATGGTCAAGTCAGCATTCAAATAATATAGCTAAAGTCACATAAATTATTAGTCCCATGCCATCAATGTTATAATAAAAATAAAATGATGGGCACCACTTACCAGGAGAATTATCCGTGGAAAATAATATTTCTTGTTGGCAGTAAGGTAATAAAAACTGTCATTACTTTCATAAACAACCTTTATGTAAAATTCATAACCACTGACAGCAGTAAAGACAAAGCTAAGGGCCTGGATTTCCTATCATTGACAAGACATCATTTACAGCATCATACCACTGCCAGCAGTAAAGACACGGCTAAGAGCCCAAATATCTTATCATTGATGAGAAGTCATTTACAGCATCATACCACTGTCAGCAGTAAAGACACTGTTAAGTGCCAGGATTTCCCATCATTTACGTCATTTACAGCATCATACCACTGTAAGCAGTAAAGACACAGTTAAGTGCCAGGATTTCCCATCATTTACGTCATTTACAACATCATACTACTGTTAGCAGTAAAGACACGGATAAAAGCCAAGATTTCCTAAAATTGACATCATTTACAGCATCATACCACTGTTAGCAGTTAAGACATGGCTGAGAGCCCAAATTTCTCATCTTTGACAAGAGTTCGTTTACAGTATCATACCAATGTCAGCACTAAAGACAGGGCTAGATGCCAGGATTTCCCATTATTGATGTCATTTACAGCACCATACCACTGTCAGCAGTAAAGAAATGTCTAGGTGCTAGAATTTTCCATCATTGATATTATTTACAGCATCAACTACTGTCAGCAGTAAAGACACAGCTAAGAGCCCAGATTTCCCATCCTTGGCAAGACATCATTTACAGCATTATACCACTGTCAGCAATAAAGACACGGCTGAGGGCCTGGATTTCCCATCATTGACAAGACGTCATTTACAGCATCATACCACTGTCAGCAGTAAAGACACAGCTAAGTGCCAGGATTTCCCATCATTGACGTCATTTACAACATCATACTACTGTTAGCAGTAAAGACACGGATAAACGCCCAGATTTCCTATAATTGACATCATTTACAGCATCATACCACTGTTAGCAGTCAAGACATGGCTGAGAGCACAAATTTTTCATCATTGACAAGAGTTAGTTTACAGTATCATACCAATGTCAGCAGTAAAGACATGGCTGAGAGCACAAATTTTTCATCATTGACAAGAGTTAGTTTACAGTATCATACCAATGTCAGCAGTAAAGACATGGCTAAGTGCCAGGATTTTCCATCATTGATGTCATTTACAACATCACACCACTCTCAGCAGTAAAGACACAGCTAAGTGCCAGGATTTACCATCATTGACGTCATTTACAATGTCATACCACTGTCAGCAATAAACACACAGCTAAGGGTCCAGATTTTTGATCGTTGACATCATTTACAGCATCATACCACTGTCAGCAGTAAAGACATGGATAAAAGCCCAGATTTCCTATAGTTGACATCATTTACAGCATCATACCACTGTTAGCAGTTAAGACATGGCTGAGAGCCCAAATTTCTCATCATTGACAAGAGTTCGTTTACAGTATCATACCAATATCAGCACTAAAGACAGGGCTAAATGCCAGGATTTCCCATTATTGATGTCATTTACAGCACCATACCACTGTCAGCAGTAAAGAAACGTCAAGGTGCTAGAATTTTCCATCATTGATATTATTTACAGCATCAACTACTGTCAGCAGTAAGGACACAGCTAAGAGCCCAGATTTCCCATCCTTGGCAAGACATCATTTACAGCATTATACCACTGTCAGCAATAAAGATACGGCTGAGGGCCTGGATTTCCCATCATTGACAAGACGTCATTTACAGCATCATAACACTGTCAGCAGTAAAGACACGGCTTAGGGCTCAGATTTCCCATCGTTGACATCATTTACAGCATCATACCACTGTCAGCAGTAAAGACACGGCTCAGGGCCCAGATTTTTGATCGTTGACATCATTTACAGCATCATACCACTGTTAGCAGTTAAGACATGGCTGAGAGCCCAAATTTCTCATCATTGACAAGAGTTCGTTTACAGTATCATACCAATATCAGCACTAAAGACAGGGCTAAATGCCAGGATTTCCCATTATTGATGTCATTTACAGCACCATACCACTGTCAGCAGTAAAGAAACATCAAGGTGCTAGAATTTTCCATCATTGATATTATTTACAGCATCAACTACTGTCAGCAGTAAGGACACAGCTAAGAGCCCAGATTTCCCATCCTTGGCAAGACATCATTTACAGCATTATACCACTGTCAGCAATAAAGACACAGCTGAGGGCCTGGATTTCCCATCATTGACAAGACGTCATTTACAGCATCATAACACTGTCAGCAGTAAAGACACAGCTTAGGGCTCAGATTTCCCATCGTTGACATCATTTACAGCATCATACCACTGTCAGCAGTAAAGACACAGCTAAGTGCCAGGATTTCCCATCACTGACGTCATTTACAACGTCATACCACTGTCAGCAGTAAACACACAGCTAAGGGCCCAGATTTCCCATCATTGACGTCATTTACAGCATCATACCGCTGTCAGCAGTAAAGACACGGGTTAGGGCTCAGATTTCCTATTGTTGACATCATTTACAGCATCATACCACTGTCAACAGTAAAGACACGGCTTAGGGTCCAGATTTCCCATCATTGACATCATTTACAGCTTCATACCACTGTCAGCAGTAAACACACAGCTAAGGGCCCAGATTTCCCATCTTTGATGTAATTTACAACATCATACCACTCTCACCAGTAAAGACACAGCTAAGGGCCCAGATTTCCCATCTTTGATGTAATTTACAACATCATACCACTCTCACCAGTAAAGACACAGCTAAGGGCCCAGATTTCCCATCACTGATGTAATTTACAACATCATACCACTCTCACCAGTAAAGACACAGCTAAGGGCCCAGATTTCCCATCATTGACGTCATTTACAGCATCATACCGCTGTCAGCAGTAAAGACACGGGTTAGGGCTCAGATTTCCTATTGTTGACATCATTTACAGCATCATACCACTGTCAACAGTAAAGACACGGCTTAGGGCCCAGATTTCCCATCCTTTACAGCATCATACCACTGTTAGCAGTCAAGACATGACTGAGAGTCTGAATTTCTCATCATTGACAAAACATCATTTACAGTATCATTCCACTGTCAACAGTAAAGTGCCAGGATTTCGTTTACAGTATCATACCAATATCAGCACTAAAGACAGGGCTAAATGCCAGGATTTCCCATTATTGATGTCATTTACAGCATCATACCACTGTCAGCAGTAAAGAAACGTCAAGGTGCTCGAATTTTCCATCATTAATATTATTTACAGCATCATACTACTGTCAGCAGTAAGGACACAGCTAAGAGCCCAGATTTCCCATCATTGGCAAGACTTTATTTACAGCATCATGCCACTGTCGGCAGTAAAGACACAGCTTAGTGTCTGGATTGCCCAATGTTGACAAGCAAATGAGACATTGTTAAAACATTGAACTTGATAAGTTGGATGCCAGCAGTCAAATTTATATGAGCCATAGAGATTCATGTTTTTGTAAGTAGTTATAGAAGAAGAAATCAAGTCAGATTCTATAAAACAAGTTTCAAGTAAGTGAAGATCTATGCTGCTACAGTGTGAGAGCTGTGTAATTAACACCAATAAATATGTGTATTATCAACACTCCTATAAATGATCAAGTGTGGGTTAATAACCACAAAACAAGTTGAGTAATTAACTATCACCAGCTTGTTGAACCCAAGATATCAACAGAAAATTAAAGGTTATATTCATATCAACAGTACAAAAAGTTAAGTATCCATACCACTGTTATTAGTCAGTTTAGTATCATATGTTGAATGAAAAGAACTGCCACTAAGACTGATGAGAACTTTGATCAGCAGTGAAGTATAAGTCTGAACATTTAATCAGCTGTAAGTCAACAGCTAATTAATAGATGTGAACCTTACCACTAAATAAGTGATCATTTCTTTATCAATATTCTAGAAAAGTTTTAACATGACTTAAACAGGTTTATAAAATACATATTGATAGTCAAAAAATAAATCACTTATACAGTTGTGGTTAAACAAGTAACTTTATGTGAGAAGTTGAAGAAATAAATTATTTAAACTTCTGAGTTGATGAGCTTCAATCTATCAAAAAATACTCACAGCACTGCTTCTGTTGGATAATTAATACACACATCACTACATCTATTGAATGATTAATACACACAACACTGATTCTGTTGGATGAACAATACTTACATCACTGATTCTATTGGATGAGCAATGCCTACATCACTGATTCTATTGGATGATCAATACCCACATCACTGATTCTATTGGATGAGCAATACCTGCATCACTGATTCTAGGGGGCAATCAATACCCACGTCAGTGCTTTTGATGTGTTCTTTGTCTTCAGCAGAAAAGGAAATGATGCTCTCTGTGGTGTTATTAACACCAAACTTTGAACAGCTCAGATCCATGTTGTCTGTTAAACAGGATCAGGTGTTATTAACATTAACTTTGGAACAGCTCCATTTAAGGAATCATTTATGAAAATACTCATACTTTGCATTTAATTATTTCCATGTCTGCAGCAAATAAGGTCCTAACATTTGTGTGCATGGTTACTTTCAATAAGAGCACAATAGTGTGAAAAAGTCCATTTCACTTAGTTGATTAGATCCACATGAACAGATAAACTGAAGTTTCTGCTATACTCTAGAGAGAACCACAATCATGTCAGGAGTTAAACAAAGAAATGTAATATACACAACTGTTTTTCATATGATTGTTATTTCAAGTCAGTGAAATAAGATAACAGCAACATTTCTATATATATTTACTAAGAGCAGTCAAGTGTGAAAAGATCTATGCCCTCTCATGTGATCAGTTCTATGTTCAAGCAATTCACTTCCACTGTTAATTCTGTGGCAGTTGTGAGGTATTAAATTACTCACACTAATACAGTTGATTAGCTCCATGTTACCAGCAAAGTAAGAAATGATCCAGACTACTGCAGCTGATTATATCATCCTATCAACCCAACATCAGTTCTGTAACAGTTGTGAGATGATTATATTATTCTAGCAGCTCACCCTCACCATCAGTGTTTTGACAGTTCTAAGGTAGTAAAGTACTCATACCAATAGAGTTTATCAACTCTGTGTTAAAAATGAGATACAGTGCACATCAATTTAGTGGATGAAGTTGGTGCTTTTAGCTGAAAAAGAAGTTATACCATTGAGTGACTTTAGCTGTTCCCTTCTAGCTACGTAATTTGTATGACTTACTTTACCATATTGACCTTCACCAATAATAGGTGAAGATCTCCCACATCTGTATTGGTCATTTCCAATAATAAAACAATTTGATGAGTCAGTCGATACATTTTTTAACATAAATTAGGTTTTCTGTACTCGCTTATTTCATAAGAAGGGATGATTAAAATTATGGATTTTTGGAAGCTTGATTCAGTGCAGGAAACACTTTGTTTTTTCTCTGGTCTTGAAAATTAACTTTTTAAAAAGGTCAATTTTGAAGAAGGGATCACCAAATCATTTGCTGATTTTATAAAGCTGTATTTTCTTCATAATTGATGAAAAAAAATATTACAGTAGACACCAGGAGAGTCTAAGATACATCGTGATTACATTTGAAAGAAGAAACATGCAGAAACTCTTCGTGTGATGAACATTAACTGAAGGGTGACGTAATGTCAGAAATATAATGTTCAACAGACATAAATGCTAAAGACCTTAAGTCTTCAACTGTTAGATTTAGTCATGAAAGGTTCATCTGTGACTGCAAAATGGATGTTTGTCTCTCTCTCCTTACATTTCTGTTTTGGTGTAAAAACAAAACAAGTTGAGAGTTTACAGCAGATAAAAAATTTAACTTTTACTGTGTTAGATATCTAGTTCATCCAGCTTAGATACAAGGCTTAATTAAAAAACTTTTGATGACATTGAAATCTAAAGTAAAGCAATAAGTTACAAATTGTAAGTTTCTTCATATCTCACATTCAAGTTATGTGCTTATATCTTCCAGGAAGTTTGTTAAGCACAGAAAAACTTTTTACCAGCCCGTGACATAGTTGTTTGTAACATTATGTTTCAAGAAACTCTTCACAATATGTACCAGAAACAAGAAGTATGTGATGCTTAAGGTTTAGAGTACTTTAAATTCTACATTATGCCTTGTTAATGGTTATTCCCAGACTGATAGAGACCAGATGTTACTGTGTGAATTCTGTGCACTTTAACTGTGCTTACCTGCACAACATGTCATACCAGCACCTGACAAACAAGCGTCTTTGTTTATGATTTACATCTTTCTGTGTTTACTGTCTCTGTACATCATTTACTGAAATTTTTAACAAGGCCTTCAAAGTCACTTGATGACAGATAAAAATGTAAGTCTTCTTAAAGGGTGCTGCCAGAAAAACTTGCAAACAAATCCTACTTTCATTTATACTTAAACTGAGCTAATAAGTAAAATATGCTGAAATCCAGTTCTCTCAAAGACTTCTTGTACACTTAATATGAACTAGTGAACAGCCATACTTTTGTGTCCATGAAGTAAGCATGTGAAGTGACCAGTAGACTGGTGTGACAGTGAGTGGAAAACCAAACAACATTGTCCATCTGCTACAAACTAACTTCTCTATTAATTCACAGTGTTTACTAAACAAAGGATCTGCTGTGGATTAAATAGTTTTGAAATTTGGAGAGCCTGCAAAATAACTAGTAGATCTGGAGCTGTGCTCATTAGAAATAAAAACAGACTTCAGTCAACATCAGAGAACTGAAATTGATCACAATAATTAGACATCTAGTTACCACAACTTTAGAGATCCTGAAGTTAGATTGTTACATATTTTGATAAATAATTGGCTTTCTGAGTAAATCTCTCTGTTCTGATTGTAGGTTATGTCAAGTGTGTCTCTGTAAGAGATAGAAGTAAACAAAGTTATTTTCAAACTCTACAAACAAGTATGGAGCTAGTCTGCTACAATATATAACATCTGTTACTTGCATAACAGAATGATTCAACAGTTTTTCTGTCATAAAAAATAAAACATAAGGTCAAAATATAAGAATAATATTATAAAAGATGACAATTCTAGTAATTTTTGTACCAAATATTACCAGAAAGTAAAGAGAAAAATAATAATAAAACTGATATATTTTCATGCATAGCAGTGATGTAGATCAAATTTTTGTTTGTTGTCTTACTTTACCAAACAGCAAAGATAAGCACAGAAGTTACTGCTGTTGTTGAATATCTACTACAACCTGTTGTGATTACAGTAACCACAAAATTGTCTTAACTACTTCTTGCCTCAGGCTAAAGAAAAAACGACTGAGTCTATTTTCTACAATAAGCTGTAATGATTAAAACCACCATAAAATAGTTGTGTCCTGCAGTTATCAGTCTGAAAAGTAATTTGTGTCTGCAGCAAGCTGTATTGACAACAACCACATAAAATAGTCTTAGTTGTGTGCTTACATTGTCAAGCTGAAGTGATCAGCACAAAGTGATATATTTGCTGTGCATTTTATACACACTATGATACCAACAACCAGAGATTGCACAAAATAATGTTGGTTGACTTTCATTTCAAAGATGAAGTAATTTGAACGAACATATTAATGGCTTTGCTGTTGACTTCTCAAAATGAACTACAGTAGTTACAACAATAACAACTGTGATAATTTTGGCTGTTGACTTTCAACCCCAAGTTAAAAATATCAACACAAAAGACTTGCTCTTCACTTCCTGAAATAAGCTTTAATGACAACTATTAAAAAAAAAAAACAGTTGTCATAAAATCTAGCAGTAGTTGTTAAAGAAAACTTTCGAGGTTAATCTTCTACGCCAAAGTAAGGATCATAATGAAATAATCCTTTTTTCCATTGTGTCCAGCAGAAATTATTACTATAAAGTGCTTTTGCTAGTGGCCTCCCCACCTTCCAACTGAAAAATGTCACAGGAAAATCAACAATGCAATTGGCTTTTTATTGTGATCAGTACAAGATATGTGTGTTTTGGTTCTCAGCACCAAATAATACTCATCATCATAAAACAGTGTCTTCACTCTCTGGTTTTTGTCACCAGAGTTTAGTAATGTAACAGTAAAACTGGCACCATTGACTTTATCTTATATACAGTTATTTGTATGAGATGTTTTTACTTCCTACACTGAGATGAAGTGATGTTAGGCTTCTCAGCCAGGCTTTTATCACTTCCACACTTAACCTCTTACCATACCAAAAAAAAATGATTATTGCTATTGACTTCTCCACATGAAGAACTTATAGTAATCACAAAATAACATCAGCAATTCCATACCAAACTGTTGCCATAATTAACTAAAAAGTAACTGCAGTAATTTTAAAAATGTACCATATTAAAATTAGTTGTTTTCGGGTTATATAGTATTATTTCACACAAATAGCACTCTTAAGTTTCATTCCATGTTTGTTTAGTGATGAATATTTTTTATATGGTTTATTGGAAATGTAAAGCTTACAATGTAAAGTTTCTTAGTATGTGGTTTTGAAAAGTGGGAAAATTATCATCTCTGTGCAAGAAATAAAGAAGCAAAATTTTGCTGTTCATTTTCTAAAGTTAATTCTTGGTTTATTCAAGCTACCAAATATGTTTTGAAGAAGGTTAACATTGATAACCTCCAGTTTTTCTATGTTAGTGTTTTTTTTTTGTTGTTTTTCAAATTACTGGATGTGTTAAGGGTATTTGGCTTTATTCATTGGATAGTTTATCAAAACATGATAATTACTAAATATAACATTTTGTTCATTTTCATTACTTTGTCATAATGTTGTCACTTTTGTCAGTGATATTTTATGAGTTGTGGATTATCAGTCCATTCAGTAGAAATGTGTTTGTACATTTCTGGTTAAAGAGGGATTGAATCTAAAAGAATGAACACTAATAGAAAGGGATGTATGTTGTGAATATATATATAGTGTTGTGTACAGTTTTTCCGATAAGCATAATTAGGAATTCTTGATGAATTTTAAAAAATTAGTGAATGTACATAAGTAGCAAACTGGTATATCTTGTGAATGTTCACTTAGTGTCATGTACTAACTTTAAGACAAAATTATGTATGGAATTTGTGTGTGACATGTAATTTGGTGAGAATTAATAAAGAATGTATAAAGATACATGACTTTGTGTCTTTTATGTTGTAAATAATTGATTTTACTGATTAAAATTTTAAGAGTTGCATAATTTGCTGCATAATAAACAATGAGATAAGTTGCATGTTTCTCATGTTGTTATTAGTTGTTTATTCAATGTATTGTGACAATCTTGTATCAGGTCATCCCTTAAGTAATGTCCAATTTTAGGTTCAGAAAAAGAAAAAGGATTTCAAATGATTTTAATGTTATTTAATCAATAATGTATGTTCCATTATTATTAATTACTTCCTGCCAATGATTCATAAGCTTCTGAATGCTACTTCTATAAAATTCTTGGGGTTTGAAAGAAATAATGTAGAGAGGGTAGTTTTGACAACTTCATGTGTTCTAAGCTCTTTTCCATCAAGATAGTTCTGTAAACTTTGGAATAGGTGATAATGAGATGGGGCAAGGTCTGGAGAATAAGGAGGAAGTGGAAGTTTTTCCCAGTCTAGGTTCTTTTTCAGCAACTGACGGACTTGTGGTTATTATTATTTGTATTTGTATTTTAATGCGAAGTAAAAAATTAACGCATCCGATTTACATATGGGTATGTGTAAGTGTGTGTGACAAGAACAACTAGAAACAGAACTCACACTCCACAACATAAAGTACACAAAAAATCAGATGTCCACAAACATGAAAACACAGGATAGCCAGAATGTGATATCGGAAGGTATCGTTATCTGGTATCAATGATACAGAGTCGTAAACACTGAGATATCGGCGATAGTTGTGACTCAGTGTACAACTGGCAAGGGTTCAGACATTTAGTGACAGCCTATAAAATACTTCCTCACTGTTGAGGAGAACAACGAAACTCAGAACGACCACAACTGCCTTGCTGCGACTGCCAGCAACAGCATACAGCCAACTAAAGGATGTCTCAAATAAATGGATATCAAAACTTGCAGCTTAAACATGCAAGTTAATGCAAATCAAACAAACATACCAACCAGTATGGAAAGAATAACATTGTTACCAACTCTTCAACACTCCGATAATATAAAAACTCACACGTGCGCTAAGGTAGTACACACACACAAAACGCAAAGCAAACATAATATAACATCTACACGAAGATAACGATCATTAGACCCAATCACTGAAGCAGTCCTGTTAGATTTTTTGTTTTTAAATATTGGAGTAGTCATATGATCTCCCCTGAATAAGCCCCTCTAGCTATGGTTAGCTAAGAAATGCTGGTTAGATGGAGAGAAACTAGTCAATATCATCTTCCTCTAAAAGGCTGCTCTTAAACAAAGAGGAGGATTGACTGTCACACTTTAACGCCTCAACTTTGAAAATGTATAATGCATGTAGTGGTAGTGGCGTCTCGATCTTTGAACAATCAGAGCTGCATTGTGAACTTATGTGTTTATGCTTCGTCTCGTTAACATTATATAAACAAAGCAGAAATACTGAAACGTAATAATAAATAACGGGAAAAACCGAATAGTGGCCGATGTCACTTTTTCTTACCTATCCAGTGTACAGTGTTTTCTCGTGGTGTCTGAAAAGCACGCGCATACCAACAATGTCTGAAATGTAATATTGCATTAGAAATAATGAATTGCGAAGTAGGAAGAATAAATGTACTAAGATTATAAAAAATAAATAAATCATAGTTTCCGTTTAATTACACTACAATATCCTTTTAAGTGTAAAATAAATAACAAAAATACGCCTGGTGATTAAATGCTTGACTCTCAATATTTTGAAACGTGGGTTCGAATCTCAGTCACTTAACATGCTTGTTCTTTCAGCCGTAAGTGCGTTATAATGGAAGAGCCATTTCCAGTCTTTGTCGATAAAATAGTTGGCAAAAGGTGGTGTTTACCAATTACATTATTTCTAGTCTATCGTTGCTATTTTACGGACGACTAGCCCTTGTGTAGTTTTGCATGATATTTGAAAAACAAATACTTGAAATTAACGTACCCGGTCTTAGAAAATGAAGTATGTATATATTTTACGAGTTTCAAATGTTTCTATAACAATACTTAGGACTTTTGCTCGTAAAAATTTAATATAACCATAGTTTTGCATAGTTGTGTTTTGCAAAAAAATAAAATAAAGAAAATACCTTCCTTCTTGGACCTGCTAATTATGGCACTCGACTTGTAATTTATAGGTCGTGAGTTAGAATTCCGTCATATTGGGGACGTTATTATAATTGCGTGGTTAATCCCACGTTTACCAATAAAGGAGTAACCCAAAGTTGGCGGTAAGGTGTTGATTTTCTGTCTTCCTTCTTGTCTGTCACTCCTAAATTAGGGACGGCTAGCGCAGATAGCCCTTGAGTTGCTTTGTGTCAAATTCAAAACAAACCAAAGTTTTCACCTAGTGGCCAGTAACGTAACTAAACTATGACGAGAAACCCACTTGAAATAATAATGTATCTCAGAACGGCTGGTATGGGTATTAACACTTTTACTGATAAGGAGAGAACAACGTTTCGACCTTCCTAGGTCATCTTTAGGTTAAGAAGGAGAGAGTGTTTGAATGTGACCGTTGACGAACATAAGTCTTGTCTTAGGGACGAGAGTATAAACGGGTACCGGATTGTAGGAGGCATTGCAAGTGGATGTTAGGTTATTAATTAGTATGGGGATAAAGGTGTTCCTTTATATTGTTTTAATTTTGGTTTTAGTTGTTGTATAAGTAGGGATTCTTTGGTTTTGTATTTGTTTATATTTGTTTCCCTACTTAGTATAAGGAACTTTTCTGTGGTTACGCTGTGTTTATTTGACTTGCAGTGTTCAAAAACGTGTGAAGGTGTTTTTTTTTTGTATTTTATAAATTATGTTGGTGTTGTGTTTGTCAATGAAATTTTTACATAGTATGGACTTTAGTTTTGTACCTGGTAGTTAAATGATTCGTAGGTCGACATTATTAGCCATAGTGGACAATCAGGTTTGTGAGATTTTGGGGTGCTGTATAGCTGTGGTGTGCGTGAGTCGGTCTTTCGTAGGTAAGAATAAATGTTTTCTGAAATTGTGTTGTTGTTTTTTCATTTGTAGTAGTATTTTGTTTAACTGGTTTTCATGTGTTTTTATTAGATTTGTGTTTAGTAGTTTAAATTTGTTTGTATCTGACAAGATGTTCATTTTTTGAATGCATTCATTTGTGTTCATTATAACTATAACATTGCCATTATCTGCTTTTAGAATTTTAATGTTGTTTTGTTTTAAGTTGTTTATAGAATTAATATCTTTTTTGTGTGAGGTTGTTTTTTATATTTCTTTTCTGTGAAATTATGATGATAAATTTGTGTGAAAATTCTTTGAAAAGCTGTTTAAGGTTCTGTTTTGAGGTGTTTTAGGGAAATAGATGTTTTCAGTTATACCTGGAAAGATAGGTTGTTAGTGGGATTGTTGTCGAAGTTATCTTTTTCCAGGTGGTTGTTTTTCGTTGTTTTGTTGGTGTTTTCAGTTTGTTTAGAGTGGATCATCAGTATTCTAGCTAGGTCTTCCAGACAGGCTTTAATTTCGATGGATGGAATATTTCTAGGTGTTACTTCGGTCGGATCTGTTTATTATGAGGATTGTTGGTGGTTCATGGTGTTGGCGTCTTATTTTGTTATTGATACCTTAATTTATCTTGTTTCTTGTTGTGGCGGACCTTCTTTTCCTTGTCGTCCTTACTATTGAGTTGATTGATTTACGTTGTAGGAATCCATAAGTGTCTGGTTGAATGCAGCAGGCCAGTGGATACTCTAGATTAATTTATTGTTCCTGTAGGTCATTAAGTTCTTTATATTTCGAGTTTAACATGGCTTTTAGTAGTTTTTTCTGTAAATTATGGATAATGTTTGTACACTGGGTGAAACTATCGAAGAATGTAGAATATGAATGTGTAAGTTTCTTACACAATGTGAAACATTGAATTTACTCGTAGCAACTTGCACTACCAATATGATTTGTCATTATAAATCAAACATTGAGGAGGATATACAACGCCTTGCAAAGGTATTCATCTCATACCAATAATGTAAACATTTTTTTATGAACTTGTTTTTATTCAAAACTCTAATAATCAAATTTGATACTGTTTTGTGAGAAGTAGGTTAAATATCAGCAAAAACTACAAAGAAAATATATAATTGAAATTTACTGATTCTGTAAGTAGTTGGCCCCTTAAGTCGGTGCTTGATGGAAGCACCTTTGATAGTAATTACTACTGTGAGTTTTTTTGATAAGTCTAGCAGCGTTGCACTATAGGATGATATAATTTTTGTACATTCTTTCTGGCCATCGTGTGTGGTATTAGGATACCTTAGTATCACACAATTTTAAGATTTTCTATCCTGTCAAAGCAATAGAAGTTGTTAATTTACCAAATTGTATTTATTTTGATATTAATGTTTTTTGTAGGCTGTTGTCAGTCAGCGTAAACTTTCACTTTCAGGACTAAAGTTTGGGGCTTGATTTTCCATAGTGGACAGAACACTGGTAATCAATAGTTTGGATTTGCACTTTAAAAAAAAAACACCAACAAAAACAATATTTTGTTATTTGATTAGCGCTTTTTCTTATTTCAATACTGGCTCTAGAAAGTGAAACAAAAAAAACAAACCCCGAAATAGTATCAAACTAAAGTTTCCAAACTGATAATTTGTAAATTATAGTACTACTAGTGTCGTGAAGTTTAATCTTTAATTAACATAACTGTTTGTTTGAAATATATTTTAAAGAATATTATTTATTTTTTCATTATAATAATTTCCCACAAGTTTTGTCAAAGATTAACTGGGAAATTCAACAATAGACCTGACCATGATAAACGACATGTATCAATACAAATACTGTACTCGGCGTATTACTGATATTATTACATGTGTTTTGTTTTAACTAATACTAACAGTCATATATGTTCATGCGCATTTTTAAATTATAATTTAGTAAATTACAATTATTTGTTTATCGCCTAATATTACATTAGAGTGAGAAAAGAACGAAATGAAAAACAAAAGGATAAATTACTGCGTAACATTTATTCTAAGTATAGTAAAAGTGAAATTTTTTAGCTATCTTCAGTTATTAGATTTTGAACCAGTAATGCTGAAAATATAATCTCAACCTCTTCTCTGGTAATATTAGCATTTCCTTATTGTGTTTCCAAGTTGCAGTAACACCTACAACTTATATGAATAGTTGATGAATGGTCCCTAATATATCAAGGGCAGGTAGAGTTATACTTAATCATTAATCTTTGGAATTTTGTAATTTTGTTCTTGTATGAAAAAAGGACTGGGAAGCCTGAGAAAATTACTGAAGGTAATACAGAGATTAATCTGTGAACATAAATGTGCATTTTCCTAAAGTTTCATTATTTAATTTGTCTTTTAGGGTAAATTATATGTTACTGATATAATAACAGGGGTATTATGTATCTCAGAACGATTGAGATGCATTTTTATTTCAAGTGGGTTTCTCATCATCAAGTGGTATTGTCAGTTGTTTACAGTTGAGAGAATTGTAGTATTTATAACAGTATTTCATTTTCATCTAAATTATTGATAAATAATGAATAGTTGTATCATGAAGTAAGTAAAATGAGCACCCCTAGTGACAAAATTTTAGCCGATAAAAGAAGCTTTATAGAATAATTCAGTGATATGATATAATGAAACAAGATGAATTTATTGAGGGTGAGGGGAAGTATTTTCTTACTAATATTTTCAGTGTTTTTGAAAGTGTTGCTTGTTATGTGGAAGTTAAAAAAACTCAAACTTGATATAGTAATATCTTTAAAAAAAACTTGAATAAGGCGCCACACATAATGAGTACCTGAGGAAATCACATCAGTTATAGGATTGGAAAAGACTAGTCAGTTAGTGAAGTACTTTAGGGGTCATTGTTACAGGGTTGGAAAATGACTATCTAACTAGTTTACCTGAGGGACCATCAGTAGCTAGTGAAATACTTTAGTGGAAGCTAGTATCTGTCAAGAATTTAAGAAATGTATTGAAAAAGTGAAGTTAAATTTCTACTTTTCTGGGGTGGGCCCAGTGTAGAAATAACTTTGTCTGTAGTAATAGTTTGTATGTATGGTTGTGTTCATAGATACTGAAAGAAAAAAAGATATTCTGATAGTATATATGTGGTCATAGGTTTTATTAATAAAACTAAAGCAGAAAGTGCCTAAAAATAAACATCTACCAACTAAGAAAAGTTGTGTTTGTGAAATAGTTAGGAAATAATGTTCAAAATTTAGGCCTTTTCTTGGTTTGTACTTTTATACACTTTGGAAATGAGGCCTTCACTTGAGTTGGACGTAAAGCTGCAGTATTCTCCCTATTCGTAAATGCTCAGTTGAAGACTTAACACTTAAATATTCACTTAATCTGTATATGCATATAAAAGTGTGGGTTCAAGCCTACAAAAGGTTATTGTGTAATTAAGAGATGTTATATTTTTTGCTGTTCTCCAGCACCTGAGATTTAAGTAACGAGTAACAACCACTAAGAATGAGAGAATCGTATGGGAGCATTTAATACTTCCCATATTATTTCAGCTGAAGAATATTTTTAACCTTATTCTGTCCCTTCCATATTTAAGTTCCCTATCTTAATTCAAGGCATTGGAAATAGGGAATAAAGTTCAGGCAGAAAATGTTAAGAAACATGTAACTATTCATTACTTTCCAAACAAAGCTACCAGAGCAAATAAAATATATATTTATAAATTTAATATACGGAAAGCTGTTATTGTTTATTTGGGGTCCATATGGACCACAAGAGAGTACTTAACAGTTGATGTTTTTCAGTAACAGTTACAAACAAATCCTCTCTTATTCCTTTATGTCACAAAAATAGTAAATCAAAAGCTAGACTGGGAAGTAACATCTTTCAGTATAATGAGTTGCTTGAAAGTTACCTTTTGACTTATTTGAAGGAATGTAAGCTCCATTTTCTTATAATGTGTAGAGGTTATCTACTGATAAAGGATGTTTATTTTACTTTTCAATACTATCTTTTGAATGGAGTTTAACGTTACAATTGGTAGTCATTCTAGAAAAGAAGAAATGGTATTTCATATTTATTTGATTTTTTTGTGTGTGTGGTTATGAGATTGACTGGTATATAAAGATAGGTTAGAGAAAATGGCATAAAATATAACATTTTACTGAAAAAAATGTTTGAAATGTAGTTAGGAGGTTTTAGGGATTACACAAAAGAAACTTGAGATGAAGAAAAATATATTTAATCTTAAAATTAAAAGTACTTTGTATAGGGACTATTCAAAATGAATACTCAGTATATTGCTAGACAAATCTTTATTTTAGTTTATTAAAGGATACTTCACTAAAATATATATTTTTTTGTATGTGAAATATTTATAATGATAACCGAAATACTGACAAATATTGTGAAGATATACACACTATATTGTAAGTTAGAAGTGTTAAGTCTATAAAGACTTTAAATGAGTACATATAGGCCATGTGATCGGTCATATTGACCAAGCTCAATTTGAGAAAGCTAAGGAAAGTAAATAAACTTACTGGAAAATACCTAATATTTTAGCTTTTTTTTGTTGTTTGGTTATACTGTATAAGTAGTTTTACATATGACCTAATATGTAAGTGTATTCTTTTAATGACAAGAAAGCCAGAACTGATTATCTACAGGACTTTGCTGGTTTTGTCAACCATGGGAGGTTGATGTTTATTGATTCATGATGGCAACAGCAGCATGTTTCTCTTCATTGCATGAGCTTGAAACTTTACTTCAACGATGCTTTAATTGCTGTAAAGGGGACTGCAAGTCCTACCACTGCCCGTTGTGCCCTGCCTCAAAGTTCAAACCAACAAAGATAGTGAAAGTCAAGAGTCACTTAAGGGTACATTGGAAAACACGTGTATCTGGGACCAATGGTAAGTAGTTTTATTGATTTGAAACTTGATATAAGCATTAATATAAGATGATAAAAGTGATCAGTTAGTATATTAGCAGATATCTAGACTTAACAATTCATAACAGAACTCTCACAACTGTTGTCATAAATGCTTTTTAACTCTTTCAGCACAGACTCAATTTCATAACATTATATATTAATATATATTTATTATTTCTATTATACTGACCTTTCAGCAGAGTCTGGCTAACAATACAGAAAGTACAGTGTTGCAGCACACATTATGACCCCATACATTCATCTGATCTATGCTGAAATTATTGAAAGAAACTGCTGGAGTCATTTAAATGATGCAAAGCCCCCACTGAGCCATGATCTCAGTTGAGCAAGTCTGGGGCTTGACAGATCAAAAACTTGTAAGTTTATAAGGGAGTGTTTCCTAAAATGGAAAAAAGTGAGTAGTGCTGCTGTGCTCCTTTCTGTACATGAGTGATATCTCAACAAATAGAAAAGATAGGACGTTCATATTTTATATTCTAGCTTGTTAATATAAGTAATTTAAGTTTTAATTTATACAAGACCATATTTTGATATCACAGACATCTAATTTGAATTGGTGTTGCATTCAAAGTTCCATGAAACAAACAATATTTGATGTTTAGCTGTGTTTTTTAATATTTGTTTTTAAATTAATAAATTAAGTAATTTA
This sequence comes from Tachypleus tridentatus, assembly GCF_004210375.1. Taxonomy (NCBI): domain Eukaryota; kingdom Metazoa; phylum Arthropoda; class Merostomata; order Xiphosura; family Limulidae; genus Tachypleus; species Tachypleus tridentatus. Next base: position 133,026,814 of record NC_134837.1, read on the forward strand.
CAGTAATTAAACTTGAATTGTAATCTTCAGTTTGAGACCAAACTTATTGACAAATTTATAAAAAAGTAGTTAAAAGTAATAGTGGAAAGGATTGATTGGCCTCTTAACATAATGATTTCATAGTTATCTCCTTTTACAGTGACTTTTTTTTATTGGTATCCTTTCTTGATGACTTCTTGTTGATATCCTTTGATGATTACTTATTGGTAGAGGTGGGTGATTTACTCAGCATTTTCAGATATTAAAGTGTTTTTTTTTGTAAAGTCTTATATAATGTATTAGTAATTCTACAACCAGTTCACTTAGAGTTATCAGCATATGACCAACATTACTTTTCATTTTCAATTCATTATCATCAATAAATGTTTGAAAAATATTTTTATTTAGGTAAGGTTTCACTTTTTTCATCCATGTAATATAGAGACTTAATCCTCTGATAGCTAACATGCAACAGTAGATTGGGTTGTTACAAGTTATTGCATTCACTATCCTTCTTGCTTTATTTCAGATATATAACATCAAGACTTAATCCTGTGATAGCCAATATATAACATAGACATGGGTTGTTATATCGGACATAATTCAAGTGTTGTTTTCATTATCTTGTTTTGTTTCATCCGTGTAACATTTTAAACAGAGAAGGTTTGTGTTATGGATAGACTTTCTTTGAGCAACAGTTCCAGGTCAAAGTTACTTTTAAAAAAAAGTTAAATCTTGAATTAATTATCTGATGTCCAGTTTCACATCTGTGATTTCATCACTGAAAATGCATAGACTGAAATAGACATTACCTTACCTAAGTGGTTTTGGATGTGGAGGGGGAAATATTTAGTTCTTTAGATGTGCAGTCACCACATGTATATTTATGGACAATGTTTTGTTGTGAAAAGATGTTTCATTCTAAAGAACAGTTTGAAAATAATTTAGTTTTGGTCTGTGGGAAGATCTTTCTTATTAAAAACTCTTACTGTTTAGAAAGTATGAAACTTTGTTTCCCCAAGTAGGATGTGGTCAATAAAACTGGGTATTTATCAACTGTGAACATTGTCATGGAGTTTTCAATTTTTTTTATTTAGAAATATCCTTATTAAGCTTCCAATTATTTGTTTAAGGTATTCATTACACAACAGTATTTCATGGAGATAAACAATCTGAGAATGATAAATATTATAAGTTGAATAAATTGAAAAGCTCGAGTTAGTATACATGTTAAGAATAAATCTTTCAAACTGGGTGAGCTGTTCTGATAACATTTTCTTTCAGTTTATTGATGCTGAAAAATGTTGAGTATTTCAAGTAATTAGTACATCTAGTAAAGGTAAACTATTATGTTCTTCAATTAAATAGGTCAACTTTATAAATAAATGCTGCAAGTTTAAGAACTCAAAAAAATGTTGAATAATTTTAACTACCATAGTTTTCCTTTATAAAATCTATAGCTAGCATGTTAATTCAAAAATATTATTCTTGTAGACACCACTTTAATAGTTCAGAACTTGATGTTAATTGTTTTTCGATAGTACGCATCATCCAATGTTGGCAGTTCTCAAGCTTTAGTAACTCAAGGACTCCAGTTTAAAATGTTTTTGTGTATCCCAGGACTTATTGATGTTTTTAAGTTCCATGTATGTGAGAAGCTAATTCTCAAATTATTTTATTTCACATAACTTTAAATTTCTGAGAATTTTTTCTTCTACAAATCGTACTTTTTAAACATTTTTATGAAATTTTCGGCATAACCCATGAAACCCTGATGTTCTGTAGACTATTGTTTGAGAAATTCTGTCTTATGCCACTAAAACATTTTGAAAATTGACAAACTTATAAACAGGGATCTCTCTACAAAAGGCCCGGCATGACCAAGTGGTTAAGGCACTTGGCTCGTAATCCGAGGGTCACATGTTCGAATCCCTATCACACCAAACATGCTCACCCTTTCAGCCATGGGGGTGTTATATAGTGACAGTCAATCCCACTATTCATTGGTAAAAGAGTAGCCCAACAGTTGGTGGTGGGTAACGATGACTAGTTGCCTTCCCTCTAATCTTATACTGCAAAATTAGGGATGGCTAGTGCAGATAATTCTTGTGTAGCTTTGTGTGAAATTCAGAACAAAGCAAACTATCTACTAAAAGGGATTGATTGAACACTTCTTTCAGAAAAGTTAACACATTCATACATGTACTTTTTTTCTGTCTCCACATAAATTTATTTATTTGTATTTATATGTTTTTGTTCATACAGTGAATCCTGCCATTAGTTTAATTGAAATATTTTATGTAATATGAGTGTTATATTTTTAATGTTGTACCTGGTGTTATTTTCAAGTATACATTCTTTTGACATCTGTTACATAATTTACAAACTATATTCTTGTATCATTTCAAACTCAGCAGCTTGCTATTATGCTGGAAATGTCATCTAATAAGTAGATTTTTACTAGCTATATCCCATCTTTTCTATTTGTGCATGATGTTATTACTAAAGCTGTTATAATTAATTTTTAACTGTACCTGAATATTCAGGTCTGAGCAAAAAAAAAGCAATATATTTGATTTTATTTAAGCATCAAGACTGATATACTTTATCATCTGAGTTTTTTATTTTCACCTCAGGTCTTTATTCAATCATCTGTCATCTTCCACATGAGGGTATAACGTCTAGGCATTACCACTGTCCTTCCTGTAAAAAAGTCATTGTCAAAAAGAGTAATCTCAGTAACCACATCAACAAAAACTGCAAAGGTTATGCTTCTCCTGTTATCCCTGAAAGGTCTGCTACAGTAATCAGACTGAACAGTGTTGGGTCAAGTGAGAAATGTCTTTCCAATTATGTGGAATTTACAGATATTTTATAAATGCAGGTATTTATTTATTCCTTCAACAAAAATTGCAAAGGTTATGCTTCTCCTGGTATCCCTGAAAGGTCTGCTACAGTAATCAGACTAAACAGTGTTGAGTCAAGTGAGAAATGTCTTTCCAGTTATGTGGAATTTACAGGTATTTCATAAATGCAGGTATTTATTTATTTCTTGTTCGTATATATGTATCTAGTTACACATGAGCAAAATATTGTGAAGGGTAAAACTTACCTCTGATAAACAAATTTAATTGAGAAAAACATGGCAGTTTTTAATATTTCTTACACTCAATCCTTTGAAACTTGTAAAAATCACAGTTTCTATGTAGCAATTTTAAAAAAAGTTAGCTATGTTATGAAATATTCCTAAGGGTGAAGAGTACCTTTTCATTCTTTGTTTAATGTTACAGTAAAATTGGGATGGTATATTCTTTAACCTTGTGTGTGGCACTTGATGTGTACATTAATTCTCTTTCTAAATCAATTTTAATGTAGTTTAAACTTTCCTTGCCTTTTAAAAGTAACACTTTAGGCTTGTTATTGTATATAAAAAGCTTGTTCAAGAAAATTGAAAGAGGTAATTATTTCATTTTGTAAGGCACTGATTGGAATATTGCATTTGATTTTTGTCACCTTATATAAGAAAGGATGTTGGACACAGTTCAGAAAACAATGAGTGTCTAGTCACCCCAACTGTTGCCTTTCTTATGCATCTCTAGAACATCTTGCACATATAGGCTGGGTTTACACAAGGTTTTTCTTTCAATGGACTTTGAGAGACCAATGGTAAATTTCTCTTGATCCTCTGCTGCCATCTTTTCTTCTCAAGGATCTGTCTTGGTGGCTAGATTTTCTAACACTATTGTCAGCATCCTCATGCCCCTTGGTGGGATGGATGGCTTTGAGATAATTTAACACCTATACTTTTTTTTTACTCAATCTGGCTATAGCTTAACATAAAGTTACCATGTGAGTTATTTGACAATTAAGACTTTATGCTGTTGTGTTATAGGCCAACCAACCATATGTTTTGTAAGTGGTGCTTGACTATATCTATAAAATCTTAAGATTACAGTGTTTACTTATAGCACATTCATGATCAGTAAGATGTTACCTTGATTGTCTTAGTTCAACTAAGGAAGAAGTGGAGTACTTGGTATTTGTGCTGGGCTCAGATAACAGAAATGAGGACAAAGCAGAAAATTAAATAGAATGTAGGAATATTGTTCTCACCCAAGATGAGAATGATATGAGAGCTGTGGCAGAAATATTGACACTTGCAAATTGTGAAGAGGTCTAATGATTTGGAAGTTGCTTTTCCAAGAGCTGAGTTAGAGAAAGGTCATGTACCATAGTGCATTGATAAGGACAGTTAACTACAGTGCACTATGTAAGATATAGGAGACAGTATATTATGTACTATAAAACATGGAAAAACATATTTGCATATATTTTGTACATGGAGAGGAAACACTTCTGATCATCATTTCACATTCAGTCTCATTTTCATGAAACATTTTTACCTTAAGTTTAATTGTGGAAGAGATGATGGGTATAGCAAGAGTGCATAATATCTTCTTTCTTAAGAGCTATACCCAGATTTGTAATTGTCACAAATTATAAGACTGTTAAAAAGTTATAACTTCCAAAATGTTTGGTGAGGGAGGGGATATTACAAGTCAGTATGAAGGTGAAAGTAACTAATAAATAACCACGTACAATCAATAACCATATAAACATAAGCACTACCTGGTCATGTGATGTTGAGAAACGTACTCTTCAGAAAGTAAAGTTTACAAACAGTTTGAATGAGTAGTGAAAGAAACTATTACAAACGTACAATGTTTCAACAAGCGTGTTCTCATAATTTGTAATAAAGTTTTGTTCACAAACCATTCAAGCTGTCTACAAACTTCATTTACTTGTCATGGTGTTTACCAATCATACACTAGCAAGTATCAGACTTGTACCAGTAGTAATGCCAGAATCTTCAACTGTAACCTACAATAAACTATGAAATAATCACTAACACATCAAAATTTTTTAAACGAGTGTTATTGCAAATATGACGATAACTTTAGTAAATAGTATAACATTCAATAATCATAAAAAAAAGAGAATTATATAATGCTTAACACAAATGCAAATATAGTTACTGTGCTTCACACATATATTTTACAAGAAGAGTTACCACTTTCAAATATTACATAAAATTATTTAAGTGGTAAAAAAACATTAATTATGCTATAATGGAACTCTTGCTTATATGATGCTGGAAAAACCTTTTTATTACACACTGTGCAACCCTGAATTTTGCAAAATATTTATCCAATGTGCATGTAGGTCTTTAATAGGAGTCACGATTTTCCTGTTTCAATTCACTTTTCCATCACAGAGAACTTTATTTTTGTCCATTTCTAGGGTGCAGATATGACGTCATGAGTACATCATCTCAGATCTAATGCACTGGTGCCAGAAGTAATTAAAAATAATCTTTCTACTTGCAAAATAATAGAACTAATCTTCCAAAAAATAGCTTTGACTAAATAGATAAATTTAAAAATATCATTACAATTCCTTGAAACTTGAATGTGAAGGTTTTGAACCCAAAATGTTATTTACTTTTATTATGCAAGTAGAAACATGTAAACCTTTTTTGTGTTCATAATGAAAGAACTTATGTTAATTTGGAAATAACTATATTGGTAAACACAATCTACGTAGATTATATCAGATTAAAAAACAAACAAACATTGTTCTGTTTTCATTTATTTTATGTTGCCCTGCAGTGGAAAGTGTGCAGAGTTATAAGGCTAAAAACCAGGTTTCAATACTGGTGGTGGGCACAACACACATAGCCCATTGAATAGAATTTTTTATTTTTGTGGTGCTTAAATGAAGATTCTTTACTTGTTATCAAACAAGCAGTGAAAGTTTTCTCTCATCTTTAAGTGGAACTACATATTTGAGTTTTGATGGCAGTACTGGAAGCTTTTTCTTTGTTCTTTTGCTTATAAAATTGTCTAACTTTTCAAAATGTCAGGCTGTCTTAAAAATTTGATACTTAGTGGATTTTCTTTTGTATGAAATATCTGTTTCATTTAAAAACTTCAGTAGTTTTTAAACATTTAAAATATTAATTCCATTTCATTTGAAACGTGTATTGTATATAAAAATGAGAGTGAAAAGCAAGTACTTAGAACAGGATAGATAGCTTAAACTAACCTGCAAGCCACATGTGTTGTGTTCAAACTCCCTCAAAACTCTCATTTACCAGTCATGAGCCAAACATAATGCATGTAGATGAAAATGAACTATATATAAAACATTTCAGGATGCAGGAGGGCTTCTGGTTCACCCTTCGGTAGCCCACAACCCATCTAAATGTGCTAAGTAGAGAAATTGTGGAATTTATATATATAAACATAAGATCTCAGGAATGTGAAGTAGAAAAGAATTAAAAATTTGTTAGTAACACAAGCAGTGAACTCTAAGGTGAATCACATACCTTGTGCTGCAAATTTTGTATCAGGCTTTGTGAGTTTACTAGCTTGTTCTTTTAATATTGATTTTGTGTAATGTGATTTAATGGGGGAAATTAAGAACATGTTAGATGTTGAGTAAGGAAGTTGTTCAACATTGGACGAAACTCTTAACCCAACGCTTGTATATTTTTAAAGGAATTTGTAGAAATCTTTGGGCCCTATTAATTTTTAAGTGAAACATACTATACTGGTTTTTGCAAGATTTTCATATCCTACAAAACTTGTGGCTCTCTGGTGTGCAAGAAAAACAACAGCTCTAGGTACTTTTAACAGTAAGTGGTATCAATATTTCTTTGAACAATCTTGCTTGTTGCATTATCAGTTCATAAGTTAATTCTCTATATCTGAATGACATCCAAGTTATGAACTTGTATTTCATTAATTCAAGAAAATAATATGTGGTGTCAAAATAAGTACGTAGTATAGTTGTAGAAAAGTCCCTATTCCAATTTGGGTGTGTTGTGATATAAATAAAGATGGTAAAATTTACCATTCCTAGAAATAAATTGTAAAAACTGAAATGCCACTTCAGTGCCTTGTTTTTGCTTATTGTTTTAAACTTTCAGTGAAAAGTGTACAACAAGCTACTAGAATACACTGCAGAGGTTTATCCCTTAAAGCATACTTGCACTGAGCCACTTTCTTAAATAACATTTTTACCTTCATTTTAGACTGGATTATTAAATGAGAAAAACATGCCAGTATTCCTACATGGACCTTGGGTAAACGTCAAAACCCACTAGCTTGCCACTTATTATTATGGTGGTCTAAAACAGAATATGACATTCACAGATTATGGAAAAATACCTATTTTTCTTATGCTAAAACATTTCTTTCTTCAAACAGTGTAATTATCAAATCAATGTTGTTCATTTATGAAACCAAGATAATTATTTAAAAAAAATTAAAATAACTCCTGAATGTGTTTTGTTGTTAATTTTTTAATTCATTGTTTTATAATATGGAAATAATGGATCTTAGTCACTACATACAAGACGCTAATGGTTTGGAATAATTTATTGGATTTTCTCCAGTAATAGCATGATTCTTTCTTTCATCACAGGTTGTCCTTTTCTAGTCTTCTTATTTAATTTTTTAAAACGATCTTTCTTCCTCTGTTGGTACTGTTGCAAAGCTTTGTGGCGTTCGAGTTCCACTCGTTGCTGTTCTTGTTGCTTAAGTTTTTTCTCGGCTTGCTTTTTCTCATACTCCTTCAAAGCTCTGTGAAAAGTATTCCTTCCTGGCTGTTCGACAGATCTATAAAAAAGACATAACTCACATATGACAGGTTGAAAATTAAACTTTTAAATTAATGTATTTCATGTTCTCCTTTTTTTTAACTATTTAAAAACTCCTCTATCATTACAGAATTAACTAACTTTTTATTTTCTCACAGCCTCTAGAACTATGAAATAACATTATGGAGATTAGATAGTTGAAGGAAGTATCATAAAACATTACTGTTCGATATACAGAGTATAATATTTATAGTGACAACATTTCATTAGGTTAATGTGGTATTGAGATTCAATGACAACAAGGATAGGTTATTAGTTGTACCTGATGATACAAGGTTAACCTTGTAAAACTTTGTACAACAGTAAACAGGTTTTAAATTACAAAGATTAATACTCCTATAGCATTAATTTAATATTAGGTGAAATACAAGGTTGCCTGGAGACATAAAATGAGTACAGCTAAACTAAAACTAAAAAATTCTAATTAATAATATAATTTACATAGCATTGCAAATTGGTTGTCACAGCACAAATCAACCCTGCACAGTGAAGATTTCCAACTTCAAGAGATGATAAAAATTGATTTCTGAGACAAACTACTACTTTATGTAACTTATTTTTCCTTTTTAGATATAAAGAATCCTTCTACTTGCTAATTTAAAATTTTTTCTAACTCCCTATGCAAATACACACAAACCCGAGTTCTGTCCACAGATTGTACTGGAACCTTTAGAACCCCCCATTTTTCAATTAATAGTCTGGTAAAATTTCTAGTAATGAGTAAGGAATTAATGTAGGAAAACATTAAACAATTTGGGCAAACTTTAATTTAAAAAAAATAAAATAATGTTCAAAAGTAATATAACTGAAAATCCTTATTTCTTAAATGTGGAGGAAATACATTATTTTAATGATAAATTAACATGTGCCCCAAACAGGAGGGAAAAAAAGTGTCTAATCTTTATACTTTCAATGTAATTTTCAAATTATCCTTGGTTTCATGTGATAGACCTCTTCTAAAGGTTACCACATGAATTCAGATGCTGATTAAATACCACAACAAGGTCACTATTTTCATTTTTAAAACATAGTAATTCCACATCAAACTTCTGAAAATTAACAGTAATAAAAGGGCTGCAATTAAAGATACCTGAGCAAACTTATCTGATTTAACAACCATTTCTTTGATGAAAAAATAAATTCATGCTTATATAAAAACATTGCAATGTAAAGAAACAAACATCAAGATAACATTATTAAGCTAGTCATGTGACTTCATTCATACTGTAGTCTATGTTTATATTGCTGTGTCTTCGTAAAACTGAAACTCAGAATAAAGTTTCCTTTTTTATTCATTCAGACTGTATCTAATCTATATAAGCTAACCTCAGCTCAAGTTAACTGATGTCTTTTCATGTAAGAAAATATCTGTAGTTCACAAATAGATATCACATATAAATACCTTTGTAATTCACAAAACAATGGAACTAAAAGGAATGTTTACAGAAACTATCAAACACAAACTCTTAAGGCTATACAATTATTTTGCAACTAGAAAATAGTTTAATTCTTGTTTTATCCAATTATATTTAAACTTCTCTTATGGCTACTTTTAAAGTTGTTTCATTAGTAAACGATGAAACCTTGATGTGGCAATCAAATCTTGTACAAAAAGTTGAAGAAACATCTGAAAATTAAGGGTGACGCACTTTACTCTGTTATAACTATTTTTCTTGTCAATGTATGTGCATACACACACACACACACACACATTTAAACTGTAAATCAAGATCTGCACTTACCGATGATTATTCTCATTTTTACAGTCACTGGTTTGGTGGTCTGTCGTCTGTTGCTTGTATTTTTCTTTCCAGCGTAATTTTTTATACTCGTGAATTATTTTTTTCTTCTTGGCATCATTAAAACTGAACCCTTGAATGTGGGAAAACAAAATTTGTTAAAGGTAAACCATAAAAGCAGGAACATGAAATGAACACTAAAATACTATACTAGTAACTGGTTGAAATATTTTGTAGTACTACAGTGGATATGTTTAAGTGATGGAAATATTTCTTATCATGAACTGGAGAGTAAAGATTTCCTTTGTTTTGTTTTTTAACTTCAATATACCATACACAGCTTTAACTAAACATATTAGGTAGCCTAGACTGTACCATATACATTGTCTTCTATAAAGAAAAAATAGAGGTCTAAAAGAAAAAGAAGAGAACCTGTGTTAAAAACTTAATGAGATAACCTCATTACATTACCTCACTCAGTTTCATTCTAATGATAACTTTCAAGGGAATTTGAAACTGAACTTTTGGGAGTTTCTACTTTCTGGATATGGCATTATCTCACCCAAATGTACAATACATGGATACTTTTGTCTAAGCATTGCATGAACTGACTGTCAACACTATCACACAACACAGTAATGTTCTAATACCAACTAAACTACTCTACCAGGACTAACACAGTCAACACGTACTCTCATAATTACATAATTTATCCATTACTTTATTTATAATTTAATTATGTAACTAAAGTACAGATGTTTTAACTGCATAATTTAAACTCTCCTTTGTAGGTATGAGTTCCATGTTTCAGTAATATTGAGAAATACACATAATGAAACTTCCACTTTTCCAGAGGAGTCAATGCTTTCTCATGTCATTAATACATGGAAATAAGTCATTGGTATACTATAAAATTTATATATTCTTAATTCAAAACTTGCTCTGGAGCTTAAAGTTACATCACGAATCAGATTCAAATAAGTCTTCTGAAGCTGCTACTAGACCATCTGTAGTAGAAGTATCAGAGAGCCAGTTATTTTTGGTCTTTGAACCTTTCCATCTCTGGAATCATCCAACATCTCTCCTCTGAACCATTTCCAATAAGCTAATATTCTTTCATAGATAAGGAGATCCAAACTGTTCACAGTATTCCAAGAGAGACCTAATTAATAATTTCTAATATAGAGGTAACTATCTCTTTTGACTTGTAATAATTAAACCGGTAAGTACATCTAAAAATCAAATTAACTTTACAACTTGTATCAAAGCACTACTTCAATAGTTGGAATAACTTATCCATTATTGTTCCAAAATTCTTTCTTCAGTCATGTTACTGAGTAGGTTTCCATCTATATTAAACATGTGATTTTAATTATGGTAACCCAAATGCACTTTTCTATAGTTAGTTCTTTTTCAAAGTATTTTTCCAACTTATTAATGTCTAAGTCATCTTTAAGGCAATTAGAAATACCCACTCTTAAGTTATTACTAAATATAAATATACCTGTGATGATTTAAAACCTTGTATGATCAAATATGGCAATAAATCACAACTGTGCAATTTATATTATACACATTATTTGGTGTGTGTATGTATATATATATATATACACACACACCCACACAAGTTCCTATACTTGAGCTACGATTAATTTATTTCTTTGATGTACAATAACAAAGTCTTTTACATTATATCCCATTTTAGCTAAATTGCATATTTTGAGATTATAAAATCCATGTTCTCTGGCATCATAAAGTGTATCTGCATTATTCTATTAGCTTGTGATATCAAAGCAAATATGTTGCAGAAGCTAATAATCTCACTTTTCTGAAAATCTGTAACATGATACAAATGTATAAATTCCACTTTCACCACAACTTTTGTCCAGCATGGCCAGGTGGTTAGGGCACTCAACTCATAATCTGAGGGTCAGGAGCTTGAAGCCCCATCCCACCAAATGTGCTCACTCTTTCAGCCATGGGGGTATTATAATGTGATGATCAATCCCAGTATTCATTGGTAAAGGAGTAGCTCAAGAGTGTGTGGTGATAACTTTCTGCTTGCCCTCTTAATTTTTCTCTACTAAATTAGGGATGGCTAGCACAGATAATCCTTGTATAGCTTTGTGCAAACAACTCGAACACAATTTCTTTTAAAGATCTTGCCACAGCTATCCATTTAGTTTGTAAAATTATGGGGCTTTCAATTAGCTAAAGTTTTAAAAAATATTTTAAACTAAATTATACTGTATAATTTCATTTAAAATATTAACATGCTCTTTTTCAGCAGTTTCAAATGGAGCCTTTCAACAGATCTAAACTTCACTGAAACATTATATTTTTTCTGAATAATATATATTAATGGGACATTGATTTGGAAATAGTAACCTAAAGATAAAAATAATGGTTCATAAAACAATGTACAAGATAACATGAGATATTTAGCTTACTAGAAACATTTCAATACATGTTATTTATCTACGAGTTTAAACAACAGTGGTATTTGTTGAAATGAGTAAGTACTGACTTAGTATTTGAAATTAAAATTTAGAATTTTTTAAAGGAAACCAAAAATTTACTTGACAGCAAAACTTTCACTTAAAACATTTAACACTCAATATTTTTATTGTGCTTGTAAGCAAGAGAAAGAACTTTCTTGTAGCTACCATTTTTAACATAAATCTACAATTCACACAGATATTCAATGTAACAAATACATGAAACCTTGCCTGGTGTCTCTTATCATCTGTTTTATAGAATAACCTAAAGCGTACCACCCAAATAGTGAAAATTCTAAATACATTGGACTAGTTTTTCCACATTGTCATTTGAACACTGCAGTACTAATACTGGATATACTAAGACTTTTACATTATATTTTAAATAACTTACTATTAAAAAAGGCAACACAAATAGTGAAACCGATTTTAATTTTTTTTGTCTTTTTTTTTCACACAGAGCTACACATGGGTTACCCTCACTAAGCTATATCTAATTTTGAAAATAAAAAGAAGGTCGTTATATATCAACAGTATCCATTATCAACTGTTATACTACAATTGTTATAGTATACTATGGCCCCAAAGTCTCTATTTAGAAAGTTACGTGTACCATGAATCCTCAGATTCAGTCTGTGCATGCTAACCACCGATCTGCGCTCAGCCCTTACTCTATGATTAGGAAAATTCTCCAAGATAAATGTTTACGGCTATACTATATGCTGCAAGAAAATAAATGAAATTACTTATTTTTTAGTGTTTCATGTCACCTACCCCGTCAACGCTTTTGGACTTCAGATAATCATTAACAGACTTACAATAAATTTCAAAACTCAATACAGTCTAATAGAAATCAGTGATGACGAGAAAACCCACTTGCAGAGAATAATATATGTGTAAAAACGGGCTGGTTTGGGTTGAGAAAATTTTATGTAGAGGAGCGAACAATGTTTCGACCTTCTTCGGTCATCGTCAGGTTCACAAAGAAAGAGGTAACTGACCGATAGCTGACCACATGTTTGAAGGGGGTTGTGTAACTCGTTCGCTCCTCTATATAAAAATTTTCTCAACCTAAACCAGCCGTTTTTACATATATAGTCTAATAAAAACTTAATACATTAGGGTATTACTTTAAAAAATAAAGTACGAAAGAATAACAGTACAAAAGATCTAAGAATCAAAGAAAAATTAAGGCCGAAATCATGAGCAAAATGAATGAGAATTTTACACTAGTAATTGAGTTAATATTAGTTTTACGCTAATCACCGTGAAGATGATGGTCTCTGTTATCACGTGATCTACTGTGGTATTTTTTCGATCTCGTTTGGTTAATTCTTCTCTTCGCCATTAATTCCTACTACAATTACACTATTTACAGTTGCTACGCTTACAGAAGTAACCAAAAACCTGAATACGAAAATTAGCCCTAGTGGCGAGTTTTGATGAAATAGTTAACGCTAGGCTAATAATGAAATAATAACACACACACATATATATGTATATTAAACTAATTTCGTTTTATTTCTCTGTTTTAAATTTGTATTGAAGAACAATATCAACATTTCGAAATGGTAAATAAGCATTCCGTTCATTTCAACATGTTTATCCTTTTGATGCAATTACGTTATAATATTTTAACTTAGTATCTTATTTAACAATATGAACCTAGTTCAAATTTACGAGCGTTTCAAATATCACACAGTTACTATCTTATATTTTATTATATTTTTTCACTATCAAGTATCTTGATGTAATCATTTCAGAAAGACAGAACTGAATTATTTTTATTTAATATTGTTAAGAGTAGACGATTGTGTTACAGAGGTTTCTGTTTGTTGATTTTGTTTTTTTACAAAAAGTTTATGTTTGAAAGTAGTTCTCTACGGGTTTATAGATTTGTTTTGTACTGTTGTAAGTCTGCAGACATAGCGCTGTACCACTGGAGGCCTTCACTAAAAGTAAAGCTTAAAGTTTTTTGAAGTTGTTTGTTTTTTGAATTTCGCACAAAGCTACCCAAGGGCTATCTGTGCTAGTCGTCCCTAATTTTGCAGTGTAAGACTAGAGGGAAGGCAGCTAGTCATCACCACGCACCGCCAACTCTTAGGCTACTCTTTTACCAACGAATAGTGGGATTGACCGTCACATTATAACGCCCCCACGGCTGAAAGGGCGAGTATGTTTGGCGCGATGGGGATGCGAACCCGCGACCCTCAGATTACGAGTCGCGCGCCTTAACACGCTTGGCCATGCCGGGCCAAAGCATAATGTATAATATGTGATGTAGCGGCCCAATAGAGTCTTTGATTTCCCGCATTCTTACCTGTGGACTGCAGTTTCACTTATTCAAGGTACAAAAGATTAAAAATAATATTTTAACAATTCCAATGATAATCTCAATACACTTAATTCCTCTGTAAATATCACAGTAGTACTCTAACAATACTTGAATTCAAATTATATTCTCTCAAGAAATATAAGAAAGCCCAACTTTATTTAGAATATTAGTTCGCTTGTAAGAAATTAAATACAGCTACATTATTTAAAAACTTAAAAAAAAAGAGCTCACAATACATAAATAATCAGTGAACCAGGTGAAGACTAATTGTAGGGGAGCCGAACGATCAATCGAAAGATGCTTGTTTTGCTCTCATTTGCCGTAAATCGCACCCTTCGTATAAGCGAGGGCCCAGCATGGCCAAGCGTGTTAAGGCGTACGACTCGTAATCTGAGGGTCGCGGGTTCGCATCTCCGTCGCGCCAAACATGCTCGCCCTTTCAGCCGTGGGGCGTTATAATGTGACGGTTAATCCCACTATTCGTTGGTAAAAGAGTAGCCCAAGAGTTGGCGGTGGGTAACGATGACTAGCTGCCTTCCCTCTAGCCTTACGCTGCTAAATTAGGGACGGCTAGCACAGATAGCCCTCGAGTAGCTTTGTGAGAAATTTAAAAACAAACAAACGTATAAGCGAGTGTTAAAGCCCATTATACGTGTAGAATAGCCTATGAGTTGGCGATGTGTGCTTGGAATAGCTTCCTTTCTAGTGTTTTAGTTTGTTTATTTAAAAATAAAGAAAATAAGCACAGAAAGTCTTTGTGTACTGAATTGGTGGAAATATATATTAAAAATACAGTCTGCAAATAATCATTTTTAGAAATTATATTTATGTTGATAATTTTATTTTTTGTGGTAGTAAAATTTATTGCATCCTTTCACAAGCTTTATGTTACTGTTTAACAATGAAAAATAAGCAACTATTTTCTGCTTGAACATTTAAAATGTATTGTGCAGTACTGTGCAAAAGTGTTACGACAAAATAAAAAATTAGATTTAAGGCTACTTTCAAAGAACAATGGGAGGTAAATCACAAGTGAAACATCAAAATGTTATTAACTTTCATATTTAGTGCAACAGAAACTCGGTAGAAGTGCTTGAATTCAGCAAACAGTTAATATTTTGTGTGTCTCCTTTGGTTTAAAAACTAAATTATTGCAAATACTTATTTAAAGTGTCCTTTCGGATTTTACTCCATATATCTCCAATACACTCCAATAAAGTTACTCTAGGGCTAACCTTTGATTTATCAGGTGTTTAATCTATCAAATTCCATATCTGTTCAATTAGGTTGAGATCGGGATCTTGTGAAGACTATTGCATTGTTTGAATGATTCTACTCTTTTTCGATCATTAACAGGTTAATTTTGTACTTCTATTTTGCAAATTTCAGTTTCTTGAAAATATTTGGAGACTAAAGTAAAAATTTTGTAATTGCTACATCACCAGATATTCCATTCTTGTTGAGTTTCTTGATACTGTAGATCTGAACACTTTTCTGTCATTTGGTGCATGATCGTTTATCTCATACATGAGATCAGTAGCAGTCTTTCTTCTGTCCTGAATGCTACATAAACGAAACTAATTAACATCAGTATCATTGCGTTTAGATGTTCTGCCTCTTCCTTTCCTATTTTTACTATATGGGGTGTGAAGCAATTTATCAGAGAGTCCAACCAGTATCACGTATGGCTTTTATGCGAACTCTATGCTCTGCTGATAAATTTCTACGCATTTTGGGATGTGGTATGACAATAAAACTAGATATATAATGTTAAACTCTGTTTGTTTGTTTTTTATGAAGGCTTATTTGTGGGCAGTGCTATTAAATTGATTTCTTCTAGCATATATCAGTTTCTTTCTATATACAGGCTGTTTAGAAAGTCATTGTGCAGTTTTGTAATCACATTTTATTCAATCTATTTCAAGCCAGCAACTGATAGCGGTGTTTAGAAACAAAATAAGAAGGATCCAGGCCTGTATTGATACCACGGGGGTAATTTTCAACATTGTTTATAATTGTCATTCATATTTACCTCCTGTATTCTATATTGAAACATGTCTGTTAATAAATATATAAGTGCACAGTGACTTTCCGAACACCCTGTGGTTAAGGCATTGCAGAGGGTACCATGACGGTTATTTTAGACTCTAAATTTGATCAGTATATTCATATAACTCTTATGATGTCCTTTGTACAAGTACGTGGGAATTCTAAAGGATGATAAATAATTTCACCCTGGATCATTCAATCGTCAACATGGATAGGTGAAACAGTGTAGAAATTTACATTCTGTAATGGAAGGGAAGAATTAGCCCCATAAAATGAAAATAGTTATGAAGTATTCTCTTATTCTAACACTTTTTAACAGTACTGGATAGAAGTAACTATGCCATTTTTGAAACAACAGCCAGGTGTGAAATGATTTCGTTCATTGCAATACAGCTTGTTTAAAACTATTATTATAGTTTTTTTACTAAATAATGTTTGAACGAAAGAGAAATAATTTTAATTTCTAGCCACCCCTGGATTATTAAACTTAAATACCTACTTCGATTGGAATGGATTGCGTTAGAAAAAAATAAAGTAGGAATAACAAATGACCATTTCATCTTTAAAAACTGTCCTGAACACCAACCGCAAGAAGAAGAAAGGTTATATGTGGTATTAATCGCATATATTTATTGGTATAATTATACATGAATTTTTTTTTTCATAAGTGTAAATGTGATTATCAACATACGTCATCACCATCATCATAAAACATTAAACGTTAAAGAATAACAAGAAACTTCTATGTCTAACTAAACCAGTGGTTTCTAAATTGTGTTTCACGGCAAACTGTTATGGGTGAGAGTGCACTTACAAGATAGAACAATATCATCATGCTCTTCCGTGTGGTGTTATCTGTAACCGGGTGACGATGTGTTACAATGATAGTATTTATAAGCCTTCAACTGGCGCGTTATTCATAATGTACTATTGGTGATAGAACGTTTGTACTTGTTTAACATCAGTGCAACCAAGTCATGTCCATTGTGTCATACTCGGGTGGTGTCTGTTCTCCATATGTTGGCCCTATGACGGATTGGACATGGAAATTCGTGGCTCGTATTTTCCGTGCCCCTTTTATCTCGGCTAGAATCATACTGTATCGCGTGCCCCTTCCGGTTCCCGGCCATCTGTTCTTCACATTTCACTACACCATAACTGTGTTTAAGTACGTCATTTGTTTAGCTCTGAACTAGTATGTATTCGAACGGGTTCCTGTGACAAACTATAAAATACTGTCTAAGGTTAGGTATAGATTGTTATTCCGTCTTGAGGCGGACTACCAGTTGTTTGGATCTGAGTACTTTTACCACCGTTGGTATCCCGACGTCTCGCCAATACGTAATGTCAGTAATGTAAGGGTTGCTTTAATAATTTGACAATTGCTTGGTATTCTTGATGACGAGAAACACACTTGAAATAAAGATGTATCTCAGAACGGCTGATATGGGTATTAACATTTTTTTTTTTACTGATAAAGAGAGAACAATGTTTCGACCTTCCAAGGTCATCTTCAGGTTAAGAAAGAGAGAGTTTGAAAGTGACCGTTGACACGTCTTAGGGACGAGAGTATAAACGGATACGGGATTGTAGAGGGCGTTGCAGTTGGGTGTTTTGTTATTAATTAGTATACGATGGCTGTTCAAAAAATACGCGGACTGTTTGAATTGCGCGACTCCAGTTGGTTCCAGGGGTATCCGCTTGGTGTCGCTAGGTTCGCACAGATCAGCTGATTACGACGCCATTTCCTGATTGTAGATATCTTCATTTATGTATTAGCTACGCGGTTTTAAGTGAAGTGCGATTTGTTCGTTTGGCGGATTTCAGAATGAATGACCTGAAGGAGCAACGACTTGCTGTGAAATTTTGTGTTAAACTTGGAAAATCTGCGACTGAAACTTTTGCTATGCTTAACACGGCTTACGGTGATGTTGCTATGAAGCGTACGGCATGTTTCAAGTGGCATGAACGTTTTAAGGATGGTCGACAGTTCAATGAAGATGATGAGCGTCCTGGACGTCCTTCCACGTCAACTGACGACCCACACGCCGACAAAATCAACACCCTGGTGCGGGCAAATCGAAATCTGACTGTCAGGGAGCTTGCTGAAGAGTGTGGGATATCAGTTGGATCTTGTTACGAGATTTTGACCGAAAAATTGAAGATGCACCGCGTTGCTGCGAAATTCAGCTCTCAGAACTCGTGAGTTTTTGGCCAAACACTCGATCACTGTTCTTCCCCACCCCCCTACTCACCTGACCTTGCTCCTTGCGATTTTTTCTTGTTCCCCAAACTCAAAAGACCCTTAAAAGGAAGAAGATTTGAGACGATTCCCGAGATTAAGGCAAATGCGACGAAGGAGCTGGAGGACATTACAAAAGAAGCGTACCAGGACTGTTTCAACAAGTGGAAACACCGTTGGGATAAGTGTGTGCGTTGGGGAGGAGAGTACTTTGAAGTGGTCCCAGACCTGTAACTTCTAAATAAAGTACATTTTGTTTTATGACGTCAGTCCGCGTATTTTTTTAACAGACCTCGTAGGTATAAAGGTGTTCCTTTATATTGTTTTAATTTTTGTTTTAGTTGCTGTATAAGTAGGGCTTCTTTGATTTTGCGTTTGTTTATATTTGTTTCCCTATTTAGTATAAGGAACTTTTCTATGGTTGCGCTGTGTTTATTTGATTTGCAGTGTTCAAAAACGTCTGAAGGTGCTTTTTGTTTTGTTTTTTAAACTAGTTTTGGCCCGGTGGGTTAAGGCGTTCAACTCCCCGTCGCACCAAACATGCTCGCCATTTCAGCCGTGGGGGCATTAAAATGTGACGGTCAATCCTACTATTCGTTGGTAAAAGAGTAGCCCAAGAGTTGGGGGTGGGTGGTGATGACTAGCTGCCTTTCCCTCTTTTCTTACACTGCAAAATTAGGGATGGCTAGCGCAGATAGCCCTCGAGTAGCTTTGCGAAAAATTAAAAAAAACAAACTAGTTTCCATTTTACTGCTTGTTTCTCCAATATAGAGGTCGTGGCAGTTGCTGCATTGTATTTCATAAATTATGTTGTATTTGTTAGTGTAGTTTTTACATAGTATGGACTTTAGTCTTGTACATGTTTTTTTTGAATAAGTTTGGTGTTTACTGGAGTGTTGTGTTTTGTTATAAGTTTTTTACCAAATGTTGGTTATTTTTTCGCTGATATCGGGAACATATGGTATACAACAGTATAAGGTTTTGTAGTTTGTTCTATCTTGGAATTTATTGTCATTTGTTTGTTGTTGGTCCAGGTGTGTGCGTATAATTTTTTTCACGGTTTTTTGAGGAAATTTATTGATGTTAATGAAGTGTTGTTTTATTTTGTTGGTTTCATCGTTAATTTTATCAGGTGAGCATATTTTTGTGGTTGTGTTTATTTGGTTTGTTAATATGTTGAGTTTTTGTTTTGTTTCATGTGCTGTATAATGTATAATCTAGTATGGGTGATTTTTCTGTGGATTTCTATTTTGAATTGTGTATCAGTTCTAGTGATCTTGAGGTTAAGTAATGCTATTTGGTTAGTTTTTCCTGTCGACACGTGAACTTAATGTTGGGGTGTATCGAGTTAACGTGATTGTTAAAACTAAGTGTGTACTGTACAGACTGCTGGGTATGTCTTTCATCACGTAATATATTGACAAATTTAATTTGTTTTTGTATTGTTTTCCATTTAATTTATTTTCTGTCAACCACAATGTAAGTTTACATTGTTTATGCTGTTTTGTATGTTCCTGATTTGTAATTTTTTTATTTATTTAATAAATTCAGAATGAGCTGTTTGGGGTGTCGTGAAAGTTTCAGCAAATGAAGAATAATCAAAGATAGTGAAAACTTTATAAAGAAAATATTGTATACGCCATATGTGAATAGAATTTGTTCAAAAGACCAACTGCCCTGTTAGAATAATAAAGCTGACCTAGCTGAAGATGATTCCTTTCCTATCATAATTAAATACGAAAAAAAAATATGCATGAACATAGACTATCACTTCCATTTACAATCTTAAACATCTCAATCAGATCCTCACCATCTTTTCGTTTCTCAAGAGAAAAGTTCAGAGATTTTTACTTATCCTTACTTGATAACATTTCCCTTTTAGGCGTCATTCTAATAGCTCTTCTATAAACCCTTCCCAAAAATTAAATGTCTTTTTGATGTAAGGTACCCAAAACTGAACACACTACTTCAAATGCAGCATAACAATGACATTAAATAACATTATAACTTCTTTAAAACTGTATTTAATATTTTTGTAGATATGACCTAAGATCCTATTTGCTCTGCTGCTAACAACAGCACAATACCTGAATGGCTAAAGAGACTGATCAATCGAAAGATCAAGATTGTTTACTTATCCCACATACATTACCTAGCATTTATCATAATTGAAAGCTTTCTGCCACTTATTTGCTCAACTCACCAAATAATCCTTTTGTAAAGCAGTAGCATCCTCATAATCAGTAACACCCAATTATAATATCAGCAAATTTAAAACATTTATTAACCATTTCTTGATCCATGTCATTGTTTAAGTCAAAAAGAGCAAAAGCTCAAAGAATGAGCCCTGAGGTTCCCCAGTTGTAACATTAATTTAGTTGAAGTAAACTCCATTTGTAACAACCCTCTGTTTTATTCTATCCAATTTGCAAACTTATACCCCACACTATAGAGATAATTTTTTACAAGCATTTTGTGGTACCTTGTGAAATATCTTCATCAATAAAAGCAGTAACCTCTTCAAAGAATGTCCAAAGATCAGTAAGACAAGAGTTTCCCCTAGTTAAGCTATGGCAACAAATAAATGAAATTTTAAACTTTGTTAAATGACTTTGCAAAGTATCTTTTATTAGTCATTCAAAAACTTTTCCTATCATGTCATGTAACTTAATAAATTTTTAAATACTGGGGCATTTTTATCACCTCCCTTAAGAAGAAGAGTAACATTAGCCAATTTCTAATTTTCTAGTACCTACCCACCACTCAAGGGCTCGGAAAACATAGTAACAAAATACTCATTTTTTCAATATTTAGCTCCTCTCAGAACATTTGGCTCTTAACATTCTTTAAACTTCCCAATTTATTCTTAACAAGCTCAGAATTAATGCGATCATCTTGTTCCCATCTGTCAATTATTGAGGATAAAGAATAGTTAAATTCTCCTTTGACCAACTCTCTTGATATTCTGTAATCCTCCCATCACTGCAGTCATTATAAATTTATATTTGTCTTTTTTTTTTTTTTTTATCCTTTATGAGCCAACCTGGTTTTTACTTGCAGCTGTCATCTCTTCTTCTATAAAGAGCATATCTACTTTGAATATTTAAGAAGTTATTTTTAAAAGTTTTCTGGATTTGATCAATATCTCTAAGATTTTCAATTCGTGGCAGTTATTATTGAGTCATCTCATCAAAATTTGGGACCAAGATCTCATTATTATTTATTTTCATATGCAGTAAACCATCAATTTTGATTCAGCAATGATCACTTGCACCCAGATGTTCCTCAAACTCTACCTTATCAACCATTCCTTTATTAGAAGTTTGGAACAAAGAAATCTAAAATAGTATTGTTGAAGAAAACCATTTTGAACAGCATCTAGAAACCTGTCTTCCTCATCATTTGAGTCAACCTCCTAGTCTATCTGTAAAACTTAAATGAAAATCTCCTATATTTCTAACCTTGTTAACAGTTAATCTTTATCTTATTGTAGAATTTCTCTTTAATTTCATCAGTATCACCTGATAGCCTGTAACAAATTCCAACTAAAAGCTTTCTCCCATTATAATCACCAACAGAAAGCTAAACATATTCAGCACCAGTGCTTTTAGCTTTAATATCCTCAGTTTGAATAGACTATAATGCCCATTTTATATGTAAAGCCACTTTCTCCCTTTTGTTAGTGCTCAATATCTGTTAAAAACCTATGATATTGTATTTCAAAGAAACTCCTGTCATCAAAAGTTTCAACATTCAGCCAGGTTTTAATTATTCCCATTATGTCAAAATTTTCTGTTTTGATCAGTGTTCTAAAGTCACCAATTTTATTTCTCATACTTCTAACATTACAATAATATTTTAGCATACTCTTAAGAGTTCTTTTGGTTCTTATTCCTAAATTGTACCCCTTTCTACATCTTATTTTTTCTTCATTTTCTAATTTCAGTTTAAAAGTTGCTTTTGCAGTCTAGTTAATATCTGTTGCAAACAAGTCAGCTCCTACCCTATTTAAATGAACTGCATCCATTCCAAAAATCTCTTTAAATGTTGTCCATGTCCACATTATTCTCAAATATTTTGTGTGGTGCAATTCTATTTTTTTGGTTCAGTTTTATTCATAAGAGAACTTATGCTTGTCTATTTTTCAAATGTAGTGAAATAACTGTTCACAAGCCACATAACTAATTCACATACATGAATTTATTAAGTAATTTAGAGTTCAATACAATGATTTCATTAAATCAGCTTAAATTTCACAAATATCTTGTATTTTGGAGAACAAATCTCACATGCATAAATAGTAAGAAAGAGTCAGGAAACTGCTACTTATTTTGTAGGTTCACTAAAATTTCGTGATTTTTTGAAAGCCAGTATCTAGCTCATTCTCTCCTTCAGCATATTTTATGAAATTTTCTAAAGTGTTACTTTTGTTTTTGAAGTCCATCAATGTACATGTGCAACAGTGGACTAAGATTGTTGCCTACTTTATTTGTTTTTATAATTTAGATTGCTTGTGTCTGTTTCTATTGATGTGTATTATTTATTACTTTAGAAACTAGTAAACCAGTCTTATGGCTTTTAAACAATTTGATTTTAAAATAATAATGGATAGAACACCTGGACTGCTAGCTTCTCTCTCATTGTCTTGTCAGTGTTGTCAGAAGTTTGGCTAGAACAGTTTCGGAATTTGGTGGTCAGTCTTATACAAATCATAAATAGTAAACACAAAAATATGAAATTCCATAACTCAAGAGCTTTTGAAAGATGGACCTTTCTTCTTCAGTTTGCCTCTGAGTTATAGGGTATCATTTTGTGTGTGTGTTATATTGACTTCTTGAGCATATGTATTTTTCTAACTGTTACAAACAATTGGTTAGAGAAGAAATATCAAGTAACATTTTCAGTTTTTAGTTGAGGTAACATGTTGTACACTTGAGTCAGTGTTCAATACCTGTAAAACGTTAGTAGCTTGATAGCTTATAGTCAGTTAAGTGTGTTCAATTATTATTTACACTTTTCATTTTCATTGTGTCAATAAAATTGTGCAAAAACCTGTATGTTGCTGTGTTAACTTTCTGGTATATTTCCCATTCTCTCATGTACCTCCTCACATACTAAGTCCTTAAAGCTTTCCACAATGTATCACTTGAAAAGATTTAAATGTATTATGTAGCATTTGTGTCATGCACATATCTCACTGACACATAATGAATATTTTATACTTCCATAGCTTTTAGGTTCTACAGTTTTGATTTGTGTTATGTCAAATCTGGTTGAGGTCTTGGACTAAATGTAGCCCTAATTATTACTTTCTCAATTAAAGTCCATTATTTTGTTTTATGGGATAACTGGATGATGTCCTATTTAGGTATGCATAATTTCTTTGCAATTGCCACATGGAGTAGAAATACTTCCAGTTTCCTAGTTGATCAACTACAGAGAAAGACAGGGTGGGTTGTAAAGTGTTTGGAACAGATACAGTTTCTTGATTGGTCAATCACACTTTGTTTGTTTTGAATTTTGCACAAAGCTACATAAAAGCTATTTGCACTAGCCTTCCCTACTTTAGCAGTGAAAGACTAGAAGGAAGACAGCTAATCATTACCACCCACTACCAATGTTTTGGCCACTCTTTTACCAACAAATGGTGAGAGTGGCCGCAGTATTATAACACTCTCATGACTGAAAGGATGAGCATGTTTGATGTGACGGAGATTCGAACCTGAGACCCTAAGATTATGTGTTAAGTGCCCTAACTACCTGGCCATGCCAGATATCAGTCAACTACAGAGAAAGAAGATTAATTTTGAATAGGGTTTGGAACAAATCCAGTTTCCTGATTTGTCAACTACAGAGAGAGAGAAGGTAAACTGTTGTATACACAGTTTGGAACAAATTTGTTGAAGTCTTGCCTTTCATTCCTGAACATTGGGTCTGCTGATAGAGCACCTCAGTTTTCTAGTTAATTCTCAATTGTAATTTATTTTCATTTGTTTTACTAAAATGCAGCTTTTATTAACTGTTGAGTATTACAAAGGGTTATATACTTTACTGTGAAACTTTTATATCATAGTTATCAAACTCCAAACATCTCATTTAATAAAAACAAAACATCCTTATATGTGAAAAGACGTATTTCAAAATCAAATGTTTTAATTTGTGTAAATTTAATTTTTTTTTCTTATTCTATAGTTGTTGTTTTTTTATGAGTGAAATGGTAATGCTACATGGTCAAACTTTTTATTTCAACTTGTTCTTCCACATACTAGATTCCTGAATTTCTGGATACTGATCACATAACTGCATGCTACATTCTTTGTTAAATTACCACACATTTAACATGTTCAGGATTATTTGTTTGTACTCTTTGGATTTTCATATAAGGCTACATAAGGACTATATTTACCAGACATTTCTAATTTTGAACCACAGACTATAAAGAAAGTGGCTAGCAAAGAGCAGTCACTGCCAAGTCTTGAACTATTATGATTGAACAGTGGGATTTGACCCTGTCATTTCCAAAATACACCTATGGCTCCAAAGTGTAGTGTGTGGCTCTTGGTCTTAAAGCACTTGGATTCACATTTTATGTCATTAACCATTAAGCCATACTCAGCATACTAGAATTCATTTATACAATTTTTCATCACTAAACAATCATTACAAGCACCTTTAACCCAACTGTGTTTTTTTCATTTTGAATTTTGCACAAAGCTAAATGAGGGAAGGCAGCTAGTAAACAAAAATACTCACTCCTAACTGTTGTATTACTCTTTTTACCAATGAACTGTGGGACTGACTGTCACATCATATTGTCCCCACAGCTAAAAGGGCAAGCAGGTTTAGTGACAAGGATTCAAATCCTTAATCCATAGATTGTGGTTTGAGAGTCCTAACCACCAAGCCATGCCAAGGCCCCTGTAACCTGATTTCCAAAATGAAAAATGTGTATTCTAATACATGTAACTGAAAGGAAGTATGTTTTACAACTGTTCCTAATTACACTAAGCACTGTCACTACAGCTCTGGCATGATGTACTAGTGACTTGAAAATCCAGAATAACACTAAATTAAAGAGCAAAGAAGTCTGATTTATTTATAAATTTAATTTTCAAAAAATGTTTTAATGCTTAACTGGCAAAAACAGCTACCAAGTTGCTGTTCTGGCAATACACCATAACAATCAAATCTGTGTTCAAAACAGCCTTACAAATCATTTTTTATTTTTAAACACTTGTAAAGACAATACTGCAAGAAGCTTGGCAGAGAATTAACATGAAACCCTTTAAAGTGGATCACCTTACTAATTGCTATATAACATATTCATGCATTAATACCATCTATTGGTTTAAATCAGTAATAGTTGTCTCTGAAGGAAAACCTTAAGAAAAGCAAGTTTTCCCAATATTAACCTTGTAGAATGATAATAAGATTTATCATTGAGTCAGTAGGGTCAATGTATATTTGTAAAAGTTGATAAACGTTAACTATCATAGACTATAAACATAATAATAATAATACATAATTAACTACTAGGCAACTACAAATAAGTGACATGATAAAATATTGGTTGATATTATTTTTATTTAATGTAAAGAGTACAAAAATTGTTTTTAATAGCCATAACAACTGCTTCTCATGTATAAACTTACCCTGTTTTTTTTTTCTATAACGTTTTTTTTTTTTTATTAAGCACAAGGCTACACAATGTGTTAGCTGTATCATGTCCACCATCAGTACTGAAACCTAGTGTTTAGTGGTGTGAAATTTCAGGAGGTATTACTGGGATACTGGGGGCCTCAATAAAATTTTTTATGTCACTGGCATATTTTCTAAATGATAGTTTTAACTGCTATAAATGTGTTATAAAACTATTAGTGTTTCCAAAGAAGAAAGTTAACGTTTTAGCTCAACTAATAAAGCATTTGCTTGCCATATAAAAAATAAAAGGTTTTGATCTCGAGGTGTAATGAAATGGAAATACCAAAAGGAGTTTTCATTGTATGTTGAGAATAATTTGAAAAGTCAAGGCTGTAAGATGCAAAAAGTACACAATTCCATGCATGGCTGACTATGTCGTAGTTCTCATGTTTAAGATATCACTATCCAGTTGATAACTTTGTATTTGCAATGCTGAATTCAGCAATTTAGAAAAGTGTCATTAATTTATCCAGAAATGTCTGCATCAGGTTTGAGATTATGAAACTTTTAATATAAATCTACTGTTAAGATTTATTCACCAATGGCCAACTGGCGATGCATTATTACAACAAATAAATGTTTATACAAATTTGTCCTGACAGAATATACTAAAAACTACTGACTAAAAAGTATTAGAAACACCACTAAATCAGCTTGTAGAAGCATTTACTTGCAAGTGTATTGATAAATGTCTTATTAGAAGCATCTACAAAACAACAACAAAATTTTTGCTGAAAGTGTTTCAAACCAAACTAGAAATGTACATAACTCAAATGAAACACACAAAAAAATATGTTACATTTCAAGAAGTTAACTGCACTTTTGATGAATTAAAATAGCAATTTACCTTACTGTGTACTTTAATTTCTCTAAAAATAAGTCTTTAGCAGATGTATCACCAATTATATATTTATATACAACTTCAATGCATTACTTTGACAATAAACAAACTTTAAGAGTTATTTGTATAGTTATCTTACAAGGCACTTTCTTTCTTACTAAAGTTTTGAAAAAGTATTGATACACTATGCCATAGGTTTCAGTAAAATTAGACACATGAAATACATTTAATATCCACTTCTTTTTCAATATTTTATGAAAGTGAACAAAAATTTCAAACACTTGGCACCCATCAATGAGAGACCAAAATTATCATTCATACTAACACAAGATAGTAACAACAAAACACCAATTCTGTTAGTCAAAGAATAACAGGTACCACAACAATACTCACACAAACAAGTCAATTTTATATAATTTAAACAGTAAAAAAATTAACAATACCTTTCTGATCTCTAACCTGATAATTAATGCATTTCAAAAAAATAGTTGCACATTTTATTTTTACTTGCAATACAACACCATTTTATAAATAGTTAAATTTAATCAAATTGCACTAATAAATAATCAGATAGGAAATAGGTATCTTTAGCATACTTAATAAAACTAAAATTTGTACTTTTTTGCAGTCAATATATTGCTAACAAGTTTTAATATTCAGTGGTAAAGAGTAATTGATTTAATTATTAACTTTATTTAATGCAAACTGGAACTTATTACAAGACATTTCTACCAAGGTAAATAAAAAAAGACCTTCATATCTAGAATGTATCCTTTGTTATAAGTTATCAATACTGTACAAGTTCAGCTATATATAGTTGAACATGATGGATATTGATAGCTCTTAACAAAGCTGTAAAAACCATATATTGAGCTAATAAAGATACATTCTGGAGACAAAGGTTGTTATTTTATTCATCTTGATAGAAATGTTTTTCAATTGCTTTTATTTTTATCCAATTTAAAATTAATGCCATAACAATGATGTATTTGGTACACTTTTATCTAACTAAAATTAACCACATGATGTGCACAATTATTTTAGTAAAGTTTTGTCTTTAAAATACAAAATAAAAGAGAAAGACAAATTAATAATACACTGGCCAACTAATGACTGCAAATCTGCCATAGTAGTTCATACTTGTGAAGCCTGAACTTACAACAAGTTGTTTGTTATTGAGCACAAAACTGCACAATGGACTTAAAGTGTTGTGCTCACTATGGCCAAGAAAACCTGATTCTTCTTATTATAGTCTCTCAGACTTACTGCTATGCCACCAGGGGGACTCATTCAAAGACTACCCTCATACTTGATCTCCTTTCTCATCACTTATTATGTGGTATTAAACTAAAATTAAGCATTGTTTAGTTTCTTTATATACAGTTAGCTGCACTCTATCGTACGTGAGACTGGTATACATAGTTAATTGTAAGTATAGGTTTCAGAATTAAAGTTAATCACATCTAATTGCACGTACAAAGCTTAAAATAGCACAATACAATTGAGTATTATAATAACAAATTAAATTGGAAAGGCATAGAACTATAATATTTTATACAAATAGTTCTGTTCCACATTTTCATGTCTTACATAAAATCAATATTTGATTAGAAAAACTGTTAGAAGAATTTTTCACAATATATTGTATGTCATAAAATTACAGACCGAAAGTATTTTAAAATTAAAACTATTTTTTATAAGTTATAAAGCTATTATTATTTTATAAAAATGATTTTAATTTTAAAATACTTCTAGTTTGTATGTAATAAGTTATTATAAACAAGAACTTACAAACAAAAGTAATTAAGAATGTATAATAATATGTCAGTCATATTGTATTTGTTGCATTTCAGTACCAATGAGGCCTTTTGCTCAATTCCAGGCAGGCTGAGATATGGCAGATACAGTAGTGGCTGAGATGCTATTTATATTACCAACTTGCTTCTATGACAACAGCTGTCACTGTGTGAACTGGAATAATTTGACGATGTGTACTTTTTGTCAGTTGTATTTATGCTATAGTGTACCAGGGTTTGGGTAAGAATTTTATAACTGTATATTATTTATCAACAAAAGCATACAAAAAAACAACAAAAAAAAACACGAAAATAAAAATCCTCAAAACTAATTTTCATAAAAACATTTAAATTTTAAACTAGCTAGACTTAAACAAAAATACTGGTGATGTCTTAGTATCAGTTTTCAGTCCTAGATGATCATTGTGACAGCTGTTGCTGAGTTATTACTATTTCCATGTTTTACCTGACATAATAATTAACATATTAGAGGAAATACTCTACAGCTTAACTGTGACTGTTGTTATTTTTACTATATTTAATTAACAAAGAGGTTCATCATTTAAAGTTACAGAATAAAACAATTTAAAGTCCAGTTAACGTTTAACTAACCCATAGACTTATTTTACATGGGGGAGGCTACCATTTCAACAGCAACAGTATTGAATAATAGTGTACTTACTAGCAAAACACATAGCATCTTCTTCCACCTCTATCTTCATTCTTGAATCCAAATGTTCACAACACTGCACTACCCCCTTTTTTTTTATTATAATAATAACACGTTTTAGAACTGAACACATCCTAGCCACAATCATTTGCTAGCCAGGTTTAAAATACAAATTTTGTTCAGAATACCAAGTGACATTTTCTTTTTTGGAATGTTGACGTTTTGGCCCTAATGGTACCTAAAACTGTTCTTTAACCATTTTCACTTATACATGTTTAAACTTAAAATAACTGGTTAAAGAAAACACTTGTACTAATGCTGTATAACTCTAGAGAGGAAAGCAACATGCAAACTTTGAGTTAAACTTGTAGAAAAAGTAAAAAATGTAAGCTATTAATTAGCAAGAGAACATTACAAAATCTTGCTGAGATTCTGTTGTCTAACTGACAACAGCACAACTAGGATGCTTATACAAGATTCATTTCATGACAGCTCTTAAATAACTCAAACTTTACATATCCAATAGTTAATGAAGACAACATAAACCACAGAATACTTGTTCTTGAATATTGTACTATTCTTGCCTACCCCTATCCACTAAAGACAAGCATCTTTTCTTCATCTTTCATACTTGTAATGCTTCTTTGGCCTAATGTAGTCTCTGATGCTCATGTACAAACAGCATGAGAGAATCATCCCAAAAACCTAAAGAAACAAAAACAATACCCATACCAGCTGTTCTGGGATACATTTTTATTTCAAGTGGGATTCTAGTTATTACGAACAAAAAAACTTTGATTAAAACTTGTAATTTTAATGAGCAGTTTTACACATATGTGAAACTTATAATATTCAGTTGAAAAAGTATACAAGTGCTTTTTCTACAGAGATTTTCTGACTAGACAGTGGTTCTGTATATATAAAACATTATTCATACGGAACGTTTAGGTTTACAAATAAATCTTCAGTCATCTGTGATGTTGGTAACATAATAGTCAAGATAGATATATAGATATTTCTAATTATGAATAACTTCTGTTCTCAAGTGAAAGGAAAAAAAACAATTGACATTATGCAGAAAATACTGTGCTATTGTTAAACACTTCCCAGATAATTCCAACAGATATTAGGAGGTTCATTTAGGAAGTATACAGCAGATAAAATCTGACTTTAAACACTGAGTGCACTGATAAAGTCAGTTTAGAGGTTGAATCAATCTGTCTCAAACCTATTAAAGACTGAAAAAAAGCACAGCATGTATAGAAGGTTCTATAACACATCCCTCTCAGTATGTATGTGTTGCTCACACCACTAACAGTAAGGATGCATCCTCAAGGTACCTGCCTTACCAGTAGTAAAAAATTACTGTCAATCTTCACATAATTTATTTTATGTTGTAACAATCTTCCCAATAAGAAAGTGTGTGAGACAACATAAGAGAATGACCTCAAACCACAAATAATTATAGAGAAAGGAAATTAACTACATTCCTTGACCACCATTTTTGTTATACCTCAAATGTTTATTCTGCTGACATGATGAAGGTGAGAAGTAGTGTACAAATTTAATACCACAGTAAATATATAATAAAACATAAAAATTAATAAACTCATAATAAACATGTATTTATGATTATTATTATACATTTATTATGTATGTTGTTCCTGTTAATACACACAACAGATTATAACAAGTTAAAGTGATGTATTAGTTCATTGTTTAGCAAACTAATATGCTAAAATTATAAAACATTAAGTCAAAACTTTTGTTTATAGTAAATACAAATATCTAAGTTAGTTATTTGTGTCCAGGTTCAAGGTTAGTTTAATTATATTGTATTTCAAGATGTAAAAGTGACATTGACTACACTGTATTAATGCTTCTGCCACTCAAGTAATTATTACCACAAGATTCTTTGATTGTTAAACTGAGATCCTGACCTGAACAAGGCAGATTCCTAAGCCAACACCTCCCAAGATGTTCAGATGATCTCTGAGTTGTCTCTCAAGGGCTTGGATACAACCCTGAAGGAGATCAGAAGGTGTGTCTTAGAAAGAACAAAAGAAGTAATTTTACTCTAATAATGATGACATCAAAGAATTTCATTTAGTGGTATGAAATATAATACAAATATCCAGCTTCTTACATGTATTGTAAAGTTGTCATTAAAGTTAATAATATTAATTTTTTTTCCTGAACAACCAGTATTGGAAATAATTAAAGAAATGGTGAAGGAAAACAGTATTAAATGTAAATACTATGGGAATGCCACCCCTCTGTAAAGAAAACATGAACTGCCCCATAATAAAATATGTTGATAGCTTGTAAAGTGATTGGTTATTTTTCACTTCAAAAATTTCAAATTAAAGCATATAAAATTAGAGACAGTCCTGCCATGGCTCCAAAAATTGAAATGCTACATTATTAGCATATAAAAATTAAAGTTTTGATTAGTCATGAATTATTCATCAGAAAACCAGCAAGACTTCAATGTGTCAATAAGAGCTGTATGGAAGATAGAAACAGTCAAGAAAGGAAAACTGTAGCTTTCCAAAAGTGGTATATTAAGTATGAATTGTGTGGAGTAGTATATTAAAAACATTTTGAACAATATTTCACAGTGGTAAATTGTGTGGAAGCATGATTTGTTTGATCCGAGTTAAGCACAAACCTACACAATGAGCTATCTTTGCTGTGCACACCATAGGTATCGAAATCTGGTTTTTGTCGGTATAAGTCTGCAGACATATGACTGCACCACTAGCATGAAAACATGGTGTAATACTCTGGGTAAACCAAGGGGCTTACATACAAAATGTTGCTGTACTGTACACCTCATTCGCTATCCTGTGATAGTATTTTGTACTCTGTAGCTGTTATTATTTGTATGCAACTCCTGTTTGTGTTTCAATTTTGAGTTTTTATAATGTCTTCTGCTACTGTAGGTATATGCAATATATCACCTGGTGGTTTAATCATTTGACTAAATGAATTATGACTGGATAAGTACTCTTAAGTAGGATTACGAGTATTTTGTTAATTTTTTTTAGTTTGAGCCATCGTTCAAGTAAAGTATGCTAGTAACACTGGGAAAGAGCAGATTTGAAAGTGCTTACAACATCATTAATGTTTGAAGGATGGTCCCGAATACCACATGAAAGTGTTTCAGTTTTACAGCAACTGTCAGGTACTTTTCTTTTTTCTTCATGGTTTTCTTTCAGCCACCTGCTATAGCGCCAGTCTTCGAAGCTAAGAGCTCCACAGCATTTGTACTGAAAGTATCAACAAACATTATTTCTCTTCCAAATTGAGTACACTTCACAAAAGGATATCAGGTCTGTATTTAATTTTATAAATGTAATAAGAGTAGATAGTATTTTAAGGTAATGTGAATTTTAAAGGGTTCTAACAAACAAAATAAGCTTCCCTACCTTTCTTTGTAATTGGTCGATAGCAGCTGTTCTACTTTCATCAAACTGATATTGGCTGGTGAAAGTTCCATTCATAGAGATTTCTAGTTCAGAAATAACCTATATCATGATGACAATATACAGGAAAATATATTAATATTCCTTTAAACCCTCTTTACAATACTTAACAAACAGCAATCTGTTCCATCAGCACATAACAATAATATAATTATAATGTATGAATACCAAACATTCAACCTACAAACCTTAATTAAAAACACCATTGTTATGAAAAACTGTCTACAGACCCTGATAAAAATGCCATTATTATGGATAATTGTCCACCCCTGATAAAAACAGTATTATTGTGGATAATTATCAACAGGCTCTGATAAAAACACCTTTATTATGGATAAGTGCATATACGACCTGATTAAAACAATATTATGGATAATCAGTGATGTCGAGAAAACCCACTTGTAGAGAAAAATATATATGTAAAAACGGCTCATTTGGGTTGAGAAAATGTTTTATGTAGAGGAGTGAACAACATTTCGACCTTCTTTGGTCATCGTCAGGTTCACAAAGAAAGAAAGAGGTAACTGACCGGAAGCTGACCACATGTTTGAAAGAGGTTGTTACTAATTTCTTATGTCTTAATTACTCATTATACCAATTTTCCAACAAATGAATAACAAATAAGTAAATTCATAAAAACAAGGAAGATGTTAAACAAATAGTGGCCTATGCTCACCAAATTAACCAGTAATATATTGTGAACTTAACAAGAAATAAGAATGGAATGGATTATTTCTTACAAGTACAAGAATTATTGATAAAATTGAGTGAAATTAATCTCAACACACTGTGAGCAAAACTACAAAATGCTAACACTGTATTATATCTTCCAAGAGGTCTTACCTGTTCCTGATACACATAGGCAATAACTCCTGCAACAGCCTCCAAAAGGAAAATCAGTAGAAGCAGGAAAGTATACTGAAACAGAAAAACAAATTCAATCTATTTCACATCAATCTTTCACATAACAAAATATCTTATGCATTTTTGTTATGGTAAAATTAATTAATAATTAAAGATATAGCTTCTTCAGAAATGTCCCTAACCATGTAGGTCAATCAGCTCTTGGCATCTGGGATGGAATCAAACACAGTGGCAGATTACTGTGGCTATGTTTTCTGATAAATGGGTGTTCTACATATATAGCTTACTCCTCTACTTGGCATGCTGTTTTCAAGTGAAGTAACATAAATAAATATCACACTTGTTAGTATAAAGCATACTTTTACACAATCTTCTGATAAGTTTATTTTTCTGTAATGATTGTGAATAATCTTTATTGTATCATCTGTTCAAAGTCAGCAGCTAATAAAAACTTTTTTACTACATTGCTAACAAAACATAAAATACACCTGTAAAATTTTTTATAATAAATATCCACCATTGACCATGCTGATGAGTGTCATTTCAATAAGAGTATATTACTCATTAATGCTTTCTAACTGAAAGCTCTGAGATAATGTTACTGCATGACCACAAACCAAACTCAACTCCCTTAACATTTTTTGGATACACCAACCATTACTGTAATATTCAGGTACACTGATGTGTGATAAAAAAGCTAAATTATTTTACAAAAATACAGTTTGAGGATTACTAAGTGAAAACTAAGATGTCTATGCTGGTCAGCCTCTAATCTGTGATCTGTGTAACTACTGGGAAGCAGCTAGGTTGAAGACAAGAGACAGAACTATGGAATGCTCTCCATTTACAAGGAGGCAAATCCCTGGTGATGTATCCCACATGTTCAAATGTTAGTTAACTTAAAAACACGTAAAGAAAATGATGGCTATCTCACTAACAGGAGAGGGGTCATTTGGCTGCTGAATAACAAGTATTGTGAACTTACTTCTTTTTGGTCTTTGTAGGGATTAAGAGAGGCTACATATTTCAATCAATAGTTTTTGTACAACTATAAGCTATCTGAGGCTAATTACACAGGTTTTTTTATTCCCCTTTTGACCACTTTCTTAATAGTTCACATAAAAATATTCACATGTACTTAAGAAAAAATGCTGTAGTATGTGACTTTCACCTGTGTAAACAAGATTAGCATACATATATGACCTTACAACATTTGGTAAATGGGAATGTAAAACTACACACAAAACGTGAAATTTTTAAGTGTGTGAAAGAAAGATATATATTGTAAACTATTTATAGAGGAAAAAATAATAGTTATTTCAGCTATGATTATAAACATGTATAACAACAAGTTATTTAAACTTACTTTTAGACCATTATTTTAACTTTCATTTAGCTCGAATGTTTTGTAAGCATTTAATGAAACCTGTGTAAGTTGTAATTGGTTTCTTTTCATTTTAATTATTTTGTTTTTGTAGAAAAATTTTCATTATAATAATCATACAAGTTTGTCTGAGCTGTTGCTTAAGGACTATATAAAAGATAATTATGAGAGTGTCATTATCAACTGTTCTCTGCATATTCGAAGAAACATCTGTAACCCATATGCAAGTTAAAAGTGACACATTACTTGAAGAAGTGACAGGTGAAGTACCAAAATGATTACATCACACTAAACTAATGACACAATACAGTTTTAAAGTAAATGACAGCTTATTTCTTATTTCTAACCAAACATAAAACATGTGTCAGAGAATTATTCTTTAGCAACTTGCTGTGTGTTCACTGTGGTTTATAATTTTGTGGTTGACCTCTGCTTCTTACCATTTTAAATAGCAGCAAACAGCTGCTAAGATAATTAAAGAACCCAGCATGACCATCTACAGTTATAGCTGCACACATTGTGTGCATCAAAGGCAGATGGATCTTCCTGCCTGTTAAACCAAGCCCTACACATACTAGTGTTAGCTTAACCACAGGCTCAAGTATAAGCTAAACCCTGGTAAGTGCTCTGTTGACTGTATTAATATAATTTGACTACAACTTGCTCACAAACAGACTAAACATGAGAAAATATATGGAAATTTATAAACTTTTATTTGTCAAAGTCATAAACAAGACAACTTTAGTTATGAAATGGTCATTACTACAAATGTTCGGGATACATTTTCTCTAGAATTTCATTTAAAACTATCTTAGTCTTTGCATCAATTAAGTCTAAATCCTATCATTGGAAAAATCTGTTTTGTAACTGTTTTCAGCTCTTACTAAATTTTCAATTTTTATAAAATTTGGTTCTATTAAAATTATAGCATGTGAGTTTAAGTGTACTCTCTTCAAAGGTCCAAATATTGAAAAAAAAGGAAATAATTTTATTTAAATAACAAAATAAAAAACTATGGTAAGGAACAAAGGAAAATTAACTACAATCTGTCACAAGCAATTTAACATGATACACAGTATATAATTTTCTATATAAATTTCTCATTCAATAACTTTTTACAAATCTAAATATAAGCTATAATATTAATTATATAGTGTTCAACAAGATGTCACATTTGGTTGGTTTTAATACAAACAATCAAACATAAGACTTCTCTATTTGTTCTCTACAAGAATTCAGGAAAGCAAAAGTTTCAATTAAATATGTGAATACATCATACTAATTATCTGGTGATATTTTATTTTATAAAAGACATTTTTTTCCTTTTTGTTCACTATTCACTCACTTCTCTGTATAATGGCTACATTTTGCAGTGTTTCCTTTGTCAGATTCTCTGTTTTGTAATGTTAACATTATTCATGTAACTATACTGATAGTCAGGTTCATAAACTTTAGTGTTACTCTAAGTATACAAGTAAACAACTAATGTAAATTTACTTATGAGGCCCTGTAAGTACATAAGGATTTTTCCACAAACAGTACATGCATTACAATATAAATAATAATATTTTTCAGTTGTATATTTTGTGTTGATCCTTATGAACACTCACGTATGCTTATTAACTATTACATTTTTAATTATATGTACAGGCACATGTACACAAGCATAAGCAATAAAGCAACAACACAAAACAAGAAACCAAAAGAATCTCAGAAGGTACTTGGGGCATCAGAGTTTTGATAATTTATCTACTATTTATTCAGTAAACCTTCTCCATTTCTTCACTTACAATTAACAGGAGGCAGCGATCTTCTTGGCGTACTGCA
This sequence comes from Tachypleus tridentatus, assembly GCF_004210375.1. Taxonomy (NCBI): domain Eukaryota; kingdom Metazoa; phylum Arthropoda; class Merostomata; order Xiphosura; family Limulidae; genus Tachypleus; species Tachypleus tridentatus. Next base: position 133,063,950 of record NC_134837.1, read on the forward strand.
ATACAACCAATCACCGTCACAATCAAAACTGTAATTCCAGCAATGATCAAAATGTATGATGTTGCTACGTAAGTGCTCGTGGTTAGTAGGTTTACATAATGATGCTTGTCAATCACTGTCCATAACCCCACTCCCAGAACAGCACATCCTGCAAGCTGAACCAAACAATTATTGTGCTAATCTAATTTTACAATAAATAGTATAAGATTGTTCTTTCATTAAAGGTAGGTCTTAATGAAAAGAAATTAAAAAGTTCCTGTGTCATGAATTATTTACTTGATTCTCTTAATTAAACTTTTGTGTGTGAAAATGTGGCATCCAGTCCTGTGATTTCCAATTTCAATTTGTTACTTACTAGACTGGCTGTTTTAGTATATTTTTTTAAAAACACACAGAAGATCAACACACAACAAAAGCTTAAAATAAACTACACATTAAAAAACACAAAAAAAAAATAAAATTTTTCTAATACAAAATAATTTGCTTATAGATTTATCATCCCAATATTGATTACCAAGAAATGAATTTCATTACAAAAACACTTTGTTTCTCAGTTATTAGGCCAAACTTAGGAATCTCGTACCAGTTACAATTAAAATCTAAATGTCAGAGGATGCTCATTCTTAGTTGTTACCATACACAGTTATGACATCACTGAAACACACACAAAATCACTACAGCTTAATATTATTACTCTTAATTCGAATTATCAAGATGCTATAATTGAAATTTAATTCTAGTATTTTGCTAAACTTTGCAGTTTCTATAAGAGCCAGGTGACATATTAAAATGCATCCCATATGTTATGAAGTTCCATAAGAAAATCTGTAATTGGCCAAAGGTGGTGTTATTATGTAATTTCACACAGCTGAGTCATAAGCTGACATGAACTGGAACCCCATTTCCTAATCTATAATATTTCAAACTGAAAACTTAAAAAGAACCAATACCAACTCAAAAGCTGGATGCTACAAGCCCCTCTTAGCTGTGGCTTGAATTTCAATGTAGGCTGAAAGATAAACATAAAAACACTGAATGGCCTTTTGATCCAACATAAATGCTCCACATCTTTACACTCACATGTCCCCAATCAACAAATTTTGTCCTGGTCCTTAAAATGTATGTCAAATATTTCATATAAAGTTACAGCCTACTGGCACTATTATTTCATATATTTACCACCATATCATAAAACTATTTCAACTGGAAGTGTGTCTGACCTTTCCAAGTCTTAAATTTGTGACCTCTTGCCCTACTACCCATAGAATTCAACAAGGTTTGCAAATAAATCACATTAATTCCAATAGTAATTTACCCAACAGGTTTATTTCCAGTTTCTGAAAACAAGACTAATGAGTAGAATACTGTTTTCCAGTCAGAGCTAGTTAAAGTACTAGGTTCTAAATGTAATTCAAAAATAAATAATATATATAGAGAATGAAACTGCCAAACCCTTTTCATGCCTCTTCTGCACAATCACAACATAGAAGCCAATTACCTCATTAAGGCTTTTAAAATTGGCCTTTATTAAATGATGGCTTAATATTTACTTTGTTTAAAAAAATGTCTCATAACCCTTAAAACTGCAAAATTTATTTACTCTATTAGTAGCACCAGTGTTTTATTTCCTATATTACCGACACAGTAAAATACACTTAATGTTATATAATTTAAACACTTAGTTAATTAATGAAACTTACAAAAAATATAAAGTTGAAGATGTGGAGAACAAATTTAAGAAATGACACACTACAACAACCTTCATTTGTTTTTCTTATATAAGTTGCCATGGTGACTGGTATTACCAATAATGATCTGAAATGGAAGAAATATCAAATGACATCTATCTTAATAAAAACTGTCATATATTAGCTGGCAAAATAAATTTATCTAATAGATTCCTGTTAGTAATATGTATCTATATATTTTGAAATTTTCATAAATATTTTATATTTTCCAACCATACAATGTTGACAATGGTAGTCTTCCATCAACTGAAAAACTAAACCTAAACAATAGAACTTTTACCATTTCAGGCACTGACATTCTGGTATGATGTTGGAATACATTTTTTGACATCATTTTACACAACAATCATTTTCAGGTATGCATTGTGTTGTAGCTATTTCTTAACTTACTCTTGAACTGAGTGTATTTGATTTGTTAAGTATTTTTCACTAACCATACTGGAATTTACCAGTGATTAATTACAGGGAAGGCAAGCTAGTTAACATAACTCACCATCAACTCTTGGGTCACTCTTTTATCACTTAATAGTGGGATTGACTGTAACATAATGATGCATCCACAGCTGAAAAAAACAGCACGTTTAGTGTTGGGTATTTGAATCTGAAAATAGCAAGGCGAGCGCCCTAACCACCAGGCAATGCCAACCCCTTTGAGTGTATTGTATTACCTAAAGCTATAAATTTCCCACCCAATTACTTCCGAGTCTGCAGGTGAACCCAAGGTTACATTATTGTGTAAGACTATAACACTTGGCCGCTGCCACTCAAGATGATACAAAATTCACGAGGAAATTGTTGTTCGCTGTTGGCATTGATGGTACGAGTGTACAGTCAGTCCTACACTGAATTGTGGCTTGTATTCGGCGCTTCTTTGCGTAGAAACATGTGGCCCACTTCAAAGGTCACCCCTCTGTTAGTTTTAAGTAACTATGATTAAATCCACTCGAAAAAAAAAAATGTTTTTGACAACATTTGCTCTCTTGCACAGCTCTCTAGCTTTTTTTTGGGGGGGAAGGGCATATCACAGTTGCTTAGTGATTTATATGGCATATAGTAACGATGTTTTTTTTCTTCTAACCTATGTCAAGTTACACAAATATCCAACAGACTTACCTTTGTACAAGATTAATGAGTAACAAACAAATATGTCCACTTAAAGAAAAAAAACAAATAGCATGTTTACTGAGTGTTCTTAGTTTCTATCGGCTTTATAAAATCCGAAATTTCGGTCATGGACACGTGAAAATTATAATTTGTGCCTTTCATCAAACAATAACGCCAAGCATCCAACAGCTAATCATTTTGTATTTAATACTGAGACAAGATCGAACGAACGACAACGACGCAGCTCTTTTCTACACTAAACATCTAGCTTTCAAGGTCGTAATGGTGTAACTTAGGTCGTTAACACGTTACAACAACTAATAGCCATGTTTCATGTAATGATGAAAATATGCACTTGTATTAGAGTGATTATAAAAAGTAATAATATTCAAATGACGACAACGAAGTTTTTCTTTTGTCCCGTACAGAAGTTAGAGCACTCAACTGCCCCAGTTTCTTTATATCTCGATTTGAATCCGCTACGAACACTCTGTCATTATACACGACGCCTTCTACAGTTTACTCGGAGATTCACACAGCAAAGACAGATCCCACAATATAGCGTTCCCTCCCCCTAAGTTACGTTTTCTCAATATAATCTGTCATTGGACAGCCACAAGAACTGACATTTGGAGACCTGCCCAAGTGCGAAAAACAAAAACAAACAAAAACACGAAGAAGTAACACATTTCTTTGAAATAGCTTCAAGATAACTTAGGCACGTTTATATTATTATTTTAACTACACGGGCTTTTAACAAATTGAAATGCAGTAAACATCACGGTATTTGGTAAATGGTACCAATGTGTTTTTAAGTCGTTTCAAAGCTCTTACAGTGTCATTCTGTATGGATGGGAGAATTAGGAAATCTGGTTTGATTTGAATTTCGCGCAAAGCTACACGAGGGCTATCTGCGCTAGCCGTCCCTAATTTAGCAGTGTAAGACTAGAGGAACGGCAGCTAGTCATCACCACCCACCGCCAGCTCTTGGGCGACTCTTTTGCCCACGAATAGTTGGATTGACCGTAAAATTATAACGACACCACAGCTAAAAAGGCGAGCATATTTGGTGTGACGGGGACTCGAATCCACGACTCTAAGATTACGAGTCGAGCGCCTTAACCACTTGGCCATGCCGGGTCCAGGGGTACGAAGCTAAAGACTTCCACATGGGTTTCAAAGAAATAATTTTTGTTTTGTGCACTAAGTTTGGCAGTCGAAAAATTGTATATCATTTCAATGGCACGATTACAGCCATCTCTCTCAGTGTCACGTTTATTTTTGGATAAACAATATCAACAAAAGGGAACAGTTTTAATACTTCTCTAAAACTTGAAATTGGTAAACTATGGAAAGTTTTACAGGAATCCCCTTTTTTTTCACAACTACACAAATTTCCAAACTCACGTGCAGTTAAAACCAACATCTTAAAGGGTTAAATAAAATTGATATATATATACACACACACACATATATATATATTATTATAAATTTATTTATTTATTATTTTTTTAATGTTTAAAATATATATTGACCGGGGAGAGATTTTAGGACCAACTTCATCATGTATGAGGTACCTATATAGTTCGCACAGTAATTCGTTTTTCATCCAATTTTTATCGAAGTACGTTATTGTACTACGTAGGAGTCTATCTGGTATGATTGGTATGTCCGAATATTTATGTATGAATTGAGATGATGTAGTTCTTGGAACTTCGTATGCTGTTGTGAGGAGTGTGTTTTGCATTGTTTGTAGTTTGGTTTTAATTATTTTGTCACTTACAGTTATCCATGCTGGAGCTGCGTAGTCTATTACTGGTCTAATGTATGTTTTACAGATTTTTAGCATGTTATCTGTAGATGCTCCAATGTTTTTGCCAGTTAAACTCCTAGCATAGTTAGTTCTTCGCCAGACTTTAAAAAATAAACAAAATAAAATTTTGTTGACATGATTAATCCAAGTTAATTTTGAATCATAGGTTAGGCCTAAAAATTTTACCAATGTGGAAGTCTGAAATAGTGTACCATTCATATATATTTCTGGCTGTAGTTTTTTGTGTTTTGTCAATTTCGTAAAGACAACAAGTTGTGTTTTTGCTGTGTTTATTTTTATTCTATATTTTTGACAGTATTCTCTTATTATATTTAGTTGCGGTTGAATGTTTGTGACTGCTATTGTTGATGTTGCGGCACTTTTCCAGACTACCATATCATCAGCGAACTGTTACCCATACCGAAATTTCCATTGATTTGTTTTGAATTTCACGCAAACCTACATGAGGGCTATCTGTGCTAGCCGTCCCTAATTTAGCAGTGTAAGGCTTGGGGGAGGGCAGCTAGTCATCACCTCCAACCGCCAAGTCCTGGGCTACTTTTTTACCAACGAATAGGGGGATTGACCGTTTTATTATGCCCCCACGGCTGAAAGGACGAGCATGTTTGGTGCAACGGGAATTAGAACACTTGACCCTCAGGTCACGAGTCAAGTGCCTTAACCACCTGCCCATGCCGGGACAATTTCCATTGAAACACGCTTCTAATTGTCAAATGTTCGCTAAAACTACTCGAAGACTATCAATTTCAAAGTTTGAAATGACATACTAGAGTGAAGGCAGTAAATCAACACAACCAACCATCAACTCTTAACACAACTACAGCGGATAATAGGATTAATAGTGATGTTATAATGCACCCACGGCTTAAGGAGCGTGCATTTTTAGTGACGTAGTTCAATACCGCGATCCCCAGATTGAGAGTCGAGCGCCATAACACAAGTTTATATGACCATAAGGCCATCTTATACATGAATATCAATTTCTAAAACTACATGAATTAAGTGAATCAAAGTCAAATATCAGTACACAGGCAAAGCGTTAAGGTGTTCACACATAAATATGGTCCAATATTATAACTAAGATTCCACATCTTTCGGACATCTTTTCTGTTTTTTTCAATAAAACAACCGTTAATTTCGAGAGATTACTGGGAGCATAAGAGACTTCTAAAACTTCAAATCATGGTTTAGTTTGTTAATGACACAACAAAATACGCCCAACTTCATCGCAACGTTTTTTTTTTTTTTGGATGGATGGAGGTTTATTTTGTAACCATGGATTTCACTTTGCCGATAACGGCGTTATTGGAAACTGGCTAACGTTGTGTTATCCTAAACACTGCCGGCTACACAGTGTTATTTTTTTTATGCATCCGTAGTGAATACTGAAAATCTCTTCTATAAAGTATTATGTACTTTGACTCCATGTCGTTTAAGAGTATTCTCGTACGAAACTATGACGTATATTCCTCAAGCCATAAGTCAATCCGTGGCGCCATTATTTCATTTTATACAAGTTAAGCATGTCTGTGATGTCGCTGTATTAGAATATGCTTCTTTTAGTGCAGCGGATAGTAACATCAAGTTCGTAAACTTGCCCTTGACCCATCGCGGGACTATTCTATCCAAAGCACCTGTTTAAATATGTTTACCCCAAAATTGCTAAATCAAATAGCCCAATTTTGAACTAAAACCTGTCGAACGTAAAAAGGATGAAAGTCAGCAGCACCAGCCGTATACATGGCTAATATTAACCAATATTAACTAATATTCACAATTATCAAGACCCCGAAGGTAGAAATGAGGAGCGTGTTTAGCAACATATCGAGGCTCAAACTTTGATTTTACGATACACAGACCAGCACACTAATCATTTGACCACATGCAGTTCCTGATTTTGGACAAGGAGACTTTAGAACTAGAAAAAAATATATATATATATAGAGAGAGAGAAAACCAAGCAGCTGAACTACAAGGTAAAATATTACCACAAAGATTGAACATTCTTTTATTCGTTTGTCTTCTTTTGGTGAACTGGCCTGGCATGGCCTAGCGCGTTAAGGCGTGCGCTTCGCAATCCGAGGGTCGCGGGTTCGCGCCCGAGTCGCGCCAAACATGCTCGCCCTCCCAGCCGTGGGGGCGTTATAACGTGACGGTCAATCCCACTATTCGTTGGTAAAAGAGTAGCCCAAGAGTTGGCGGTGGGTGGTGATGACTAGCTGCCTTCCCTCTAGTCTTACACTGCTAAATTAGGGACGGCTAGCACAGATAGCCCTCGAGTAGCTTTGTGCGAAATTCCACAAACAAACAAACAAACTTTTGGTAAACTGAAGAATAAAAATAAGATTTGTAACAGTATTGACAGCCATATAATAAACAAAAATAGATGTTTTAAAAAGTTAACGTTTGCTTACAATAAAGCTACCTGTCCTAACACGATTTATCTTACAAATTTAAAGGAGCTAAGCAAGAAATGTTAAAAATATGTTGTGTGAAATTTAAAGCAGCTCAGTGAGAAATATTAGAAATACGTTGGGTGGAATTTAATGTGTGTTTTCTTATAGCAAAGCCACATCGGGCTATCTGCTGAGTCCACCAAGGGGTATTGAACCCCTGATTTTAGCGTTGTAAATCAGTAGACTTACTGCTGTACCAGCGGGGGGACGTGTGAAATTTAAAGCAGCTAAGTGTGAAACATTAAAAATACGTTGTGTGGAATCTACTTCTTTTTCCCAATTGGCAATGGATAGGCTTCGTTTGTTTTAATACAGCCACACTGGACTATCTGTCTTGTGTACCGCAGGAATTGAATCCAGGATTTTAGCGTTGCAAGTCCGTAGATTTACCGCTGTCCCACCGAGAAAGACAATGGATAATTCATTACGATTTAAAACAAAGAAAACTACCAAAACTATCTCTATTTTCAAAAAGAACTGGACATAAAGAAATAATTACTAGGAATATCACCTTTTGTTAACAAGGGGTTGAAATATCTTGTCAGAAACCATTTATAAAAAAATTAGCTTTTAATTAACAACATTCGGTGTATACGTAGTATAGATATACGTCCAAAAACAATGAACTGGATATTTTGGATAAAGCCACTCTTAAAATATTACTTAGTAGATTGATTGTTTATAGAATTAATAGAGAACTAATGTGTTGACGGTAAGTTTGGTAACAGATACGTGTTTTACTAGAAGAATGTGGGTATGGGGTACTTCAGGGGGGGGTCTGTTTTGGGACGCTCGCAGTTCATTATATATTTGAATAATGTTCCAGATAGTATTTTGGTTGTGTTAAAATAACTGGAAATGTTTATGTTGTTACGTTTTAATTTCTTTATGTGTTTATTCAGAAAGTCTTGTACAATATTAACAGCTATAACAGAATGTGAACAATAGTGAACAGTATAAATACATCTCTTTAAGTATGGAAATTTGTTTGTGTTTATGCATAAGACTACACAATGGGCTATCGCTGCTGCACCCACTGTGGCTATTGAATCTCGCTAGTTAGCGCTTGAAGTAAACAAGCTTTCTAATGAGTCACAAAGGACCATGGAAGTTGGAAAGACTTACTTTTAATGTGAGGTACTGCAGTGGTTGTATTGAAAAACGATTGATTTGGAGATTGACTGTTAACAGAATTGCGAAATTTTCAGTTTAGATATAACCTGGGGATTAACTTGTATAAAACTTCGATATTCAAGACTTAAAGGTTATTGCAATTTGTTGTGGCTTCATTTCGAATACTGTATGCATTTTTGGTACTGTAGATGTCTTAAGCCCATTAACAAAAAGAATGCAAAGACAAACTACTAAAAGTAAATTCCAAGCATACCAAACTAAAACTTAGCAGTGAGTTCAGTTTATAAACATACATTATTTTTAAGTTTCATAAATACGTTTATTTTCTGGCTGCTAGATGGCAGCACAAATTGTTCTTATATAACCTGATGACTTTTCATTGCACGAGCATGAAATGTGTCAAAACAATTTCAGTAAATGATAAAAGCAGAGATAATTACCTAAATTAATATTCAAGGTATCAAGGACAACAAATATTTATGCAACTGGCAGATCTGTGTATATGTTTTTGATGTTTGGATTTAAAAACACCAGTTTCTTAATTACCAAAAATAATACATTATATAGTGATACACTTGTCTTCAATCTTTTATGCATAGTATTATAGTTCATGGCCTGAAATTTATATAATGTTATTTCTATTAATAGACATGAACCTAGTATGTGGTAGAGTTAATTGTAGTGCATGCAATTAGAGGGTTGAAGTTGGAAGGCATAGGTTCTGTAAATGTGTTTTTTTTTCGAATTTCGCGCAAAGCTACACGAGGGCTATTTGCACTAGCTGTCCCTAATTTAGCAGTGTAAGACTAGAGGGAAGGCAGGTAGTCATCACCACCTACCCCCAACTCTTAAGTTACTCTATTACCAACGAATAGGGAAATTGACCGTCACAACCGAAACAGCGAGCATGTTTGGTGCGACAGGGATTCGAACCCGCGACCCTCAGATGGGCCATGTCTCCTACACGTCAATCCAATGTTCCAGAGTACTTGTACCATCGTGGAAGAACCATTCCAGTTTCATTGACCCCAGTGTAACAAAAAATAAGAGAAGTTGAAATGATATTAACAACATATAATACCACTGAATTATAAAAATAAAAAAAAATGTTCACTTATCAACCTACTTCAATGAAATTGATGAAACTCACGGGAATTCAACATTTAATTATGGATGAAAGTTATCTTTGGAAATATTTTACTTCTTATGTGTTGATTTTTGTATGGTTTTATGTAAGTTTTCCTATCTTGTTTCTGTACTTTATGGTCATCCCTACACCATACTTAATTTTTGCAAAAACGTTTATATTATTTGTTTCATACTTTTAATCAGAAGCTTTTAATGGTTATACTTTAGGGATAAGTGATTCACGTGAGGTCTTTTATTCACCTTTTAGCTTAGAATGTTGAAAAAAGTTTTGTTCATTAAATATTCCCACCATATATTAAACCAGTCACGGAATATACAGATTTAACTTTACCCCTCGTTACAAACTGTTCAGGGCCTTTCCTACATGGTATTACTAAAGATTTTCATTAAAAGTGTTACTGAAAAACTATTTTTTCTACTATTATTGTGTTATTCAGTAACATTAATTGTACAGAAGTTTAAAAATGCTTGTAAGTTATAACCTTCATATTTATATGATGAAGTGGCGTGGGTAATGAATTTAATTTGAAAAAGTTGACCCTGTTCGATGACAAAGTGGCTTGGGTTAAGAATGCAGTTTGGGAGAGTTGACACTGTTCAAAAGAATAAAGTGATTTGTTCTATCACGACTCTCTTCTACATCAAGTGATGTCTTGCCTTTTTCCCACTCGTCCAGCTTTAAGTTTAGTTATTTCCATACAAATAAAATGTATATTATTCTCAATATTTTAGGTTGTGTCCGGTCTCTTTTCTTTAGGTCAGAAGTTCACTTTAACTCTTCATTCCATTTTAGTTTCATTTATGGGGGGTGAGAAATTTAAAAGAGAACTGAAGAAATTTCAAACGTGGTTTGACTGAAACATCAATCTAAATAAAGTTATTTTCAAAAGGAAAAATATCGGCATTTAGCAATTCATTACATCACAGAAAATAAGTAAGACAGAAGAAATAACCACAAGTTACAGAATTATTTTAACGCCTTTTTTTACTAGTTATTTGAATATCGAGCTTACTGGAATTTTTGTGACGTTGTTCTTCCATTGGTGGGTTCTTTTTAATTATTTATGTAAATAATGCAAAAACTCAGTCCATATAATAATAATAATTTCGATTATTTCCTCATTAACAATCCTGTAAGCTGCCTTCACTAGCACGCTGTTATAATTTGTAAGCTGAAGTAACTTTACAAATGACTTTAAAATAGAAATATCTCGAATAAATTAAAAAAAAATTACTTTTCCAACTTTAAGGCTGATCGATCAAGTAACTGAAAACGAAACAATGACAAAAACGGTTCCAGACTTTACCTACGATTCACTCTGACACATTTCTTAGCTTATTAACTAGCCTACCCATATTTATATCTACTCTTTGTTCAAGATATTTCGCAAAATCACGAACTTGTTGTGATAACTTTATATATTTTAAACCTACTCTTACAGGCCTACATTATCTAAACATAATGAGGTCTTAGCCAGCATCTCTTGGGACCGGCATGGCCAAGCGCGTAAGGCGTGCGACTCGTAATCCGCGGGTTCGCGCCCGCGTCGCGCTAAACATTCTCGCCCTCCCAGCCGTGGGGGCGTATAATGTGACGGTCAATCCCACTATTCGTTGGTAAAGAGTAGCCCAAGAGTTGGCGGTGGGTGGTGATGACTAGCTGCCTTCCCTCTAGTCTTACACTGCTAAATTAGGGACGGCTAGCACAGATAGCCCTCGAGTAGCTTTGTGCGAAATTCCAAAAAACAAACAAGCCAGCATCTCAATTACATATATACATAATTGATTTAAAGTATTTTCGTAATTTTTTTGCGTCAGTATAATGTTTATTTCATCATTATTTAACCTACTGGAACAGTATAGCTTTCATTAATTTATTTCCTTACTATAATAATTATTTTAATGCTATGCGAATAAAAATAATAATATAAAACCACGTATTTTGGCGCACAGTTAGAAATATACGCTGCTAAAGGACATAGCATCCCACAATAACATCTGAGAACATTTCCACTGGTTCATCAGGGTACATTTAAACACGACAAAAGTAGAGTTAGGCTAGAAAGTATGGAGAACTTCAAATAATGACAATGACAAATATGATGATTCAATGAATTCTAGGGGCCCGGCATGGCCAAACGTGTTAAGGCGTTCGACTCGTAATTCGAGGGTCGCGGGTTCGAATCCCGCTTGCGCCAAACATGCTCGCCCTTTCAGCCGTGGGGGCGTTATAATGTGACAGTCAATCCCACTATTCGTTGGTAAAAGAATAGCCCAAGAGTTAGCGGTGGGTGGTGATGACTAGCTGCCTTCCCTCTAGTCTTACACTGCTAAATTAGGGACGGCTAGTGTAGATAGCCCTCGAATAGCTTTGCGCGAAATTCAAAACAAACAATCAATTCATTCTAATTATCATAAGTTTTTATATGTAAGTGTGTACGCTATATGTGGTTTCAACAATATGTAGCATTCACGCCACCATTTTATCATTATGATTTATTCAGCCAACAAGCTGTTTAAAACACTAAAAATATCAATGTGAGGCCCAACATGCCGTTCGATGAACCATATAAATAGAGAATCATTTTGGTGAGTAAAAGATATCTAAAGAGACCAAATGTATAACACATACTCTACCACTATACAAAGTCTAATTTTCAGTGATGTCGAGTAAAGTCTAATTCAGTAGTCGAGTTCAGTAAAGTCTAATTTTATTCTTTCGTTTCCCCCTTATCTTGGTTTACTGACGAGGACTCGAATTTTCTAAAAATGGTATAAATTAATGACAAATATGAAAATGATTGATAGATTGGCCTTCAAGTTTATTTGTTATTGTAAGTTTATGTTTTATTACTTTGCATACACGCAATTAAATGGTATGTTAAATTAGTTATATTATTATAGATTAATTTCCAGTTCTGATCTGGAGGTAGCTTGCTTTGATTAGAAATTAATCATGATAATGTTAATTAGACAAACGTTTATACGTAATCAATCAGTGGTTGAGATGTTATACATTCCAGTTTTTATTTTCATTCACGAGATCTTAGAGTTATTAATGTGGTTTTCTCCTGTTGACGCTGTAGCTGCTTGACCCGCTCCATGAATTAATTTGCTTTTTACCAGTTCTTTTGAATGGTAATGAAGTTAATTAAAATAATGTTGTTAACAATGTAATAAATGTCCAGTTTTAAGAATAATAATAAAAATATATATATATATACCCTAAAATCTGACTTATAAATTATTTAAATAAAATTGGTAAACGTAAAATAACTGATTTACAATTTAAAAAACAAAAACGAACACACAAACAAATATATACAAGGCTACTAAACATTAAAATAAAGAAACACTGAAAAACAGACTGCAAAGAAATTTCCTATATATAGTATACACGTGTTCCATTGAATGAACTTACCAAACTATTTTTAACAAACCAGCCTGGAGTCGTCGTTGAAACTTGATGAGATGGAACTTTGGCCTTTGGCAACTCGGCTTGATCATCCGATAGCGTAACAGTTAATTTCTGTTGGAAGTCAAATAACACTTAAGCTTCAATATCTTATCAGTGACATGACATAAGGATATCCTTTTTGTTTTAAAAAATAAAAGATAGAAGATGTATAAGTGAAAGTCAAAAGATAAAACATGTAACTAACTATTATAATATAGAATGATTTATTCCCACCTTGCACGATCGATCACCCAACCTATATAAGTAAGTATATGTCTTTACCTTTAGATGGCGCTTTTGGAAATATTGTAATAAATATTTATGCTGGTTAGGACATGACTGATACACAATTGTTTATTTTTGCTATTTTGGGGAGAGATGGCGGGAAAAACTGTTCATTAAATTCTGATTAGATGAATTACTATAAACACGTTGATTTGGGACAGTAAAACAGTCATGTGACATATAAATATTTTTGTTATGACGTATTAAAAACTAATATTAAATCTTGATGTACTGTTAATTCGGGACGTAAGTTTTTCTACTGATCTTTGCTTAAGAATAAACTATAATTGACTGTCAAATCTATAAATAATTGTTTGCTTGAAATTTAAATCAATTTAATTAATTTAAGTTAAATGAAAAAAATTAAACGTAATTATTCAGGAACAAATATCAAACAGTTTTGACAAATAATGTAAAGATGCTGTCAATCAGAAAATGTTCCAGATTAAGTGCTGAAAATCAAAATGTATGAAGTTTTATGAATATTATTATAAAGTTGTTTGATTACGTCGTTCCATTAAATGTAAACTATGCTTTTTTTCCCATCCTTCTCTCTTTCACCCACGCACACACAACTAATTAATAAAGACAAAAGTTACCAAATATTAATAAACACCCGAGTTAGGAACGAAATAATCGGTTTTTGTTGATGTTGTTCTTGTTTTATACTATCAACCGCAAAACTTCACGTTGGGTTATCTTTGCTCTGGTTACTGCAGAGTATATAAATCCAATTTTTAACTTTCTAAGCCTTAAAACTTGAAGTCTATGCTCGAATTAGAAAAAAAAAGAAGAAGTATCAAGTGAATACTACATATTATAAAAAAATTTTCATAACTTTTATTGTGATAATTATTCAAATTCAAAAATGGACTGCTTTCGATTAGCTTCTTAAACTCTTAAAACTAATCGTAGTTTTTTGTTTGTTTATTAGTAATTTATAGCTGTTTATTAATAGGATTTTTACTACAATGAATCCTACAAAAATTACCAATAGTCTCAAACTTGTTATAGAAAGTTAAAGAAAATAGAGAATACTCAGTTGATAGCAGCTTAATCAGTAAAGTGCAATTTGTGCTCTAGGAAATAGAATTACTGTTTCTAGTGATTACTGATTATCCATTATCACCTGTTGAATATATTTCCATTCCACTTGGTCTCGATGATACAATTCCTATCGCGCTATTCCTTGTCCTGTCTTTGTTATAGAAAAAAAAATTCAATATAACAATAATAAGTGAATATTTCATCATGAAAAATATAAATTATTGTTTTGCGGTGAAATGGAATTTGTGGGGAAAAGATAGTCCAATTTTACCTTACAGTTTCCTGAAGAGCGCTACCACATGCTTCAATCAGTGATAAGTTTTTGTGTGGTATGCAAAGCACATCTTGTGTTTCTTGTATTCTATTATTTAGTTTAATAAGAAGAGCATTTCACGTTCCCCTATATTTTTCATAATTTTTCGCACGTACATCTTTCCAGCTGAATCTGTGTAGTTTCAACGACAAAGCATACTTAAAAAAAATGTATATATATTTTTTTCTGCTTTAGTTACCTATTACTTTTCATTTACTATGGCATAACTTAACGGTTTCTCCTGGAAGAGATGATATTTAGAGGTTGTATATCCTTCTTGGCCCGGCATGGCCAAGCGTGTTAAGGCGTTCGACTTGTAATCCGAGGGTCGCTGGTTCGAATCCCGGTCGCACCAAACATGCTCGCCCTCCCAGCCGTGGGGGCGTTATAATGTGACGGCCAACCCACCTATTCGTTGGTAAAAGAGTATCCAAAAAGTTGGTGGTGGGTGGTGATGACTAGCGGCCTTCCCTCTAGTCTTACACTGCTAAATTAGGGACGGCTAGCGCAGATAGCCCTCGAGTAGCTTTGCGCGAAATTCAAAAAACAAACAAGTATCCTCCTTTATTTATTCTATCGGAATGACTACGTTTATGTGAAAAACAGTTGTGCGCTGAGATGGATAGCAATGGAGAATATTGCATATAATGTTTTTTTTTCTTAGTCTATAATAAATGAATTAACCAGTAAAGTAAACAAATAAGTCTTGACTTGAAACAAAACCCAGAGCCTTATCTCAAATTAAATGCTCTTTTCCAATGTATTCATTTGTGTTTTAGAGTTGTTATAAATGAAGATTACTTTTAATTTTGCTTTTACATTGTATTAATTTCTTTCTCCAAAATATTCAGTGAGTTATTCACGATGTATGTGTTCCCATTCTTTTCTTTTAGTTTAGTTTTACGCAAAACAGGTTACTCATGGTCTCAGAAAGTATCCTTCCATGTCACAAGTATTGAATATGCAGCTAACAGAAAGTCAAAAGCAAAAAGAAGCACATTCAAAACAAACTATACAACAACAAATCCTTCAGTCATGGCACCAAAGTTTGTTTGTTTTTAAAATTAGTTTGTGGCATTCAAGAATCCTGATATGTAACAGGTAAATTTAATAATGTACAAGAATATGGATTTTTAAATGTTGAGTTTGGCATGGCCTGGTGGTTAGGGTGCTAGACAAACAATCTACAGGTAGCAGTTCAAATCCCTGTCTCTGAACATGATTGCCAGTTTAGCCACGGGGTCATTATAATGTAACAATAAATTCCACTGTTTGTTTGTAAAAAGTAGCCCAAGAATTGGCACTTGGTGATGTTGACTAACTGCTTTCCCCGCGGTCTATTAATGCTAAGCTAGGAAGAGCTAGTGCCATTGAGTAGTTTTGCTCAAAAGTAAAAACAAATCAATCTGAAAATTTTTTGCAGATAATATGTCAAAGGTGGGGATATAAAAGGAAAATACACAAGCACAAGTGAACAAATAAATAATTTTCCACTCACAAAAATATATGCGCATTTATATCACCTGATGATCAATTTCAAGCTTTCTATTGACTTATACTGGCTAGTGAGAGAAAGGAGTGGACCTGATATATCTGTGCAGGAGAAAAAAGAAATAATTATCCTATACAGCATTTTAAAACGGGACAATACGTTCAAGCGCAGTACACCATAATGCTAAGCTGCATACATCATTTGCTTTTCCAAATAACACACATAAAGGAGAAATATACCTAACTTATACTAGTTTGTACAAGAGTCAATGTCACCCTTTGAGATGCACTCAACCCTACCAAAGGAGTGGAGACAGAAAGAGCTAGAGTGAAACAAGATTCATGGCCATTGCCTTGGTAAATTTTACTTTAGTAAAATAATTAGTGCATAATTACGACCTTTCAATATAATAACACCTGCAAGAACTTTATAAATATTAACTGAATAGTAAGTTTCATTTTGTACGTAGTAGTGTACATTATAATAAAAGAATTTTGAATCTGCAAATCAGCTAGCTACAGTAGAATGAACTGTATCAGAACTACATTTTGACATTGTTTGGCTTTTGTAGATAGTGTGATACTTGAGAAAAATGATCGCATTAAGGAATGGTATGTAATACCTTCTCCAGTACAAAATATTCACACAATCAAATCACAGAAATATTATTAGATTTGGATTTAAAATTTTCAAGACAGGGAGATATACTTAATGCATTGGAAAATAAAACCTACACTCGTTTCTTTCAATATTTATCCCACATATTTCTACTTGCACTATCCTATAAATTATTCATTGTAATTTTAAAAGAAATAATCAAAAACATATTCCATTATCTAGAACGTTTCTTAAAGTTTAGTTATTTTTTCAATAGATGTTTCGATTTTTTTTATAATAGTTCTATTTTGAACAGAGATGTCATGAAATTAAATGTTTTTAGGAGGAGAGTCGTAAGATGGTTACTTTGTTTTTCTCACAGAATAAAACGCCCGCTGTTATTTTGATAAATCTACTCGTTTCCAATACAGACAAATATTTTGAACATATTTAATCATACGTTTATATTTGAATTTGGAATTATTAAAATGCTGTAAAGCGTTTGGAGAGCTCTTGCCCACCTGTGGTTTATGGAAAGGATAACCCTGATATTAAATCTGCGATTTTACTTATCTACCTATGTTCCAGGTGTTTAATTAGGACAGTTTCTGTTTAAAGCAACTTGCGTAATGACGAGAGTATTAAAAATGTATTAATAAAATACAGTAAATCTAAAGATGAAGCCCGGCATAACCAGGTGGTCAAAGCACTCGACTCGTAATCCGAGAGTCGCGGGTTCGAATCTCCGTCACACCAAACATACTCGCCCTTTCATCCGTGGGGGCGTTATAATGTTACAGTTAATCCCACTATTTGTTGGTAAAAGAGTAGCCCAAGAGCTGGCAGGGGCGGTGGTAGTGATGGCTAGTTGCGTCCCCTCTAGTCTTACACTGCTAAATTAGGGATGGCTAGTGCAGATAGTACTCGTGTAGTTTTACGCAAAATTCAAAACAAACAAACAAACAAATCTAGTTTGTTTTTGTTTTTTCTTAATGCTCGAGAGCTATCTCGTTCACCAGATTGTCTTGTTTCTGGCAAATCTAAAAGGACTAAAACTGTGAATAAAAAATTTAGGAAAGAGTATAGTGCAAAATATCCGATCATTGCATCAAAAGTCAGTGACAGTCATGTGTTTTGTATAGTTTGTCACATCGGTTTTCTGTGGCACATGACAGGATAAACGATTGTTCCAGACATACAAAATTGGCATCTCACCAATAAAAGGCTGAGGCGAAGATGAAATCGATGCAGATAATGACATTTATGAGTAAGAATTCAGAATATGAAATCATAAATGCAGAAGTGATGTTCACGCAATTCGTCAATTCTCATAATTTACCCCTAGCTGTAGCCGATCATATAGAACATCTATTCAGAAAAATGTTCCCAGACTCTGATATAGCGAAAAAATATGGCTGTGCTAGAACCAAAACTACAGCTATTGTACAAATGTTGGGTTGTGAAAATGACAAAATGATTTCAAGCATATTTAATAAGAGTGTTTACAGTTTAACCACAGATGGATCCACAGACATGGATGACTCAAAACTGTATCCAGTGGTTGTACGTTATCTTGACTCTTTGCTTGGAAAATTTGTTTTTCTCTTTTGACAATGGTGGAATGGAAAGAAGCTTCAACGGGAGAGAATATTTTCAAGCTTTTGGACCACGAACCGACAAACAGGAAAATTCCATGGGAAAACTGTTTTAGCTTTTCTTCAGACAATGCCTCAGTTATGTCTGGTATAGGTAAAGTTGTGATGGGACACATCTCAAGACGACAGCCTAGCATTTACTTCATGGGCTGTGCCTGTCACCTCATGAATATTGCTGCCCAGAAAGCTTCCAGAGAACTGCCCTGCCCAGTTTATGATATATTGATAGATATTTACTATTTTCTGGACAAAAGTGCTAGCAGAAAACATTTCAAAGAGTTTCAAGGATTGTATGACAAAGAAATAAGAAAAATTCTGCAACTTGTTAACACAAGATGGCTATCACTTGAGGTGTGCCTCAACAGAATATTGGACATGTGGAAGCCATTGGAGAAGTATTTTCACTGTGAAAAGGAAGAAAAAAAAAACTAGATTCAAAAGGATCTAAACGTGCAGCTCAGTCAGGCAGCAATACTTTAACAGTCAGGATATCCTCTCAGCCCCACAGAGACACAGCAAAAACATCCTCTCAGCCACACAGGGACACAAGACAACAGTCTCCAAAAGCAGACAAAGAAACATTTGATATAACTCAATATATGTTTAGGCAGTCTGACCTTGTACTAAAGAAGATACAATCAATGAAAAAAAAGAGAAGAAAACGAAAGTTAGCAAAGAAGTAACCAAGAAAAGTTATGCGCAGAGCAAGTTAGATAAGTTAACAGTTTTTTTGGACAACAAAATAAACTTGTTATTTTGTCTTTTTCTTCAGTCTGCATTTCTTCTCTTTGAGCAAGCCAATTTGATATTTCAAAGAAAAGAACCTTGCATACACATTATGCATAGAACTCTGATTACACAAGTTAAAAATATTCTTGTCAGATACATCAAGCCAGAATATCTTGAAGGCAACATCACTGAACTTGACTACAACAATGAATCCTTACACAAATCTGATGAGGCAGTTTCTATTGGAAATGCTGCCAAGGAATACATTGTTAAGTAGGAAAAGGACTTGGACCTGATGAGCTTCTACACCAGTGTCAAGAAATACTATATTGCAGCTACAAATTACATGATGAAACATTTCCCTCTAAATGATGAACTTCTGATTCACGCAGAGATTGCTTATCCAAAACTGAAAGTCAGCAAAGGTTTCTCTTCTCTATGCTGATTCACAAACAGGTATCCTGTTCTTGTCAATACACATGAGCACGACACTATTGACAAGTTGGAAGGGCAATATTTGAACTATCAAATTGATATTTTCTCAGAAACTGTCCTTCAATTGAATGTTGACAAGTTTTGGGTTTTGCTGTCTACAGTTAAGGATGGAAATGGCATTCTGTGTAGGGATATGCTTGGAATTCTTATAATCTTCCATTCTAATGCTGACAGTGAAGGGATATTTAGTTTAGTAACTAAAAACAAAAGCAAGTTCAGACCAAACTTGAGCACCTCAGTTTTGAGCAGTATTATAACACACAAGATGTGTATACAGTCAAATGGACAATGTTGTTATAACTCCCAACCATCCAGAGACATTCTCATAAAAGCAAAGGCTGCAACAGCTGCAAAGCTATTACAATAAGTGTCATAAACATGATATAAACTAGTCCTTACACAAAGGCTTTTTCTGCTTACTGTTTGTGGATGTTCAATGTTGTTTTACCAGTATATTTGTTACTCTGAACTAAATAAAAGACATAATTTCAAAATATTTTATTTATTTATTTATTAAATACACAAAACACAGTCATAAATGAGCAATGTATAGCAGTAATAAATAATAATAGTTATAATAATAATATAATAATAAACAGCTTAGAGACATTGGTCAGGCATAGTAGCCGCAAATGATAAAGGGCTCTGTCTACAATCTTTACGCTCAGTCATTTGAAATAGTCGGCATCTCTGAATATGTATAATGAACTTATTGGTGTATTTGTGTACATTTTTTTAATATATGCAGTTTTGTAGTTCCATAAAGCTATAGAATATTTTGTATTATTTTATATCCGTGAAGAAAAACGTTTTTATCAAATTCTTATAATGCAAAATAAATCTATGTTCCTACATATATGATCACACTTACGATCAGGACTAAAATGAGGTAACTGAAGTATGACACTACGTCATTTTATCAGTGTTATAAGATAAAAAAATATATATATACATATTTCGTTACCAGGAATGAAAAATAGAAATGTTCAAAATTTACAAAAAAGTATTTTGAATGAAGTATGATTTAAGCCTCATTTCAGGAATACTTGTAGACCTTCCAGAATATTCCTAAGATTTTAATGAATAGCTTCAGCAGTTTTGAGTAGATTCATAGATATACATAGAGGGAGCAACACTGTGTCGTAGATAGATGTGTGTATCTATTCTTTGCAAATTGCAGTAAATAGAAGGTTGGAGATTTTGTCGTTTAAAAGGAACAAAGACAGATTTAATTGTAAGAATGCTACTTTAGTCGTAATTTATTCATTATTTCCGTATTATTGAATTTAAGACATGATTTTGTTTTATAAATACTACAAAAGTATGTTCAGTTCATATCTTATAATATTTTTATATTGTTTATAAAGGTTTAGCGTAACACTAAACTTAAAAACAGACTACTATTGTCGGAAATGGGGTGTGCGAGGCTGAAATAGTATTAACGTAGTTTATTTTAAATTAAAATTGTTTTTGTATTTTGTCTTTTAAATGTTAGGTTTAGCACAGAATTTGGACTTCAAGAGTGTAAAACAGCTCAACATTTATTTTCCATGATTTTATATATTTGATCAGTTAATTGAGTTAAATGTTGAGAATTAAATAGAGAATCTGATTTTAATTTCTAGGCTGTGTGCTACTTTTTTTACAACTGTTTGTCACTTACATTGTTTGCAGCACATATTTTAAAGTAAGAAAGTAATTAATTCACCTGATAATGTTTTTATTTTTTACTCTGAATTAATATTTGCTGAATAATTACTTATAAATGTAACAAAACATCTGTATTGATCTGTTTGTTTCATTAATTTTAGCTGGTATATTCAGAGTTGAAAATTGGATAATGCTTTAATAGTGCATAATTGTTTTTAGTATGCAACTTCTAATCTCTAAGAATATGATTGGCAGGTGTTTCATTTGCTGAATCTAGGGCCAAGGCAATTGATCAGAGTGGTTACTGTGTTTGTCAGAAATGGTTGTTGAAATGAACAAATTATTTTAAATAAAACTTTTTTCTTATTTTAATGATTCAAACAACTTTACTAAAGCAAAAATTGGTGCATTTAGTGATTTTTCATTGTATAAGAATCTTACAAGATTGAAAATTGATCAGAATAGTATACAATAAAAAAAAGACGGAGTAACTTGTTTACATTAAAAGTAATCTCATTGAACAAATAATTGTTTATTTATACAGTAAAATTATTTTAATCCTTTCTTTAATATTAAGAACTTTTGCACATATTGAAGAAATCCCTGTACATGTTATTGCCTAAATTACAAGATGAAAAGTATTTTCTAAAAATTAAAAAAAATTATTTATTTTTCAGTGATTTTTTATAAAAACTTTTCAATGTATTGAATTTTACATGTCTCATTTCATTGTAGCTATATAAATACTTGTTTTTTGAATTGAAATTTCTTTCTTTGTGAAAGGGAAATACAAGGTAAATACAATTATTTTCATTGGAGAGAAAATCTTTAAGCCTCTTGAAAGCATGAAACGTATATTTTGATTAGGATAGGTTAAATATGTATTTTTTATTTTATCAATGTGACAAACAAGTGGGACACAATTTGCACTTGGTCAGACACAGGCAATTTTCATGTTTGTTTGAAGTTTTTATCACTTTGGTTGAAAAACATCCTAAATATACTTCTCCCATTTCAATCTGTGTGAAACAGTGACATATGTAACAAAATATAAAAATAGTTACTCACTGAAGTACTAATCCACCTGTACACTGTAGGTTAAAAATCTGATATGTACCAAATAACCAAATGAGTTAGTGTCAACTGTGGAATCTTACATTTTATTGTATTTACCAATCAATTACTATATATAATGGGTTTTATTTTTTTAATATAATTATAGGTGGGTATGCAAGAACAGCGTGAAGGATAAGATTTTCCATTATCTGTATATTATGTTTATTTATAAAATAAAAGATACAACTTCTCTGCATAGATACAATTTGTCAGCATTCAAACACATAGCAGCAGTTCTGTTTTATCTGTAGATGTTTGTTGCTTCTTTCTAATTTGAAAATTTAACTTTTTAAAGTTCATGGTGTCAGTAGTTGCTTTATTTACAATCTTTTAAACTAACAAAAACATGTGTGAAAGCTGGGGTTATTTTCTTTTATGCAGTGTGTTTTTCATGGAACTCTCCTTTATATGAGTTACAGGCTGAGGTACCTGTCCTTTGTCTGGATTATGAACTTAAAAAATGTGGGAAAGGATGCCGAGTGGCTTTAACTTAATTAATTTAGAGCAAACAACTCTTATGAAACAGCTTTTTTTTTTTTTTTACTTGTTAGCACAGCATTTGCTGATTGAACAAACCCTGTTTACACATACTATAATTCTGGATTCAGTATATTTATCTTCACAAACTTTAAGCCTTCAGTAATCATTGAGTCTTGTACCCAAAATAATCAGATTTTTTGGTTAAGCATTTTTAGTAAGTATTTGTTTTTGAATTTACAAAGCTTTTACTGAGTCAATCTGAATGCAAGCTGATTTTCATTTTGAGAAAAAAAACTTCTTTTTATCTTGTAGTTTTTATACTTAATTTATGTAATGTGTAGAAACTTAAAAAAATATCAAGTTTTTTTTTGTTTTCTTCAGTGAACCTGCATTAGCAGGTTTCTCTACGTCAATGTGCTGCAAAGTGTGGAGTATATGCACTTGAAATGAGTAGCTATATAAACCTAATTTTTTTTGTTGGTTCTGTTTACAAAGAAACCCATCCAGTGTGGGTTCTGACAACAGCTTCACCGTGGACTACCTGATTCCACTTGAAACATCAATGAGAGAGGCCTTTCTCAAATGACAACATCTTGTATCAATATTCTTTGACATTGAGAAGGCTTGTAATACAACATGGAGGTATGGCATTTTGCAAGACCTCCATATATTTGGGTTATGTGGCCATTTGCTCATTTTTTATTAAACATTTTTTAATGAACAGGTAATTCCAAGTTTGTGTGGGTTCAACATTTTCCTGTTCTTTATACAGGAACTTGGAGTCCCTCAGGGCTGTGTTTTGAGTGTCACACTTTTCAGTATGAAGATTAATGCCATCACTGAACAACTCCCTCTTACTGTTACAAGTGAGTTCTATGTTGATAACTATCGCATCTCGTGTCAGTTGTCGAACATGAGGTATATTGAGCAGCAGCTACAGACTGCCCTCAATTGTTTTCTGAAGTGGACCACAACAAATGGCTTTAACTTCTCTCTAAAATCGTTTGCATGCACTTTTGCTGCCAATGAGGTATTTGCCCTGATTCTGAACTCTGTGTCAGTGAAGTTGTGCTACCTGTAGTATTTGAGACAAAGTTCGTGGGGCTTATCTTTGACCATAAGCTAACCTTTATACCACACATCAAGCAGCTATGGATCAAATGTACAAGAGCACTGAATATCTTTCATATCCTCTCTTCCACCACTTGAGGAGTGGATCAGTGTTCTATGCTAAGATACATTGTGCTGTTAATTGATTGAAAATAGACTATGGATCACTGGTCTATGGTTCTAACAGGACCTCAGCCTTAGATGCTGGATCCCATTCATTGTCAGGGACTTTGGCTCTGCACCAGGGCTTACTGCACTTCACCAGTTCAGAGCTTATACACAGAGCCTCAGGAACCTTCTTTGCACCTCTGCTGTTTGCAACTGTCTTTACTATATGCTTCGAAACTTCATTTCTTACCAGAGCATCCCACCTAGGGTTGTTTTCCTTCCTTGGTGAGTTATGATAATTATAGTTATGCTATAGAAAGTTCTTTACAACTTATGTTACTGTAGTTTTTCTCTTAACACTGTAAACTAGATGTAAAAATTGGATTTAATGCTATTTAAGTTTTTAATTCAGAAATTAAACTTTGTCTTGTTTTACCTTAATTTCCTTTTATGAATTTTAATAATTTTACTTTAATTTTAACTTTTTACCAAATATTTACTGCAGATAGCCTAGTTGTTTTGTGCCATAAAACACCAAACCAACCAACCGACTGTAAGGTCTGGCCATACATTCCCTACCTCTCAGAGGTTTGGTCACTCAAATACATTGTTGTGGTTCTTTAACGTATGCTTGTTGTGGTGGCAAAAACCAGTATCTCTGAGTGCAAACTGGAACCACACTGTATTAACTGCAGTGATTGATACTGTTCTTACTCTAGTTCTTGCTGTAATTGGATGGAGGAGAAATAAGTACAATGCTGAGACTGTTAACATCTCCTACTCTGAGGCTTGGAAGTTGTTGTCCCCCTCTCCATCTTAGACATATGATGATGCACTCTATTCCACTGCTACAGTGGGTGTGCAGACACTTCTCTCCATGCCTCTAATAGAGTCATTTTCAAAACATCTGAAGATCCTTTTGCCCTCCATGGTTAAAAGAGCTGAAAAGTCTGTCTTCTCCCATCTTTGTCCCCACCACTCTTTTTGGTGACAACCCTTGGTTACTGGAATCTTTGTCCACAGACAGAGACCTACCTATGTGACCCAGAGCAGAATCCATGGAAATTGATAGACTTCCATATAAGAACAAAAAAAAGTGGTAGAAAACAGAAAGGCTCCCTGCCCTATTCTTTTCTGCATAGATAAAAATGGCCAGTTTGATACAGAAGAAGTGTTGGGATTTTCATTTGAATATAGATGATATTAAAGATTTGATTGAGTCTTATCATCATGTGTGTCTCCTTACAGGAAACATTTCTGAAAATGCTGATGCAGTCGTCTTTCAGCAGTTTTCTTTATACAGAAATGAAAGGTGTGTGATGGACGAGTGCATGGAGAGGTGGCATTGCTGGTTGATCAGCATGTGTTCATCCTGTTTTTGCCACCCAATACACCTTTGGAGGTTGTAGCCATCCATGTTTCCTTGGGTTGTATCATCATTATTTGTTATCTCTACCTGTCTCGTGGAGAGACTTTGATGCCCTCATTGAACAGTCAGTCTTTTATTGCTATTGATTTCTGTCTGCTCCCCTTCATTTTTCTCTTTCTTTTCTTTAGGGTTGATAGTAACTCACAGGACAGTGATCATTTTCTTGTCATTTTGAGAGATGCTGGCTCTGGTCAATGTCACCTGACCTGCATGCCTTGATGGAAGCTGGACCAGGCCAACTGGCCCTCTTTCACTGTTCTCTTGGCACTTGATCCTGCCATCATCTGTAAGCAATCAATAGATGACTATGTAGCAGCATTGACTAATTGTATTGTCCAGGCAGCTGCTCACTGTATTCCTAAAACCCATGATACATTTTCCATGGTATCCTTATCTATTGTGGAATCCTGTCAGCTACCTTTTGTAGGTATCTCACATGGTTAAACTGCGTTGCTTTTCAGTGGGCCCTTGCACGTGCTTGACAGGTCAGTTGTCAAAGCTAGAAGGAATCTTGAATTAAGTATACAACTAGCATTTCTTTCGCCACCACTTCCAAAATCATATGGAAGAAGATTCGGAAGTTCAGTGGGTAGTATACTTCTGCTCCCCCCTTTTATTCTTCTTTTCTGATAGCTAGGAAGTTGCTGATTCTCAGAGCATTGCCAATACTCTCAGGGAAAGCTTTTCTCATGCATCTAACACTTCTACTTCATTTCCACCATCTTAACCATCTAAACCTGAGCAGAGCAATCACCTTTTTCATTTCAGACTGATTGTTTCTGACTATAATTGCCTGCTGATGGAACTCATACTTGCTCTTCATTGGTCTGACAGTACATCAGTTAGACCTGATGACATTCACTACAAGATGCTGCACCATCTCTCTCCTGCCTCTCTTGCTATTCTTATATTTAACCAGATCTGGCAGAAAAATGCTTTTTTTGTGTTGCTTGACACCTGATTATTGTTCTCCCTTTTCCAAGCCTAGGAAGGATCCTAAGATACTTTCAAACTACTGTTCATTTGCTTTGAATAGCTGTCTCTATAAGATCTTGGAGAGGATAGATAATGCTTGACTTGTTTGGTTTCTCAATCCAAACAACCTCTTCTCACCCACCTAGTGTGGGTTTTGAAGACAGCGCTCCACCATAGACCACCTTATTCAATACTGTATGGAGGTATGGCATTTTGTGAGACTGCCACTCATATGGGTTGCTTGGCCATTTGTCCATTTTTATTAAAAAAAAAAAATAATGGACTAGTGATTCCAGGTTCGTGTGGGTTTGGCACTTTCCTGTTCTTTTCCACAGGAAGTTGGAGACCCTCAGGGCTGTGTCTTAAATGTCACACTTTTTATTATAAAGATTAACATCTCCCCCTTACAGTTGCAAACATACTCTATATTGATTACTTTGACATCTGGTGTCGGTCGTCAAGCGTGGGGTTTATTGAATGGCAGCTACAGAATTCTCTCGATTATCTATTGGAGTGAATCACAACATATAATTTTACCTTTTCTCTCTCTAAAAGAAAGTTGTCTTAACTAGGCTACACATTGGTCACAGTTTTTTAACTCATCATTCTCTTTTATCTGGGACTGATACACCAGTATGTGGTCTGTGAGATACTGAAGTTGCAATAGCCCACAATTTACTGTCCTGCTGTCGTCATGACTGTGAGCAACAGCAACATTTTAGACTTGCTTCTGCTATGGGTTCACCACTGACATTGGACATTGTCATCAACGGTAACACTATACACCTTACAAATGTTTTTAATTTTTTTAAGGGCTATTGGCCTTTTAAATTCTATTTACGTTTTTATCCAACATTGGGCCAGTGTTTTTGTTTTAACTTAATTTCCCTTTACATTGTAATACTGGTTGCTTGGCACTATAAAATGCCAAACAACAATCAGTGGTTAGCATGAAGCCATAAATTTGAACTTTGTTTTTTACTTTTTAATGAGTGTGGAACATTTAAAGCAAGATGTTGCTATGCAGTAATTTTGTAATTTTTTCTGAAGTTTATTATACAAATAGTGTATTAATATTTTATTTAGTTTTACATTTTAATAAAGTCAAGTACTTCAATACTTACTGTGCAATGTTTTATTAAAACTCTACAGTTGAACTAGTAAATTTTTGTTTAAAATTTTAGATTGTGTGTGTTTGCAGATGCCCAACATCAAACTGCAGAGCTCGGATGGAGAAATATTTGAAGTTGATGTTGAGATAGCTAAAGCTTCTGTAACAATCAAAACAATGTTGGAAGGTAGGTTCAATGTGTGAACTGAAAAAGGTGTACTATGATAGAATTAAAGATAAAATACATTTTCAGTAAATGTTTTTGAAAACAAACATAACCATTGGTAATGAAACAGATAGAAACCAATAATGTGTTTTTAGCTGTGATTAACAGTTGTTTTGTCAGCCTGTAATTATTAGTGAATTGTGTTGGTTTTACTAATGAACATAATTGTTGATTCCATAAAATAAATATTTCATTTAATTCATTTGGGTTTTGTTGATATTGAGCAATTATAAATAAAGGTTTTTTTGTAATCGTAGTTTTTATGACTCAGCCAACTTAAGGTTAACTTTACAGCTCAAATCTAGTGTAAAGCCATGATTGTTTTGATAAACAAAACATTTACTGTTTTCCGTGAACAGACTTGGGTATGGATGAAGATGAAGAAGAGGCTGTCCCTTTACCTAACGTCAATTCTGCTATCTTGAAAAAGGTGATACAGTGGGCAACGTATCATAAAGATGATCCTCCTCCACCAGAAGATGATGAAAACAAAGAGAAGAGAACAGATGATATCAGTTCATGGGATGCTGATTTTCTTAAGGTTGATCAGGGCACCCTTTTTGAACTGATACTGGTGAGAGAATATTTACATATTTCAACTATTTGATTTATGCACTTTATATAACAAAAAGCTATATTAAAATTGTAAGGTATTAGAAAAGTCTGAAAAATGAGCCATGAGCTCAAACATTTTCAAAGTGTAGTCTTTTTTCACATATAGATGAGAATATAGGTAGAAGTGTATGGTATTATATATATAAAATATGAAGTGACAATCAGGGTTAAGGTGTTATTAACCAGTCAGGGGATGAGGATTGAGTTCCCTCTCAAACTGTTGCTCATGTGATACATAACATATATTTTGTTCCACTTTAATATCTGAATTTAGTTTTTTTTATTACTGAGATGGAATTATTTAAGTTTGGTATCAACATTTATAAATCTGGTGAGATATAGAGATTGCTTGTAAACCTTAACATAGCTTACAAAGTAAATTGCCTGTGTGGTCCTTCAGTAAATGCTATTCAATGTATCATTATTCAGCTAATATATCTTTATTGATTTTTGTCTACTGTACATCCAGTGCTTTGCAACACAACTCCCATTCTATATGAATCTAAGCTAGAATTTAACAATTTATGGAAGTGTTTTGTGAAAAGCTGGCAAACATTCCTACAGATGACTTCTGCTAATGAGGATAAAGACATACTTTTGACCTTTAACCAATTAGATGTTAACACAGTAAATCCATTTTTGAAAAGTATTACTGTTTACCACATTCTGGTTTTGAAAATTTTTCTAATTGAACATTAATTTATAATATCTAACCAACAATAAAAAGGAAATAAATGTTTGTAGTCACTTAGATTTTTTGCTTAGCTTTTGTTTTTAAGAATTCCAGTTACATTGGCACTTGTCTAGTTAGGAGAAATTTACATGTTTGTAAAAATTTTAAAAACTAGCCATAAAATCACGAGTTTGCCCCCCCCCCCCCTAGATTTTGAAATATATTTTGTGAAGATAAAATAGCAATATACTTCCTTACTAGTTTGTTACCCTAGAATTTTAATGTGTTATCAGGATTTGAATAATTTACAGTTCCCTTGCTGCTAAAACAAATAGTAGTAATGCAACTTTCTTAAAACACAAGTTAAAGTGTAAAGCATTATTTTCTTATTACACCTTCCCATCACTGCATTCATGCCAGTATCTCTGAAGACTTTATTTTTCTTTAATTTCACATGTGTTAAATAATCTACTATCAGTTTTGATATTCTGTGATAAAATACATTTGTGGTTCTTGAAAGCTTTGATGTTTTCGTCATACATATCTTCAACATTGTTTTGTTTCTTGAAATATTACCTCAACTTTCTCAGTTCATTCACATAAAAATATGATTCTCAATGTGATGTTAGGTTTTTATTTGATTAAAATATAATTTTGATAAAACTGGTTGGAAATTTTGAAAAATTATTTGCACATTTTAAGGGTTTGTTTCAGACATAGGCAAGCATCAATATATTTAGGAAATGTGTTTATGCATATACTTTACTAACATTCATTCATGGATTATTAGAGTTAATGAAATAAGCAAGATTCATCAAGTTTGAAATAGCTTAGATCCACTATTATAGAATGCCAAATGTATATGGATACAAGTTTTGACACTTTCAAATGTTGAAAAGGACACTTGAACATGTTAAAATGTCTGTGTATAAATTTAGTGTTCTATAATAATGAAGTTTCACCTTATTTAAGACTGTACAACAATGTGTATTTGCATAATTTCACTGTCTATATATATTATTTAAAACTTAAAAAATGCCTTATGCCTTTTCCAAAAGATTAAGTACATATTAGTAACTTGACATTTTTGTTACCTTAACTCTTTCCACATTGCATTTATTGAACTACTGTTTTGTGAATGTATATCAGTAAATTTGGTACCAAATTGTATATTATAATTCAGTCTTTTACATTTGTTAATTTAAATGTAAATATTAATAAAAATATGGATATTGATTTTTGTGTCACATGTTATGTTGAATGCAGCACTGGTGCACATTAGGTGTTTGTGATGTCAAAATACAAAGCCTGTAGTTTTGTACAAATTAGCAACTTAAAATTACTGATACTGAAGAGTTAGAATATAAAATAAAACCTTTTATCTTTTCTATTAACTGTGATATTGCTCATGTATTGAACAAACACAGTGGCTCACTTACCTTTTTTCCATTTTTGGAAATGGCCCCATATGTATACTTCTGTATATGATGTGAATAGCTAATCAAAAGCTGCTCAGAATGCCCCCTTTGTGGCTTTATCAGCTGTTTTTAAGTATAATGTCATCATCTCTTTCTTTTGAGACAAACTTTTGTGTTGAAGTTGAGTCTTTAGCCTATTTGAAATTTCATATTTTTTTTAGACCCAAATACAGTGTAGTTACTAAACTTGATAAATTATAATGGAATACTATGGTATCATTTGATTTTTTTTATTTATTCAAATGTATATGCAGAACTTGAAAAACATGATTTTGTTTTTACAACCACTGCATGCAGTAGTTCTTAAAGTTTAGCAAGCTATGACAAACAGCAACCA
The DNA here is from genome assembly GCF_004210375.1 of Tachypleus tridentatus. Taxonomy (NCBI): domain Eukaryota; kingdom Metazoa; phylum Arthropoda; class Merostomata; order Xiphosura; family Limulidae; genus Tachypleus; species Tachypleus tridentatus. The sequence continues at coordinate 133,094,753 of NC_134837.1, forward strand.
AGTACGATTGTTGTAATTAGAAGAGATAATTGTTTTACCTCATTTACTTTCTAAGTTTTAAGAAAAATAAATTTAAGAATATATTTATAAATAGTAATAATCTATATACACATATATAATGTATAATAATTGGAATGTAACTGTTTTACTGAATGCTAGTCCACTAAAACACATCCAGGAGAAGACACTTTGTAAAGACTGATGGTCAGTTTTACACTTGGATATAGTAACATGAGTGCTCATGTGCTGCATCATTGTAACTACTGTATTGTTAGCTAGGTCTGACTGGAAGATCAATATAATAATATATATATAATGGTATTTAAGCTTTTTAGACTAAACATTTGTGTTTTTGTCTTATAATTTGTAGTAATTCTAGAAAGAAAAAAAGTGTAATTTTTCTTTTATTTTAAGGTAATTACAAGATCGGTCAAAGCAACCAAATTTTACAGATTCATTGGTGAATGTAAAATATATAGTCTTTTTCTTCAGAAACATTTTATAACTATCTGGACCATACAGATTTTTGAAAATTTTCAGATCCATAAAAGTATTTTCAATCTTGAAATGAAAATTACTTTGCATATTGGATAGTTAGTGTAAAAAACAAATATTACAGGAAAAACACTGCATAACAAACCTTAAGACTTAGTAAAGAAAATCTAATATTTTTTATATAAAAGCCTTATAATGTTTACTATTGATATACCAAATTGCATGAACATATGCTTACCAATTTAAAAATTATTAGCATAAACTACAAAAAGCACAAAATGATTACAAGGTTGGTTCCAGATACAAACACATGTTAAAAGAGTGTTTAACATGTTTTCTGTAGGCTGCTAACTATCTGGATATCAAAGGCTTATTGGATGTAACTTGCAAGACTGTTGCAAACATGATTAAAGGGAAGACTCCAGAAGAGATTCGAAAAACCTTTAATATTAAGAATGATTTCACACCAAGTGAAGAAGAACAGGTAAGAACTTAGTACTTTATAGATTAGTGATATGATTCTATGTTTGTATGCAAAGTTGTCTTTATAGTAGAACATTACAGTTTTTGGTTTTTACTCTAGTACTTTTTAAATTCTCTCTACACAGAAAAATTAAACCATTTTAATCAAATTTAGAAAAGTTAACCATATTCATATTTTGTCACCCTCCGTATAGTAATTTAAATAATTGGCCACCCATCTTTCCAGTTTGGAATTATATAGATTTCATAAGAAACCTTTTTAACTTAATATGTTACTTTTTTTTTTAACTACTGATAGTTTTACAGTTCCTTGGTATAATCCACTGAGACCACCTCTACAAAATTGATTTTGATATTTTAGAAATGTTTAAATTCAGTTAACTTGCGTGGTGTATAAGTGGTTCAGTCCTACTACTAAATATAAGAAGTTATAACAAGCATCTTGTCCCTGTTGAAACAAGGAAAAATAGTAAAGGTACCTTGAAGACTGATCCTTAATATTCTTAGTTGTCATTAATTAAATTACTATGAAATTAGAGGAAGTTTTACTGGTTTATTTTTCAAATTATGCCATGAGGCAACTCTTAAGTTTTAATTTTCATTTTCTTCATTAATGAAAAAAAAGTTGAGGTTTTGTCTTGTCCCTGTCAGACTGGGTCTTAACACAAAAGCCACACTTTGTTATCAGTATTTTCACTGTAGTACCTTCAAAGTACTGGTCTGTACTATAAAGGAATGGCAAGGATTACCAAAGTTTTTTGTTACTGTTGTTGATATTATATACAGTGCCTCATAAATGCATATTTCATATTTGGCAAAGAAATTGAAAGTTTCTATCCAGTTCATATTTTTTACCAGCTTCAGCTGTATAGCAAAGTTCATAAGTTGAGTGTTTTTTTCTTAAATCTGTTCTCTTTAATATTTGATTTCATGACTAGCCATTCGACAATGTCATCCACTAGGAAGACTTTAGTCATTTTAGTGTAAATAAATATGCTTGGGAATATTAAGAATTAGGAAATTAGTGTAATTTTTTTTTTGAATAAGTTGGAATCTCTAAAATTTGTTTTTGAGTCTCAAGCATATAGTACCTGTTGAAGTAACTGCATACTTTTCTGTATTGTAGTCACAACTTATTGGCTTGCAACTGGCTTATTACCTGCAATAGCAGAGATCGTATGAGTAGGTTATGTGATACATTTGGGAAAATTAGGTTCTTTTTAAAGTTTTTTATTAAGATTAACAAAATAAATTGTATTAATAGGGTAGTTTATAAAGTTAATGTATTCTAGTAATACCAATGGGAATTAATTTTGTCATATTGACTTTTGTTTATTAGGACTATTTATACAATTTCAGAAGTATGTTTGTTAAATTGCAGTGATCAAAAATCTATTTTAAACACCTTCACAAATGTTTCAGTTGCTCTTCACTTCCAATATTCTTAGACTTTGTTGGATTAGTGTATTTCTGATTAGTTCATGTAGACTTCATATAATCTAACAACAATACAAATGTTTGCTACTCTTCAGTTTCACTGGATTCCTTTAGACGTCTTATGATCTAACACCAATACAAATGTTTGTTACTCTTCAGTTTCACTGGATTCCTTTAGACGTCTTATGATCTAACACCAATACAAATGTTTGTTACTCTTCAGTTTCACTGGGTTCCTCTAGACTTTAAAGCTTTTTTTTTTCTAAATAGGTTTGATATAAATTACTTGTACCTAATACTAAATGAACCACAAACAAAAATGCTATTAATACTGCAGTTAAATCCTTTATTTGTGTGGCTACACTGTATTTTAAGATAAAAAATTAGTGTTGTAACTTGTGAAAACATGTATTATTAATACCCAAAATCTGGTGCAAAGTAATTGTATTTGTAAAAGTAAAATAAAATGAGAAAAATGCACATACTTTGCACTGTTTCCTAGTGTTAAATATTACCAAAATCAATTAATGATTTAAAAAAAAAAGCTTTAAGTTCTTTTATAACTTGTGTAAGTAAGTGCTTTACTTTGTAAGCATGATTTAAGTAAGAAATAACAATTGTAGTGGACTAGTGAAGTACGTGTTTTATCTTCCTCAGGTGAGAAAAGAAAATGAGTGGTGTGAAGAAAAGTAGAAGACGTGGAGGAGTCTGATAAGTGTACCCATGTATTTTGTTGTATCTGTATTTCAGTAATTACTAACTTCAAAACAGTAGCCATTAAATTCATATTTGTTTTGTTAGTTAAAGTCAAGTATGTTGAACCACAACTTTTAATTATTTCAAAACAACTACATAATTATCAATAATGAAGACAGAGCTTTGGGGTGTCCTGGTGTACATAATGAGCTAAAAACAAACAAACAAACAAACTTTATTTTTTGCTGTACTTTTAATGCTGTTTACATTTGTCACTTGTGGATAGTTTTTGGTTCACTGTTGAAGTTTTTATTCTTGTGATGTGCAAAGTTAACAGTTGCTCCAAGTTTCATGGATTAGTTGATAATTTGGCTTGTTGGAAATGTCTGTTTTAATTTAAACAACTTTGGTGTGAACAATTTACTGTAATTCCAGTACTAGTAATAAACATTTTCCATTCTACAAGATCTCGTAATTACTGCTTTTGATCAAACAAATTGTGTTTTCATACTCATAACGTAAAAGTGTTTGCAGACAAAATTTGAAAACAACTAATTTTGTTATTGGGTTTCAAATGCTAGATTATTTTTACTTGTAGAAGTGCATGTGAAGAAGATTAAAGCCAGAAATAAATAGTACCATCCAGTACATAATTAATTCTTTCCCTGTTTCAGATCACTTAAAGGTTTTTATCAACATGCTTATTTGACTACTTACCACAGTAGGTACAAGTGAAGTATAGCCATCCAATTTTAATGTTTTAGCAACTGAAAATACCAGGTTTGTTTTCTTTTAAGTGAAAGTAACAGCCTTATCATTTACATGTGCTTTAAGTGTGACATGATGCTTATATTAAGTTCTCTCCTAATTTTTTTTATATTCAACTAAACCAAACAGTTCCTACTGCCATGTTCACAAGCATCAGCTACATGTTAAGTAAATATAGCTGTGTATTACATATGATACTCGGGAGATTTAGTGTTACATCCTGTGATTTGCATGTGATTCACAGGATAGTGCTGATCTAAATTAACTTGATTCATTACCAAGGAAAATATACAAAGTGTTAAGTATATTAAATTGAAACCCCACAGAAGAGATATTTCAGAACTCTATTTTAGCATTTTGTAGGTAGTCTGTGGCAAATTATTCATACATTTACATCATAAACATTAAAATTGGGATTTTATCATTTTCAGGGTGTTAATTTTTGTTTTTAATGGTTTTTGGAAAACAAAGGAATGGATCAGCTTGGAAAATCAGGACCAGCAGGTAAGAGAATTGCAACAAGTCATACCCCAGCTGTACCAAGCACAATGCAGCATCTTCTGACAGATAAGAATCTGTGAATGCAAAGATCATTTGTAAATGCTGTACATGTGTTTTGTGTAGTAGTACCCAACATAACCAATAATCTCTATCTGGAAAATAAAACCTACATGGAATGATTTCACCAAAATAAAGCTACCATTCATAATTCCTATTTAACTCTTGCATACTTCAAGCAGCTGGGAAGTGAAACTGGTATTAATGGTATTCTACAGAAGATACAACAGTGAAGTTACTTGTTGCTGCTTCTGTGATTTCTCTGTGATCAGGCTGTTAAAATGTTTACTGTGAAAGGCTATAGGGATAAGTGGTGTGACTTGGACATTAGTCTTAGAACAGAACATTTTACAGTGGAAACTATGATGCAAAGCCATTAAAGAATTATTCTAGTTTAATATACTAAACTTCTGTATGTGACACGTTCTTACTTTTTAGGCTTTATCATAAAATACTCAATTATGCCTCAATTTGAATAGTATTGTGATACTCGATTGAGTGAAAAGTTTGAAATGGAATTTTCAACAAAATCTAAAACTGTTTATTAATGATTATGTAGATTAACCTTTCATATGTAAAGTGGTGCATCAAACGTTACTTTTGAGCTATAAAAGTAACTTTATAATTGTTTTAAGGTTTGGATCTGTGACACAGGACCAGTTTTTTAGTCATTCAAACATTACAGCTAGATGATCAATATGATTACATCAATTAATGTTGGTTAAAATAATAAAAATTAGACTGGAGTGGCTGATATTGCAAAAATAAACTTAAAAATTAGTGTTTCCAATTATCCTCGGAATCAAAATATTGCCATTCTGATTTCTCATTTTTTGTTAAGAATAAGTTTAATTAATGTGACAACTGAAGAAAAATCTAATAGTCAAAATTAGTGTTTCTGAATGTACTAGATCTCTGAGTCTTGAGAGATTAATCAATAAGTATCCAAACTCTGAGCTTGAGCACCCACATCTCGCTTTCCTAATTTCTGATTTTCTCATGTGAGACTAGCAAATTGGAGGTTAAGTGATAGATGGTGTATCACCACTACAATATGGGTCCTACTTGTTTAGTTGCCTCCAAAACCTAGGATACATTTTATAATCCCATGTTGTAACTTGTACCCTGGAATCATTTTTAAAAATATGCAGCATATTTTGTTTCATGTAAATGTGTTTTGTTTATGGCTCAAAAATTTATGGTTTTATATATATGTAAATGTTTGTCACAGATCTTTTACTTCAATGTTAAAGATCTTGTGTTCTGTAGGATCTGCATCGGTGTTACGTAAAATACGTTTAATTCAACTGAGAGATGGACTGAATTTTTTACACAACATTTAGAAGATCTATACATATATAACCCAGACTTAGTGATTGTTAACTTAACTAAAAATAAGTTGGCAATAAACATTTAAAATAGCACAGAAAACTAAACTTTATTTATAATAGATAACATGTTAACCCTTTTGGTTTTCTCACATTACATATGTCACTATCTGAGTAGACATTTTAATGAGGCAATACTTTTAAATAATCAACTAACAATTTACACAGATATTTTATAACACTACTACTACTGCTACTAATGTAATCTCATTACACTGAATCAGTGGGACTATTCTTTATAAGTATCATTAAATGACAAACTTGCACCACAAAATAATGTATGTATAAAAGAATACTCACATCTTGTACATTAAAGATGTAAGGTTAAACTTGGAATGTGCTTTAAGTTACAGACAAAGAAATGTTGTACACATCTTGGTTTAAAGCAAGAAAATGTTTCTTACTCTTGGTGGTCGTACAAGGAGTTGAAGTCAATAGTATATATTCCCTTATACTTGGTCCATGCTTCAAGTCTCTCACCAGAACTCTCAAGGGAACAATTACTCTCCTTTTCAGATGTATGTTTATAAATGTATTTATATGCACATGCACAAATATTTCTTTTGTTAAGGCAGTACTTTTCAATAAAGTCACCTGCTATACCCAGTTAGGTTAACATTTTATATCACACTTTACTACTATAAAGCACAACATAAATGAGGGTTATAAAAATATTTTTTAGTATAACAGTTGTTCAACATTAATGTGTGATATGAAAGAAATGAACAATATTTTTTTCTCTTGGAAAATCTATTAATTATTTCATAAATATCTTAAGACAGGCAGCAGATCAAAACATAAATTATGCAATGCAAATATATAAAAGTGGGTCACACTAGTCTATCTCTTGATACTATCATAAAATGAATTAAAAAGCACTAAATATTTCACAGCAATAAAAAATTGTGAATATATGTAATAGAAAATAATCTTGGAAGATCATTTAAATATTCAGTTTTGAAGTTTGAAATATTAAGACAAATAGTTTTTGTTTAATGTTTTTTTAGTTTTGCACTTTGAAATGGCAATGAAGTTAGTCCTTTGAAATTATAATCTTGGCAACCACACACACGAGTAATCCGATCAAATGGTTACTAACCAAATTACAAGTGCTCTAAATCTATAATGTTTTAAATTTCAAAATAAGGGGACCCTCTGATAGCTTAGCAGTAAGCTTATGATACTAAAATGAAAGGTTCAATACATGCAGTGAGTATAGTGCAAAAAGCCTAATTTTTTTTTGTCGGTTTTTTAGGCACAATGGGCTATATAAATGCTGGGTCATAAAAAGCATTCATTTATTTATGCAACCATAGCAAGATATTTACCTGCCAGATATGATTATTGTAAAGAAAAGATTTCATATATTGTAAATATTTTATGTCTTAAAGTCAATTTTAATGAAAGTGCTCAAAGAAGACAAACTGTAAACATTCCCATGAACTTCCCCATTAGAAGGTGCTTGACATGTAGTGTGGTTTGTAAAAAACAATGCTGATCAGATGACTAAATTCTGATGTCTAACTATACTTAGCCAGGTGTTTTTGTGCATGTCATTTATTCTACAGTACAGTTTGTATTGATTTAATAAGTTCTCAAATAAATGGGGTTAGTAAAAATTGCAAAGTAATGTTAATTAGGAAAAAAACAACAAGAGAGCTTCTAAGAAATGAATTCTTTAAAAGTTTCTAAACAAGGACAGATACTTTTCTTTAATTTTTGGATTGCATTTATTACTTTTATTGTGTTATGGTGATCTGCAGTGTTGTTTTACTTCAAACAGACTATTCAAGTATTCAAATAAATCCTCTGACCTGATTCCACTACTGTTTAAAAACCTCACATTTTCATTTCTTTAAACAAATTTTTTTAGTATAGTTTTATTACAAGATAGAGCTTTTACAGTAAAGAAGAATATGTTTAAAAAGGGAACAAAATGTTTTACTAACACAATCTTTCTTAAGCACTTGAGAATGATTGCACCAATGTTTGAAATATCATACCTATTTTTAAAATATTCTTCCTTACTGCAAAAGCTGTAACTTATAATAAAATACTTATAATTATTAAGTAAACTTAAATGAAACTATTTTACTAGTTTTTGAGTTAACTTCTAGTCTTAAGCATTGAAAAAATATTACAATTATTGTATCTTTCATTAAGCTTATTTAGTTTTAATCAGTATAAAAATTACCAGTATGAATAATTGACAAGCAGTAAATAATTTAAAACACAAAATTACACCGATGCAACTTATAAGTGTTTTTAATAAGTTTTTCTTGTATAAATGATACTTTATAAACAATCTCCAAGACCCTAATAAGTAATTCAACAGGCATTTGCTATATAATCCAAAAATAATATGTTAATGACTAATATGAAAATCTCTAACTTGAGTAAAAGAGTGGGTAAGCCACTATTAACAGAAATTAGAAATTCAAATTACTTAAACCATAGATAAGGCTAAAATATCATTCTACATTAAACATACAAACATTCATTAATCATGATTGTTTTGGCTACTTGACAACATTTAAAGTATGTAATAAGTATATACTGATATTAATTATACAGTTTTGTTAATTTGAAAACAGTAACAGTAAAACTTCAAAATTTTAATTTGGAAGAATGTTAATACATCTCTCTTTAAGATATGAAATAAATGTGATTACATCAAAGTCTATAAAAGTAAATGCAAATATCTAGATAACTTGTAGATGAAAATAAATAAACTATTGAGGTGCCCACTGTGCACCTTAAATGTTCTCAAGTCAACAGAATTATTATTACTTGGCAACACTTTGTGGAACTTCAGAAAAAAAGTCTTGATTTGGCATCTGGTTGACACTTTTTTCCCATTAGTGTCAAATGATAAATTCAATTGTAATGTTTTTTCTCCTTACTGAACAGTACATATAATTTGATGAAGAAAATTTTGAAATTTATTATAACATACTTGATCACAATAAAATAAAAGGTAAATATTTTGTTTGGTAACATACGCATTTAACGCTCATACTTAACATTTTTTATATCTCCAGGCATTTTATAAGCATTTATAATGGGCATATCAATAAAGCTTTTGATTCAGGTGTAAGGGTGAAAATTAAGCTAATATTGTTCTAATATTTGTAAATTTACACAAGTTTAAAACCTCTGGAAGAAAACAGGAAATTTCTTGAAGGTAGGTAGGTTGGTCAGGAAATTTCAAATCACTCTTAAGGACTTAAAACAGATTAAGTTAGGATTTTAACCCATTAGTTTGCTTATTCAACTGATTAAAGAATTAGGTTACCAGGTATGTATACCACCACTCGTAGTGTTAACTTATTTTACTAGTCAGTTTTACAAATGAATCACAATTTGGTTTAAGAATAGCCAGTTAAAGTTTTTAACACTTGAAAGAGCCCAAAATATTAATTATATCCCTACCTGGTGGTACCATTAATATGGTTGAATTTTATTAAGTTACCACTGGAACAAAATGAAGGGATGTCATGTTGTAGGGAATGATATTCTAATTTTGGGTTTCAGGAAATGAGTGTATGAACAGGATTATCTTGCTGGTAGCAAGCATAGTACTATGATATATAGTAATTTACATCACATTCATTCTTTTTGAAATGGAAATGATCTGAAATATTTTACTTGAATGGTGATAATTTATATTATTTTTTAAAAATATTTAAAAGGAAATAAATTCTGTGAAAAATCAATATTTATGCAAATTTCAATATCTTGAGATTACGCAGTATTGGTTTTCTATGATATAAACAAAAGTACATTTGATTTTACAAAATAGCTAAAAATGGTAAAACAAATAACCATATGATTTCTTTGGCACCAGATTTCTATTTGTCAGTGGGAGAAAAATAATTTTTTCCTGTAACAACAGATATCTGTTTTATACTGTAATATAAAACTGTCCCACTGACACCTCTAGAAACAGATATGTATTTTATAGTTATTTTTTGAGTTTACTGACTAATCAAGTGTTATATTATCACAGGTTTACAACTTTTATAGCAATTAAAATTATTCACAAAGTATATCTATATTTCCCTATTACCTTTTCAGGTTCATTATAATTAAAATTATCAGTATATGAGAAGACAACTAATATTTCTTATTGTAAAAGCTGTAATTTAATAAAATTATATATATATATTGCACAGGTGTAAAAACAACATACAGATATCACCAACACAATGTTCCTATCTTCCTACAATAAAAATAGCTTGCACATCTCCTCTACTGATAGATTCCTATTTCTCATTGGAAGAAAAAAAGGAAAACTATGACCTCTATAGCAATAGATTTCACTTTTATCATTAGAAGAAAAAATAACCCCATGATTTTTCCAGCATCATATTTCTATTTTGTACAATAGTCTCTAGAAATAAGTTCCCAATTTTCACTGTGATGGAGTGAAATTCATGAATCTTGTAAAGTATAAATTACATCAACATAAATGATTATGTCCAAATTATTTTACAATTACCTTGGATTTTCTTTAATGGGGAAAATGAGCAAATGTACGATATACATTTTTTTCTACTTAACTGTCACAATCTTTTATATTAAATTTGAAAATAAAAATTGCATTTTCATATTTAGATAAAAGAATAATAAAAGATTATTTGTCTTCCATATAAAATTAGTGGTTCTAATGTGTATATAATGTTCACAGTTACATTTAAAAGTAATGGCTGTAAATAACTTTTAAATATCTATTTCCCAGTTCTAAATTCAAAAACAGACAAATAGAAATGTTTGGAATAAGTCACTATTTATAAAAACACAGTGGTCCAAGTACTGTCATATATAAAAATTATTTTCTATTAATGAGCTACCTTTGTAGCTGTTAATAAAATACTATTTTGTATATAATTAACAAAACAACATACTAAAATATTTACTTATCAAATTAACAATGATTATTAATAGAATTAAAAGATGTGGCTATTAATAATAAAATATATCTATATTAACCCATTACCTCTTCAGGTTTACCATGAGTAAAATTATCAATGACACAATACAAAAATATTATTAAGTAAATTAATGCATTAATCCTTAAAATGTTAATTGAATCCATGTTCAAAATATCCTTAACAACAATTTTTAAAAATTTTAAAACAAGCTATATGAGCAAAAATTATAGGGTTGCTCAAAACACAAGGCTCATAAAAATTTCATTACAAAAATATGATTAACAACTTATAACTTACTGCTTCAATTCCTAATTTTATAGGTACCTAATTAGAAATTAAATAAAAGCTGCATGACAAATAAAGCTTTTGTGATAAAAGAGCAAAATAAGTTAAAAGTATAATAGTAATGTTAGGTGTTAATAAAACCTTTAGTACAAAGGCTAGAAAATAAAATTATAATTTAGAAAAAATTTGGACAAAAATTGAACTACTGTTGTTTTATTGAAGTTTTGTTTAATAGTATTTACAGAGTTTCAAACTCACTTAGGACAATTATGTCTAGTGATTTATCAGATTTTGAGTTATAAATCTTTATGTAATTAAACATTTTCCATAAAATGAATTGTTATTTGTGATGAATGGAGAGTTCAAGAGAAATGTGATTTTTTTATGCTAATCCATGATAAGCATACCATGATTAATCAACTACATAAATGAAACTGTCACCAGTTTACTAAAGAGACAAAAGAGAAAGTAAAATGTGTTTTTAAAACCTCTATTACTAAGAAATATTTTAAGAAATCCTACATTAAAAAAATCAAGCTTTAAGATTACTATAGTTTCATTCTTAATAAGTTTGGTAGCAATATAAAAAGCTATGGGATTATTATTCTTTTTCATATGAAATATACATATGGAAATAGTGCTTAATATTATTATAACTTTGTCCTGAGGTAGTTATCTTTCAATAAAAACAATGCAAAATTTTTAAAAGAAATTATAAAAATATGAAGGAAAGTGTGACTTAAAGAAATACTAATTACATACAAGTAAATTATAAAAAATAAATGTTTTAGATAAAACCTCAACCAAAAAACATGAAAGCATATTTCTTTTGTATAAAATTTGTAAATTAATAGATTATTACTAAGCAGTTCAGTACTAAAAGTAAGTTTTAAATTGGTCTATTCTAAAGGTATTTGAGGACCAACTGTAAAAAAAAGTAGAGATAAACATCAAGAAAAAGATCCAATTATGTTGTTTGTTCAACTCTACAGGAATTCCTTGTTAATTAAATGTATTGGCTGATTCATATACATCTTATGGCTAATGAATAAATAAATAATGTTTCTATTTTTGTTAAGCATTTGTTCTGTATTTGCTGGTGTCATCAATTTATACGCAATGGCACCAAAGGTGCAATGTTTTTTTCTGGATGGTTCTTATTACATGCATATTATTTCTATTAATTTTATTACAGAATTATGAAAAAACAAAAAACAAACGTTTTATAGTTATTAACAGTTATGTTTGTGGTAACTGTTCTGGTAGATAACTAAGTATAACAGTATTGACAATATAAACACATACTTAAAAAAAAAAAGGTTATTTATGATCCATATCACTAAAATAAAAATTTTGGCATAAAACTGATAACATTAGTTCTTAAAAACATCAAGCCCATGTTGATGAATGGCTGTTAACTTCAAATAAAAATGCCCTATACTATTTTATTCTCAAATAATGCATTGGACCCAGGATTACAATTAAGTGCACCTAGCATTGAAGAATTACAAACTAGATTCTCTCAAACCAAAATACAACAGATGAAAAAAAAAAAGGGCTTACACAGAGAGTGGTTGACCACACAAACGTCAGCAGTGACACTAGGAGAGAAGTTGCCATATTATGAGAAAACTAAGCAAGAGTTTGCTGACTATTTTGTTGATAAATCTGTCCTTTCATTCAGAAAGATGGTGAAAGTTAATCCATCAGCAGTTGGAAATACATACTACAGTCCTGATGAGGAACCCATGAACATTAATAATGATGAAGTGACTGACACTCCGATGATATGGCATGCCCTATGTGTCAATCTTCATATGCCTCAGAACTTTGTTTTCTTATCTGAAACAGTCATCTTTCTACACGTGATTTTAAACTTTCACAAGCTAGTTTCCAATGTGAATGTGTGCCTGATAGTTTGTAAGAATCAAGCACAGCCAATCTACAGCTTATTAGGAGTAGACAAAGCTAAAGTTTTGCTGGAGTTCCATGCCTTTACAGGCAGCAACATCACTGGACAATTTGTAGACAAGGGCAAAATAACTTTGCTCAAACTTTTTAATAAAGATGAGGGCACTATAAATGCCTTTAACACATTGGCTCCCAAGCCTATTTTGCTCATACTTTCCAGGATGCCACTAGTCATTTTACAATTACTTTTTTTAGAAAGAGTGTACATTTACCATTGTATCCCAGCCAATAAGTGGCCCTTTAAAAGAAAAATAGAGCATGACTCACCAGTGGGTCATGTGGGAGCCAAAGTGTTAAAGTATTGGGTAACACAGATTATGTCAGTCCAGTAAATGAAGATGCACTTGCTAGTTTTGTATCAAGCATACTGGCACCCAGGAGTTGTTATGGAGGACTTGAAACAGCTTCAATAATATCTGTTCTATAAATACCAGGCAGACAGCAAGCATTTTCCAACAACAAATGTAGCATTGCATAAAGAGATTTTTCATGCCCACTTGCAAGCCTTCATCTGGGATCAGACCCATGTCCTCACACAGCACCAATGGTGTGTGAAACATCAAAGCTCAAACCAGCTCCACAACCAGTTGGGAAGTTGGTGAGATGCACAAAGAGCAACAGTGCACCAAAGAATTGCAACTTTGAGTGCAAAGATCTGACATGAATACAGATTTGTCTGTGTACAGTGTTTTAAAATAAGGGCCCACAGAAGGTCATTACTCATACTGATGAAGACATTTAGACTACAAACAACATTTCATCTAAACATATTGCAGCAAGAATTAATTATATTAATGTCTCTCATCACTTTCATGATATTAAAAGTTCATACAACTAGCTAAAAATTATTGAAAATCCATATCAGTTTTTCTTCAATCTAAACTACCTACACATCAAACAGATAATATACCTCAATGCAACTGCAGAATCTCACAAAAGTAAAGTAGATTATACACAATTCATATCATTATCAGGATATTGACTGTACAGAAGTTTATATGACAAAAAGTATGTATGATACATACACTAAGATGTAGCATGTTTTACATCACCCCTGTCTGGTTGTCCCTGGAACAAAGAGTTTTACAAAAATTAACAATTTTTACACTAGTTTATTTTTTAACAGAAGTAACCTGATTAATCTCTTACCCACCAAAAAAGTTGTGATTCCATTTTTTTACCAAAAAAGTTTGCTACAGTAATATTTTTTCAACCAAATATGTTTACAAATATTACATGAAAAACAACATCTTACTTCAATGGTAAAGTTGAAGGTTTATAATAAATAATTAAATTTTGCTTAATTTTATTAAAAAAATTATTTAACCTATCAACTGGCAGTTATTATCATATATATGATAATGGTCACTTGAAAATTAACAGAAAAATAAGATGATATACAATTTCTAATGACATTACTGAATTAAGAACAATACATGTTTTTATCATTGATGAGTTAATTCTGTACACATTTACAGAATTAAAAATGTGCCTCTCTAGCCATAACCCTAATTATTATTTTTTTTTATCATTAAAGCTAATCTGCTCTGTAAGCTTCTGATATGTATGTAAATATCATTGACATTATCATTGTTATTCTGGAAACAATAAAAACAAAATATGTTTAGAACTACTCCAAAAGCTAACACCCTCTATCAGTGCACATTTATAGGTTTCATTTTTGGTCACACAACAATTTTCCACACTTCCTGTGCAACTGTGATGTTTTTTCATTCATCTGAATGTTTCCTCTTCAATGGTCGTGTCAGCAGCTTTGACTTCAGAGTTAAATAAGCTTCTAGTCTTTTACAGCCATACTCCTGAAAGACAGAAAAAACAAACTATGAACCATCACAGTCAACAACATATATTAAAGGTGGATTTTCTGATGGTTTGTACTGCAGCTTTAAGGAGTTCTGTTCAATACGTTTATGATACTACGTGAAAGCAATTGTTACCTCCTGAAATAACATACAAAGAAATAATGAATCATGAAGAATTACACTTTACAAGTAATAACATTATTAAAATATATCTATACCAAATTCAATACTGTTTTAAAAGAATTGTGTTGAAGCAGCATCTGAGTAAAAGCCAAAAAATAAATAACAATCCAAGGAGTATGTTTGGTAAATTTCTCATTTTGTTCAAAGTTCTGCAAAACTTCCATGGATAGCAAATAAATACTATAAAAGATACAAAATACTTAGAAGTTACAAAACTATTATATACATATATATATTCAGCAATCACAATTGTTAAAGAATAAACAGTTTATGTAAATAAGATAACAAAGCTGATGTATAGTAAAAGAAAAATCATATGCTATATACTAAAAATCAATTAACATATTTCCTATCAAGAAGCTACAACACAGTTAGAAGTTTGGATTTCTTTAACATTTCATTCCAAACAAAAGCTAATAAAATATTCAATAAAACAGTCCTAAAACTACCCATTTAATAATAGTTTTATTTTGTAAGTGGTATGATAGAAAGATTAGAGAGAAATATTTAAAACTTGTGTAATTTGCCCTCAAAAGATAGGGGCTGGAAAGGATTAAGCTCATGCACGTTGTCCTATCGAAGTCACTAAACAAGCAAGATCTTATTCAGTAATATCCATTTTCCTGTACCTGATGATTTCTTACTTAACAGACACTAATGTAACAATATTCTGAAAACTTACATAGGACCATTTCAAGAAATATCCCATAATGCCTCAAATAAGCAGTACCTTTCTCAGCCTATAATAACCTGATGATTTTCTATGGTTTCATTAACCACAGTAAACAGTCAAAACTAGGCTCTTTTTTTGTATAAAAACTTCTTGTACAAAATATTTTTTTACAATATTACATCCATAAACTTCAGGAAATTGATTAAATAAACTGAAGTCAAAGCTCCAGCATCATATATTACACCCAATTTGTGGTAGTTCTTTCCTGGTTATGGGCAGAGTTGACAACGAATGTTTTCTAAACAGAACACTATATAGTAAAGATATCTGATTATGTAACAGTTACTTTCTGAAAAGTTATGGGCAGAGTTGATATGGAATAATCAGATATCTTCACAGTAACTTTCCAGTAATGGGTAGAGTTGAGAGAGAATGTTTTCCAAATAGAACACTGTACAGTAAAGATATCTGATAATGTAACAGTTCATTTTTGGTTTTGGGTAAAGTCAACAGTGAATGTTTTCTTGCTGGAAAGTAAGTAGATGACTTGAAAACTGGTGTGGTTGAGCTAAATTGGTTTAATGAGTGCTTACAAGGAAGACAGCTTCAGGTATAATAATATAGTCAATGTATAATGACTACATACACTTTGATGTTAACTCTCTCACTACAGACAGGTGGGCCAAGACAATATAAAGTCACATTCAAAATTTAATTAAACTACTTTATTATCATGATATATGAATAAACTTAGCATAAAGACATAGTTAAACCAAATTTTAATATTATGTGAATTTAAGTTCTTAATTTTATAAGAGAATAGTTTTAAAAATTTCCAATCTCCCCTTGTATGAGAATTGTGACATTTACTCTCTAGGTCTTCAATCTTCTGTAATTTATTTACCACCTCTCCAAAAAGTATGTAATTTAATGTAAATTACTCATTATAATACTTTAATCTTACTTAGTTACACAGCTATAAAATAGAAAACTATACCACTCTTGTCCCACCCATCTGTTACATCTTTTCCTTTACAAATTACCATTAGTTCTGTATGACATTTAATATTATACTATTTATAACCAATAGAAACCTACCATATGAAAGCCAATGTTTTCACCTATCAAATAATGTACTACATTACATTATTCTGCATACAAGTAATTGTCTATTTTGCTTTCAATTCAAACTGTATTCCCACAGAGAGCGCATCAGTAAGCTTGGCTGAATTTTCAATGGCTTTTATTGCATAATTAGAAAGTCAGAAAAATTAATACAGTTATATAACATTGTCTGATTTTTACTTGTCACTATTCTGTGTTCTTATATGCATTATATAATTAAATACAAATTATTTAATGCAATGTGTTACCATTATTATAAAAAAGTAAATTTCCAATGATAGTTAACAGTAAAAAAAGGCCCAGTTAAGTATTATATTTCTTGTTTTTCATATGTATTCATTATTTATCATTATAAAATTAACTAAAATTTAAAAATTAGAAGCTTAACAGATTAGCTAAGGTAAGAAAAAGAATAAAAAAGTTCACGAGTTACATTCATGAGCAGCTTGTGCATTACATAACTAAAAACAGAAACATAAGCTATATGTTCAACAAGTGATTCACAACTTGTTTTGTGGGATTGTTATTTAGACAGGGTTCAGAGATTAATAAAACAATAAAACTGAAGTAGAAATAGATGTATACTATTACTAGTTTTAAGCTATTTAAGGTAAACAAGTTTAGTTTTCCTGTTACAATTTGAAGGTGTTCTAGAAAGTTAAAAAGAGTAACTTAGATTATTATTATTTTTTTATGTTGGTTATGAGGTTGATCAATTTGATAAATCCTGTATAGAGTTAGAATAGAAAAAATAACAGATAAAATTGTACAATTTTACTGAAAAAAAAGTTTGAAATTTATTTAGGAAGTTCTAAACAATATCCAATTGAAATTTGTCAATTTTCAGAAGAAGAAAAGTATTTTTAATCTTAACATGAAAATCATCGTGCAGTCAGAACAGTCAATTCTGGCTCTAATTTTCATTGAGAAAAATTAGTAAAAAATATTTCATTAAAAATGTTGAATTTTTGTGAATAAAAGATTTCTAATGCTTACAGAAAGTTTGAAACATTTCATGAAGAAACACAAACATATTAAAACTTATAGTATGGAAATTAAAGTTCACTTTGAGATCAATATTTAGGTTGAATTGACTTAACTGATAACAAGAAATTTAGAGGATGATTTGGAATTTGTACCATTTACTTGAGAAGCCTACTAAATGAGTAGTTATCATTTACAAATGTAACTAAACATTAACCATGTTCTGAAGTTTGATTAAGATTAATATATACTCAGAATCTGTATCAATCAACAACTTTTATCTTTGGAATAGAAACCTTACATTAGTAACAAAGGTTTCAAACCATTCCACTGTACTTTTCACATTCACTGTATATTTCATGTTGAATAATAATTTTACTGTTGATAAACTATCTATTAAACTCCTATCTTTCACTAGTATTTTCCTTTAATAATATTGGTAGCTTGACTTCTTGGATTCAAAGTTTTTTTTAATTGTTTTAACGTCACTGATGAAGACAGCAATAGCAAGGTTTCTGACAAAGGTTAATTTTTCTAATTACAATTTTTTTAAACTGGTCTTTTGCAAGGTTTCTTTGGAGAACACTGATAACAATCTGCTACTGATATAACAAATCTACCATTTAAGCTGATAAAATGCCCTCTGTATAAAGTCTAGTTCTAAAGCTTGTTTGATAGAAACTCATGTGGTTGACTGAACTGACATTAATCTGGTTTTGCATATTGTAAGTAACCACTGATCTATGGTTTCTATCAGTTAGACAAGAATAAATTAAACAGCTAGAGAAGAAGA
This sequence comes from Tachypleus tridentatus, assembly GCF_004210375.1. NCBI lineage: Eukaryota > Metazoa > Arthropoda > Merostomata > Xiphosura > Limulidae > Tachypleus > Tachypleus tridentatus. The sequence goes on from NC_134837.1 coordinate 133,113,349, forward strand.
TATGCTGTTGATTTAAGGCCAACATCATCACACATGTGATAAATAGATTCTCATGAGTCCATAACTGCAGTTCATTCTCAGCCCTACTTACTACAGTAAAGTTCACCACCACAGTCACAATGTTACATTCTGTCAGCTATATCACATTTTACATTATATTAATATGTGTTCTTTTATTCTTATTGATAACTGTCTATCAGTGAATCCCAGCATAACAAGAAATAACATGAAAACTTACACATCACAGAAGACTAAAATATCTTTAAGTACTGATGAAACTAATATTCTAAAATTTAATTTGAGCCTCTGTTTAAGGTAACAACTAATTTTTTATGTAGAGACACAGATGTTGTCCTGTGTAGAACACAATGACTGGTTGCCTTGAAACATTAAACATCTCTGTCAGGAATAACAGTTTTTTATTAACATAACCAAGAATTATATCAATGAAAAATCAAGTACATAATATCAAAATCTCATATTTGTATCATTCCTTTATGGAATTCTCAAAGACTGATTAAGTAGAGATAATTTTAAAAATTATATACAAAAAACTATAAAAATGTGAAAACCTACTGTAATCCAGACACTTACTTCAAATTCATTTTTGTTCATTATTTATGAATAATGTATTCAAACATGACAATTTTGAAGCAGAACTTAATATTTAGTTTTCATTATACAAATAATGTAATTATCTACCAACATGTTCTTGTGACCAAAAAAAGTCCCACATTTCAATAGCTGTCATTAGGTGTTCATTATTCAAATAAAGTAAATATTTACTAATGTTCTTGTGACCAACAATAACATCACACTTTTACATACACATTTTTTCTACATGTATAGACTACTTGAAAGATAGAGCAACAATCAAAAATGTATTATCACAAACATACTCTACTGTTATTTTCCATTATGGTAATATGAACGTAAAATCATTTTAGTACACATACCAGCTGTCTTGAGCTACATTTTTATCTTCTATACAGTTTTTAATCACTGTCTTTGAACATTCCTACATCTATACAACTTGGAACTCTGATTAAGTTGATAGAGTAACAGAAGTAGAGAAAGAACCTTAACTGTAGTGACAAAACTCTGAGTTCTAGAAATGGTAGAAGATTAAAGTAAACTTTTCTTTCTGCCAAGACAGAAGTGGTGTCTTGAAATTAATGCAACAGTACAAAAATACTATCAATTAAGCCTACTTCTCAAGTGTCACACTTAAAATATCAAAATAAATTTAGGTTTCAGTTTTGTTTAGCTTTTAAACCAAAATGTTGATGAACATCTATAATTAATTACATAATTTGTTGATACACATCAAATGTATAAAACATTACAAAAGTTACATACAAGAAAAATTACTTACTAACAGTAGTAACTGGAAGAAAAACAGGTGTGAAAGATGAAATTATACATGGATTTCAACTATAATGACTTTATTCTGAACTTACCCAATAGCCAAAGTTGATGGCAGAACAATACCCATTATAAATACTCCACAATGTCCAAAAGAAATGAGAGGCAAGAGAAAAGATCTGAACCTCTTTCAGGATCTGATCTTGCATTTCTTCATCAACCTGAGCATCTTTATTAAGGCTTTTCAAATATTCATGGATAAAATAGATCTGTAGAGAAAAATGACTGAAAGATAACATATAGTACATTTCTTTCCTAGTTTACATATATAGGTAGATATACACACACACATTTAAATATTTCTTAACAGAAAACTCATCATTACTTGTAGTTAGTGTTAATGGAAAATAACATAATGTTAGAGTAAGAGAAAACCATCTACCATTTGTTGGATTAGCTTTATTTATGACATATAGGAGGTTTCAGAAGACCACAATTTCACAAAAGATATACCAACAGCTTGCACCACCTAATGGAACAAGCTTAAACTTATGTTTTTTCATTTAAACTTTATTAGTTTTTGTTTATACTTCTTTAATTGTACACATACAAGTCTTAGCTACTGATTAATATAAAAACTAATTTAACACCTTACCCTGTTATACCCACAGAAGCAAGTGTACTGAAGCAATTGAATAACTCAAGAACTTTACCCCCCCCCTAATTATGAAGCATTTAGTACTTATCTAATTAACAGTTTAAGATCCAAGAGGAATACATGAAACCTCAAAGGCCATATTACTTAAACAATTCTATAAGTTTTTGTATTTTTATGACAATGTTTAATTGTAGGCAGCTGGACCAATTTCATATCGATATGTTGCTCTCAATAAAAATTTTGTTCATATTATATGTACTACTTATTCAGACAAGTCCCAGTGGAATAGCAGCATGTCTGTGGACTCATGCTGCTAGAAACAGGGTTTTGAAACCCATGGTGGGCAGAGCACAGATAGCCTATTGTGTAGCTCTGTGCTTAATTAAAACAAACAAACAATCTTATTCAGACACAGAAATTTAAAATCTTTAATTACTTCTCTGTTCCAATTAAGAAGAGAAAAAACATTCCATATATTTCTCCTATACATCAATAAACTGATATTAGCAGTATTCCTGAAAATAACTGAGAATGTCAAAGTTCTTCTTTACATGTTAACATCCCCTAGTTTTGAAGTGATAGAGATAAGAGGAAAGGTACACAGCCATTACCACTTGTCCTTTTGAATTACTCTCAGTTATCATACTGAACACATGGATTTCACTGTCATTCTTATAATGCACTCATGATTCCAAAGTATGGAGCACAACTCCTTTTTTTTGCTAATATCAGAATTCAACCTTTGCAAACTCAGCTCTAAAGTTTGACATGCTAACTGCTAGGCTTCACTCAGCCCAGGACAACCTACACGTACAATTATTTAGCTTTATTATTTCAATAGTCACATCAGTGATTGATAATCTTTGTTGTAGGATGTGCATAATTTTCTAATATGTCACAAATTAACTTCTGAAAATCCACGATGCTAAGTCTCTCCCCAGCACAAATGATTTAGTTCTAATCATCTGCTTACTCTCCAGTTCAAACATATTTTACTGTGTAGTAATTAATCAAGTAGTCTTTAAAACTGTCTGAAATAATCTTGTGCTCGATGAACTAAAGTAATATTAGTTTGTTCCAAATTGTGTACACAGTCTGAAGCAATTTCTTTGTCTTTGTCCAGTAGCATTAAAGGAAAAATCAGGTATCTCTTTTATTTGTTCATAAACTGAGATATAAACTGCCAGTTTTTCTTCCAAACTCTTATCAATTACTAATGTACTTCCCCTTACTCTCTCTGAACCAATTTGTTGTTTCAAAAATAATAAGAAAGTCCACTTGACAAACCTGTTGCTCCTTGGAGGGAAAGTTCTCCATCTTGGCTGTAAAGTGTGGGTATTCTGGCAAAGAGTAGTCATAACACCATTCTAGGAAATGATTGGCAATATCAAAACCCCTGAGATTAAAAGATAAATTAAGAATTTACTGTATAATACACAGAAACAAACCACAATTAATATATATATATATTTATTCTAAAATTACTTTCATATGTACTCTGGCTAGTCGCTATTAAAAATCATATTTTCCTTCAGATGTGGGCCTCAGCTGAGTTGCAATTTACACTAAAGGACATCAAACAGGTTTCAGAGATATATACAGTTTGTGAACAATCTGCAAACTTAACAAGGTTAGTTTCCTTAACTACCTTTCAATATTAAGTAAAATCCTGTTCTCAGTTTATAAAACTATGAAATATATCTTTGGTTGTAGATTATTCAAACATGACCTAACTAGTAGTGGGCACAATCTGTTAACTTTTTATTTCGTGACTTTCATCATTTATTATTTATTAGGTAAAAGTATATATTTACAAAAATAATTAAATAATAAAAGAATACTTAGAATTCTGTTTATTGAAACGTCACTTCAGATTTTCTATTCTGTAAAATCCTTTGATTCATTTTTATTTTTTATATCAGACTACACCACTGACCATGTTAAGCATGGTATCCATAAATATTTATTGATTATCTTAAAAATAACCTATTTTTAGTGTAATGACATGCTGCAGAACAAAACTTTGACAACTCAGTCAATTGTTTCATTCTTTCCTATTTTATCATCATATTTCCAAGCCTTTTTATATAATTTTGATTACTATTGCTTATGTTTAGGCTGTTAAGACACAGATTTTGTTTTTATATTTTCAAAATTATATAGGAGAAACAATTTTTTTCTAAAAAAAAAACTGTCCCCGAATATCAAAAATATAAATTTACTAAGGTAATCCACAAACTTCTATGGGTTGTTTTTTTAATTCCATATACCAACACACTGAACATTAGATAGAACTTCAGAATAAATTTCTTTTTCTTTATTGAGAAACAATAAAAAGCAGAGGTTATTTTCATGAATCTCATTTCTACAGGTTGTCCTGGTGTCACCTGGTGTGTGTGTCTGAATAGATAAAAACAACCACGAATATATAACTTATCTACATATGTAAATGCCAAGTTAACCTGGTGAAATGTCTGATGTCATAAAAATACCTTCCTGTCAGTCTTTGTCTGTCAATAAGGTAAAAATATTATAACATGCTAATATACTGTTACATTTTCAAATACCAACCCAGCAATATTCCACAAGCCTTGGCTAGCCTAGAGAATTCAAGCTAGCCCCAAACACTTATAAAGCTAACACTTTCCATAATAAAAGAATAATAATAAAAAATTAAAAAAAGATAAAATTAGATGTACTAAACAATTCAAAAAACAATGTCAATGAATGCAAAAATAAGGAAAGAACAGAGTACACCTCACTTATGTAACACACAAGCCATTAGCTTCAAGTCTTGTTGCAGATTTAATTATATTGATATTATAGCTTTTAAAAAAATTAGGGATAAAATTGAATAATCAAAAGTTACTTCATCTGAAGAAAGTACAGAACTGTTAGATATTTTGATGGCATAAGTATTTAGTTCTAATAAATCAAGCATTTCTAGTTGACCTTAACTTTACAAAAAAACACCTATGTTTAGCAAATTTTGTACGATTCTTAAGGAAAAATCAAAACATCTTTGTATTATTAACACAAGCATATAAAACCAGATGCAATAGACAGTCATTAATTATTGCTATAATACATAAATTTCTGATACAAAATCAACAACATCCTACAAGACCAGAAAATTCAAGTTAGTCCCAAATACACATATCAAACAATAATGTGAAACAATGTCCATAATAAGAGAATAATAAAAAACATTTAAAATAACAATATCATTTAATAAAATGCACAGATCTTACCGATAATTGTAACTGCAATATTCAAAATCGATGAAGATAACTTTATCCTCATTGTTGATTCGTCTTTCAGGCAAAAGAATATTACCTGAAGAAAAAAAATGTTACAGTGATTGTATTATCACAATCTCTTCTTGCAACACTTTATAATACTCCCACAGCTGAAAGAGGAAGTTTATTTGGTGACAGAATTTAAACTCAAGACCCGCAGATTGCAAGTCAAGCTTTATAACCATCAGATTATGTCAGGCATAATTAATTTAATGATCCAACTTTATAAAAGTACAATAAAGCTTTTGCTAGTCTATAAAAAACAAAAACTTTTCTTATAGAGAAATGAGCATGTTTAAACTGTACAAGTATACTGACAAGAAACCTTTCCATAACAATGAACTTTCACATTCATTATATTTTTACTTATATTACTTACACTGCAGATTAGAGAAACCTCTTGATAAAACCTTGAAGAGTCATCTTTTTGTAAGTAAATGATATGAAACTAAAATGAAATTCTAAAAAAACAAGGTTTACACCATATCAACTACACAACCTAAATTATTTTATTAGAACTAGTTTTTGACTCAACAAATTCTCCCAAAATAGGTTGAAAGCTGTCTTCAATAAAATAATTTAGATTGCATATATAAATGTGATGAGAATCCATTTTACAAGATTTACAAGGGCTGTTAAAAAAATACGCGGACAGTTTGAATTGCGCGGCTCCAGTTGGTTCCAGGGGAATCAGCTTGGTGTCGCTAGGTTTGCACAGATCAGCTGATTACGACGCCATTTCCCGATTGCAGATATCTTAATTTGTGTATTAGCTACGCGGTTTTAAGTGAAGTGCGATTTTTTCGTTTGGTGGATTTCAGAATGAATGACCTGAAGGAGCAACGACTTGCTGTGAAATTTTGTGTTAAACTTGGAAAATCTGCGACTGAAACTTTTGCTATGCTTAACACGGCTTACGGAGATGTTGCAATGAAGCGTACGGCATGTTTCAAGTGGCATGAACGTTTTAAGGATGGTCGATAGTCCATTGAAGATGATGAGCGTCCTGGATGTCCTTCCACGTCAACTGACGACCCACACGTCGACAAAATCAACACCCTGGTGCGGGCAAATCGACGTCTGACTGTCAGGGAGCTTGCTGAAGAGTGTGGGATATCAGTTGGATCTTGTTACAGATTTTGACCGAAAAATTGAAGATGCACCGCGTTGCTGCAAAATTCAGCCCTCAGAACTCGTGAGTTTTTGGCCAAACACTCGATCACTGTTCTTCCCCACCCCCCTACTCACCTGACCTTGCTCCTTGCGATTTTTTCTTGTTCCCCAAACTTAAAAGACCCTTGAAAGGAAGAAGATTTGAGACAATTCCCGAGATTAAGGCAAATGCGACGAAGGAGCTGGAGGACATTACAAAAGAAGCGTACCAGGACTGTTTCAACAAGTGGAAACACCGTTGGGATAAGTGTGTGCGTTGGGGAGGAGAGTACTTTGAAGGGGTCCCAGACCTCTAACTTCTAAATAAAGTACATTTTGTTTTATGACGTCAGTCTGCATATTTTTTGAACAGACCTCGTATTTCAGCTTCAAGATAAAAGTTCATTCTATTAATAAGTCACTAGATAATCAAATTATTTCATTCATTAGCAGTTTGTCCACAAAACCAATGTTTACTAACTCATAAGCCATCTATAATGACTGACTTGCAAGATCAAATCTTTTACAGTTCTATAAATCACTGTATCATGCACTTATTATTTACTATCTAAATATTTAAAAGTAACTAAGGTTTGTTTCTTCATGTGAGAAGCTGGTATGATAAATTACACACCTTCTTGTAGATCATTATGACAAAAAATGACTGGGGATGCTGCTCTTTGAAGAAACAGCCTGAAAATAACAATGACAAAAAAGGGGGTGAGTAGCTCATTTTTATGTGTAAGTAAAATATTATTTCTTTATCTTAATGTATGTATATATGTAGGTATAAATAAATAGGTACTTTTAATCTTATAAATTACATCAACTCAGCACTATAAAACAATGATGACTGTTGGTTTAAAACCAAAACTGAGATATCTGTTACAATATTATAACCAAAAAAGAAAACTCTGTCCATTGCCTTTCCTTTTCATGATTCATTAACTTATAACATTAAAGATCCAAACACAAAAGTTAAACTAACTTGGAAATGCTTACAGAAGATCAAATTAGGGGTTGGGAGTCTAGTGTTTCAACCCACAACACCTCAACTCCTACTTCCTCTCCCTGTCTGCAGCCAGTTGTTGGAAGGAATTCACCCATAATATTTTGATGTAAAAGACAATTGTTAAAATAACCTTACAGTAGAAATAAACCACCCTACATTTCCACATTTGTGTGACTCCCAACCTCCACCCAGGAAAATTTACAAGTAAATGGAGTAAGCATCCAAAATGTCATGTTTAGTGTGGTTTGAAAAAACATCAATACATTTCTTGACTGTGGTATGGCTGATAAGATATTCATGGAGTTAGAGAAAGATCACACAGATAAATACAAACTTTCAGCTTGCACCAATTAGAGAAATACCACTCATAGAATTACAAACTTTTGTCAGTTTTTGAGACAAACAGCCATAAAACCAAACTGTGTGGTAAGCAGAAGTGACTATCAGAATAGCACTACAGTACAGATAGGTAAAAATGTTATAAACAATACAGAATGAGATGGAGAACTTATTTATCAGAGATATAACACATAAGAATATTTGATCACTAACAGCAGCAAATTTAGAAGCCTGGCACTGACTGATAGCACTATACTGCCAAAATAAGCTTGTGTCAGTTTGTCAACACCAAGGGTTAGATGTGAAAGTGTAGCCAAGATATATAAGGATGTCCTATTTAACCTTATCATAAAAATTTAGGTGGCAGTATGGAGGCTTTTCAAAACATACCCACCTAACATTGATGAACTAGTACCCAACAGATCAGCAAATCTGATCAAATGTCTCATTGCTTTGTAGCATACAGAAAAAGTCTGGTAAACTTCTTACAAAAGTCTAACTTATATTTTGTTTGTTTATTTAATTATACAGCCTCCCTGTTATGGTACCTCGACAATTAATAAAACCTTCATACATACATAGTAGGCACGTCATTTTTATTTTTTTATTAGCATGGATAAGAAAGTTGTGAACCCAAAACAACATTAAAAGATATTCTAACCTACATTTACTTTCTAACTAATACCTTCTGGTCATGAATACTGTTCTAAAGTGATAAAAACACTTTTTAAAAAAGGGTGATATCTCCATGAGTATAAGACATAAAAAACAACATTTTCAATGCATTCTTCATGTCATATACTAATTTAAAATCACCATAAATGTCACAGACTCAGAAAAAACACCACACAATGAATTTGCTTCCATAAGTTTGTCACAGCATGTTAATATACCTATCAATATATATATAAATACGTACACACATATACATATATTTAAAAGGTCCTTTTTCTTATGAATCAGTTAATAATGCTTTCTTCAAAAAGATCTGTTTATATTATAACACCACTAATGATAACGCACTTCAAAACAATTTAATTACCCCATATCATAGCACTTCAAACAAACCTAATTAATAGAGGTTACAACACTACCAACAGTACTCACTTCAAACACATCTTATTACACTTTACAACACTATCAATAGTGCCCATTTAAAAAATATATATATTTTACACATACTGATAATAAAGAGTTACAGCAATTTTATAAAACTAGATGAAAAACTATGTAGAACATGGCTCAGATATGGCAATAAATTTACATATAACAGAACTATGGCAATGTTCAAGACATATAAAATAACATTAATAATTTAAAAAACAAAACACCTTAACAATCTGGTTCAGAAATGATATTTTAATACAGCAGAAAGTTTACTCTGTACTAAACTTAAAAAGCAGAGGCACACTTTACTTATCTACTTGTCATTTCAGTACTTGTACAAATTTCATTCACATTCCAGGCCCTTAGAATCTGCTATTATAGGAGAAAATTAAAGAAGTGTACATTATCAATTAAGCAGACACTTTATTTTCAAGTAGCTTTAATCTGTAAAACTACACTAACAAATGAAATAGATTAGAAGTTTTAATCAAGCTGGTATCTTGAGGCAAAGTAAAGCATGCTTAAAACTAAACTCACTTCAACCACACCAATTCACTCTCAAGGTTTTGTGAAAGTAAATGATCAGCATATTCTCTCTTCGATGCATCGATATTTTCCACACTGATATCCTTTCTTATCTTCTGTAACCACCTGTTTTCACAACATGTAAATACAGTAAGTAACAGTTACGTTAATACCTACACATACAAACAAAAAGAATCATAACAATGGTGACATGTATAAACTGGTAGGATGTTGACAGTATTGTTCTTCAATGGTAATTCAGATGACATATAGATATTATGGACACATCTATGTTGGAATAAGAATGACCAGTTACATGGATATTGCTTATTGATCTACATAAATAACATATTTATTACAAACTAAGGAATGCTGGATTCAGTCAGTCTGGTATATGGACTCATGATTCAGTTAATCACACTTTATGTTACTTCATAACCAAAATCTTGATTGAATATCCTGTTATAAGATGGACCTATCATATTGCTCTATGGTCAACTCAATTTTACCCAGATATATCACACAGTAGATAAAGAGAAAAATCTGATGGTGTGACCACAAGATATAATATTGCAGAGTATACAATTTCTGCTTAAGTTTATACTATGCCTTACTCTTAATTCTGTGCTTTATAAGTTTAAAAAGGCTTAAGATTTAAGGAAATAGCAGTTTACTCATCTAAAATGACTCACAAACAAAAGGAAGAGTTAGCCACCACAGTAGATATGCAATGACCTTAGTAGATTGAAAAGATAACCTTCTCGACAAGGACGTGAAGGGGCAGCAAACTGTAATGCATTGTGCCATCACACAGATGTGAGAGATCTTCTCATTGCCAATGAGGCATTTTCTATTACAATGTGGAATGAAGTGGTAACTTAAAGCATGAGAGGAAGAAGTTTTAAATTGCAACTGCAATGATTTCACCTTGGATAAACTTATCAAAACACCCACACTGCATAAGGCTCAAATCTGTAAGAGGTTTAAACAATCACAAACACATGCTTCATGACACTGTAACCATCCTGGTATTTAATGTAGGGGTAGAGGTATCCCAGATACCAGTCCTCCTATTGTTAATACACCACTACCTATGCTGCTAATGCCTTTCCCAGGGCATTGTTTGGTAGTATTTGTTTTGAATGTGGAATATTGGGTCACTTTCAAGTGAGCTGCCTATACATCACTCAGCAGCAATTTACACAAAGATATTGATTCTGATTGGCAGTACAATAGGTGCAGGAGAGACAACAATGGGCAGTAAACATTGTTGCAACAGTTCCTGAAAACTAGAGGAGACCAAGTCCAATCTGACCACCAACTTGGTAGGAATACCTCAAATAACTTGAACCAAAATGTATGTGTCTGTGTTCAGCCCAGCTCTCCCAGGATTTGATACAGTCCAGATGGTGTCTTCATAGAAGACACTAATAAATCTCACATAGAAGGTGCTCTGAGCAAAAACATCACCCAAGACAGCTGACATGAAATTTATTTGTTAAATTAAAGTAAAATATATGTAAATATACAGGCCATCATAATTGTTGAGTTAGCAGAGGAAAAAAGAGGCACTGAACCCACGAATACTTATTTTGAGAGTATTGATAGTTTACTGTTGGAACCCCATGGTTATTGTTGTGTGAGTGGGTTTATTTAGTTAATTTAATTGTTGTGCATTTTTATTTTAGTTTTATCTTACTTGACTATCCATATTAAAAACCAGGTCCTATATCATTTCAAGAGTTCATTGTTAAAGGATGATTTAGTACATGTACAACACATGGACCATTTTTCCATTTCATTTCCTAATTTTATTTTTAAAGTATTTATTTTATTTCGATTGTTGTGAATATAATTTTGTATCATGACTACTGGTTCATTGTTAAAATGTATTTTTCTATATATGTAAACTGATTATTGTTGGACTGTATCCAAGGTTAAAAGGGTTAATTTTCCTTCTGCATGACTATCAAATAATAATGGTTACTGTTTTATAGGTTTTTCTGATAAAGGATAATTGGATTTTTGTTTGTTTGTTGTTAGTCACAAATAATACATAATGGATTATCTGTGTCCTGCCCAGTGCAGGTACTGAGACCCAATTTCTTCCATTACAAGTCATCACACTTACTGCTAAGTTGCTACTGGCAAAATTTTTGAATTAACATACTCATATATTTAATAATCAATCAAGCTAATAAAAAAATGTTCAGAGATATGTCAGTTTTGCTTGTTCACAAGACATAGATTATATTACAAATAACAAACTTGTAAATTCTAATTACATGTACAGGACATTTCACAAATGGAATTGATAAAATGTCCACAATATTTATCGTTAAATTATTCCTTCATCATTACAACACACAATCATACTCACAGAGACTATGGTAAATGATACAAACCTAAGTATTATGGTATGTAAACATATTTATCACTGACAACACCACTTAAGTACAAACACTTTGTTCTCACATAATGTTGCTTATTACATTAAATAAAAACTGCTGCTAAGTGAGACTCTTACCAAAAGTACTCACATTATAGTTAGTCTAGTGTTAATCTTTAATTTACATATAATTGAAAACATCAACAAACTGCCCATATTTGAACACACTAGGCCTCTACACAATCTCCATGATAAATAATATATACATCTCAAGAGTATACTACAGTCTGTAAACACACAGTTTTTAATAAAATGCTAAAATTATTAATCCAGTTTTATCAAGGTGCAAATGCTCAGGTTTGCCTCCTATTTTTATTCTTTCTTCTTGGTTACTTAATGATCACATGGGAGTCAATTCTTAGTTTGCATGAAACATGAAAAAGTAAAATTTTAAAATGCAGTAAAATATAGCAAGTGCTGAAAACAGTCAATTTCCATGGACATTAGGGGGCATGTTCCCTATAAACTATATTATATTAAATGAAGAAGATGATATATTGTGGCATATTTTCTTGATGAATATGATGTTCAATTGACCTATATCTAGCTAGGTTCATTACAGAAAGCTACTAATTTTTTTAAAAAATTGAGATTTTTGCTTATTAATGTGTGCAAGTTCAGACCCAGAATAACAAGTCTCAAACAGCAAGGTTTCATAATACATTATTCATGCACATACTGCATTTATGTATAGATTAATAATTAAACATAATGTATTCAATTATTCACTGACAGATTCAACTGTTTCTACAAAGATTCATAGATAACAAATAGCATGTATTATCAGAAATACATATACATGTGATATTATTAGTTATTGTCAATGAAACACTCTAGATTTCAATATTTTTCAAGACTTATCATGTCCAAATTATTGGTATTATTCATTTATACAGGCATTCTTCATCTGTCACTGGTGACAATATATCAGTCTCTTGGTAATACCACCTGTCAGTATTCCCAGCCTATGCTATAGTATGTATCATGATGTTATGAACTACTGTCAGTGATCTCATCCCAAGCTGTACTACATATCATGATGTTGTTTGCTTTAGACAGTACTTAGTTATATAGATTTTGTTTTAGAATGAATTAAAAGAACATTACTGATAAATGATTATTTTATGTAATTAGTTATTTCTGGTAATAAACTAAATAAAATATCCCCCAATGATACATCAGTAAGTCTAATGACTTACAATACTAAAATCTAGGGTTTGATACCCCATGGTGGATACTTATAGTCAAATGTGGCTTTCCTCTGGAATAAACAAACAAATCAAACTGAATGAAAATAAGTACATATACAAAGTAAAATCACACCAAAATTATTAGTTATTTATTTTTTTTATTTCTGTAATGACAGGCATTATGGAAATGACCAAGCTGTTCACTTTCACATCTTTCTTACACATAGATGTGAAGCCCAATACATCCAGGTAACAACATACTACACATTCCTTCTATTACTACTGCCAATTAAAACTGTTTAATTCATGCACTAAAATATGTTGGATCAAAATAACTTATTTAATGGAAATGGCTCATCTTTAAAGAGTAAACTGTTATAGGCTTTTACACTGTAGTTAACTGATTCGCTGTGGCATTAGTTTCAGAAAGTTGAAATGAAAACTTTTCCAAAGCTTTTACACTCTGTTTAAGCAGGAATGTAGTTACTGTTATGCAATATTTTATAACTACTTTTATAATACATGACAAGTAATGATTAGCAAAAATATTAATGTAAACAAAATCATGTTTACATATTAAATATGCATATTGATGTGCTAAATGTGCCAGTATTAAGCTGTGGTTTTTGGCTTTAATGATATTTCTCACCATCCATGTCCTAGGAGCATCACTGAATCACATGAAATTAACTGACTCTGCATGGTTTCTCTGACCCATAACAGACAAAAACAAAGGAATAGAGTATTACACTGCTTAACCAACTCACTGTAAGCAAGATCACTTACTGCATGTATGCAATGATAGCTAACAACACAAGTCTTCACGTTAAGCTCAAATGCTTAAGTTTCTTCTATAGAAAATTGCATTTCAAGTCAACATGCCCCAAACAGACTTAAATGTATAAATTTAGGATTTTTTTAAAAGTCTACTTTAATAAGATTTCTCTGCCAGTGTTACTTCAGATTTTATAAATATTGAGAGTGGTACACTGTCTCATGAAGATAATTTTTTTCTTTTGTGACATACCTTTCCATTTTATCAAACATCCACGTTGGTTCTTTATTAATAGGCACTGCAAGTTGGTGGATGAGAGCAAGTTTCCTGGCAATTTTAGCTGATAAATCAGGGTCTTGAAGCTCTTGACAAGTCATAGCTTTAGCCTGTTAAAACAAATAAGTTAATTTAAAAACTGCATGAGTAAAGAACAAGTCTACAATTTTATTAATCAAGAAATTGCAATAGATAATCAGATCTCTTAAAAAAATGACAGTCTAACCAAAAATGATGTTCCTACTTTAATCAAAACTGCCATGAAAGAATGTCAGTTGAACCAATTGATTAAATCCAATGTTAAAGAATATAAAAAGGATAAATGCATCCTCTTTAGGAAATAAATTAACATCAGAAATGTTAAAAAACTTAAAACAGTGGAATTCAAGTAAGATGAAAACATTTAAAAATACAAAGTAAAGGAAAAAATAAATACATAGGAACACCGGAAACACACATAACATCAAGACACCATTTTTACAAACATAATTCAACTGCCTTTCTACACTGAATGATTAAAGATGTTTGTAACAATACAGTGTAATCACTACACATACAACATAAAAGAATCACTTAAGGGAAAGACTCCATAACAAGAAATACCAAATATAATAAAATAAAAGAACTCTGTCATTACAATCTTCACAATTTAACAGAAAGATTACATGCAGTGCCCGAGAATAGAATCTACACAAAATAACAAAGTTTAAGTTAAAGAAGTACAAAAACTCTAAAGTTCTAAAAAGTACAATTACAGTTAAACATAATTAAGGAAATTATGGAACAGTAAACATACAGGAATGTACTCTTCAAGCCTTCCTTCAGGGAAAATCCCATAAAGCTTTGGTCCAAGATTTCTTTCAGAGAGAAGCATGAATATTACACTTTCTGTGATATTAGCTTCAGCCTGCCCATCATGCACCTGGCCATACATGCGCAGTAGGACTTGATCAGGTTCGCCAACCAATGGAGTATGGGTCTTCGGAAGAGAGCAGTGATATAATAAGTTGCTAAGGCCTCCACTAGATATAGCATTGAAAAAACAATAATGGTGACACATCAGTTATTTCCTATCATATATGTTGTAATTAGAAATGATTTAACTGGAAAAATATAGCACCTATTGTTGTTTTTATTTCTTTAGCTCATAAACTAAGATTCTTAAAAAATAACACAAAAGGTTTGTTTTTGGACATACATTTCATTTTTCCTTTCATTTAACCCTGACATAAGAAAACAAACAGCTCAACATACCTGTTTACTGTTAGCTTAGATAATGGGCTATCTGTATTATGTCTCCCACAATTAATGAAACTCAGTTTTAAGAATTACAAGTTCTTAAATTTATTGCCAAGACAATGGGTACTTGACTTAAAATGATACAAGTTATAGTAGTCTGGTGTCTTCACTCTGAGCTCTTTTCAGATATAGTCATTCCTTTAAGAAAACAAAGTTTAGGACAAATATATACTACCAGTTAACATCTACCATTTTTTTAAATAAAAAACTTTTGAATTAAAAAAACAGATATTTAAAATCATTATAAGGATATATTAACACAGTAGTTTGTGAAACATGTCATATTTCAATCTTGAATGCCTTACTGCTGACATTCACCTTTAAAATAGTCCAAAACCTGGAGCATCAGTTATATCAAAAAGCATCATAAATTTAAATTGACTAGCATTACAGAAAATTATAGAAGATCATGAAAGTTGGTCAAACAAGGAATCAGGGCATCCAAAAGGATGTATGAAAAAAATTTGGCTGAAAACAAAAATTAACAGTAAGGATTTTTTAAAAGTACTTTAGGGGTAAACAATATGTTAGGATGAGGAGAGGACCTTTGAGGTGTGATAAAGGAAGGCTTATATCAGATTATTATAACTAAATTATTAAATTCTGTTTTTTTCTTCAGTTTTTACTAATGAATACTTAAGCACTATTCCTCATCTTGAGCAACTGATAGATGAAAACATAGCTGAACTAGACAGTTGCATAAATTCTGAGTTTGTTAAAATAAAGTTAGAAAGTTTAAAGAATGATAAGGCTCCTGGGCCAAACAATATTTAAAGGAGGTAAAGGATTGGATATGTGAATCACTTGCCACAATTTTTTGTAAGTCCTCAAAGAGGGGACAAGTATCAACAGATTGGAAATTAGCTAATGTCATTCCTATCTTCAAGAGAAGTAACAGAAGTTGTCCAAGTAAGTATAGGTCTATTAGTCTTATATCAATTGTGAGGAAAGCTTTAGAAAGTCAGATAAAAGATACTTTGCAAAGTAATTTAACAAAGTTTAGGATTTTATTGGAGAATCAACATGGTTTTACTAAGGGCAAAAACCTGCCTTACAAATTACTTGACATGTTTTGAAAATATTACTGCATAAGTAGATGAGGGTAAGGGTGTAGAATTGGTGTATCTGGATCTTCAGAAAGCATCTGACAAAGTACCATATAAAAGGCCTGTAAAAATTATCTCTATATGTGTGGAGGGTAAGTTAACTAACTGAATAGTAGAGTGGCTTTATAAAAGAAAGCACAGGGTTATCATAAATGCAGCTAAGTCAAACTGAATTAATGTTTCAAGTGGTGTAACTGAGGGCTCAGTCTTAGAACCATTTCTCTTTTTGATTTACATTAATGACATAGATGAAGGACTAGTCAATAAATTACTTAAACTTGTTGATGACATCAAGGTCTTGGGTGTTACTGGGTGTGAAGGGGATGCTATAGGATTTAGATCATTTAGTGAGTTGAGTAAATAAATGGTAAATGGGTTTTAATTATAATAAATACAACATAATGCATGTGAGTTATAATTTTAATTACAAGTATATTCTGAATAAGAATCACCTTAACAGTATCATGAAAGAGATCTTGATGTAACAGTCTATCAGTCCCTAAAGCCATCCAAGCAGTGTGCTGTTGCTAGTGGTTGGACAAATAGGATTTTAGGGAGTTTAAGTCTAAAGAGGTTATAATTTCATTGTACATATCAGTGGTAAGGTAAATTTTGAATACTGTGTTCAACTAAGACAGTTTTATTTTTCAAATAGGGTGGTTGGCCCATAGAATGGGTTACCTTCAGATGTTCTGGAGGAAGTACATTTGAGTGAGTTTAAAAGATAATTTGATAGATATGTAAATGATAAGGGCTGGCTTTAATTTAATTTAAGTTTATTTAACAGTTTTAGTTTGGGTTGGAGGATGGAAGAGCCAGGAGGGACCAGAAGGTCCCTAAACATTATCCTTTTAATTAAATCACACATTAAAGATAATTAATAATTTCTTGTATTGAAAAATGACTGAACTAGATCTCGCAGTTATTAAGAATTTTTGTTTTACATAAACAAGTGTTAAACAAATAAAAAATTATCAGTCAGCAATTCCCAAACTATTGTATATTTTTTCAGTGTTTTATATCTTTTCCTACACTTCTCACACTTTATATTTCTGATCTGATTTTCTTTTTAGCATTAAAAGCTAATTTATATTTTTTCAGTGTTTTATATCTTTTCCTACACTTCTCACACTTTATATTTCTGATCTGATTTTCTTTTTAGCATTAAAAGCTATTTTCTGGTCTTTATATGATTATATATAAAAGCTTGATTTTCCAGTATAAACATATTCTATCTCCATGTATACTTCCATTTTTAATGGTTTATGATTACATGTACTTTTATTAAACCCCCTGCTCTCCCATCTAGCATCCATTTCTACTTGACTGTTGTTGTTCAACTGCCTTTTTATGAGCCTGTTTGTTCAAATGCTCTTAAATTGATTAGGTTTATTCTGTATATTTTGCAATTAAATAACCCTTTTGGTCCACTATCCAACTTGGCTTCCTCAGAAATCCCTTCATACTTATCTTGTCCTTTCTATTTATCAACCAAACATTTTAAATCCTGCCATGCCTTCAAATTTTTTCCTTCTCTTTTGGATCATCAGAGAACTATTGAGGCTGCAGCCTTTTCTGGAATTGTCTAAAAGTTCTAAAACAGTGTACTTATACACTTATACTTGACATTCAATAATATTTACCATTCATAATAAAAAAAGATTTTATTGAAATTTTAATTCAAAAATGAGGTATCACCATAACATAAAATCACAGAGGTTTTATTAAAAGTATTTTTTGTAGACTTACTTATTAAAGTGTCTTGTTTTTTTGTTGCAACACTCGTGAGATTTTCACTAAATGGAAACAAATATTTTTTCTTATTTCTTGATTGTTTTATATTTGAAACTTACCATTTTGTGGAAATTTCAAATGTTTCTATTTTTTCCTCATCTATAAAAATATCGCCTATTTAAAAGTATTCTGACTCTGGCCCGAGTAAAACAAATCATTATATTAGCATATGCAGTTCTAAGTGGGCGTAACAGACTGCCTATTTGATCTAACAGGAAATTTAAAACATTTCTGGAGTTCATAGGAGTGTCTAAGAGTGCCGAAACACCATAAATTTTATTCGATGGGAATAAAAAGAAAAGAAGTCTGTATTTTTCGCGGTTCATATTTCAATAAATAGGTCAGTTCAACAGCGGCCATTTTGAATAATGCCATCTACCAGACGTCGCCTACTGAAATTGCTGGATACCCAGTTCAAATTGTAGGTCGTTATTTAAAGTACCAGAATCCTCCTTCAAAACAAGTTCATCCAAAGATGGCAACGGGTTCGTAATATAGCGAGTGAGTCAAAGAATCGACCTTATTTTTGGGGAAGGGGGAGTGGTGGTGATAGAAGTTTCTGAGAGGGCAAATACTTTCTAGACTAAAAAAAAAAGCAAAAAATAACCACTCAATAAATCAAACTGGGTATACATTACATATCAACCAAACTCATAACATATAAACATAAGTTGGAAAATTAAAAAGCGCACTTTTTAGAACAAAAGTATTACATGGGACTAAACAACAATTATTTTTTCTTTAAAAGTATATCCTTCAATAATGAATATTTTTATTTTTTCTAAATAAATGTGAGATTATAACGATCTCGTTTTGTATAATGGCATCTCATCTGAGACGGAACTACAAAAGATAACCCCTTCCACATAAGAACGTAACAAGACATAAGTAACGGATTGAATGTCATACGTTTTAAAACCTACGCTTGTTTCAATTTTCAGTACAGTTTTCTTTTTTGCACTAACGTATATTACTAAATCTGTATTGTGCAAGTTCCCCCTGTTCTCTACATTTGTAGAAGATTCTTGAAAGTAAGAATCAACAAGATTTGTTTTTACGAAAACGCTGGCATGCTCGATCATTGTTGAAAATTCTCAAAACACGCGTGATTACTATACTAAACCAACAATTACTGGATTTTTACAAGTCAGCTACAGTCAGTGTGCTATAGGCCTAGGAAGCTATAATTGAGATTAAGCCTATTAATTGGAAAACTAAAGAATATGACCAGGTGCGATTACAGATTTCGAATATCACAAACTGTTTCAACTTCAGTGAATTACTTCGGGCGTTGTCATTTCTACAAGGACATTACTATCTTCGCCGGGAAATGTAAGCTTGTAAGGGTGTGAGGCCAAGCAAGAATAGCTAGCCTTACCGTCAATTGAAATATACCGGTGTACCAAGATAAGAGTCATTCTGCTCGTCATGGACCTAGATTGTCGATAAAATATTCAGTTCTAGACCGATATAAGACCCGGTAGTTAAGGCACTCGACTCGTAATCAGAGGATCGCGGGTTCGAATCCTCATCACACCGAATATGCTCGCCCTTTCAGCTGGGGGGGGCGTTATAATGCTACAGTCAATATCATTATTCGTCGGTAAAAGAGTATCCCAAGAGTTGGCGGTGGATGGTGATGACTAACTGCCTTCCCTCTAGCCTTACACTGCTAAATTAGGGACGGCTAGCGCAGATAGCCCTCGTGTAGCTTTACACAAATTTCAAAAATAAACCCTTCGTTCCCTTCTCCCATATTGTATTAGTAAAGTGGGCTCGTGTTAATCGATACACACACACATTATTTCAGCTTATTTTATGACAGTTTTATCTGATAAAGTGTGAATTAGGTTGACGATACATTTTAACTGTGAAATATTTATATGCAACCGACAATAATTGCAACACTTGTACAGATACTGATATGTTTATATAATATCACTCAAAGTGTGCACATAAAACTTGTAACTTGTAGTTGTTAAGTGAGAAACAAAAAATACAGTAAAGCCAAATATTAATTCATTAACAAAGCGAAATTGTATAAACTGTTAAAGCCAGAAAGAGGTGGGAGAGTACAATTAAAACTCGTCAAAGATAAATAATATATCTATATTGTTATAATATCAAATAACAACAGCAACTTGGTGGTGTGTTAGTTCTGATTTAAACAGGACTCAACAGAAACGTTACGCCCAGAAAATGTAAACAGGTTTGCATGATTAGGTTTATGGGACTAGCAGCTAAATATTAAGTACATATTTGACGACGTATTTGTTATATTCATATATATATGACTTGTTGCTTTTTCAAGGCGAAACCGAAATACTAATTTCTCAAACGCAGCATGTTCGAACTGTCTATTTTCTAAACCAGAAAGTAATGAATCAGCCAATCGGAACTTCATTTCTATTCAATAAATGGCCCGGCATGGCCAGGTGGTTAAGTCGCTTGATTCGTAATCTGAGGGTCGCGGGTTCGAATCTCCATCATACCAAACGTGCTCGCCCTTTCAACCGTAGGGACATTATAATGTTACTATTCGATGGTAAAAGAGTGGCCCAAGAGTTTGCGGTGGGTCATGATGACAAGCTGCCTTCCCTCTAGTATTATACTGCTGAATTAAGGATGGCTAGCGCAGATAGCCCTCGTGTAGTTTTGCACGAAATTCAAAAACAAACATTCAATAAAGATTGGAGACAACTTCAATGAGTAATGAAGAAAACACCATTACAAGTTTAATATGCTAACATAAGCATAACGTTTCAAGGTTTTGTTATTGTCGCCTCATTGCAAAGAACTGATCCTTCGCTGGTACAGCAGTAAGTCTACGTATTTACAACTCTAAAATCATGGTTTCGATTTTCCTTGGTGGACTAAGCAGATAGCCTGATGTAGCTTTGCTAAAAGAAAAACACACACGCGCATAGAACTGGCCAATATATTGGGGTAAAATCATTTATCTTCTATGTCAAATACATGGTTGTGCCAATTCATATGATGAATTGCAGTACTATGGATATTTATGCCTACATTTTTTTAATGTATAATTCGTACGTTATTAGGATCAAGTAACCAATAAAATTGTGAGAAATTTGATATACAGATAGTTTAGAAAAAATTAGTTTACAAAGTCTATGGGATCCTAAAAAAAACAAAAAATGGATAATAATAACGATAAATTTAGTAATTATCGAATACCCAAGGTAAAAACGTGTGCTATAAAATCCTGGGTACACTGACTTATCTTTCCATTGGGATTCTCTCACCCCGCAGACCTCTACATATACATTGTATTATCATAAGTTAAATACGTTTGCCGTTTTGGGGTTAGTAATCTTCTGCTATAAAGAAAGCACGTGAAGGGGTTACACATTTCCCTATTCAGATTTAATGGATGGGTTTCGAGTTTTTGTCATATACGTTTTGAAACTGTCTTTTTGTTTAAAAGTCTCAACAAGCGTGTGTATACATAAAAATTTAAGATGCTTTAAAAAGTAGGAATCACATTTCACGAAACTGTTTTTAAAATTCTTCCTGTGAATTTTTTATATTTCTAAAGATTATGCTCCGGTTTCACTGTTATAGAGTATCTTATGTCTACTGCTGCACTGTTTACGTGATCTCTGTAAAATAATTTGGTGACATTTTCTAAACAAAACTGATTGTGTACTTGACAACTAGTGTTTCCGGATCAAGGGCATATTAACCAATAGGTTCTTATGGCTGGGCCTAGGAAGCAACAATTTGAAGGACGTACAACAAGAGCAAATTTCTATCCATGTCACTGCATCTTAATCTACTATTTATCTCGTGTTAATGGATATGAGTCATTCGAGAAAGAAGAGATACATGTAAAATTGTAGCCCTAGAGTGTCAATTGACCCTAAAACGTCTCTGGTCTGGACTGAAAAGACTTCGCAAGGCGTGGTGGTTTAGGGGAAATTAACTCGCAATCTGCGGGTTCGACACCCCATCACCAAAAATTCTTGCCCTTTCAGCCGTGGTGACGTTGTAATGTATCGATCAATCCCACTATTCGTTGGTAAAGGAACAGTGGCAGATTTAAGGTTGTGTGGGTGTAGGGACTAATACGTTTTGTAAGCCCTACATCCGATGTAATTTTACATAGAATAAAATTATCAATGGGCCCCCATTAAGACCACGGACCCTAGGGTTAAGCCCCCTCTAGCCCCTACCTAAATATTCCACAGTAAAGGAGTAGCCTAAGAGCTGGCAGTGGTTAGTGTGCTATATACCTTTTCTCTTGTCTTACGCTGCTAAATTAAAGATGGCTAGTGCATGTAGTCCTCGTGTAGCTTCGCGCAAAATTCAACAAATAAATTAAACCGGACTGTAAATCCGACTATTATTGGTTCGAGTACTGTCACCGTGAAAAGAAGTTTAACAAACTGAATTTGTAGGTGTTCTACAGTAGTAATGGTTAATTCTCATTATTTGGTCTCACAAGAGTTAAAAGCGGTGTTTCTGAGTCTATCAGTTCAAAATTAGGACTGGCTATGTGCAGACAGCCACAAATTCTGAACACACATTGACTTGTAAGCTTCAATTATGTTTAAATTTGATATGAATATTTGTAAAATATTTTAATTATTAATTAACATATTTGCAGCTAATAATTTTCTTCAGTGTGTGTGTTTTTTTCTTGTAGCAAAACCACATCGGGCTATCTGCTGAGCCCACCGAGGAGAATCGAACCGCTAATTGTAGCGTTGTTAATCCGTTGACTTACCACTGTACTAGAAGGTGGCACGTTTCTTCACAATATTTAACATAAAAGGTAGTTATCACTTCATACAAATTTGTTTAAAAAAGGCCCATTATTTATTTTAAAAGAGCAACTAAAATCTATAATCACAAAATTATTGCATCATAAATAAAAAAGAGGGAAAACTAAGGATTTAGTGGTTAGCGTACAGGAAAGTCTAAGGCTCGAGCCCAGAATGTGCGGTTGAATACCTGTACTTTCCAGCTGCAGGTGCGTTATAAAAGCTACAGTCAGGCCCTCTCTATTCGGTTAGTAGTTTCCGTGCAGGGTACTGTTAAGTTATTTCCTTTCCTCCGATCAAGAGTTCATTAGGAACTACTTGTTCTAACCTACATTCAATCGATTGTTGCGTAAAGTCAGTTCTAGTTGAAAATATCAAGTATTAAACTAAAACTAAGGCTGAAATATAAAATTTTCGATTCTTAGACATAAACAGTGCAAACGTAATAAATATAATACATTCTATCCTTGAGCGCAACTCAAAATTCTTTATTTTGTTGTTGTTGTTTTTAATTATGCCAGTATGCACTAAAAGACCACGTTGGATTATAGTACCAGAATAAAATGTAACTTATGACAACAAAGTATAGAATTTCGAATTAACAAAGAAATTTAAATTGCCTTCCTATAAATTAATTAAAAGTTTTAACTTTCAATATTGAAAGGTTAACTTTCATCTGTGGCTTTGATCGAAGGTATACAAGAAAAATAACTGAAAGACATACCTTAATGCAGTAAACACCATATCGTTACTGGAAATACTTTTCCACGAACCGCTAAGGTAATCTCGACAAAGTTGATATGCCTTGTCCTTCATCTCTTTGTCGACAGTATCTTTTGGCACTCGGCTGAAATTATTCATTGTTTACAAAAAATATAAAATAATAAAAACATAAAAAAATAAAATAATAAAATAAAGTTTTGAAACGGTAACTTAGCAACCCAACTGTTTCATATGTTAGTTTCGGTACAACGTTCATATACACATAATCAGTAGATATATAGACTGGTGAAGACGCGTCTTATGCCTGTGATGAAAGATATAAAGACTGGTGAAGACAAATCTCATGCCTCTGGTGATAATAACTTTACTATCATTACGGGGAACGCACTAAGATAATAAATACCCGAAATACCCCTACATGGAAACTATCTTCAAGGCTAACTTCGACGTTAATTAAGGTACGACATCTGTGTAGAGGCCCCATTACTATTGGTATCTGATACTTCTGGAAAATACACTTTAGAAAAATAGAATGTGCTCATAACAATTATAATAAAAATATTATCTAAAAGTAATAAAAATTATCTGCTGTAAACTTTCTGGTATAATTAGGTACGTTCAATAAAACAAACAAAGATCATAAACACATAACTCTGATGTATTCGTGTTTCATATCATAAACTCTATACACATTCCTAAACGGTTGTTTGACGTTTTATGGTGCAAAGCAACTAGGCTATCTGAGCCAAACAACCGTTAGAAAATTAAAAATAAGGTAAACTTATTTAAAATGTGTAAAAAGGAAGTGTGTTAAAACAAAACAAATGTCAATTTTTGCATGAAAATTTAAATAGCTTTAAAAAAACTAATAGCCTATAACAGTGTAACTGGCGATCGTGACACTGTTCAACATCAAGGAGTAAACCTGTGGACAAAAGAAGTCTGAAACAGTAACGTCGTTCAGAGTTGTAACGATGGCAACAGTAAAATGTGAACTGTTATGACGTAGGTGTCACACAGACTACATATTGGCGGTTCAGTTCCGGATAAAAGAAAACGATGAGTTAAAAATCTGTGACCAACGCGTAGCCTAGTTAGCACAACTCCCTCCCTCCGATCCTTGTGGAAATAAGACGGCCAATGCCCAATAGAAGATTTTATCTGGAAAAGCTTATCACGTGTTCACTCCAAGTCGACTGCCAACTGGCACGGAGCCAAGCCTTGTATACAGGACCATAGTCCATGTATGAAACAGGCACAGCACGGAGCCGAGCCTTGTATACAGGACCATAGTCCATGTATGGAACAGGCACAGCAGTGATAATGCCAGAGCAGACAGGTTCAGCTGCAGTGTCAGCGAGCTCTTCCCGTGAATAGCAACGTGGCCTGGTGTCCAGAAAAACTAGATAGAAGTAGATGTTAAAGATGAATGAGACAATCAGTTTTGAATATCGACGAAAATAAGGTAAAGCGATGCCAGGGCCAGTAGAGAGATAAGCGAGTCTGTATAAATAGTACAATTCGAGTACTGCTTATGTTCTATGCGACTAAGGGCAAGAGAAATGGCATACAGTTCGACAGTGAACAAAACAAACCATGGTATAGCCCACAGTCACCCGATTTCAAACATTCAATTGGAGTGAAGGATGGTTCGAAAGATGTTCGGCAAAGAGAAGACGGTACTTCCAATCTGGAGTTGTCACCTTTCTCAGATGACTCAAAGAAATGTTACACTTGGAAGTGGTAATGAGCCACGGTGGGATGGGTTGACCAGTCGATACAGCAATGTTATCCAAGGAGAGACCAAATTCATCCAGTTGTGCCTGGATACGAAGGCCAAACGAAATTATGGCAATTCGTCTGTTCTGGAAAGGCATGACCCACTGAGGAAGGAAAATACAACCCCAGGTGAGATGATGTGATAAGGATAGAAGTTTCGTAGCATACAGTAAAGACAGTTGCAAATGACGGAGGTACAGAAGAGGTTCATGAGACTTTGTGTACAAATTCTGGACTGAGGAAGTGCAGAAAGCCCCTTGGAGAGCCAAAGCCCCTGATGATAAATGGGGTCCAGCATCTTCAAGGCTGAGGTCCTGGCAGAGCCATAGATCAAAAACACCTAGTACAGTTTCGATAAAATGGAAGCACGATAGATCTTTAGCAAAAAACATCGATCTGCACCCCAAGAGGTAAAAGAGAGGACATGAAGGATGTTCAGTGCCTTCGTACACATGATTCGTAGCTTCTTGATGTGTGGTATAAAGTTCAGCTTACGATCTAAGCCCGAAGAATTTTGCATCAGGGACCAAGAGAAGCGCAACTTCACTGACATGGAGTTCGGGATTGATGGAAGAGTGCATGCAAATTGTTTTAGAGAGAGAAAAGTTAAAACCGTTTGCTGAGGTCCACTTCCTTAAACGACTGAGGACAGTCTGCAGCTGCCAATCAATAAACCTAATGTTCAACGACTGACACCAGATGTGGAAGTCGCCGACACAGAGTCCGTTTACAAAAGTAGGAGGGATTTGTCCAGTGATAACACTAATCTTTTTACTGAAAAGCATAACACTCAAGATACAGCCCTGACGGACTCCAAGTTCCTCTAGGAGAGAACGGAAAAGTGTCAAACCCACACGAACTTGAAATCGCCTGCTCATTAAAATTTTTTAAATAAAATTGGCAAATGGCCATACGTGAAAATCTCTCAAAGTGCCATACCTCCACATACTATTGTAAGCCTTCTCAAGATCAAAGAATACTGACACAAGATGTTGTTGCTTGAGAAAGTCTTCTCTGATTGACGTTTCAAGTCGAATCAGGTTGTGCAGAGTGAAGTGCTTTCAACAGAACCCACACTGGGTGGGCGAGAGGAAATTGTTTGATTCGAGGAACCAAACAAAACGAGCAATAACCATCCTCTCTAAGGTCTTACAGAGATGGTTCGTCAAAGCAACTAAATGGTAGTTTGAAGGAATCTTGGGATCCTTCCCAGGCTTGGAGAGAGGTAGACAATAATCTGATGCCAAGCATCAGGACAAACATTCTACTGCCAAATCCAGTTAAAAACAACCATAAGAAAAGCAAGAGAGAGATGGCACAGCATCTTCGGTCCAACCAATATACTACCAGACCAATGAAGAGCCAGCTTGAGGTCCATCAGTGTAAAAGGGCTATTACAGTCATAGAGATGATCAGCCAAAAAAGAAAGAGGCAATCGCTGTGCCTGAGTCTTGATAACTGAGAAGGTGGAGGATGAATCAGAAGTTCAAGAAACTTAGCAAAAGCTTTCGCCGAGAGTATCGACGATGCTCTGGGCATCAGCAACTTCCTAGCCATCGGAAACAAGATCAAAAGGAGACAGAAGTATATTGCCCACTGACCTTCTGAATCTTGTCCCATATGTCTTTGGAATTGGTGGTAAAAGAGATGCTGGTTGTGTATTTAATCCAATATTCCTTCTGGGTTTGACGTCTTTCCTGCCAAACATGTGCAAGAGCTTGCTGAAAGTAATGCAGTTCGAAAGTGTGGGATATCTACTAAAGGTATCCCAGGCCCGTTTTTGAGCTTTCTGTGCCATATGGCAGGCAGAATTCCACCAAAGATGACTATACCATGGAAAACGCGTCGATGTATTAGATATAGATTGAGAAGCTGTTTGGACAATACAGTCTGTTACTGCTGCCACACACTCGTCTACTGATGGCAGGATGATGTTCGGAGAGAGCAGTGAAAGAGGTCCAGTTGGCTTGGTACAGCTTCCATCGAGGCACACAGGTCAGGTGGCATTGACTAAGGCCAGTCTCTCTCAAAATGATAGGAAAGTAATCACTGTGCATTGGGTTAGAGTCAACCCTCCATGAAAAGTAAGAAAAAAAATGAAGGGGAGCAGACCAAGACATCAGTAGCAGTAAGAGACTGATTAGGTGCATGAAAATAAGTATGAACACCTGTATTTAAAAGAGAAATGTTGTGATCCTAGAGCATACGCTCTATGTAGCGGCTCTTCCCATCAATATCAGCCCCTCTCCAGAGGGGATTATGTCCATTAATTTCTCTCAGGATTAAAAAGGGAAATAGCAACTGTTCAATGAGATAGGTAGTGATGGTACATCCCAAGGAAAACGAATGGCTATGGCCTTCAAGGGTGTGTCGAGTGGCAAAGTCATGCTGACTGACTAGCAGTGCTACTCGTCCATCACACAACCTGTCATTTCTATACAAAGAAAACTACCGAAAGGTGACTGTATCAGCAGGTTTCAGGAATGTTATTTGTAAGGAAAGACACACAGGATGGTAAGAATCAATTAGTGCTTTGATGTCATCACATTAGAACGTAAATCTCGACAGTTCCACTGCATCAAAGTAGACATTTTTACTTATGCATAGAAATATTGGGTAGAAAACTCTTCTGTTTTTGACCACGTCTTTTTCTTTATTTTCTTTATTATAAAGAAGTCTATCAACTTTCATGGATCCTGCCCTGGGACGATTGAACAAGTTTCTGTCGTTGGAAAAAGACTCCAGTGACTGAGGGTGTGAACAAATGACCATTCTGCATCTCGGGGCTGGAAAAGAAGATTTACCAAAGGAAATGCCAGAACCTAGAGCCAAAAGAAGTGGATCTGGGGAGCCACTGGAAGACGTAATGTGGACAAAAATGGGAGTAGACATTATCTCGTCTACTCTCTTGATCATGGAGAACAAAAGACTCTTCAAGTGATTTGAAAATGACTCTGTTGGAGGCACGGACAGATCTTTATGCACTACCACTGCAACAGTGGAACAAAGTGCAACAGCATATGTCCAAGATGGAGTGGAGAACATCATTAATTTTCGAGTTTCTAGACAAAAGATATTATCTGCAGTCTCTAAACGTTGTACCTTTTTCTCCACCACCCACTTAGGGCAAGAATGAAAGTACTAAAGGTGTGAACCACTGCAGTTGACACAGTGTGGTTCAAGTTCGCATTTGCAAGCGTCGTAGTCTTTGCTACTGCAACGACCACACATTAAAGTTCCATAACAAGAGGTCTTTGAATGTCTGAATCTCTGTCACTGAAAACACCGGAGAGAGTTTGGAATATATGGCCTAACCTTACAATTTAAATGTCCTGCTTTGATAATGGCAGGTGGACGTTGCGATGTGAACGTCAAAATAATTACATTTGCAGGTATTATAATTCTGTCTTTGTGAGTAGAGATTCGGCGCACTGTAGAAACCAGCGAGAACCTCCGACTCGAGAATGTTCTTTAAATCCCTCTCCATTATTATTCCTCTAGAAAAATTCAAAGTTGCATGGGGAGTAACCTCTATGGGTATATCTTCGATGCTCCTCGAATTCAGAAGGAGTTTAGTATGTTGTGGTGAAGATACTTCTACCTAAATGTCTCCATATCGTAACTTTCTTACTGACTTCCAGGAGCCAGCAAGCCCCTCTAATCCCTTTTGAATTATAAAGGGAGACATTTGCCCTAATGATTTATTGGATAAGGAGTGCATGATTAGAAATCGAAGTACAGAATCTGACAGAGATGGTGACTGTACAACAGTCTTCCATGCGTGATCGTTTTCTGATAATCTGTTTTTCTCAATTTTTTTTTCAAGTGTGGGAATATCCATAATAAAGGGAGTACATTTCAGTGCCCACTGACCCCACTCACCATAAAGCCCTACGAGGGGACGCACTACAATGCCAATCAAGAGCATTGCAGCAACGCCAGGGTTTCTTGAGCACTATACCCAAACATCAGCATCAGACACAATGTCCACAACAACACCCACTGAGAACGTCCAACACTGGTACTCGACTGATCTTAGCCAGCCGACTGACCAAGGAGGGCTACCCCAAGGCCGCCCGTGTACAAGAATTCAGGATCAAAGTGGTGTGTTAGGGTGGGACCTCTCAACCACTAGGATCCTCTCCTCCCTTACACTGATATTTAGATCTGTGAAGGAAGTAAACTGAAAGACCAGAACCTTCTCTGGAAGGTCCCCTCACCACGTGCAAAAATCCACACCGAGAAGTCCTAAATGAAGAACAATCAACACCTTTAGAAGTTGTCATAAAGTAAAACTAAAACTTTATTTTACACTATTTATACCTAATTTATGCAAAGTCATTTTTATTTCTACAGTTTTGATTTTGAAAGTAAAATCCCAGGCTAACTTTCCCGTTATTTTTAAATTTCTTTTGGAAAAAAATGGCAATTTAGTTTGATTTCTATGGCTCATTTTTTCACATTTGTTTCTCTTCGTAACTTGGATTCAATGGTAGCGTATAAGGCTGAGAATTTTAAAAGTCCAAGGTTCAAGCCACGATTATTCCGAACACGCTCTGTTCTTTCAGCTGAAGTTGTTTTATAACTATAACTGTCAATTTCGCGATTCGATTGAGGCAAACTACATAGGATCGAGAATGTTGTTGGCAGGTTGTGCTTTGATCAGAAATTCTAAATTAGAGATGAGCATTTCCAAACTTTGAGTCTTTGATACTGCTGTTTACCCTCCTGCGTCGCATAAAGTGTTGTTCAGCCAGGTTAAAAATATCTTTATATAAAACTAAGATCCACTGTAATGGAACCACAACAATTTATATCAATAAAAGTTTCGACACTAAAGCACGTGCTCTTCATTACAACGTTTCTTTGTGAGTAAAACACATAAAGCTTATTTTATAACAGAAGTTCTATCAAAGCTTATGACGTCAGAAAGAGCTCAGATTAGTGATCTTCGGATGTGCCGAAGTCTGACATCCTATGATTAGTTAACTTTCCACAATCATTTTTCAGACATAATTTTTGGTATGATGTAGCTGGAAATTATCAAAATAACGATAAAACCACAACTAATGTAAAAAGAAGAAATCTGAAAAGTTCGCTAGTCCATCTTAATCAAAGCCGATCCACTTTTTGACGTCGTAAGCCCCGAAGAAACTTGGAACTTCCGTTTTAAATTAAAACGTGTGTGTGTGTTTCTCTCACAAACAAAAGTTCAAATGAAAACGACACAAGCAAGTATAAAAATTTATATTCATATAAATATTGCTGTTATTCAGTTATCGTATACCTAAACTTAACTTTATTGTAAACTACACGGTATTGTGTAATTCCTTACTATTATTTCCTCTGTGCAATTTTGTTTTCGAAAGAAATGTACCAATTACAAGATGCCCCTCCAAAAAAAAAACAAACGTATCCCTCGTTTAAATTAAGCAGCTTCTGTATATCGACTCTATACGTTTATTTTGATTTCTAATAATACTGGAGAATGTCTAAAAATAAACCCCAAACTACTGACGAATTAAAGCAACAGACCACAAATGCTTTCCATCGAATTAGAGTTGAAAATTGTGCAACGGAATGTCGGGCATTTTATCATAGATGTCATAATTGCTTTAATACTGGTGTAGCTCAGTTGAGTATCTCAAATAATGCAGCAATGTACAGTGAATTAATTGTATAAAATAGTAATAAAGATATTTTGCTGGCTTGTAAGTTCATTTACTTTTGTCATATGAACATTCAAAATGGAGGTACATTTGTGGGCCATCTTGTATGAGACATTTCTACATATTTCTATGTCTTTACGTTGTTACAGATCTTAAAAATTAAGCTTGTGAGAAACAAGTTTCGTCCCACTCTAAATGCCCTTTAAAAAAAATGGTTTCTCGCATTCTGAAAGTCAATTTGTTCTGAGAATACCTACAATTTTAAGCATACCGGGGAAAAAAACCAAAAAAGCACCAAGTTATCTTCAAGGCCAAACTTCAAATGTTTAAATCAATAAAGTCTCTGATTCTCATCTTTTCTTCGGATATTCACTGTAAAATAATTTGAAAAACCGGATTACACCTTTTTGCTGATGCCATTCATTCAACTCAGTAAATAATAGTTCAGAATTATAAACATCCTTGCAAATATAATTCTTTAATTTAACAAAATAAACAGATAAATAAAACAACTCTCTAAAGTAATAACTGTATGCAAACTATCTAACTTTATGCTCACCAGAACTGAAGAATAAATGTTTTCTTGGTTTGAGATTTTCTGTCACGTTTTAAACTTATTTGCCCTCTATGAAACTTGTTAGAACAATTAAAAAATAAAGTATTAACGTGAATAGTAATAAACCATTCGATAACACTGACATTGAAATTTCAGGTTTGATACTGAGTGTTTGTCACACTTCCTATTCAGTGATTCTTAAAACAGATTATCTACTGAACAATATGTTACTTTGTCTGATTTTGTCAACTCTGACTGTACTCTGAGAAGATAAATCACGAATAACTTTGTTAAAGGTGATATCATTTCTGAAGAAAGTTACGTTAACATTAGTTTTTGTTTTTTTAATGGAGTGCCTAAACTTACTAAAACTAATTGTCTCATTCGACCCATAGCATCTAACTTTGGTATTTATAATCATAAATTAGTATGCTTTTGGTTTATTTTATAAAACCGTTCACTTCTGATAAATAGTAAGAGATAGTTTTAAGTTGACCAAGTATATTATGTATGCACATTTCTTTGAACCCGTATACGATGCCAGTTTAATGGCGAACCGTTATACACTTCGATCTCGCACAAAGTAATTGACATACGTGCTAACTTGATTTTTTAGGATTTTGACGGGTTTAACTAAAAATGTCTCTCCTAAGGCTGTTTCATTTTGTAACAAATGATCCTATTTTCTGTTTCAAGGAAAATTTTATGATCAAATAACTGATACAGCAATAGGGTTTAAATTTGTTGTTTATCTAATCTAACGTTTTTGCCTTTTTACCACGATAAGTTAGGCTTAGAGCCGCGTCCAAGTGATTTTAAGCCGATCCCGTTTGAATGGTACGTTGATGATGCCTCTGTACTCTTTAAATAAAAATGTCATGTTCAGAAGGTATTAAATTTAGATGAGACATCGAAACATTAACATTACTCTTGAAGAATAAAAGACTGCATTACCATTTTTAAACCATATTTTAAATCACAAGAAAAGTTGAAGGTATCGTGTGGTCACAAACAAAAGCTACACGAGGGCTATCTGCGCTAGCCGTCCCTAATGTAGCAGTGTAAGACTAGAGAGAAGACAGCTAGTCATCACCACCCACCGCCAAACAACACACCGGTCCCACGACATGTCACATAGCAGTTCGAACCAAACTAAACCTCAAATTGAATGCTCGCCCTTTCAGCCGTGGGGGTGTTCAATGTTACGGTCATTCCCACTATTCGTTGGTAAAAGAGTAGCCCAAGAGGCCTGGCATGGCCAAGCGTGTAAGGCGTGCGACTCGTAATGCGAGGGTCGCGGGTTCGCGCCCGCGTCGCGCTAAACATGCTCGCCCTCCCAGCCGTGGGGGCGTATAATGTAACGGTCAATCCCACTATTCGTTGGTAAAAGAGTAGCCCAAGAGTTGGCGTTAGGTGGTGATGACTAGCTGCCTTCCCTCTATTCTTACACTGCTGCCCCTCGCTAGTACAGCGGTAAGTCTACGGGTTTACAACGCTAAAATCAGCAGTTCGATTCCCCTTCGGTGGGCTCAGCAGATAGCCCGCTGTGGCTTTGCTATAAGAAAACACACAAACACTTACACTGCTAAATTAGGGATGGTTGGCGCAGATAGTCCTCGTGTAGCTTTGCGCGAAATTGAAAACAAACCAAACTTCGTGACGTCATTGTGTGTAATCGACAAATTTTTATACAATTCTTTACTCAGATGTAAAACTTTTCTACAAGCACTTCTTTATTCTCGGGTTACACATATGAGTTCTACAAAGTGATAAACCCCCTTTTTTATTTAAAAACACAAAGTCAGAGTGACTTTAAAGAAAACACACTAACCAATATAGTTGAAGCTTTATCTTCTCTCAGCTATCACTGTTTTCATGTGAGATAATATGTTATTATGATAATATGTATTAATAGACTTACGGTAGCAAAAAGAAAGTTACAAAAAAGCAAAAGAGTAAAACGAGAGTTTATATTGGTTAATTGCCAAATTGATGTCCTTTTTAGCAATCACACATAGTCAATGTTAAAACAAAAAACCCATATGTTTTTTTTTATTATTATTTCACAGATACGCGAAACTTGGAACGCACACTTGGGAAGTGTCGGTATGGGAATTTCTACTATATTGCCTTAAGAACTTAGCGTGAATGTTTTTATATTTTGATTTACATCAGAGAACGTTGTTTTTGCATTTTAAAATATTTGGTATATGGCCTAACAATTTCAAGGAACTTTAAAGTAAAATGATACCCAGTTTACCCCTGAAGAAGAAAGGTCCACCTTTCGAAAACGTTCGATTTATGGGGTTTTATTCATTTTTGGAAGAAAAAAGTGTTAGACTTCTTAGCTACTTAAAGATGACACCCATATTCTGATAAAATGAACCTTTTATCACATATTTGTATACAGACCTATAAATATTTATTCGTGTAAAGAAGAGTTCGTAACAGAATTAACTTTCTTAAATCATTTTGCATCTGAAAGAATATTCAAATGTAATATTACTACTGATGGAACTTACGATACATTTTGTAGTAAGTCAAAACTTCACAGTTTGTCAGACTTATTTTCAGAGAAACGATATTTGGTCTGTCACATATACAGGTAATGTTTTTAATGATTGCCTTAACTTCTGTGTAACAGTTTCACTTCATGTTAAATGTAGACACTGCTAGTCTTAAAAGTAAATTTCGTAATTATGAAATTTATTGTAAGCGTGGTCTAATATACATTGGAAAAACGTATGGAAATTTAAAATTAAAACTTAATTAACAAAAATTACCTGAAGGAAAACAGAAAATTAGTGGATCAGTTTAGTTGAATGTATGGCAAACGATCCTCTTTTTCATAGTATTAAATGGAATATTGTCAAATTGATTAAGTATTCTATTGATAAATTTGACTAATACAAAGGAACTATAAGAAATATTTAATAATAGGAAGATAACTTCGAATGATGATTCTGATCCAGTGATTGCAGAATTTTATTTCTGGTAGTCTGTTAAAAAAAAAAAGGATAGGTAGGTGGCATCACCGAGTGTAAGTTGGTCGAAGTGTAGTATTATACAAAATAGAAAAGATTTATAAACATTGAAATCGTTTCTGTTGGAGGTAAAAACCACATAAAAATGTATATGAATGGAACCATGTTCCAGATTTCCACGTTAGCTATTTTTTTAGGTATCACATATGATTCTAATTCAAACTGAAAAACCCATATTAACCAGATCAGAACCAAAATGAAGAGACGCCCAAATTAAGTCAAAAACCTGTCAGGTAATAGTTCAGAAACTTCAACACAGAACGTCATTAAAATATACATATAGTATATACGACCAGTAATTGAATATGCTAGTCCAGCATAGACTGTATGTTTAAAGTTAAGCACAAAGCTCACGATGGACTATCTGTGCTCTGCCAACCACTGGTATCGAAACCCTGTTTCTAGCGTTGTAAGTCTGCAGACATGCCGCTATGTCACAGCAGGGCACCAGCATAGATAAACATTTCACCAACTCTAATGAAAAAAGATACAATTACAACCAATACAACACCTGATACTCACTGGAAAATATTCGAACCACAAGTTCGAATTTTCTACACAAACATAGAAACAATAAACGATAGACTCTTATATTGTTCAAATAATTATTATACGAACAATATGAATAAGAACGAGTTACTTACGTCACTGTCTCATAATATCATACATGATGAAAATATGCCTAAGTACTTCTTCCCAGTTGATATGTACTTTAACAGTAGGAACAGGCCACCTAGTGGTAGACTTTAAATATAAATATCATTTAACTAGTTTATAATAGATGTATTAATCAAGGTATTTGTATCTTTTACTATTGTCATGAATTAGTGAAATGAATGTGTCACAACATACGAAACTGTTTATCGTGTGTAAGACTATACACGCCAAGAGAAAAAAAATGTATATTCCGATATAAAATGCCGCACGTGGTATATGTATGGATATAGCTTTAAAAGCTGTTGTTTTAGCTAAAGGTGTAAATGGTGTACAACCCTAACATATAATTCGTGTAGTATTTAGCAAATCAAAAGGTCGGTTTTTAAGTAGGAGTCAGCGCGTTCATTAAAGTTTTTAAAGTATTTTGTTGGTTTAGTTTGAATTTCGTGTAAAGCTACACGAGGGCTATCTACACTAGCCGTCCCTAATTTAGCAGTGTCAGACTAGAGGGAAGGCAGCTAGTCATCACCACCCACCACCAACTCTTGGGCTACTCTTTTACCAACTAATAGTGGGATTGACCGTAACATTATAATGTTCCCACGGCTGAAAGGGCGAGCATGTTTGATGTGACGGGAATTCAAATCTGCGACCCTCCGATAAAAATCGAGTGCCTTAACCATCTGGCCATGCCGGGCCTTTTAAAGTATTTAAATTGTATAGTTTTTAACATAGTCCCATGTATCTTTTACTCTAGTTTGTTTGTAACACTCCATTAACTGTTAAGTGGGTTAAGGCGTGCGACTCGTAATCTGAGGGTTGCGGGTTTGCATCCCCGTCGCACCAAACATGCTCGCCCTTTCAGCCGTGGGGGCGTTATAATGTGATGGTCAATCCCACTATTCGTTGGTAAAAGAGTAGCCCAAGAGTTGACGGTGGGTGGTGATGGCTAGCTGTCTTCCCTCTAGTCTTACACTGCTAAATTAGGGACGGCTAGCGCAGATAGCCCTCGTGTAGCTTTGCGCGAAATTCAAAAAACAAACAAAACAAACTGTTAAGTGATTGCTGGTTTTGTTTACTGGGACTAATTTCTGAAGACCGTAAGGTAGAAATTATTTTTTTTGTTATTGGCTTTAAGATTGAAATTGTTTGTTAAAATTATTCTTACCACTAGAGGGAAAGTTTTTAAGTGGTCCCCCGCTGAGACAGCGATAAGTGTACGGATTGACAACGCTAAAATCAGGAGGTTCGATTCCCGTCGATAGACACAGCAGATAGTCCGATGTTGCTTTGCTATAAGAAAAAAAAATTTTGAGGGCCATAACTTGTTTTAATATATTTCTACTTTCACTGCTACTTGCCACGCGTTGATTAAACATTAAGTACAGCGACGCAATAGGCTACCTGTGGCTACCTGTACTATGTGGACCACGAGTATCAAAACGTGGTTTTTAGCGATATGAGCAATCGGACTTGGCAGTGGGGGCGTTAGGAAAGACACCTAAGTATATTCCAAATTTTTGATCGATGAAATCGAGTCTGGTTAAAAAGTTAATATTGCATCATTGTGTAGTTCTTAGACGTTATTTGTATGAAAGAGAGAAACTTCAATTATTTTCTTTTTATACTGTTTTTTAAAAACATAAACTGTGTGTATTTTTATTGCCAATCATACAAGATAATGTAACGGTTATGACGTACTACTGTTACATTTGTCACAAACCAATGTTGTAGAGTTTTTATCTTAATGAAATATCTGCGAATTTCACTTAAAAAAAAATATACACCACTGACTTAACTGCGTTTACGGTCGAAAATACCTTTAACAAGCGGAACTCATCTGACGAAACAATGCATTATAATTGTTGCACGTGTGGGCTTAATAATAGTATATTTAGTCAGATTTGCTCATTACTGGCTTTATTTTTAGTTGCGGATGAACTGTTCTGAGTTTGTTTGTTCGTTCTTGTTTTTTCCTAGCATAAACGTGTTAAGGCGTGCGACTCGTAATCTGAGGGTCGCGGGTTCGCATCCCCGTCGTGCCAAACATGCTCCCCCTTTCAGCCGTGGGAACGTTATAATGTGTCGGTAAATCCCACTATTCGTTGGTAAAAGAAAAGCCCAAGAGTTGGCGGTGGGTGGTAATGACTAGCTGCCTTCCCTCTAGTCTTACATTACTAAATTAGGGACGGCTAGAACAGATAGCCCTCGAGTAGCTTTGTGCAAAATTAAACAACAACAACAAATATTCAGCTTATAACTCCGTCATCTATAGACCGATTCGAGATCAAATTACAGTTTTTGACTCCGGAGGTTAAACCGGATTGATGTATTTGACCACTCTCAAGGTCTCATAGATTAATTTATACTAATTCTGTTTAAAATAATTTCAATTTGTAGGTATACTGGTAGATATCCTGATGAATAATAAATTCGAATCGGTTACACGTGCACCCCATGTTTATTATTGTTGGAGCACAAATATATGACTAATAAAATGGAAAGAAAAAAAGTCTCAGATTAATTTCCTCTAATCCTGCTTGGAATAATTTCAAGTGTCGCGGCTATTGAGGAGTTCCTCTTTTTATTTCTGATCTAAGAAGGTAGCTTGATCTTGTTGAGTTAAAATTAATTACTCGGCATATAAAACATCTGTAGTATATCATAAACAGACCAAGAGTAGTGAAATTTCCGCTGGATAAATTTGGTACCAAGTTAACTTAGTAGGTGTTCATATCCCACAGCCTTCACTCGATAGAAGGTCGCCGGGCCAACTTTCATTGTTTTTCAAAAATTTCACTGACGAGATGTACTAGTTATTGAATATTTTATCTACAGTCATCATGCTGGGATCATGCCACTAAAAAATTACAGGTGTAGTGTTTAAAAATCTTGTTTAATAATTTTGTAATTGTTATAAGCCAACTTAATGTTGATTCGATTCTGAGTTGCTACCACTTGATTAAGATTTCTTTTTCTCAACCAATGCTTCAGTTCATAAGATTTCCATGTACTATGTTTTAACTGAGTTGAAAGGGCATATTCTGAGCAGATAATTCCATTTCTATTAATGCGTAGTTCGTTACAATATAATGTACACACTTTTATAACCATGGGGATCAACTAAAATAAATAAATACGGTAAGCCTAACGTTAAGTCTGAATATTTAGTTAAATATAAGCTTCTCGCTTTCTTTCTATAAGTTCACTCTTTATTTTATTTCAGATTTTCAATTCAGCATAAAACTATTATGTCCAAGCCAGATACCTATCTCAAATTTAGAAGAAAACAAAAAAAGTAAAATGTTTGTTTATTTATAACTTCAGGCGTAATTACTAATACTCAACAGCGTACGACATAAAGAAATATATTAGTTATTTAAATTGTATTTCATATTATTTATCACAAAGATATACATAATTACTATTACTACCAAAAATTAAAACACGTTAAGATAAAAAAATAGCATAGTATTACTTGGTCAAAATTGAAGCATATTGTGACTTTAAATCATGGACTGCACAATCACTTTCCCTTGCTGTATGCAGTCTAATATCGATTATCCCCCAAACTTGGTGAAAAAATTGAACCTCACGGCACCTAACGGATTAGATTCAGATATTATTTTAATACTAGAATTATTTTGGTGTTAATAATGTAATATAAAAAATTCACTTTTAAATTATAATTTTTCAAAGTACTCTTTCTGACATATATTTGACGGGCTGCGTAGCCTTAAGTTTTACCCTATCAAGTTATTGTGATTTCTCACTATTTGTTTTTGTTTGTTTAGCCGTGTAAGGCTAGAGGGAAGGCAGCTAGTTGGGGTACTCTTTTACCCACGAATAGTGCGATTGACCACAACATTATAACGCCCCAGGGCTGAAAGGGCGAGCATGTTTGGTGCGATGGGGATTCGAACCCTCGACTATCAGATTACGAGTCGAACGCCTTAACCCACGTGGTCATGCAAGGCCGTTTTCTTATTCACAGACCGATTAGATAATTGTGTTTTGTTTAATAAAAATTACTCCTGGTGTGTTTACAGATCTATACACGCCTATAGTCAGAAAAATAAAAAAGAAGCGAGGCTAAAATATCACCTTAGCGTAGTAAAAATATTTATTATTGCTGTTTGACATACTGAATAATATAATAAATCAGATCGCTAGTTACGCAGAAGAAAAGATGCTAGTAATAAGAAAAATCAAGAAAGTTCGTTCCTTTATCCACATAGTTAGTTGTGTATGCTTTTACTTAAAATATAATAAATCACTTAAACAATTTAATTGATTTTTAATATACGTTTGCATATAGTACACTGCTTTGAAACACGCCATTTGTTGTAGAAGAAACAAAACTGTTGTTTCTAGAAAGTTTTTTTTTGTCACTTTAGATTGTCACTTTAGCAATGTTCGTAGTTATACGAAGTGACCATTTGACAGATGCAATCGCCTCATGGAACTGCACCCCGGATTTTAACGTCGTCAGTCCGCAGACATCCCGCTGCCTCAACCAAAGGACATAGAGATGAGAAGCCGTGGTCTAACTGCCGCGTAAAATATAACTGAATGAGCCTGATTAAACATATGACTTACATACTTTTTGTCATAATTTTTTATCGTTTTATTGCAAGTAGTTTTAAAAGATATCAATGAACATTATTCGAACTTGTGACTTTAAGAGCAGCATAACCTATTCGAATTTAAAACACACATCTAAATGATTTGTATGTTAAAGCAGTCGAATAAGACGTTACAGATATCGTGTTATTTCGTATTTAATATAGTAATGATACTTCATTCATTCATGATAAGAACACTACTGTAAAACTAAAATTAAAAAGCAATTGTGTCTAAATAAACATTGCTTGAGAATACAATCATTTCTTAAATCTAGGAAACTGGGAATGTGTTATTATTCAACTTAAGCAATTCAAAACCCACACAATCATAAGTGATTCGTACCTGAAGTATATAGTTAAATTTAATGTGATCACTGTTGTACCACAGTTTAACAAATCATAACACAATATACAACTTGCATTATAGGAAAAGAAATACAACAACCAAAATTCTGTATTTTAACAATATACACAAACAAAAGAAATTAAAGTTTCTACACTTGTTTTCCGTTTTACTCTATGTGATTAGATATCTTGATTTGTTTACATCGTTCGTTAAAACTACAATAAATAAGCGTGTTGCACATTTAATACGTTTGATTAAACTACATACTCGAACTTCTGAAACAAGAATGAGTTCGTTGCTTATCCAAATTGAATTACAGTGGTATCTCAGTTCTCGAACGACTTCCTTCTCGAACAATTCGGTTTTCGAACATATTGTTTGAGAAAAAAATGTATCGGTTGTCGAGCATAAACTCGGTTCCCGAACCAAGCTGTCGTGGCCCGAACCCCCGAAATAACCCGACTGATGATCTGAACGACCCTTCGACCATTTTCGGCCCACGCCAAGCTTGCCCAAAACATTTTACCCGCACCTGTCGCTCAGTCCACAGCCCCAATAAAATCTGCTGTGAACGTTCTCGTTTTTCCTTTTGTTGTTTTTCTAAATATTCTGATTCAATACGCCACCATGGGGTTAAAGAAGGATAATGAAAGCAGCAAACCAAAAAGAAAAGTTGTTAGAGCCACAATAGAGGTGGAAAAAGATCTTATAGCGAAGTATGAGAGTGTTGTTCGCGAGTCTGACCACCTTGCTACACAGTTTGGTATGGCGAAGTCTACAGTCTGCACCATACTGAAAAATAGAGGTCATCAAAGGAGCTGATGTTGCAAAAGGAGTGACAGTGCTTACGAAACAAACATCACAAACAGTGGAAGAGGTAGAAAAACTGTTGTTGATTTGGGTAGA
The DNA here is from genome assembly GCF_004210375.1 of Tachypleus tridentatus. Lineage (NCBI taxonomy): Eukaryota > Metazoa > Arthropoda > Merostomata > Xiphosura > Limulidae > Tachypleus > Tachypleus tridentatus. The sequence continues at coordinate 133,154,787 of NC_134837.1, forward strand.
CGAAAAAAATGAGATCATCATTTGTGAGAAAGCAAAGCAGCTGCATGCTGTCCTCCTGAAAAACAACTCTGGAACGAGTGCTGATACAAGTGATGCCTTTAAGGCTAGTAGGGGGTGGTTTGAAAAATTTAGGAAGAGGAGTGGCATACATAATGTGGTGAGACATGGGGAGGGTGCCAGGCAGAAACAAACCTCATTAGACGAGTTTTAGTGAGAAATAGGTCCAGTGAGTCTCAAGCAGGTTATAACGGTGCAAAGAGACAGAAAAGAGAAAGAATCCCAGAAGAAGAGTTACCTGACGTTTTTATAAAAGGTGGCTCACCTTCCAAACAATAATAACCCTCCTACTCTCCATGTTCTTCACCACCTTTCACTTACGCCATCAGCTCTCTACAGCACAGGTAAAGTGCAGTTAAATTTTCATTTATTGTTTTTTTATTATGTTTATAGTTTTTGTGATTGACTTTATGCATGTAAGTATTATTATACAGGTATAAATAAGCAATATTTTTACTTAAATGCTTCATAATGCATAATTTTTGGAGGTCTGTAACAGTTTAATTTAATTTACAGCATTTCTTAGGGGAAAAATTGAGTCGGTTTTCGAGCAGCTTTCTGGAACGGATTAAGTTCGAGAACCAAGGTACTACTGTATTACTAAAAATCGTTAACGCTGACGCACCTGTTTAACCAACCAGACCTTTCCACAGAGTGTGTGTGTGTGTGCGTGCGTGCGTGTAAAGCTGTGGGGAATGATGTAAAATTCGGCAAAATGGAAAATACTGTAAGTCAGGGAGTTTTTGCATTGAGGTAATTTCCTTGTACATCCCCTGAATTCAACGTTGGCTGAAGCAAATTTCGTTGTGCAGGTGAAAAACAACAAAAACGTAGCTCCTGTGTATGATGACTGGTTTGATTTTACTTTAATTATTTAATAAAACATGCTTTAACCACTATCTTTACTGAAGTGTTCACAACAGACTTACCATAAAATATCGAAAGCAGACAAATAATAATTTTGCTTTTGTTTTTTTAATTTCGTGCAAAGCTACTCGAGGGCTATCTGCGCTAGCAGTCCCTAATTTAGCAGTGTAAAACTAGAGGGAAGGCAGCTAGTCATCACCACCCACCGCCAACTCTTGGGCTACTCTTTTACCAGTGAATAGTGGGATTGACCTACATTATAACGCCCCTACGGCTGAAAGGGTGATTATGTTTGGTGCGATTGGGATTCGAACCCGCGCCCCTCGAATTACGAGACGAACGCCTTTACTCACCTGGCCATGCCAGGCCTCAAAATTAAGCCGATACCAAAGAAATGTTTAATTTTACTAATACTATTTCAGCACTATTTGAACTCTCTTCTGATATGGCTTACGTCATGTTTTCTCACAGTAAACTAGCATACTTGTAAATATCAAGCAATGTCACTTCAAAAAATTGAAGACTAGCAAACTAGCATTAAGTATTTACATCTTTAAATAAAACTTTAACACTCATATAAAACAAATACGCAAATCAACACTGAACTTCTAACAATATGCATTACGACGCCCATGTACTCCCAACCAGAGAACGCCATTTCACCCATAATTCCAGCATTTAAAACTTTAAATACTGGCGTACACTAGGATTATAATGTGAATACTAAGCAACATATCTGCATAAACATTAGTTTTTAAGATCGATTTTGTTTGAATTTAATTCAAGTTATTGGTAATGATAGTAATTTTGGTGAACGGTTTTCCTGAGGTACCTCACTTTCACTGTTTCAGCGCAGTGATCGATCGTCACTTACTTTGGTTACTGTTATATACAATATCGTTATACCCTGAAATATATGAAGTCGATTGCTGAGATCATATTATCACGAAAGATATACACAAACACTAAGAAAACACTTCCATTTTATGTGTCAACACCCATAACGATATGATAATTTATAGTTGAAGTCTTAACTGTCTTTGTTTCAAAGATTTACTTCGCATATAATTTTATACCCTAATTATCTTTAAAGTTTAAAATGAACAAATAAAGTACGTGAACTTATGCACAAATGATAAGTATACTGAAACATAGTGCAATTATTAAATAAAACTTTCAATACTGGCCCAGTCTGATAGTTAAGCCTACTTGCCTGATGACGTTTTAACGCACAAGTCTAAAAATAATATCAGTATAACAGTCCACGCCTAGCAGTATTAATGTAGAAACACCGTGTAAGAGAATGTGGGCGACGCTATCTACAGACTGCAGTCGACTTTCTTCCCGAAATTTCTCTCAATTATCTTTTTGATCGTCCGAACATCCACTGCTCAGTAATATCAAAATTCTTTTCATGCAAACAAATATCGAATTTTTTACAACAATAATAAAATGTCTCTACCAGTTACTGCTGAACAGAAAGAAAATTTACGATACATTTCTGTCGTAGCGATTTGTTTTCTGCACCAAATTTATGTCAATAATCATGGTTAAATGGCAGCGACCCCTGTACTTTACGCATTCACATCATGCACTCAATTTTAACGGAAAAGCTGTTTGTACAAGCCATAAATATTAAAGTTTTGATTTTATAAATATTAAAGTTTGATTTTATAAACTGAGATTGTAGTAGAATATAAATAAGCAGCATATAACTTTTCTCAGGAAATCAGAAATCTATAGCAAGTTATATGAATAAATTTTACAGTTGGGTAAATAGTGTATTTTAAGTAATTAATCATCAATTTTCTTACTGTGCAAACACTATTAATTTTACAGTTCAGCAGCTTACTAAATGAGTGTACTATTGTACTGCTATCACGCTGCATTTAATACAGTGTCCCAGTTTTTGATATGAAAGTTTAAAAGTGAGGATACGTTACAACAGATTTACATGTGAATATATGGTGGCGTGTTACTAAATTTTATAGTGCTAAACACCTACCAAAAATTTACAGGCGTGTGGTGTCATCATTAAGGTAAAAATTTCATATTAAAAATCCGATTTATATTTCTGTACATCTATCTGAAATAAATAAAATGTATGCAACAGTAGTTATTAAATACTACTTACATTAGTTCCAAGGTAAACAGGCATGTGTCACCAAGAGAAAACATACAACTTACCTTTCTTTAAACGAAGCAATAACGGTAAAAAATAAACAGCAGCAACTGGGTAACAAATATAAATCACTACTTTAAAAGCATATATCACATTAATTTGCTGTATTTCTAACTTGTGATAGAGTGAGTTCTATTTTATTTTATTATAACTTTACTTACCTTTCTCTTTCATTGGTCTAGTCATTAAATAAAAATCACGCCTTGAGATATTGTAATTAGGCTTGTAATATTTTTTCATCTACTGATCATTTTCCCTAGTTCCTTTATTTATTTTAATTAATAGCATTCACATTTATGTTGCATTGTTCATTGACGTCAGTGTAAACTCCTGGTCAAGGCGCGTATTTATTAACTTTTTTTTAAGTGAACATTGTGTGTGTTTTTCTTATAGAAAAACCACAACAAGCTATCTAGCTGTGTCCATCGGGAGGAATCAAGCCCCTGATTTTAGCGTTGTAAATTCAAAGACTTACCACTCTCCCAGTGGGGAATGATAAGTGATCTAATTTGTATCATAGTTGTTTGAATTTTTTGGATACCAATGATTACTAAAGTTTAATAAAATCGTTTTTATTTTTGTCAACTGTTTTTATCTTGGCTGTAGCAGCCCTTTTTTTAGTTCGTTACAAACTGTACTATAGCATTAACAAATTTAACTTTTATAATTTGTCACCAGGAATACAAAATGAAAAGCCGTTTTGTTGTATATTAAATAAATAATAAGTATTTCAAAAAACGCTTACATTGTAAACACACAGTACAGTTGTGCAACAAACAAAAATCTTCCTTTCATCTTAAAATTTCTTTTGTCGTTGACTTAAATATTCAGTTAATTCCAATTTGGTTTTCAATTATTAACATATTTGTTTTTGTCTTTTTGACAGAAAAACAAGGCAATAATTGAGAAACGATTATTTATAGCCTATAACCTACACAATAGCGTCACCTCACTCTTCTCAGGCTAGTAATATTTTTGCTAAAAATATTTTTGTTCGAGATCAAATTATACCTAATAATATAGTGTATATTTAATAAATAGTAGGTCACGTTATTTCTGTGCGTTGTTTGAATATAATCAACTTAACAATAAGGTTCAATATTTATGAATTTGAGACATTAGAATACCTCACCTTCGTCTTGTGTGAAAAATCTGTAAGTGATGGAGAAAAATAGATATTATTTTCAAATTTACCGCACTAAAATGATGACAGAACATGTAAAAAGTAAGATATTAAACCCATCGTGGGCCTGTGTAATTGAACCTCTATGTTTTGTTCCTTCAACTTAGTTTTACGTCTATTACTCGAAATACTTTCCTTAATACATAGTTCTTGTTCACTGTTGGCTCGAGAAAATATTTTAAATTGCCCGATATTTCTAGGCTCATTCAACGCACATTTATTATTACTTGAAAGCAACATACATGTTAAATTAGGTTGTTCTTGTTTGCAGGTTGTTAACCAGAAAAATGAAAAGTATTGTCGTTTCAAAAATTATCAGTTATACCATACCATTTGGTTTAGTGTTTTATGGCACAAAGCAGCTAGGTTATCTGTGTCCATACCATAACAATGGATTTTAATGTATTTTATGCTTGGTTTGAGAGATCTAGAGCCACCCTGCTAGTAAAGCAGTATGCCTACGGATTTACAACGCTAAAATCAGGGGTTCGATTTCCCTCGGTGGGTTCAGCAGATAGCCCGATGTGGCTTTGCTATAAGAAAACACAGAGATCTAGAAATAGTAAAACGTATTCTGCCCGACCACCATTTATCATATTTCTTTCCACATTTTTCAAAATATCTGTATTTTACTTCAAGATATGCTACTTTGAAAGTTGTAAGGGTAACACACAGAAGTAATGTAATGAGTACTTATTAAAAACAAATTTCCATGATCCCTTACCCGAACAAAACATAAACAAAACGTAAAGCACTGACAATTAAAATAGTAACTAGTTCATTTTTTTTCGTGGCCAATATTATTTATATGTCAGTTAAATAGTCCACAAGGATTTTAGTGGGAAAATTGAGGGTTAGTTTAAAAGTGCCGATAATAAGTTGCAGAGAAAATTGTATTTTTTATCATTATCTTTTTCTAGATAAACTGTATAGTACGTATAGTTATGTCACAATAAGATATGATTATTTTATCTGTCACCTGCTTCGTATATTTTATTTCATTTTGAGCCGTATATTTAATCGTACTGAATAATTTAATTAATTTATAGGAGTAATATTTTTTCCTTAGAATACTGAGGAAAACGTTTTAATTTTTATATTATTAAATACGATGTTTTTATTAATTATGGTATATAAATGATGTTAATTTTAATATAATATTGTAATTACTTTTACTGGCTATTCTTCACAAACTAAGTGTTTTTTAACTCGATCAATGCAGACTATATATTCCATAAATCTCTTATCGTTGTATTAACATTGTACAGAGGATGCTGAATTATTCGAGTTGTTAGCTTTTTGGCCCGGCATGGCCAAGCGCGTGAGGCGTGCGACTCGTAATCTGAGGGTCGCGGGTTCGTGCCCGCGTCGTGCCAAACATGCTCGCCCTCCCAGCCGTGGGGGCGTTATAATGTTACGCTCAATACCACAAAGAGTAGCCCAAGAGTTAGCGGTGGATGGTGATGACTATCTGCCTTCCCTCTAGTCTTACACTGCAAAATTAGGAACGACTAGCACAGATAGCCCTCGAGTAGCTTTGTGCGAAATTCAAAAACAAACAAACAATGTTAGCTTTTTTCTAATAAAAATTAGCAAAGAAATTTATGAAATTAACATCATGAAAAGTAAACGACATTCGTTAAAACACGTATTTAGCGAAAAACTCTCTCAAAATATATTGAAGTAAAAGAAATGTTCAAGTAACAATGACTCATAGTTTAGTTAAATATACCATAAATAATAACAAAAAACTCAATTTTAGATGATTTCATAAATATTAGTACTCTGATGTTTTTTCATGAATTATTTATTCAGGCGTGGTATACATGTCAATACTTGGATCACCTACGACAATATATAAATAATATGTAATGAATCACTATTTTTGGATCGCATAATTTTTCTCCATGCTACATTCCATATAGGTACACTTTTTTATACACTTTCAATTAAGATTTAAAATTGAAAACATCAATTTTTTTATCATCAAATCATAGCAACTTCTTTCGTATTAAATACCAGAATGTATTAATAGTGAGATGGAACAAGCAGCAACTAAAAAACTCAAACTGAATGAAACATACTATAGATTTCATTGCGAAATGTTTCAAATAGAATGTATAAATATGGATTTATAACATGGCGGTGACTTACGGTTTTATCTTTTACATAAAAAAACGACACCATATCATCTGGTGACCTTTTTGATGAACTTGGACATCCTCGCCATATTAGATATTACTGTAAGCGGTCATTCTCCAATAAATATTTATGTGTGGGGAAGGAAGTGCACAAGACATACAACATTGGTGCTTCACTCAGTAGCCCTCCAGTGGTATGTCTGCGAATTTATACCGGTAAAAACAGAGTTTCGATACTCATTGTAGGTAAAGCACAGATAGGCCTTTGTGTAACTTTGTGCTTAATACCAGATAACATTCACTGAGGAATTTTAATTTAAAAAAATATGATGTTTTAAGCGTCCTTACTCAACGAAGGACAATTGCTTTAAACACTATGTTACTAAAATAGCTTGGCGAAGAATCACGATTTACTTTTGTTTGTAACCCAGCATGCTTCTTCTTAAGCATCATGCTGTAGCACTCTCACGTCTTCCGAGTTGTTGTTCTCATCTATAAATAGGTATGAATAAAACTGAATCAGCTTATATATTTAAAAAAAACACGAGAAATTTATATATGGTAAAAACTTTTAGACTACATTGTTCTTATTTTTTATTATACTTTTATATATTATAAAATAAGACAACTTTATAAGTGTGTTATCGTTTAGGATAACAAACCAAAATTTGAAATAACACAACACAATACACAAACAACAAAATACTATGTAGCTCTTCAAGACTGTCTTTTCATTTCCACTAACGAGAAAAGTAAACATTTACACCTGTGGAGCCTTTTATTAGCCGCGGCATAACGGCTCAGAGTGTGTCTCTCAGTTATTTTATTGTTTGTTTGTGTGTTTCACGTACAAAATTTTAGCTCGTAGCTCTATCATCTCACGATCTATTGGAGAGCTAATTACAGATTTGAACTCAAGAGGTCAAACCGTTTACTTGATGTATCTGACCACGCCAAAGTTCTCATTTACTCTAATCCTGCTAAAAGAATTTCATTTTGAGGCTAGGCTGGTGAAGAGCCTGATGAGTAATAAAATGGAATGGGGAATATTCGCCCCTCAAGCTTGGTATTCAGGCGCGTAGATCCTGGGGGGTGGGGGTATACACACCCGTCATTTTAGGTGGGGGTATGGTGCATACAATCATCCCCCCTTACAGTTTGGTCTGTTGAATTGTTTTATTGCATCACAGGCCTACAAACTGTGTGTTTGTTCTTGTGATTCTCGTGTTCTTACCAATCAAATTACATAATTAGGCCTAGATGTAGGCTTTTTCAGTAGCCGAAATGTACATTTCTTATATAGGCGTGCTTCTAAGCTTTTCGATTTAAGCGATAGTCCGTAAGTATCAGTCAGTAGACCTAAGTATACATGCAAGTATCATAGCAACAAGATTACTCTGTGACTTACAGATTTACAGCTTTCAGGTCCACGTAATCAGAGGTTACCAATTTGCAAATTGAATAGTCCACATAAGTGGTTGCAAAAATTATGCCCCCCATCGGGTGTAAAAAAATCTACGCCCCTGTTGATATTGCTGGCGTACAAATCATATAGCTAATTAAAAGAAATGAAACTGTCTCATGGATTAATTTATTCTAATTTTACCTAAAATAGTTTCAAGTGTCATGGCTATTAAAGATTCCCTTTTGTTTTTCAGGAAGTCACTCATATTGCTAGAAACCAAGTTTCGATATCTATATTCATTGTGTAGTTTACAAACAAACTTAAACTTATGTGAATTGATGGCTTCCATCGTTGTCAGCGTCAACAGATTCAATAAGCTAATCACCTTTTCAGAAAGATAAAAACAGCAACTGGAGCATAACCTTGTATCTCAGAACGGCTGGTATGAGTATTACCACTTTTTCGACCTTCCTAGGTCATCTTCAGGTTAAGAAAGATAGAATATGCAAGTAACCTGAAGATGACCTAGGAAGGTCGAAACATTGTTCTCTCATTATCAATAAAAGTGTTAATACCCATATCAACCGTTCTGAGATATTTTTTTATTCCAAGTGGGTTCCTCGTCATCAAGAATGGAGCATAACTTTTTTTTTTTCTAATTGTGGTCTTTCATTCTGTTATCTTCGTCTCCTACGAGTCCAGTGGTAAGTCTTTGGATTTACAACGCTAAAATCAGGGGTTCGATCCCCCTCGGTGGACTCAGCAGATAGCCCAATGTGGCAGTGCTATAAGAAAACACACACTGTCTTCATATTTTATCACAAAGAAATCGGAGATCTGTATCTTATCGATTCCCCCATAACATTGTAAATTTCAGTAGCAACAAAATATGAAATACAGATGACAGAATGAGGTAAAAACAATGTTTTTGTTATATTGTTTTCTTTAAAGACAACGTAAAAAGCAGGGATTAATTTTAAAGTTTTCGCAATTTTCTTTGTGAACGTACGTTATGTTCTGTGATATTCATGCGTTATAGTGAACACTTATTCAAGTTAATGAAATGCATTTTACGTTTAAAAAACACTTACTTTACAAGAAATTAAATCAAAGTAAATTGTATAGATGAAAGGAAATATAATATTCTTAAATTTATATTTTTTTTGAAGAATTTTATTGTGTACCCACGTGCACTAACTATTGACAAGGAAATCCTTTCCGTTTGAGGGCGTTATAAATGTTTACTGTTTTGAGATGAAGGCGGATTACGGTAAGAAGGAGTTTATTACGGAAAAATTAGGTTCGTAAGTATTTCTATTCGATTTTCACGCAAAACTGTCATTCTGCTATTTTATTTGGAACAAATAATTATAGACTTTCATATGCAACCTATTTTTAATATGTAATAGTACACAGGTTTTTATATTAAACAAAATCAAGGTTTCAAATTTCATTTTCGGTCTTCACATAGTAGTCCGACACAGATTCACTCACCACTTAGAAAAAGGCATGGTGTTCTGCTTAGATAAAACTTGTGTTGCTTTGGTTAAAAGTTGGGATATGTGTTTTGATTTGGGTAGTTGTGGCTATGGCTCGAATCATTTAACATGTGTAAAGTAATTAGACTATCATCTGGTAATTTGGTAATTTTTCGTTCTTGAAGAAAGTAATTTTGAAACGGATAAAAAAATTAAAGTTGTTATATAAAAGTAAGTTGATGCTAATATAAGATTAAACTTAATGATTAATTGTTGAAGTCTAGCTTTTAAGTGAGTTTTAACGAAAGCTCCATAAATCACATGCAATAATTAAGTCTTGTAAGATGTATCACAATTTGGCAAATATTAAATCTTAAAACATTATTTATATAGAAATTGGAAATATATAAAAAGTTAAGGACAAAGTAAAAACAGTTGAAAGTAAAATATTAATATTGAGCTGAATTTAAACTATTTGTTTCTGACAGCTTAACATGTTTTTATTGGTAAGCTCAGCATTAATTCAAGTAAACAATAAATTAAAGTAATTTATGATATCTGCAATTACAGAAACTGAGAAAATATTCTGAAATTGACAAGTTATAAATACATTATATTAACCAGAATAAAGTAGGCTTAATAAGAGTTAAGCCTATATGCTCTTTCTGTCTTAGGCTTATGTGATGGCGCTGTTTTTCCAGCTTATTTGGTTGAAAGTTGTTTCTGTTTTCATTTTTAGCTTTTTTGTTTAAATTTGGAATATTGTATGTGATATATATATATATGCATTTTGTAAACTTATAGAATAGATAATCTTTCACTTTATAGTTTTTAATTTGATTTTGTCATTTTATAAGTTTGGTTTGTATTTGGATCTGGGATTGTAAAGCTTTATCATTTTTAACATACCTCATTCATTTTTCATCTACTTTTGACCTCTTAAGTGTTCTCTCACTGACAATTTATCACTATTTCTAACAGTTGTAAATACTATGATTAGACTGTCTCTAGTTTTTGCCTAACAAGTAAAAAAACAGATAAAGATAATTTCTTCTCAGTTTAAACTGTATAAACCAGAAAGCAGTTTAATAGTTTGTCTTTGCACTGGAACGTATAAGTAAGCCCGAACCAGAAGTTGCAACATCCTTCTTAGGCTTAAAATTTGAAAAAAGGTTCTATAACTCTTGAATTCTTGTTTTCATTGCTTTTCATCAAAGAAATATAAAGTTGTAGATATTTATTTAGTTGTATAATCAAATCTGAATTATTTGTTTTGAATATCAGTATTTCTGTCAGAAATAAGTTAATTCTTTCATACTTTTAAATCTTTAGTCAACTACATATTTCTGTACTGAAACTCATGTTTCATGATTCTGCTTGCTTAATATGATTTTTTAGGACTTTTATAATACAGACTATTCTTCACAGAATGAACCTTACTAACAGCGTTAAAATGAAAGAAAAATTACAAATACATTGTTGCCTAAGTGACTATTTAAGTAATGCTTGCATAATATACCAGAAAAGATCCATACTTATTGGTTACATTCTCCCCACTTATCACCACATTCCTAATATAAAGCACATTTTTTTTGCCTTTTTTTTTTTCACCAGTTCTTGTGCAGCAGTAGGAATTTAATAATGTGTAGGCTGAGATGTACATAAGAATATTGAGGATCTATCAGTAATGTTGAGAGAAATGGGTTAAGGGTCTACATCCTTTGTTGATAGCTTCCAACAGGGTCCCTGCTTAACATTTCTTTTGGATAATGTAAACAATATAGTTTTTGTGACCACTTGCAAGGAGTTATGTTGGGTCCAAAATTAGGCCTTTGCTAGAAAGAAATATACTAAATAGCAGAGAAATTTTTTTTTTCATAGATATGAATTGTAGAAAAGTGGTGTACAACTTCATATGTATAAAGGTGACATATATTCTTAAGCACACAATTTTAAATTTGATATTTGTCATTAAGTTAGTCAATTGATGCCTTTTACTATGAAAAACATAGCATGAGTAGAAAACAGGTCTTGTTAAGTTATTTATAGAAGTAACAAAATAAATATATAAATGTTAAAGTGAAGATTGATTTTAGTAAATGTAAAGAATAGACTTTTCTTTCAAATAGTAGGCTAAGCTGGTGTATTGAAAGAAAAATTGGATTTTGCTATGGAGAAAATAGTAGGAGTAAAGAGTAAAAGAAGCAGGTTGGCTGGTTAAGCTACACAAGTAAGATAAAAAGAAAACGGAAAGAAAACCTTAAGTTGAGATTGCTTTTCAGAGAGAAGAAAAACAGGTTTACTAAAGTGCATACTTGAATGAGGTCTTGAACTAAGGATGTAAGTCATCATATAAGTCTGTAGAGGTAGCTTTTGACAAGGTAGCAGAGTGAAAGAATTCTGAGGTTTGTTTAATAGAAGATTCTCTAGCTAAATATTCTGAAATTTTTATGGAGCAATGCATGGAAGAAACTAATTTAAGCATCAGAAGAGAGAAGGTAGAGGAACTGTGATTCTATTTTTAATGCATATTATAGCTGTTACTATTAGTAATGAAATATCTGAAAAACTAAAGGATTTGCATTTTATTTTCTAGAAATAAACATGGCTTCAGTTGTACACAAGTCTGTAGTTTTTTTCAATAAATAAGTCAAAAAAATATAAGAAAAAGTTTCATCAAATGATTAAAATAAATTATAGCCTTTCACATAAGTGTATCTGTTCAAACAGATGTTTCATTCAATTAAATAATACCTATAGTCTGACAAACCATTTCAAAAAAATTTTTTAAAGGGAAACTCAAGATTTGTAAATAATAATTTGGCAGTCTGTGTCTGCCTTTTCCATCATGATGAAATCCTCTGTTTAAACTCATTGACTGCTGATTTGTTGTATGGTGTACAGTCTACCTCTTGCAATTAATTGAGTGTGCCATATATGGTGTACAGATTGCAAAAAGTCTGTTTAGAGCAGCCATAATCAATGAGTTGAAGGGGACGAAACTGAACACAGTTTCAAGTGTCACCTCACTTCTCATAAAGGACACAGTAAACATGTTATTAGATTTAAACATTGTATTAACAGATATTGTATATATATTTTTTCTTCAGTATTGCTAAAAATGTAGTTAAATGGTTTGAGCTTTCATCACTGAGTATCTGTTTTCTTTCAACACTAGCACTTCTCTTACACATGGAGTCCTATCCAAATTACAAGTCTGTTACACTATTTTGCACTTTTCAGTATTAATCATATTGCATCCAAGTTAAGGTGCTCTATTGCTGGTCATACAGATAAGATAATTTTAGGATTAGTATATAAGCATACTGATTACAAGTCAGAAAGGTAAAGTGTAAATTAAATAGGAATAACTTCAACAGGATTGTGGAATTAAAGGATGGTGATGTTGTAGTTGTTCAGTTTCTTTAGCCATCCAAACAGTGTGTTGTTGTAGTTGTTCAGTCTTTTTAGCCATCCAAGCAGTGTGTTGTTGTTGTAGTTCAGTCTTTTTAGCCATCCATGCAGTGTGTTGTTGCTAATGGTAGAACAAATTAGAATTTAGGATGCATCTACAGAAATGTTTAATACAAGTCTAAAGAGGTTATGGTTTCATTGTATATGTTTTGGGTTAGTCACATTTAGAATATTGTATTCTATCTTATGCTCAGCTCATTGAAGTGTTAAAAAAACGTTTAGAATAGGGATATTAGAATGATACCTGGGATGGAATGATAGTTATTTGTTGAACAGATTAAGAGCTTTTAAATTGTTTTTTATTGAAAAAAAGAAGAGGTAGAAGGGATGAAGCTGTTTAAGATTGTTAAAGGAAGTGATAGTACTGAAGCATCATCTTTTTCTTACTTAATGACAGGAATAATAGGACTAAGGAAGGCAAACTTTGGTAGGGTCAGAATCGTTTTCAGTGAAGATAGTTTTATTTATCTAGTAGAGAAGTTGTTATTTGTAGACTTGATAAATATGAGTGACAATGCTGGCTCTGAGTTTTATGTGTGTGTGTGTGTATACACATCTAGGATTGAAACATTATATTCTTGAGGAAATTTTTCTTTTTTAGTTGGTTTCCCAATTGTGAATGCATAGTCCATCCATGTTCCTATAGTTATGACTAATAAAAGTAAACCTGTCACTGTATTAAATAAATAAATAAAAAAAACTGCAAGGAAATGCAACTTTACATGAGGGAATGTTATTCTCCTGATAGCCAGCCTTCTCTTAAATGTAATTTCATTTCGTTATTTCTATCCCTGTATATACATGTGTGTGTGTGTATAGTTTTGTGTGGATGACCAAAAGGTTCCTTGTTTTTAAATGTTCTCTACATAAATTACAAGTTGGGCATCACTTGGAATTGCTGTGTGTAGTTTTAGGTTTATAATTGAAGACGGATATTTATTTACTGTAAAAGCTCAGAGGTAGGTTATTAGGATGATTTTAGGGATGGGAAGATTATTCTGTGGTGTTATTATTCAAGATTTTTTATTAAAATTTACAAATGTGGGAGACTAATAAGGTAAGGGCCTCTGATTTCTTTACTCATGAAGTTGGAATAAAGAGATGAGTATATATATATATAAAGGCTAAGCAATAGTTAAGCCAGTTTTATAACAGGCTGATTAGTTTATGTAACAAATTGCCATTGGTAGTAATGGAAGTTAGCACCTTATGAAAGTTTGAAGGATGATGTTTTCTGAAAAACAATGGATAATAAATTTCACATTTTCTCTTGGTGGATGTACAGGGACAATCTTGAAGGATCTGTAAGCTCCATGTTGACTATTGTGATATTAAAAACAGAGGAACTTGTAGGTTGTAATAATAGCATCATTAGGGACTTAGAAAATATCACAAGTCAGTTATTGTTCAGATAGCTTATTTGTGTGTGTGTGTGTGTATCCTTCTTGTAGTAAGGGAAGGAAAACTACACTTGTATTCAAAATGAGAGACTTGTAAAGGTTGTCACATTCTTTTTATATTAAAATTCAGAGGAATAGATCCCAGAATTTAATTCTTTTTTATGTGGTTAAGTCTCACTTTTATACATTTATACTGTTAGGATAAAGTTTGAGATGTGAGTAATTAGTTGGTTTTAAAGGAAAAATTATTGTTTTTCTTTATTGCTCTCAAGTTTCTGATTGTTACAGTTAAAACTGAATGCTTAAAAGTGTGGTAAGTCTAAAACACATCAGTATTGTTGTTAGAAAAGTGTTTCAGTACACTTAGAAGTTAGAAAAAAACACACCAAAAACTGCAGGATGTTAACAAAGTAAAGTTTTTATGTAGGAAGTGGATAATGTATGTACTTATAAACAATTTTAAGAGGGATGGTTTTTATTGTTTTTGTCACAATACTGAGTATTTACTGTGCAGGAAACTGTTTACCTCATAACTAGTTTGTTTTTATTTTGGTGCTTTCTACAGTCCTATCATTATCAACATAAGAAGATGAGTAACAATAATAATATTTTCTAATCTCTGAAAGGTACTGTTCATATTATCAGTAGGTACAATAGCAGCATATCTGTTAACAAATTGTCATACTTATCACACACTGTTAAAACTTACAAATTTTATTTTTGACATATCATCATCAAACAAAATAGTTTTAATATACCACACTTTGTGGAAAATAAGTAGTTTTGAAGTAGTAGTGAAAATGAAAATTTAATTTGTGAATAATTTTTGCATTTTTGATATTGAAGTGTTTTGTTCAGCACAAATTGAATTAATTTGTTTAAGCTGTCTGAAAATCATTTAGTGTGCCATTTAGACTAATTTTTTTGTGAAATCAGTTTTCCTGTGTTTTACTGACCTTGGAAACTTAATGCAACTCATGTACTGCCATTTTAATTTGTTGCTTGGAAAACCATAGTATTGTATCTGCAGACTGAAGTTTAAACTGTTGTTTAACCTGTTATCAGGGCATTTTGTTGGCATTACATCTGTGGACTAAATTTTTACCTGCCATGTTTTAACTTGTTACCGTGGGAATTTTGTTGTCACTGTGTGTGGGCCTTGAAGTTCTAAATGCTGTTTTGGTTTTTGCTAGAGTAACCTTGTCAACTTTGCAAGTGTTTATACTAAAGTTTTAACATTGCTCGGAAAACCTCTTTGGCATTGTTTGTTTATATTGAAGCCATAATTGTTGTTTAAATATGTTGCCAGGAAAATGTTTTAATTATTATTTTTATTTGTTTGGATACCTCTTTGACAATGCACTTTCACTTCAAGTTTCCCATCATCATGAATGTATATGTTTATATATGCACACTTATATTTTTATATTGTTTCCATACTACACTGATTGCAAGAAAAGTTATTTTTCCCATTAAAATAGCACTTGTTCCAGAGCTTCATTATATAAAGAAAGAATAGGCAGGTAATAACAAGTTGAAAGAAGGCTTATAATCCTGTGCAAACACAAAAGTACTGAACAACTAATTCCTTGATTGGTACTTAAGTGGACTTTATAATTTGTGTGCATTTATGGACTTTTCAAAGTGACTAAAACTATTGTGGGACCCAAACCTTAAACTCTAAAACAGCCTATATTGAGAAGTATGATAAGAAATCCATGTTGGTATGTCAAAATATTCAGGGAAAATATAAAAACTGGTCAAGCCACTGTATATGTTACTTGACTCAAAATGTTGATGCTAATTTAGCTATATTTTGCAGGTGTTGTTTGTTACCATTCACGCCTAAAATATATTCCACACAAAGTGATATTTTTTTATTGCTTAATTTTTATCCATTTTCATATGCATATTTTTGGGTAAAATAATTGTTTAATTAGCTTGTATTATTGGAATGTATTATTCATTGTCTGGGTTAATTTCTTTTGTTTTACTTCTCAGATTTCTAGATTTTGATTTCTGTTTTACTGTACTGTAGTTGGAAAAATAAAGAGTTGTTTAAGTAATGGAGTCTCAACAGTCGAGTAATCCAGAGAAAACAAAACTTGAGGTAGGTTTTTAATAAAATGAAGATAATTATACTTTATGTACAGGGTGTTCCAGAAGTAAGATATCTCCACATTTAAATGTTTTGTGTGGCTGTTGTTTGACTTTCAGTGCTAAAACTTGTTGGCTCTTTTACTTTTCAAATCATATATTACATTAATTAAAAAGTTAACATTAGAAGAATTAAAAAATTGCTCTGAACAACTAACTTTTATGCTGACATGTATAGCAAGCAGTAAGTAATATTTTTAATGGTTTAATATTTATCAGTTTTGTTTATCAGCATACATTAAACATTGATAGTGAAATATTATAACCTTCAAGAAACAGTGGAACTTTTTCATATATCTTCTTTTGATTTAGTATGTTCAAAGTCCCATTGAACAATATAGAACAGATTCATATATACTTTGGGTTTCTGCTTGATACTGTGTTATTTATCAGTGTAGTTGATTTGATTTGATTTTTACATTTTAGTTTATTTGCCAGTCACTTGAGGTCAGTTAAGGTAATTTTCAGTATCCATTGGTGTTTATGCTGTTTTTGATATCTTTTGTAAATCGTAAGAATACTGGTGTTTCTAACCTAAGTGTTAATTCTAGAAGATTACAATTAACTTGTTTGGTACATCCAGACTGTATCCCATGCTTAGTGACTGCTCGTTCCAAACTACGTAGAGAAACTTTTTTTCTTTATTAAATATCTAACCTTAAAACTCCAGCCATCCATTCTAAAACTCCTTCATTGCTATAGCTTCTACATCTGAAGGTAGACTGTTCCATAGACCGATTTCTCTTATACACAAAAGTTATCATGTTTGGATAGTTTAAAATAGCAGTCCAGTGTGCTTTATTCATTGAGGTGTTCCTCACTGAATGAAAATTAAATTTTAAGCTATGCATCTTTAGGCTTAAAACACATTCTGTATATGTTTATGGAGTGGTTCAATGATGTCCACATTTTTGTTTTTAACTATCCATATGAAGAAGTTAATTTCACTAATGCATTAAACACAATTACTACTGAAACCAATAATGTACTTGAATTCTAAAATAGGTCATTTGCTTGACACTGGAGACCTGTGGATTTTGATGATGTTTTGACTTTAATGTCAATATCATAGATATATAAGATTCCAACAAATTTCATGTCTCTAGGTCAAGTGGTTTTTATGTGAGAGACTGCCAAATATTTGATCCAGAATAGCTTTCATATGAGACCAGTGTTGTAAAAGTACCTGTATATTTGTTTTTGCTGTTATAGCAAAAAGGAAATTATTGTGTGAAAACTGTTATATCCAACTATGTTGTATTTCTAACGTTCAGAAATGACTTCAATATTACTGCCAACCTCAACGTGAATGTCCGAAATCAAGGCTGTAATATGTAGTGCATAATTTTGCACCATCTTTGTGTGTGTGCGCGCTAAAGATCGACCTGTGGTTTTGATGGTATTTGGAACTATCCATTCATTACATAATTGTAATTTCTTCTTCTCCATTTTCCTTTATTTTGCAGTAGGTACAGTTGGATTGAAAGTCAGTACTTTTAAAAATGTGACATTCAAAACACAAACTGCCAGCTATAACAAATATTGGTGCTAGAATGTGTTTATAGGTAAGTTTTCCTCTGTATTTACCAATCAAACATTCATTCTAGAGTTTCTTGTGGTGGATAGCACAAATGAATGCACTGTACTGTTTGCTTACCCATGCTAATAGAACATTATTACCAGTGTTCATCAAACTTTCTAGACCCCACCTTGACACTTGAATGTTTCTGGTTGAACTTGTTGTCAGCCCACAAAGTTTTGGAGAAGTTGAATAGCATCAGAATGTTCTGGCGAGTCTTCAGTGATATACAGTATTTCTTTCTAGGCATTGCTATGCTGACTAAGTCAGTCTTGTGGAAATCTTTCACTCTTTTACTCTGTTCCACCTAATACGTTTATCTGACTGAGCGTTTGTTGTGGCAAGGATGCATCTCTCCCTCTCTTCTTTTCCTTTCTTTCTAGTGATTTCTAAGTTTATCATCCATGAAACTGCAATAACACAATGTAATGAGTCAATATTTTCTGATCCCATCAAGATCCCAAGCTGAGTTATGGTATTTATTCTTGATTGTAGTCATCATGTGGGGGTATGATTGTCTAAGTGAAGCCAAAAGTGAGGAATACAAGGTCAAAGGTTGTTCACTGATTCAGTAGTTTACATTCTACTGTGGCAATGGTCTCATCTGGTATCCATTTCAAAAGAAATATTTTGTTACTTCTCACAAAATAATTTGACCTAGAGATATGAAACTTGGAGAAATCCTGGATCTCTATGATACCAACATATTTGACAAACAACATCACAATTGGAAAAGGTCAGGTCAGTAACCTTCTTGAAGTAATTGATTTTGACCTAGACTTACCCAAATCTGTATTGTTCAGGATTAGCATTGTTATAGTGATATATCAAATATTTGTAACAATGTTAGCAAGATTCTTGTTTGACTACCATATTATCTTAGCATAACTGGCATGATGTTTAACTCTGATGCTAGGAATGTTATATTCCTCACTGAGAGAACTTCAGGTTCCTGTGAGGTTCTATAAGGTTTATGTTCTTTGTTCTATCATTACCTCTCATTCTAAGATTTTTAAATGATTTATTAGAAATATTTTAACTCTTAAATTATAGGTTTATTCTTATACTATTCTCTACCAGTGAGGTCCACATACATTGAGTAATTGTATGATTTTGGCTGTTACAAGACACTTTATAGAACTGACCCAAAAGGTCAGGTAAGATTACTAATTTTTTTATGTAAAATGTATTGAACCACAGCAGTAATTAGTAAGTGTAATTACAATACTAATGGTGTTTTTTATTACTCATGTTATTAAAGACTCTTTGACCAACATGAACCAACAACTTTGGTGCACAGATAGTTTAAATGTACCTAAATGCTTGCACAGATTCAATCAATAATTATGGTTTAAACCAGATTTATAAATATTTAGATATGTGTTTAGTAATGTAAACATGTATCACAGTTTGCTGAAATTTTTGAGTGAGTTAATTAGTAAAGAAAAGTGCAAAATTTTTCTTTGTCACAAACTGTAGAACAGCTGACTTCAAGTGCTTAATATTTAAGTATTTAATGTACAACTAAGAAGTTTGAGATCTTATCACTGTGTAATTTGATGCTACAAGGCTAGAAAATTGCTATATTTACTGTGTGTAAAAATGAAAACTTTTCAGGGTAATGTAAATATTATACATTGTGTCACCAGGTCACTGAACAAGATGAAAGACAGCAGTCACAGTGGCGACAGTCGGCATTATATGAAACACTAGATGAAATCTTGAGCCATCCTTCAGAACAGTTTTCCCTTGCAGATTTTGGCACTGAAGAAGAATCAGGAGACAAATATCCTAGATATGATGAAAGAGACTATAAGTGTAAGTTACTTTATATATATATATATAGTGCATTTCTTAATATTTAAAATAAAGAAGGATAAATGAAAAACATTATTTGGTAGTGGATTGTTTTGTCAACTATTTTCATATCTTCATATGATTTATCAATTTTCATGTTTTATAAGGTGTTTTAAAGACCAGAAACTTACAGATTTTTGGCAAGTCTTAATGTTTATTGTTGACTGCCATGTGAGAAATTGGGAAAATTATGACTTGAAAGCTAAAGAAAATAGGAAAACATCTTAACTTAAAGCAACAAGAACAAAATTTAACATCAAAATTATGTATAACATTAACTGTAATTGTCATGAGGAACTGAATGCTGATGGATTGAATATAAAACATCTGTACTGTGTTGGTCTGGACAACAATGTGCTCTGATAAAGGATCCGAATGTTCAATGTCTAATGAGAGAAAACTAGGATGTCGGCTAGTGCTACTGTTTCTCTAGTGTGCATCTTTACTTTTTGACTCTGATAAAATCAAGAAGTATTGGTAAAAACTTTAAGCATTGAACTTAGTTGATTTGCTAAATTAATGTAATAAAGATAATTATGATCTCAAACAGTGGGTGGTAATGTTATTAGTTTTCAGTTTGTTTTTTTTTCTTTTTAGCCTAAACTCTTCTTCAGGATGAAATAAAACATTGTTAAGGCTAAAATTTTAGCAGTGTCCTAAAGAAGAGCTTAGGCTAAAAATACTGTTAAACAACTGTTACAGTTATAGGTTTTCTTCATTTTCTCAGTTAGCTTTATTATTTGAACACACACACATCTTATTTTTGTGTTATTTCATTCCTAGTCAGTACTAGAACTAGTCAGTTGGAAATGTTCCTGGATGTAGATGAAACAAGATTGAAACATAAAAGTAGAAAAGTATCCTCGTAAATAATTTTCAGTAACAACATACAACTTTGCTAGACATAAGTACACAATGTACTTATAATTGGCAATAATATGTTAATTAACATATTACAAGCCGTTTTTGCATATAAATTTCTCAACAAGTGGGTTTCTCGACATCACTGAGTTTTTTCTTTTGTGAAATGATTTTTCTAATAGAGCTGGAGATAGCTTAAAATGGATTATATTTAATATTTTTTAGAATAATAAAATTTTGCTTTTGACCTACAGCTGAATTATGTCCTACTTATTGACCTAACTTCTTATTTGAAGTTAACTTTTCTCCAAAAGTTGACTTTTGTATACTAAAAGTATTAAAGTTTCCAATGCCTTAATTGTTGTTGACCTAATTAGAATTTTCCATTTCAGTCACTTTGGTATAATAATGAGTGTTTAGAAGAATCAGTGTTAATAAATAGTGATACAACTATATAAGAGTGGGAGTTGTCTCTAAATATTACTTGTGTAAAACACTGGCAGTTGTTACTAAATAGAAATTGTTTATGCTTATTACGGGATTGCTGTAAATACATGGAGCATGTATTTTCATTATATTTGGTTTGTGTAATAAGCTATAATTCAAGTTAATGGACCATGTAAAGAGTGGTTGGAGGTATATTCTGTGAATCACTACAAACTGGAAACTGATGTATGTGTATTACTTGATGTTGATTGCTGTAATATGATAGGGTCTCATAAACCATACATTGTCATTGCTTTTGGCATGTATAACAAACTATAGTGTGAGGTAATGGACCATGTAAATATTAATAAATATTTGCTTGAGGTGTATAATACAGTATCTGAGATGATTAAATAAAGATAGGAATTTATATATAAGTATGAAAGAACAATATCATAGATTTAATTGTTGAATTGTAGACCAACCAGACAACAGTGAAAAATTAAATTTTCAAAACTTATTAAGGAGAAATAAAATAACATTGTTTATTCTATTTATTGAGCCTTAAGGTTTTTTTACTTACTTTCATTGTTACAGAATCTTTTATTCATACTAAAGGTAATCATTGTTAACCTTGAAATAGTTGTAATAAGGCTCTTGGTAAAGCTTTTAGTGCAAACTTTCAGATTCAGAGCTCATTCATTGATAAGTTATTGATGTATTATTTTGCACTCTGAAATAAGAACCACAAACTACATTGTAAAATCATAACAATAAAACAATTATATAAATAGAATTATATTTTATGTAAATAAATTATAGTCCTCGGTAGTTTTACACCCCATATAAAAAAATTATGAATGATTAAAGTGACACACATTAAAAATGTCAACATCAAAAATGACATTAAAGATTATTAAAAGTGATGCATATTATCAGCTACTATAAAAAAAATCAATCTTATCTGAATTATACCCAGCAAGAAGAACTTCCAGCCTTTTGTTCATATCTTTATACTTCTTAATGAAACTGAATTTTCTTCAGTTGTGCCAAGCATTCTTGCTTTGGAGTTGAAATTAGTTTAAAATTTTAAAACTAAAATGCTTTCTTAAACTTAAATCATTATTTATTAAATTTATTACTATTGTTACAAGTACAACTTATTGCATTGGGAGTGGACTATCCAACATCTGGCAGGCTCAACTGGGTTTCAAATGACTGGAAGTCACCTTAAATTACATATTTATAAAGCAGAGTTGATATTTGGTGATTGTAACAGCTTGGGTCATTATTGTTTATCGTAACAAAATTAATTATAAATAAAAAATTTATTTTCCAATTTTTCGTAGTAAACTTTAGTAGTATGGGTATTTTCAAACATATCTTATACCACAGCCATAAAAGGTTTTGGTTATATATTGGAAACAAATGTCCCTGTCTCTCTCTTTTCGTTTCCTTCTCATTTTCATTTGTTTTATCACTGTCTTTGCTAAATTGTTCAAATAACAAAAGTGAACAATGACAATAAATACTGTTATAACATTTATTTCCATAAATTATCAGTTTTGGTAAACAGCTATTTTCATCATTAATTTGATATAATTAATTGTGTTCTCTGGCTCGCAGTTGATTAATAAAGATTAAAACAGTGTTACGTGTTATGAATGGAATAATATACATGGTCAACTAACTGAATTTTCCTGCAAGGCTACATATTTTTGAAAGAGCTAGTATCATGAGTGTCTTCATATCAAATAGTACAAATGAATAAATAAATTGGATGGCTTCTCTATTTAACTAAACTACATTGTCGATTTTTAACATTTCTTGTATGTGTGTAATTGTTTATTCATTTCCTCAAATTTTATTTTACTCTTACTTTTCTGTTAATGTTTACACTTTTAATTTTTTGAATATTCTTCCCATACCTCTGCAACTCTCTCTGTAAAATTAGTACTCTTATAATGATTTTTGTTGCATTTATTCCATGTACCAATAATGGGAGTGTTGTGAGCTTTGGTCATTGTCTTCCTGTCATAGAATTGAAAATTATTAGTGTTTCTGATAGTTAGTGAAGCATTTCATGGGAACTTGTTATTGGTGTTTTAGGAACATTCAAGTATCTTAAAATACCTTTTTGAGGGTTTAATTTTTTTTCACATTTGGGAAATGTCCAAAAATTGCAATTTTTTTTTTTAGTTCACAGACAGGAAAGTTTTCCCCAGCCTCATCAGTCTTGGCACAGACCACACCATCGTAGACGGCGTAAGACATCTCATTCCACTGACCAGGATGATCCTGATGTGGAAGAACCTTTACTGAGTGGCAGTGAATTACCAGCTGCTCCCGATAGCTCTGAAGGAGCAGGGAAGAAAGATGTATTGGATCCATTGCATGGTCCTGCAACTGTAGATGGTACACATATTGTTACTGGTCAACAAAAAGATCACCCAGATTTTACAAAAGTAAGTGTTAAAAAGCTGAATTTACAGCACCGAAAAAATTTCCATTAATTTACCATGTGTAGTTGGAATAAGATTATCTTTTGATGTATTTCAGTGCCGATCTAAGAATAGGTAGAGAAACAGCAGGATGTTATATTTTCATATTCTTATTTGTAAATAATCCACCAGCCATGAAGTCTGTAATAAAATGTGTGATATTTTAATAGGGGAAAGAAACTTTGATGTCAATATGTTTGTGTACTGAATATTTTAATTTCCAATTAATAAATTTATAGGTGTTAACTATGTTTAAAACATTATTAAACACTGACCATAAGCCATGTGTTTTAATGTTTTCTTTCAGTACTTGTTAAAAAGCTTACTATCTACATAGTTACCTTATACTTCATCATATTAATTTGGCTAATTTTCCTCTGAGACAAGAAATGTAGATAAGATCCAGTAATTTTGTTTCCTTAAATTTTGTAACAAGTTCCAGCTTTAACATGATTGAAGGCTTTGAAGTGAAAGAGTTAATGAAACTTTCATCTTTTTACTAAATGTTTAATAACCATTTTTAATGTCAGGTTTAAATTGTTATTATCCTTGCCAACTTCAGTTGCAAAAGAATACATTATATCCTGTGTTTGTCTGTTAGATTTTCAGTTTATATCACACACTATTGTAAAGAATTTGATTAGTTTTATCATATGATTGAGTATTATTCAAACAGAATGAAATATGCATTGTCAATTATAGCAAAAATTGGTCATTTTCTGGCCTCAGTCTATCACAGTTATTGTTTTGATTGTAAAGGGTACATGTTTTTACCTTGTTTCTTATAATCAGAAAACATGTACCCTTTACAGTGTATTTAATATTAAAGTATTTTTTGACACTGACTTGTTAAGTATGTTGTATCTAGTATGTATGAAAGGGGATTTGCTGTCAATATTTTTAATGCAAATGATGTATAATTCATTAAGCAAGACTGTTTTCTCTATATACTTCATAGTTGTCTCATGAGGGCCATTGGAAAGGTGTTACTAAATTACAAAAATTATAAGTGTAAGACATACATTATAAAACTGTAAGCAGTACAAGTGATGACAATTGGGTAAGTGTAATATTGATGGATTATAACTGTGTGTTTCTGAAAAATCATCACGGAATGATGATGCAAGACTACACTTTGGGGAAAGTTAGTTATTATACAAAGACTACTGAACTAAATTGTATTGAACTTTAGATTACAGTAGAACTATTTAGAAATTATTAATGTTTACCTCCTGTAATCAACTACAGTTCCTTTAAGTTTAACTATGGACATACTGTTCACAATAGCAGAGAGGAGATTTAGTAGTGAGGTGGATAAGAAATAAACTGTTTCCTTGCAAATACACATAACTTTTAGATGAATTTCATCTTTTTTTTTTCAAAAGCACATTGTTCATTGTATTGAAACTGATAGCATACTTTACACTATTAGGTCACTTCACTCAGTGTTCAGTAAGTTAGGTTTTTTCCAGGTACATTGTTAACAACAAAAAAATTTAGGTATACATATAATTTATTCTAGTCTGGCAGTTGTGGAAATGGAGAGAAAGGTGAAAATCCAGAAGAAAAGGTGCAATTTTTTCTTGGAAGCATGACATCCCTTGATAAGCAAGATGGCCGAACTGAAGTACTGAGAAAAGGAGAATCAACATTTCACACCCCATCACACTCAGGTGATGAAAGTTCATCCAAACAACCTCCACTGCATCCCAGAAGGTCATCTCTGAAACCTGCTAAATCACGTAGTGTTCACAGTCATGAAGAAACTGTGTCAGAAGATAGGTAATTACAAATACATGTAGTTTTTTTATGAGTGAAATTTATTTAATGAGAATATTGAGAAGACATTAAATTGATAAGTTAATGGGATTTCTTAAGATTTTTTTAAAACTACTTAGTTTTAACACGTTTAATGCTTGTCTGTAAAAAGCTGATATTTTCTGAAATCTTTATGTTCTTTTAAGGGTTGTATTTTAGAGCAAAGGGTATGTGTCAGAGTTGTCATGTAGGTGAATATTGTATCAGTTTTGGAAAACAATTATCAAATGTGAAGTTTTTAGTTATTGAAATATTGCAGTAGTAAGGAGTATTTGAAGTTTGGGGAAAAACATTTTCAGTACATAAGACAACTATGATTTTTATTATTTTTTTTTATACATCTTGATATAGCCTCTGCTTCAAATAATATTTTAGAGAGGAACAATTTTATGTATGTATTTATTAGTGGAATATTAAATTCTCTTCAGTATAAAATATACTTGTACAAAATATTGACACCCATTTAATAATCTGACAGTTGTTGATACCGATATTATTTTAAGTAATTACTTACTAGCCACAAACTATATCTGATGTTTTAATATTGCTGATCACATAATCTGAGAGTATGTAAAGTCTACATTTACTTGAGAGTATTGTAGAAAGTGGTTAACTTCTGTACTAGTGCAGTAATATCCTTAAGGTGCTAGTTGAGTGAGGAATATTTTGTCAGGAGACAAAATTTTCAAAACGAATGGCATTTATAAGTTGGTAGCAGAACTACATGTTTATTAATTTTATATATTTAATACTTATTCAAATAATATACTCAGCAATACTCTTTCATTATATTTTCTATTTCACTTGGATTATAATTTTAGCTTAAATACATTTTGGATGAATGTGGCTTCATATTTCATTATTTTATACTTGTGATGTGCTTTTTTGCTTTTTTTCGTATACCATAAATTCCGGCGTATAAGTCGAGGTCTATAAGTTTGGTCTAAAAATCATGATTTTGACATGTGCCTGCCGTATAAGTCGACCCCCTTCTCTGGCTCAAATCGCTTGGTCGGAATATTTCAGTCGGCATCAGCGGCGAGGTGTAGCTAAGGAAGTGATATTCAATAATCAACTGCGTCATCAGCAGACTTTGTCAGACGGCGCCATTTTCAAGAATTCTTATTATCCGCTGTGACTAGCTACGCCTCGCCTCTGGTCGGCATAAAAATGACAGATTTGCACTTTACAATAGAGAGCAAAAGTTCTGTCACTACGTGTTCTGAGAATTCATTTTTGCTGACTCATTCGTGCGCTTCGCCGCGCTTTCACTCACGTGACGTTTCGTTTGCCAAAGTAAAGTGAGAAATCTGCGTTGATTGGCCAACATGACATGCTTGCTCGACAAATAAGGCTTTCACTAAAAGAAGAAGTGTCATGTTTTATGCACCTTACGGTATTCCTGTCTAGACAAATTTATTGATTTTCTTTTATCTGGCGTGTCTAACCTTGCTACGCTTAGCTAGGAAATTAGCTGACCAATCAGCTCTGAATGAATTTTTTAGCTGTCTATCCAGTTTCAATTTCCAGTTTCAAAATGTCAGTGACAAATTTTTAAATAATTATAAATCGTTAAACAAGCAAGATGTCCAGTCAACCACGAAGAAGGATGAAATATGATGCAGCATTCAAGATAAAAGTCATTCAAGCAGCCAAAGACAGTAGCAACAGCGCAGCAGCTCGGCACTATTGCATAAGTGAAAAATTGGTCAGAGATTGGAGGAAGGCAGAAAACACTATCAAAGAATTGCCCTTAACCAAATGTGCGAATCGTGGTCAAAATCAAGAAAAATGGCCAAGATTAGAGAAGGAAATAGTGACATGGGTGTTATCTGAACATCAATGTGGCAGAATCGTAACAAGAGCCCTTATCCGACTGTAAGCTTTACAATGGGCAGCTAAGAATAAAGAAGACAGCATGGATTTTAAGGCAACAGTCAGTTGGTGTTCTCGTTTATGCATCGTCATGATCTGGTCATTAGTCAAAAGACAAAATTGCTCAACAGCTACCGAAAGATTTGGACTACAAGATCACGCAATTCCAGATCTTCGTCATCAATCAAAGAAAACGAAATGAATAATGATATGGCTCACATTGGAAATATGGACGAAATGCCCATGTTTTTTGATGTCGCCGGCAACACTACAATTAACAAAAAGGAGAAAAGACAGTTCTGGTGAAGACCACAGGGCACGAAAAACAACACTTCACCGTCAGATTGGCCTGCCTCGCCGATGGAGCGAAACTGCCGCCTATGATATTATTTAAAAGAAAACGATGCCAAAAGACAAGTTTCCGCCAGGAGTCATGGTTCATGTACAAGAAAAAGGATGGATGGGCGATAGTGGATGTGTCAAATGGATTAACGAAGTGTGGGCCTGTCGGCCAGGCGCCATGCTTAAACCCAAATCGTTGTTAGTGTGGGACATGTTCAAGTCACATTTAACGGATACTACGAAAAAAGCATTAAAATCGAAAAAAACAGATATGACGGTGATTCCAGGTGGATTAACATCTGTACTGCAACCTCTGGATGTATCGTTAAATAAACCATTTAAAGATTCTATGCGCACCAAGTGGAATGAGTGGATGGCATCGGGTCAAAAAACTTACACTGCCGCCGGGAAATATGCGTGCTGCATCTTTGCCTACAGTGTGTCAGTGGGTAAAAGATTCCTGGGACTCTATTGATCTAAAAATCGTTGTCAACTCATTCAAAAAATGCTCAATTACCAATGCGATGGATGGTACGGAGGATGATGTGTTATGGGAAGAGGATGACGATATCCCCTCATCATCAGTGGAGCATGACATTATTCCAGAAGAGGATCCTTACGATGACCATTTGAATGGTGAGGAATGGGACTTTGTGTTTGATCGATCTCATGTTTAGTAGGATTACTAGTATTTTACTATTTTATAAATAAATACCTATATGTCATATCATATAATTTTGATTTGCAATGGTTTTCTCGAATCTGAATTTACTAGAATTCATGTCATGAAAAACGTCGCCGCCGTATAAGTCGAGGATGGATTTTTAAACTTGAAATTTGGTGTTAAATTTTTGACTTATACGCCAGAATTTACGGTAAACTTTTCTACTTTTTTTATATTTACTGAAGACCTCTGCTTTGAACTTTTTAAGTTTAAAACCCTAAATCTTACTTAAATTTCAAGGTTTGTTGATGGAATTAAACTTAGCAAGCTCATTGTATTTGCACAGTAATTAGATGCTGTTATTCACTAACATGTAGACAATTTAGTTATACACTTAGAGTTAAAATGATAGTTTTATTAAGTCTTATAAACAGTGAGTTTGAATATTAATTTAAATGGCATTTCTCTGTAATAACATGAAGTTATTTTTTGCTGCTAAATAATGTTATATGGTAAACAAAATAATTTTAATGGTCATTAACAAATAACCTCAAACATACCAGTAAAATACTGTCATCTGAAGAGTTAACAACATCTAAGGTGTCTTAAAATTACAAAGCAAATCCATTGTAGTATCCTAAAGTGTAGTAATAAAAAAAAAAACTTTTTTACACTGCTACATAAAATAAGGAGATATTAAAGTTCAACTTTGATGTTCTACATAATATTTATAACTTTGAAATATTAAGGTAACAAGTTCACTCTGAGAAACCAACAAATGAGTATCTCAGAGTGGAATGTCTAATTCTCATTAAATCAAGTTAGGATATCAGGATATGCATCTTATTACTGGTAAATAAAGCTACATTCTCTGGAGGACACATTTTTTATTAATAATAAATCAAGCTAGGATCTTAAGAGTGACATTTTATTCCAGAAATGTAAATCAAGAGCATTGTAAACTAATGTTAAATATTCAACACCAAAACTTGTCCTGCAATAAAGGTTTTTAACCCTGGAACTAGGCTGATTGTGACACAAAATTGTGTAACTTATTTGTGTGCTCATCTTGTACATGAGATGCAGTCAACCAAGCTAATTAATGACTGTTCACAGCAATACTTGATGAAAGCTGTGAAAATCCAATCAACATAAGTTATTTAAACTTTTCCAGGTAAATTTCTCTACTTGATACCCTTCATATATGTTTATACCAGAATGATATTGTCTGTTTTCACTGTTCAAATCCAGACTCTCTATGGAAAGTTCAGTACCAAGTGAAGTAGTCCCTGCTCGTACTAGAATGCACCCAGATGATATTTGTGAATTAGAACCATTAATGTCAGAGAGAGCAGCTGCTCCAGTTCCAGACAATAGGAAGCTATCAGAATCTCACAGAGAACCTAAAGTAACTTTTGAGCTTGGTAAGAGTAATTTAATGTCATTACTGTAACATAGTGAAGCAGTGATTGTATAATGCAAAAACATGTCTTTCACATGCAAAAAATCACATTTTTAGTGAAGAGTTGTTAATAAACTAAAATATTTGTCCATGAATATATTGAGTATTTGTTTTTAATGTTCTGTGTGAAAAGGTAGTTAGTTAGGTCTGACGTAAGAGAGAACTATGAACATATCCTAAAAGAAAGGATGTGACAAGTGAGTGTGGCAGGAAGGGCTTGATTTTCTATTGATAGCTCAATAACCAAACCAAACTGGAGGTTATAAAAATTATGGTTTGTCTGAGCAATAGTGATTCTACAAAGAGTAATTTACCTTTAATTTTTTGCTTTTTCAAGAGATGATAGAAAAAAAGATATTGTGCTATACTAATTGGTATAACATAAAAATAGCTTTAAAATTTTGAATGTAAGATTAAAACTTTGTTGTGCATAGTAGAGGACACATTGATTGATTAAATTTTGTTGAAGGTTAAATAATTGAAACAAAGAGGTAAAATGATTGTGTTTATTTTAGTTTTTCAAAAGGATTAAAGGAACTGATCTGATGAAATAGTGCATTCTAATCTTTGAGTAAAGAGCATAACAAAATGTTTCATTAATTTTTTTTCATTACTGGGTTAATTTTAAGTTCTAATCTATGATGGTAGCTCACTTTGATTAGAAATTTATGTTAATTAAAGTGGAAATTAAGTTTCATTTTGCTTGATTGTTTAATAAAAAGGTAACTTATTTTTAAAAGAAATTTTTTCTGTGTTGTTTTGTCACAGAGGATCAATAATATCACTGAACATAACAGATCACTTTAAACTGAATGTGAAACATGTTTTTTTTTTGTCTTAATACACTTTTCAATTTTAATCCATTAGCTGTGAAGTTCTTATTGTTTTGAGCTATTTACATCAAAATGCAGAATTAGTCATGTCAATTTGAAGTTGTCGTGCCTATTTTTAGGTATTCCTGAGTGGTGTTTATTAATTAACTGTTCATGATGTAGGTGATGAAGTAAAGGAAGAAGATTGTAAGAATGAAACCAAAGCTAAAGAAGAAGAGGGGAAAAAACGTCATCGTAACAGAGACAAGTACATACAAAAAAATAAGTTAAATTATTAAACCATTCTTTTGGTAAAAAGTACTTCATTTTGTTTGCTAGACAGTTCTTAAGAATTATAAATTCTTACAAGTTACTTTACTAACTCTGAATGTAGCATGTGTTCAAGTTTTATCATTGAACTGAAATTCAATTTTCTATGTGATAAGTAATTTTTTTTACTTCATTTAAAAACTATTAGGATATTATATAAAGGATTTACCCATAAACGAGTGTTATATTCTGGTGTGTTTGGAAGCTAGAAATATATTTCTCATTAATTTTTAGGTGATTGCTATTGTGAAAAAAAACAAAACAATTTGGAACGACTTATTTTGAAATATGAATGCTAATGTTTTTTCAACAATTCAAAAATGAACTTTGTTAAACAAAAAATGTTTATTGGTTCTCATGTTCATATTTTTTGTTATGATTAACTCAGAAAAAAAAATCTGTATCTTGGAATATATACTCATTTCTATGTACAACAAAACATTTACATCATCATCATTAGAAGCCCACTACCACCAGTAGGAGGGCTACACATGCTCTTCCATGTACAATAATTTCCATGAGCACTAGCATTAGAACAAAGCTCATTTTTACCTCAGCACTGCTTTGTTCGTACATTCCCCTTTTCTTTTTTCTTAGGGTTTAAGAGTGTTTTTGTGATTATTACTTAACTTTTCATAGCCTTTTGTTAATTTTCTTGATTATGAGACTGAAATATACCAAATTTTGAACATTTCAATGTAAATTTAGTTTTAATTATTTTCAGTTTGAATTTTTTTTTTCTTTCACACAAATGTGTAACTTTTTTAATGTGTGTTTGGTTGTTTGTATAAGGTTTATTTAACACAAATTCCTGGTAGTTAAATCAAGCATAAGAGTTTCGTTAAATACTTTTAAACATTATCATTAGGTAAATGATATTTCATTTCATACATCAAGCAGCTATGTGTCAAGTGTACAAGGACACTGAACATCCTCTTGTGTTTTCTCTTCCACATCTTGGAGAGCGAATAGATGTTATACGCTCAAAATCTATTGTGTTATCTTTCTATCAAAACTGAATTATGAGTTTCTGGCCTATGATTCTGCCAGAACCTCGGCCTTGAAAATGTTGGACCCTATTCACCATCTGGGGCTTTGGCTCTGCAAAGGGGCTTTCCACATTTTTTCAGTCTAGAGTTTGTACACTGAGTCTCATGAACCTTCTTTAAACCTCTGCAGATTGCAACTGTATTCGCTGTATGCTTCAAAACTTTCACGATCCTTACCACAGAATTCCACTTGGAGCTATATTTTCCTTCATCAGCAGGCCATGCTTCTTCAGACTAGACAGTCTACCATTATTCCTTTTGGCCTTTGTATCAAGGTGCAGTTAGCTGAATTGGGTCTGTTGTTGAATGACATTGCTGTTTCCACAGATCAGCCCACCCCACTATGACTTATTACCATCCTCAAATGTGACCTTTCTTTGATTCATCTGAAGAAAGTGGATACTCCTGATTGGAAGTATCATCTTCTATTTGCCAAACATTTTTCAAACCATTCTTCCACTTACATTTATACAGATAGTTTGAAATCAGGTGACTCTGTGGGCTTTGCCATGGTTTGTAGTGATTTGTAGTTCTACACAGGGTTCTACTCTACAGTTTCTGTGGTCACTAGAAATGAGCAACGTGATAAGCTTTTCTAGATAAAACCTTCCATTGGATTTTGGTTGTTTTGTTTTTGTAAGGATTGGAAGAGGAAGTTGTCCTAATTAGGCTGTGATGCATTTGTCACAGATTTGTAATTTATTTACTTTTATCTGGGACTGATGCATCAATGTGGGGTCTGTATGATACTCAAATCACAATAGCCCACATTTTATCGTCATGCCATTGTTACAACCATAAGCTACAGCACCATTTTAGACATGTTTTTACCTTGATACTCTCCATCTTACAAATATTTTTAATTTTTTAGAGACAGTTGACCTCTTTAATTCTATTTAAGTTTTATCCGATGTTGGGCTATTGTTTTTGTTTCAACTCAATTTCCCTTTACACTTCAAATACTTTTACGTTTTCAGTTGTTTGACACAGATAATCTCGTTACTTTGTGCCATAAAATGCCAAACAACAACTTGGATCATGCACTACTGACATACCAGCCAATTTTTTTCAGAAATTATAATGAAAAAAAAAGAAGTGAATATCGAGAATTACCTGGATTATTAATTCATGTTTTCATATTTCTGACATTTCCAGTGGTTCTGATACTCTTCAACAAGAGCCATCCACTGCTGTAATGGTAACTGGAAACACTCTGATGGTCAGTGGTTCTACTGCCATTTTGCACCAGCTGATTAGTTCCATTCTGATGTTGGGTCCAGAACTCCCAACCTCCTGCTTCTGTTGCTTCAGCTGATCCTGCCCCATGTTTTGACTACTTTCACTAATTTTGTTTTCTCACTTGTTTTAGTTTTTTGTTTCCTCTTCTGAATCAGGATCATATAATTTAATTTTCTCCTTTCATTGTGGATCATGTAGAAGCTTTGCAGCATATGAATTGCTTCATGTTATTTCTCATCTATTTTTGACAGTATTCATCTAATTAATGATGCACATAAATGGATTAATGAGATTCCCACTGTTCCTATCTACTATCTAGTAGTTTCTTTAGATAGTAGATAAGGACAGTGGGAATCTCGTTAATCTATACATGCGTGTCACTAATTAGGTGACACAGCATTACACAGGTACATTATTGTGCAAAAGTGTTAGGAGAAAGTCAAAAATTAAATTTCAAACTACTTTCAAAGTTTTTTATTTGTCAAATCCCAGATCTGCTCAATTGGATTGAGATAGGGGCTCTTGGGAGCCACTGTATCATTTGAATGACTTCAGTAATTTCTTTCTTAGCTGTGTAGTTTCTCCATTGGTTGGATGAGCATGAGTGTTTGAGGTCTCTATCTTCTTAATAGTTGAACTCTTTACCAATAATATACAAACCATCTGATGATGCTTGTGCAGGTCCATTATTCCATCTATTTTACCAATATCTGCTGTTTTTGTAGTAGAAAAACACACCCAAACCATCATATGCCTCCCAAAGGTTTCATGGTAAGTATCTTTCACCTTTCTTCTGCTGCACATATAACATATGCTTTGAATAAGATATTTCAAACTTGGACTCACCCATCCATAATGACAATCCATCTTGACAATATTTGGAGATTGAAGTGAAGGTTTTTCAGTTGATACATGTTCAACATTCCATTTTCATCGAGTCTTTTTTGTACTGTAGATCTGGACTCTTGTGTCATTTGATAATGATCTTTTATCTCATGGATGAGCTCAGTGTCAGTCTTCATTCTGTTCTGAAGGCTACATAAATATACTTAACATCAGTATCATTGAGTTTAGGTTTTCTGTTTCTTCCTTTCATAATTTCAAATATACCTGTCTTCGTCTCATGATCTAGGGTGTACTTGACAATGTACACAACATACATACATACAACATACAGTTCTCCTCTAGTCACATAACCAAACTTGTCATAGCTACTGCCTTTTAAAATAATTGCTTTTAAATTTCGTGTTATGAAAAATATTAAATAGGCGTGAAATGTTCACTCACAAAATAAGTTAACATTATCCACACTAAAGTCTTTTATATATGACATCTGCTCACTTTAGTTTCTTATTTTTGTGGACTAGGTGGACCCTGCCAGTTTACTTCTACAGCCTTGCAGTGTTGCTTCCTTTCCTGTTTGTAGTCCTGGAGGCAATTTATTTTCTAGAAATGCTCCTCAGCTCTGGCCTGGTTGGTGTTCAGTTATCTCACTATGTATGCCAGAAAACTGGATTACTTAGGAGCTCATTAGGATTTGCTTCCCCATCCTTCAAATCTGCACTTTACAAGATTAGAATATTATGGAGCAATTCCCTGGCCTCACCCTGTAGCTTTATACCTGTATTTTTCTCAGTCACATGAAGATGTGAGTTTGGAGTCTTGTCATATACCTTGGACTTGGGGGGTGGGGCTTTTGTAAGGAGAGTACATTCTTAAAGAGTACTGTTCTACTAAACTGTGGATATCTGGCATCATCTTGTCAAATTGAATTTGACTTTCATTGTTATTGCCTTCCTTCACCTTTGGATGTCTTGTTTAGTGTGGCTGGTTTGGCTCTCCAATTCAATCTTGATGCCTACCCTATATTTCATCCACTTTATGGTCTTTCTCAATTCATTTGCTGCACAGACTCAGCCTAAATTGTTTTTGAGACATTATACTTCTAATAACAAGGTTGTCCTGTTTTTTTTTACTTTTACATCACCTTTATTAAATAAAGAATATTTCCTGTATGAGAAGGATGCAATCTCACACTGGGTGATGCCCCATTATTCCATCACCCCATATAGTGTGTAAAATGTGCCATGGGTATTCCCTTTCTGATGTTGTGGTTTCAGACAAGAGATCATCTTTGTAATTTATTTATCTTTACCTTGCCCCTCCACCATTGTACAGAAGTTGGTTTCTATTTCTTTATTGTGCACAAATATGAATATATGTTTCAGAAGTAGAAGTTTTTCACACCTACAAATTTATTTTATAATACCTACTCACTCTTTTACACAACCTATTACCCTTCCCCCTCTCTGCTTTGTCAAGAATGAGCCTTAATTCCAGTGCTAATGCTTATATAGAGTGTGTTGCCCTCCTACTTATAATGATAAGTACTTCATAGGCTGGTGTAGTACTAGTTTATACATGTTGGTAGGGAGCTTCATTTAAGGCTTGTGATGTGCAGAAAACTTTTCATAGCAGTTGTGTAAGGTAATAACTCTTCATTGTGCAGAGAGATGTATCTTAGAAATACATTTTCAAGTAAGGGAATTGTTAATTTTATAAAGGTAATATGTTCCATTTCCACTTGAATATTATTAAATATTCTGAAGTTTTAAATTTTATTTAGATGATTTTTTGACTCAGTTTTGAAATTTTTCAGACTTTTTTCAAGTGTACATTCTCATGCTGGTCTTTTTTTAGGTTTAATAAATTAATGTGAAAATAAGAGACCATTAACACAATGCATTAATCATTAAATTTTGTTTTCCAAAAAAAGAATTGCCACTTTTTTCTAAATTTTTATGAGAAAACAAGATATTCCCATGTTAGGTGATATAGATGAAAAATCAATTTGATAGTTTTGCTACAGTAGTTTTTTTTCTACCAAGGAGAAATCAGTTGAATTTAAGAAAGATGAAACAAACTTGGTTGAATACTTGGTAAACTCCGTGCTGTAGAATTGTTTGAACCTTGCTTCCTCATGTGTTGTTCTCATTTTTTATATGAAAGGTTTTGTGATTTTTTTGTTTTTTTTTGTTTACATTATCACACTAAGAGCTATTACCGATAATAAAGTTTTTGGTGCAGAGAAAGTAATTTAAAATATTTCTTTCATAAATTTCATGAAAATGAATCAAGAACTTGAGGATATTCTCCACAACCTTCTGTAGTTTTTGTGAAGAGGTGATATTAAAAGTTAGTTACAGTTTAAAACGATTGTTGTGATAAAACCTTAATTGTTTATCCCAAAATACAAAGTATTATTTATCAGTAATTTTGTGCTCTAAATAAGATGAGAATGTAGATACATAGATCAGGTTAAAAAAAAACCTTAAAAAAGTATTCGCTCAATTAAAACTAAAACTATTAATTGATTTCATTGTTTTGGTTCTTTTGCTTTTATCTGGAGTTTGATGTGGATTTATACATATTTCAAAACAAAACTTGTGATTAATTTATGAGTTATTTATTTACTAACAGAATATGTTCTCAGCATACTCTGTATTAACTTTAAGACATCTCGTTGTCAGACATGATCATCATCGTCATCACCACCATCGGCGACATTACAGACGTCAAGGATCTGATATTGAACCTAGTTATATGTCATGGATTGTAACGGAACCAGATGAAGCAGAGACGCTACAGACTGCTGACTTGGAAGATATTGCTAGTAAGAATTTTTTTAATTTTTTGTTTTTGGAATAAGAGAGAAACCATAATTTATAAGTTACTGAAATCAACAATTTGACTAGGTAAAACTGTTTACAATTGTTGTAAGTTAAAGCACTTGGATCACGGAAAAGCCTTGACGTACTATTAGGTGAAGAACACTATAAAACAAAATGGTTGCTTGCTGTGTATACAAAATAAAATCACAATTTATATTTCAGTAAGAGATGAGTTAGTTCACAAGCAGTTTTGAGGTAGTGTTTTACAACTTTTCCTCTGTGTACAATTTTCAGATGTTGTACTTAACTACTCTGTTGCTTTTAGGACTATTTATAAAGTGTTTTAACTATTAGCATGAGTTCAGTCATTTTGATCACCATTGCAATCACCAGCTAACCAAGAATGTTACCATACTATACCTTCTGTTGTAATACCTGTCTTCAAAACATGTGGCAAGCTTTCAGTAAACAGTCTTTTGTTTACAAAATGAAATAATTTAATAAAAATTTGTTTGTGAATATATGGTGTTGCAGTGTAACATACTCTTAACTAGTCTGAGGACAAGATGGTTTTCATGTTAAGATTAAAATACTTTTATTTTTCATCTTGAAGTTTGCAAATTTTATTTGCATAACACAAATCTTTTTAAAGAATATTAGAATTATTTCCCATCTTAACTCTGTATAGACTTGGACAATTTGACCAACCATGTAACCACTACAAAAGTACAAAGAAAATTTAATTTTCTTTTTAAAGAATGGCTGCAGGTTGTAATATGAAATCGACTATTTATTCTAAATAGTTTACAGTTTATAACAGTGTACACCCGCTTTTATTTAATCTTATTATTTTATTACTTTTTGAATCATTTTTGAACTAAACCCACAATACAAGCTGTAAATCACACAAGGAATGCACAGCTAAAGTTAGTGTTAAATGATATAACACATAAGCAACTCTTGAGCTAACCGCAGTTGTACCTTGTAGAGAAATTTTTTTGTTTCATTATCTAAGTTTCTAATTTTTACATTTTAGTTACATTTATAACAATAAAAATGTATGAAAAACAAATGTGAGCTCATAGTTTTAGGCTTTGGCCTCTTGGCAAAATTTAAGCCTGCTTTTTATTATAATGTCACTAGCATATTAAGTACTTTTAATCTATTTCTAATATCTGCTTAAAGTCACAAAATAATAACATGCACAAAGCAAACAATATCCTTAACTAAGGTATAAGTGCTTAACATAAATACTTTAGCTGCTCAGTGTAAACTAAGAAATACCAAATTTCAATCTGTAAATGAAGTAATTAGAAAATCTTTATTGAAGATGAGATAACATCATGCTTTATTTCATAAATTAAAATGTAGTCTTTCTATTGGTTATAAATGGAGACTGAGCATTTAGTTAACTGTTTCCTTTTAAATAAAGAAATAAACTTTAATATCATGTAAATCGTAAATTTGTTAACTGTGTTTTGATGAAAGTTATTTTTTTATGTGTTGATAGTAGAAAAGTTTAAAATTTGAATATAATTTTATACATTTAGGTATAATTGCACTTTGACCTCTCATATTGAGAGGGTTAAAGCAACTTGTATAATTATTTTTATCTTTCATATTGGGAAAGTATGTACAAAGTATACTGATTTATTTTAAACGAAACAAATGTGTCTGTCATAGCCTTAGGATTTATTTATTTAATCATGAAAATTCATTTGTAGTTTTATTCAAATGGTAAAAGTCATATGTTACCTAATTTTTTTAAAAACAAACTCGTTTTAGATATTAGTTTAGTAACTTGGTATCTAATTTCACAGAATATATCAAATATGCTCCAAAATAACGTGCATCCCTGGGTTTACTTAAATAGGTCGTCGTTTTGAAAATCCACGCGGAATTCGTCGACACAAGATTCAAGCAAAAAGTTCTGTATCTTCGTTTATTCATCTTAGTCGAAAAGATGGATCTGGAGCTCGGGCATCTCCCTTTGTGAAGAAATTGTATGACCATCAGCCTCATGAGGTGTTTCATTTGTATAATTTTATTTGTTCATAGGCTTACTATCTGAAAGTCAAATAAAATCCTTTCCTGTATATATTTACAATTGAAAACTTAAAATATGTTTTTCAAACATGATGCATTTATCTTAGGTTCTGTTTTTATTGCATTTATCTACCTGGCATTGTTTTCTTTTAGATATTTCACTGGATTCAGGCTAAGATGTTTGGTGCTTTGCAGTTTTCTCAAGCATGTTTTTTTAGAGCTCAGCTAGCTTCTAAATCCAGGGTACTGAAACAGAGCAACTGGCTACTAATGAGAACAAGCTTTTTCTGATTGTACCATCTCATCTACAACATCTGTTCCATACGTTGTCTGGTTGTATAAAAACAGTTTCTAGTTTTGTCTTCTCAGTAACTTAAATTCCAATAGACATGTGAAAAGAGCTGAAAATGCAAACATTCTTCCTTGGTTTGCACCTGTAAACAGCCAACATAGAAAAGTCACTGTGTTTAAAAATTGTACTGGTGTACATCTCTGGTGTTTAGTGCAGGTGATGAAATTTTTTTTCTTAATTCACTGTTCCAACAGGGCTGTTTTTTTTTCTGCAATTCTTTTTGTCAATTCATGTCTGTGGATACATTCCTCCCTTTTTCTAAATATGGTGTCACCAACCTGAGTTGCACATTGTCTGCTAATCTCTGACTGTCTGGGTGGGTTTCATCTTTGCTTAGGTAGGGGAAACTATTCAGAATGTATTTTACAGCAATTTCTACTTCCAGTGAAAACTTTATTCTGAATTTGACCATTTTGTTTGCCATGTGTTGTCTAGTGGTACCATACTTTTTTGGAAAACAGTTGCTCATTCACTGTAATGTTCTATCCTGTATCAGACATTCTTTTTCCAAGAAAGCCATTACAAATGTGTGATGCCAGAGGAAGTTTGTCTGTTTGACATTGAACACTTTTCTTTGCTCCCAAGTCAAAATGCAAATATTTCAGTTTTTTTTCAGAATCAGTTCCCAAGCATTACCTCTGTAAAGAAAGAAATTTTCTGTTGTGCAGACCAAAAGCTCTTCAAATAAGTACTTTTATTACCATATGTCTTACAAATACGTTGCAGTGTAATAAATGCTTGTAATTTTTCCAGAGATAATTTTCAGGAATTATCATTTTGCATCAATGCATCATTAGATGTGGTATTACACTTTTATATCAATCAATAAATGAAAAGCACTAGGAGGACTATTAGTGTTGCATTTTGCATACTGTATGGGATCTTGAACATCTACCAATATTTTATATATTCTCAACACTGGGATTCATAATTTCCCTAACTGTTCCATCCTTCTCAGTCTCATGTAAACCATCTTCCGCTGATGATGCAGCTTGGCAAAATGGCTGGAGCAGCTGCAAGAGATGACACAGGTACAGTGACTGGCATTGTGTTTGGAGAGATGTTTTGGTGGTGGTGGCACTTTCTTCACTTTCAATTGCAGGACTTTATATTTCACAAATCAAGGACTTGTTATTTTCATGATTGCTAACATTCCTCGAATTACAATCATTTTCTGACAAAATTGTGAGCATCTTTTACTTGTTGCTTACACATTTGTATTTTTTGAACAATTTTTGAGTTTTTTTAATCTGAGATTTTCTATCACTATATATGTACTCAAATCAACAGACAAGTAGACACCATTTCTTGTGGAAACTAACAGAATTATAGATAATGTTAAAATATACTCAAATCAATGTACAAGTAGATGCCACTTCTTGTGGAAGCTAATAGAATTATAGGTAGATAATGTTTAAATATACTGAAATCAGTAGACAAGTAGATGCCACTTCCCACAGGAATTTATTGGATTATAGGTAGACTTTACCAAAATTCATATGTTGTTTGAGATTTAAAAGGCCAAAATATAATCATATGCTAATGTTACCAAAAAGACGAGAGTTCACTTAAGAGATAAAATATCTATACTGAAACTGCAGGCTAGTTGCAATGAAAACAAAAGTATGTTATAAGTAAAAAAGTATTGTAAACAGCAGTCAAATTGATGCATCTTTGGTGGTTCTAGGTAGAAGTAATTATATCTTTTTAATTTTGAAATTCTGTCTTTGAAACCCCATCAAGTTATTTAATACACAGATGTAAGAAAAGTTGTGAATGGATAACAGTGTATCTTGCATACAGAGAAAGGTATTTAAATTTTAAAAGTTGAAACTGTCAAAGTGGTAGCCTTGGCAGTTCTCATGTTAGAAAAAAGTATTAATATTGTAAAAATATTTTGTCATTATATAGAAAAATACAACAGTTTATTATTTGAAACAGAGAATTAGTTAAAATGTAACAAATATAACAACAGCTTTGTGCTTTAAAAGTAATTCCAAATATTTTATAACATGCAGTTTTGAATTTCTACATGTCATTTTTAGTCTGAGGTCTTTCATGTATTGAAATAAAGTGAGACAATCTCTTTGATTAGTTGAAAGATTGACTGTTATGTTTATATATGTATTAAATATGTTTCTTGATTTTCAGATTTTTGTTGAGTTAGATGAATTGGTAAGTGGAGAAGGTGAAGAACTTGAATGGAAAGAAACTGCCCGCTGGATCAAATATGAGGAAAATATTGAAGAGGGTGCTGATCGGTGGGGAAAACCTCATATTGCTTCATTGTCATTTCACAGTCTTTTGTCTTTAAGGAAATGTATTGAACAAGGTAACTTCAGTCTTGTGTAAATTGTACTAGCTTGTTATTTCAGATGTCTGCCTGTAAGAGAATGCACAGAAAAAACCAACAAACAATTTGATGTTACTTCTTTATCATTCTATTATTTTTTATTTCTTAAAAGAAATATTTTTAAAGTGGTTATAATTTAAGTTAGTAATAGATCAA
Source organism: Tachypleus tridentatus (assembly GCF_004210375.1). Classification (NCBI taxonomy): domain Eukaryota; kingdom Metazoa; phylum Arthropoda; class Merostomata; order Xiphosura; family Limulidae; genus Tachypleus; species Tachypleus tridentatus. The sequence goes on from NC_134837.1 coordinate 133,196,524, forward strand.
TTGGTAGTGTAATGATTCTTAGAGATGTAATTTGGTGGTTGATATTTTTATTTAACCTGTTGGACAGGTGATGTATAATGAGTGTCTTAGTTCTTTTTTATAGAAATGCAATCATTATTTTGTGATCATTTTCTCTGTTGTTTTTTAAATTTTCATCAAACCGTTGAAACAGTGCATTGATTACATAGCAACATGGGTTTTAATTATTTGTATTATAAAATATTTGTGTTAGGTGTATTATGTTTTTAAACACTACATTCTAAACAAGTATGATTGTAATAATTCTTTGCTGGCTATAAAAGGCTTACACACAATAACAGCTGTAGATTTTATTAATTTGCATGCCTTTATGTGTTACTGTAGCTAAAGAAAGCATGGAGCTACCAGTCTCGCAGTTAAGGTTAAGATTTGAGCTTAGGTTATTTTGCAGTGACATAGACTGAAATATGGATGTATTTGACCATTTTAGATAACAAATCCCATCCAATGATCAGTCATGTACTGAAGTTTTCAGCTATATCATCAATCCAGCTAGGTTGAAGGCAAAAAATATCCAAATAAGCTTAATATTTCTTCAAGTGTGGGAGATGTTTGTGTAGTAAATAAAATTAACAGTAATTGTTACAGTGATGATATTATGCTTAGTAAAATCACTAAGACTGCTGCAGTGATGATATTATGCTTAGTAAAATCACTGTAAGACTGTTAGAGTGATGATATTATGCTTAGTAAAATCACTAAAACTGTTACAGTGATGATATTATGCTTAGTAAAATCACTAAAACTGTTACAGTGATGATATTATGCTTAGTAAAATCACTAAAACTGTTACAGTGATGATATTATGCTTAGTAAAATCACTAAAACTGTTACAGTGATGATATTATGCTTAGTAAAATCACTAAAACTGTTACAGTGATGATATTATGCTTAGTAAAATCACTAAAACTGTTACAGTGATGATATTATGCTTAGTAAAATCACTAAGACTGTTGCAGTGATGATATTATGCTTAGTAAAATCACTAAGACTGTTGCAGTGATGATATTATGCTTAGTAAAATCACTGTAAGACTGTTTCAGTGATGATATTATGCTTAGTAAAATCACTAAGACTGTTTCAGTGATGACATTATGCTTAGTAAAATCACTGTAAGGCTGTTTCAGTGATGGCATTATGCTTAGTAAAATCACTGTAAGGCTGTTGCAGTGATGACATTATGCTTAGTAAAATCACTGTAAGACTGTTGCAGTGATGGCATTATGCTTAGTAAAATCACTGTAAGACTGTTGCAGTGATGACATGCTTAGTAAAATCACTGTAAGACTGTTGCAGTGATGACATTATGCTTAGTAAAATCACTGTAAGACTGTTGCAGTGATGACATTTTGCTTAGTAAAATCACTGTAAGACTGTTGCAGTGATGACATTTTGCTTAGTAAAATCACTGTAAGACTGTTGCAGTGATTAGATTATGTATAGTGAGTCATCTTAGCACATATTTACTTGTTTTCTTTGTCAACTGAATCTTGAATCAACTTTACCATCTAATACTGTTTTATGTACATTGTTATATGTGATTCTTCAGGTACTGTTTTACTGGACCTGGAAGAGAAAGACTTGCCAGGCATTGCTTATAGAATTGTGGAGAACATGGTCATCACTGACCAGATCAAATCAGAACAGCGAGGGGCTGTCATGAGGGCACTTTTACTTCGACACAGACATGTTAATGAGCGTAATTTTGCTCCTTTTGGCCTCAGACGGAATTATTCTGGTTATTCTAATCTGTACTTAGCTGGTCATGATAAATACAAGTATGTAATTTATTTTATTTTTGGAGCTCCTTATAAGCTCCTATAGGATTTCATAGGTCCTTTTACTTTATAAGTTGCTTTGAAGTATTTATTTCTGCTAATTTTTTGAAACTCATCTATGATTTTGAAATTATTAATGTTACATTTGGTTTATTAACATGTTTGCTGCCATATGTCTCATTGGTGGGTCACAGACAGTTATGTTTTAAAACCAAATATCTGTTGTGGGTGATAAGATTTATGACACTGTGACTGTTCCTTGGAAGCTCTTGATGTTTAATTTTATTTACACTTAAATTATCAATACTGCTGATGGCAGGGAATGTTAATTTTTTTAACACTAAACTGACGAGATTTAATGTAGTGTGTTTGAAGAGGAAGGAAATTCAAGTAATTTTATGGTGGACTATTAATTGTTTGTGAAGTTCTGTATCAACACTAAAATGCCCATCTGCGTTGACTGAATGCTCATATTGTGTTGCTTGTTTTATTGCTATACACAAATAAATTACTGGGTAAAATATTTTGAAACTCGGGGTGAACCTTCTATGGGTTGTGTAGCTTCAGGAAATGAAATATTTTTTGTAGTATTTATATGAATTCACAGCTTTGAAAATTTGAAAATATTTTATTATGACACATTTTTCTTATAGTACTTTAGGAGGAAAGTTCACAGTTTTGAACCTGAAGGAAATGGTGCCTGTTCAATGAAAATGTATTGTTATCAGTTGTAACTAGTCATTGTTCCTCAGTTTTGGTTCTCATGATGGGACAATTGCTTGTAACTCAGCTTGGAGAAGTCATAAGCAACTAATCTAAACACAGTTTTCTTTTTCATTGTTTTCAAGTATAAGCCAGTGATGAAAGTGAATTACATTATAGGAAGAACTTGTAATATAAAAATTAGTTTTATTTATGAATAAAACAAATTGTTTTTTTTATTATTATTATAAAAAGTACATTTTGCTAAGCTTATGTAGCACTGTTAAGTAGATATATTTGAATAACAGAATGGAAATGTTTCATATTAAAGTATCAATATTGATGCTACAATTAAAAATTAAAATAATTATACTTTTACACCTGAATAATAGTTTATGGCTATGTTATTGTTTTTCAATAAAGAGAGCTTTGATTTTTTCTGCTACTTCTGTTATTTTCTGTGCTAATGATCTTAATACCCATAAAAACAAATGAGTGTTTATTTTGAACCATGTAATCAAACACAGAAGGTGGGACTTTTAAACATTCTTTTAATCTTACAGACACTTGTCAGGAATTTTTTTCAAATATAAGTATTACCTCATCCCAAACACCAGTCCTAGTCTTCTTACTAGTACGCAGTGAAATTTAAGATCTATGTTCTAATCTTTAAATGTTTTTAACCAATTTTTTCATTTGGCTTGTTGATAAAGCTTATAATCTTGGAGAATTTCTGGCTTGAATATTTACCTATTACATCACTAAAGTTTCTTCTTTTGTCAAACATAGTCTTTCATCACAAAATTTAAAGATTTTGACCCAACCATTTTGTGGTTCTCAAAAATGCCAGATGAACCCAAGAATTCCTGATTCATCTAATTTATTCAGGATCAGAACTGAAGAAATTACCATTTCCATTTCACTCATTTCCCCAGTTTTCTGGGTCTTTTATGTAGATGACAATTTTTACATCCTTTAAGGAAATTGATTGTCTAAATAATTTTTTTTCACATTTGAATGCATTTTACCCCAGCATCAGTTTACAGTTAAAGTTGAAGTTGATGAAAAAATGTCCTTGGTTTAAAATAAATATACAATAAATTTGTTTATAAGGTCACTTCAGGATTCTTGCCTAATGTTACATGTAAAGGATGTGGTAATTCTTGCATTAGAAATAACTGCCAACAAATGTTTAATATTAACTTTTTTGCAGTGATGTGATACCTTTCACATCACCTGTACTGGGGATGAGGAAGGACATTTATGCAACAGTACATAGAGTAACCCTGAGCTGTTCTTCAAAACCTGTTCTTATTTTAATTTTGTCTTTAGTAGTTATGTGCACTTAAACTTGATATAGCTTGAGAGCAAGGTGGCTTTCAATTCAGTATAAAAATACTTTTCTTCATCTTATAGTTTTCATATTTGATTTCAATGACTTCTAGAACCTCTTAAATGAATATCAGAATACTTTGAGGTAAATATCTGTATTTTATTTTTCATTTTCTCTTCCATATCAATAACTCTAGCTATTGTCTTCATCTTAAAATGCAATGAAATGATTAAAATTAGGAAATGGAGAAGTACATTTTTTTAATGCTTTGTAAAATATCTTACAATATATTGTTTTGGTTATATTTATAATTTCAGGTCTTTTCCTTATCACTTATAGCAAATTTTTAATGTCTTATTTTCTTTTTGCATCCTTTACCATTTATAATTCATCTTAACACAAGTCAACGGTACTCTCTGGTAAAGATGTGCAACACTGTGGCAAAATTCTCATACATAATGTAATAGTGTAAGCCATGAGAAATTATACATAGTATAATGTATGTTTAAAAATATTTAAACCTTTCAATTATGCATTTTAAAACAAATGCATATTTAACTAAAATATAAAAGTATGACCTAAATGCAATTTAAATGTACCTTTAACTATAACATTTTGGTGAGAAACAAAAATGAATATGATAGCCAAACAAGCAGCCAACAATACTACAGGGAGTTACATTATTTTCTGATGAAAACTGCATACCAATTTGAAAATGACTGTTGTTGGACTATAGTGTAAAATGAACTTTTTCTGATGATTATGTACATGTATATATTAATTCTTCATGTAGGCTATAAAGCTTAAATCTATTGAAGGTGGGCATAGCACCAGTTAGGGCTTGACAAAATTTATTACTTGTTTCAAATGCATTCATCCAGAAAGCTTTAAAATGTACATGTCAGTGTGTTAACTAATAAATTGTCTAGACATAGATTTATATAACTGGCATTATGTTATTAAAGATACAAAGTGCCAAAGCAAAGAATTTTTGTAGCTTATGGGTCACATGACAATATATCTGAAGTTTTAAGTAGTTTTTTAAAGGTTTGTTTTGAAATAAAAAATGTAAACCTTATATAACAAAACTTTGAATAATAACATACAAGGTTAATTTCATTCACGTACATTAATAGTAGAGGTGTTAACTAAATTTTGAGTGTAACAGTGAATTACACAGAAAAGTGTTTAAAGGGGTACCTGTGTCAAAAGGGTTAAAAGAATGATTAAATCACCCTTTCTTTGTGTTTGATCACATGGTCAAAATAAACACTCATTTATTTTTTACAGAGAAAATTATGTAAAGAAAAGAAAAACTAAAGAAGCTATCATTAAAATAATGAAAACTTACTATTAATTAGTTTTCAGGTGCAAAATCACATTTATTTGAACTATTCTGTATTTAACAATTGTGTTTAATTTGCTCGTATTTTGTTGCTTAGTTATGTAGTGTTACTGTTCTTACTGCAACATATACTGATTTAGTTCAGCTACTCAAATATATCTACTTGGTGGTGCTTGGTGAACCAGCAGAATAGTGCATTTTATAAAACTGAATTTTTAGAAACATATGTACATGTTTTATCTGTAAATAAAAATGTATAAATGTATAAAATGATAAAATTTAACTTTGTGTGGCTAGAAATGATGTTTGTAAACTTGCACAATTAGTCCTGCCTTTCTTTTAAAGCATATGAAAAGTTTGCTTTATTATTCTCTACTTCAGTTGAGGTGTATAGGAAGGTATTTTTGGAACAAGATCAGGTTTGAAATTATGCTGACAAATTGACTGTTAGGCCTTATTTGTGTTAAGCTTAATTGATCTAAATAACTCTTTGAATTGACATTGAAAAATCACTGAAAAGAAAGTGTATAACATAATATACATCAATGAATATAAAACAAGTTTTAAATTTAATAAATATATTAATATGTTTTAGTTGAATAGTTTTGTTGCGAGTATTGATTTTGATTTGAAGAAAAATACACATTAATTTTGACCTGTTGTAGATCATCCCCAAAGACCATATCATCAAATGGAAGTTTTACTTGTCAAGATATTCCAGTTGTAAAAGTTGCTCCTATCAGTAGCTTTAGGTCTGCTGCATCTGACACAGCATTGCCAGTTGATGATGAACAAGTGAGTGTTCTGTGTAACCGTACAATTAAGTCATGACACAGTATTTTCACAGATCTCTTATTTGCAAAGTTTTATTCCATGAAGAACTTAATAAGGATAATTGTGTGATGTGTTACTTGTCATCAGTGGAGATGTGTGAAGTACTTTACTGTTATAAGACATTTTTTATAATTATGTTGTGATGCGTTATTGTTTCAAATCATTTGGTTGGAAGATTTTATTCCATGAAGAACTTAATAAAGATAATTGTGTGATGTGTTACTTGTCATCAGTTGAGATGTGTGAAGTACTTTACTGTTATAAGAAGTTTCAAAATTAATTTGTTCATTTTTATTCCTTGTTCATATTTTAGAGCTGTATTAGAATGTGTTATTACAAGTCATTAAAATTCTAGGTACTCCTTTCAACTTTTAATTTCAAGATCAACATGTGTTCCATTTTTTGAGAGGGTAATAGTGTTGGTTATAGAGGGTAATATTGTAATAGTGTAGAAATGTATATGACTTTTTGCAACACAGTTGGGTAAGACATAACATTAAAAAAAAAGAATTTAAATTGAAAGGTTTTAAATTATGTGCTTTTATTCACTCTTTAGAGTCAGAAACAGGGTGAGATCATGTTTCATAGTGTATCTCAAGAAGACATCCCAAAGCTGGACCAGAGCATCTTGCGGAGGATTCCAGAAGGTGCTGAAGCTACTACTGTTTTAGTTGGAGCACTGGATTTTCTTGAACAACCAACTATAGCATTTGTTAGACTTGCTGAAGGTCAAATTATGCCCAACTTGGTTGAGGTAAATATTTTAATTTGCTTAACCATATCAACACAGGTTAATGTCCATGTCATCAAATTTGTAGAATCACATTGAAAATTTTATTGAAGTACTATTTTATAAATGTATGTAAATAAGTTTGGTATAAAATTGTAGATTATAATTTAAATTTTAGTATTATACATTAGTGAATTTCTTAATTTAAAAGTAAGTCTTTAAAATAAATCCTAAATATTGATTGTGTGTCACATGATATCTTGATTACAATGTGGTTCAAATGAGATGTTTGCAATGTCAAAATACAGAGTCTATAGTTTCTTATGAATTAGATATTCAAATGATCAGTATGGATAAGCTAGAATATAAGATGAGAACCTTCTGTATTTTCTGAGATAATGTATTTATTGAATCAATTAAGATGCCCATGCTCACTCCTTCCATTTTTGAAAGTACTTGTTTATGTACATCATCTGTGAAATATTTGGGTGGTAAGATAAGCTGGTAGTGAGCTTGAAAAAAATTTTTTTTAACCCAAATACAGCTCAGTTATTAAGTTTGATAAGTTATAGTGGAATTATGTGGTACTGATATAATAACTTATGATTTTTTGTTACTTCATAGTGTATATACATAAAACCTAAAAACGTTTGTTTTATATCCTCCATTTGAGAAATTTTTAAGGCTTAGCAACTTACAGCAAGCAGCAAAAAATTCTAAGTTTGTAACTGGTAGAGATAATTGTCTTCTATACTTCTTTATTTTTTGTTCTATGTTTTAAGAAAAATAATTAAAATTTAAGAACTTGTTTGTTAATAGTAATAATAGATATAGTTATATAATGTATTAAAATCAAAATGTAACCATATTTTTACAAAATACTGGTGTGCTAGAGCACAGCCAAGACAGGTCATTTTGTAAAGGTCAGTTTTGTATTCTTGGATGTGGTAACATGAGTGCATGCATATTGCATCATTGCAACTTTTGTAACATTAGTCAGGAACAGTTGAAAAGGTCAGTAAAATAAGTAAATATAGACATAATGTTATGATATTTAAGCTATTTACCCTAAACATTTGTATTTTCGTGTTATATGCAGTCACTGTTGAACAAAAAAAAAGCATAATTTATATCAATTTCCTAATTTTTCATGATGGTTGTGAGATTTGTAAAATTGACTGAATCCATGCAGGGATTCATAAGTGAATGAAGCAAATAAATTATAATTTGTTTTCTATTTGAAAAAAAACCAACAAAAAATGGATAATCATTTGAAGCATATAAAGATTTTGTGTGTGAAATTAGAAAATGCTCTGTGTAAAAGAATTTTTAACCTTAAAATTATTTTGGATTTTGGACAGCCAACATTCCTTCAAAAAAGGCTTGAGAAAAACAGTACTTAAAACAACCTTATAATTAATAATGAATATAATATTTTGCATATGAAAGTTGTAATGTTATCTGATAATCTGTAAAATTTCATAAAGATACATTGACTAATTTAAAAGTTATAGCATGATAACTATAACAAACACAAAATGATTATGAGGTTGGTCTGTGATACCAAGCCCATAGTGAAAAAGTTAAGCTGACACAACAATAGCATATTTTAGGATTGTGAATGTCATACTGTTTCTAACTTGGTGGATGTAGGTATCTGTTTGTTTAAGGTAGCCTTAACCTTTGAACAGGTAATTGATAATGTATAGACTAGGCAAATTTCCCAATTTTTCTAAAACTAACTTAACTTAAACTCAGTATATTTATGAGTAGTTGAATGTAGAATATATTGGACATGTTCGAGGCCAAATTTAGTACACATCATGGTCAAGTTAAATATCACTTTTGTTAGGCTTGCTGAAGGCCAGGTTTTAACCAGATTGTTTAAGATAAATACCTCAAAGTGCTTAACCTTACCTAAATTTAATCTAACCTGTGGACAACCACCTGTAATCCATACATCAGATTATGAGCAGCTTGGTTGAAATTTCTCAGTTTGCCCTGTGATTTTGTGTGTGTGTGTTTTACAAATTTTAAAAATCAGTTCAGGATGAAGTTATTAATGAAAATATTAAGTGGCTAAACCATTCGTAGTAATATCTTAAGTTTTACCCTTATTTATTAAATATATAGACATTACACATAATTACTTATTGAAGGAGGAAAATTACATCTAAAAAATATTTTATGGAAATTTACAAACATTGAAACTGTTTACCACATGGTGCACATAATTTTGGGAATTTGTCATTTATTACCTCTTTCTTAATGTCTAACCAATCATTTTAATTCAAGACGCGTACATTTGGTTAAAATTAGGTCATTTTATTATGTGTATAAAGCTATATATTTTTCAAGTTTTTGTTTATCGTTATGCAGGTTTCCATTCCAGTCCGTTTTGTGTTTGTTCTGTTGGGCCCTATGCATACAAGTCTGGATTATCATGAGATAGGCCGTTCTATATCAACTTTAATGTCTAACAGGGTGAGTTTCATTGGAAAATTCTGTATCATTGGGTATTTAAATTTTTAATTCTGTCATGAGCATTAAGCACTTGTCAGGTGTATTGTGCACACCTACTTATCAAATGTTAAACTTTAAGTAAAAATAATGACCTTAACAATATTTCAAAAATTTAACTTTGAAAAATTGTCTTTTTTAACATTTATTTTAATGTAATTCACACAGAAAAATGTTCAAAGTTTCATTTCTCTACAGTTTAAGTCTTGCTTTAAACAATACATTTTGTAATTAAAAACGTTTTCTGCCCATCTCAAAGCACATGTTTATATTTGTTAAGAAACTTATCCCTTTAGTTTTTGTTTTTTTCCCCATGACTTTCCTTCTCTATTTGAGGTTTTATTTTTACAGCTCTTTAGGTTCACCTTTTTATAATGCTGTATCATGTCATCTAAACAATCACAATTACTCTCAATGTGGGACAGCAGTAAGTTTATAGGCATAAAATGCTAAAATCCAGAGCAAGTTTAAGTCCACATGTTATTGGAAAAAACTATTTATGTTAATGTAAAGTATACAAATTAGTGTGAAGAGCAGTTTATGGTTTTGTGGGAGAGTGACTGGATTGAGCTCCTAGACAAGTGAACAACATGATCTAATGGGAGGTTTAAAAAACTTGAGAACAAACTATAGATCTGGGAATGATTTATTGTTACCTTAGATGTTTGTATTGTTCCTGAACATGTTTTTGTCTTAAGTTGAATCAGTTTTGAAAGAAACTATTTTTTTTATGACAAAATATTTTGATAACTTAAATCCTTCCTTATTAATTTAATATTATTGTTAAGCTTATCATGTTCAAACAATGCATATATATAAAATAACTTATTGTTTATTGAAAAAACAGTATTTGTTAGATACAGATTGATCTTGACCAAGAATATTGTTAGCAAAAACATTGTTGCCTAGCCTGACAAAAATACAGGTGACACCACTGTCAAAGGTTAAATTGTAGGTTGCAGATAAATCTATCATGTGTTTGTGATCTTTAGCTGGAATTTGTGATTTACAGCAGTTGGAAAGGTAAAGTATCAAAATGCACAAATTAATCAATGTAAATCAAGTTGAAACTGACTGAATATGTGAAATGGCACTTTCTAATTAATAAAAAAATCAATTATATGATGATAAGAAGTATTTTAAGTGTCGTGACAGAATTTTTGAAACATTCACAACATAATTTATATGAAGTCAAATCATATGAGTGTTTTATGCAGATACAAGCTACAGTTTAGTATGTAGGTACTAAGTTTCATGCAATTTGAATGAATGTGCCCAAGTTGAGAAGGAAAACATCAAGGAGTAATATTGACACCTCACCAGTGAAAAATGGTTGAGAACTTATTATTTTAGGTTCCTGCATACATTGTAATAACTTGCCAATTACAGGCTTGCTTGCTTCAATTGTGAGTGATGTCCTAATAATTTGTTTGTTGTGGATTTTGCTAGGAAAGGATTGTTGAAAGTTTTACTGGAATTGTAAGAATATCAGTGTGGATTTTGTATAACCTAAAAGTCTAGACATATTTTATATTTTTCTGTATTTACCAAGGTGTTATTCATTCAAATTTCACCCTTTCATTGAGTGCAGTCATAGCATTGTGCTTTAAGTAATTATAAAAATAATGACCACAAACTCCAAAATGCCTATTAATTGGCACCCACTATTTCAGCTTCAGACTTCTTGAATGTTAAATGTTTAGTGAGATAAACTAAATATTCAATAATTTCCACCAAAGTATCTAAATTTGAACAAGTTTTATCCATTCTCTAAAATTATTCTGTTAATTAAGTGTTGTAATGAAATATTTTATACCTTTGAATATTCTAGTAAGTGCTGTTCCATTTAACTTCATTTTATTTACATTGGCATTATGTGAAATTAACTGTTGACTGATTAATATGTTGAGTATGGCCTAGTAATTAATGTGCCCATACTGTGAACCCAAGGGTTAATGGTTTATGCTTTTTCACTGCAAAAATGTGCTCCCAACTTTGATTCATGGATAAAATGTAAAAGTGAGGTGAAATCTAACTATTCAGCCAGACTAGAGTTGACTGGACTGTTGCTGCTTTTAACTAGCTACCATTTATTTATTTTTTTAGTTCAAACTTAAGTATGGCTATGGTTATGTGGCTTTTCATAAAAATTCTAAATAGAAATACAAATGACTTATTATTTTTTGATGTTGTGTGAAATGTTTATTGGAATTACTTTAGCATTTTCACGAGACTGCTTATCAAGCTGAGGACAGAAAAGATCTTCTTTGTGCTGTAAACGAGTTCTTGGATGACAGCATCGTTCTTCCACCTGGAGATTGGGAAAGGAAGTCTCTTCTTCCATTCCAAGAGATAAAAGAGAAAAACCAAGAGCTCAAGAAAAGAAAAAAGAAAGAACAAAAAGAGAGAGATAGTAAGGGTGTAACTGTTGATAAATAGGTGTAATGCTTGACCTTGTAATGTATTTCAGCTAAATCTGATTAGGCATTATTGATTAAGTATTATTGGTACACAGTTTTTATGAAGCCTGTTCATTTCTCGTAGCTTTTAAAGACTGTGCCATAATACTTTCATTATAAATTTTTATTTGTACACATGTGCATAGAAAATCATAGTAATTTTTGAAAACCCATGAGTGAAAGTAGAGAAGAGTGTTACATCAACTGTACTACAACTGTTGAATCCTTTGTGATGAGATATTTTTCCCAATGAAATGTGATAGATTTATCTTTACTGCATGATAATGTTCAGTAGAGAGCCTGTTGGAATGTGTAAAACTGAAAAACCATTAAGAAAACCTTTCTATTAAGGCTATATGATACTTCAAAACAATAGGGGTGAAATATTTCTTAAAACTGTCATTTCATAAACAAAGTTAGTCATCAATCAAAATCAAGACCAGACAGTTTTTCTAGATTAATAATTTTATGGTTTTCAGAGAAACAAGTTAATATTAACTACATAGTTTGGGCAGTAAATGTTCATAATGAAAAATTCATAGTTTAGTAGCTACTCAGTTTATTTAAAAGTTCCATATATTATCAGAAATGACTTGTTTTATAAGATACAGTGAGTTAGAAATTTTCACTTGATTATTTCAGTCAATAACATTATTTGAACTTCCTTTTCTCACATTCTGGCTCTGTGTGAGCATTGGAACTTTTAACTAACTAATAATCTCTTGTTAAATCCTGAGCTCTTTACCCATTAATATCGAACACAGGTACCAGTTTGGCTATTCTATTATAAATATTGGTTAGTAAAGCTGTTTAAACATCCTTTCTAGCCTGTGGTGTTGTGCATAGAGCTAGATGATTAATTAATATAATTAATTACATATGAGCATCATTTACCTTGATTAACATCTCATAAAATAATCAATTACCATTAAATCCATAAATGTCATTTTAAATAATCATTTAATTAACACTACAATTAAGTCAATTAACACAGAATAATCACTTGATCAACATTAAAATTAAATACATTAATTTCATGTTAAATAATTAATCAACACTACAATTAAATTAATTTGTCAAAATTACAATTAAATAGATTAATGTGACTAAAATAATCAACTAAATGAAACAGTAGTTATGGATTATTAGCATTTTAGGTTAACTTATCCACATGAGGATAATTGAGAAGTTGAATATGATTGATGTATGAGTTGGACACTTAATTACCAACTTCTATTAACTGTCCAGCCTTAACTGTGAGCATCATAATAGTAACTAATCAGTAAACTATTGTCTGACTGTGTACTCTTTGCAAGTTAATCTTGAAAACAGATGTGAATTAGGTGTAAAGTCTGTTGTAAAGGTTGGTTGAAAACTTCCACACACAAGCCAAAATAAAATAGGTTGAATGGAGCAGTTATATTTTTCAAAATTCTGTACTGAATGGAATAAAACAGTAGTATATAACAGACTATGTAATAGTTGTAAATCACAAAAAAAGGGAGGGGGGAGGTGAATATACTTTGGCCATGTAGGGCCATTCGAACATGAAGTGACTGTGCTTATTCATCAGTAATATTTCATAAACCTCTTTATTTTATCTAACAGTGCTTTAAAATATCACTTTTGTGTGATCCATTTTCAAACTATTGGTGCAAAACTATAAAGTAATGAAACTTTTAGACTTTCTACATGCTAAAATATCTGTTTTTGCCAATAAGTAATTTAATGAAAAAAAAAGCTGAAAGGTTTATTTGCTCTCAGTGCTCTGTCTTCTGTTACTTCTTATACAGTTTTACTCTCTCTGTTTTTATTTTATTATAACCATGAGTTAACATTTGAAAAGCCCATTACATTTAAAATTAGTTAATTCACCCTGGAAGTTTATTTTTTCTCATTGTTGAGTGAATAAAGTTTAGTTTTTACAAACTCTGAATTTGTGTGTGTTTGTGATATATATTAATGTGATTATTGTTTTTCAGCTGTTCCTGAGGAGAAACCTCCACCATATGATCCATTGAGACGTTCTGGCCGCCTCTTTGGAGGATTCTTGAATGACATTAAAAACCGGTTTCCATACTATCTGAGTGATATCCGTGATGGTCTCAATGCTCAGTGTCTAGCATCTGCCATATTTATTTATTTTGCTGCACTTTCTGGTGCAATAACTTTTGGTGGCTTAATGGGTAAGTGTAACTTGTGTGCTATGATGAAAGTAATTTATAATGTATTAAATAACATGTCGGTATTAATACATTTCTAGTAATAGAATTTCATTTCAGGATAATTCTGACATGGGACATTAGTTTCATTTAAAGAAAAAGGCATTAAAATTAAGTTTGTAACCATGTTTATAGTATGTGTTTTAAGTAAAAAGCTGTATCTTAAAGTGTATACATTAAGAAGAAATTATATAAAAATTTTCATCTTAAAAAATGTTGTAAAACAAGTGTTTGAGATTTATTAATAAAAGCTAGTTCTCTGTAATAAACTGATTAGAAATGTATAATATTAAAAATTAACAGAAGGGAAAATTAGAACCTATATTGACTAGAATTATACCCAGTGATATTAAAGTAATTTGCTTTTAAGAAAAATGGTTATCTTGTTACTTACAAAATACATATTAATACTTTGTTTCTCCCCTTCATTCTGTCAGTGATTTTTAAGAATAATTGTTTTCTGTCGTAAGTTAATATGAAGCCTTTCTTTCTTTTAGGTGACAAGACTGACAACTTAATTGGTGTATCAGAAACCCTTGTTGTTACAGCCTTCACTGGCCTGTTGTATTCACTGTTATCTGGACAACCTTTAGTCATCATAGGAACAACTGGACCTGTTTTACTTTTTGATGAAATTTTATTCAAGGTTAAAAAATGAAATTGTATAATAGTGTTCAGTAATTACTAAGTTTTAAAACAGTGTTTCATAATGCTTGATTTGAACAATGAAATATTTTTGTAATATGTTAGCTCCATAAATATTCAAGCTGTTATATATGTTAAGCTAAGATGCTGTGGTTTGTTAGACAACCTTAGAACTTGAAATAAAACTTCTATCAACTGGATCTTCTTTAAAAGACTTTTAAAAATGTTTTTCTAGCTTTATTGCAGATTTCCATCAGTTTAAGTTCCTTATGTGGTGTATTGTTGAAATGCAGCCATAATTGATAACTTGTAGTTCAAAACATTGACAAAAAGAAAAGAATTTGTCTTGTAGGTGCAGCATGCAGTTCATGACAATCTCCAATCAAGCACAATTTTCTCAGCCTAAACTCTAACATTTCAGAATTTTGATTCACCATAGATTCTGCAGTATTATATGTCATTTGTTGTAGAACCATTATACATTGATAATATTACATACTATTTCTGTTATTTGTTATGGAACCATTGGTAATTGATAATATTATTTTTTGTATAGTTTTGCAAGGATCATGATATTGAGTTCTTACCCATGAGATGTTGGACTGGTTTGTGGGTGGCCATTATAGCAACTTTAGTTGTAGCATTTGAAGGTAGTTCCCTTGTGCGTTTTTTCACCCGGTTCACCCAGGAAATCTTTACATCTTTGATCTCCTTGATTTTTATCTTTGAGAGTTTTTCAAAGCTGTACAAGGTAAGCTGATATTTCTAAAATCAGGCTGTTTATTTTGGTATTTGTTGAAATGGTTGAAACTTTTTATGATGGAATAATTGCACAAGAATATTTATGTATTTTTAATGCAAAAATTTCTGACCTGGTTTTGTACCATACACTACTAGTTGGGATTACGTATTTCTTCACAGTGAGTAATTTTGTTTTTGTCTGTTACAACACTCGATGTAATAAAATTATTTTAAAGAATGTGTGGATCATTATTTTTTCTGTAAAATACACAGAGAACTACTGTAGTAATTAGTAAGATTAATTGCAATTTTTATACTATTTTTGTTCACAATTTATTCATTGCATAACTAATGTTAATGAATACTCTAAAGAATGTTTTGAATGCACAAGAAATCTGTTTGGAGAAATATTTCAAATATCATACATCTAGGGTTAAAAAATAACTTTTGTACTGCACATGTACAATTATTTTGACTAGACAAATTTTTATTTCATGAAGTATAAATCATAGTAAGTTTATATTCTAATATATTAATGCATGAATATAATGACAATATTGTATAAAGGTGTCAACAAAAGTAAATTCTTTATCAGTTTGCTGTTGTCAATATTTTTTTCATGATCATAAACAAAATTAATTATGTGTAATCAAGTGATAAGTATTGGCTGTAATAGTCTTCAAGATTTCAGGAAAATTTCAATCCCATAATATTTTCTTGTTTGTTTTATCCACTGTATGTTTTATATATAGTTAGACATCTTAATGGTTTTACCTGGTGTTTTACCTACCAGCTGGTTTCTATAAAATTTTAGGTTTTTGTAAACCATCCACTGTTAACAGACTATTGCACAAATGACACAGCACAAGCATCACATTTCAATTCTACCGGAGATGGCTTAAAGCCAACTAATATTCCTGGTTTAGCCAACAACTCGACAGACTTTCTTCGACCTAATGGAACAATTACTAACATAGTTAACAGTATCCATCCCCATGATGACAAGCTTCCAAAAAACCAGCCAAATACAGCTCTGTTGTCAACTGTTATGATGATTGGTACATTTCTGATAGCTTACTACCTCAGACAATTCAGGAACAGCAAATTTCTTGGAAGAAGTGTGAGACTTTTTTTTTAATATTATATTCTCATAAAGTGTATATAAGAGATGGTAATTATTCTTTATAAATTTTGTTTCATACGTATGTACATTTCTGTGTATGTATGCACAAACACACTGTTTTATCAAATGTTTTTGAGACAGTACAATCCCTATTAGTAATGAGTCTTTAACCACTGAATTTGCATAAAAACCCATAGTACAATGCTGTTATAACTTAACAGCCTGTGATCAGTAGTTGCTAGTCAAAAAGCCATGAGGCAGAATACTTACTAATATTGGAAGAGGAATAGTTGCTGGATGCACTATTATAACTGGGACATCTCAGCTTACCTATTTAAGTCAGGATTCACTGTAAGTAATGTTTTGAAGATATGAGCTGCCTAAACTTCATTAGATATTAGTCCATTCAAACTTTTAAAATACATTTCGAAACAAATGTACACATCAGTCAGAGTTTAAGTGAGAGCTTAAAACTCCAAGTTAACATATAAAATGTACTTGGAAAGTTTTAAGCCATTATGTACAAATAACAGCCCAAAGCTCCATTTGTCAAGGTGTCTCTCATAGTGCTTTAAGCATCCAAGCTAATGTGAAGATCAGTAAGAAAACCATTAGGAAAACAGTTTATATTTTATAGTTACCCTAAAACCTAATTGACCTTTTCCTTTGTAAAAAAAAAAAAGATACATTGTTCTACTGAATGTGTGTCAAGGGTTTATCACACACACAAAAAAAATGCCAAGTGTCTGAACACGTTTGAATAGATCATTTTAATTATTAAATTAAACTTTGGAATTAACAAATATTTTTTGTTATTCTTTAATAATTTAAACTTGTTTGTATCTTACACTCAGTAGTCAATCAAACTGTTGTTTATGTAAGATAGTTTTGCAGGTATTTAGACTGTCTTGTTTCACAGGTCCGAAGAGCTCTTGGGGACTTTGGAGTGCCAATAGCTATTATCTTGATGGTGATTATTGACTCTAACATTAGAAATAGCTACACACAGGTAAGTTAAATATTTATTCTTGATTGAGTATGATCCTGGAATATGTGAAATGAAAAACTTTGATAAATGATAGTCAAGAATAATTTGACATATCTGAATTAAAATGAGCATCTGCTAGAAATGTTGCAAAAAATAAACTAGGAAAAGATGCATCAATTTATTCTTTATTATCATTTGTGTATGTTAAATATTTAGTTTACATGTTAATTTAAATTCAGGTTTTATTACTTTAAAGATGAAAAATTTAATAATTATCCACATTTGAGATAAGATAATTTTAAAGTGCCTTCTGTTTAATTGATTATTGAGGCAAAATAATTATAAAAAGACTTATTGTTGGTTGTTCTTGAATGTTTTCTCTTTCATACTGTTTGTTAAATATCCAGAATAGATCTTATTTTTCAGATGTTTTAAGTGATTAATACATTTTTTGCTCCTTTTTTATGTGACAAACAGACTGGTCTTTATTTTCATGATTTAATGTTTAAATTTTTAGAATCTTCATGATATGTCACATATTTAATAAATATTGTATATAGGAAATATGCCTTAACTGTTGCTTTTGATAGAACTTGACACCATGATAATATATTTCATCATACATAACTTTATGTTATGTATTCACCATAACTTTATGGTGAATTTTTTCTCGTGTAGCTCCCCTCGGTGTGGATTCCTGTACATGGTGAGGGGACCTCCCAGGAAGGTTCTGTTCTATCTGGTTACCTTCTCTGGGATCTAAACATCCACCCACGTGTTTGCCGTGCGTGGCGACCCGTGAAGGGGAGGAGAGGATCCTGGTGGTTGAGGGGTCCAACCCTAACACACCACTTTGGCCTTGAATTCCTGTAGACGGGTGGCCTTTGGGTGGCCCCCCTTGGGTCAATCGGCTGGTCCACTTGGGCTAGAGTCAACCAAGTACCAGTGTTGGAAGTTCTCAACGGGTGTTGTGGACATTGTGCTTGATGCTGGTGTTTGGGTATAGTGCTCACGAAACCCTGGCATTGCTGCATTGTCCTTGCGTGACTTTGTAGTGCGTCCCCTTGTAGGGCTCCATGGTGGGTGGGGTCAGTGGGTACCGAAATTTTTCCTTTTTCCTATGGATCCTCTAAAAAATTTAAATAAAATTGTAAAAAAACAGTCAATGGGCAATCTTCAACATCAGTAACACACGTACCTCATTCTCTTATATTACATTCTCTTTCGGAAAAACCTTTAGGGCAAATGTCCCCTTTTTTTATTCAAAAGGGACTAGAGGGACTTGCTGGCTCTCCAAAATCAGTAAAGAAACTTCGATCTGGTGACATATTGGTTGAAACATCCACATCCCAACACAGTGAACTCCTCTTGAATTCAAAGGCAATTGGGGATATACCTATTGAGGTTACACCCCATGCTACCTTGAATTCTTCACGAGGAGTTATTGTTGAAAGGGATTTGAAGAACGTTCCTGAGTCAGAGATTCTCGCTGGTCTCTCCACTCAAGGAGTTTCTGCAGTGAGGCATCTTCACTGCAAAGATGGAATTACACTGCCAACAAATACCCTCGCTTTAACATTTACTTCACCACGTGCACCTGCCACCATCAAGGCAGGTTATCTCATTTGCAGGGTTCGGCCATACATACCAAACCCTCTTCAATGTGTCCAATGTCAGTGATTCGGCCACTCAAAGACATCCTGTCGTGGTTCCCATGACATGTGCTCGTTGTGGAGGCAAGGTCCACGATGCCTATGACTGTGACATGAACTCACATTGCGTAAACTGCAATGGTTCTCACCCCTCTTACTTTCATTCTTGCCCAAAATGGTTGGAGGAAAAAGAGGTGCAGCGTTTGAAAACGACACATAACATTAGTTATCCTGAGGCTCGGAAATTGCTGTCCACAACTCCATCTCGGACATATGCTGCTGCACTTCATTCCACAACTACAGTGGGAGTGCAGACAGATCTCTCTGTGCCTCCAAGAGAATCATTTTCAAAACAAATGAAAAGCCTTTTGACCTCCGTGGTTAAAAAGGTTGATGAATCGACTTCCACACCTATCTCTGTTCCTCCCATACCTTCCAACAAACCTCAAGATCCACGTCCTTCAGTTTCAAATACAGGCATTTCTTCTGATACATCTTTTTCTCCCACCACAAGAGACAAAACAATTATTCGTTCGTGTCCTCAGTCACTGGATTCCCCTTCCAATAACAAAAACCTGCCCACCCGACACAGAGCAGGATCCATGGAGGTTGATAGACCTCCTCCGACTAAAGACAGTAAAGAAAAAAGACGTGGTCGTAAACTGAAGGGTTCTCCAGCCACTTCACCTACCCGTTCTTAAAAATGGCTACCTTGATACAATGGAACTGTCAAGGTTTACGTTCTAATCTGGATGATATCAAAACGCTGATTGCTTTCTACCATCCTGTTTGTCTTTCTTTACAAGACACATTTCTCAAAACTGCTGATACTGTCTCCATTCGGCAGTTTTCTCTGTACAGAAATGACAGGTTGTGTGATGGTCGAGTACATGGAGGGGTGGCACTGTTGGTTGATCAACACGTGCCCACCCTGTCTTTGTCACTCAACACACCCTTGGAGGCTGTAGCCATCCGTGTTTCCTTGGGTCATACCATCACTGTTTGTTCTCTGTACCTGTCCCCTGGAAAGACATATGATCAATCAGATCTTGATGCTCTCGTTGAACAATTGCCATCTCCATTTCTAATCCTAGGGATTTTAATGGACATCATCCCCTCTGGGGAAGTGCTATTATTGATGGGAGGGGCCGATCTGTAGAGCGGATGCTCTCTGATCACAATCTTTCTCTTTTCAATACTGGTTCTTCCACTTACTTTCATGCACCTAGTCAGTCCTTTACTGCTATTGATCTCTCAGTTTGCTCCCCTTCATTATTCTCCCATTTTTCATGGAGGGTTGACAATAATCCACTAGGCAGTGATCATTTTCCGATCCTTTTGAGAGAGACTGGCCGTGGTCGATGCCACCCTACCCGCGTGCCCCGGTGGAAGCTGGATCAGTCAGACTGGTCCACTTTCATTGTTCTCGCAGAACTTGATCCTGCCATTGTAAATCAGCCATCAATAGACGACTGTGTAGCAGCGGTAACTGACTGTATTACACATGCAGCTGCTCAGTGTATTCCTAAAACCTCGACATGTTTTCCACGATATCCTCGTCCGTGGTGGAATCCTGCTTGCCACTTAGTACGGAAGGCTCAAAAGCGGGCCTGGGATACTTTTCGTAGATATCCCACACTTTCAAACCGGGTTGCTTTCCAACGGGCCCGTGCACATGCTAGGTGGGTAAGACGTCATAGCCAGAAGGAATCTTGGATTAAGTTCACAACCAGTATATCTTCTACCACCAGTTCCAAGATCATATGGGACAGGATTCGAAAGGTTAATGGATACTACAATTCTATCCCCCTCTCGATCTTACTCTCTGATGGTCAGGAGATGACTGATGTTCGGAACATCGCTAACACTCTAGGTGAAAGATTTTGCCAGGTATCTAGCACTTCTGCTTGTTCCTCCACCTTCCTGGCCATCGAGACTCGGGCAGAGCGATCACCTCTTTCCTTTCGAACTGACTGTTTCTTTGACTATAATTGTCCCTTTACCCTGGTGGAACTAAAAATGACCCTTCATCGGTCTGCCAGTACGTCTGTTGGACCTGATGATATTCATTATGACATGCTGCACCATCTATCTCCTGCTTCTCTTGATGTCCTTCTGATTGTTTTGAACCGGATCTGGCAGGAGAATGTTTTTCCTGATGCCTGGTGCCAGGCTATTATTTTACGTTTCTCTAAGCCAGGGAAAGATCCCAAGATTCCTTCAAACTACCGTCCAATTGCTTTGACGAGCTGTCTCTGTAAGACATTAGAAAGGATAGTTAATGCTCGTCTTGTTTGGTTCCTTGAATCAAACAACCTCCTCTCGCCCACCCAGCATTCCACCACAGACCACCTAATTCGTCTTGAAACATCTATCAGAGAAGCCTTTCTCAACCGCCAACATCTTGTATCAATATTCTTTGACATAGAGAAGGCTTACGACACAACATGGAGGTATGGCGTTTTGCGAGACCTCCATACATATGGGTTACGTGGCCATCTACCCATGTTTATTAAGAATTTTTTAATGGACAGGAGATTCCAAGTTTGTGTGGTTTCGACACTTTCCCGTTCTTTTGTACAGGAACTTGGAGTCCCTCAAGGCTGTGTATTGAGTGTTACACTCTTCAGTATAAAGATAAATGCCATCACTGAACAACTTCCTCTCACTGTTGCGAGTGGGCTGTATGTCGACGACTTTCACATCTCATGTCAGTCATCAAACATGAGATATATTGAGCGGCAACTACAAACCGCCTCAATTGTGTACAGAAGTGGACTCTGGCGAATGGCTTTAATTTCTCTCTCTCCAAAACTGTATGCCTGCACTTTTGCCGTTGACGGGGTATTCACCCTGATCCTGAACTTCATATCGATGAAGTTTTGCTGCCAGTTCTTGGGGATTATCTATGATCGTAAACTGACCTTTATACCACACTTATAGCAGCTTCGGGTCAAATGCACAAGAGCACTGAACATCCTCCATGTTCTCTCTTCTACCAGTTGGGGGGCAGATCGCTGTTCAATGTTAAAGGTATATCGTGCTCTTATTAGATCGAAACTCGATTATGGATCAATGGTCTATGGCTCTGCCAGACCCTCGGCCTTAAAGATGCTGGACCCCGTTCATCACCAAGGACTTCGACTCTGCACTGGGGCTTTCCGTACCTCTCCAGTTCAAAGTATATACATTGAATCTCATGAACCTTCTCTACACCTTCACCGTTTGCAACTATCTTTACAATATACTTTGAAACTTCATTCCTTACCAAAGCATCCCACCTGGAAATGTGTTTTCCTTCCTCGGTGGGCAGTACTTTTTCAGAACAGACGATCTGTCATTGCTCCATTTGGCCTTCGCATCCGGGAGTAATTGGATGAATTGGGTCTGTCCTTGGATAACATTGCAGATTCCACAGGTCGGCCCATCCCACCATGGCTTATTACAGCCCCCAAATGTGACCTTTCTTTCAGTCACCTAAAAAAGGCAGATACTCCAGATTGGAAGTACCGTCTTTTATTCAATGAATATCTTTCAAACAATCATTCAGTTCCCATTTATACAGATGGTTCCAAATCAGGTAATTCAGTGGGCTCTGCTATGGTTTGCTATGGGTCAGTAGTTGCGTGCAGAATCCCTTCTACAGCTTTTGTGTTCACTGCTGAACTGTATGCCATATCTCTTGCCCTGGATCATATTGCAGCTGAGCAGTACTCCAACTGCTCTATTTATACTGATTCGCTTAGTTCTATACTTGCCTTGGAATCGCTATATGTTAGCTCAGATCCTATTCTCGCTGATATTTGAAACCGACTGGCCCATTTCTCATTAGCAGCTACTTCAATCCAGTTTTTCTGGATACCAGGCCATGTTGGTATTCGCGGGAACGAGCTTGCAGACATGGCAGCTAAATATGTCTGCTTTAGCACCATCACTCCTATGCCTATTCCGTACATGGACTATGGTGTTGTCTTCAAGGCTCGGCTCTGTGCCAGCTGGCAGTCCACTTGGAATGAGCAACGTGACAACAAACTTTTTTCAAATCAAACCCAAAATTGGACTTTGGTCATCTAGCTTCCGTAAAGTTCGGAAGGAGGAAGTTGTTCTCACTAGGCTACGCATTGGTCACAGTTTTTTAACTCATCATTTTCTTTTATCTGGAACTGATGCACCAATGTGTAGTTTGTGTAACACTCAAATCACTATCAGCCACGTTTTACTTTCTTGCCATCGTTACAATTCTCAACGACGGCAATATTTTAAACATATTTTTTCCAAGGGTCAATCTGTAACATTGGACAGAGTTATTGGTGATGGTGACTCTGTCCACCTTGATAATGTTTTTAATTTTTAATGGCCATTAACCTTTTAATCTCATTTAAGTGTTGCATATTTATTCATTACACCTTTTAATTGTGGTTCCTTTTTTACAGTTTTAATCTCTCTCCTTCAATTTGACATTGGACAATGGCCAGAACATTAAATAACTCAACACCAGGACTGGAAAGGCCAACTTCAGGTGACTAACGCTCCTGTTTGAACTATCCGTTTGAACTACTCGTTAGTCATCCTGGCAAGTTGTTATTATACTTTTGCTGCATATCATTTCACACTTTTACTACTTAACTTTTTAGTACTGGCCATATTGACTCATAACCCGGAACCAGGACTGGAAAGGCCAACTTCAGGTGATTGACGGTGGTTCTTGAACTTACCTGTTAGTCTTCCTGGCGGGTTATGATCATTACCATTTTGCTAGAGTAAATATTTTACAACTTTGAAGACTGGATGTCACCATTGGTTTTTATACCATTTTCTGTTTTAATTGCTGTCTTGTTTTTATCTTCATTTACTTTTACAAATTTTACTCCATTTACTTGACTTTATCTTTTTACTGGACATTTGGCCACTCATTATTACGATTTTGCGGAGTGTCTTTTAAAACTTTTATTCTTTTACATTTTGATAATAGCTGCTATGACACATAACCCGGAACCAGGACTGGAAAGGCCAACTTCAGGTGACTGACGGTGGTTCTTGAACTTACCTGTTAGTCTTCCTGGCAGGTTATGATCAATACCTTTTTGCTAGAGTAAATACCTTACAACTTCTTATACTCTGCCTTCTATCTTAACATTGTAGACTAGGTGTCAACATTGGTTTTATACTTTTTTGTTTTACCTTCATTTCCATTTATGTCTATTACTACATTTATTTATTTATTTATTTATTTTTTTTTACATTTTTACCGAATGTCTGGCCTAGATAGCCTCGCTGCTTTGTGCCATAAAACACTAAATCAATCAATCAATCAATCAATCAACTCGTGTAGCTATTTTAGTTCCAATGCTGAAATGAAAGAGTTCACACTATTTCTTAGAAAAGTACATTATGTTTAGAGCTTCACTACATGTCTGATAACAGTAGCTAGCTCAGTGACTAGTAGATAGTGTGTGGTACATGTTGAAAGTACATTTTGTTCAAAGCTTCACTATGTGTTTAGAGCTGTCTGCTATATTTGGCCATTAAATGACTGTTACAATGCAGAAAATATATATGAGATGAGTTAAAATGAACTTGTATGACAAAAATTGTAAATGTAGGAATTCTTGTTGATTACTACAATCTTTTTTTACAGTACTATTTGATGTATGCATAATGAAATAATGAATTCTTTTACAGTTATCAGTTTCACTAACAAAAGTCGTCATGATTACCAGTTCAGTTATGTATGGTTTCCACTGCATTAAATTAATTTTAACATTGTGAGGGTTTTTCGTCGTTATCATTTCAGTTCAATAATGTTGAGGTTGCCATGATAATCCCTTCCTTACTAATCTTGGTGTTTTCATGATATTCATTTTTCTAATATAGGGGTTGTCACACTTGTGACTTTTATCACAATAAGTTAAATAAGCACATCACATATAATTCTTTATTTTTGCAACAATTGCATATCTTTGAGTGAAAGCAGTTGATACCCTTTTGTTAGTTTATTTGCAGTTTGAATATTGACACCATAGTGTTGTTCAGGACATTTCACATATTGCTTTATAATAAACCTAGTTTACTTACTGTACCAACATCATTACCTGTAACAAACCAAGAGTTTTTGTTTTTTGTCTTTTATATTACTAATATGCTTTTATATATATTTTATTGCTTGGGATACCTAAAGTTTTCTGAAGAAGATTGGTTAGTACTATTTTAAATGTTTAGATTGAAGTATTAATAATTTGTTTATGTAATAAAAGTTCTAATGTTCATACAACTTAGTAGTAGTTCTAACATAGGAGGTTATTGACAGTATTTTAAAACAGTTTGCACACGTAATGGTGTGTAACCATGCAATTCATGGCAACTTCTTGCGATACTTGTGATTGGAGAGAAATATTAAAAGCAACTCCAACAAAGAGTATACTTACAATGAGATTGTTAAACAATGTGAAGGTAATGGATGAAAATTTCAGTATTTGCCATTGAACAAGAAAAGCTTGGACAGCAGAGTGTTTCTGACAATGAACTATGAAATTATGCCTAAGCCCATCTGGAAACAATGACATTAAATGGAATAACGGACCCCTTATTTCATCTAGCAATCCTGTACATCTGGAAACAATGACATTAAATGGAATAACGGACCCCTTATTTCATCTAGCAATCCTGTACATCTGGAAACAATGACATTAAATGGAATAACGGACCCCTTATTTCATCTAGCAATCCTGTACATCTGGAAACAATGACATTAAATGGAATAACGGACCCCTTATTTCATCTAGCAATCACTAAAGAACTCAGCCAGCTCTTCTCGTTCAAATATTTATCAAGCTTTCCCTTAAATTCCCTTATATTAACTGCATCTCCCATATACGAATGCAACTTCTTCCAAGGCCAACCACCCTATTAGTAAAAAAGAAAATTTAAATCAACAGCTGTTTACATCAGAAAGGTATCAAAGAAATTGGAATCACAGCAGTCTCATTCTTTTGGAGTTCCCTGATGTAGCTTCTATAAACATTGCTAACTTTGGACTGCTACTGTGTTCTCATGTAGTGGAGATCCTAATGAAACTTTGTCAAATGTTGAAAAGTTAGGTAATTGGAAAGAGAAAAAGGGATAAAAAATTCAGGAAGGTATTCAGAATTATCTAAAAGCCTGAGAAAGTTGGGAACACCTTCAAACATTTCTTTTCTTTTTAATCCTGGAACTTCCAAGTGCACAAACAAATTGTGCTGTTTAGCTGTGTGAGTTATTGGTATGTTGTGGTTTAATCTTAGTCACTGTGTGTTATTTTATCTATTGGTAGTTGTTTAATTCAAATTTTGTGACAGATAAGATCCACTCATCTTTATGAATAAAAGTACATTTTACTGTCTACTTTGAAATTGCAGTGTTTGTATTTGAATATCTTTTCCTCGAATCTGAAGTATGTTCTAAGGTTATTTTTGCCTTTAATCACTTTACAGGCTGGAGCATAAAGTAGATAAAATGATGAGAAAGAAGTTGAAATATTAGCATGTTGTACATACATTTGCACAAATTTGAGAAAGGACAAAATTCTGCCTAGAAATTGGGGGATCTTTTTATATTTTAAAACAATGTGATAACTTTGATCAAGATGTGTGTAACCTCGAATTATATCTGTCCTCCTTCAAAGAAACATTTTATTGTATATATTGTGATAAGCTGTAGTGTGAGATCCTGGTCAACAGATTCAGTACTATAAATGATTGAGTTAATAGTTCTAAGTGTGGCGAAGGGTACGAAACATCCTTCTCCTGAAATGTGATTAACTCTCAGCATTCTTTTTTTAACTTTGTGGTGTCATGAATTTGCAAATATTTCAGGTATCATGATGGTATTACATAAAGTGAATGCAATAACAGATGATTATTTTATTAGTGACAAAGCTCTGCTTAATTGCAAGTCTGTTTTTCCTCTTTTCAGAAACTTAGTGTACCTGAAGGGCTAAGCCCAAGTAAGCCTTATAGGGGGTGGTTCATTTCACCTCTTGGAATGGAGAGAGAAATAGCTGTTTGGCAGGTCTTTGGAGCATTTGTTGCAGCATTACTTATATTCATCTTGTTATTCTTGGAAATCCAGATCTGCGAGTAAGGAATAGTTTCTTTCTGCTAAGCCATATTAAATTCCATTTTCACACCATTTTAGGAAATAATTACAGTTTATTTACTATATGATAACCATATTGTAAATTTAAGAATATTAATTTTTTACTTTTTTTTTCTTTAAGTTTATATTTTGTACAGGAGTATGTTTTGTGTCAGTAAAGCATTAAGATAGTCATGTGTAAAAAATTAATATATTGTGGAAATAAAAAGTAATTAACAGTACTGTGAAGTGTAAAATTACATTATCATTCAGGTTTCAGTGCCATTACCTGAATGAAGTTTCATTCTTTTTCAGGTCTCTGTATACTAAAATCCACAAGGTTAAATTTGCATAGCTACATTTGCAAGTCTGGCTTTCTTTTTTTTAAATACAGAGTTTAATGTGATTGTACCTTAGATATTAGTCGATTGCCTTAAATATCTTTAGAATATTAAATGATTTTTAAGTGCAGCTTTTTATAGGACAGTTCCTCCTAGAGCAATTTTTGTTTGAATTATATCTTGGGATGACTGATATGGGTATTAACACTTTTACTAATAAAGCAAAGAACAACGTTTTGACTTTCTTAGGTCATCTTCAGGTTAACAGAGTTTGCAACTGACCGTTGTTGGGTACATGTCTTAGGTATGAGAGTGTAAATGGGCATGGGATTTTAGAGGGCATTGCAGTTAGATGTTAAGTTATATATTGGTATTGGTTAAGACGACCTAAGAAGGTCAAAACGTTATTCTCAACTTTATTAGTAAAAGTGTTAATACCCACATCAGCCATCTTGAGATATATTTAGACTGCTATTTTACTGTTGTGTTACATACAGATTGCTATATTACTGTTGAATTGTGGTTTATAGAACTTCCAGATCATAGTAGAAGGTTATTTGTATCCCGTACAGATTGCTCTATTACTGTTGAATGGAGGTCTGTAGAACTTCCAGATCAAAGTATGAGTTTATTTGTGTCCCATACAGACTATTCTATTACTGTCGATCTGTGGTGTATAACATCTAGATCACAGTAAGAAGTTATTCACGTCCCATTCAGACTGCCTTTCTATTATTCTATTACCATAATGTGCTTTGTTACTCAAGTAAAAGAAAATATCACTTTACACTTTAGGAGTGTGAGTTCTTATAAAGGTGGTGACCAATTCCCACTATTTAGTAAACAAGAGTAGCCCAAGGGTTTGTGATAGGGACTGTTGACTAGTTGCTTTCCATTCAATATGTTTTAATGTTCAAAATTAGGGATAGCTAGTGCCTATAGCTATTGAAGAACTTTACATGAATATCTGAGAAGAAGCAGATAAAGCTTTATTACTGTTTTATAAGGGTGTCCATTATGTGCATACAAATGTTGTTTTTAGAACTGAATTGTTGTAAGTATATCAAATACTAATAGATTGTGTTGTTTGGTTTATATTCAACTAGAAAAGACAAATGTTTAGATCTAATATAGATATTTTTATTTCCAAGTTGCCCAAATTAATAGTCCATTCCTGTAGACATTGCTGTTTTTAAAAAAATAGTAGAGGTTGTTTAATATTTTAATGTAATGCACACCTCAGAAAGAATGTTTTGCTTTTTAAAGTTATAAATGACAGTTGAGTTCAGAGTGAGGTTTTATTTTGACTGAGAAAATTGATAGCGAGTAATTGACTTAATGATCAGTTACCTGCATCTTTTAGAGAGAAAAAAAGATCATAGTAAAAAAATCACAAGTGTGCCTGTACAAGTTTGTCTGCCTGTAAAATAACCCTGTATATAGTAGCTCTTTCATCAACAAGCAACATTACATTAATCAGCAATGATTTGTTAACATGCTGTTTGGAATACATGGTATGAATTGTGGTGCAAAACCCGTTTCTCTGTATCATAATCAATTGTGTTTATAACCTCTAGTGTTATAGTATGTCAGTGGTAGAATCTTGATATAAAATTAGATAGCAGAGAATGCCTTCAAGCATTTTTCTTTGAAAATCATGGTTTGATATTAGTTTGTCACATAAACTACTCTGTGATTATTAACAGTAATATTGGTTAAGAACACAATTTTCAGGTAGGGTTAATTTTAGTGTTATGTTGCTTTACTTCAGTTTTTCATCCATAAGATTGTATACAGTTAAAAGCAGTGTATTTTGTTTAGTATTGAGCCACTACTAGATTGTGTGTGTAGTAGTGTTTCTGATACTGAAGTGAACATAGAAAATATTTTTAATTCATTTTGTTTTTGAATTATTTTATCCCCTTTTTTTTTTTTTACAAGCCTTGTATTTTATTTATTTTTTTCATGTCATTATCTAATTCCCACAGGTTAATCATCAACAAAAAAGAAAGGAAACTGAAGAAAGGCTCTGGATTCCACTTAGATCTGATGTTAATCAGTTATATGGAATTAGCATGTGCCATACTAGGAGGTCCTTGGATTTGTGCTGCTACTGTGCGGTCAGTTTCTCACGTGGCCAGTCTGACTGTGATGAGTAGAACTCATGCCCCAGGAGACATGCCTCATGTCATTGAAGTGAAGGAGCAGAGATTAACAAATTTAACAGTCTCTCTTCTGATTGGTAGGTTAAAGTGGTTGTGGTGTTTTGAATTTAGATTTCTACAGGATGTCTGTAAAGCCTGAAACCATAGGTAATTTGTAGCTTTCCTTAACTTCAGATACATAACTGATTATGGCACTGTCAAAGCACAAGAAGGTAGAGTTAATGCTGCTGTTAATTCATACTTATTTTGAATTTCAAGGACAGCACATGGAACACATAAAATGTGTTGGAATGCCTATGCTTTCAGATTTTTTTGGGGACACCCTGTACTTTAGCTTGGACATAAGAAATTGATCTCTGAAAGTTCTTTCAAGCATTGACTTAGATACATACACTCATAGTTACCAACTTGTGATGAATTATTTTTTTATCAGAGAAATTGAGCTTAGAAAAGTCATAAAGGTGAACTACAGAAACACTCATTTTGATATAGTGTTTTGTATTCTATATTTATTTACTCTTAATCTGGTTATTAATTATTTAGTTACTATTTCTCACTGCATTTTCCATGAAAGAATAATTTAAGGCAGATATGGTATTCAAAAATTCATGTGCTGTCCTGTTTTTGATGTATAGAAAATAAAGTCAGTAATTTGTGTGATAAATCTGCCATTAAAATATGAGGATAGGATAAAAAAATAATTTGTTTCAAACCTTTTTTCTCACTGATACAACTGTTTTCTTTGTTTAAATACAAGTTTATTGGTTAGTTGTAAACAGTTGAAGATGCTTATATGTATAAAAACAAACCTTAAATTTGCTAACCCTGTGGATTAAAGACCATATTGCAACTTCTGCACAGAATTACATCAAAAGTTTAAAATGATTTTATTAGCAATGTCTGTTAATAAACTTTCCATCGAAATGTTGATTATAACTGGAATTTTTATATCATTTTAGTTTTAATAGTTAATTCTAAAAGGAAATATTAAGTAAATTATTTGTCATGACTTCTTGGCAGTGCACTCATGCTGCAATTTAACTATTTTGGATTGTTTTAATATTATTTATATAATTTTCTGTGTGTTTAACTAAACTACACACATGTATGCACACACTGTAAATACTTACAAGCCAGGAAATAAATGGTCTCCAATCATTTTGCTTTACTGACATACATAACAAAATGTTGAATCCATATGATATACCCATACTATATCATTCTGTGTCAAAGTGTCAGTAAACCTCTGTGACATTGGATTATATATAAGCTTCACATAATTATGTTTTGCAGCTCATTGTTACATATGTAGTTTCAGTATCATTGTTTGTGATTACTGTTCTCACCTCAAGCAGTTAACAAATATTTTAACCTAATTATGGTCTGGTTAGAAAGCTAGATAAATTGTAGTGTTTTATTGGATATTCTGTTTTAGTGCATGATATAATTGTTATATTCTAAGATGTTTATTTGAAATAAATCTGAATTACTTTGTAGATGACCAAAACCATCATGAAATGGTAGGTTTAAAATGCTTTTATTTGACAACAAAGACCGATGACTGAATGTGGGTCTTATAGTTCTTGCTTTTATACGTATGTGTTGTATTTATTGTTATATGTACTTCAACAAAACTAGCTAAAATGTAAAAATTAAGAAGTTATTAGGTCATAAGAAGAGTTAATGGAAAAAAAATCAATATAAAAAACTTTTCACAATACTCAATATTGTACATTGAAACTTCTATAAGCACATATCATTAGTGATATTGTAAGATGATTTGTAGTTTACGTTATCCTTTCCTACTGTCTTTAATGGTTTTTGTACACTCTGAGATGGCCTAACAACACGTGTAAACCAATAAGTGTTAAAATAGTTAAGTGTTGTTGTCTGTTATGGTATGTGGTCTTTCCAGAAAAAAAGAGTATTTTAAATTGATTTTGTATTTTCCAGCCTTTCATTTAACCCACATTGCTGGTTTTGTTGTAGTTGATATTTAGGTAAAGAAAATAATAGATAATATATAAAATTTTCATAAAACACATTGGATGTTCGTTTATGAGGTTTTAGACGTCATGCAGTTGAAATATGAAAACTGTAAGATGAAAAGTATTTTTTACTTGTGTTAAAATCACATTTAGTTTAGGCTGACTCAGTAAAAGTTCATAAATTTACAGACTAATCTTTTAATAATTAAAAAAACTGAGTTTTTAGGTACAACAGTATAATAATTAGTAACATTTACTAAAGCCATGCTAAATTTCTTGAAGGTACATGTAATACACTCAAAGTTATAGAATGCATAGAGTTAAGGTAACTTGTTTCTCACTTGTTTATTGAGCATATATCATAAGGCCACTTTGCAAAACATATTATGGGCAGTCCTTAGATCTCAGTTTTGTTCTGAGATTTCTTGTATAAGAATATTACTGCAGAGTTTGTTAAAATAAATGATCTTTTTGGCTCCTCCTAGGTTTATCAGTTCTGATGGCTCCTCTTCTCAGGAAAGTACCTGTAGCCGTTTTGTTTGGAGTCTTTTTGTACATGGGGATTTCATCAATGAGTGGAATTCAACTTTTTGAGAGAATTCAGCTGCTTTTTATGCCAGTGAAACATCATCCTGCAGTTCCTTATGTTCGTAGGGTGAGTTCTAGAACAAACAGCATTTGTTAACAATAAACACCATCCTGCAGTTCCTTATGTTTGTAGGGTGAGTTCTAGAACAAACAGCATTTGTTAACAATAAACACCATCCTGCAGTTCCTTATGTTTGTAGGGTGAGTTCTAGAACAAACAGCATTTGTTAACAACAAACACCATCCTGCAGTTCCTTATGTTCGTAGGGTGAGTTCTAGAACAAACAGCATTTGTTAACAATAAACACTATCCTTATGTTTGTAGGGTGAATTCTAGAACAAACAGCATTTGTTAACAGTAAACACCATCCTGCAGTTCCTTATGTTCATAGGGTACGTTCTAGAACAAACAGGCCATTTGTTAACAGTGAAGCACCATCCTGCTGTATTTGGTTTTTGTGTGGTAAGTTTTACAACAAATAGTGAATTTGTTAACAGTGAAACATTGTGCAAGTAAATAAAAATTGTTTAGAATTAGAATAACCCTTTATATATGTGGATCTTTTTATGTGCATATCATGAAGTTTCACTGAATTACATTCAAAATTTATTTGAACTAATTTTTTTATCATGGTATATGAATAAACATTTATAACATAAAAACATTGTTTATAAATCAAAGGTAAATATTATACAAGTTTTAATTTCTTAATTTTATAAGAAAATATTTTTACAAAATCCTCAATTTTGCCCTCTTATTAAAATATTAACATTTGTTCTCTAGGTATCCCCCTCTTTTCTAGCTTATTTACCACTCCTTCAAGAATTATGAAATTTAATGCAAATTGCTCATTGTAACATTGATATCACTTAAGGACATCATACTTTTATAACCTTTAATCTAATTTGTTACACATCCATACAATAGAAAATCAGAACTTTCTTTTCATGCTCACCTGTTACATCTTTTCATTCACAAATGAGCAATATTTCATTTAATATTGTGTTATTTGTAACTAGTATAAAGCCAAAGGTATAATCTATCAAATGATAAATTGTGTTGTGTATGGAGAATTTTCTGCCTTATTTCTAATTAAAATTTTATTTCTATTGCAAACACAATTTCAGTGTGCAGAATTTTTAATGGCTCTTATTGTATATTTAGAAATCCAGAAACATTATGATAGTTATTGGATATTGTCTGCTCTTTATATGTTTTTGTTCTCTGTTCTTTGGTGCATTAGTTAATTAAATAAAAAAATTTAGTGCAGTAGTATCAGTGATATATGAAAAAAAAAAAAAGGTTAAGTGTCATCAACAGTTGACAACTAAAGGAAAGGTCTAAGTAGATACTTTATTTCTTGTTTTTTTACATATATTCTTTATCTTTTAGTATAAAAATAACCAAAATTAGATAAGGTAAAATAAATAACAGAATAATAATTTTTTTACAAGGTACACATGTGAATACCTTGTGTATTAGGTTATTTGATAGGACATGTTTGCCATGTTACTTGCAACATGTATGAATATTAGTTAAATACTGTTCAAAGAACAATAAAATTTAAGTATAAACAGATGTATACTATTATAAGTTTAAAAGTATTTAAGTATTAACACGAAGCTACATTTGTTTGAATTTAAAGTAAATCTAGAAAGAAAAAAAGGATTATTTAGATTTTTTTTTTATGGTGGTTATGAGGTTGGTCAATTTGACCAATCATTTATTAGGGTTGAGGTTAAACAATAATTAAATTGTTAATGGAAAAAAGTTTCTTGTTTATTTAGGAGGTATTAGAGATTATACAGATTTCACAGTTGTCAGATGCAAAAAACTATTTTTAATCTCAACATGAAAATCACTTTGCACTTAAAGAATTTAACACTTTAGCTGCATATATATTCACAGGGAAAGTTTTGTTAAAAATATAAATACTTAATGTTGACTGAAAGCTTGCAAAATTTTGTGAAGACGTATTTAACGTATTCTGAGTTGTGTGATGGAAGCTATAAAAATTATTTTGGGTTCACAAATTTGGCTGATTCAACCAAGTTCATGGGAAGAATGATTAAGTAATTCAATATATTGCTGGTTATTTTGTTGCTCTTTATC
The DNA here is from genome assembly GCF_004210375.1 of Tachypleus tridentatus. Classification (NCBI taxonomy): domain Eukaryota; kingdom Metazoa; phylum Arthropoda; class Merostomata; order Xiphosura; family Limulidae; genus Tachypleus; species Tachypleus tridentatus. Next base: position 133,230,942 of record NC_134837.1, read on the forward strand.
ATTATTGAAGAATTGCATTTGATGCAATGTAGTGTAGTAATGTTTTGAAATTATCCAAAGATGGATTTTCCTACATGAACATTTTTTTATTTTGTTTCATTGAAAACAAAAACAAGCCATAAGTGTTTTAAGCCATTCACATGGATTTTATTGCATGAAACACTTTTAATTTTGTTTCTTTGAAAAAGAAAATGAACCTTAAGCTTTTATAATCCATTCACATTGATTTGACTGCATAAAATGTTTATTTCGTTTCTTTGAAAAAGAAAATAACACGTCAGCTTTTTTAAGCCATTCACTGTTGTTGGGACATATTTCCAAGTACTCCCACCCATCATCCACACTGTGACTGTGATAAATGTTTCCCATTGTTGATAATACTTACTTCTTGCTTTGCTGTGTCCAGGTTTGTTGTCTTGACTGTCATCACTAGATGGAGAGATAGCATCCTCTGGTCTCATTAGCTCTTTATTATCATGCATTTAAACACCACTTGACTCACCTTCACTGTCTTCTGAGGTATCTGAGTCAAGTGCATTGAGCATATTTATGTAGCAGTTAAGGTTACTACTCGCTACTCCAGCAGTGCAGACTTGTTTGGCACACAGTTATTGTACATTCCACTTAGGTTTCTTATTGGTTACTCAAGAGCTGAATGGAAATCTTTGAAGGAAAAATGCATCAACCTGAGGTGTGATGCTAGTAAATACTTTCAAACTCATTTTACTCCCATGTGTAACACTTGAAAATTTTGAATGGCAATGGGAAACATTTGTTTTCATCTCAATGCGAGGGGGAGGGTGCAATGAAGAAATATATGTTCCTGCAACAGTGAAAGGGGCAAATCTCAAATTTTTATCACAAGTGGATAAAGATTCAGTATTTAAGTCAAATAGAAGAATAAGACAGAGTAAGGTCAAAAACAACAAACTCGAGAGAGAGAACATGACACAAAAGAGTCAATTAGAAAAGGAAAAAACATAGTTGTGTTTTATTTTCTTCATCAATTTATCATAAATTCATAATCAAATAGATTGTACTTCCATTGATTTCAAGTTCAAACCTAAGAGATGGATATTTAGTTACTAGTACAGTTTATGTGTTTGTTTATCCTTTGGATTTATTTCAGGTTCGAACATGGAAGATGAATATATACACATTAATACAGCTTCTGTGTCTTACCATCCTTTGGGTTGTTAAATCAACAGAAGCTGCATTAGCTTTTCCTTTTGTACTCCTTATGATGGTGCCTGTCAGGCTGCAGTTAAAATGTTGTTTTACTGAGAGGGAACTTCATGCCGTAAGTACCAGCTACATTTTAAAGATAGAGTATCTTTTGAATAAGTTAATACCTTGGATCACTGAAGACTTAAGGTAAGTCTGGGACAGTCTGTTACAAGTGTGAGTCACTTGGACAGTCTGTTACATATATGGATCCATTGGGGTTAGCTGCTTCACTTGAATCTTTGGGACAGCCTACTATGCATACAGATCTTTTGAAACTATCTATTTACATGTATGGATCATTGGGACAGCCTACTATGCATACAGATCTTTTGAAACTATCTACTTACATGTATGGATCATTGGGACAGCCTACTACATGTACAGATCCCTGGGAATACCAACTATGTGTTCAGATTGTTGGGACTGCCTGTTAAGTGTACGGATCATTGTATCAGTAAGCCACAAATTAATTAAAAATTATTCAAAAGTATGAAGATAAAATTAAGAAATTATGAGACAAAGCATACAAAACAAGCACTGTATACTTTGAAAATCATTTTAGCTTTTTGATATACATACTATGTATAGCTATTCTGATTTCATTTATGGATATTTACTGTTATTATAGCATTGTATGTGTGATAAACATCTTTTGTTAAGAGTACTACAATATTCTGTGTATCTAATTACCATACCATCAGAACTAACCGTAAGGGTCTTGTTTTCTTCTTTTAAACTTTAACATATCTAAAAAGCATGCTGAAAGGTTTTATTTTTGAATTAAAATGTATATTGAATATACAAAGTTGTTTTCAGTATCAGAAACTCAACCTAATTCTAAATACATTAATTTATTTCTCAGTGTTATCCAATTGTGGTGTGTTTTTTTTTTTTCTTCTTCTTCTTATGAGCTTTAAGGTATTGAAAAACATGAATATTATTCCCAGTTATCCCTGGTGTGTACTTATCAATTTTCCTTATGTGAGCATAAAGTGTAAACAAGTAAAAAGTGTCAATGAAACAGAATGAAATAAATTAGAATATTTATGGTTATCCCATTTTGCCTACACCCATGAGTGTGAATCTATGACATTTTGGTCATCAAATGAAAGCTCTTTCTAATTAGCTGTATAAGGTTAACTTTTCAACAGTTGCTAACTAGTCACTTGCTAACAAATCAAACTGCCAAATTTTTCTCCTGTCATAAACAAGAGCCTCAGCATCATAAGACAGCCCCATCTTGTACAAAAAGATTGGAACCAGGCATTCTCACTCGGTTAACCAGTGCCCTGTCAACTAAGAAAAAGGTTTAATCCACTAGCAGTTGCTAGTAAATCACTTTTTAATAAGTTAAATTAACACGATTTTGAAGTTCACATTTTACTTGAAGTAGTTATGGGTAATCATACCCTGACCAAAATTTTGTAACTTATGAATAGAAAATTAAACAGTTTTTTTGTTATTGTTCTACTCTTTAATGTGTTATAAAACATCAGAAAGATGGGCATGTAAGGTTTTGTCAAATTGGTTTACTTGTATATCTTGTGCTGTTTAATTAATAAAAGTGATTGGAACATGTAGAAAAATATCCTTGTTTCATGATGATAAATTATGGTTTGAAAGGGATATAATTTTTGTTAATGTAATATTCTTTATTAGTTTTTACTGAAACCATTTTGATTCTTCCATTGTGTGCATGTGTTTCAGTTAGATGGAGAGGAAGTTGACAAAGAAGTTGAAGATGAACCAGACTTTTATCAGCAAATATTGCCATAAAAGCACAATCAAGTTGTGTGTGTTATCGAGAGATGTGCTTGTATTAGAAATAAGGATATTTAATATCACTATTTTGTATGAGGTCTGTGATAATTATGAAAGACTGGAATATTTTGTCAATGAAAAACATTTTTGAGATTGTTTCCATTGTGTGTGTAAATGGAACAATGGTGTCAAGAGTATATATATTTTCTACAAGTAACTGTATAAGGCATTTGGACTGGAGAAGTTAGAGGTTATAATATGGGGATATACACATTGTTTACAATATATATCATTAATGGTGAATTTTGGAAAATGCTTTATTTTATTGGTTTTGGTGATATTATGAATGTTGTCCAGGTGTTTTAGTGTATTTATTCAGAAAATGTGAATATTGTTATTGTCTTTAAACTGCAGTATGACTCCTCTCATTAATAGTTAAGACTTTATCATGATTCAGGTAGTAATTGGAAACTTTTATGGCATTTGTTGAATATCCTTTTGGTTAAAGTTTGCTACTGTCTGTGATCCAGGTAGATCATGTTAATACTCAAATTATCCCTCATTAAGTTTTCTCATCAATCACAATACTTCAGGATCTTCCAACATTGGAATATATTACTGGGCTAAAAGTCATTATTTAATTGATGCTTTATAAGAAAAGTTATCTTTGTTCCTTTGAACTAACCCCAAAAATTAAATACCTTCAAATCTTCCAACAGTTCTGTATCAAATATTGATATATATTATTCTACAGATTGCCTTTAACTCAGCTGATACCATTAATAGAGAGTCTTTTTGTTTTAAGCCAAGGAATTAATACTTACCTTAGTAGATTATGATTATATTATTATTATTATGTATCCAGTAATTGTAATATTTCATAAGTTATATATTACTCAAGAAGGCATAAATGTGTAAAGTTTTGTCTGTCAAAACTTCTTTTAAATATAAACTTGTTATAGAAACATTAGTTTTACTGTTCTAAAAAGCATTTATAAAACTTAACTTTTTGTAACAGCACTTTGAAAGTGAATGAAACTGTCATCATAGTTAAACTCTTGTCACACAATAAACTGTCTTTGAAGGTGAAAGAATTTTGAGTGTGTTAAAAGATTTATATAGTTATATTCATCAAGTTAAAATTGTAGTGTAAAAAAGGAACTTGTATTAAAGATTACTAGTATGCAAATATATTTTAAAATCAATAAAAGATATGATAACAATCATTGTTTTTGAATATCTTTTTAAAAGGGTATGTACATTACTTAAAGCTTTTAGAAGACAAAAATCAGTTTATATATTTTAAAGTGGATGTGATGCTGATAATTTGTGCATTTCAAATTTTGCAGTTTATTCAGTTTTTTCCTCTATTTTTATTCAATTCTTAGTCAACAAATGGCCACAGTGTGTTTATTAATAGTAGATATGCTTCCTTGCAAGATGTCAGCTATGTTCTGTTTATTTCCACCACCTTTCTTTGGACATTGGCTAGTTCTAATCCATTTAAAGTCCCAGTGGTTTCTTTATCCATAACAGTGTGTAAATTTTGTCTTCTCTTCCTTTCTGTCTGTAATTTGTGCAGCCCTATGCAGGCATCATACATTCATTTTGAGTCAGGTTTCTGTCTCCAGTATTAACTGACTCATCAGCATCAGTAGTTAAATAGCTGCTATTCACACTTGTTAACATTGACCTGTTAACATGTCACAAAAGTATAAATACACTTTAAAGCTAAATGTCAGCTTTATTATTTCAAAATGAAAATTTTTAAACAGATTTTTATATGAGTAAGAATGGAAGACTTCCTTGATTTATACTTTCAATCCACTTGCTCAATTGAAATTGAAACATCCTTGAGTCACAGGTTTTTTACTAGCTGAGGTGAAGCTAAAACCTTACCCTCATGTCATACATTGTTAATCTGATTAAATGGAGCTGAAATCGTATTCTTGAGTCATAAACTTTCCAACTTTGTTACTTAGGAACAAATTACTTTTTGACACACTGACTTTCTAATATTATTACTTTGACTAAGTAGTTGCATAACATGTAGTGTTGGAATTTAAAAAACTACGACTCATAATAAAGTAGAAGTTGTTTATGATTGAAATGGAGAATATTTTACAAAAACCTTGAAGCAAAAGTTAAAATTAAAGCCTCACTGTATATATCCCAGTATTTTACTGAACAATGAATGTCGGAATGATTCCTTATGATATTCTGTAGTTTCTTTGAGACATTTCTCAAATATGCAACTGAAACTCTTTGAAAAAATCAGCTGCTGAATAGCTATCGTTAAAGACTAAAATATTTAATTTCTTATCCAATTACAAAATTTTATTTAAATTCTTATATCTTGAAATTTATTTGTGTTTAAAGATTAAAAAAAAGTAAAGTTAATGCTAAACTGAAGTTATTTCATATGTATAGTGATCCTACTGTTTATATTTCTGTTTTTTTCTAGTATTTTCTGATGATGAAATCAGATTAAATGTTAATTTCTCTGATCATTTTATTTATAGTAAGTGCTTTCTTTCCTAATGAAATGTTTGTCAAATCACCAAATGTAAATAAATGAAATTAAAGTGTCTTGAATTTTTGAACAAGTAGCATGAGTGCACTTGTAATAAAATAAAAAGAAAGAAAAGGAATAATGTACATGTACTATAACATACATCATGGCAAAACTGTGGTCAGAAATGTTTTTGAGGTCAAAAGTACTTAGTTTCAGAAATATGTGACAGGTTGATGTCATATTAAACTGTTTTCAGCAGATGAACCTTCCTTTGGAGGTAAATGGTCCATCTTCCAAAGGTACTCTGATATAATGTTTTTTTTTTTCTTTTTCTCACTCTATTAGTTTTCATGATTGACTTTGCTTAGATTTTTTTTAAAGCTGTATTCCAGGTAGTAAAAAAAAAAGTGTCTTCAAAAGTATAAATGTTAATTGTTTAACAATGCCATATCTTGTGTTATTAGAATAACTTCTGGTTTGAGTAGAAGTATCTTATTCTTATATGCAATTTTTGCCTTTATTTCTGTCTCTTCAGAATGAAGTTTGTCAGCATAACTGCATTCAAAGAGCATAGTTTAAAATTTACGGGATGATGTACCTTATCCCAACAGTTCTTGTTTTGTATTGAACAGATGTTTGGGAGTGTTATCTTGTTTCCTGTGCATGATCATTGGATGGTTGATTTTTTTTAGGAATTTATTAAGTTTTATTTCAAAAATTTTTTTTTACAAACCTTTACTAAAGTGGTAAGAAAAATTATGCATAGATGAATATATACTACACACACACACACACACACACACACAATCTGTTAAATGTATAAATGATAAAGCAGTTTATTCAGCCTTTGTTACTGGTTGCCATATCCTTTATCTTGTAGTATAATTTTAAACTGAATCTTTGAAATTGTTGAAAATCAGTCTGTTTGTGTGTTTTGTTTTTGCTACAATATGTGATAAGTTACCACCAGCATGTATTCATGGTCCAGTTGATACTTTCTGTGGAGATGGTCAGATAAAACAAAGACAGGATACTTGGTTCTTGTGTGTACTTTTCCATGTTTCAAAAGATAGAGTTAAACAGAAAATGGATTATTATATGCAAGTTTTTAAGAGTATTCAGTGAAAGGAAAAGAACACTCACAAACATCTGATTTGTAGACTTTTGAAAGATGGTCTTATTTTCACGAAAGTAAGGTCATTTGTGGTCTTTAATTTCTTGTTGTCTTCCTTCAAACACGTCTGAGCTAGGTTTTTATGTTTGTTGTACTATCTATTCAATCTTCTGTTTTTTATACAGGTTTGTGTAGATGTAACAAATCTCACCGGTGTTCATATATCCATGGTTGTGAGTGTTCCAGTTTTTATATTTTCATTTTATGTCAATCTGTCAAGTTTTTTTGTCACATTATGGCCCTAGTGTTAGTATAACTTCATTTTGCATACTTTGGAAATGGTTTACTGTACCATTAATTTTTTTTTTTCCTTTTATTTTATGAAACAAAAACGTTCTTAATTCTCACATCATGAGATGTAGGAAACCTTCTTTGTCTACCATGTATTCATTCATTCATTGACAAATTGAAAAGAACAACAGTTCTGTTTGGAATTGTGTAAATATGACCTTTTTTTCTTTTTTTGTTAACCATTAAACAACAGGAATGTTGTAGGTAGCACCATCAATTGATGATGGCTACTGTTTAAGGGTTAATAGTTTGTCAACACGAGAAATGTAGAAGTGTTACATTACTTCAGTATTCTTGTATTTACAATATAAGTGGATAAAAGCTTTTTTTTTCATTGTGTTGAATAGGTTAACTACATTTCTTGACTTATTTTATTAATTTACTGACAATATGTTAATAGTGACACTTTTGTCCTGGAAAAGAAAATGAGTTTTCTTGTTAAATATTTACATGAATCAGAAAACAGACATTATCAAAAGGAGGTAACACTGAGAAACATGTATTTCTCATTTTAATTAACTGCCTGTCGTGGCACCTGTGTTGGTGAAATAAAACCATGATTGAAAGTGTTACAAAAAGTTAAAACCAACAGTTATTGTGTATCAGTGTAACTGTATACTTCAATGTGTAACAAACTTGTAGGAGGGCTGAATCTGTGGGAATGAAATTGTGAAATGTACAAATGTTATCCAAAACCAAATTTTTTTTTGTATATGAGTAATAAAGTCTTCATGTTTAAGTTCTCTTAATATCATTGTTAGTTGACATAGAGGAAACAGTGTAGGAAAATTTGACTGGTTTTTAAGTAAACATTGCAGTGAAAGTTGCAAATGTAACTTTCAATATCTTAGTATTTTACTGAGCAAAAATTGTACAAAGACTCCTCAGAGAGGAAACATTGTACTGAATTGTACTAGTTTCAAAGTAAGCTGAAAAAGTTTGTTTTAAGGAAAGGATTCAGTCAAAATTGTGTACTTGGTTACTACAGGTTTTATTATTCATTTTGCCTGGTTTTATTGCTTTAAAATTTAGATTTGGTATAAAGATTAGAGATGTAAAAATACCTTTTTTTATTTGAATAAAGGAATTGTGGCATTTTCAATGTGATGTTCATAACTTTGTAAAAATAGCAAAGAGTAACTGCTCAGTCCAAATACCCCAAAGTAGAATTGTGTATAGAATATTCATTAGTAGTTTATTTATGCAGTGTTCATGCCAACTAAACATCTCAAATAAAAGTTTGAGTTTTATATATATAAAAGAAAAAATCTTTGAAAGAATTGTAGATGATTGCAACTCATGCAAAAGACAAATGATATTACATGGATACTTCAAGAGACTTTGTTCATGTTATGTATTTCTGAAACAATTAATTTGTTAATTAATTGGTTGTTATTTTGAATATGATGTAAATTTGGCTTTTCTTTTTCCTTTGAAGTACTGAGACCTATTTTAATATTTCCATATGTACATTTTGTAATTGGTACCAGTACTTAAAACTTTCTTCTAGGTTTTTCCTGGTGTAAACTTAATTTTATGATAAAAGTATTTGTTTCTATACTAATTATAATGTATTTGTTGAAATAAATATGCTTTTGGTTTGATAATAGCTTTGTAGATCACTAGTACCATGTTTACCTGCACCTTCACTGAAAACTTGAAATGTATTCTGATTCAATAATACATGTTTAACCATGACTGAGTTACTCATCATTATCAGTGTCTTAAAATGAACCCATTACAAGTTAACCAAGAAAGACTCCATTTCCTGATAATACATTTGTAATAATGTTAGATAATTTAACTTTAGTTTATTTTTGTTCAACATGTTAAAACACTTTGTGAAATTATATAATGGCTGCTTAAAAATATAGTTGTCAAATGTATTAAGTTTTGATTCATTTCTACCACTCTTGATTCTACATTATTTTACTTTTAATTAGCTATACACATTCGTTAAGCATCTAAACAGCAAGAGTGCTTTAACACTTGAAGAAACACAATGGGAGAAGTCATCAAGGTCCAGCAGGAAACTGTGTAAGTACAGTCCACAATGATGGTTTGGGTTAAGTCCTACCCTTATCTGTTTCTGAGATGTGCATTGTTAATATTCTTAAATAGTATTTCAACAGGATCACTTCTATGTGTTCTTGTAAGGTTAATAATAACCCACTCTGTTACTGTAACAATAGAAAAGCATGATTTACGAAAATTAAAACGGGGTTTGGAAATAATCAATAGTACATAACTTTTCCATTAATTTGCAATTTAAGATAGCATTCCACTCACAGATGGAATGACTAGAAAAAGTATGTGTTCAGCTGCTAGTGTGGAATTGAAAAATTCTGCGAGACACTTGTTTCATTGCTCAGCTGACTCATATTATGAAAACAAAAAGTTACAGTAACAGCAATAGAATATTTTTATCTTCATGAGGAATTACTGTAGAGTTTGACAACCTAATGATCGATCAAATGTACATTTTGTTCAACTTAAAATCTAAACAAAGCAAAAATCACATCTTAAACTTTCTATGTTAAATATTTATGTAATTTACTTAAAAAAAACAACAACATGCTAATAGTCATAACTCAACAAACAACCTTCATAAGCTATTATGTTAAGTGTTTGTAATGTTTGAATTTAAGCCTGGAAATACACTGCAGCATATGTATCAAAACTTACCAAGTTTATGGTAATTTAAGCAGTCAGAACACCCATGTTATATTTAAAAACTCTCTAGTGTAAAAAGTGTTTGATTGTATCAGGTGATCACAACTCGAACTGCACCCAGTGTTTAAGTGTGTTTATATGGTTTCAATTAAAGTTTGAATTATCACAAGTCATCAAAGAACAATTAAATCACTGTGATCAAAAAGTCTGGTAATACGTTTTCCAAAAACATGAAATCTTATGATCAAATATTACCTCTTGTGGAAAATTTGCTTTCTATAATAATAATAATAAAAAAAGGAAGTGCTTTTATTCTTATACTTTCGATCACTAGCATGCTCATCTGACTTCATCTTACAATGCTGTTTATTTTGTGGTTTGATTTCTTTGTTTTTTGAATTTGAAGGAAAGATACACAAGGGTTCTCTGCATTAGCCATCCCTAATTTGGCAGTGTAAGATTAAAGGGAAGGAAGCTACTCTTTTTACTAACATACAGTGGGATTGACTATCACATCATAATGCCCCCACAGCAGAAAGAGCAAGCATGTTTGGTGTGATGGGGATTTAAACCTGCAACCCTCAGGTTACGCATTGTGCACCCTAACAATTTGGCCATGCCAGGTCTCCTATTTACTAATACGTAGTTACATAAGTACTGCTATGAAGTTCTTGGAATAGCATGAATCATAATTACACTGTAACATTGCTGTGCTCTGGATAATGTGATGTCAGTGAAAGTTGATCACATTAGTCAAGAGTATGTAACAGCCCTTTCTTATACCAAATACTCAGGTTGTAAAGGTAAAGTTCAGATCTTAGATTTATAATTTCCAGGATGACAACATTTTATGTATTTAATAGCATTAGAGAGCAAATGATTATGGATGAACTTGCAAAACCAGAATAATTAAAAAAAGGAGAGACCTGCAATATTGCATACAAAGTGTGGTATCAGATGAGAATGCATGAAGACAAATCTTAGTAGCGAAAGTTATATGTGCCTCGGCCAACATTGGACAACACAACTTCAAAGGATCTCCATTTGGAAAAAGTAAAGAAATTGTGTATGCACTTTGCTTCCACGATATATCTGTTCAGCTCTCATACATCTGAAGCAGCTGGAAAATATACTATTCTAGAGGAAGACATAATAGCCAACTTGCTGGATGCTATTCCTTTTGGTTTCTGTGTATACTTGTTGGAACAGGTGCTGAAAACTGTCATTCTTGTGCACTAGGTAGAATGTCAAAAGATTTAGGGGGGGGGTGTTGCTTTAGGCATGATGACTTTATACTTAACATTTTTCGATAGAAACACTGAAATTATTGTTGAGATGCAAGGCCATCAGACAGAGCATGACGAGGTGGTTACATGGATCATTTTAAACATGTGGTTAGCAATCTTTCAGCTGTTTCACTAAGACCTCTGCATCTGATACAAGGTTAGGTTGCCTGTTATGGTAATAGCCTGGACATGACATGGGCTCCACCACTTGAAAATAGCAGCATAAAACAATGAATACATCAAAAACAATTGTAAAAAGATTGCTTACGTATACTCCTTTTAATTGTGTGTGTATAAACATACGCATACAAAATTTTTGTTTCAGTTTCTTTAAATTATGTCCAATTCAAATGTAGCCAAATTCATCAAGGAGTTGTATGTAGGTGATTCAGTGATAGGTGTTCATATAAGATGGTGGTTAATGTGATGTTGAAGGTCATGATAAAGGCCAATATGATAATAAAAGTGCAGTAAAGTGTTGATTTTCACCTTGGGATGAACATGGTCAGCAACATCACGTAGGAACATCATGAATGATGTTATCTGTAACCATTACACATTACACCACCTCCAGCAAGATAGGATGTCAAAACAATACAAATGGGTCATGGGCATCTTGTGGTTTTTCTCTACTGTCAGTGCAGAAAAGGCTACTAAACCTATCTGACCACCTCACTCATGCTGTCCGAAGTACCTGCTAACCAGGCATTCACTATTAAAATTGCAATCAACGAGGAGGCTTCAAATGTTTCATATGACCAATTTGGTTTAGGTATGTAAATAAGTATGACGTACATATGTAGAACTGATGTAGCAGTGTACATTGAAGAAGCTATTTCTTCAAAACTTTTTTTCATTTGACAATGTATTCCAAACACTTAGAGCAGTTTTGGACAGAACTAAAACAGTCATTTTATTTATCTTCAAACAGCTTATTACATTTCCTGTAGTTATAATATTTTCCAAATTTTAATACGTGGACAACAAATACTATCCTAAAATACTGTGACTGAAGGAAAATCTCAAAATTCCCATAGCCTGTTAAAGTTCTGTAAGAATTTAAATAACATTTCTACAAATATTTATATTTTTAAGAATACATTTCTCATTTTTTCATTAAATCTCTATTACACTTACAAAAATACAGTATACATATTGACAGTCACATGAATAAGACTTATTGGATGCTAATAAAATATACTCGTTGAGAACTTTAGTTCATTTGTTAACATGTTACTGCTGCTAATATGTGACTCTGTTTTGTCATGTTGTAGTGTAGCAGAGTGAAAGACTGCAAAAAATTAAATGTACACAGATGTACTGAAATCAGATTATGATAAAGATTACCCTTATATTCTAACAGAGAATTAAATAGTCACAGTTTTCCTGGCTGAACAATAACAGAAGTTACATAGAACTATTTATTCTAAGAATCCACAAGTGAAAGTAAAGAATATTTTAAAGTGTTAACCACACTCCATTTGTCATATCCAGTGCTGATGCGACCTTCTGCACCAGACCCGTACTCATCAGGTCTGCTTAGATACGAGAGACATGGTGCTTAACACCATATATTCATTAATTTTCATGAAGGAAAACTTGGGTATATAAAGCATTCCTTCAAATGATTAAGGTATGGTGGGCCTGAAATGTATAAGATTTCAAAAGTAAATGTTAGATGAGATCTGACTGACAAAAAATAAACTCAAAAGGTTGATTATATACTTTATTTATTCCTTCCCAACAAAAGTAACATCTGATGACTTCCAACAAGTTAAATAAAATATAATTACACTAAAGTGAAGCAATAAATCGAAAAAATGAAAACAAAATGTTCTACATCAAAAATCATAAAATGTGAGATCTGTTAATATCTAGTCTGTTTATATCACATAAGTTCATTTTAACAAAATTAAAACTGCAGCTAACAAGTAAAAATATCTAAATCAAATTTCTGTATTTTGAACTGAGAGACCAATACAAAAGAACCACACAAATAAAACATTTTTAGTTCAAATTCTTTCAATTTCATTCCATACATCTAGCTTCGAGTCTAGAACTTTTATATTAATGTAATAAAAATCAACAGTACATTACCTACACAAAATAGATTGTATGAATTATTTACACTTTTCTTTAATCCTTTAGGTATGTACTCTTTATTTAGTATGCTCAGATTAATTAGAGATGTATATAAGATCAAGTATATCTGTAAAAGCAGTTGAAATAGCCAAAGAAAGATGCATATAGAAAGATGTTCACTATACTGAAGATTCAAATTATGAAAATAATTTGACCTAATTTGCATATCGGATAAGACCACACTTCCAATAGCAGCCATGATACAGCAATGGGCCTGCCTACGAGTTAAACACAATCTGTAAGCAAGAGTTGCAGCTACCAGAATTTTAACAGTTATGCAAAAGAGCTTAAAAACAAAATCACTAAAATCATTCTTGAGCAACCTAAAAGTTAAAACAAGCATAGGAGTTTTAATGGTACATTCTTACCTGCATTTGTGTTGACTGACTTACATACAAGCATATTTGTAATGGGTTCAAAGTCATTACTCAATATCTGTGTATTTTTAATTAAGAAAAGCAACAGTGTAAGGTTTGTATAAAATGGCAAACAATCTCACCACAGCACAAAGTAACAAAGTTTAGAGAAAAATATTTTCTATTATATATACATACAAATCAAACCCCATAACTACTGATGTCAAATTACACAAACTTGCATTTACATCATTGTTTGTGGTCTACATATTTATAAATACCAGTGATGTATATTCAAAGCGACTGCTTTAAGTTTCCAGTTGCATAAAGGACACTTAAGTACCTTTTTTTTTTTTTTTAATCCTTTTCTGTGTGCTAATATAAACTTTGTGATAACTTTAGGCATATTTATCACATCATAAAAGTAATAGCATAAAAATAATTAGCCATTATACAGGGTTGGTAGTATAAATGAATAGACATTTCAACAAAGCCAACATCTATGCCACTCTGAAGATGTGTGTGTGTGCCCTGCAGTCCTAACGATGTGGCACGCTGCTTGAATTAAACTGTTTTAGTTAAGCAACTCTCTCACATCACACACATTTGTTAACTTAGACCACATACTATATGTTAAGTCTTACAAATGTAGTGACATAAAACCATTTCTAAAGCAATCAATCTTACAAATTAATTACAACCAACTAACTCCAGCTGTAATCATATTCACCAAAACACTTATGCAACTGTCTTAAAAATGAATTTTAAGTCCATTTTGGAACTGATATTACTTGAAGTTTGTGCATACATTTAATATCTACACAAAAATGTTAAGAGGTAAATAATGCAATCCCAATCAACATCTATGGTACATTGGCTTACTGTATACAGTATGTCTTGTAATACAGCATATTGTTCGATCTAATAATTAGATCCCAATGTTATAATAGAATGTCATGCTATAGATATAGTGTCAAAATTGATAAATGGTTCAGTGTCAGAGATTTATAAGTGAAAACCATACTTTTGTAAATGTCCTACTTAACAGCTTAACACACATACATATGTACATACATTTATTCTTGAATCTAACTGCTTCCAAAAAAGTTAACAGCAGTTTAGCTACTTAATACAATTATTAACAAAAACAACAGAATAAGTTCAAATTACTTATGTTTATTTATACAAACCAAACATTAAAAATTTGTTAGCTAGCAATTTTCAACAAATGTTAAAAAAATATTGCCTCTCAACACCATTCCTCATGAATAACTGCCTGCATGCAAAGCTATAATCTTTTGAACAACGGCATCAGAGAAAGAAAAGCATGTAGCTAATAGATATTTACTCCTGTTAGTTAAACCTTTTCAATTTTCAACAACTTAGTTGTTTCTTTAAACTAAACAGCATCTAAAAGATATTACTGAGATAAAAATAATTTATTTTACTGGATTTATTAAGACTCTGTACAATGTTCAAAGTTACTAAAAAAAAAAAAAAAAGTAATGTTGGTGCAAAAATAGTAGTAGGCTTAACTTCCACTTTATACTATTACCAAGATAGGATAATGCCAGTGTATCATTTTTTCATTTCATCTTTCTACCGAAATTAGAAGCACCAAACATTATTTTCTACAAATCCAAAATGAACTGAAACAAGTACCAAAGGAAATACCAGAAGAACTATTCATCTTTATGAAAAATATAACAATACCCAGTACACAAGTTAAAAGTCAAGTATGACTGGTTTTGTTATAAAAAATGTGATTTATTGTGTTCTCTATTCTTTTAGCAATGATGATTTTGGCAACAAACAAATGACATTGGCACATGCTACAATAAATAATAAAGGCAGAAACAAGAAAAATAATGTCAAAGTTAAAATTTAGTAACTACTTTGACTTGTACAGAAGTTTTATGTGCTAGCATTTAAGGAATGTTTTACCCTGCTTTTCCTTCAATATTGTCATATATCCTTTTATATTATCAACTTGATGTTTTTCTGTTTTCAGAATTTTTTTTATAATTTGTTTTCAAAATTTCCATGTACTTATATCATTTATCTTCGTTCAACTTTTTTTCTCCTTTGTGTTGTTGTATTAACATCAAATATACATACTACACTGCCACCTATCAACAGTGACTCAAATATACATGGAATATTGACTAGCCTTCCTACGTGTTGTCCAGATGAAGTCACAGATAAGTTGACTTTCAAAAGCTTATTTTCTGTGGAAATTCTTTTATTTATCCTCATAAGATACATTTTTGTTGAAGCAACCAGGATCTGGAAGTCTCTCTATTTCTTCTATTTAGTAAAAGTAGTAACTAACTGTAGGGGGATCTTAATTAGATGCATAAACAGTTAATATTTGTTTAGTTTAAGTTTATTTTCCAAACACTTCTCAGCTTAATACTGTTTAACTTATGACTCAAAAACTATTAACACAGTATCAAAAACATAGTGTAATATGTCTGTGTGTCCACTTATAACAGGTGAACTGCTCTTCAACAAGTCTGGAGTGCACTCTTAGGCCTCCAGAGAATGACAAAGGGTTTGGTATTTAAATTACCAAGCTATCATGCATTTCATCCAACAGTATTATCAATTATAATGTATTCCACTAACTGGTTTATCAACTATTTTGAACTGTACCAACATGAGAAATACATTTTCTATAGCACTGTGAATCAATACAGAATTAAAAAAAAAAAAAAAAAGTGTGGCAGAGGTTTCCCTAATTAAGGAAACACGTTAACTAATATAGGATTTTACCAGAAAGATATTCTCCATTTTTATTTTTGAACTAGCTAGTCAGAATATTAACAGCTACATTATGAGGCACTTTGGGTTTTGCTATTTGATGAATACAATTGATTTTTGCAGTAGTTTATTTTTTTTTTATTAATTCAGGTATTAAGGATGCAAATTATATTATATGTGAATGTGACCCCATATTTCATCATAATGTATGAATGGGAAACCTCAGTTTTACTAATACATTTAGAAACTATCACTGGCATTAGTTTAAACTTGTACATTCAATCTGTCAAAAGGTAACATTTACTTTGTTTCTCACCAGTGCTCCTCCTGAACATTATTACAAAAAATGTTTATGTTATATGGGATTTCATGTTTAATCTGTTTTATTCTTTTTTATATTTGTTTTTCAATGAATGTAACCTGTCTGTAGTCATTTTGGAATCATTATGCCATAGGAAATAAAATATTATACAGTACATTATTGTTTACTGAAATAAATATATACTTAATTCATTCTTTGATTCTGTAAATTCAATTTTAAAAAGTGTTGGTAACTAACTACATACAAATTTTCTATTTATTGTAACGTCTTATGGGGAAATTTTGTGAAAATGGAGCATTCACTGGTTAACTAGAACATGTCATAACGTAAACACAATGGTGATATCACCATCATTATACCAGAGACATGACGAATCCTTTGTCTCAAGTAATTTCTGATCCACTTGTAGAATAAGAAAAATGGCAGAACATGCAACATCTTATAACAATTGTTAGTGCCATGTTGCATGTCCTGATACATTGAGATCAAGTGTAAACTTGACAATGGAAACTTCACGAGGATTCACAAGTAGCCACCTAAGCACATGGTACAATTTGTAAACAACTTTTGTGTATTACAGGAACAAGAAACCCTGTTTAGCATTGTCAGAGACATTGTATCAGGAGTGAGGAATAAAATGCTCCCTTAAACTATTCACACACTGTAATTATTACATGACAACACACAAAATCCATATGGATTAATTTAACAATAGGTAATTCAAAAATGAAATTATTTTTACAATGAATTACTGCTCCAACAATAGCTTGTGTGTGTGTGTGTGTGTGTGTGTGTGTGTGTTCTTGCAATGAAATATTTAACTTTAAGATACAAAAAACTACTAAGAAAAAACAGATGAAGTTTTTTAAGAAAGAAATCTTTTTTACTGTGTTGTTAACACCAAGCTAACATCAATGCTTAACACATCTGCACCTAAAAATATACAAAGTAATCAAGTTCTTAATCAAAATGTCATCAATTTTTCCAATTTTGGTGCAGTAGTGTTCAATGGAAGCAAAATATAACATTGTTTACATTGTCATGAGTACTAGTTATTTTCACATAAGTAACAAAATGAAACTTAGGCCTAATATACACTGTACTGCAGTACCTTACATCAATTTGTTTTCCTTTAGGCTGAAGTTAAATAACCATATGACAAAATTTTGTTTTTAATGTAAGATTAATCTTTGCATTTCATTTTACAGATGCTATAACTTAAGGTATCTCTTTTTTTTTTTTTGTAGAGTTTTTGAAGAAGTTAATGCTCATAATATAAAAGTATGCAATATTTTCCATTGTGGGCATACTTTCTACATATAAACACTAATTCCCACCATTTCCAACATAATTAAAACACTTGCTATAAAAAATATAAGATCATTAAGATGGACTGGTCAAACAAGAGACAAAACCAATGTTTGACAAAATAACTAAAATGTTATTAAAAGTTTTAATTCTTATTTTTCAACATTTTTGAACACCAAACAACAGTCATGTTGATTCAAACAATAATATATTATTCTGGATAAAATAATTAGTTAACAAAAATACAAGTAAACACACAAGATACTGTGATACAACTATGCTACCAACATATATTTTTTACAGTCAACATATATCATAGTTGTAAATTCAAGACTTTATAAAAGCTTGAAAATTAACCAAAATAATTTTTACTTTGCTCAGCATGCTCGTTTACTCTTCATCTCCCTAAATATGATACCATGACTACAATAAAAAAATCCCGATTCCTGTAACACACACAAACCTATCCAAACACCCTACTTACATTCTGATTGACAAGCC
The DNA here is from genome assembly GCF_004210375.1 of Tachypleus tridentatus. Taxonomy (NCBI): domain Eukaryota; kingdom Metazoa; phylum Arthropoda; class Merostomata; order Xiphosura; family Limulidae; genus Tachypleus; species Tachypleus tridentatus. The sequence goes on from NC_134837.1 coordinate 133,249,261, forward strand.
TTTGCATCAAAGCCAAAAAAAAAAAAAAAAACCCTAAGAATTATTACTCATCAGTATAAAATTTGGTACAACTTAAAAAAAAAAATCAACAGAGAACACTTGCTAGAAAAAAAGTGTAAATTACTTCAATCACTAACAACTGGTGTGATCAAAATGATGATGGTTTCAATATCAATACGTCGTTCTACGAAGTTATGAAGTGATTGGCAGGTTTAGTACAGGGTCAACAATGGGATGTCACTTTTGAAAGTTTACCTATCAGACGAATGGGATCTTGTAACACCTACTGGCAACTTGTTGGCCTATAAGATAATCAGTTTTTCAGTACTGATTATAGTCCACACAGCATGTGACTAATTTACAAAACAAACTGATCAGGAAACTTAATATGTCCCATTTAAAAACTTTAATAAGTTTTAAATAAAATACACCTGTTAGCTAAAACAAAATTATACTAAACAAACCTTTATCACTACAATATGAACTTGCCACTAGGCTCATCAGTTAGTAAAAACATTTGTTTCAGAATTTCACATAAGGCTACTACAATCATCCCTAATTTTGATCTAACAGACTGATGGAAGGCAGCTAGTCAACAGCAATCACTGCAAGCTCTTAGGCTGATACCATCTAATCTAATACTGATATACAACCATCACTCTTACAACTACAATGTATGGGGCATGCTTTTGTATTAGTAGATCACAAACCACACATCCTCCGACTCCTTGACTGAATATACTAGGCACTATATCATGTGATCTGTCCATCTGAGTTAAACAGTATTTTTCAACATGGCTCTACTTTATAAAGCTATACATTATATGAATTACAAAAATCCACATCTAAACAGCAATTTTGAATTCTATAATACCTACCTTGAAACAAACTTTACATTTTGCATGTATGTGTACATACTTTTGATTTTTTTTATTATTATTATTTCTGATGTTTCTTTCATGTTTCACACAGAATCAGTGAAGATACTTGACAATGCTGGGCTTAAAACTGGCCCAATAAATAGAGAAAGGGGTTGTCCTTTTTCTAGTATTTTCTGAGCTGTAGCACATGTTTATCAAATGCAAGATACCTATGCTATGGATGTCAGTAACTCTTCTGATATGGGCCTGGCCATTTTAACTGACTTCATAAGGTATTGTCTCTTCACAAAGTTTAAGTTTTAGTAAACAAGTCATTTGTACAAAACAAAATTATATTTCCCAATTATGTATTTTTTTTATTAATTATTTGTCCATGAATATGTGGATTGAAAGTGTTAAGTCCAAGTGCAGTAATTTTCCGATTTAGAATGGAAACATTTTTATTCATCTCAGTTCTCAAATTTTTTGTATCATCTCTAAAACCTCATAAATGAATAAACTTCAACTTTTACAGTAAAACTTCAGATTTTTTCTGTTACTTTTTTCTGCCACAAAAATGTCTCCATTTTTTTACCCCTTATCTACCACAGAATTTCTCTAATCTTTGACTTTATCTACTACTGATTCGTAATTAACTTTTTCAAAAAGTACATGAAGTATACTTGGTATATAAAGTAAACCTGGCTTAAACTCACCTTCTTTGCACTTTGTAATGAAGTAGGAACAACAGGTGGGCCAACAGGAATAGCAGCAGTTTCAGAAGGTAGAGCTGAATCCTTAACATGTTGGTGAGGAAGCTCATACGTGAAGCTGGCATTAGAAATCTTCATACAGTCCTCTAGAGTTTTAATAAAGGTGTCACAAGTGGCACTCAGCAGTTCAGCAGCTTCCTTCATTTTCTGAAGAAGTAAAATACAGTTGAGTAAGTCCCACAAGCAGTCATATTTTAGTTCCCCTCACAAAATTACTCTGCTTAAATTGTAATATTTTCTACTGTTCGTTGAACTAAGAAAACTCGTTAACTGCACAAATTTTAGGATCATTTTATGGGCAATTTAATTCTAATATTAATTAACTCTATTAAGTTCAGTTTAAAAATATCTTAAAGGGAAAATGTTTATATTTGCAATTATGACATAGCTTCAATGCAAAGTAGCCCATTGAAGTATTTCTGCTTTATTAACAGGCTTTTTATATTTAACTTTTAACTAATTATGCAGAGCTTTTATTATTACTTACACTGTTAACCTACAGGTCAATCCTATAGCACTCCCATTTTCTGATTAAACCAAGCTTACAAGTTATTGATAAGTTAATGGGTTTCAATGTAGTCAACCAATCAAAATAACATAGCAAAAGATTGCTGACAGCTTCTTCAATTCTACTTGTAGCTTTTTAAAATGAAAAAAATGTGAAAAGGTGGATCAAAGCATAAAAAATTATCCAAGAATTACATTAATTTACCCCTAGTTTTAAAACTTATAGGGAAAAAAACTTTAAAATTTAAAATTTATACAAAATACTTCCTACACAAACAAAAAACACAATTTAAAATAATATTTATCTTAATTCACTCCCACTTGTTCTTAACAGTGAAAAATATAACCAAACAGTAACACAAGCACTATAAAAAGACTAAATCTAATATAAATGATGCAATTCATTTGAATCACCTCCACATCAGGTGCAACATCTTGTTCTTGAACTGACGATGTTATTGTGTGAACCTGCTGCATCAGAAGGTCACAGTAAAGCCTCAACTCCGATTTTTTCATCTTTAGATTATCTGGCCCTGCCTTGCCTATCAAGTAATAATACAGGACTTTTTTTGATACATGAAAAGCATACCCTACACATTACTTGTAAATGTATGCTTCTCACAGTAAAGTTCTTTAATAGAGCATATTATCTTGTCAAAAACCAGTGTAAATAACACAAAAATTTTTATTTTATCATGAATGGCTGTTCACATTACTGTACCTAGGATTTTAGCATGACTGTAGAAATGCCCTTGGAATAGCTAACTCTACAAAGTGAACACAAAAATCATTTAAAACCCATTGTGACTGGTTGTTACAGATGTTTACAAATGCATTCTTTTTTAGCAACATATCACCAAGCTAAGTTTCTATCACTTTGTTCTGACATCTATGCAATGGTCCAATGAACTAGAAATCATTTTGGCTTATAAAGTTGAAAAGAATAAAAACTGTGTGTCTAAACCAACTTCTCCAAGATGATGTGTAGTAACATCCAATTTACAGAAAGCATGATTGGCTAAGATTAATAAAACTACATTTTTATTTAAGCTACAATGTTAAAATTAGTGTCATTTTGTTAAAAACTATTTTGACTGTTCTCCAAAGGGGTTTGAATGGTGTATGAAAAATAAAGAAAATTAAGAATACTATTGATTTCATTTCCAGACCACTGAAATCAACCCCAAATCAAAAGTTGAAACACTTAACATTTTTACATTTAAAATTTTCCCTAAATATTTTAAATCTTAAATACTAAAAAATAAATAAAATTAAACAAAATATTCATATAAGGATAACTACAGTTTTAGTTTCAATCACCAGAAATGAATAAACCCAACTGGGTGTCAGGTAATAAAGTGCTACTAGATAAAAAAAAAATATCCTTTTACAAGTGGTAACCACAGAATAGTAAACCACTACAAGCTGAAAATATCCTTTTACACGTGGAAAAATCAAAATAATAAATCACTATTAGATGAAAATATCCTTTTACACGTGGAAAAATCAAAATAATAAATCACTACTAAATGAAAATATCCTGTTACATGTGACAAAGAGACAAATAAACCATTATTAGATATAATTTTTTATACATGTGGTAAAAACAATAATAGATTTTTACAAGCTACTCATACAAAACCTTCCACAAAAGTGATAAAGATAAGGTTGGATGCATATTTCTAGGTGACCAGACACATCCTGCAATGCACAGTAAAAACATATATATACTATTTACTGGATACAAATACTGTTCCACGTGGTAAGGAAAAGACTGTGCACCTGTTTCTAGCTATGAGCATTATTCTACATGTGTTAAAGACAGAATTGTACACCTGTTATACAAATATTGCTTAACATATGTAGTAAAGACTGGACTGTACACTTGTTCCAATACACAAATATTGTTCAATGAATGTGGTAATGACAGGACTGATCACCTGTTGCTACATACGGGCATTCCACGTGTGGTAATGACAGGACTGTTCACCTGTTGCTACATACGGGCATTCCACGTGTGGTAATGACAGGACTGTTCACCTGTTGCTACATACGGGCATTCCACGTGTGGTAATGACAGGACTGTTCACCTGTTGCTACATACCTGTTGGCATTCCACGTGTGGTAATGACAGGACTGTTCACCTGTTGCTACATACGGATTCTGTAATGACAGGACTGTTCACCTGTTACTACATACGGGCATTCCACGTGTGGTAATGACAGAACTGTTCACCTGTTACTACATACGGGCATTCCACGTGTGGTAATGACAGAACTGTTCACCTGTTACTACATACGGGCATTCCACGTGTGGTAATGACAGAACTGTTCACCTGTTGCTACATACGGACATTCCACGTGTGGTAATGACAGGACTGTTCACCTGTTGCTACATACGGACATTCCACGTGTGGTAATGACAGGACTGTTCACCTGTTGCTACATACGGACATTCCACGTGTGGTAATGACAGGACTGTTCACCTGTTACTACATACGGGCATTCCACATGTGGTAATGACACCTACATACGGGCATTCCACATGTGGTAATGACAGGACTGTTCACCTGTTACTACATACGGGCATTCCACATGTGGTAATGACAGGACTGTTCACCTGTTACTACATACGGGCATTCCACATGTGGTAATAACAGGACTGTTCACCTGTTACTACATACGGGCATTCCACATGTGGTAATGACAGGACTGTTCACCTGTTACTACATACAGGCATTCCACATGTGGTAATGACAGGACTGTTCACCTGTTACTACATATGGGCATTCCAATTCAAAGACTGAAAAATCTGCCCTTAATAGTGTGGTGCCCATTAATTGAGGTTCTACTGGATTGTTCTGTTTGTGGTAAAGACCAGAGTGTAGTACACCGAATACCCTAAAAATATTCTACATGTGCAGTAAAAATAGTTCACCTGTTACTAGATACAAATATTGTTCTAAATATTTGCCAATTCCACAATTTCAGCATAAGTAGAACTGTCAAAGTTTCCTAACCAACACAAAATTCAACTCTGAAAGAAAATTTATCAATAGCTATACAGGTGGTCAAACAAGAGATTTTTTTAAAACTTAACCATAATGTATTAGAATATCAAAAGTGGATAAAGGAATAAATGAATCATTATTCATGCAGTGTACACCATTTGTTATAATTCAATCAAAATGTTTTTAATGGTTTTAAGAAATACATTTCAAATATATAGTAAAATATATTCATCCAAGTAAAGCTCTTACAAAAAAAAAACCAATAACAGCATGCCATAAGAAGCTATAGCAACTATTCAAAATAACAAACATTTTAGTAATAAAGTTAGAACTAAAACGACCTTTACTCCACATGTAACAATTATAAAGTCTTTTGCTTTAGCCAATGTTTCTTTTTCTACTGGCATTCATGAAGCCAGAATAGGAAAATAATGTCTGATAGATTTGTTTTTGTTTTTTATATCTTGGGGTTAAAATTGTTTTCTAGCTTCATTGCAAACAAAATTTCTCCATATGCAGAACAAGTTCTGAATAATAAATACATGCAAATAAAACCATGTAAAATGAACAAACAGGATACATGAATTTATAATATTAATAATAAATCAAGTTTTAGTTCACCTGCTGGTGACTTCTGTTGGGAACTAAGAGCAGCTTTGGCACTTCCCAAGGCAACCAGCCATTGTTGTCGTTCTTGAGGAGATGATGCTCGTAGGTAAAAATGTTGTTCAGAAGGAATCACCAAGTCAAGACGTTTTTGATCAGTCTGGTGTACTATTGAAAACAATTGATTGCATTTATATTGGATCTATTATGGTCTGAGAGGATTTTTTGTAAAACAGAAACTAAAAAAAAACCTTTGAACTGTTCACCCCTCATCACCATTACTTAGAAAAGACAAGAGTACTTTAGACATTTTATAAATAACCTTTATCACTAGTTAACTCTCTCAACATGGGCATGGTCAATATGACCAACCATGTGACCTCTTTGTACATATTTAAAGCCTTTATAAATACTTTAACTTTCAAGTCAGTTTACATCTTCACAAAATTTGGCAGTCTTTTACAAACAACAAATCATATTTTTAGTGAAGTATTTAATAAACTAAAAATTTGTCCCTGAATGTACTGAGTATTTGTTTTGAATAGTCCATGTGCAAAGGTATTTTCACAAGATCAAAAATAGTTTTCCTCATCTCAAGAATTGTAAATTATTTTGTGTAACCCATAAAACCTCCTAAATACATTTCAAATGTTTTTTGTTTTGTTTTTAATAAAACTTTATATTTTATTTTCTTTACCCTATCTCTGCAGGATCAACCAATTTGATCTTCATACAACCTCCCCAAAAAATCAAAATATATACAAGTTACCCTTTCCTTCTTTCTTGACTTCAAATTCAAACAAGACTACAGTTGTTTATGCTAAGTAGCTTTAAGCTCCTAATGATATACATATATTTATAATTAAATTTATTGTTCTACTGCCCTTTGAACCATTCTAATTACTATCCATGGCATGAAAGTTGTAAGTCACTTGAAGAGCATGTAACTCACATTACACAATTGAGTTACATAACCCACAAGCTAATACAAGCTGCTTGTGTGCATGTCTCATGAACCATTTTTATTAAATTATAAAATAAAAAGATCCATATTTTCACATTTTAGTTACTTTTATAATAAAGAATAAACATTAAAAACAAGAAATAAAGTACTTAACCAATCTTCTCTCTAGCTGTCAGTTGTTGATGACATTTAACACTACTTTTTATACTAATGGTAGTAATGCACTAAATTTTTATTTCACTAAATAATGCACCAAAAAACATAGACTAATAATAAGCAAAAAGTAGACAGCTTCCCCTAACTACAAAAATTCTCTGGCTTTCTAACTCTGTGACAAGAGCAGTTATGAATTCATCCAAGCTAATCATTAACTTCCCTGTTGGAATGAAACTTGTACTCTAACTAAAATTTACAATTATCTGTTCAAAATGCAATGCTGTATAATACATCACTTGATATAACAAAATATTGGCCTTATATTGGTTATAGGTAATATATAATTATACATGGGAAAATTATTTACAAATTTTGAAAGAGAAGATGTGAAAGGTGAGTGTGGCAGGAGGGGTTTGATTTTCTATTTTATAGCTCCATACCAAATCAAAAATGAACAATATAAAAATTATGGTTTGCCTGAGCAGTGACAATTTTGTACTTATTGGAGGGGTGGTGTATAAAACAAAGATGAGATGCCTAAAGAAAATGTATAACACTAGGTAAAATTCAGGATTTGTTAAAATAATGCCTTATAGAATTATGAACTTAAAACATATATACTATTAAAATACAGATTATTAGCTAAGATTTTATACTATACTAATTGGTATAGCATAAATAAAGTAATTCAATAAAACATTGAATTTAAGAAACTAAAACCTTGTGCCATGCACTATTAAAAGTTAACATTTTCTGCATGTGGAAAGGCAAATATTTGAGGACCCTTTTTCATGGTCATTGAAATGAAGAGAATGACCAAAAAGAAGGATCACATTCTACTCAACCAGATAGCAACATGTCATCTCTGAGCAAGAATTACAAGGAAACACCCACATACTTTTTTTCCTACTATACAACTGGGAAAACCATTCACAGTTGTTGTGAACAGGGCACCCAACTTTGCCCTTGAGTGAAATAATCATTTCAAGCATCACTCACTTGGAATAAACCTCTGTCCACCACTCCAACAACTGGAAACTGAAGTGGTATGGATTCCCATGCTCCACTAAAAGAAATGGACAGATACTTGTGTTTGGGAGACCCAAGGAACAATGCTCCAGAGATAGTACAATAGGTGAATCATGTTCCCTACTTTCTAAAACAAACCAACCCCAATTTATGAAATCTGGGGGTTAATAGGAATAGGAAAAATCCCTTTAATGCTTACTCATAATAGACCATGAGTGGTGGTCCAGTAGTGTATCTGTCTTTGTGAAGGAATTGTTTATCACCCAGAAAGGGTGCAAGGTGCTATTTACAAACAGAGATCATTGCTAAAAAAGAATGTTTTGATTTTTTTATTATTATTATTTTTAAAAATTGGTAGACTGGTAGCTAGTGCAGATTTGGGAAGAAGCATCCTGACAAGGCAACCCATCAATGACTGGGATCAAAATGAAAATGACATAGGTCTCTGAAAAAGAAGAGAAATAAACAAAATATTAAAGAAGTTACTTTGAAAAAATGTTAGAGATTGTCATTATTTCATAAAATAAAGAAAATAGGCAAACCCCAGACCCAAAAGACAGGTCTTAAAAAAAAAAGAAATATCTAAAGCATTGGTGTAACTAAAGCCATTTAAAACTTAAGAGAAACCTGACACAAGTACGAAAAACCATTGTCAACATTCTACTGTTGAGGAAAGTGACTAGAAAGTAATAACATGAAGCTTATATATGGATCTGGGTTAAGGGGTGCATTGACAGGTACACAGCAGCACAAGATTTAACTGACTTTGGGCAATATAGTGGGATATAAAAGTTAGAGCAAGTAAGGTAAGATTAATACCAGTGCTTAGATTAGCAGAGAAAAGAAACTTTTGTTGGGTTAAAGCTAAAATGTGAGGGGAAGTGAGTGAGTTTCAGAATATTTTGTTTTTTTACACCTTCTTGCAGCTTATTAAAAGGTTAAAAAATAACCAAGTAATCTAAGAATGATAGGATTCAGTAAGAAGAAACAAGTAACTGTATTATTTAAATAGTATATTTAGTAAGCTAACACATGCAGGGTTAAACTAATTAAAAGCTGTCTATTCTGTGTCCAAACCTTGTTTATTTTGAACATTGATAAAGTAATAAAGGTCTACATACAAGATGAAACTAGCTAAAAATGCAACAATCTAAAAAAATGAAAAAGGTTATTATTATAAAAATTATAAACCAGTCACAGCAACAAAAACCAAAAACACTAGCTGAACCATAGATAAAATTAACATAATCTGTGAATTTTGCATAAGACCTAATTGTATAACATAGCAAAAACCACAGCAATAATGCACTATAAAAAACCCAGCAACACAAAGTCTTTCAGAACGTAGATCTTCCTTTTTCCAGTTCACTTCTGATAAATATATTTAACTTCTAAAAACTCAAGAAATTGGATTTTTGTTTTATGATTCTACATAATTCGTTAATATTGGGAAGAGTGGTAGCAAGGCATTCCTTTAAAAAGTATATAGAACACTACCTGCAATCTCACAAGCTGATAACCTAACTGAACCTTTACATCCTTGATTTACTTCTTCCTGAGACTTGTAGTAGGCCAAAATGCCATTATCAAGTACAAACCATCGTGGTTGCCAACCTGTAAAAAATTACCCCAATATTATTTTCCATTCAGCACACTGAAAAGATGGTTATTGATGAATTTGGAACCATTAACTTTACAAGTTACTACTGCTGAAACCATGAAAATTTTAAAATGATACACTGTATATTCATTTAAATATAAACTCTTCTTAAGCATACATATTGAAGTACAAGGCAATAAAATAGCTGTTAAATAAAACATTATAGTACAAGTGTTGATTCCATAAAGTTCAGAAAAATAAATGAAAGTTTAAATTTTTTACTTAAGTGTGATCCTTTATCTCTATGTAACATTAAAACTTTTCTTACATTCTTTGTTATCTGTTTACCACACTCCAATCAAATGTTGATAAAACTTTAGCAATAATGATAGCTACTAGAGGGACAGATGACTGATTGAAAAAAGTTTAATTCACTGGGGGCATTAAAGAAAATACAAATATATATTTTTTTAATGAGCTTCAAGCATCTTTTTGGGATCATTGACTGTTGCATAGATAAGTATTATAGCTGGAAAATGTAAGGTTAAAATATTTTTAAAACTGCTTAGTCATTTCAAAACTGAAATTTTGTTTTATTAGCAAAAGATGTTTCATACAGTTGTACAAGGATTATTCTGAATAACGAACAGTTTAATTAAAAACATGTATAGAAACAAAGGTGGCATTAAATTAGAAAATAAATAATTGGAGGGAATTCTTACCCTAATTCTGATGTGCAATATAAATTTCATTGAAAATCATATTTTACCAACTTAATCCAGTTCACAATGGAATAGCTGTTGTTCAAATAATTTTATAATAAATATAGTAGCTGAACTACTATTTTATCTGCTATATCCCAGTTGACCTGAATAGCCCTGGTATGGGTGAAAGAATTCTGCTTCATTCAATAAAGTAGATGTATTGTGGTTGGCATATCATTATTCTTGCTACTTTAAGCTTACCATTCCAGTAGTTTGTCCATTTCCACAAAACACCTTCCATCTCCTGAGAAAATATTTTTCTGAAAAGGTATAAAAACATTCATCATAAGAAATAAATCACCCAAGGCTTCAAACTACTGCTCTCCTACTAATACTAACAGAGGTAACATTAAAAACTACAGATATTCCTTTATTATGTACATCAACTATTTAACCATCCCTCAAGGTTTCAAACCCTTGATCTCCAGGTAACATTACCGGAAGTAACATTGAAGAATGTGCACTTTTCCCTGACACATTTTACATGTGTTGTAATTAAACTTGAGCACAATGCAATACACGCAAAAACAGAATACTAAATATACAGTATATCAAGCAGTTCACCAAATGTTTCAATTTCAAAAATGTTTTTGAGCAGGTAATGGTTAAAAAATATCAAGTATCAAACAGAGCTTAATTTACACATGAAGTTTGTACTTAATAGATTAGTTCCATCAAAAAACTATCTTTAAACAAATTTATTATACTTTCTACTTTAAAGTATTAATTTCCTCAAAAACTGAAGTAGCTTCCCATTTCCAAATAATTGGCTTTGTAACTATTTAAAAAAAAACATGTAGATTTATTATGTAAATGAATGGTCTTAAATTTTGTTAGAAATTGTTTGTTTAGTGTACTTTTACAGTTGTATTTAAGGTGTCAGAGCAGCAAATGAATTTTTTTGAATAGGGTGTTAGTAGAAAAAATAACTTGGGAAAGCAAAATGGTCCCTCATCCATTTGAAACAAAATGTTACTCATCAAGACACTCATGTTGCATTCAAAGTTATGCATCTTGCATAAAAAAAAATCAGTTTATTGTTTCAGGTTGTTAATTGAATGATGGAAAGAGTGTAAATTTGGCATGCTTCAATTTACAAAACATTTTTTGATAAAGTGCTACACAAAGGATTAGCTATGAAAACTGCATTGGTAAGGGCGAGAAAATGATGAATTAACTGGATTGTAGCATGACTGAAAAAGCAGGTTTTTGTTTAAGTGCAAAGCTACATAAAAGGCAATCTGTGCTAGTAGTATCACACCCAGGTTTTAGGGTATAAGCCATTGGGAAATCAGACAGCAGAAAGCAAAACATTGTTTTTAAGGCAGTCCAGTATAACTCAACTCTCATTAATCATCCAATGACTCAGGATTCAATGCTTGAACCTTTGTTTTCTGTAAATTTATATCAGTGATACTTAGAGTCATAATTAGTAAACTGGTAAAGATAGTTGACATTAAACCCTTTGGTATTAATAGCTATGCAGAAGATACCGAAGTATTAAACAATGACTTATGAAGAATTAGCGAGCTGTCAACTACCTAACAAATGACCTTTAATTACGATTTCTGCAAAATAATGCATTTGAGAGAGCCTTACTTTTGATCACACATTTAATGTAAATGGGAACCTACTCAGCAGCATGTAAAGAAAATGATCTTAAAAGCCACTCAAGTGAATGAGGAAGTGCTCTATCATTAGTCACAAAAACAGAATTTTGAGATGTATATACATAATACAGATAAAATGATCAGTTAACAATAATAATCATTTCTATACACAAATCACTACTTATGCCTCACTGAAAATACAATGTACAACTTTGATCTCCAAGGATAGAAGGGTTATCTTACAAGAATAGGTTAAGATCTATTATTTTCTCATGAGAAAATGAGGGTAGGGTGATCTTATTGAAGTTTATAAGACTAACCAGTTAAGTGTAGAATCAAGTTCTCAGGGATCATTGAGCTGTAATTAGAGGATAAAACCAAAAATGATAATTTTTACAAAATACAGATTATGCTTCAGTTAAAAGTTTTATTTTTCTATCGATAACAAGGTGATTAACTTATAGAAAGAGTTGCCATCAGCAGTAGTGAAAACTGGTATATTACAAGTTTATGAATGGAATCAATGATTTCCTGAAAAACAGAGTAAGTTTGAATTTTATTTTCTCAAGATTAGATATAAAAAAGGTACCTTTGAAAGTACACCTTTTTCCTTGTTTTCCATATATTAAACAAAAGAATGTCATCCTTTCTATGTGTAAGGGCAATGGTTAGATCACAACTGGAATATTGTGTTCAGTTTTGGCCACCCCATTTAAGTAAGGACATACTTGTGGGAGAGCATTAAAAGAAGATCTATTAGAATAATTTCAGACTCAGACAGATTTTCTTGTATGGGAATAGGCTGAAAACATTTAATATGTTTCTAATATAAAAGATAAACATTCAAGAGATCATGATTAAAGCTTTTAAGATTATCAGTTGTTGAGAATCCATAAATCCAAATGATGTTTTCAAAAAGAAGTCTAAAGTTAATAAGATTAAAGGAGACAAATTAAAAATATGGAAAATTCAGTTAACTCCAGTTGAGATAGCATTACTTTCTACATCAATGTTTGGCTTATGAAACAGTTTGCCTTAAATTGTTATGGAAGCTGTAACATTGAAAATGCTCAAGAGAAAACTGGGCAAGTATTATAAAGATTTGAGCCAATTAAATGAAAATAACTCTGAGAAAGCTTTGGCAAAAGTTGCCTTAAAAGGAATCTAATAGCAGATTACAAGAAGGATGTCAAAAGAAATAAGATAAAACTGATGTAGTTAGGTTACAGATTGTTTTGAAGAACATACAAATGAAAATACTTGATTTAGAATGACGTACAATAGATGCAGGCTCTTTTAAGAGTACTCAGCTTATAACTTACTTGACTACTCTATTAGTAAATTAACACTACTTTAAGTGGTTATGCCTAATATTTCTATATTTTAAATATCTTCTAGTCTTAAGTAAAGGTCACAAAAAAATAAAAATCCAACAAGTTAATATAGCATAAATGTTTTCTTTATTAACCTACTAACAATAATTTATGTCAAATTTTCCCTTACTTTTCCAACTAACTTATGACAAAAACCTCAGAACCTAGCTAACTAATACAAGTCAGTACTCTCTTAATAAGTCTACAGTTTCTTGAATCCACTGTCCTCTCTTTTCTACAAAGTACAAGTAGGTATCAAAATAATAAGCTTTTAACCAACAAGTATGTCCCAGGTGTCAATATACAAAAAGAAATTTAAAAATTTCTACCTTCTAAACAAACTCCATTAAAATAAGTATCAGGATTGATTTTCATATATTTATACAAAATAATCAATAACGGAGATACTGTAAATACCATAATGGTACGGATTACCTATTTTTAAATTTAAAACTACAGTGTAAACTGAAGTGAATTGAAAGTAATTCTGATAGTACTTATAAATGTTATCTGCATTTTTGTAAATCGTACTTAATAATTATATTACTCTGTTAGATTAAGTTTATCATTATATTACCTAATATTGTGGTAAACAATAATGGTAGATTGCTGTTTAATCATTTAATGCTTTAAAGCGAACTATGTTAGCTGTCGCACAATTCAAGTTCAAAACTTATCATACCCTTTCTCGCACCATCAAACTTCCCAGTACAAAACAATCAAGCTAACACTCACTGTAGCATTAAATGTCGACCCAAACTCAGACTTCAAAAATCGTATTTTCGAAACTTAGGTTAAACTTGAAAGTTTACCATAGCTCAAAAGTTCAGAAAATTACAGCATTTTTTAAAGAAACGGTGTTACTAAAAATATTATTTTACAAACTAATAATTTCTATATTGCACACACACATAAAACTTAATAACATGCATATATTAAAGAACTATCGTACTTCAATATGCAAACGCCTCCAGAATTTAATCATCAAAAGAAAACTCTCATAAACGCCACTTCATATCCATCCCACCTCAAATAAAAAGAATTACACAACTAACAATTAATTCGCCCTCTGTGCAACTGCTTTATGTATAAAATGATACGTCAGAATAAAAAATCAGGATACTTTTAAACATAGAAATTGTTAGCTTATGCTTTAAGCACAAAGCTACACAGTGGGTTATATATGTGTTCTGCCCGCCACTGGTATCGAAACCCGGTTTCTCGTCTTGTACTGGCATAGAAAGTTAAATATTTATTTAGAGTACTAATTTTATTTTATTTTCGCCATTTCGAAATTATCCAAATCGCAAAATCCTCCCAATAGCACAGAAATATGTCTGCGGGCTCACACTGCTAGAAAATGGATTTCGATACTCTTAGTCGGCAAAGCACATATAGCCAACTGTGTAGCTTTGTGCTTAATTACATAAAAAACAAACACAAAAATATTATCTTTAATTATAAAAATATGTAATGGTAATACTTTATGTGTGGTATGTATTTATTCCAAATTACTTCGAGGACCAGCATAACCAGGTGTTTAGGGTGCTCCTCTCACAATCTTGGAGTTGCAGGATCGAATCCCCATAATACCACAGGCTTGCCCTTTCAGCCGTTAGAGCGATATAATATGACAGTCAGTCCCTCTATTCATTGGTAAAAGGGTAATTCGGGAGTTGGTGGTAGATGGTGATGACTAGCTGCCTTCCCTCTAGTCTTACACTACTAAATTAGGGATGGCTATGGCAGAAAGCCCTCGTGTAACACTGTGCGAAATTCAAAAGAAACAAACCAAATTGCTTCGAAAATTCGTTTGAAGGTACCAGTGAACTAGGGAAAGATTTTAAAACTCATTTTAGTTCGACATATGATTATCATTTTTACTAAATCTGTAATTTTCAATTATTTTATTTTTTCAAATTTAAAATTTATTCCACCTCGACAATGAAAACACTCACCAATACGGTTGACGTCTTATAGCATCAAAAACCGAATTTCGATACTCATATGAGCACAGCTGTATAGCCCATTGTGTAGCTTTGCATTTAACAACAAAAAACCAAAACCTTCAATATTAATACTGTAATACTACCATTTTCACTATGAATAGCCGATAACAATTTATAAGCAAAGCAAAGAAGTCTGGGCTTGCGAAAAAAAATGAGATTCGCGAATTTCGTTCGCGTGGGCCTTTTCCTAACGGTAAAAAAGATGAAATAGAACAGAAAGATTTCACAAAGAATTGTTGGTTTTGAATTTCGCGCAAAGCTACACGAGGGCTATCTGCGCTAGTCGTCCCTAATTTAGCGGTGTAAGACTAGAGGGAAGGCAGTTAGTCATTACTACTCACTGCCAACTCTTGGGCTACTCTTTTACCAACAAACAGTGGGATTGACTATCACGTTATAACGCCCCCACGGTTGAAAGGGCGAGCATGTTTTGTGTGACGGGAATTCGAACCCGCGACCTTCGGATTACAAGTCGAGTGCCTTAACTGAATTATAGATGAAAGCCAAACGACACCACATCACAAACGAAAATGAAAATTTAATTCAAAGTTACGAGAGAACTTGAAGAGTTCTCAGCAAGTAAAAATACACAAACTTGTTATTGGCAACTGAAAACGATGATTTCAAGTGTCCCCACCTGAAAGTTATCGAAACATTCAGGGAAAATTTAGTAAAAGTATTGTAAAATATATGTAGAATTTGCATATCTGCTGAAATATCGGTAAATTCTGTAGCACATCTGTATAAAATATGTTCTTTCAGGCTTCAACGCTGCTTTTAATATGACAATAAGCACTCGAGACAATGAAGCAGTGATTGCTTCCTGACATATCAGGTATTAAGCGTGTTCTCCTGCAACTACTGCCCGGTTCGCCATTGAGAATAACTAGGCATGCAAATTGAAAAGCAAACTGTTATTCTTGTAAAAGAATCAGATAATAATTAAGACTTCTAATATTTACTTGACTTAATTAGCTTCTGAGGAAAGTTAAGGTTAGAAACTTCCTAGAGCAATTCTATGTTACAACCTCACAAAGTATAGAATTTTGAGAACTTAACTTTTAAGCTAAAAGAAGTGGAAAACATTATCCCGATACGACATCCTTTATCATCTATCGTTTGTAAATTGAACTAGTTAAATATATATTTTCGTGTGGTGTTATTTTTGCTAATGCTGGGTATATTTTTAAAATAAATTGTTTATGCGTGTATTTCACAAGTTTTATGTAATATTGTATAGAAAGTTATTTTTGTTTGCGTAATGTTTATATATCAAACGAACAAAGATATTTTGAAAAAACAACAACAGAACTAACCTAACATAGGACGTTATTTATTAATTTGTTGTTTTTCATAATCACGAAATATATGTTGTGTAGATGACGGTTTACAGTACACTGAATTCAATTCTTTTAGGCCTGACATATCGAAGAAAACAACAATAAAAAAGAAGTAAGTAGGTTTAATTTGTTTTTTAAATTGTTAATTTTATCATCAAAACGCTTTATCATGTAATAGCTTTGCATTGAAAATAAAATCCTGTGTACAACAAGAACAAAAGTCGAATTTACCGTTATAACCCAGAGTATAAAGTTTTTTAGCTCCAAATTTATATTTACGCTGTTAACTACCTCTGTTGTAGTACTAGTTACACGTGTTATATATATATTGTGTCATGTTTTATTTACATTATGTATATAAACCACATTTGAAGGCAACCCATTCCAAAGGCCAAACACCTTGTCAGCAAATATCAGTTGTCACATTTGAAGATGATTCCTACTGTGTCAAAATTTATATTTCTCTCCCTTTTCGATTAATAGTAATACAGAATTGTTCAGTTAAATTCAATGGATCAGTGTCATGACTTACAAAAATAATAAAAGGATTAAAATTAATGTTTCAGTTATCCCAACAATCCAAGTCTTATGTGAGAATAATTGATTAGTTAAATATAAATTATTATTAATGAGCCTAATAATTACTCAATTATAAAATTATATTAATTACCCAACAAAGAACTAAAAATTATTCTCCTATCTTGCCAAATGATGTAAATTTCTTTGTCAAGTAGCAGCATCCTCATTTCCTCTCAGACACCAGAACTAAAGTTTTTAATATTGTGAAGAAATTTAAGTAATTTATTGACCATTACTTTATCTACATCATTGGTGTAAATAAATATAAAAAAAACAACCACAAAGGTCCTAAATCTAAGCCCTTCAGTACCCAGGTTGTGATATTAATCCAGTTTGATTGAACATAGTTTATAACAACCCTTTGCTTTCTTTTTTTGTAATTTAATAAATATGCAGTACCCAGATTGTGATATTAATCCAGTTTGATTGGCCTCTGTTTAAAACATCCTTCTGCTTTCTTTCCTCCTTATTCTTTAAACTTTCCAATTATTATTATATTTTGTAGCAAAGCTGAAAATTAATGTGTTCATTTTGTTCATCATGTAGTATTTCCCTCCTACAAATGTTCAAGGTGAGAAATACTACACAAATTTTCATTAGTAAAATTTGAGTTCTAGTAATAAGGAATGGAAATGAGATTAATCAAACATAATATTTAAAGATAACAGGGTAACTGTTGACTCATCTAAGTTGTCTTATCCATGAAATTAAGCTATTGGAAAAATAAAAACTGAAAGCCAGTCCTTATTATTCAAATATTCATTAAGCCTTTTCTTAAACTCTTAAAATTACTGTTTATATCATGTTTAAAGGTAACACATTCCAAAGACTAATTACATGTACTACCTACTGCTTGGATGGCTTAAAAGACTGATTAAACAAAACATCAGTGTTTGTTTCTTCCATGAGAATCACTGTTATGATACCCACATGCATTATCTTGCTTTTACAATTAAAAGCCATCTGCCATTTACTCACCGAACTTGCCAAATGATCTAAAACCTTTTGTAATACTGAAGCAGCCTCCTTACAACTAGTAGCATCAAAGAACATAATATCTTCTGTCTATTTAATTAATTTATTGAAAATTCTTTAATCTCTGTCATTAGGATAAGTAAAAAAGAAAAAAGGTCCAAACAGTGAGACTGAGGTGCTCCACACTATATTAATCCAATTTGAGTGAACTCCATTTACAACAATCCTATGTTTTCTTCCATCCAGTCTGTTTTCTGTGCAGTGAGTCAAATTATATTCCATAACTGTAAAAATAATTTTTAATAAGCCTTTTATGTGGCACTTTGTAAAATGCTATTTGAAAATCCACCCCTATATTCACATCTGTTTTAGTTGTAATACATCTAACAAATGTCAAATGGTCAGTGAAACAAGGTTTTCCTCTTGTGAAATGATATTGACTAGCCAGCACAATTTTATGCTTTTTTAAATGATTTGGCAAAAATGTTTTTTGAAAACTTTCAAAACCTTTCTCACTATTCATGTAAAGTAATAAACTTATAATTAATATTTACTAGAACAATTTCTCATTTGAAAAGAGGAATAACATTAGTCAACTCCCAGTCCTCTGGTTTTTACTTTGCTGATAATCTTTCACAGTTAAGATGATGGTCTTCCATAATAATGAAGTTGAGTTTGGCTGCAGTAGAGGTGATTCTACTGGACAAAGTTAACCAATGAGGAGAAGGTTAGACAGACAATTTTTAGGGCACTTTTTCTAATTCCTCTCCATGTGGGGTAAGTAGAATGGATCCTGAAGAGGAATGCTCAGTTGTGGTTACAGCTACCAAAAAAACAATTCTGTTTCATTAAAGTGCTCAATGACCTTCTTGTAACTGGTGCTTTTGTGCAATTTCATGATTAGGAGTTTCCAAAACTCATCTTTCTCCTGTTACCACTTGTTGATTGCTGAAGGGCTTGAAGAAAAGTGTTGAAAGATGTTGTTTTACCTTGAAAGTTATCCATGTGTGACTTTTGTGTTCTTGGAGAAGCTGTTGCACACTGGATCTTACATAGTTCTTGACAGAATAAGACATTGCTTCAATGGAAAGGGTACCTGCACCCTATTAAAGAACTTGCAAAGAAATAGTAGCAAGTGGCTCATATTTCCAGTCCTTAAATTCATTCAAAACCTTTGGGGAAGCATTATTTGGCTAAGATTTATTTAGATTTAAAAAAATATGAATCTTCAAGCAGGCTAAAGACACAACCTACCTCCTTTAAATCTTGAAGCAAAAGAATGTGGTAGCTTTTTCAAAGATTAAAATGGCTGAGAAAACTATTCTGGGGACCTAAGCTCACATGTCATATAATGTAGTAAGAGTATATAAGGGACTGTTTCAAAAAATGGAGAGGTGAATGGGACCACTTCATTTGACTCAGTACATAAGCCATATCTCAGCAAAATAAAAGATAGGAGGTTCTTATTTCATATTCTAACTTGTCAATATTAGTAATTTAAATTCATAATTTGTACAAAATTATAAATTTAGTATTTTGATATCACAAACATCTAATTTTAAATGGCATTGCATTCAACATACCATGTGACTCACTGAACTCTGTTTTTAATGTGTTCTTTTAGTATTTACTTTTAAAGTAAGAAATTAACTCATACATAATATTAAAGTTTGAATTATAATATACAATTTGATTTCAAACTTACTGACATAAATTCATGAAATAGTAGATCAACAAAGTTTTGAATACGGTCAATGAATGCAATGATATGACCTTTGAACCCTGACTTGTTGCAAAACAGTTAAAGGAACATTGTTATTTTCCTTAACATATTTAAGGAAATCATTACTGGTTATTTTTAAATTTGCATCCAACATTTTTTCACAAGGTCTTACCTTTTTTGATTTTCCAGTTTCATGTTTGACCAATGTTATTGGTCTTTTATAATCCTGTTATACTTTCATCATTGCAGTCAATTTAAATTTCTTAAGCTTCCTTTTAATTTCATTTTTTATTTTTTTGTGAGCTAATTTGGTTATTTTATTCATTCATCATTTTCTTTGTTTACAAAGTTCATGTCTGTCTTTGAATATTTGAAAATAATTATTAAAAGAAAATTATTCCACATTTGATCACTACCTCCAGGTAATTCAGTTGTTCAAATTGTATCAGGTAATTTTTTCAGACCTCTTCAAAATTTGGTTTAAAAAATTAAACCCATGTTTTTAAGAAATTCTTAAATTGTTCCAGTAATGTACAAGCCTCTACTGCTGGTGATAACAGCTTATTCTATATGCTAATCACCTTCATAGAGAAGTAAAATGTTCCTTACTAGCGTGTTTGTTTTTCTGAAACCTTAGTTGTCCGTGGGATAAAACACAAAGAAATCAGAGGTCTCTAACTTTTCTCCACTCCACTAACCTTGTAAAGTTCATAGAAATTTCTTCTCATCCTTCTTTTCTCAAGAAAACAATAGGTTAAAAGATCCTGATATATTCCTTATAAGATTACCCTCCTACATCTGGAACCATCCTAATAATCCACCTTTAGAGCATTTAATTATTAGACAATATCACTAGTCTTATTTGTATGAGAAATGATAGTGCTGAAATTTATCATTTTTTTTATCCATATATATGTATATTCATTTTTTCTCTGTTGTTTCAGAAGTAATGTTAGCCTTTGTGGTAAACTGGTTATATAAAAATGTTGATACACTTGAAAACTTTGTGAAGAAAAATGCCCCAGCCATAAAATTTCATGATGATTCGAGGTGAGTGGTAAACTGTTTATGTACAAATATTGGTGTTACTATAGCATGTGTGCCCCCCGCTAGTACAGCAGTATGTCTCTGGATTTATAATGCTAAAATCAGGGGTTTAATTCCCCTCAGTGGGCTCAGCAGATAGCCCGATGTGGCTTTGCTATAAGAGAAACACACATACTATAGCATGTGGTCTGCACAGATACCATCATCCTTATTTTTTAACTTTTGTTTATTTGCAATTAGAACCAGTTGTTAGAAATGACACTTTCATAGTAATAAAGTACAAAATACCATTTCATAATGTTTTGGAGGTAAATATAATTGCAATGAAACAAGTTCCAACAGTTAGAACTAGTACAGTTATAACCTCAAATGTAAGATACTCTTTTGGAACACACAACTTATTAAATTATTATTGTTATTTGCTGAACAAAAACATGGATAGATATAAATCATTTACCAAAAAATTAATATGAATCAGTAAAACAGTAATGATGATAGTACCTGTTTGAGCCACATGCTGTAGTGTGAATATTTTTGTAGAATGTATGTCATAGTAGCACCAAATGCTGATACACTGTTTTGAAGATGAAAATACAATTGGGGATTCAGGAAATAAACGTATTAATTTTACCTATTTTGCTATTGGAAAAAAGATCCAACAAGATCTTTATTTATCACCATGTGACTGATACAAGAATTTCATGTCTCACAAAATTTTTATTATTTTTGCTCACAAAAAAATTTTATCAAACAGAATGTTATACTGAGTTTATGGATTGTATTTACCCATAAGTGTTGTATGGTTTTACTGTATAGTTCTGAAGAAGATTTGAAACATTCAGTGTATTAATCAGAATGCTAGATATGTTAATGCACAGTTGAATATATTTTTATGCAAGTAATACTTATTTTGTGGTATATCAAATCAACTTAAAAGTTTGAGTTAATAAAATTTCACAAAGAAAATCAAGGTGACAGAATGCCATTTATAATAAATGAATATTCAGTATATTCGGATATTACTTATGTATAATTTATTTATAAAATGATTTATTTTTAAATCCTATATATGTATATATATTTAATACCAAAATAATAGTATAAGCCATCATTTCTAAAGTGCAGTTAGTGTTGTTAATGTTAATAGATATGTTAATGCACAGTTGAATATATTTTTATGCAAGTAATACTTATTTTGTGGTATATCAAATCAACTTAAAAGTTTGAGTTAATAAAATTTCACAAAGAAAATCAAGGTGACAGAATGCCATTTATAATAAATGAATATTCAGTATATTCGGATATTACTTATGTATAATTTATTTATAACATGATTTATTTTTAAATCCTATATATGTATATATATTTAATACCAAAATAATAGTATAAGCCATCATTTCTAAAGTGCAGTTAGTGTTTCTCATTTATAAAGTTATTAATATAAGGTGTTGCTTTCCGTTCAGTTTTCTACAAAGTACACTCGTGGCCACAGATGAAAAGATGGAACTAGAAAAAGTCAGTTTTGATCATCAGATGGAATATGAAGATATTGTGTTACTTGCCCAAAAGGTATGAAGACAAAAGTTAAGTGTTTTATCTTGGATTTCTTTTATTATAACAGTTATTCTTTTTAAAGTAATTTTATTGAGCCGTTTATACTTTGCTGGATAAAAGTGACAATATGTTTGTTTGAATCATTGTTAGAAGCACAAGTCTTGAGCTATTAAGGAAGCTGTTGGTTGCAAGCATGTTGTATTAAACTGTAATATTTACAAAGGTTACTTCTGTGATTTACACTACATGTAATTTCTAAAAACAAAAAATGTAATTACACTTTAAAAAGTATACATCATTTACATTGAATTTCTTATTCAAGGGATAACTGGTGTAAGGTATGTTTATGCCTTTATTATTTTTGAAACTTACTTAGTTGATGTATACATGTACGGAAAATATTCTAAACTGTAATCAGTGAATCATCCACATTGTTTTAACTTTTGTGAATTTGCAGTTGGTACCAGTTGTTATAAATGACACTTTCAAAGTAATAAAGTACAAAATGCTATTTCATAATGTTTTGGGGGTAAATAAAAATTGATGTTTCTGTTACATTTAACTGAATTAAAAATCAAATGTTCAATGATATCTATGATATTGATTTTGATAATGGTTGTGAATTCATGTAATTAATATTTGTTTGTCATAAGTGTTGACAAACACTTATTTCTGTAGTAAATTTGAAAACTGGAGTATTTTAAAGCAGTTTCAAATGTATTGAAAATAAAGAAAAAACAACTTTTATTTGCAGTTGATATACCAGAACGATTCTCACAAGTGGAAAACAAATATGCTAACTATTGGAGAACGACCAGTAAGTTTACTTATAAGTGAATTATGCTCAGGATGGTGAATGTATCTTATGTATCTTTAATAGTATCTACGGTTTTGTTACATTATTACTCAGACTTTTATCAATTTCAAGTGTTTCAGATTATTACGTTAAATTTCAGATTTAATTATAAAAATAGACAAGAATTTGTAAGTTAAATTTATTATTGATATTTATCTATCTCTGTAGTTATATCACTCTGTGTATATATATAAAAAAGAGATATATGAGGTCATAAAATTAAAGTAATAGAATTTGCACAAAAAAGAATTAAGTATGACTGTTGCATTTTCAAAGACACATTGTCATTCTTTGGTTTGTCAGAAAATTAGTCTCGTGGCTAATTGAAACCCCTTGTTTGACATACACATACAAAAAATGTAGAAAAACCTTCCTAAAGTATGACTGAAAATAGAAGCCCTAAACAAGGTGGAGAACAGCAATGGAAAAAGTAAAATCAATTAATAATTTACGTGTTATAATTTTTAAGTGGTAATGGGTTATTGTGTATGTGTTGACTTAAGATCCAATAATAGCTAATCTTATACACGTGTTGGTTTCTTATGCTTTTAAAAGACTTGGTTTTGCAAAATAAAATATGTCATGCTATTTCTTTTTGTTGGACAAATATTTGTATCAGGTAAAACTGAAAAAACATGCATCTAGAAATCTCTGTTTGAGAGTCTTGTGTAACTTTTGAATTTGATTTTATGATACATTGTGTACTGTATGCTTAAATTCATTTGTAAAAATAAAAAAATATTGTCATTTGTTTTTAGTAAAAATATTTTTTTTTTTGTGTTTTATAATTAGCCAGTAACATGATTTCAAAGTTATTGAAAATTAATATTTCTTTAAATTTATGCCTTTTGGTAATGTTCTGTTTTTTAGGATTGGTACAAAAGAACAGATCCTGCATGGACCCAGAAAAACCTACAACGAATGATGAAAGATGAAAATTTGTGTCGCATTACTAGTCGTCACTATAAAATGCTACATGCTTTGTAAGTAAATTTTCAGTTCCAAAGCTTATGTTCTGTTTTACAGTATAATAAAATTTAATATTTTGTAACCTGGACCACTTTATTTTAATTCTTATTATTTTAAACTTTTCTAATGTTAAACTTGTTCACTTTAATCATTCATGGATTGGAGGAAGGTGGTGTTAGAGATCACCAAAGGACCCCAAATTTTAGTCAAAGCCACACATAAAAAAACACTAAACAGTGGAAAACATAGCTGCATATTCCTGCCTGTGTTTTTTGAGTTATCTTATTAACTGTTGAATAATATGCAGTATTTAATTTGTTTTTACATCCAGAGGGTCCATCTTACCTCCACATATTAAGATTCTAAAACTGTTCATCTGATTCAATAAAGTCATATTAATGTGTTTACTTATACTCGCCAGGCCTTTAAAAATTTAATACCTGTTGGCAGTTTCACTGAAGTTTTAATGAAAGTAAATAATTATAATATGATAGACTATTAATAAATCTACATTAGCTCAGCTCTATGTACACTAGAAGTTTCATGACATGAAATTTTGTTTTATTTGATCATGGGTCATATAGGTAGACTAAACAAAAATAGGTGCTTGATGTGCATGTTCATCATTAAATATTTTCAGGATTGGAGATCAGTTGATCATTTTTCTGCTCACCAAGTGTTCTGTGTTTGAAGAAGTGAAACCATCCTGTTACATTCAGAGAACAGGTAAGCATAGGAACCTGATGAGTATAACATCTGTATGTATATGATTTTTACACATTTTTAATATATTTTGATTTTAATCCATTTTTTAATGTGAACAGAGATTTAAAATGTTATATATGCTAAGCTTACATGAAAAGTTCTGAGAATTAAGGCTCAAAAGTATTGATAGTAGTGAGGGTACCCACGTGATGAATCACTGTATTCTTATAATTATATGTTTTTATTTTATGTCATCGTTTATTCCTAGTTGGACTAGTCTCTTACAGTAGCTATATTTGTTATTTTTTAATTCTGGTTTGTTTATTAAGCAGTTGTGACCAAATGATATTGATAACATTTTCAAAACTGTCACAACTGTAAATGAAGTAGAATATACAAACATTTAATGTGAATTACTGCTTGGTTTTCTTTGCTGAAATATGTGCTTTGCTTTGGTATTTTATGAGATTGAATATTTTCCTTTCTAGAAGCAATATTAGATGCTTTCTTAGCTAGTGGTTTATTTCTGTTTTAAATTGTGAATTTTTATTTCTAATCTTGTAAAACAAGGAGAGCCAGCCTATCAGATATGGAAGAAAAAAATACAAAATGCAGCAACTGACACATACAAAAATGAAAACAGGAAGAGAAATCTGCAGATTAAGCAAGCTTGTTTTGGCACAAAAAAAAGAAAGGTGTTAAATCAGTCTTCCCATACAGAGATGTTGCCTGATTGGTTGAACAAGTCATTAACAGCAACTGAACACCATCCACAGCATCTGTCTCCTGTTTCTTCTGAACATGGATCATGTGGGAGTTGTGACCTTTTCCCAGATGGGAACATGTCAGAAGGAACAAACAGTGTTTTGAACTGTTTGCCATTACAAATTCCAGAAGAGAAAACAAATCCTGTTACACATCAGTCAGACGAAAATGTACCTGAATGTTATTCAGAAGATGCAAACTTAGCAAGTCCACTACTTTCTGAAAAGACAAGTTCACTAGCTCTGTTTTCTGAAAGTAACCCTACAGAAATCAATGGAAAACATGCCGTAAGTTGTAGTATGTTAGTCACAGCTCAGTTTTAAATTTACATGACCGAGCTCTATTACTTAACATATTGTATGTGTTATTTAGAAATGGACTTGCTCAAGTGTGTGTTTTCTTATAGCAAAGCCACATTGAGCTATCTGCTGAGTCCACTGAGAGGAATCTTACCATTGATTTTAGCATTGTAAGTCTATAGACTTACTACTGTATCAGCGGGTGATACTTGCTTAAGTTTTCAAAGTCATATATTTAACAGTTCCAACTCATATGTTTTAGTTTAAAAAAAATACTGAATATTTGATAACATTTTCTGCTACTCACATCAGGCATCCTAATGAAACCTATAAAACTTTTGTTTTTATTCTCATTTTTTATTTTCTTTTTGCCAAAATTGGCAAAATAAAAAAAAATCTTAAATAAATTATAAAATTGAAGTTAAGACTATATTATTAACCATAAACATTGCCACAAACTGTTACAATACTCAAAATATTACCATAATTTAACTAGTACAGGTCAGCATACAGATAGTGATACTGCAGTTTTTTGATATCATTATCAGAATTTATGTGGAAAATTATCTGTCATTACAAACTAGAAATGGACTTCTTAATAGAAATTTTAAAGGTGGACATAGAAATTTACATTTAACGTTAGTTATATATGAACTGTTTATATATAATTAACCATAATTTTTGTTTGTGAAACCACAGCTTGTTTTGTATTTCTAGAATGAAAAAGAATCTTTAGATACTTAATTTTTGCAATGGCCACTGGGAGGCCAGATAAACATGTATTGTTTTATAATAATATTCTGTAACTCAATTTTATGAATTAGTTATTCAAATGTTGAAAACAAACTAGTTCTATTAATTTGGAGCAGTATTATTTATGGTGACATGCATTAACTGCTATATTTGACCTTACTTATCAAGAACATACTTCCCACAGTGTTCTATTATTCAGTGTTTATAAGGCCAGTAGCTACTTGACTTTGTAAACAGCAGAAGCTAAGATACCTTATGTAGAAAGGGATAGAGAAAAATATTTGTTGGACACAACAGTAAGTGTCTGAAACATTTTAGGTTACTTTTAATAACATACCTCTGTTTCTATCTCTTTTGTATACTCAGATTTTCTTCTAATTTCTGTCTGATGAATTGTGAAATAAAAACAAAACTTTTAGATGTTTATACATCTAAAACCAACATCAAACTGTTTTTCTATAAATAAATCCATATAAAGTTTCAATGAAAGATGATCTCAATCACCAACCTACTTTTGCTTATTATATTATTCTAAGCCACAGTCACCATATTACTATTGGTGATAACATTGCTCTAAGCCACAGTCTGAAGCCTACTTGTGCTGATAACACCACTTCATTAGCTTACCTGTGCTGATGACATTGCTCTAAGCTATGGTCACTAGCCTACTTGTACTGATGACATTGCTCTAAGTTATGGTCACTAGCCTACTTGTACTGATGACATTGCTCTGAGCCAGGTCACAACCTACTTGTGCTGATGACATTACTCTAAGCCACAATCGCCAGTCTATTTATGCTGGTGATGTTGCTCTAAACCACTGTCACCAGCCTGCTTGTACTGATGACATTACTCTGAGCTGAAGTTATGAACCTACTTGTGTTACTTTGTTGTTGTTCTAAGCAGTATTCTTGTACTGATGACTTTGTGAAGAAATTCAAAGTGCTAAGTTTATTTGAAGAGCTGATTAGCCTCAAACTCTCTTTCAGAATGAAAATATGTTAAGAAGTGTTTTGTACATCCTAAATTACACCAGCATCACATGTAACTGTTTAAATGTCCTTTTAAAATTCAAACCAAGTGAACATTTTTTCTGACTGACTGCATTTTTGAAGATATGTGTTAATACTAAATCGTGGTTGTACTAAGCAGATGTAACACCCTCTTGTAACCATTTATTGTGGTAACCTTAGATTTCAATTCCTGTGGTCTTGCTGGTATGTCCTTCAAGACTTATTGCTATGTGACAAAAAGTATACATTAGGTTGATGTTTAAGTACACTTAGAAATTTTAGAAGAACTTTGTATATCAGTTTATATGTATATACGTAGAGATGAATATTTAATTTAATCGTGGTGAACAGGACCACCATAACTTATATATATTTTTTTTTGCCTGATATTAAAATCTTGGAAGTTTAGAGTAACCATACCTGTCCAAATTACAGAATTTGTCTAATAATAAGAAAAGGAAAAAAACAAGAAGAGGTAAAAGGAAAAAGATGACCCCAACTTGTTCTTCAAATAATTTGAACCCTGCAAAAAAGCAAGATAATAATATTTTACCTTCAAGGTAAGTGTGCAGATAAAATGTTTGTTCTTTATTACTGCATGGTTTATGCTTTAAAGTTTAACTGATAACTTGAGAGTGACTGGATAATGAATAAATGTATGGGAATTACTATTTGTATTTTATCTATTAGAAATCTAGTTTTATTAAAATATTGTTGTTTTCCAACAGAGCTAAGAATGAAATTTCCAGATCATGGATATTTTATTCTAAGAAGTTTAGGGAAGGATTACCTAATACTTGTAAGTTTTTACTTTAATTTTAACCTTGAGTGTGTGTGTGTTTGTGTGTACATATTAAAATAAGGATATATCAACCATCTATTAACTCCCTCCCAGTCTGTCTATGAGATGGAGTGGGGAACTGTGTGAACTAATCATTTTTGTAGTTATGATTAAAGGTTTACCACCTGAAAATACGCCTAACTGAATACAAATATTTCATTTAATTAGAACTGTTTAAACACATATGCATGATTTTTTCAGAGTGAAAATCTTTCTTCATTTTGAAAAACATTCTGTCACTTCCTATATTGTTTTTAGTGAGAAGAGAATAATGGTTTTGGTTTTATCTCTTGTAATCTATCATAACTTCTGTACAACTTGAACATAAGTTTGGAATATTTGTTTTCTTTACAGCACAAATGTTTTTTGATTCTTTCACAATGGTTGAGTCTTTTTTTTATATAAACATTTATTTTCTTTGGACCCATCATAAGGATGTGAAATATTTTTGATTCTTTTACAATGATTGAGTTAGTGTTTTGTTTTAGACATTTATTTTCTTTGGGCTCATCAGAAGGATGTGAGATTTATTGACAGGCTATCTTTCAGGTTAATGTATTAAATCTGAAGAAGTCTTATAAGAATCAGCATGTTGACAGCTATATATATAGTAGTAGATGGTGGATGCTTGAATTATAAACTATTAATTACTCTTGTTGTAATATTAAACACTGAAGTGTAATTTGTGTTGAAGGAAGACATTATATTGTATTGTTTTTCATTATCGTATAATCAGTGAATTATTTTTTATTAAAGGTTTGTAAATTAAGAATGCATTTACAGACTGGGATATGTAAGTGAATCACTTGAATAGGAGTACCAAATGAGGAGGAAACTCCATCTCATTTATAGTGGATGTGAATATAAATGTCTGAGGAGGACACTCCATCTTATTCATTATGGATATGAAAAGGAATACCTATTGAGGATGGAACTCCTTATTCATTATTGATGTGAAGAGGAGTGTCCAGTGAGAAGGAAACTTCATCTTAATCATTTGGGTATGAATAGGCATGTCCAGTGAGAAGGAAACTTCATTTTAATAATTATGGACATGAATGGGATTGTTTATTGAGAAGGAAACTCCATCTGAATCATTATGGAAGTGAATGGGAGTGTCCATTGAGGAGGAAACTTCATCTTTATCATCCATTGAGTTGGATATGAATAGGAGTCACATATATGTTTCAACAGTGATGACTAAAAGCTAATTTAAATACTTTCACCAATTAATTTCTTACCAGATATGTTAGCAGAAACGTATATAGTGAATGCATCATCAAAGAGGAAAGGTAAAGAGCAAAATAGGTTTTTCATTTCTTGTTAGAAAAACTGAATTTTTATTTTAGATTGTAAATGTTTGTTATTGAGGTTTTATTTCAGTGTTTTTAAGCTATATTAAAAAAAAAGTACTTATAAAAATAGGTAGCAAGTTTTCTACCAATTTCTCCCCCATTAGTTGTACTTAGATAAATGTTTGTTTGTTTTGAAGTTAAGCACAGAGCTACACAGTGGGCTGTGTGTGCTTAGATAGATGAATAGTAAGCAAGTTATAATTATAGAAATGAAGCCATAACTCACAAAATTGTTAGATCTTGCATTATGATGTCATGACATGCTCCATCTAACAAATAAATATTAAATTATAATATTAAAATCATAATATACAAAAATGTCCACTACTTGGATTGTGAAGTTTCTTGAACAGTCTTGATACACAAATAAAACAGTATGCTAAACTATTTACCAAGTGTTTAGGTGATTTTCTTTTTTGAGGGTTATGGTATAGTATCCTTACTTGTCACTGGGGGAGTTCTCTTTAGATACCCCCCCTGCTAGTACAGCAGTAAGTCTATGGATTTACAATGCTACAATCAGTGGTTCAATTCCCCTCAGTGAGTTCAGCAGATAGCTCAATGTGGCTTTGCTATAAGAACACACACACTCTTTAGATAATTGACCAAACATATCTACTGGTGACTGTTCTTGGTTGTCCTTTGGTAGTGGCCTCAACAGAGACACTGAGCTGTTTAGCAAATTATTCTTTGAAATTACCCAGTTGGTCCATTCTCTCACCAACATACTTCCAAAGGTAATCACAAAGAATGACCTTTGACTTGGACTATTTGTTTTTATGAATTATTTAAACCACACCATTGATTCTTTCCAGTGCAATGTCTGGTTTTCCCAGCACCTGCTTAACTGTGGAGTTTGTCTTCTTTTCCAGCAGAAATTAAACAGCTATACCATGTCCATGTCACTTGATGAAACCTAGTCTTGTAAGCATTATTATCTTAGTAACTTTTCATATTATCACTATTAACTGAACACTCACTGTGTCAATTGTGGTGGTTCCCCACCCTTCTTTTGATCTTTCTGTAAATGGGTGGAGAGAAAAGAGGTACAACATTTATGTACTGTTGATAACATTTCTTACCCCGAGGCTCAGAAATTATTTTTCTCTACTTCAACTTGGATGTATGCTGCTGCACTATATTCCACTGTTTCAATGGGAGTGCAGAAAAAATTTTTCTGTGCCTTCATTAGAGTTTTTCTCATACCATGTGAAGAGCCTTTTGCTCTTTGTGGTTGCACAAGTTGAAAAGCCTGTCTACTCCGGTATCTGCTTCCAGTGACTGCTTGGGTCTATCTTTTTTGGCCCCAAGGTGAAGGACAATTATTCAATTACACCCTCAGTCTCTGGAATCTCCATCCTCTGTCAAAGATCTGCTCTATTGACCCAAGGCAAGTTCCTTGGAGATCATTACTGTTTGTAATTAAGCAGAAATCTACAAAATGAGCCATCTGTGCTCTGCTCAACATAGGTGTCAAAACCTGGATTCTAGAGTTGTAAATCTACAGACATACTGCTGTGCCACTGTTGTGCTTCATGGAAGTCAACAGACCTATTACTAAAAGTCAATGGAATGGTCATAAATAGAAAGATTCTCCACCTAAATGAAAATGACAACATTGATACAATGGAATTGTTGAGGTTTTCATTCTAATTTACATGACATTAAGGCCTTGATTGATTTCCATTGTCCCAAGTGTCTCTCTTTAGAGGAAACATTCCTGAAACCTACTGATACTGTCACCTTTCATCAGTTTTATCTATATTTGAATGACAGGTTCTGTGTTGGATTAGTTCATGGAAGAGTGGTAATGCTGGTTAACCAGCATGTACCCACCTTGTCTGTAACATTCAGTACACCCTTGGAAGCTGTAGCCATCCATATCTTCATGGATTGTACCATCAGTATTTGTTCTCTTTATGTGTCACCAAGAAAGGCTTATGATTAATCAGACCTTGATGCTTTTGTGAAACAATTGCCATCTCTTTTTTTAAGTCCTGGAGGTGAATGTAATGGACACAATGGCCTTTGAGATGGTGCTGATATTGATGGGAGGGGTCATTCTGTGGAGTGTATGCTCTTATGTCACCACCTTTCTCTCTTCAGTATTAATGTTTTTACCTATTTTCATCATCTAGTCAGTCTTTTACTGCTATTGATTTATCTGTCTGTTCTCCTTTACTTTTTTCTCATTTTTCTTGGAGGATTGACAATGACTTATGGGGTGGTGATCATTTTCTGTTATTTTGAAGAAGATTGGCTATAGTTGATGCCACGTGACCCAAGTGCCATGGTGGAAGTTGGAGTGAGCTGACTGGCTCTTTCATCTCTCTCTCATTTAGGACAAAATTCGTAAGGTCTTTCTGTAATGCTTTTCAATGCCAAGAAGTTTCTGATTTACTAAGCATTGCTGATACACTTGGGGAGTGCTTTTCTTATCTCTTCAGCACTTTTATTTCTTCCTTCCTCTGCCTTTTTGGCCATCAAGTCTTGGGCTGAGCAGTCACTTCTTTTCTTTAGGGATGATTGTATCTATGACAGTAATTGGTCTTTTATACTGATAGAACTGATGATGTTCAGTATAAGATGCTGCACCATCTTCCTGCTACTTCTTTTGCTCTTCCTTTGTTTGTTTTTAACTAGATCTGTAAATAATTCCAATATTCCTTTTTATTATCATCCTGTTGCTTTGACTAGCTGACTTTATAAGGTTTTTGGAGAGGATGGTTAATGCTTTTCTTCTTTGGTTCCATGAATCAAAGAACCTCCTCTTGCTCACCCAGTGTGTTCTGTCAACAGCACTCCACCATGGACCACCTGATTTGATTTGAAACCTCTATCAGAGACACCCTCCTCATGAGAAAACATTTTATTTTTGTCTTTTATCTTGAGAAGGCTGATGAGTCATGACACTACATGGAGCTTTAGCCTTTTGCAGAACCTCCATTCCTATGTATTGCAAAGCATTTACCCATGTTTTTTAGTAATTTTTTTACTAATCCAAGTCCCTGTGGGTTTGACCCTTTCCCATTTTTTTACACAGGAAGTTTTTATGGTTGTGTTTTGAATGTCACCTTTTTTAGTATCAAGATCAATGTTATCACTAAACTACTTGCTTGTACTGTTGTAAATGACCTCTATATCAACAACTTACATATTTCTTGTCAGTTTTAAGCTTAAGGTTTATTTAGTGGCAGCTTCAGACTGCCCTCACTTGTTGAAGTGGACCACAGGAAAGGTGTTTCTTTTTCTCTAAAATCATTTGCATTAATTTTTGCCACCAACAAAGTTTGCATCATGATTTCCAGCTCCATCTCAGTGGTAGTGTTCATCTCAGCATTTCTGAGGTGAAGTTCATAGAACCTATCTTTGACCATAAGTTTACTTTCATTTTTCATGTTAGGCAGATTTGTTTTAAGTGTACAAGAGCACTGAGCAACCTCAGTGTCCTTTCTTCTATTTCACGGGAAATGGATTGATGTTCTATATTCAAAATCTGTAGTGCTGGACTATGGATCTGTAGTTCTGTCAGGTACTGTGCATTGAAGATATTGAAACCTGTTTACAGTCTGGTGTTTGGCTCTGCATTTGGGCCTTTTGCACCTTGCCAGTCCAGAGTACGTACACTGAGTCCCCCACACCTCCTCTTCCCCTCTGTTATTTGCAACTTTCTTTATAATGTGCTACCAAGCCAAGCTTTGATCCTTACCACAGCATACCACCTGGTGTTGGGTTTCTCTTTCTTATAGAGCTGTGCTCTTTCAAAATAAACTGTCTACCATTCTTCCTTTTAGATTCAGTATCCAAGCACAAATGGCTGGATTGGGTCTGTCATTGGATGATGTTGTTGAGTCCAGTGATTGGCCCATCCTGCCATGGCTCATTATCATCTCCACCAATGACATTTCCTTGAGTCATTTGAGGAAGGATGGATACTCCTGATTGGAAATACTGTTTTCATTTTGCTGAACATATTTCAAACCATTTTTCTGTTCCTGTTTTCACAGATGGTTCAAAATCAAATGACTCACTTTGCTATGGTTTGCTGTTGCTCAGTGGTTATTAAAAGATCCTCTCTACAGTTTCTCTGTTCACTGGTGAGTTGTATACCATTTCTCTTGCTTTGGACCATGTAGGAGCTAAGCAGTACACTGACTGTACTATTTACACTAACTTTCTTATCTATCTACTGACCCTGGAATCTCTTGATGTTAGTTCTGATATTGTTATTGTAGATATTTCAAAATAACTGGCCTATTTTTCTCTATCCAGTTTTTCTAAATACCTGACTGCATTGATATTTGTGAGAACAAGCTTGCAGCTGCCCCAGCTAAGTTCGTAGCAGAACCATGTCTCGCCTCTATAGGGACCATGGTTCATTATTCATCTTGGCTTCACATCAGTTGGCAGTTGATTTGAAGTGAACAGTGTTATAATTTTTTCAGATGAAATCTTCTGTTGTTCTTTAGCTGTCTTGTTTCCATAAGGATCAAAAGGAGGAAGTTATCTTGACTAGGATACACATTGATCACAGTTTTTAACTCATCATTTTCTTTTACCTGAGACTGGTGCACCAATGTGTGCTCTGTGTGACACTCAAGTCACAATAGCCTACATTTTACTGTTATGCTGACTGTGAGTGCCAACACCATTTTTGACATGTCTCTTAGAATTCTAAGAGTTTATTCCTGACATTGGACAGTGTCATTGGTGATGTTTATTCTGTCCAAATTGATTGTGTTTTTCAGTATTTGTGGGCTATTTGCCTTTTTGTATTCTGTTTAAGTTTTTTTATGGGTTTTAGACATTGTTTAGTTTTTTAGCTTGTTTCTTTTTCATCTTTGTAGTATTTTACTTCATTAGTTTTTACCATTTGTTTGGCACAGATATCCCTGTAACTTCCCATTAATAAGCCCCATACAACCAAACGTGACTTCTCAAGAAGCATTCAGGTAAGATAATTGGGCAAATCCATACAAGCCATTCACAAATTCTTTGTTGTGTATTTACAGATTTACAGATTTGCTGTAAATCTTCCTTAGTGTATATATCACACTAAATCTGTCGAATAATGTAGGTACCCATGCTTGATAATTGTTCACCATTCAAACCATTTGCTTTGGAAGTTATTTTGAACTGAGTCTGATATGCCTCCCATGGTTGTTTTCATCATACTTCATTGGTTTCTTGATTGGGTAATGTTGCTGAACTGACCAGCTAGATTCTTGAACTGGATTTAATAGTGACATAGTTGAACTAGTCCATGAAAGTCCTGCTGTTACAGATGGTACAACAGTAGTGGTAATGGATATAGACCATATAGTTTCTCCATATTTTATGGTAAATGTTGTTTTAGGCTGGACTTCTTTTGCACATGCAAAAAGAGATGTGGTTAGTTTGATTTTTGCACTTGCTAATTCATTTTGTAAATTTTTGCAGTTGATGTTCTTTCCCACCTCACTGATGTTTTTTATATACTTTAGTTTTATCATTACAATCTTTCTGTACTACTTCATATTTATGTTTGTAATTTTTCTTTGCATATTCTATAACATTTTAAACTCATTCTATTTATTTTTTGTTTTGTTTTTCTGATTTTTGTGTGATTTCTGAATCCTCTTTATTATTTACCTTTTCTTAATGCTTTGTCTCTGCTTGTTTTTCTTTCCACTCTTTCATATCTCTATTAAATTTTTAATCTTACTTTGTGTTTGAGTTGTCGTCATAAAAGTTGAAGTTTAGTCAAAGTTACAGTAATTTCACAAAAGTAATCCTACTTCTGACACAAGTGTTGTAACATTTTCTATGCTTTGGAGGGTTCTTTTGTATTACATAAAAAATGACATAAATTCTAGGCTATGTCATAATAATCAATTTATTTATTTCTTCAATAAAAACATTCCTGCAGTGGCTTAGCAGTAAGTCTGAGGACTTATGATGCAAAAAATTGGGTTTTGATACCTCTGGTGGGTACAACACTGATAAGTTGTTGTTTAGTTTTGTATTTAATTACAAATTCTTCATTTAAAAAATATTTGCTACAGGTCACATTGATTAGTAAGTCTAATTTCACAAACAGTGGTTGAACAGAAACTGTGACACTAATGTACTTGTAACATTGTAAAACTTACTAGCCAGCTTTTCTCACCAATTGAATGATAAACATAACTAACCTACTGACTTGCTCACTGAGGAACAGACACACCAACTGACTCTCAATTGATTAACTAAATAAATATATTTATAAATCATTGTTATTTATATTGAACTCTTCTCTCTACTTAGTACAGGAAGCTTCTAGATTCAGCTGAGGCCTAAACAAACTTCTAAGTTTATACATACAAAAATGTTGCTTAAAACAATTTATATATCAAATTTAATCAATGTAACTTTTCTTTTTGCCCTTTCAGTCATTTTAGAAAAAAGTTCACAAAGTCCAGAGGGAATAGAAGAACTGAAACATTTCATATTTCCAAAGAGTAAGTTCACTAAAGATTTTGAGAAAGAACCTTATGTGGATTTTAATTTTTCTTGTAAAATTAAAGATGACACCTTCTATTAAGTAATTATATTGCATGTTGAGAAATTTTAATTTTTTTACCTTTGCAATGTATAATGCTTTTTAATTTCAACATTTTCCTACAGACCAAGAAGTTTGCCTTCAACCTGCTGAAGAGGATGTTTTGGTGCCTTTACTTTCTAAACTTCTCAAAAGACATAGGTGAGATAAGTTTTAACTTGCATAAAATAATTACTGTTTGTGATAATCTTATGAAGAACAAATGTTCTGGTGAAACATGTTCATTTTTATTTCATTAGTGATATCAAAATATTAACTTTTTTGTTTACTAATAGTTTAGCTGAAATTTAGATTAAATGTGACATCTTATGATTAACTGTTGGGATTTGGCTGGTAGAGGCTGCTAAATGGTGTGGGTCTTAATAGGTGGTATTTCAATAAATTTGACTAGATTTTGAGTATCCATTATATTGCTTATTGATGTATCTTTGTCCACGTGCTCAATTTGTTGGTGTTGATGTATTGTTAGGCTGGCACAAGGCCTCTGGAGAATAGTCACAAGGTAAATATGAAACTATTGGTCTTTATAGGTTCCTTCTTCCATGTTACAGTACTAACTTGAGGATTAAGCCTACACTGAGGAAATGAAACAATCATTTAATGACCTTCTTGTCTAATGTGTTGTGTATAGTTGCACACATCTGCACAAACAACAAACTTAGAAGAATTCCTACGTCGATGCAAGGAGGAAGAAAACACATTACGATATGCTAAAACACCACATTAGTGATTAGTTGTCTGATTATTCCTAACAAAAAGATACAAACAGTTGTTGATATGAAAAAAAAAAATTGAAAACCCAATTTAAAAAAAGTATCAGTTTTTAAACTTTGCAGAGCAGACCAAAGGACTGAAACCATGTTTACAAAAATGACTCATCACACTCTAGAAAAAAATAAATATATATATATATATATTCAAACCTGTCTATTCAGCTTATACATTTCTCAAAGGTTACAGCATTATGTACAAATTAATTATTGAAAATAACACTAACAACAACTTAAAACTGTCTTTACAGTAGTAATGTTGTGTGTTGTTTCACAAACATTAAAAGGGATGAAAATGACTAAACAGTAGAAAAGCTATTAACAAAAAACAAAATTTACAAAGATCAGGAATTATTTCTGTTTATTTTAAGATTATAAGACTGAATCAAGAGAGATACTTTAACTCTCTGATCAAGGAAACTATTATATTTTAGTAAGAGCCTTATTTTAAATGGTGTTTTAACTAAATTACTCTGTTTATTTGGATTGTGGGTTTTTGCATCACCTTGTAGAGTCCAGTACATTTATAATTTTAAAAAATCTGAAAACCAAATTAGATGCAATGTTCCTGGGTGTGAATTCCCACGTTCCTGTTGTCAGCAAGGCAATTAATCTGACCTTCCTTGCTACTTTTTGCCTTGTATCTCTTTACAGCTTGGGGGGATATGTTCAGTTGGAGTTGTGTATGTTTTTATCCACTGAGAGATGAAGACATTTATTTTGTCTGGGGTGTTTTCTTTTCAGACTTCTGAGGTTGCCTTTTGTTAATCCTGAGAAAATTTTGATTTTGTTTTATTACCTGATGTAATAGATAGATATTGTATTCTACTTGCTAGTTTTCCACTTTCCGGTTGGAATTAATTTTTTTGTCCACTGAAAAATTGGTGTCATAAGTTGGAGTTATTGGTATGTTTGTAGGACTTTTTCTTTCTTCTCTTATATCCTGTTAAGTTCTTTCTTTCTAAACCTCTGGCAACTAGGAAAGGGGATACATCCATTTCTGCAATTTTATTTCTCACCCCTGCAATCATTTGTAATCTAATAATTTGTTTTGGTCTGTCAGGCCTGGAAGTACTGTGTGACCCATTTTATTTCATTTTGTGGTGATTGTCCTGACTGTTTTCATAGGGATCCTTCAGTTTTCTTGAATTTCTCTAATTCCTTAGAGGTGGATTCCTGAATATCCGTTTTGTGTATTGGTTTTCACAAGTGAGGTATCTTATGAGTTATGTCTCAGCATATTCAGCACATATATTTTTTTCATTTATCCAGAGGGGAGATTTTACGGGCTGATGTTTAGACTTCTCCCACTGCTTTTCTCTCATTCTATACATGCTTGAGCAACTTCCTTGGCCATGTTTACAACATCTGCTGGATTATTGGATTATAAGGACAATTCAGTATTTCTGTACAATCTTGGCTCTATCTGCCAGGTTCCCTTGCATGTTGCTTTCACTAGATCTCCCTTTGTAGCAAGTGTTGCTCAAACAGGTGTGCTTCTCTCAATCCAATTCCACACTAGCAACCAATTTGATTATTATTATTATTACTAATGGTTGCAAGAGGCTCTGTAAAAATGAGGTGTTCCATAATATTACCTAGGTGCATACCATATGGTATGACTATATTATCATGAGTAAAGCTAAAGGGGATTTTGTCTGTGTCTGCCAATCATTGGATTTAATAAATCAGGGCTGGTTTGCTCTTAAAAATTTAGGGAACTTGTTTCACCTATTGCACAGGTTCCAGAGAGCTGTTTCTCAGAGTTCCCCAATGCACACTAACCCCCCAGATTCTACTGGTGGGGGTAGAGATGCTTTACCATACCCAGTTTCCAGTTACTTGGGTGGTAGACAGAGGTTTATCCTCCGGAGTTTTAGAATGTACTTTTCTACTCTTGAAGAAGAGGGAGAAGTTGGGATCTCTCTTGCTTGAGTTCCTGGATGTTTCCCCCAGATGTCAGTAGGGATGGTACCATCCTTTGTATGAACCTATTCGTAATTCCGGTTCAGATTTCACACAAAGCAATCTGGTTGGGTGTTTCATGGCCCTTCTCTTTGATCTATGCCAGGTTTATATGTTATTCACGGAAGGATGTCCACTATATCCTCATAATTCCAAACACAAAATGGTTCCATCCAAGGACCTTGGTTGAGTACAAATTCCACATCATCTCCATAATTCCAGGGTCAAATAGAGTACTTTTTGTTCACTTGATTGAGGAGTGAGGATGAGTGTTTATCATTCCAGACTGGATGAGTTCTGATCCTTTAGTTGAGTAAGGTACACATGATCCTTTTATTCCAAGCCTGGTGTGTTGCCTTATTTGACTTTTTCAGGTGGAGGAGAAAGTTTGTTTGGATGTTGCTCACTTTCTCTTTGTGATTCAAGTGGTGTGAAACTCTAATACTGAGTTGTGGAACCTCAGCTGTCTGGTTGGGGCTGGCTTATAATGATTACTTGCACTATTCTACCTACGATATAGAACTCAGTTCTGGGTGAAAAGCATACCTGTTTTCCCCCACTTGTGTATCACCTTTGAGGACACCACTGTTCTATGCAGATGCTTTTTGTATGGTCATGCCTGCACTGGTCTCTCTACCTTCTCAATGTGAGATTCTAGTTATATTGTCAGAAGATGGTAAGTATGTTTTGGAACTTAACATTTTCCTGAATTAAAAGAGTATTTCTAATAATACTTCCCTCTGCTGATGCTCTCCAGCCCTATCTCCCCACTAAGAGCCAGTGTAAATCTTGAAAAAGTGATTACATTATTTAAGTGCTTATATACAGTAATGGGATAGAGGGGACATTGATAAGTGTGGAGAAATTTGCAAATTAGGTGTTGATAAGGGCATTTAAGTAAGGTATAAAAGGCTGGAGCATGCAAGACCAATATTTATATAGGCAAAGCTGCCATCAAGGAATAGCTATGTTATCAGCTGAGGTAAGCATTATTGGAAATACATTTGCAATTTAGGAAAATGTTAGCTTTTCAGCATTTGTAACCATGACATTAAATCTCTATCAGAATGTATTGATTTCACTAACAATTTACATCCCACTATTAAATTTACTGTTTCACACACTGGAGATTCTTTCAGGGCTTTATTGAATACCATGGCCTCTGTTGAAGAAAGAAATAAAGAAAAAAAATTACCAAAAACAATGTGTTAATTCACTGATTTTACATTTCAACTCACACTATCCACCTGATACCAAACTAGTTATAATTATTTGACAACTTAAAATAATTTACTGTACAAATGATGGTAAAACAGCTGCTAGAATCAATATAAGAAAACTTCTTTGTTGTAATGTTTACTCTGATAATTATATTTCAGAAGGTTTTTGTAGGTTTCTTGTGAATAAAGTCGGAGAGAAGTAGTTTAGTAAATCTTCAGACACATGAAACTTTCAAAACATTTGGGTTAAGAATCCGTTTTGTAGAAAACACGAGAACTATACTAAACATTACTTGTTCATTTGACTTTCAACAAGAAAAAAATAATTGTATGTATGTATTTTTATTGCAAAGCCACATTAGGCTATTTGCTGTGTTTACTGATGTTGATCAAACCCCCTGATGATTTTAGAGTTGTAAATCCATAGACTTCCTGCTGTTCCATGTTAGAAGAAATAATTGTAAGTTAAATAACTGTCTTGCTTGAAACAATGTACTTGATGACTCTTGTACTGTTGAAAATAAAATATAAAAAATGTTGTGTACCCAGTCATCTAGTGATGACAAATACATTAATGAAAGTGGTCATTCAGTGCATGAATGTTTTAAGAAACACATCTGTGCCAACAAAGAATTTGATTCTAAAGAGGCTGCTGCTGAACATTTTTAAACAAAACATTGTACAATAAATAAAACTCTGTTTTCAACATTAAACTTTCAGCAAAATGTAACAATTTTCTTGATCGTAAATTTGAAGTTTCTCTCCTGATTCAGTCTTACCAGCCTAAAACAAACTGGAATAATTCTTGGTATTTGTAATTTTTAATATAATTTTGTTGTTGTTTGATACTATGCAAGTTTCTGTTGTTTATTTAGTCATTTTAATTCCTTTTAATGTGCCTGCAATATCATGTAACATTACTATTGTTAAAGCTGTTATTAAATGTTGTATATTATCTCTTCTCTTACCAGTTTCTATTTGTCTGTGATGCTGTAACCCTAAAGAAAGGCCTAAGTCAAAACATTGGCTTTGAATAAAACTTGATTGTATTTTATATAAGTTACTTACATTTAGAAAAATTTTCATTCAGAGGTTTATTAGAATATGCATACTGTATGAGTATCTGTAGAAAGAAATTTGGTAAACCGTGCATATCAAATTGAAATCTTCAAATTAAATACAGTCTCTGGAAATATCTACCAGTAACAGACTTCTGTGTATATTGTACAATAAATAATACTGTTCTTTCCAGTGAATCAACATGAGTAATGAATTTATTATTTTCATTTAATCAACCTGATTAATGAATCTGCTGTTGTTTTTAGTGAATCAACTTGTGTAATGAATCTGTTGTTTTTTTTCAGTAAATCAGTTTTAGTAATGAATCTGCTTTTCTTCCCAATTAATCAACTTGAGTGATGAGTTTGTAGGTTTTTCCAGAATCAATTGTGTTAGTGTCATGTCAAACTGATGTTCTAATGTATGTTAATGTCTACAGGACATGTGATTTTCAGAAAATGGTAAAACATCACTGTCCTGTCACATTTGAACAAGATCCTTTGACTCTAGGGTATCTACTAGAACAGTGCTCTTCATACAATCAGGTAAGAAATGTCTGTAGTTTGTTCCTTGTGATACAAAAGAAAGTATGTTGAATGCTTTGTAATAAATGGTTCTAGGCTTTCAGTTTGGTTTCTGTTAGAATTTACTTGCATTGTTTAGAGATGAGCTGTATGAACTGAGAAAATTATTAATTAACAAACATGGTTTTTCAATCATTATCTTTCTTCAAATATCACAATAGACTGGAAAAAGCATGAGGTCACATCTTTCTGTATATCTTGTTTAAATGTTTCAGAAGCTACTGTTTATCTGATCCTGGTTTATATAATTGCAAATATCTTTGGTCATGTCAATGTTTATATGTAGTTTTAAAGAACTATATGTTGAAGTTGTTTTTATTCTTTACAAGGTTTATAATTTTCTAAGGGCTGTGATTCACCACATCATTCCATTTGAGATTCTGGGCTCGAAAAGAAATATGAGGATATTTGTTAAACGTAAGCTCCCGAACTACTAATTTTCTAGTATGTTATATTTAAATGATAAGTCAAGTACAATATAACATTCTCTATGAAGTAAGTACTCTATCTTGCTTTTAAAGTAGTAAATATGAAAATTTATGCACTTAGCAGACACTTTAATAACACTATGTAACAAAATTTTTACTTTTTCTTGTTCCTGGGCAGAAAGTGCTATTTCCCAATTGCTTATGCCTAAAGTAAATGTAAAAGACCTATTTTTCTCTTCAAACTTTGCTTTTGTGACCTTGGAGCATATAATTAAAACATGATGGGACTCTGTATTTGGGGGCTGATATGTGAAAGTGATTTACATTACAGTTGCAAATCTCGGAAAAACTACTAACTTCTAAATATTTTTGTTCATTTTTGTATAACTTTAGTATAAATACATGTAAATCTTGATTCATATGTTGTTTTATTAAGACCTTAGGTAAATGAAAATGTGCAAATTTGCCCATTTTTATGAAGAAAATAGGTTATTTTCTTTATTCAGATCACAAAAGCAAAATTTGAAGGGAATAATGGCCATTTTCTGTACTTTTATAACATAAGCAATTAAGAAATAACACATACTAGCCAGGAACAAAATTTGTGTTATGTAGTGTTATAAATGAATAAAGAAATATAGTTTAAAGAATCCTGTAAGAAAACATATTGATTAATAAGTTAACATTCTTGTCATTTGTTGTTTGAGGGTCAAGTTACTAATTACTTATTGTAAAGATGAACATCTGTACATGTTCAGTGTTTTAATGATTTATTAGTCTTATTTGTTATCATTAGGGATCAAGATGTTGATTTCCAGTGGTAAAGATGACAAACTTTATCTCTTCAATATCTTACATGGAATAAAGGCAAGTTTCCTGTTTTTGTATTGCTGTTTTGTGTAAGAAAAACAGAATCATGGAATTCTAGTGTTAGTTAGTATTTTGTATGTGATGTGAAGGTGGATGCTTATTTTTTGAGGATTTCATGTGTAGTAATATCCAGACACAGTTGAATAGTTAATGTTGCCACAAGCTTAGTTGAAGTATTGTAGTATTTTTGGCAGGTAATATTTGTCTTCCAGCTTCAAGGTATATGGTTTCACATGTTTAAAGCAATAGTGGTGGTTTACTTTTGTTTAGTATATACAGAGAATAAAGACTATATTATGCTGTCTTTTTCAAGAAATAGCATTACATTGTTATATGTTACTGACAGTTCTGTACTTT
The DNA here is from genome assembly GCF_004210375.1 of Tachypleus tridentatus. Lineage (NCBI taxonomy): Eukaryota > Metazoa > Arthropoda > Merostomata > Xiphosura > Limulidae > Tachypleus > Tachypleus tridentatus. The sequence goes on from NC_134837.1 coordinate 133,293,129, forward strand.
TCTAACCTATTCAATGAAAAATGTACATATGGTAGTATTAACTACTAAGTTTCTGAGAATAACACTAGTTGGTTAAGGATATACTGAAGTATATGAATTACAAATAAAAATTACACCTAAGACGTCAATGACAAGACATATATGTTTGTATTGTTTGTTACTCAGGTATCAGAATGTGCTTGGTGGAAAGCAATACCGTACTTTTCAACCCGGATAACATTACTTGAAAATATAGTTGGTTGGATCATAAAATTTTTGTTGCATCTCTTGCAGGTATGTAGATTTCTGGATAATCTTATTGTTTTATTATTCCTCAGTTATTCGGAGCTTATCACTGAATCATTTTGGATGGTTACCTGTTTGCTGTACATTTATTAAGTAAGCAATAAATATTTCAAAGAAATTTGTATCTCTTAGTTAGCCTATAAGTAAATTAAGGTTGTGTGTGGAAAAGCAGATGTCTTATTACAATAATGATATCGTGAAAAATACCATTTCTGTATTTCTATGCCTAAATTTTTTTTTTAAATAACTGTTGATTATTTGATTGTTCTGGTTTTGTATCTGAAAGGTCATTTTAATTTGTAGATGGCCACTCTATTTTTTAAATAGTACTTACACCCATTTTCAAATTTACTTCCCCCTGCTTTATTGTTCTGAAATCTATTAAATAACATTACATTAAGGTAATAATAAGCTATTGTGACTTAGTCCATCAAGAGAAAAAGACATTTAAATAATAATTAAAAGGATTTATTAATTTGATATTCTTTCTTTAAGTTAATCAACTTTTTTTTTGAAGTCATAGACAGGCTTACCAGAAATTATGATCAGTGGGTAACAAAATGTTTATTTAACCCCATAACTACTAGCTCCTAATTTTTTAGTAGGTTACATGCTCTCATTACATTCCTTTCAAGAATAAAACTAATAGATGAAATTGTTTAAAATTTGACAAGAATGTTCCTAAAAGTATTAAGATAGTTTCAGAAAAATAAAATTTTTAATTCTAATTTTTCTACTGTTTATAATATAAAATTCCCTATTTAATGCAGTTATTTGCACTCACATTCTGAATAGTTCACTTGTAAGGTGATTTTATTTGAAGTATAAAAATACCAGTTTTTATCTATTATGCTTCATATTTCATTTGTATAATCTCTAGAACCTCATAAACGAATATCAAAAGTTTTACCTTTTCATTTATAATTTATTTTAAATTTTCATATTTATTCTTCAATTATTATTTCTGTTGAAATATCTGATAATGGTGCTTAGGCCTTTTTACAACTGTTTACGGGAGACTTGTTAGCCTGAGAGCAAAATGCTTTGCACACATTGTATGTTGAGATTCAACAAGATATGAGACAAATAAGTAAATTTATAAAAATTATTAAACATTTCAAATATGTATTTTAAAACACAAATAACAGATAATTAATTAAAATTAAGATCTATATGAAATTTAACTGTCTAGTAAATTAAATGTGTAAAGCATAATGCAATAGCCAAGTGCCAGGGGCTCTCATATCTGCAATGGATTCCAAAGGAAATACACTTAAAATTTGAAAAATATTTACTTCCTACATCTTATCTGGCAAGAAGAGAATAACAGTGAAATTACTTTTTCATTTTGTTATAAGATTCCTAATCAAGGACAGAAAAACTGTTGCTTAGCAACAGATTACTGTGGAATGTGACCTTACAGGGAAGCAGAATAAAATCATTTTCTAAAAATTCTAGAAGTTGACAAATGAAACTAGCGCATGAAATTTGAACTTTATGTGCAGAACTTCAGCTGTTTATGTAGGTACAAAGAGGTAGAAAGCTATTATTATACATGAGCAGGCATGTGTAAAGTTTTACAACAATATTTGTGTTACACAAAAGTTTAACTGTTTGTTTCAAAGGTTTCTTTTGTAATGAAGTAATAATAACTTGGGTAATATAAAACTTTGAATTATAACATATTTAATAATATTCTTATTTCATTAAAATACATCAACAGTAAAATGGTTTAATTAAATTTTGATTGTAACCTTGGTAACACTTTGTAAAAAGGAAAAGGATTTAAATATGGAGCTGGCTGACATAGGGTTAAAGGACATGCTTCCTATAGTTGTACAGAAGTGAAAGGAGGTTAAGCTGATCATTAATCAGGGACATGATAGGGTTTTTTCCAGTTAAATATTATTCCTTATAAAAACATAGGTGCAAACAACTTGTTGTTCCTTCTGTAATTTGCACTATAATTTAGTTGTTGTTTGTTAATAAACTTAAGTTATGTTAATGCAGAGAAAATTTACTTCTGATTGACTGTTAATTAATACAAATTTAGGTGTCAGTTCAGGAAAATGAATATCTTAATTTTAATACTATTGAAGAGAATTTCATGGAATATTACGAAATCCAATTAGTAAAACAGGCAATCAAATTAATTTTGAAAAACTTTCAAATTGTATTAATATTTGAATGTAAGAAGTCAAAATAAACATCAGTAATTACTAACACTCTAAGATATGTTAAATCTATTGTTTTAAGTTTCTGGAAAAACAAGAAGTCAAAATAAGTCATGTTTATTAAAAATGTGCTTTAAAAAAGAGAAAATTTTTATTGACTTTTAATAATTGGCATTGTCATGTTTTTATAGTCATATTTTTATATCACTGAAACTGGAATGTACAAGAAACAATTGTTTTACTTTCGCAAACCTCTGTGGCAGAAGATACAGATGCTGGGGTTGAATGGTAAGTGAAAATAGAAATTAATTTGTAATAGTATAAACAATTATAGCAACAGGAATTTATAATATTTAGTCCTTTCCCTGTTTTAGGTCATTTGGTGGTTTTTATGAATATGCTTATATGACTACTTACCTTTATTAATTTGTGGAAAATTACTGTAATGAAATCATAAAGAATTAACAAAATCATTTATTGTATTTATCCCAAATTTACATTTTCTCTTGCACAAAAGTAACTTAATGTATCATTCTTTACATGTTTTGAACATCACATGTGGTTTTTGTACGAAGCTTTCTTCTAATCTCATACGTTGAACCACAACAATCAGTTCATATTGCCATGTTTATGAGCGTCAGATTCAGGTCAAATAAATGTAGCTGAATATCACATATGATGCTCAAGCATTTTATTATTATGTATTCTGAAGACGGCTGGTATGGGTATTAAAACTTCAATTAAAATAAAGTACAGAACAACATGTTGACCTGAAGATGACCTAAGAAGGTCGAAATGTCATTCTATACTTTAATTAAAGTTTTAATACCCATATCAGCCATCTCAAAAATACATTTTTACTTCAAGTGAGTCTCTTGTCATCATGACTTTATCATCATGTCTTGTCAGTCACATAGGACAGGTCATAAGTCATTAAACTTGTGACTGATTTTTCAAAATGTATGGAATCAATCTTTGTCACTATAAGAGCTCAAAGTAAATCACTGGAAAAAAAAAAACTGTGTAATATTTGTAACAATGCCTCATGGTATGGATCAAGGGGTTTTATATCACATTTTTGCAAATGTAATGGATTTTCAAGTGACAGTGTCATGTTTGTTTAAGTAATAAATTTTCAAATTATATTTACATTGGGAAAACATTCATCATCAGCACTTTTAATTGTACTTTTTTTTGCTTCTAATTATCTTACTTTCTTTTCAGAACTTGATAGAAATGGGTCTGTTGTACATATATCAGAGGTAAGAACATCACCTAAGATGGTTGCATTTTAGAGAAAAAGTATAATGTTCTATGAGGTGTGTGATAATTTAACCCTATTGAGACAGGTCACAGACCAAAGCCCATATCATGTTTGTTGACTTATGTGATAACTTAATCGCTTTTCACAACTATATATGTATATATAAAAGGCATAAAATAGTTGTGTTTTTGCAGGATACATATCAGAGAATGTTTAGTTGTTTGTTTAACTTTATTACATAGAACCAGGATAGGAGAAATGTCCAAAGTCTCCAGGGTACAAACTTCAAACCTTCCAGAAATCTGGAGGACCCAAGTGTACAGTTGAACCAAAGATTGTTTTAATTGAGTCCCAGGTAGAAATACAATTATGGACTTGTACGTTGAAATTTCTGTAGACCAGTGAAGGAAAATATGCACTCATCTCAGTGAATGTAATAATGGTACCACTGATACTAGATTTTTTTGTCTCTTAATATACACTGATGTAGTGCCCAGAGAGAACTAATGTGGACTTTAGTTTATGTTGATTATGTATTTCATAATCAACATATTGATGATTTAGCAAGATTTAAAGTTGAAGGTGGTTGACAATAGAATTATCCTGTTGGTTTTTCAGCAAAATATTATGGTTCTTACTGTTGGTGTTTTCACCAGACCTTCATTATAAGTATGCATGTGTGCAACTATTCTGCAACTCTGTATAGAAAACAGTATATTTTTCCATGTAACATTTTTTTTGTTAAACAATTCTATTGACTTTTCATCATGACTAATTAAAGATGAAGGTATATTTTAATTGTTTCTTCATATTCAGATGAACAGAAGTGTAATTCATAATATACATACAGGCCTCCCAATAAAGCTTTAAAACCTGTTTTGCAGTATATTAACCTATAGAACTTGTTTAATTGCTCAAAAATCCTGTTATAATAGCTCAAAACATTATTTTTAAAGTGTTAATATTACATTTATAGAAATAAGATTTTTTGCTCATCATTTGAAATGTAAGATTAAGTTTGTTGTTTTAGCTGTCATATATGTTCTCTGAAGCTGATACTTATTGTGGATCGTGACACATGAATATTTTCAATTATGTAATAAGAATGATTGTATACAGTTTTTAGGTAGAATGTGAGAGCATCTGTGTTTGAAATACATACCCATAATTGATTCTTTGGAACAAAATCGATTTTAACAACCTGCTAGTCAGGATACTCGACTGGCAATCTGAAGATTGCTGGTTTGAATTCTCACCACTGAACATGTTTTCTTTGTCAACAATGTGGGTAGTCAATTCTGCTATTCATAGGTGAAAAGAGTAGTCCAAGATTTGACAGTGGGTGATGTGGATTAGCTGCCTCTAGTCTATCACTGCTAAATTAGGGATAGTTAATACAGATTGTTTGTGAGTAGTTTTGCAAAATTCAAAATAAACCAAATTGATTGTAATTTGGCATTTCTGCAGGAGATTTTGTCCAAATGATCCTGTATTTCAAACAGTTTCTTCCTGTTATTTTTCAAACTCAGCCTTTATTTTAAAAGCTGGTACCAGCAGACCTTCTGGGAGGCCCTAATGTAGGTTTTTAATTTCTTGTCATCTAGACTTTTGGGTTTGCATGAGAAGTTCTTCAATATAAAATTTTGTCACTATGTCAGTATGCATGTTTATCATTTTTATGTTGGCTGAGGTTAATGACATCAATTGTGTATGTCCTCTTTGTGGCTTGTTTTATTTGAACAAATGTAGTACAGTTTAGACCCACACACCAGTCAACTTAGCTTGTAATCACCTGTTTCCTAGTCCCAGGCAATCTCTTTGAACTCATTAATATGTCCACCCAGAATGATTTTAGCAATTATTTTAGTGTCAAAAACAGCAACAACAACATTATTTAAAGTATACATTGTCCAGATTAATATATTTTAATCTCATTCATAAATGCTCACTTTCAGCTAGAAGTGACCAGACTATGTGCTGAAGGAAAATCTTTAGGAACAAACACCATCAGACTTCTACCAAAAGCTTGCTCACTACGGCCAATTTTGAATATGGGTAGTAAAGGCATGGTTGGGGTAAGAACAGTTCACATTTCAGTGTTCCTCAAACATACATTACTCTTTTGGTATCAGCCGTCTAATATCCTTTTTACATATATGTGTGTGTGTTTTATCTTCATGATTTTTCAAGTAGTTGTGTCATTGTGATAATTGCTTATTTTAAATAGTGGACCTTGTGTTCACGAGAGTGTGGCCTAAAACATCAGCAACATGCATGGAAAAAAAGGTACAAGTTTGAAAAGAAACTGATAAAATCATTATTTACAAAGATCTTCACCATACCAGTACTAAAGGTTAAAAAATGCTGATTTAATTAATATTGGTGATTAATTTAAAATGACATAATATTTTCTTATCTGTTAATCAGTCAAAATAAAGTAATATTAAATCAGATGAAATGACGTTGCTTAAAATAAAAGATGAGCAACATCAGGATTGATCAGTTAGGTGGTATATTTGTAAGTCAGTATTTTGAATGCATTCACAGGAACCTCACAGTAGCTATTGGTAACAAAACTTGTTGTGGCTTTAATACTGTTTCAGACTAATATAGTAATGAGTAACTGGAATTAAGAAACTTAGCCTCAAAGTCACTGACACTAAAAATAAATTGTGATTCTAACTTCAGTTCGTATATATTTATATGTAATTTTTGTGTGATGATTGATAAGTGGGCTGGAACTGACTTGTGGACTGCGTGTTAAACAGTCCATTGTTTATTTTTTATTAGATGTCCTAAATTGTTAAAGTCACTTTTTGATGCCCTGTCTAACAGGTTAAAAGGTTGAACATGCACAACATTTTTTAAATAACCTTCAGTAATAGAGATAACATTTCATCAAACTCTTTAGTTCAAGAAATGTGCATCCAGATTACAAGATAAATGGAAGGCTATGTCCCAAACCTTAACCAATTTGATCAGTGCCAGTTGTAAATGTGATATTACCCTTACTGAGATAAAAATAATTTTACTGCACTGTTAAAATTGCTTATTTTAACAAATATATTTGCCAGTTGAATAAATTTTTGGCAAACAGTATAATATTCTATCCACTACCCAATTTAAAAAGATTTAATTTAACAGAACATTACTTGATCTTTTAATAAATTCAATACACCATATAATACCTTAACCTGTACTTAATATTTTTGACCACCTTATAAACCATTAGAGAAGAGTGAGTTACATTGAAACAAAATTATAAATCTTTTTAGATTGTTTCATTGTTGTGGCACTTAAAAGTTCTTAACTGTGATGTTCCACATCTTAACGTGACAGAATTTAAAAAAAGGTAGGGTTTATATGTGTTTATGTTATTATGAATTTGCATTAGTGTAATTTAAAAATTAATTTATAAAAAAAATTATGCATGTGACTGTCTTTAATATTTAAATACTAGTAAAAAAATGATATAAAATACACTTATTACTAATTCTTAACATGTTTATACCTCAAGAACATGTTTTTATAACTCAATGCTCCACCTTACAGCATTCTCATTAGTGTTTGTATCATGGAGATATAATTTAATGTTTCTTCAGTAGTACTAGTAACTGGGAAATATGTTTCTGTTGTTTTTTTTATTAGTAATAGTATTCTGGAGATATAATTTGGTGTTTCTTCATTAGTGAACATGAAGACATAACTTGGTGTTTCTTTATTAATGCTGGTATCATGGAGATATAACTTGGTATTTTTTCAGTAATGCTAGTATCTTGGAAATATGACTGTGTTTCTTCATTAGTGCTAGTATCATGGAGATATAACTTGAAATTTCTTCAGTAATGCTAGTATCTGGGAAATATGACTTGGTGTTTCTTCATTAGTGCTAGTATCATGGAGATATAACTTGGTGTTTCTTCATTAGTGCTAGTATCATGGAGATATAACTTGGTGTTTCTTCATTAGTGCTAGTATCATGGAGATATAACTTGGTGTTTCTTCATTAGTGCTAGTATCATGGAGATATACAGTACTGTGCAAAAATGTTAGGACAAGAAAATATTTTGTTGTTCTTTCCATTTTATGGAGCTAATTTGTCCATCTTATTACAGAATGTAAATTTTAACGCTGGTAAAATTTCAGTGTTTCATGTTGACAACTGAATGAGCCAGGGTGAGAATACTTATGATTCTTTAGAATTTCCATGTACTTGTACCAAAGACATGTCATAAGGGTTGTACTTAAATGAACATACTGATCAAATTTAGAGTCTGAAATAACTTTCATGGTACACCATGCAGTATCTTAACTGTATAGAAAGAAACTAGCAAGGAGCTAGCATACAGTACAGGTATATACTAAAAGAAATCAGTCTAATTCTACAAATAAAATATTGATGAAAAGTGTGTTTAACACTATATATTAAGTTTTTTGTCATGTCATGGTCCAAAAAGCATAGAGAATTGTCAGTAAAGCAGAGAGCTCACATAAAAGATTTACATGATGCTGGTTGGACTCTCTGACAAATTGTTGCAGACTTTGAAATGCTCCTCAAATACTGTAAATTACACTCTAGATCTTGAGACTGAAACAGGTAAATTTGAAAATAGGAAAGAAAGTGGCAGAGCAGCTAAATGCAATGATACTGATGTTAATTATCTGTTTATGCAGCCTTCAGGACATAAGGAAGATTATTACTGATCTTAAGCATGAGATAAACGACCGAGTACCAAATGACGGAAAAATGTCAAAATTAACAGTATCAAGAAGACTTAATGAAAATGGAATACCTTATTTTTTAGCAGTTAAAAAAAACTTACTTTAATCTCCAAATATTGTTAAGATACTAAAATTTGTTAAAAATTACAAAAACTGGACTGTTGATTATTGGAAAAGAGTGTTACAGTCAGATTAGTACAAGTTTAAAATATATTTGGATCAAAGCACAGGTTGTACATCCTGCAGAAAAAAGGTGAAAGATATGTACCACAGTGCATATCACCTACCATGAAGCAAGGAGGAAGCAGTGCGATGTTTGAGGGTATTTTTCTGCTGAAGTGACAGGAGATATATGCAAAATAGATGGAATAATGAACCAGCACAAGTACTATCAGAAACTGATCAATTATGGTATATCCAGTGCTGTGTATTTTATTGGTAAAGAATATAATGACCCAGAATACTCATCTAACCTGTTCAGAAATTGCTTAGGTAAGAAAGAAGCTGCTTGGGTTGTTTAAATGATGCCATGGCCACCACAAAGCTCTGATCTCAACCCAGTTGAGCAGACCCAGAATTTAATAGATCAAACATTTGACAAACCAAAAGTTACTTCTAAAAAAAAACCTTCATGGTAATGTATTATATACATTTGGAGTAAAATCTTATAGGACTCTTTCATTAAATAATGTTGCAACAATGCCTGAAAGACTGTCTGTAGTTATTATAGCAAAAGGGGGACACACAAAATATTAACTATTTGCTGAATTCAAGCATTTCCACTGAGTTTCTGTTGTACTAAGTATGAAGATTAATAACATTTTGATGTTTCACCTTTAATTTATCTTCCATTTTAATTTTGGAAGTAGCTTGAAATATAATTTTTGATTTTGTCCAAACACTTCTTCAGAGTACTGTAACTTGGTGTTTTTTCAGTATTGCTTGTATTTTGAAGATATATTTTGGTGTTACTTCAGTATCATTGAATTGAAACACAATAATCCTTCAAGAGTGCTAGTATTCTGAAGACAGAGGTTTAGTATTTATTTTAGAAGTTACATAAAACACTATTTCTGAGAATCTAATATCTGCTATGTTATCAAACAAATTCAAGGGATCTTATGGTTAGTTGTAAAGATAACAAATTATGTGAAAGTAATAAACATCAGAAGAAGGAAAGAAGGATAAATAACAGAACATTCTGTTTATTTCTGTAGCATATTTGCCTTTTTTTTCTGGTAATAATACATCACATTTGGCCTGGCATGGCCAGTTGGTTAAGGCACTTGACTCGTAATCTGAGGGAGGCGGGTTCGAATTCCCATAACACCAAACATGCCCTTTTAGCTTTGGGGGTGTTATAATGTGATGGTCAGTCCTACTATTCATTGGTAAAAGAGTAGCCCAAGAGTTGGAGGCAGGTGGTGATGACTAGCTGCCTTCCCTCTATTCTAACACTGCTAAGTTAGGGATGGCTAGTGCAGATAACCCTGAAGTAGCTTTTCGCAAAATTCAAAACATACCAAACCATCACATTCAAGTGTCCTAAGTTGCATTGTTTTTTCTATAGATGACAAGAGATTACCAGAAATCAGTGAAAAACTTAGCATTGATATACCAGCATATTACGGTAGGTTAAAATAAACTCTGATTTTTATTTCAACACACTACAGTATAGTTAGAATAAAGTCATACTTCTGTTTCAAAGTATTAGAGTAATATTAAAATAAATTTACGTCTCTTTCAGCGTATTATGGTAAGGTTAAAATAAACTTGTATCTCTATCTCAACGTATTACAGTAAAGTTAACATAAACTCGTATCTGTATTTCAGCATATTACTTAAGGTTAAAATAAATTGACATTTCTATTTCAACATATTACAGTTAGGTTAACATGTTACAGTAAGGTTAAAATAAACTGAGCATCTATATATCTGCATATTACAGCAAGATTGAAATAAATTTAGCATCTATATTTCAACGTATTATGGTAAGATTAAAATGAACATAACATATTACAATAAGAATAAAATAAACTCTCCATCCATATTTAAGTGTAATGTGATAAGACTAAAATATTTTATTGTTTTAAGTATAAACAACTGAACTGAGATTTGATAGTTTTTTAACTGAGAAACCACTTGAAGTATATGATACTAAAAGTAAGTGGTACACTGAAAGGAGTTCTCTGTCTTCACCCAGTAATTAAAAAAGGCACTTGAAGTTCTTTTTGATGTGAGTATTTTATGAAAAAGTTGTTGTCAAATAAGGGCACTGGATAAAATAAATCATGGGCAAGAATGTGTCTGGTCCTCTGACATTTCAGTGTGCATAATTTGACATTTTGTTAATTACTTTACAAGCAGAAGATTGCTACTGTCTAAATGTGCCCTACAAATGACTTTCCCTGATTCTTGGACATTTCAAATAATTACTGTTCTTCTATTAGCTGGATGTAAGTAATTAGTATCATTGTATCAGCTGGGTGGAAATAATTCTATTTTTTTTGACTGGGTGGATTTTATGCTAAGCCATCTCAATTCATTTGTTGTTACTGTGACATTGCTTTGACCAGTTTCATATGTTACCTTCTAAGTAGATAAGGAAATTAGATTTGACTGTATTTATTGAGTTAGACTCGAGAACCTCATCTGCTAGGAGATGGGAAACTCAACATGAAGGAAGTATACATTGCTTGGAGAGAATTTATTCGACGAAAAAGACAGAAAGAAGACAAGAGGTATATTTTTTGTTCAATATTAGGTCATATAATCACCTGGTTCTTCTATAACTAAGCTGTGAGTAGTGATAGGGCAAATATGGTTTCTGGTTGTATTTACAGAAATATTGAATACAAGGTTAAAGAAACTATAGTGTTTGGCCATGTTTGGAATATTGTGTTCAGTTTTGGGCTTCTTACCATAAGGAGTACACTGAATTGTTGGAAAGGGCTCAGAGGAGGGCTGCTAGGATAATACCTGTAATGTAAAGGTTATCATATAAGAATAGATTAAGATCTGTTGTTGTTTTCTCTTGAAACAGAAGAATTAGAAGTATATGTTTGAGGTGTTTAAGATTGTTGATTTAAATGATGACGCATCGTCTTTTTATGAATTTACTGTTGTGAATCGTAAGACTGGGGGATATGGATATAAATTTTGGTTGAGTAGGAGACATCTTTAGCTAAAACAGATTTATATTTCTCATAGGATGGTTAGTGTTTGGAATGGGTTGCCTTCATATTTGATAGATGCAGTTCAAGGGACTTTGATGGAAGGCTTGAAAAACGTTTGAATGATGAAAGTTGGCTTTCAGTTTTTAATGTGTAGTTTAATTTAGGCAATAGGATAGCCTAGATGGATCAATAGGCCCCTTGTACCTTAACATTACAAGTTTTTTTTACATATAACATTATATGCAACTGGATGATGGTTAGATATGTACTGTGTTCTTAAAGGTACTGATGCAATTGCAAAAATGGTTCATAATTAACTGTTTAAAAATGTGTTGTGTCTTACAGTATTTTAAAACTTTTGGTGAAGTTTTTTTGTTCACACAAACATGTCTATGTCAGTTAATATAAGTCAAATTTGTAAAGTTTGAATGTTATTAAATTCAACATCTCCATTATGGTGTGTGTGCTGTTTTGTCTATTATGTTTAAAGCATCTGAAATCAACTGGTAAATTATATCTGGTCTTAAAATTAAAGGTCTTACTTGAGGTTTAATAATTATTTTAGAAGAAATAAGTCTTCATTTTTTTAAATAGCAAAAAATTTGTAAAGAATATTCAGAATATTCAATTTAAATCATTTTTGTAATTAAAAAGCAGTTGAGCATAATGCATGATATCACAAATGTTTGAGATATTTTCATGAAGTAAGTGACCATTTTTATTCAATAAACATATGTGGTGCTTACTGTTTTATGAAGAGGAGACTGCTGTGATCAGTAGCAGATCTAAGATTATTGCCCTGTAGCTAGTAGCTGTAGTTAATCATCATTAACTTCTGTTCAAAACAAGTTAACTATATAACATAGTTAAGCATCAATGCAGTAATTAATATGGCTAACTTTATATACTGCTATCTTATGTATATGTATTGCAAATTTTTGTGCCTTTCTGAATGTTCATCTGTCTTCTGTTTGAAAAACTGTGCACTCAGGCAAAGCTGAACATTCGCTTTTCAAATGTTGGAAGAACAGGCATGAATAATGTTGATAATAAATTATACTAAACAAGCAGGATGTTCCACGTGATATTGTTAAACAAGCAGGATGTTCCATGTGAAATTGTTAGGAATTAACCACATTACCTTTCAAATTTTAAAATGTGACATAACATGAAGAATAAAAATGTAGATTTACCGTATGTTATCATGGAGTGGCTCTTAGCATAAACAAAATGTCTAACAGTTACATTTTACAATTGGCAGTATAAGTAGCTCAGAGGTTTGGACCTGAGTTGGTACTAAGAGTGCAACACAACCTTTTTAAGGTCCATGGAATAATTTAAATTGGTAGATTAACTTAAACGTTTCCTATCACTGGAGTCAGGTACTTTTGGTAGATAAGCTTAAAAGTTTCCCATCACTTGGGATAGACATTTTTTTTGTAACTTGTAATCATTAAAAGGCATTTACTTATCATTTGGATATTTTCAGCTGTAATCCCAGTCATATCTCGCAAGGTTTGACCAGCAGTGTCAGTTAAGCCATACTAAGTTATAAGCTAATACATTACACATTGTGAAGAGAAAATAATGTAAGATATGGACTTAAATCACAGAAATTGTGACATGCATAACATTAGTATGTATTACATACATTTTAGTGGTAATTTGAGCTGTTTTAATACAAAGAATGACTTTCTGTTTCTAGAAAAGTACGAAATGTTTCAAAACTAATTTGTCTATTTCTCTAGTTATATGATTTGTAACATAATCACATGCTCACATGTCTAATGTAGTCCATTTGTAATTTTCTCAGTAGGTAGTGTTTAAAAATACTTGTATTAATTGTTTGTTTTTTTCCATTCCTTATGAGGCTACTTTTTGTCATGTTTTTTAGGTTTGTATGTAAGTGGTAATACCATTGTATCATCTTCTGTGAGAATAACTGAAACTGAGACTGTTTGTAATATAAGTGTTTGCTGTACAGACTGAGCTAGAATGTTAATTTACAAGCACTTTTTAACATTAATATTAAACATGAGATTATTCATACTTCAGGCATGTGCTCTACTAGCTGAGCTATAGGGTTAACCCAGAAGCATGCCTTAACAGTTCAAACTTTTATCTGTTATTTGTTTCGTATCTCTGTTTTTTGATAAGTTTATAACTGATGAAGTATCACATAACATATTAAAACTATTTGATAAGTGTATAACAGATCAACTGTTAATTAGCATGTTTCATGACACTGTATATCTTAATTTGTTTGTTGTTGCTTTCATTAATAATGAGAGTACCAAACTCATGACTCTGATCATTACAAATTTTAGTTTTCTAGAATAATGATATACATTATTAAGGATGACATTGACATTTTTTGTCTAAATTGTATTAGTTTACTTTTAATAAAAGTTATTAAAGTGGTTCAGAACTTGTTTGAAATTTCAGACAATTATTTTTTGTCAACATTGACCTTCAAGATTGCTTTGGTTCCATGAAGCATGAATTGTTATTAGAGATTGTGAAGAAAGTTCTAAAACAGGTAAGGGCCAAAATAAAAAAAATAAACAAAACAAAAAACTTAAGAACAGCTTTTAATAAGCTCGTACAATTTAATCCTTTTGCAACTGGTCATGATTCAAAAGACATGACATTGCATTCATTCACTTGCATTCAAAGCTTTGTTGAATATTTTATGAATTTATGTCAATAAGTTTGGAATCAAATTGTGTATTATAATTCAAACTCTAATATTATATATGGTTTTATCTATTAATTTAAAAGTAAATATTAAACGAACATGTATAAATACAGATTTTAGTGAGTCGTGTGCAGTGCTGTTTAAAATTAGATGTTTTTCAAGATACCAAGTCTATAGTTCTGTAAAAAATTATGAACTTAAATTATTAGGTTGAGGAATAAATCGTGAGCATTTTTAAATAACTTCATTCAAGCATTACATGCAAGACAATACAATACTTCAATGCATGAACACATTACACCCAAAACATTTATTATGATACTTTATTTCATGTAATACCTAGGTATATAGTATGCATTGTTTGAAACGAAATTGCAAGAAATTAAATGCGAAAAGCAGATGGTGTTGAAAATGCTCGATTTTGTCCACTTGACATTCCATTTAATGAGCTGAAAATGAAAGCAAAAATTAAAGACATATGAAAATCAAACACACCATCTATTAGAGCAAAAAATTATCTACCAAATTACATGAAATATTTTGCGAAAGCATTTCATTTATGAATATATTTTTTTAACTTGAAAAAACGCTCACGAATTATTCCTCAACCCAATACTAATACTGACAAGCTAGAATATAAAATAAGAACTTTGTGTCTTTTTATTTTGCTGAGATATGGTTTATGTAGTTAATCAGAACACAGTAGACCTGTTCACCTCTTTCCATTTTGAGAAATGGTCCCTTATATGTTCTTTACTTTAATATATGACATATGAATAACCAAGTGACAGCTCAGAATGTCCCCTAGTTGTTTTCTCAGCCATTTTAATCTGTGAAAAGGCTACCGCATTCTTTTGCTCCAAGATTTCAAGGAGGTAGGTTGTGTATTTAGTCTGCTCAAAGTTTCATACATTTTTAGATGTAAATACAGTTTAGTCACTAAGTTTAATAAATTATAGTGGAATTATATGGTGTCAGTATAGTTAATTATGATTTTTTTGGTTATTCAACTGTATATATAAAACCTAAACAAATTGATATCCTTCATGAGTGAAATTGTAAAAGCAACCGAGTTCAAAGGTCGCAGCTAGAAGAAATAATTATTTGCTTTACTTCTTTATTTATTGTTCTATATTTATACATGTATAATAATTTAAATGTTACTGTATAATACAAAATACTAGTCTTGGCTATGTTTTAGTCAATGGAAGTTGTGTAATGTTAGCTAGGTACAACTAGAAGATCAATAAAATAAAAGATAATAAATATATATACCTTATTACTTCAAATTTAAGATGCACCCTACTTTTAAAACAGGTTTCTCCAGAAAACAAAATTAGGATGATAATTAGAAAGGATTAAATATGTTTTAAAAGAGTTTATTAAAGAATAAAAAATGTTAATAATGTATTTAAAATGAAATATTAAATATATACTTTTCAAAAAAAGAAATGCAAAAGGCAAAATATGAGACAAATTGTTAACAAGTTTATTCCGGGTAGTTCTGTATGACATGTGTGAAACTTTGCACATTTACTGCTGAACATCCAAAGTCTGCAAAGATGAAGTCCACGCTCACTAGGTGAAGTTTAACATCACTCAACGTCAATAACGAGGATGCCCCCCGTGAGCATCAATAACTGTTTGGCATCTCCTGCCCATGGAAGTGATGAGATGACGAATCACATCCTGTGGAATGGCTGTCCACTCAGCCTGCAAAGCTGCTGCAAGCCAAGGTAGAGTCTGCAGTTGAGGTTGTCGCCGTTGCAGACATCGGTCCAACTCATCCCAAAGATGTTCGATGGGGTTTAAATCTGTTGATTTGGAGGGCCAGGGAAGAACGTTGATGTTGTGGTGTCTCAAGAAGACAGTGGTGAGTCGGGCTGTGTGAGGACGGGCGTTGTCATGTTGAAAAACGTTGTTGATGTTCACCATGATGGGTTGCACATGGGGCCTAAGAATCTCGTAGACGGTTGCGTACGGTCTGATCAGAAATCTTACGCAGCCCTGATATGGTTGAGGCAGTAGATGTCGCAGTGGTGGTCCTGTCCCGAAGGTGACGTAACCGGATGTTGCAATCTTGTGCGGGCGTGGTCACACGAGGTCTGCCAGATCGTGGACGGTCACAAGTTGATCCATGTTGTTGGTGACGATTCCATAGCCTTGTGATGGTGCTTGGGTGGACATTCACAGCTCTGGCAACATCTGATCGAGATTCGCCTGCTTCCAAGCAACCAATGGCGTTGTTGCATTGTGCTTCAGTCAGTCTTGGCGTAACTGTATTGCGTGTCAGTGACTTAACACTGAGCTATGGAAACCGAGAACCCATCACTTTTATAGGGATTTTGCACATGTTGCACTTGCAGAACATGCGGATCTCTCAAACAAATTTATTGGAAACGCATGCGTTTTGGCAAAAAATCCAATGTTTTCCTCCGTTTTGAAGTGCACAACTTTTATTGTCATTTTGGTCTGACAATCAGTGCCTTAACACGTGTAACATCACATACTCTGAGCTTGTAACGTTATTACATATATTTATCTTTAAAATAACAAAAATATCCCTTTTGCGTTTCTTGTTTTGAAGAGTATATATACAGGAACTTTAAAATTTTCATTGCAATGATGTTTCTTCCTGCTTTCTTTATTTAATCAGAATACTACTCTGACGATTCTACTGACTCACTGTTATATTCTGAAGTTAGAGCATCTTCATTGCTTGATTTAGTATTGTCCCAAAGAATGTCATCTTGTGTTCCATCTTCCTCATTGCATAAACACCATTTATAAAGGATTTTCTAATAATATTGTCTAACACTTGTTTCTAAGCTTTTGAAATCCACCCTACTATCGTTGTTGCTGATGCTATTTTTGTTTTGTCACTCGGTGTCAAAGCATGATTGTCTTTATTTAGCTAAGCATCGTAATGCTTATGGATACAATCTTTGAATGACTTGTTAATGGACACATCAAGAAGTTGTAACTGATCTGTTATTCTGCCAGGAATTATCACCAGATCACTGTTTTTGTTTCTTAACCTAATTTTGATTTTATCAGACAGATGGCCACAAAATGGATGCATTACAAGCATACTCCATTACTTTACTAATGCACCCAGCCAACTTCCCCATGTATATTTTATGCACTCTTCAATTAACTCTAATGATATTCATGCATTTTTTTTGTGCACAAACTGTTACATCTTTGTAAAAGTTTTTTTTTGGCAATGTTTTTTGTATAATATGACATATGATGGTAATTTATTTCCATCTGCAATTACATATTGCATGACACTAACTCTGTAACATTTCGTAACCAGTGGTTTTGATTGTCACCTGTTTTGCATGTGAAAGAAACTGTCACTTCAGCTGCATTACTGATTTTGTTTAGGAAATATTGATTACTTTAGGGTAGACCAATTACATAACATTAATATCCAGTAAATTTTGTTTCAAAATGACAGCATTTTTTGACTAACTGTTGTCCTTTGCCAAAATGATAAACCTTCTCTTTTCATAAATTTTTCACATTAGCCAGAACTACCCTTGAAAAGAAACATCACTATTCCTGCACATTTTTTTTACTTTTAACATTAAGACTTCTCTATTTATAAGCAGTTCTTTATTATATAACTCTCTAAAATATGTTAAAATGGCAGCATCGATTTCAGTTTTTGTTGTTGTTGTAGATGGGTTAGAAAATATTTTTGTATTTTTCTTGCAAGAAAACAACTTGGTTTTCATATCACACCAATGACATACATTTGCCTTGCTCACTGTATATTTTTTACTAGCTGCACGATTCCCAATCTGTTTGACGCACAAAATAACTTTTCTTTTAGATTCGGCATCATATGTAAAACAGTTTTCCATGGGTATAAAATTCAATAAAAATAAAAATTACAATAAAATAGCATCTGAACAACAGGAAAGTCAGACAACGACTGAGGATGGTGATATTCAACTACACTGCTAGAGGTGCTGATATGAGCAAACTTTGTAGTTTATTAGTCTTTCTAAGCCAGGTTTATTTTAGAATATAGTCCAATTTGTTTGTTAATGCAGAATTCTTTAAAAAATCTTTGTTGTTCGAGGAAAATGATGTTTTTCAGAATTTCAAAGAGTGAAAAATAATCCCTCAACTTTAAGATGCACCCTAATTTTCAGTTTGGAAAAATGTTAACAAATATGCAACTTAAATTCAGAGTAATACAGTATATAATGTTATGAGACTTAAACTACTTAGACTAAATATTTTTATTTTGATGTTATAATATGTAATCGTTTTAAAACACACAAAAAAACAATATATATCTAATTCCTAATTTTTCATGATGGTTATGAGGTAACTTAAACTGACAGACCCTGTACAGAGTTGAGAAAATAACAAACCAAATATACATTTGAAATGTATTTAGGAGGTTTCAGAGATTACACAAATAATAGTTGAGATTTTTGGGAAAAATAATTTTCTTTTATTTTGTATTTTCACACAAAGAAATCTTTATTAAATATATTTTATTAAAAAATCTAATTTTTTTGTGTACAAAAGACTTGGAATTGTTACTGAAAGACTACCAAATTTTGTGGAGATACATCTACTCCATTAAAAATTATAGTATAAATAATTAACATGTTTAAATGTGTATAAAAACTAGTGTATTTTATATTGAGCCCATCATAAAAGGGTTAATATTTTTCTAATGAAAGTTTTCCACTGGAGAAATAATGCGCCTAACAAATATTATATCACTCTTATCGGGACAGCTGGATGTGAGGAATTTCTTGAACTTTTGGAATTCAAATTTTAAAACAGTCACCAAATGTTAATTATGTTTATATTGAATAACCAATTGTATAAATAGAATGAATTTTAATGGGATAATCATAGTTTTTTGTTTTTTAGAGTAACCAGTATAATACTGCAGATACTCTTCACACTTCATTCTTAACCAGCCCAGTATACCTTTTAGAGTAAACAAAAGTACATCACTAATACAATGGGTCATCTAAAAGCAAAAGGTAGAAAGGCATTTATAATTTTGAATCTCACTTACTTCCTCTGACACTTTAGTTTTATCCAAACAAAAATTTTGTCTCTGCCTGTCTAAACATTTAATTGATATAAATCTTACCTCACGTGCTACAGAATTTTTATCCCACTATATTTCCCAAAACAAGTTGAACCTTGTGATTCTCTGCACCTACATCAGTGCACTCCCTATCCCAGATTTGTACATAAGCTCTCTATTATTACTTCCTCGATGATAGAACATTACAGCAATGTTTTTGTGTTTTCTGTAATTTTCTCTTCAGTACTGAATGGATTTAGTTATTTAGATGTTTCCTCCTCCTTTTTTTAGACCTGTCTTCTTGGATCTGGCATTTGTTGTCTGTTTGCTTTATTTTACGATATAATGAAAAGGAAATTTTGAAGCAATAGTTTTGAAAGTGATTTCAGTAATAT
Organism: Tachypleus tridentatus; assembly: GCF_004210375.1. Classification (NCBI taxonomy): domain Eukaryota; kingdom Metazoa; phylum Arthropoda; class Merostomata; order Xiphosura; family Limulidae; genus Tachypleus; species Tachypleus tridentatus. Next base: position 133,312,914 of record NC_134837.1, read on the forward strand.
TTTTTTTATTTATTTCTCTTCATTGATCATTTTCATTTGGATCCCATGCAGTGGTCGTGGTTGCTTGGTCAGGCATCTTCTTTCCAAATACACATTAGTTACCAATTGATCAATAAAAAAAATTTCCTTGTACCAACAATCTATGTTGAGATGGAATGTTCCATATGACCACCTTTTCATGTGGTAAACAATTACATCACAAAAACAGATGCTTTACTTGACCACCACTTATGAGCTATGAATAAAAAAGCTTATAGGGGATTTTGCTCATCCCTGCTGCCCCTTGATTGAATAAACTGGGGTCAGTTTGGAGAATGTAGTTCACCTATCACACTATTTCTTTAATGTCATTTCTCAGGACTTCTCAACCTAAGTATCCCCTCATTTCTAGTTTCCAGTTGCTGGAGTGGTGGATGGAACTTTATTCTTTCTGAGTGATGCTTGAACGCATTATTCCACTCAAAGAGAAGATGGTAATGCTGGTCACCCTCCTACCAATGACTCTGGACATATTTTCTACATTTTAGTAGGAGCAGGACCAGTTTATGCAGGATCTTCCTCATAATTCTGGTTCAGAAATCACTTGTCTGGTTGAGTGGGGACCTTGTTTTAGTCATTCTCTTTGTTTTGACAGTTATGGAAGAGAATCCTCAAAATTCTACACATGGAGAATCAGTTCCTGTACTATAGGTTGGACTCTGTTTATTCCACATTCTCCTTATAATTCCAAGAGCAGGAGGTGCTGCCTTACCTCACAGGTTGGAGAGTAATCCCCTGCCAGGTAATTACTGTTTTTTTTAAGGCATGATAGGCCCCATAATTCCAAATTTGGTTTGTTGTATTTTGCACTTCTTCACGATAGTGCAAGAATTTGTGTAATTTTATGTTTTTTGCCTTCCCTTTGTAAATTCATGACTTGACATGCAACATTCTGTAATTTTCAGCTTGAATTCCAGTAATACCACATTATTAAAAAAAACCAAGTCTAAAACTGTCCTCATCCCCTAACAACTACAGCTTGTATCTAGAGTTGGTGCCACAGCCCTATAAATCCAATAATGAGATGTAAGGCTTCTTTTGCCTTGATGAGTTCATTTTCTTCTCCATCTGATCGTTCTTTACCATCCAGGAATTAGATTTCATATTGTCCAAGTGAACAGCATACTTGTTCTAGAAGTAGTGCAGATTATACTAGTGTGCTATTACTATATCTCATATTTGCACACCTCTTTTCTACACAGATGCATTCTGTGTAGATTTTATCCTTACTGGTTGCACCACCTTATGGTTTTAGGATTCTAGCTAACATGGGACTTTAAGAGTATTTTAGAAGTTCAAGTTTTCCTATAGTGAAAATGTATTTCAGCTAATACTTACCTACACTTACCCTCCTCCACTCTTCCTTGTTAGAAAATGACCACTTTTGGTTCTGCTGATTAGACTGTCTCGAAAAGTGAATAAGTAGTAATAAAGAGGAGGTTATATAAGGATCTTGGATTAAGAAGTACATTGACACAGGTGGAGAGAATCACAAGATTTAACATGCTTTTGGTAATATAGTGGGATATAATTGCTGGAGCAAATGAGGTAAAATCATATCAATGCTTAGATAGGCAGAGAAGAGAAACTTTCAGCAGTATAAGGCTAAAGTGTGAGTAGAAGTAAGTATTATTAGATATGCATTTTTATTGTTGGAAAATATTAACTATTTCTGACCAGTTAGAGCATGTAAAAAAGATAAGCTGATTGAGTGTACTTTCATTATTTCACTTGATGAGAGTGCAAACTATAGGCATTTATGTACTTTATACTTAAATTTTTTATGATGCCCTAAATAAGTACTACAGGTGTTTAAAGTTTGCATGAGAAACATTCACTGGTATTCTTAACTTCAATTTATAAAGAATGGAGAAATGGGACACCGTATCAGAAAGTACTGTGTTCTACATCCTAAGGGAGGAATGATCAGAGCCCGTTTTGTCCGTCGGGCTACTGACTTGTGTGAAAAACTGTCACAACATATATTAAAAGACTTCAAGGAACTGAGTAATTGTGTAATTGTGGATCAGGTATGTTATATTTTTGTCTTTCTTTCTCTCTCTCTCTTTTTTTTTTTTGTTATAACTAAATTTTTGTTTTCCATTCATGCTGGTAAAACTGTCTTGCCAAGTGTTCAGAATTTTACAATCAATTATATTACATAAAACATTTATGTAGTGTTTGACTTTAAGAAAGAAACTTTTATTGCTTTGTATACTATGTGTTTATCTGTCTCTTTAATGATCTTGTTAAAATAGTTGTGGTAATATATACACATATGTACATATAAGGATAATTAGCTGGTTCTGATCTATATATATATATATACACACACGTATATATATATAAAGATAATTAGATTGTTCTGATTCTGATTATACTATTTATTTAAATGTGCACTTGTAACTGCTAACATTAAATTATTAATATGAACGAACAGTTTTACTGAGTGAATATTTTTTAAACTTGTAATGTAATTATAATATATAAAAAAAGTTAATTTTGCTTTGAAATGTGTGCTTCTAGTGGCACAGTTGAATGTCTGTGGACTTACAATGCTAGTTTGATATGTGATGAATTTTCACTTAAAGTAGAAACAATACTTTGAACATTTTTACATTTTCAAGAAACAATTTTTTAAATTATTAAGCATGAAGGTGAAGAGTTATTTCCCTTAAAATATATTTTTTAACCACTTGGTGTTTACAAGCTTTCTGGAAAGATAATTATTTATCAACTTGATATTAAGAAGTTGATGATAAAAGAGTTATCTTCCATGAAACATAATTATTTAACAACTTGATGATGAAGAGTTATCTTTCTTAAAATATAATGATGTTATAATAATGAAAAGTTAAATTCTTTAAAATTTAGAAGTGTTTTAACAACCATGTAATGGAAGATTAGATTTGTTAAACATGGAGATATTAACAGTATTTAATTTATTTTAACATTAGTATTATCATTTGTAACGAGTATTTAGTCATATTTTATTTACAATAAATGATTAGTAACCCTATTTTCTGTCATTATTAATAAGCTGGAAATGAATTTCAATAACATGTAAAGTATGTTAGAATTTTTTAAAAATGTACAAGTATTTTTTATAAAAGTAAAAACTATCAAGTAACACAAGAGAATCTATTGTTTGATTCTTTATGTAACATAAACATTACAATAAAATAAATAATACTTTTAAACAGATCTTTATTTTCTGGCCACATACAGGTTTTTCAGTAAGAAGAATATAATAGTATCTTGTCCACACATATAATATACCTCTCACCACTGTTGCATGCCAAGCTAACTTGGTGCATTCAGGTATTGTGAAAAAAGGTTACTGTGTAGTCAAGGTGCTATTATTATATGTCTTATTATGATGCCACATGAACTGTTATCAATAGGTTATGCTTTACCAGAGTAAGGTGTTATATACCACAAAAGAATAACAGTTTTCTTGCTATATAAAACCTGAAATTTTAAAGAAAACCATAAGTAATGCTGTTGAAAAACTACGGATAAAAATTGAAGTTTATTCTTTTTGTATTATTTTAATACACAATTTTATGATAAATCCTCAGTTTATAAAATTTGAATATCTGATTTTAGTTTGTTTTATGGGTCATAATTTCCCTTATCAACCAAGTTAATTCATTAAAATTATTATTAGTAGTATATGGTGTTTAAATAAATAAATAATGTATCATTAAAAAATAGTTGCCCTAATTCTGGTTTGTAGTGACTTCAGTGATATTGATAAAAGTTATACTCCACCAACTTAATCCAGTTCATAAACAGTTATTGTTCAAGCAGTTTAATGATATAAATAGTTTTTGAAGTACTGTTTTACCTTTTTGTATCTCATCTGGCTTAAAGAACTCTGGTGTTGGCAAAAGGTCTTGTCAACACTGTATATAGCACATAAAGTGTGGTTGACACATTAGTATACACTCTCATTCACTTTCAACTACTGTGATTTTTCCTTCAGCTGGCCTGAAGAGCTATGACATTATGCAAAAGGCCTCATCAGGACTGGATATAGCACATATAACATGGTTGACATATTATTATATACTTTACTTTCAGCTTCTGCAATATTTGTCGTATCGTATCTGGCCTGTAGAGTCATAATATTGACTCAAAAGGCCTCATCAGTACTGGATATAGGGTGTTTGATATGTCATTATACACTCTTTCTTATGTTTGCTTAGAAATTCTTATTAATAATCTGTTAATTGCTTTCAATTTGTTCAATATTTATAGGGCTACGATGAATTCCTCAGTCATGCAGCACAAATCCAACTATTAGAAGCTTACGTTAACAATTGCTTCATCAAGGTACATGTTCCCTCTGGTGTTTTGTGAGTAGTTGGTTTTGTAAAGTTTTCTAATGCTTATATAGTTAAGATAAGTTTATTGAAACAAACATATTTATACCTCAATAATGTATATTTGTATACTGTAAAGTACTAGAAGTTATTATCTATTGAAATGTGCAAACTTTTTGTTCTCTAGGCAGGAAAATGCTACTACCATCTTCGGAAAGGTATCAGTCAGGGTGGTGCCCTGTCATCAATCCTGTGTAACTTCTACCTGGCTGAGCTGGAAAAACAATATATTCACAGCTCTATAAATACTGAGGAAGATTTGCTGATGAGGATGGTTGATGACTATCTCTTCATTACCCCGGATCTGGAAAGAGCTAATACTTTTGTGAAGATATTCTCAAAAGGTAACAATTATGGTTTTATGTAATAATTCATCATGCTACTACATTATTCTAAAAATTTTGGTTAATACTGGAGATGAATGATAAATATGTTTTTTGTTCATATTTGTAACTTCTGTTAATTACATCTAGTGTAGTTTGTACTTATTTCCTTCTTACATGTACAAGTTTTCTCTTCATAGTTATCCAACTTGGATAAGCAAGATAACAATTAAGGTTGAATATTTATTGATGTAAAATGCACAATGAATATCCTTCTTTTTTTAGTAATTGGAGAAAACATATATTTGATTATTTTTAAATTTCTTATCCACATACTATGCTTCTTTATTTTATTTCAGATGTATATGTACTCTAAATTCTTACTATCCTGTCATGTTTTCACAATTTATACAAATGAATAATTACATGATATTTTTTTATTTCATACCATGTTATTATATCATACAAATAAACATTATTGACAGACTTGTAGAAAAGTTTCTGATTCTGTATATCTACCATATTATAGACTAAAAATTTACTGACTATTTGTCTGATATACTGCATTTCAAAAAACAAAAGGTTACTAATTCTGCATGTGTGACACACCATAGATGTTCAGAAAGATTACTGATTTTGTATGTGTGACACACCATAGATGTAAAGAAAGATTACTGATCCTGTATGTGTGACACACTCCAGATGTATAGAAAGGTACTAATTCTGTATGTGTGACACACCACAGACTTATAGAAAAGTTACTTATTCTATATGTATGACACATGACAGACTTAGAAATGGTTCTAATTCTGTACTTCTGACACACCAAAGACTTAAAGAAAGTTTATTAGAGTCATACCTACCACCAGGTATGGCCATAAGGTAGATAGCTGACATTCAAAGCTTGTTCAAACAATAGGGAGTTGTGTAATTTTTTATTGCTTCAGTTGCTGTGCATATAAATATATATTAATTACTGTAACTTGAATAAAATGAGGCTTTGCACATGATCTAAAGTAGTGTGACTCCAAAACAGTTCTATTCACCAACAGTACTTCTTTCTTCAATGTAACAGAGATAACTTACTGTTAGTTCACATGTTTATCAGGTCATTATGCAGCTGGAACTATAATTATAAATTGTCAAGACACAAAATTATGATGTAACACAAATCACAGTTGTCTGATTCTATAACAGAATTTTACTCAATAAAACTGATTTACTGATCTTTCTTTTTGTATGTCTGCCTAACTAGAATCTGTAAACAGCAAAGGTTTTATTTTTTATGTTAGGTATTCCAGAATACAACTGTACAGTGAATGTCAAGAAAGTAGTTGTGAATTTCCAGTCGGGAACAGAATCAAAATGTTTACAGGATGATGGTAAGTATCTTTACACTAAGCTCAACCATCTGAAGTATGAAACAAAGTAAGTGTTTCTGTTTGAGTAGTGTAGGAACGTCTTTAGATATATTTCATACAACAATAAAGCAAACACAAAAATATATTAACATCTTAAAACTCTTACAATTTATCATGTCTTTGACTTATTGAACTATATAAAAATAAAGTATCTTTGAGGTTATGTATCTTAAAATCTTTTTCATGTATTGGAAGTGAGTTAGTAACAAATCTTCTGAAGAAGTAAGTGAAATTGAGTCGCTGGTGCTGCAGTTATTCATGTACTTGATAGGCTATTCTGAAATGTGTTTTTGGTTAGTTCAAGTCCTTGCTGGGAGTAGAAGTAATATCAACTGTTATATGTGTGTTTTTTTATTGTTGTGACTTTTTGAGTCATGGTACTATATTGTCACAGAGCTGTCTCCTTACTCTTTTTCTATAGGACCTTCAGAAGATATAATTTTTGAGACATGTCATGTTTGACACAGTACCATAGTTTTTGGAGTCAAGGGTAGCTTCAATCTAACAACAGTCTTTTTCTCATTTGTCTAAGTTAGAGCCAAGTGTGTCTCCAATTCCTGTCTCCTGACTCTCCCATTTTCAGCCCTGATACACAAACAACAGTTCTGGTGACTACTCAGTGAGTTTGAGTCTAGTGGGAATATGTCTGGCAGCCATTGTTCATTGATGGAACTGTGTCATCTCTGATGTTTGGGCTCACTGAGTTTTGTCAGATGGATTTGTTATACCATTTCTTACCATTCCTTTCTTGTTCTATATTCCTCCTTCCTTTTTTTCTCTTTAGGATCCCTTGTCAAACCAGCATCTGTTGGAGACAATGCAAGACTTCTTCACACAATAGGCTACCAAACCTGCTCCACACAATATGAAGGACTTACACCCACCTGTTTATAGTTCTCAAAAAGCCAGTGGACTGGAGACTGGTCACTGACTTATCCCATCTCAGTCGACATGTTCACACCCCTTGCTTCCTCATGAAATCCTACCTAACTCTTCAGTTGCCTTTTACTCTAGGTCTTTGGATGACCAAGATGGACAGCTCCAATGCTTACACTGCACAACAATTGTTTTGAAAAGTTTTGCTCCCTGAAAAGTTTTTGCTGATTGTGACAGGTACCTGGTTGGTATGCACAACTATAGTTTTGGCTTTGCTTCATCATGTAGGAACTCTGAGAAATAGACAGTCAACTGTTTACCAGCAATAATGTATTTAATTGCATTTATGTTTCTAATACGCTATTAAGTTCAACATAATTAAAAGTGTTTTGTTCCTGATTTTCGTTTATATTCAATGTCTGGTGCATCACATTGCAGTGTCCAATAGTTGTCAGCAAGCGTTGACGGATTCCAGTTGCCCTGATATCGTTTTTCCACTGTAGCAATGTCATGGTGAAACCTTTCACCATGTTTACCACTGACAGCACCGAGATTTGCAGTGAAGAAGTCCAAGTGTGAGTGGAGGAAATGAATCTTGAGTGACATGTTGCATTTCATTGTTTTGTATGCTTTGAGAAGTTTGTCTACCAGCTAAATATAATGTGGGGCTCTGTAGTTGCCAAGACAATTGTCAACAACATCTTTGAAGGCTTTCCAGGCACTCTTTTCCAGTCCAACTAACAGATTTTCAAACTGCTTGTCGCTCATAACATGTCTGATCTGAGGGCAAACAAAAATGCCCTCTTTGATCTTGGCCTCAGTTATTCTTGGGAACATCTGTCTTAAATAATGAAAACCTTCACCTTCTTTGTTTATTGCTTTCACGAAATTCTTCATAAGTCACAATTTTATGTGAAGAGGAGGCAAAAAAATCTTTGCCGGATCGACAAGCGGTTCATGCGCCACATTTTTCTGTCCTGGAACTAACTTTTTACAGAGTGACCAGCTCTGTTTCGAATAATGTGACTCTTTGGCACGACTGTTCCATTCACAGATGAAACAACAGTACTTTGTATAGCCAAGCTGCAGTGCCAGTAACAGAGCAATGGCTTTCAGATCTCCACAGATATTCCAGTTGTACTTGTTGTACTGGATGTGCTTCAGCAACATTTCCATGTTCTTTCATGTGTGTTTCATAGCCAACAGGTATTGAATGGTGAACATTGTCATTGTGTAAGAGAACAGCTTTGAGGCTTAACGTTGATAAATCAATAAAGAGATGCTACTCTTGTGGGTCATGGTCACATCCCAAAGCAGAGAACAACCCTTTGATGTCAACACAGAAACAGAGACTATAAACTTGTGCAACAAATTTGGTTATATCATCTTGGCAGCTTTGAAAAACAGAAATATTTGTACCTGGTGACAGCAAACACCATTCCTGCGGTCTCGAACCCAGCAATTCAGCTTTTGCTTTTGACAGACCCAAATCTCTGACCAGATCGTTTAATTCGTTTAATTTTGACTGTGTTATAAGATGTGGATCCCCTGAGGAGCACAGTTCAAAATACGGATCAATGTCACTGCCAGTTCCCTGCATTGCAGTTTCTTTATCTGGTTCGTCTGAGGTCCATTTCTCTGGTGATTTCAGAATTGGAAGACTGTCATCATGTGGCACGGGTCTCATTGCTGAAGGCAGATTAGGGTATTAAATTGACTTCTTGTTTTTCGCCAGAGAAACCAGACACATCAGTCAAACAGAAGTAACAGTTCGTCACACGGTCTTTCTGTTCTTGTCATATCACTGGGACAGCAAATGGCATTGTCTTTTGAGTGTCTCTGAGCCAAGCTCTCAGACAGACAGCACATGTCACACAACAAATGTGAGGCACCCATTCCTGATCTTGATCACTAATTTTACAGTCAAAGTACAGATGATATGCTTTCTTCACAAGAGCAGTCATTGAGTGTCTCTGATGAACAAGCGTATACTTGCCACAAATATAGCAGAATACATCGCGGCTGTTACGACATTGGCGAGACATATTGACCAACACCAATCATCCTGTAAAACGTCTATAACATCTAACTTACTTGTTACAGTGCTACTGAGGCAGTGCTATATTCTGAAACAATACATACACACTATAAGGTCTATATTAATCCAATGAGCAGCATCTGTGTATGCAAGCCACTTTTATAGCCTGCTGAGACAGTGTCAAGCTGGCTCTGGCCTGCCCAGGCATGCTCGGGCTGCATGCTTCCACAGAACAGCTTCCAACCTGGCCTGATTTCATGCCTGCACATGCTCAGACTGCACAAAACATTGTTCATAGGTCTCTTACAGAAACGAAAATTTTTGGACACAAATATAAGAGAAAACATAACAAAACTGAAGATTTCGATGAAACGGTACATGATGGGCAAATTTGGATGTGAATTTCGTGATCATCAGCGAAAAATCTATAAGGAACACCCTACAGTGTTCAAGAAGCAAAAACTTTGTCGTGCAGTGTTATCAGCATATTCCCATATTGGAATGTTCTGCTCCTTTGTTTTTGTTTGTTCACTGTGAGTTAGTGTATTAATTTCATGCCCTATTCTTCAGGCTGGCTTTGACATCATATGTTTTCTCTTAGGTGGTGTGAACCTTTCATCTACATCTTCATACTTTGGAGTTATGCTTTCACTTTTATATGGACATTGGATTTCTTCTCACTCATTCCAAATTGGAGTTGACCTGTCATACTCATCAACTTCTTGTTGAAGATGCTTTGGTGGACTGGTTGATAAAATTGGAGAAATTCTCTCTTCATGTTACCCGTTACTTTGTTGATTTGGGTGTTTTCTTCAACAAGGATCTATTAGATGCTTCTATAACCTTTCCTTACTACATTGTGGATGATGTATCTCAGAATAGCTGTTATGGGTATTAACACTTTTATTGATAAGTAGAGAACAACGTTTTGACCTTCCTAGGTCATCTTCAGGTTATGAAAGAGAGAATTTGAATGTAATTATTGATGGACACATGTCTCACGGACGAGATTATAAATGGGTACGTGATTGTAGGGGGAATTGTAGGTGGATATTAGGTTAGTAATTTGTATAGGTATAAAGGTATTCCTTTATATTGATTTAATTTTGGTTTTAGTTGCTGTGTAAGTAGGGCTTCTTTGATTTTGAGTTTGTTTCCCTACTTAATATCTGGATGTTTTCTATGGTTATGTTGTGTTTATTTGATTTGCAGTGTTCAGAAACATCTGAAGGTGTTTTTTTTTTTTGTGTTCTTTGAAGCTAGTTTCCATTTTTCTGCTTGTTTCTCCAATAAAGGAGTCATGGTAGTTGTTGCATTGTATTTTATAAATTATGTTGGTGTTGTGTTTGTCAGTGTAGTTTTTACATAGTATGGACTTCAGATTTGTACCTGGTTTTTGAATAAATTTGGTGTTTACTGGAGTGTTGTGTTTTGTTATAAGTTTTTCCAAATGTTGGTTATTTTTTTGCTGATGTTTGGAACATATGGTATGCAAGTGGGTTTCTCGTCATCAAGGATTGTGGATGATCATCAGTGGCGGTTGGACAAGGCTCGTACATCAATGGGTGTCCTGCTTCTTCTTCCATGGCCAGATTTACATCTGTTCACGAATGCATCTCTTCTGGGCTGGGGTGCATGGATTAATCACTAGGATGCTTCAGGTCTTTGATATATGTGGAACATTCTCTTGTTGTTAATGTCCTTGAACTCCTTGCTGCTTATTGTGCTTTGGATCACTTTCTTCCCATCTCTAGAATTCATCTGGTCATGATCAGTGATGGCTCATATCAATCACTAAGGTGACACCCATTTAAGATTCCTATGATTTCTAACATTGGATCTCCTCTTTTTGAGCCCATGATCATCATATTTGTTTGATTTTTTTTTTCATCCCGAAGTATATAAGAGTTTAGATTTACTATGCCAAAGCTTCTTTTCTCCTTGTCATCCCTCACCTCTCATTTGTTGCATCCTGCTGTTCCTGTCCAGTCTTCACTGGTCCATGTTCCTAGTGCCACTTTTTCCTCTCCTATAGTTCAGCAGTACATTTGACAAGATGTACTTTCCAGATAAGTTGCAGTTTGCAAAGAACTACTGAATGGGTGGTAGTGCCCACTCCTCTAGGACTTTCTTCTATCTGTTTATTGTTCCCCAGAACACAGGAAATTGGAGATCCATCACAGTCTTGGCTGAATACCTTTTTTGGAAATACCCCACTTTGCTATAGAGTCCTATCTCTCCCTTTGGTGTTTTTTATTTCCCAGATACTTTGGATGACCAAGTTTGATATGACAGTTGCCTATTTTGATATTTTCATAGCTCCAGAGTTACATTATCTTATTCATTTTGTCTATGAGGGATGTGTCTTTTAGTTCCAGGCACTACTGTTTGTTCTTTCATCAGTTACTTGTGTATTCTGTTGAATAGTATGCTCTTTTGCATGTCATCTTCACTTGCTGGGTTTTTTATCTCTTCATTACGTGGACAGCTGGCTAGTGTTCACTTTTTTCCAAGGCCAATCAATCACCCACAACATCTTTTTTCTCTGAAATCTGTTTAAGTGCTGTTTTTTTTAATCAGATTAGAGAAGTATCTTCTAACCCCACTCTTGAAGTTATCTTCAATTTCTATCTCAAGCCCAGTCTTCTCCTTTTCAGTTCATGGATGTGGATTGGGCAGTCACAAAGGCCCTACCTTCTCTTTCTCTTATAGTATGAGATGTTCTGTTTCTTTGTGGAATGTGGACAACCCCCTTAAAGAGTTCTCATTTCCTTGGGTCAGACACACATGCCTTCTCTTCAGTGGATGCTTCTCAACCAGTGGAACTTCTCCCACAATCCCTTGGACCATCCTATCACCTTTCCCCCTGGGATAAGGGTCAACCTTGCTTGTTGGATTGAAAAACTTAACACAGTGGGGTTCCCATTCTTACTCCTTGTCTTTACTCTCATCTCTTCATAGCTGCTTTCTTGGTAGGTTGGTGGCTTTCTTGATTCCCAGGTTATTTCTGGGGTCATTAAAGGAGACTGCCTTCCATTTTAACTTCCTAGAATTTTTTACTATTTGATAGGCTTTGTATCATTTCCCAGTTTTTTACCTGATTGTTTGATCAGGGTTTGTCAATGTCAGTTGTTGCTATTTATATGTCTGCCCTGTCAAACACCT